>NC_143064.1:15155000-16405000 GCF_052426305.1 Pelodiscus sinensis | reverse complement strand
CACTGCATGGCAGGAGTCCTCTGCAGGACAAGAGGAGTCCAGGACCATATCAAGGACCAATTGAGCAGAAGAACAAAACCTACCTTTAACAAACACCGTCAGTAAGGCAACTTGTAATAAATGTTACTGTCATTAAGGTTGTGCAGAGATTATAATTTCAACATGACCACGTGTTCTTGTGTTTCAGGCAAATGCAAAGTTCTGTGACACCTTCTTTCAGCCAAAGCATCCGAAACACTGCACTCTGGCTTCCTCTCCTCTTCCTCCCTAGTTCTGGATATTACATTAGCATGACTAATAACTATTTTATTCTAATAGTCCATAACACTGAATATTATAATAGTTTCACTGGTGCAGTTTTGTATTGATATTGAGATATAAGGAAAAGAGACAGCTGCCTTACCCCACTAATTATTAAGGCAGACAATTTTAATTAAACAAATATTTACATTTTATAATGTGAATACTGAACACAAAACACAAGCTTGTCGAGCAAAAAAAGTTAAGTGGGTATTTGTGAAAGGGGCCTTATCCTAAATATTTGTTCAGCGTGGTTCATAATTCTTGTGAAAATATTTTCTGCAGACAGTGAATACTCCTATGATGAGGTCAATAAAACCTTAGCGGAATAATTAAGGCCAGATTGTAAACCCCTTCCTACCAGTGGTGTACTGATTATTCATACAAACAATCCAATTGGCTTCAATGGAGCTACTCATGTAAATAACTGATCATCACAGGGAGTAAGCGACTAATAATCTAGCCCTGAGAGAATTCTATAGTAGTAGCACACTTCCTTTCTTCATGGAATTAGTGAGATCTGCTCCTTCAGAGGCAATGTTTGTGAAAAATACCCATCTAACAGAACAGATCTGTTTAGCTACTCACTCTACATACTGCCCATTTGTCACTTACGTGCAAAATCCTCCATGCACAAGCTTCCAAGTCCTCAGACACATGTGGTTCTCTGGTCCTCATGTCATCAATACAGAGCACTTTGCATGAGGAGGGCTAGATTCTCATCTGACATATTGGCACTGTGAGCACTCTGCTAATCAGCTGGGCGACATTTGAATGTCTCCTGGGTGGCTGCTCAAGCACTCAGCTTACAGAGAACACTGCCATGGTACAAACAAAATGCATACAGGCATTATCAAAATGGTTATGATGATGTTTCCCACAGAAGTACTCTTTCAAACAGAACATTTAAGCAGGGCAGACTAGGGCTAACAACATACTCAAAGCACAGGTGACCATCATAATGAGCTTTGGAGCTGTGCTGCAAATTGTGCCCTCGTGTAAAATGTTCCTTTTAAAATGTGTTGGGGACAAGTCACCTGCTGCATGAATCTACCTACAGTCAGAATTAAAATATCACTTCTGAAGTCTGTGCTACTCCATAATAATTGCCCACAATGTCCCAAATTCTCAGAGTAAAAGCAGCCAGCAAACTAGCTCACTTGGATAGCAGGTGGAGCCCTTGATATCCAGTCACTGAGATGCAATGGTGCACTGTAGACTACTCAGGAGCTGTACTGAGCATGTTTGCACAAAGTAAGTATCCTCAAAGTGCTGATTAACTTTCTAAATCCTGGAGGAGCATAATGGGTCTAAGTGTAAACCCTCAGATGGCTTCTCTAGGGCCAGGCCCATGTATGGTTATATAAAAAGGGACAGTATCCAGAACACTATACATACATGGGTACTTAGCATGGTTACTTAGCTTGTACCATCGTCCCCCTTCGTAGTTTCCCTGAGACTACCCCCTCAGGTGTTTGGCATTATGCCTTTGCCTGTCTGGTAGAGTTTGACAAAACTCACTGTCCCTTGTGGAGTAGTGAGGCATTGAAGAAGCTTTACCTGTTTCATTTTGGACTTGGGAAATGCTACCCAGCCTCCAGTGCCATCTGGGCTGCTGTCATGATGTGTTGTCATAGGCATGACTTGGCCCCCCAGGCAGGCTACTCAGAAAAGACCACCCCTTCTGGAGTATGAGCCCCAACCAAAGAAAATGCAAGTCTTAGCCCCAGACACCAGTGGGACCCCTCATTCCCAAGGAGACTGTCTTCTCTCCTGTAACTTCAGAGAGACTTCTGCCCACTTGCTTGGCTCAATTTTCACTCTTCTCAGGCTCCTCTTCTTCCCTTGGGCTCATTTGGGGGTACTCAAGGCTCTTTCACTCCAGGACTTCTTTTGGGAGCCTCCCACAATCCTCTCTCTGCCTTAAGCAATTCTATGACTCCTCAGAGCACTTTACCCTCCTTTCCAGTCAGCAGGCAGTTCCTCTAGGCTTTCCTCTTTGTCACGCCACCCTGCATGGAGCAAGGGTGGGCTAACTGAACAGGGCTGCCCAGCTCCAGGCCTTCTGGTTCTGAAGGAGGCAGGCTGTCCTATTATAGGGCAGAGTTTCCCCAATTCTCTCACTGTTAGACTAGAATCTGCGTACACCACTCTGTTTGTGCCAACAGCTTATTACTGAGAAGGTCCAGTGGGACACTTGTGCTTTTTGCCATTAGAAGAAAGTGATTTTAAAACATCCAACTACCTACATTTAAACCAAGTCTCATCTAATCTTACACTTCACTACAAACTATGTTGGATGGGCTTCCCTCTTGGGTATGGGAACAGACCAACACCATTTGCTTTCTCTGGAAGACCAGGAGCTCTGGGCTCCAGGTTAGTCTGTTTCAATGCAATTCAGTCTCTCCCTCCCTGTCCCCCATCTCTAGGAAAATTCCCTTTTCTCAAATTATCAAAGCTGCAACCTCCCTGTATAAGCTTGAGCTTAACTGCCATATTGCTCAATGGCTTTTGCTATACAGCCTGAGTGTGAAGTCTCTCCTGAGATGTAGCTTGGCTGGGTGACTAGGAAAAACCAGTTGGAGCCCAAGATAACGCTCCAGGAATAGCTGCTTCATTGCTTGGCCGCTAGACCCATCCAGCCCTAATGGGTTGCAGGTCTCTCGAGAGCAGGGGAATGTGCTGAAACAGTCTGTTCCCCCTCACATGTTATCACACCAGCTCAAATTCTGCACATCAACACATTTTGCAGGGTAGAGCAATATGCCAAGCTCTCCCACAGTCCTCAGTGTCACTACAAAGCAAAATTTTCTAAGCACTCATTAACAGTTTCACTACACAATTCCTTATCAGTCCATTAGCCCTGGTAATTATTTCCCCTGGAAAACCTAGATCCACAGAAGAGAAGTGGGTTACAGAATATAAAAACAGGGGGAAAGAGGTGGTGACCGTACCATACACAGGGATAGCCCGAATGTTGAGGTGGAAATTAGTTTACAGAGTAGAATCAATCTTAATATCTCTGAGGCCTTGAACTCCCTGCTGAGGTGAGGATGTCAGCTGCAATGTTGATTTGTCTGTCTTCTAAGAACTGGATTCAGACCTCCACATGTACCATCAGACTGAAATTGATTTGTATAACTTCTAGAGACGGGCCCATACTCAAGCTCAGGTTCCTAAAACATGTGGCTCAGACTCATTTCTAGCTGCTCCCTAGTCCCATCGCCTCCTACCTGATAGCTCTCAGTCGAATTCAAAGGCCTACCACTGCCTCCAACATCCTTGTTACTTTTTCAAACATGTACCTTTGTGCTATTTCCCCCGCCTGCCCATCACACTCAGGAGCAGGGGGGCCAATAGACTTGTTGGGCTCTTGGACTCTGTGTTTGCGTGCATGCACTCTGCAGTCCTGGAAGAGGCATGTCCTCAGGCAGAAGGAGCCAGCCCTCCACCGATCTCTGTGGTGATTTAAAATAGCCAGAGCTCTGGCAACTGCCACTCCTGCAGCAGTGGTGGCAGCAGCCGGGAGCCCCAGGCCCTTTTGAAGCACCTGGCCCTAAGGCAACTGTCCCCTTTGCCCTCTTGAGCAGGTCTATTGACAGGGGAACTACCCACAAACTTTCGTCACTCAACTTTGGTATGAAGTGCACAAAAACCAAGGTAGCTTGACAATGTTTAGGCTCTGGGAATGCCGATAGCACAGCTTATCACTCTCACCCATACTCTTCATTGTGCCCTTGTACTCCTCTGCCAGTCTGTGCCCTTCTGTGGGCTCTTTTCTTACACTTAGAGTATAAGCTTGTGAGGGCAGGGATCATCCTTTTTGTTGCAGTTTTGTATGGCACCCAGCAGAACTAGGACATCTATGTGTTACAGCAACACACATAATAAACTACTTAGCCTGGCCTGGCCCAGAGGTTTAAAGTTCTTTACTCCAATACTATTATCTTGATCCACCATACCTCCTTCTCCCCCTACTTTCCAAATGTTAAAATTCTTGGCTTCTAATTTGTATGTACAGTTTTTTATACCTTATAAAACCCTTCCCTCATAACGGGTATTGGGATGAGAAAAGGTGATCACTAAAGCAGATAGTACCACAGTTTCAGACTAAAGCCAGACGTAACTTCATGTTTCCCAACTGAACTTCACTTAGAGGTAACAGCTTCAAAACCAAACTCAGCACAAAACTCTGGACTGTAGGAGGTGCAAACTCATATATGTTGAAACAGAAGACGACAATGACCAACCTCCAGTAAAGAAAGCCACTATCTTTTGCACATTTTTCTCTAGGACATAGTGTAAACTTTAGCTACAATATTAGTACTTTCATACTTCAACTTTCACTGCAGTGCTCTGTGCTATGGTTCATCTTACCAATGATAACAAATCTTATTTTATTTTCTATTTTACTGTTAAAGACATTCACATTAATTCCTTAAACTATTAATTTTCTCCACTGTTTTCTTAACATTCCTGTTTTTTAGAGCCTCAATGAGCTCCTGTTTGATTAAGTTCTACATTGTCTCTGATCATGGATAGTTGGTATCTAGTCTGGCCTTTTCTTTGCTCAGCTCCCTTTTGTTACTGTCCATTCTTTCTAGTCAGTGTTATAGGAACTGCTTCCTCTCCTTAAAACATGCATCATCATCAATGTGCCCTCTAATCTTTTCCATCCATGTGCAGATTTTTTCCATCCATGAATGGAATAATTTATTAGGTGCACTGAATGTGCACCGAGGCATGAGTGAATGTGCAGTACCAGTAAAAACAAAAACCCTAGATGCGGGTGCTCTGCTAATTAGCTGGGCATTTTTTGAATCTCTTGAGTGGCCGCACAAGTGCACAGCTTACAGGGAACACTAATTGTCAGGTCTTCCCCATAACTGCTGTGTCTCTCCTGTGTCGGTAATCATAACAGAAGTGGTCGTTTTTAGATGTAGAGTACATATCGGAAGGGAAGGGAAGGGAAGGGAAGGGAAGGGAAGGGAAGGGAAGGTACATAACAAGCCTTCTTCAAACTACTTCCCTTAAAAGAGGACCCTCAGGTATAGCAAGAAAATGGTATTAGAAGTTACATTTCCTCTGAGAAACAGTGTCACCCAGTGGTCTTTTGAAGGAATCATTATTATGAGCTAAGGATGTGCATTAGTTGTCACCTTCACTTAGTTAGAGGCAGAAATCCCCGATACACCCTCTCCCAATTAATTAGTTGGCCTTTTATGTTCATCTGTGCTAAATATATACAGCAATGAAAAGCCTAAAACCATTTGCAACTCTAGCTTGAGGCCCTGAATCCTCTATCAATATAATTGCTCCAAATGGATGAACAGCTCACATTAGCAGCCACCTATGTTCCTGCTTTCCTCTCAAGTCCTTGCTGACAAAGTGTTCCAACTCTTTGATCCTATCTGTGTCACTTCTAATTGTATAGAATGGTTTCTTAAACAGCAAATTCACTTCACAGACTAACTTTTCAAGTGATTCACCTATAGTGTGAGCTTTCAGGTTTCCCGTCCTTTCCAAAGCCATACATTGCTCACATGATCTTAAATTTGCTCCCACTTGCAAAAATCATCTTGTTTGCTGTAGCCTCCAGTTTCATTATCAAGTGTGCAAAAATGACTCTGACGAGTGGGGTTTTTCTAAGGGTTTCCCCACCCCCTCCAAAGCACATTTAAACTCATGAAAGAGATTCGGGACAGAAGACCCCAAACAGTTTGCAATCCCTGCATGGTACTATCTCCCAATACACCTCTGAAACTTGTGTCATTATATACTTCACTAAAAGGTAAAGTCACTTCCATTTTAGAGGGCAGGGGAGAGTTTTCATTGCAAAATGATTAATTATATCAAACTATAGTGGCAGCATCCTAACATTTCTCAGCACGAAGAAAAGGAATTTCTGTATTAAGCCTGTAGAGGTGCTGTAGCCCACTCCACCAAGAAGGCCAGAGGAAGATAAGCTGAGCCCATCAGGGCGAGGAGCAGGAGCCAATCAGGGCCTTGCTTGGCCCTATAAAAAGCTGAAGAGCTCAGGGGAACTCACTCTCACCTGACCAGCAAGGGAGAAGAAGCAGTGTCCCAACAGAGGAAGGAATCGGTGGCAGCTTGGAGACACAGTGCTGGGCAGGCTCAGGGGAGCTGTAGAGAAGCTTCCCCGTGGCCGTACCACCATCTTAGCCGTTATTATCAAGGCCCATAGCCTTAGAGATGTCATCCAGGGAATGGGAGCAGTCAAGGGGAGTGAAGGAGGGCTGGAGATGGCTGCTGCCAGAGGGTCCTCTGATTAGAACTCAGAATAGTGGGCAGGCCTGGGTCCCCCCTTCCTCCCTTGCACCACACGCTACCACTAAGAAGCGTGACCTTTACAGACTGCAGCTTGCCTCTGAGGCAAGGGGCTAGACTATGGGACTGCAGCTAGCCACAGTGGCAGATGTAAGGACTGAGGCTGCTGATAATACCGGAAAGGGGGGAAACAAAATGGTGGACGCTGCTGGACAGCAGTGCCCTGAAGAGGATTCAGGGAGTGATGTGGGTCCAGAGACCGAGCTAATTCCCAGTGTGGCCAGCAGGAGGTGCTGTGGCAGTGAGTTGACCTGTTACAGAGCCTTTTTATTCAAGGATTCAGTCTCCAGGTGAAACAATGATCTTAGACACCTCAGGTAATCAGAGTTCAATTCCAGGCCGCCTCAACAATTTTGATCAAGTCAGTTACTCTCTCCTGAGAAATGGGCATAATACTTCCTATTTCCTAGCCATTGTCTGTTTTGTTCACTTAAACTCTTACTAAATAGGAACAGTGCCTAGTGAGGCGGGGGCCTGATTTCAATTGGGGCTTTTCTGTGCTACTAGATTACAAATAAATTCCTTTTGCAGGAGAGGAAGTATCCTACAAATAGAGAGGTATTAAGTTGCCACTATAGTTGTGCTTGCAATGCATACTACTATATCACCCAATGGCTAGTTTGTTTTTCACTTAGGACTACAAGGTAGATTGAAGATTTGAGATCTCAGAAATTTGAAAGACCAGTGCCTTTCCTCAGCTGCCTACTTTACAAACAACTGGACTACTGTGTGTGAGCAGATCTTTAAAGACTACTCAACACACTAGGAAAACACCTTGTAATATAGTAAGTGTAGCCACAGTAAATTGGAACTGACACCTCATCTTATAGGTCAGTAACAGTGAAGATGCAATAAAATGACATCTTATACCAGGTAAATTACCACATCTCTGGAGGGTTTCCATTGAATGGAAATAGCAACTGTGCTGTACATAACCATTGCATGTTAGAGAGATTACTTCAATGAAGTAGATTTTGAAATATTCTATTTATTCATTTTTAAAATGAAGTACAGTAAATTGTCAGATAATCAAGACACTTGCTAAGTCCTTTGCAGAAACTGAACATTTGCAAGCAATTTCATGGTGATTTTTTTTTGTCAGGACCATCTTAAAATAAAACTCAAATACTTGAGTAACTTGGAATGTGCTTTTCATGAAGCTCTGTCCAGCTGAAATAGATTTTGCTTTCTACTATAGGAGTCCAAGACAGTTAGAGAGAACAGGAGGGTCTGTTGTGAAAAACATAACCCCATGCATCCACCTACGAGCCCTATCACTACGAGTACTGGGGTCAAGTAGGATGTAAAGAAAGGGCTCCTGCAAATGAGCCATGCTTCTGGGTTGCACAACACCAATTTCTTACTACCTCCTTAGAGCTCACAACTGTGCAGCAAAAGTAAGGTACTCCAATCAAAGGCTGGGTATACAATGGTGACATCCATTAAACACAGCTAAATATTTTGGCCATATTACACACACACACACACACACACACTCTCACACACAAACACCCCTTCTGTCTCATTCTTCCCTGGCTGACAAGTCAAATTCCCCATGTCAGATTAGCACAGTCATTTATGCCACTCATTGTTTGCTTACAGAAGTATCTATTGAGAATATAATATGGCATTGTCAGATCAGAATGACAGCTGATGATAATGCAAGTTTCTCTATGCTGTGGGTACCAATATTTTCCTCTAATATTTGTTGAAGTTTAATACTAGGAGGAGAGAGGCATTATTAGTCCTGGCTGCAGCTACACAGTTCAGAAAGTGGGTGTTTTGTTTTGATTTAATTTGTTTTTTAAACAAACAGATTTTGGAAGCAATTCTGCAATCTCCAAATAATAGAAGCCATACATTCTGCAAGCAAATGTCTGAAATCTGAATGTGCATTGACATCTCTCAGTCTATGGGACTTTATTCAGATTAGATCAGACAATCCACTCACTGTACAATTTCAGAGCCATAATTCCATCTAGAAGACTGTAAGGAAGATGGCTAGAGCCTCCATGTTACATGATAAAAAACATTGGAATAAGATAGTTACTGATATCCCTCCAGTGCAATCCTATTCAGCAGGCAATGGACTCTGGACCAGATGCTGATCTCATCGTAACTAGAGTAAATCTGGAGTAATTCCAACTAATTGAATTTCTCTGCAATTACACTTCAGTAAATGAGATAAGAATCTGGCGATCAGGGCTGAGGGAGTGGGAGAGGAAGGAGAGGAGGAGCACATATATGAGAGATGTTCCAGACTAGGAGAGAATGTTTAAAGATTTGAAAAGATTTAGGATGGGCTTTTCAAAAACGGCTCAGTATGGCCTAATTTTGCTTTTACTGAATTCAGTAGAATGCCCATTCAGTCTGCCCTATCCATGTGTGATGTGTAGTCTGGATACTTTTATTTGTACTCTTGTAGCACTTACAAAGTGACTCAAATTGCTTTACAGGCTAAGATGACATGGAAAACACAATGGGAACGAGGGAGGTAAAGAGGAATAAAAGCATACAGTCAGAATGTATAAAGTTTTTAAATAACAAATGTCAGCCACGTACCCCTTTCAATGCCATCTTTCTCCCTCCCTCTTTCTTCTTATGCTCCTGTATAAGCAGTGGTATTTTCTGATTAGAGGCTGCTGATGCTTAGATTATGAAACATGGCCATGATAATTATAAAAATGACAAATATCCAAAAACTGAAGCCCTAGGGCATAAGAAGTTCTTCCTAAATGAAGGTCCCTTCCAGAACTAGAGACAAACATGACTGAGAGCCTAGATTAGGAGATATCATGAACTGTGATGATGAATGATGAAGAGGATGATGATAAAACCCATAGCAAACATATAACTGAAACCTTTTGCTCACAATAATAGTAATAAAGCGATGATCCCTCTATGCTGGCATACAACTGGTGTAATACAACAGTGAACTGAACTGTATAAAAGTGCCAAGTTTGCCTCTTTGATTCACATTCCCTAGCACAACTTATATCAGTTTTTTCCATTGACTCTCAATGAAGCCCAAAGGCTGAATGTAATTTTTCCCCTTTTCTTCTTTGCTGCCACAAGAAACAGGCAAAAAGCATAAAAATAAAGTTGCAGATTTAGTTTAAACCAGAAAGAGATTGCTGACAGAAGACACATACATTTCCGTCATCTCCATCTTTAGTAGGCTTACATAGGGATGTCAACCCTTGTTATACAAGCCATTCACTAAGAAGAAGGAGCCTTATAATGGTAATTTTCCGGTAGTTTACGTAGTGGGGAGGACATGCTTGCTCTTTTTGGAAGTCTTTTACAAGGACTCCCCGCTTGATGACAATTTTATGCTGATCTCAGAAAACAGAATTACTGCTCTGGCTTATTTTCCTTTTCTCTGTAGCTTTTGCTTTATAGAGTTGAGAATAAATCATATTGTTGCCTCTAATAAACTAACCTTGCTGTCTTCCCTATGCTGAAATTGGTCTTCTCTGTTTTGACTTGTGACAAAGCAGCTGCTTCCCTGCCTCCGGCCATGCAGGCTAAGAGAACAGCAGCAGCAGCAGCACTGGCAGGAGTTAATGACGACAGCGAGATGTAATTCACAGCACCTGATTCTCCATGGGTTATTCCAATGTAATGCAGATATAATTCCATGTATTCAATAGAGTTAGCGCTCGAAAGAAATTGGCTTGATAAAATCTAATGTAAAAATCTGGGGTATTATATTAGGGCAAAGTATAGAGAAGGAGATACTTTTCCAATGACAATTATTTTATTCTAATTTTATTCAGATGTGGGCTGTCATCCAGTATGACATTCATAGGCATCCAGTTAAACTAAGTGTCCCAATTTTGGCTCACCTTTACCAAAAGCTATGACACACTAATAACAATCATACCAGTCAATAGTATCGACTGCAGGTATAGGAGCTCCCTTTCTGAAAATGACAGGAACATACTGGATTAGGCTGTCACACACTACTATCCAGTTTTATGGGTGAAAATTACAAACACCAGTTCCTGTTAGCACAATTATGCTTCCACAGCAATATTTGTTGGAAGATATGTATAAATACCTCTTCAGTTTATTTATGATGCATATAAATAAAGAGTTGCATGTATATTGTTTTCCAAGTTCCTAGTAAACATCCCTGGATAAGGACTGGTAAGGGAGCGACTGTAGCAATAAAGTTATGTAATGTGATTATGAGCATGATTATGATAAATGCTTGTGGTAAGGTTCTGAGCATTCCCAGTGGGAACACATGGTCTCCAGAAGCCTCGGTTAACTCAGACTGAGCTGAGTGAGTAAGCAGTGCATGAAACATGTATCCAGACAAGCCTGACATCTTAGCCCTTATACTCAACATTACATTTAGTGAAAATTATTCAAACAGGATTTCAGTAAAACCATCATTTCTTTTCACCCTTTAAAGCACAAAATACCATTCGGAACCTACTAAAGGATTTTAGTCAACTGTCAAGGGTGGGGAATTTTGATGTCACAAACATTCAGCTTTCAGCAGTCTTTGAATAAGTAGAGTAGCTCCAGTGACAGCTTGAGACACATACTCCAATTATAAAACATTAGCAGTGTTTATTGACAGGCCTCATTTAAGCTTGTAATTCATTCTAGTTTCAAGGAAAATAAAAAATTTCAAAACAGTATACAGGTGCAACTAAGACGCATAGAAAGCAGTTATCAGAAACTGGGTTTTTGTCAATTGTAAAGACTTTAGTAAGAGGGAGAGAATGAGAGATAAAGTCTTTTCCTTATCTACAGCCCTGCCAAGGTCCCAGAAAGCTTTCATTCTACATGACATGAGACAGTGGAAGAAGCTAGAGTTATGCTGCTGTCAAGTTTTATTCATTCCTGGAATGCCTCTTCCATCTTCTGTTTATTTCTGTCTCGGTCCATATTCCACAACCATTCCGTCCCGATGGAGGGAGAACAAAGGCCTCAGCCAGTTTCTCCCAAGGTTATTGTCATTGACACACACTCCGCTAAAGACCTTCCAGAATAAAAAGGGACAGAGCTATAAGAGCTGTAAGATAATGTTCTGATTTTCCTAAGCTAGGAAGACCCATATTAGTCTGGGGAATCTGCACCCTGAGCACACAGGCCATTGTATTCACGTCATTGTAGCAGCAAGCCTGTGCCATTTTTCATCTAATGATAGCACAGATATTTTCTAACAAATACCATTCTCCATAATACGTTCAAGCCAGTATTTAATCATTCACTCAGACTTGCAGAAACCCATGCAGATAAATTATAAAATGAAGTACTTTTATTTCCAATAGACAAAATACGCCCAAGTGCCTAAGATTTTTGTTAAATAGCTTTGATTAATAAAGCGTGACACGTCAAAGTAAGTCTTCTTGTATTAGTTTAGGATAATCATTTTAATTATTTCTTGCCGTATTCAAGAAAAGGACAGAAAAATCAACTGCTCCAAAGCATAAGGTTTCTAGTAGGCTTTGAGTCATATACAAAATTGATTTTACAGTATACAGTGGTACTAGTGCCTCATGTTGATGTATTACCCTGCTAGTGAAACACAATTTCTACTAAATCAACAAATAGTTTGCTATAAAGGCCAGAAGACTTACTCAGTTTCTGTAACACAAGCTCCCATCTCCTGCTCATTAATCCTTGTAAGTGAGATTCAATAGATAAGGGAAAATTCCAGTTGCCTTATGGTGTTCTTAACCATTTCCTAATGTTTAACTGTCAAAAAATGGGGGGAGGGGAGAACCAGCAAAAGTTATTTTAAGTCACGAGTGACCCACCAGAATCTGAGACCACTATCATCTCATGTCAAGTTATAGGAAATATTGTTTTTATCTGTAATTCTTTCAAATATGACTTATTGAAAAGAGCAATGCTACATTTAAAACACTGATGCTAACAGATTTCACAAAAAATCACTTCCCGAACAAAAGAACAAGTGCACAGTTTTTTAGATAATAAGGCTCGTAATTGAATTCTGAAGTGAAAGCAATCATTTCTCTACTCTATATCATTCTCATAATGCATTCTTAATTGTCAGCCCACTTTGTAGGGCATTCGTGGGGGATAGGAGCTGCTCTTTGAAAAATAAGTGTTAAATCAATATAGAAGAAAAACAAATATGTTTAGATTTAGGACTGGAAGTCTACTGTGCATATAGCCATCTTGCTTCACAGAACTAATATTGCACTCTCAAATTTATTCCTGGGGAAATGTCTTTCTAGAGGCATTTTACAGGTGAAATATTTTTTGGAATCCTCTGTTTTCATCCCTGTGCGCAATATCAAGCGAGATAGTAATCCGAGACATTTATAAATAAAGGAACAAACAATACATGGGTTTGATTATCCCAATTAATTTCTCTATTAAAAAGCCTAAATGCTTCATTCAGTCTCACTTTAAGAGAAATAGAGCTAAACTGTGGCTTCTACCACAATAGATCCCAAACAGATGCATAGTTGCATAGCAAAGGCACTGTGAACATGAGACCATATTCAAGTTGAATTATGCACCAGGCCCTGCTTCTCACATGCAGCCATGGAAAAATCTACAGGGGAGGGGACAGGGATGTGAGAATTTAGGATTTGGGGGTGTGAGTTTCTGTACGTACACATCGTGGAATTGCTCATTCCTTCACTTCTTAGCTAAGGGGCTATTGTAAGAGTCTAGTTTCACAGCTTCCTTGGTCCTTGCCAGCCACTCCCCTTACCCTATAGTAGCTTTTCCAGTGCCTAACAACATGGAACTCCAGTGGTCTGACCCTCTCCCAACAATCTGTTTTTGCCAGTGGTCTTACTCCACTCCCTGTTGCAGGCCTCTGGGTCCATTCCTTGGCTGGCACCTTTCCAGTCCACTGCAAAGGAACCTCCTTTAGGTAATTCCCTCCCTGCCCCCCCTCTTGTGGCAGTGCCTTAGTCTGCTTGAAGTGCAGCCATTTATCAGACTTTTATTTGTTAGTCACAGCTGGGGAAATAACTCTTCTATACATTAACCCCTTTGTGGCTGCTACAGTATGGGGTTTATACACTTTACCACACACAAATGTAAACCCAACTCTGCCTAACACACTGCCCTCTACAGATCTGGCTCTTGGCAGATTTGAAGGGAGTAATATTTGCCCTGAAGCTATTATCTTGTCTTCAGCTTTTAAGGCATATGTCTATACACAGTCCAAGACCAAGATCTGGCTCACTTTATAATCACCAAATGAAAATGTTACCATTGTTTACAATCGAAAGCATTCAAATTTCCATGTATACTCTTTGCCCATTTTTAAACTCAGCACAAGTGATATCCACTTTACGCAAACAGCACTCTGGATGGAGTTGACTTCAGTTATACAATCCAGCAGCATACATCCATTTGCTTGGGAAACTGACTATTTTTGTGATTTGTACATTGGATCCAAGTCATCTGGAAAATGAATTGGCTTCCTTCCTTTATAGATAATCTGCACAGTGAACCTGTATAATAGCTTTTACTTCTCCGGGCTTGATATTTCTCCCAGCCAGGTGAAAATCAATGGTCTTACAATGGCACAAGTGGGGCGAGAATTGAATTCTCTACATCTTGGCAAAAGACTGAACTCATTTCTCCAGATGCATAAAGGACACAGTTTAGCACAAACTGGCACCAAATTAACATTTTCATTCACATATGTAAGCATTGGATCCAAAAACAGCATTCCTCATAATAACAAGGCCCCATCTAAGATGCATTAATATCAGAGTTTGCCTTTCCTATCTGCTGGGTTGATTCCTGCATCAGTCTTGTGTCTGTAGCACACAGCAAACATTATAGTGCCACTCTGAATACACATCACTGTTGACATTCACTGTGCACTGGGCAAGGCGTTCTTCTGTTTATCCATCACTCACCAATTGCTGCAGCATGACTGCAGTGACTATTCAAAGCCAGCATAGACTTCATAACACAAAGCTATGTACAGCGTAGGTGACTTGTGGTAGCGCTTGGGAGGTGCACTACTCCCCTTATTTTCCCATCAATATTTTAATTGCTAAATGAGGTGTTCCCACATTCCCCCGGGGTGGCCTTCCCTGCAACCCTTCCCCCCTGCACCAGTCACTCCCGCTAATTGTTTTGAGAACAATCTATACAGAGCAGAGAATTTTTTTTTCAGGGTGCAGCAGAATTGAAATTACACATTCTTAACAGAAAGCAAACAAAGGAAAGGGAGATTTTAGGTTGAGTTTTTCTTTTTCTCCAGAAAGCTTGACTGTCTCAACACCAATTTTATAGCATCAAAATTGCACTGTCTCCCAGGTCGTATAACCATATTCCTCAAAAGGAAGAGAGAACTTAAAAGTGCCATAATTATCATGTGAGATCTTGTAAAACCTACAACAAAGCTTTAGATATAGGGCAGGAATATCAGCTAAATTTGCACATATATCCTTTGAGGCGTTCAAGTAATAGGTATATTGTATATGAGATAGTATTGTCCAGAAGAAAAAGCACCAAGCTGGCAACTAGAATACCTGGGATTTATCCCCAAGATTCGCTGGAATGAGCTTTGACAAGGCATTTCATTTTCTGTCTGAGTGTCTCCATTTAGTGTTACTTTGACTTACAAGGCTGTTAAGGCTACATTCATTAATATTAGCAAAAACAAAAAACAGGACTATGTAGCACTTTAAAGACTAACAAGATGGTTTATTAATTAGGTGATGAGCTTTCGTGGGCCAGACTCACTTCCTCAGATGTTACGAGTGGCCATGCAGAATCTCCATATAACAGGTATCTGGTCAGATGGATGGGTAGGTTGTGAGCCAATCAAAAGTCCACCCCACTGGTTAATCTCCTTATATCATATAATCTACTATGTATTTTGTAGAGTTATTTTGTCTGTCTGATCAAGAACTCCTCCTAAATGGTAAGAGTTGGACCACTACATTCAATATGAAGCTTCCTCTTATCCTAACAAAGCAAGGTCAGGGTTTGGTTGTGCCAGGAAAATCGGATCTGTCTGGAATGGGATTGGTTCTCATAAAACCAAACAGAAAAGAGACAGAATCACCAAATCAAATAAAGTTCTCAAAATTAACATAACTGAGTGAATGTTGGAAGAGTCTGAACCAAGATGATCTAGAAAAATAGGATGAACCTGGAATAGCATTATTTCTCAATAAACCTTACAGAAAAGAGATAAAACAGGTATGAAAACTAAAAGAAAATGTTTTTGAAAGCCAAATTGACTATAGCCCTTTTTTTTAAATGCTTAAACATAGCTAATGATAAGAGTTTATAAGGATGAAGAAACAAAATACACTTGATGGAATTCCTGAATTGTGGACCTGAACATCGGCTAAATTTGCGTGTCAATCATAATTAGCGAAAATTATAAGACAATGGACTAGCACATTATGAAAAACAATTTGATATCATGGTGATGTAATAGTCCATGTGCTTTATGAAAATATGCTTTATGATTTGAATAAGTCATAGGTCTGACGCGAGATGGCTCATGTAACATAACGTTGGGAAGATTATGATTTTACTGAATAGGATTATTCCATTTGTATGTACACATCATTTTTGTATATGAAGTTAAGACTATTCACCTGGGTCCCTGTAATTTCATATTTGCTGTTTTCTGTCACACCCACTGCAGATGCACTTCAGGTACACAGTACTGCTGGCCCCTCAATAAAAGACAATGAACTGTAAAAAAGCTTAATCTTCCTGAGAATGTGTGGGTCAGCCCATGAAGAATGGCTACAGAGGCATGTGACCATGTCTCCTGATACTGGAATCCATCTTGAATTCAGCAATTTTCCATGACAAGCTAGGAAGGAGGGGGTCAAACTATGAAACAAAAGACTCCCAACTTATGCAAATCCTATTTAAGGGTGGGAAGTGATATAATCTTGGTCAGTCTTCCCAGTCCATCCTACTCAAAATGACTGTGGGAAACAACTAAGACTAACCTGGGGGAAGGAACTAGGCCTAGTCTGGAAGGGTGTCTGGCCTATGAAGAAGATTATTAGAACCACGCTTAGGGTAAAATCTTACATGTAACTAGTTTCTTTAGCGTATTAAGCTTAATTTGCATGTTTGTTTACTTTGCTCAATAATCTACTTTGTTCTGTCTGCTACTTCATAGGACCTCATATCTTTTTATGCTTAATAAAATCACTTTTGTTTAGTAATAAACTCAGTGTACGTAATTGCTAGCTGAGGGAGCAAGGAGCCTGTGCAACTCTCTCTCTCTCTTTACATTGAAAAATAGGACAAATTTCATGAGGTTACACTCTATAGAGCTCTATACAGCACAAGACAAATTTATCTAAGCTCCCAGAGGGGATGCGTATATGAGTGCTGGGAAAAGGTCTGACACAGTGCTGCTCATAGTATGTGTCTGCAGCCTTGGGAGTGTCTCAACTGAAGGAGGTTGAAGAGCTTGGGGTCAACAAGACAGGGCTACAGGGCATCCTGGCTATCAGGGGAAGCAGGCACAGTGGTTTCTCAGCACATCAGGTGACTATCCCAAAGAGGTTCCAAACCATCATAATTAACAAAGGACTATAGAAACAGGGTTGTGTCAACCCAATGAGCATACATAGACCATAACGTGCCCCCTGGTATTCTTAATCCCCTAGTTCCAACATGCCACATAAGGTACATATCAACAACAGTATAGAGATGTGAAA
The DNA here is from genome assembly GCF_052426305.1 of Pelodiscus sinensis. Lineage (NCBI taxonomy): Eukaryota > Metazoa > Chordata > Testudines > Trionychidae > Pelodiscus > Pelodiscus sinensis. Next base: position 16,387,682 of record NC_143064.1, on the reverse strand, counting down.
GTTGTAGTACTACTGTTTCAAGCTGTGCTACAGCCCTCTTTTTTCCTAGGTAGTTTCTCATTTATTTTCCTATAGCAGGTATACTCAAGGAATCCCAAACAGAGACCCATTGCAGTCTGTATGGCACAAACAAAACCACACAGATTGTGAGCTCTGTGGAGATGGGATTGTCTAAACTCTTCTTATCCAGCTGAACAATTCTTCCCTGGAGCCTGCTGCTCCTTGAAATCACCCCTTCCTGACTGACTCCCTGTCTGTTGCTGTTCTCCAGACCCTGTTTGGTGACTACCTGGCCTTTTAATAAAGAGATAAGTATCACTAACACTGAAAAATTTGCTTCCAACCCAGGTTTCATAGAAGTTAAAGGACACCATTAGTCATCTAATCTAAGCTACTGTATGTCACAGGCCCTGAAATTTTACCCACTTACCCTGATATCGAGCAATAACCTGTGTTTGACTAAAGCAAATCTTCCAGAAATCCGTTCTTTATAAAATCATAGAACTGGAAAGAGCCTCAAGAGGTCCTCAAGTCATGGCAGGACCAAGCACTGTCTAGAACATTGATGTTTATCTGAACACTTCAAAAGATGGAAACTCCACCACTCTCAATGATAATCTGTTCCAATGATGACTCACCCTTAGGGCAGGTCTACGCCATGAGGGAAGGTCGACCTGAGTTACACAATTCCAGCTGAAGTCAATGTACCTTAAGCCGAGCTAGAGCACAATTCTCACTGCAGGAGATCGATGTGAGAAATGTTCCCATTGATATTCCTTACTTCTCACAACAGCGAAGAGAACCAGAATCACTGGCAGCACCCTCAGCATTTGATTTAGCGTGTTCCCATTAGACCCACTAATTCGAATACTGGAAGATCACCCACGGCAGCATTAATCTTCCCAGTAATGTAGACATGCCCTCATTGTTAAACATGTCTTATTTCCAGTTTAATTTAGTCTGGCTTCAAGTTTGGTTCTTCTTATGCCTATCTTTGCTAGATTAGATAGCTCTTTGGTACTCCATATTTTCACCCCAGGAAGGTAGTTAAAACAATGTCAAGTCACTTCCCTTCTTTTTGAGAAAGAGCTCAATCTGTTTAGTTTAAGTCTCACTGTACAGCATCTTCTCAAGCTCTCAAATAATTTTTGTAGATCTTTTCTACTCTCTCCATTTTTTTAAAGCTTCTTTTATGAAATGTTGATACCAGAATAGAAAGGAGTACTCTAGCATCAATACCGTGTCAATGCCATATAGAGGTAAAAATCACTTCCTTGCTCATTGTTCTTGTGTTTAGCTACACAAGGATTAATTAACACTTTTTCCCACAGCTGTAAATGGGGAGCACATGTTGAGCTTTTAGTCCACTCTTATAGCAATATCCCTTTTAAGAATCACAGGTTTCAAGGATTCTCTAAGTATGGCCTGCATTCCCTGCTCCTAGATGTATAATTTCATATATGGCTATATTAAAATGCCTTTTGTTTAAGCGGGCCTCATTTACTATTTTGATCCATACCACTTTGTATGTCTGTTCTTAATCCTTTTAAAGTGTATTGTGCTGATAATGTGTAGTGCTATTTTTTAAAAATCAGAATGTCATGAGGTGGAAAGTCAAACTACAGGTATGCAGTTACCTTTATCAAACTTCTAATCTCAAAGAATGAAATTAATTTTGACAAGATCTATTTCCAGAAAATAACACTGGCCAGTGTTTACTATATTCCTGTTCTTTCATTCCTTACTAATTAAATCTTGTAGCAGCTTTTCCATGATTTTGCCTGGGATTGATGTCAGATTAACTGGATGATAGTTACCTAGAGCATTCCACTTACCCTTTTTTGAATACTGGCACAAGATTAGTACTCTTCCAGTCTTCTAGAATTTCCCTGATATGTCAAGGTTTATTAAAAATGAACCTTAGCAGGCCAGAGATCTCATCAGACAACTCTTTTAGAACTCTTGGATGCATGTTATCTTACCCTGCTTATTTAAATAAAATGTATTTACCCTTACTTTAACATCCTCCTTGGTTACTCATGGATTATAAAGTAAATTTCCCTCCATATGTGACACAAGCACATCATCTTTCATAATACAAAGATCTATTGAATATTTTTGCCTTTTAAGCAATATTTTACTACATTTCCATCAAATTATGGGCCTATACCATGGCTAGAACTTCTTTTTTTCCTGTAATATTTTTAAAAAATCCTCTTTAGTGTCCTTTGCTATGCCAGGCAAACTAAAATTTTAAATTTTAGTTTACCATATCAATATTTTGCACTTCATAACGTCCATCCTGATTCAGTAGTAAATTAGATTTTTAGCCAAAGTCATCCTCTTTCTTGACTGAGGAAATGTGTCTTTTTGGCAATCCAATAAACTTAAAAATTAAGCATTTCTATTTCCATTTTTTCTGTAAGTTTTTCCTTTACCTTTCCCTCAAATTTAGGAAATTGCCCCTTTCAAGTACCAAGTCTATACATATAACTGACTGAGACAGTCCTCTGTTTCCCCATATTGATTGTACGTAGGTTATAATCACAGGTGCCTAGATAGCCACCAGCACTGAGTCCAATAATTAATAAGCTTTATCTGTTATGAGGTAAAAAAAAATATTTCATAAAGTGTCCCATACTTTTGATGCTAGAAAAAATCATAATCTATCATCTTTCAAAATTAATGACATTTTACTGCTAACTGTATGGGAGCTCCAATGTCAGTCTCCCAAACTGATATCCCTCCATAACACCTTACTTTTTCTCTCCACACACTACAGACAACAGCTAAAACTGTTTGGTTCAGTGATCTACAACAGATTCCCACCAATACTCCTTTCAGTGCTTTGTTAGTTAACTCATTGATCATAGTGCTACTAGACTATTTGTTGTTTTTTAAGTTTTTCCTGTTACAGACTAACTCGGCTACCCCTCTGAAACTCATTGATCTACGCACATTAGGGAGCCTGTGCTTCTGAGTTATCAATACTTCTAAAACAAGTAAGAGTGTTTTTAAATGTACAGTGTCACTCCTTCGCACATGCCTCTTTTACCTACTCTATTCTTCCTAAACAGATTATAACCAGAGATCATAACATCCCAATTATTTGAGTTCTCCCACCACATTTCTATAAAAGCCAAGTGTACTAATTTTCTTCTGATCAATGAAAATTGACAGTTTCTTGCTTGTTACCCAGACTCCTAGCATTGGTGTGCAAGCAATGGAAAGAAAATCTTCTCCTCACATTAAGGCTTTGTCTACACTGGTAATTGAGTGACAAAGATTTTGTCATTCACAGGTTCTTAAGCCCTGCCAAAAGCTTGCCACAGCAATCATCAGTGTAAACAGTGCTTGGTAGGCAGCAGTTTTATCCGGCCCAGAAAGCAAACACCATTCATAGGAGGTGGAAGGTTTTAGGCTGCAAAAGTGCTTGACTGTGTTTATACTGCTTGACTTTCAGCATCACCACTGTGTCAACACAGCCCTGTGGCTAAAAGCTGTGTAGTATAGACATCAGTGCCACGTTGGTTCAATTTGTTTGCTATATGTTGAGTTTGTACCACATTTGCCTTTTTATTACCTTCTCTTTGCATTTGGCTAATTTTCTTAATTTTATTAGCCTTACATATAGTGCTGTCAGACTTTAGGAGGTCTCATTGCTTGCTTTTCTTGTGCAAGTGGAGTTTGGCACTCTTCATATTAAGGGCCAGATTATTATAGTGCTTGGATGCAAGTTGCGTCACTTGTAGATAGGCTGTTACCATGTGGTAGAGGTGTGAGAAAGGGTTTTCCAAAGCGGGTTTAGGCAACCACAGTTAAAGGTTGTATTGTTTTCATGAAGAAAGTGCCATCAGTTTCAACAAGTAGCCTTGTTTGGGTGCCGGGGCGGGGGGGGGGGGGGGGGAAGGAGAGAGAGAGAGGGGGCTGGCACCCACTTGCAATCCCATAGAAGTTAATGGGACTGGATGCAGAAGTCTGCCTTAATGGAACAGTCTGCAATATCAGAGCTCTACTTTGCTTTCTGTATGCCATAGTGCTGTTAGATGACCTCAGCTTCTGGCCAACATGGGAAGAGAGGCATTAAACATATCTCCACTCTAAGCTTAGGACTCCCATTTTTTGAGCAGCATCCATTTCCAGGACATCAGTCTGTTCCATTCAGACCATTGCAACCAGCACCATTAACTCCATGTGGGTACAGGTGCCTTCCCTCCCCCCACATCTCTGGTCCATTTCTGTGGGTACAAAACTGCAGGCTGACACATAGGCCTTTTAAAATCCAGCACTGCATGTTTCTCTTCCAGGAAGATAGCAATTAGAAAAATGGGATCTCATTTAAATGATCATTGTAGAAACATCATTGAAATCTAAGACCTGGTAGTAGTGCTTTACAAAGTTTCTGAAGTTCTGTTTGCTACCCTGGTAGAGATTGCTTTTTTTCTGTTAAATGAATTGGACACAGGCCCTTTTAAATATCATTGTCCTTATATGAGCTTTGTTTCCAAAGACATTAATCTCAGCTACTGACAGTCTGCAGCCATCCTCAATGTGAAAAGGATTTCCTTGACATGATTTAATGTGTTTCACATCCTGGTTCTTCCTTCTTCATTCCTCTTGGTTTAACAATATTAGCTAGCATCACCAATTCAGTCCTTTTATTACTGCTAGCTAATAAAAATGAAATACTTCACAGATTGGAAGTTTATTAAAAGTATCCATTTCAAGTTATTATTTTTTAAATGATGGCTGATTTTATTCATTATAAAGTAGCACATTCCTTTATATTTCTAAACAGCACCAAAAATCTCCCAGTGACTAAAATTCTACTGAATAACTATTCAGTCTGCTGTAAAACTGCTTACAGGAAGAAGTATTTATTATAAAAACTGCTAAAGTTTTTATAAACACTGATAAATATTGTGAGAGCATGCTAGATTTTGCTTTACTATTTGTTTATTTAAAGGAGAAATTTTACAATGTTAGTAGCAAGTCTTAAAGCAGGGCTTAGTATATCATTACTCTATACCATGTCTCACGAGCTGCCAATGTCACTGAGGCAGCCCTTATGGGAAATTCTATAGAATTAATAGAAAACTCACAACCTTTCTAAAACTCAGGAGAGCATTTAAATATATGCTTAAATCCACTCTTATTCAGCAACACACTTACTGTCCAATCCAATTCCCAGTGAAGTCAAAGGAAATCTTTCTAATTGACTCAAATGGCAGCTGTATTAGGTGCCAAAAAACGTAATGAATATTACATCTCTGATATAGTCAGTCCTATAGAATGATTTTAACGATTTCTACCGAAATGGTACTCTTCCTTATTAAATATGATAAGGGCAAATTTTTGAAAAGTATCTACATGATTTAAGTCCCAATTTCAAAATGGACATTGCCATTTAGGAGTTGAATTCTCACTGAAAGTAAATGGGAGTGAAGAGCCCAAGTGTCTAGTCACTTGTGGAAATGGGATTTAGGCACTTTTGATAAGAATAAACACCAGTTCTAATGGGAAAAAACCAAAGGGGAGGGTACAAAATAGTACAATCACTCAACAATATAGATGAAATACCAACGTTTTTAAAGTCATCTTTTTGCACATATATACAAACAAAATTCTTACTGTAAATCTCCAACTAAAAAAGTAAATAGGCTGGCTTTTTGTCTAGAGGTCATGCCTATGTAAGAAGAGGTGAGAGAGATTTGGGGCACTATATGCTCATGGATTAATTCTCATTTCAAAGGAGATTAAAGAAAGGAGAAGTTGTATAAGATACATCAATGAAATGATAAAAAATGAAGGGGGACAGCAATTAAAAAAAAAGACAAAAAGATCCCATGGTAATAACTTCACTGGAAGTAGAATAAAAGCACATATATTTCAGTATCAAAATGTGTATGTTGTCTAGTTAAACTAAAGCTCCTAGGACCAATGTATACTCATTTTGGAGCTTTTGCTACCCTTTAAACCAGAATACCACTTTTGAGCATAAGGTCTGAGTATAGTTTAATATGGGGATTTTGCAACTCAGAAAAACTCTTTTGCCATGCAATTTCATTCCTTTTCAAACATAAAGGACACATTGCAACAAGAATGATTACAGGTCTAGAGAACATGACCTATGAAGGAAGACTGAAAGAATTGGGCTTGTTTAGTTTGGAAAAGAGAAGTTTGACGGAGGACATGATAGCGGTTTTCAGGTATCTAAAAGGGTGTCACAAGGAGGAGGGAGAAAACTTGTTCTTCCTGGCCTCTGAAGATAGAAGCAGCAGCAATGGGCTTAAACTGCAGCAAGGGTGGTTTAGGTTGGACATTATGAAAAAGTTCCTAACTGTCAGGGTGGTTAAACACTGAAATAAATTGCCTAGGATGGTTGTGGAATCTCCATTTCTGGAGATATTTAAGAGCAGGTTAGATAAATGTCTATCAGGGATGGTCTAGACAGTACTGAGTCCTGCCACGAGGGCAGGGGACTGGACTTGACCTCTCGAGGTCCCTTCCAGTCCTAATATTCTATGATTCTATTATTGAAATTTTCAGAGTTGGGCGCTGAGTAAGCAGCTCAGCTTTAGATTCTTAATTAAGGTTTTCCATTTCAAGATCTAAACAGGAGAGCATTGGGGTTGGCATGGGAAACCTCTTCCATAGCATTCAGACACAGCAATAGGTGGGGTTGTAAATGTGTAGATTAGCATACTGTGCACTCTCTAGCTGACTCTTACTGTTTTAAGTATCACTAACACAAGGCTGTTCTCTTCCATAAATTTAAGATATATTGCACACTCAGAATGATGTTCATTCATTCCTCTGGCATGTGCATTTTAGTAAAAGATGTTGCAGTCAACCTAGAAGGATGTATTTTCCTGGTGATTCGTGAACTGAAATATATACACAAACCACTTCTGCCTTCAGTCAGATTTTACAAGCTAAATAGAGTCATAGTATTTGGATGTGAAACAAAAGAAAAATCTAAGTGTATGTGGTTTGATAGGTATATGCTCTTTTTTCTGAGTCAGTTGAATCAGTTGCCCCAGGATGACCTTTATGGCACTGTACTGTGGAAACTACTGTCTTTTGGACAGAGAATCAGAACCATTGTCTCAGAATTGCTTCCCTATGGTTTTAAACACACACTGTCCGCTATTCCGGAGGGAAGTCTAGATGGAGAATTAGTCTGCAGCAAGTTGGGGTATAAATCTACAGAAGACAAACTAACCATGTGGACTCAGATACTTCACACTAGAAGTTCCCTAGCGTGCTTTGATCTTCTTCAGTTAGTGTTCATTGTGTTTATAACCCAGCTTGCCGCACGCTGATTTTCCAACTAGACAAGATTTAAGAAGTAGCCAACAACGTGTGACGCAGCAGTTAAAGGAAGACAATGACTTCTGAGAGACAATGGATCTGATTCTCCGCTCACTTCCACTAATGTAAAGGAGATACAACTCAAGTGAAGTCAGTGAATTGCACCAATATAACTGTCCACTTATTTCAGCTTAAATCACCCAGTGGGTGGTGTGTCCCCAGCAGCAGAACTAAAGCCCAAAGGTGGCAGAAGAGAAGTACATGGCACAATGCACCAGGAAAGAAGGCCAAGACAAAAGCCCTGTTGCCCCAGGATGCTGACAGCAAGAAGAATAGCGCTCTGGCAGCATTCTAATCAGCACCTCCTTTACCTACATCCCGTGCCTGAGCCTGGCATTCACTTGTGCATGTTTTGTCAATACAGACTGAGGTATGACACTCCTGTTCACCACTGTATGGGACAGAGTCTGATGGGGACAACTGTGTCATCAGCAGGACATTCCCCTAACAGCAGCGCTGAAATTTTGCTTGCGTGTCAAATAGGATCAGGAGAGGGAAATTGGAGAGCCAGCCAGCCACACCAGTAAAAGCCACCTGAAACAAGTAATATACATACAGCTCTGTGAGAATCATGCACCAGTACTTATTGAGATAGAACCAGCAGGGAGGGGAGAAACAGCGGCGCAAAAGTGGGGATGCTAGTAAGTTAGTTGCCCCTGTTAAGGAAGCATCGGTGCAGCAAGTTGCCTATCACTACAGAAAGTTGACGCTATACCAGATTTCCTCACTTTCCCTGAGCATTCCTCCTCCCACCCAAACTTCCACCATTTTTCAATTTGATCAGTATTGTGACTAGTGGCTAAGAATTTCTGTGGAGTGTTTGCCTAGAGAATTCAGACCCAAATGCCATACTTCTTTCTACCACCAACACTGGGGCTGAGGGGAAGGAGCTCTGAGGGCATATGCCATCTGTAGGAGAGAAATTTGAGCCCTTTATGTTCTTGCTCTGTCTGCCTGAAGAGAGAAGTCCTTCAGCAATAGGAATGGCCCCATGGTCAACCCTCTGATGCAGAGTGTAACCTTAGCAGTACAAGCTCAGTCTCTGGCACAACCACAATACAAGCGGCTGTTAAAAAGTGAATGCATGGACAGTGGGCATCAAATGCCTCCCTTAAGCCTCCACTAAGCCAGGTTATGGTCCAACTCACAGTTCACCTTGATGTCCCACCTTGCCTCCCCTTTTCTCCTGAAGCCACAAGGGTTTCAGCTCCAGAAGATGATCAGGGACTGAGGCAGACAGGGACAGAATATGGATTGGGTAAGAGAGCTGCTGGGGGGTAGTGGCTTGGACCTTATGGCATGGGCTGGCCAGGGCTCCTCCAGCTGTGGGGAGTGGTGACTCAGGACTCTGGTGAATGGAGGGTCAGGCCTCCAGAAGAAAGGAGAGGAGCAAGAGTGGTAACTTCCCTAAAGAGTGGGGTTCACCCACCACCCATGAGTCAGTCTGTCTTTCTGTGTGGAGCTCTCTAACCCACGCTGCAGGTACCGTTCTGCAAAAAACTCTTGGGAACATGGTTTTCCTGGATTTCTTGTATTTCCTGTTGAGGGAATGTGAGCAACATTTGGATGAGAATTGTGTCCATTTCTCATGACTTTGTATGTCCCAAAGTCTGCCCACATTTTAATCATTTGTCTTCAGCCTTGAGAACATTCCAGAAACAAAAAATTCCTTCCTCAGAACCAGCTGAAACTGGGAGCTCTCTCAGGATGGAAATCCACACTGATGTGTGATCCAATGATACTTGGAATAGCTAACAATAGCTCATTATGCATTTACCACCATCTCAGGAGATTTTAGTGACAAGCCTCTGAATTCTTATTACATAATCTCCTGAAAAGGCAGGAAATGTAAGTTCAGGAGGGTGGTGAAAACATGCCTAAAAATCAATGTTTTGAAAGTGCTGATATATTTTGCAGTCAATTTTGTTGACCACACTTTAGCTCATTACGCAATATATTCAAGAGGCCAAATCAGCAATGTCATTCAGGATTACTGCACTAAGCCAGTAATCTATTATATATTTGACAGTTTGTCCATCTGTCCATTCATTCAAGAACTCCTCTTAAACAGTAAGAGCTAGGACCACCAAGTTCAGTATACAGCATTCTCTTATCATAACTGAAAGAAAGGTAAAGGCTTGGTTGTACCAGGAAACTGGGATGTCCCTGGAATGGCATTGAATCTCAGAAAACTATATAGAGAAGAGACAGAATAACCAAGCAGGTGAAAGGGGCTGGCTGGAGACATATTCACCCTCTGTTCTCCTCCTTTAGGGAGGGCAGAAGGCTGAAGCTTCCCTCCCAATTCATACAGGGACATTGCTGCCTATTTTTTCAAGGAGAAGTGCACAGCTTGCTGCATTCCTCACTCTGGCTGGGGAGCACATGTGGCAGACAAACCTGGACCTGTCCCTCCCCTAGCTGGGCCTGCTGGAGCTGCAGCACTATGCAGAGTCATTTCTCATCTGGCCCCAACCTTCTGTGGTAAGAGAGGGCTGGGATGATAAAGTTTTATATGATACCAGTATCTGAAACACCATCTCCTGCAACACTGTTACGTTCACCTTACACAGAAACAGTACTACCAACATTATACATTTTAGCTGGTATTATTTATATAGTGCTTCTACCAGCTACAGATCTCTTTAAACATCACTAAAATCCAGCCTTCAGCTTGTTCCCATTCTCTATCTTGCTGTTCTCCTCCTTCCCTCTCTTGGTTTTGGATGCTAGTATTCCAATTACTGGTCCATGCAGATACTTTCCTAGTCCATATTGAGACACAGAACAAATGCATCTTTTATGCCACGTGCTTACATCTAAACAATATCCGTGGAAAGGAGCTGTAATTTTGTATCTTACTTTCCTCAAAAAGGGTTACATGAAAACAACAATAACCCTTTAAAAAGAAGCATAATTTACCACACTACAATCTCAAAGAAGCACAGTAGTAGTTTATCCAAACCCAGTCTGATTCCCCTGCTACCCTTTTTTTAAAACAATACCAGGTTTTCACAGGGAAATCAGGTGGTTATCAAAGGCAGCTGTTGCCATGATAATCAGGGAACTAGGGGCTCTGCCCAAGTAGCAAATGAATGGGAGGGAATGATGAGTGACTGACTATATCTGAGGTCAGGATGTTACTGCACATGGAGCAGCAGGGGGCAGTGATGTGCAGAGAGAAGGGAAATCAGGCTTTTCCAGGGTTCTGTTTTCCCAAATTCCCGACTCCTCACTGGAAAAATGTATAAATTAAAATACTTAGTATATGTGGAATGGTCTCCAGATTCATGGCTGAAAATCTGAATCCAAAGGTGACACACAGATATAGACCACGTTAAACAGAAAATCTGAATAAGCATTATATATTATAGCCAGACCATAATATATAAAGTGTTGGAGACATAAGCACTACTCAACATTTTATTCTTATATAGCTTTGGTTTTGCATTTACGTATTTAATAATAGTAAAATTTCACCTGCCATGTAAGGGGTTTCACTAAATAATATTGAATTACAAAAGAGACACCCCAGCTACCATGATAGCCAGAATTTTAAGGTTCCAGGCCTGAAGAGTAAGCCTTGAAGAGATCTCTTCCACAAGAAGGCTTGGCAACAAATTGACATTATTATGATTTTATTCTACATATTACTTGTAACAATTAGATTTTGGGATTTTTTTAGTGAGCTCAGACAATTAGAATGTACTAGATAGAGAAGTTTAATAAACTGTTTTGAATAGCTGCATTTATTCAAGGTTATTGGAATTTTGAATGATTTGAAAAGTTTGATATATTTGGTCCTAACTGATGCAAATTTTAGGTATATTTTATAAAATATGGTGTCTTGCATCTGTAAGGGTATCCCAGAGAATGACAATGTGAATACATAAAGTGAATACTCCACTTAGGAAGGAACAATCCGTTCCATACATACAAGATGGGAAGCGACTGTCTATGAAGGAGCATGGCGGAAAGGGATCTAGGGGTCATAGTGGGCCACAAGTTGAATATGAGTCAACAGTGTGATGCTGTTGCAAAAAAAGCAAATATGATTCTAGGTTGTATCAACAGGTGTGTTGTAAGCAAAACTCGTGAAGTCATTCTGCCGCTCTACTCTGCACTAGTTAGGCCTCAGCTGGAGTACTGTGTCCAGTTCTGGGCGCCATATTTCAAGAAAGATGTGGAGAAATTGGAAAGGGTACAGAGAAGAGCGACAAGAATGATTAAAGGTTTAGAGAACATGACCTATGAAGCCAGGCTTCATGAACTGGGCTTGTTTAGTTTGGAAAAAAGAAGATTAAGGGGGGACATGATAGCGGTTTTCAAATATCTAAAAGGGTGTCACAAGGAGGAAGGAGAAAATTTGTTCCTCTTGGTTTCTGAGGACAGGACAAGGAGTAATGGGCTTAAAGTGCAGCAAGAGAAGTTTAGATTGGACATTAGGAAAAAATTCCTAACTGTCAGGGTGGTCAAATATTGGAATAAATTGCCAAAGGAGGTGGTGGAATCTCCCTCTCTGGAGATATTTAAGAACAGGTTAGATAGACATCTGTCAGGGATGGTGTAGACGGAGCTTGGTCCTGCCTTGAGGGCGGGGGGCTGGACTCGATGACCTCTCGAGGTCCCTTCCAGTCCTATTATTCTATGATTCTATGATAAAGTCTTACTCCTAGCTAGACCTTAGCAAATACCAATGGGGAGGGAGGCTCCACTAATCACAAGAGGAAAGAAAATTAATGAGAGTTTAAATTAGACCTTGTTAATTAGTAGCATGGCTAATATAAACAGCTACATTGCTGAGTATTGAAAAAAAGGTGGGTAAGGGTGCCTGTGGGTGAGGCAGATTGTAAACTGTGTCTGTACCAAAGTAGCGCAGGAAAAAATAGGATGTTAAATTAGTTTCAAGATACTGCGGTGGTGCATGAAATTATTTCTTATGGCATGCTGCAAAGATCCATCCCTTGTGGGACCACAAAGCTGTTCACAGGAGTGTTTAAAATGGAGATGCTGTGAGACGCAAAGTATGATTTTCACCATTGGTTTTATTTCTCAGCACCAGTTTAAAATGTCACTACCAGTAGTTGTAAATATAGATCAACACACCTGAATCATTTTTGCATGTCACATGGGAGGGATATATTTCCAGTATATTAGAGCCGCAAATCATGGTCTATATTGTCATGGCGGAAATGGGTCAAGCAAGATTTATTATTTTTGCAGGATGCAGTAGTGACTAAATAAAAACTCATTCAGAATGAGTGCATTAAAAGCATTCCAAAGATTTTGCATTGTCTCATTGAAGAAAAATATAAGACTCTGCATTGCTTTGTTCTTGAAGCAAGCTGTTCCTACTGTGTGGGCAACGTGCAATAAAGGAGCAGATGCTTGCAGTAATATTAAACTCCTGAAATGAGTAAGACGATTGCTATCATGATCTCCCATTACAAGCCTAAAAGCATTTTGTGAAACCAGAGCACATTACAAAACTCCAGCTCCAACATAAAAGGTAAATAGTCTCTGAGAAGTAGCCGTGTTAGTCTGGAACTTTAAAAACAACGATCAGTCCTGTGGCACCTTAGAGACTAACATATTTTATATCATGAGCTTTTTTTATATCATAAACCCACTTCCTCAGATGAGTACTCTTACCCACAGAAGCTTATGATAGAATATATTTGTTAGTCTCTAAGGGCATGTCTACACTGCACACTTATTTTGAAATAAGTTATTCCAGAAGAAATATGCCGAAATAGCTTATTTCGAAATAGCGCATCTACACTACAGGGAAGCCTTAAAATTAGTCTGAGGCAGGCTTCTCTAATGTGGATGTGCTACCTCAATTTAGAGCCCGAGGAGGCACGGAGGAATAATTAGTTTGAATGGCCCTGGAAAGGAGCTATTTCAAAATAGCAGCAGTGGAGCACCCACACTGCAGCTATTTCAAAATAGGTATTATTCCTCATGGAACAGGGTTTACAGAAGTCGGAATAAGCCATCCGTTGTTTCAAATTTATTTCAAAAAAACGGAATTGCTGTGTAGATGCTCGCATTGTTATTTCAAAATAACTCCAGTTATTTAGAAATAACACTGCTGTGTAGATGCACACTAAGGAGCCACAGGACTGCTCATTGTTATAAAAGGTAAATGTAAGACACAATGTATGGCAAACAGAGCACTGGCATGAGGCTATCATTTGCTTTACCACTGACTTGCTGCATAACTTTGTCCAAAAATCACTTCACTGTGCCTCTGGCTTCCCCTCACACTCTTTTTTCATTCTTTTCTATTCAGACGCTAAGCTTTTGAGTGAGGGACTGTCTCTCCTGATGAACATGTACAGTGCCTAGCACAATGAGGCATCAGTCTCAGCCAGGACCTGCCAAAACCAAACATAATAATGGCTGTTCTTGCTTTTCCTGAAGGCAGCATCAAGCTCCTATCTGATGCTGCTATGTGCATACCCACAAAGTCAGACAGTATTGAGTTAAAACTATGGTTAACACTTCACACTCACTGGAAAGGGAGATGGAAATCTAATACTGGTACTAGGATACCAGCCTCTAACCTACTGTTTACTCAGCTAGACCGAAATATTCTTGCTTTGCTCCCTCTCAAAGGGTAGGTCTACACTGTGCTCTTCTTTTGGCAGTGGGTAGCGTACATTCAACTTAGGGGAGTAGGGTGAAGGACATGCCAGAAGGGTGTGGGTATATACCTGAATACACAGCTCCTTCTTCATCCAAGCAGAGCCCTCCACACACACATGGCTTTTTATAGTCTTGTAGTGTCCTGCTGCTAGAGCCATTCACCACCCGGAAAGATTCCAGCAGTGGTGAAAGACGTGGGCAGCTCCTTGCAGCTGGAAACCTTCACTGGAGAAGGGAAAGGCTCTGGCAGGAGGAAAGCAGCACCTTTCCCTGCTGCATCCTTCAACCAATACCATGGTGTGTAGCTAAACATGTGGGTGATTCTTACTTTTCACTGTGGTGTGTAGTTACCACACCCTATACCCCACAGCCAGTGGTGCACAGCATAGATGTAGCTAGAGTCTCTTTGTGCTCCTAACATCATTTCAATGTAATAATTAAGACCAAGTGACCATTTTCCTTATGAAAGCGATTTTGAGGCAGTGTGAACTGTCCATTTAAAGCTTTTATTTCCAGAAACCAGCAGAGCCTTGTGTTGCTGCTATTACCATAGCATTCAGAATCATCATATGTGACTAGCTATTATTTCCTGGAACAGTTGCCTGCTTAGCAGGAAATATGGACCCCTCCAGCACAGTAGGCAAAAGTGAGAGAAGCCAGTGTAATGCCTTTCTCCCTCCAGATTGCATTCTAACCACAGTGTGCCTTCCATTCTTATTTGAGTTCTATGGAAGGTTAAAAGTGCCTGCGGGACAGCTGTTGATCAAATATAATTCAAATGAGAAAACGTGAAAGCTAAATAGGGAAGATGAAGCAAAGAGCCATTGCACCAGGAACTCAAAGACTCATATTCTTGCCTTCAGGACATCCATAAATTCCAGTCCCCCATTTCACAGCACAAAAACTAATGATTCTAGCTGGTTGGACTCCACTGAGAAAGTGCAATTTTAATACACACGGCCAAAGTTCAGGCAATTCTGCCTATCCTTAAGGCATTAGTAAACAAACTGGCTCTAAACAGGCATAAAGAGCTAGGTTGTGCTCACTCAGTTAGGGACATAGGAGGGCAACAATGCCCTCCTGTGGCGCATGTAAGAGAAGGGTACAACTGCAGCCTGGTGTTTGGGGGAATGCAAGAAGATCAAAGCAGATACTTCCTCTCAGGGCAACCAAGTGGGTGGCATTAGGGGAGGAGCAGAAAGAGACCAGGCTGTGAGTACATGGGTCTCATACAATCTGTGAAGGGCTTATAGTTGAATTAGTACAGCTTAGCACCTATTGGTTGTTACACTCTAAAAACACCCCCCACCCCCGTCTGCTTAACTCAGTCGCTGCTCAGCTCTACACCCACTGAGAGCTGTGTTATATTCTTGGAATAAAACCTGCTGCTGCAGCAGCTGGAATGCTACCTTGTGCCATGACACAAGGCAGTTGAGTTGGCCGTACATGACGGCAGGGGAGGGAAGAGCTGAAAAGAAGGAAGTGTTCTTTGCTCTTTCAAAGAATACAGTACACTACTCCTCGCCCTTCCCAGAGCAAGTGAGGAGCTGCAGCTTGACATACTGTGCTTCTCTGAGGCACAATGCCCCCTGCCTTCTACCTGAACACTGACCCTTATGATGGAGCACAGGTAGAAAAGTATATTTGGTTTAATGAACACCAGCACAATTTAAAAAAAAACCTACTGAAAAAAACAGGAACCAAATCTCATGGCCCAAGCTATAGTTGCTGGAACTAGCCATGCATGAAGCTGTTTCCATTAAATAAAGGGTTTACAATTTAATGGTTCTCAGCACCCTCACTGTACAAATTGTTCTAGCACCCCTGGCCCAAACAACACACCTGCTAAATTTTGGAAAAATTCAGAACCAAAACATTGATGTTTTGGCCCAGTTTTACCTTTTAGCATAGGCACGACTGACTGCCCAAAACACAGTGTTTTTCTTTGTTTTTTTAAATAAAACAATCAGAAAGACAATCTTTTCCCCTCCACAAACTCTTTAGAACAATGTATGAAAACAACAGTCTCCCATGTGGTTATACCCCGTGAGTTTCTAAATTACTGTATTGAAAATTAAATGTGTTTTATAAAACTAATATATAAACTCATCAACTTAATAATAATACATTATCTGCACCAACAAAAACTTGTTTGTTCAGGATGGCCAAGCAAGATAGCAGTAATAAGTCACTCCAATGACAAAGATTCATTTATAAAAATGTTCCACACATAAATGTCAAACTTTTTAGCATTACAAGGAGCAGTGCAGTAATTCAGACTGTGATGGGCTTGGATGTTTGCCAGGTAAAGGGTCTGATGGTTTCAACTCTATTACCCAATAGTCTATTTTCTAGATTTGAATGACTAGAACTGGCTAACTTTAATCTATGAACCACGGAAAACTTTAATGAAATGTGGGCAGTGATA
Source organism: Pelodiscus sinensis (assembly GCF_052426305.1). Classification (NCBI taxonomy): domain Eukaryota; kingdom Metazoa; phylum Chordata; order Testudines; family Trionychidae; genus Pelodiscus; species Pelodiscus sinensis. Next base: position 16,371,229 of record NC_143064.1, on the reverse strand, counting down.
TAGGCTTTTCTGAATACATTTGCTAAGGGAACCTCCTTTCTGAAGTAAATATAACCAGTGCCATACATCTTACAGGAAGAAAATAAAGAACATACTATTTCTCTGGGGAAGAACTTAGAAGAAAGTTAGCCGTAACATCTTATTTTCCCAGTTCCACTTAAATCATTAGCAAAATTCTTGCTGACATCAGTGGGAGAACATTTTAATCAGAGCTGTGTGGGAAAAGGTTCTTTTATCCCACATTTCAATGTTTTTCTTGTTCTGCATAAGACTGAAACTTAGATCTTTCTGTTTTTTCCATGAAAAATACTTTTAAACCCATCCACTCACTCCAGAATAACCAACTATTTGGGGCACTTGCTGAGGGTGTGGGAGAAAACAGACTCAAGTCTGGGCAAGTCAGGCAGACTAGAGCCATGAACCTGTCCCTATCTAATACCATGAACACAAGTCTGTGGTGTCTTTTCTGTTAGCATTGTTCCATTTTGTAAAAACAATTAATTAATATTTGAGCCAGAAAGACAGATTCTATAGGTTGGACCTGTCTAATCCAGAACTCTCTCATCCAGAAACATCCATCCTCCGGAATTATTTTAGTTAGCTGGATGTCCACTTTTCATGGATGTGGCCAAGTTTCCCACTGTCCCATAAAGTTTGTTTAGAGCCACAGGTCCTAGCTCTCAGTGTTCTGTGCTGTTATTTAGCTCTAATTTACCCCTAAATGTCTTCTAAGAGTAGAGTAAGCAGTGGAAGTATTGGTAATGCTGCTAGACAATATTGACCTCCTGCAGTGCAGAAAATTCTCTCATTCGGAACCGGTCAGGTCCCGAGGGTGCCAGACTAGAGAGGTTCAACCGGTACAGTGTAGTGGTTAGGGCACTTACATGGGATTCAGGAATATCAAGTCTTTGCATCTCCCACATCCATTGTGAATGCCCTAAGTCCTGGACAATCCTGAAGTGGTGTGATGTTTCTCCTACCTTTGACACTGAGAAGCATTTCCGAACAAAGTTCAGTTTAACAGATACATTTCCATGGGTAGTTTTTGTTTTGATGAATTTGCATCTTCCATATGAAAAATAATTTTTTTGGAAAAAATGTCCTGACCAGGTCTAATTTAGGTCCTAGGGCCCATAGCCAATATGAGTATGGACAAAGACGAGCATGCCTACTTGATACAAAGGTGTCATGTGTGTTTTAGTGCCACTCCCTGTGGAACGTCTATTTCCTGGATGTATTATTAGCACCTACAAAAAAATTCAAGACTACTTAAAAAACGCAGCCTAAAAATGTGCCAAATGATGAGAACTAACTGGCTTCCTGCCAATTTTACAACATTTCCCCTTTTGCTATTATGGGAGAAGCATGGTCAACTATTAGAGGTGTCACCAGTGACAGTGGGAAATTTGGTAAACATTAGAACATTTTCCCATAACTATTGAAAATAATCTGCACAATTCACAACATTCCTGAAAGAAATGGGAAATCAACTGGAAAGGTGTAAGATTTAATTAAACTTGACCTGACCAAACTTACATTTTATACACTATTTCCTGAAAACTGTTAATGTTTCCATTATACCAAATTGTTTTCAAGAAGAATAAATGGACAATAGTGGGTTTTTTAAAAGCAATTAGTTGTCCCAACCAGTGTTCCCTCTAAGCTATGCTGCAGCAGAGCTTCACAGGTGATTAATCAGCCCCATCCAGTCAGAGGCTCAGTCAACTCACTGCATGGAGACCTGAGCCTCTGACTGAGCTTGGCTGATTAATTACCTGTGAAGCTGTGTTTCTGCACAGCTTAATGGGAACACTGGTCCTAACTCTGCTCCCTTTGAAGTTAATGGGAGTGTTAGCTCTAGTTTTAGAGCAGGGCTAACTCAACTTTGGAAGCTCTGGGGGGCCACAATGATACTCACAGCACATGCCGAGGATTGTGACTTAAGTGTGGTTGCATATACATGCAAATATATATGCAAATAGCTTATTTCACACTGACAGGCATGAATACAAAGATTAAGGCAAGACTACAAAACACGCAGGCCCCATTTAAGTCAGTTCTGCTGATATTAATAAAATGTAATATTTATCTGATCTCCACCCATATGACAGCACTTTTAATGAGAAATGGCAATCCAGGAATTTAACTACTAAAATGCTTATCTACAGAAGACCATTATATTGGCTGCTTTTTTGTTTTGGCTCCCACCCATGGGCCACATGTTGAGCCCCGCATAACCCAAACTGCACCACGGGCCGCAAACAAACGGGCCGCGGGCCACATGCAGCCCACAGGCCACGTGTTGAGTAGTCCTGTTTTAGAGGTAAATAGTAAGCAATTTTAAAAATCACCCAAGAAGCTGTTCAAACATAAGCTAAAATCTATGCATTTATAGGGCACTTCACAAACAGAGTTAATACATTTCTTTCCTTAAAAATCTATCCTGTAAGGTGCTGAACACATACTGAGGTGTACTGTCTCAGATTCATAGACTAAGGTTCAAAGAGATCTTTGTGATCTTCTTCTCTGGCCTCATGTACAATGCAGGCAACAGAATCTCAGCAACACACTCCTGTAATAGGCCCATAATCTCTGACTGAAGTCCTCAAATCTGCATTTAAAGACCTCCTGCTACAGAGAATTCACCATTTATACAAATTCAAAACAGCAAGTAACCCATGCTGCAGAGAAAGACAAATAAAAAATAATAAAAATAAAAATAATAATAAAAGAAAATACCCAAGGGTCTCTGCTAATCTGACCTGGAAGAAAAATCCATCATAACCTGACCTGAGCATGTGGGCGAAACTCACCAGCCAGCCACCTGAGAAAGAATCCTCTATAGTAGCTTTCTCCAGCTGTTGGATACAATTGCTCATCACAGTTGTGGGTGGGCCATATGCCACTGTAAGCAACCTCATTATTTCATTCCCCACCCCACTCCCCCAATACATAAGCTTGTCAATCTCAGACTTGAAACAAAATAGGGTTCTTGCTCCCATTACTCTCCTTGGGAGTGTTCCAAAACTTCATTCTTGTAATAGTTAGAAAAGTTTGTCTAGTTCTAGTCTTGAGCTTGTTGGTGGCCAGTTTAGATCCATTTGTTCTTTTGCCAACATTGGCCTTTCACTTAAATAACTCCTCTCCTTCCTTGATATCCAGGCCTCTAATGTAGTTAGAGAGAGCAATCGTATCTCCCCTCAGTTGTCCTTGTGTTAGGCTACACATGCCAAACTCCTGAAGTGTCCTCTCATAAGGAAGGTTCTCAATTCCTCCGATCATCCTATTGGCCCTTCTTGGCACCTGTTCTAGTATGAATTACTCTCTCTCAAAACATGGAAGACCAGAGCTACACACACTATTCCAGATGAGGTCTCAACAGTGTCTTGCATAATGGTAATAACACTTCCCTATCTCTACTGGAAGCACCTCACCTGATGCATCTTAGGATTACAATAGCATTTTTGATGGGCCCATCACATTAATAGCTCATGGTAACCTTGTGATTGACCAGTATATCCTGGTCTTTCTCCTCCATTATTTCCAATTGTTAAGTCCACAGCTAATAGCAAAAATTATTTTTATTAGCCCTTAAGTGTATGGCCTTATGCTTTTCACTGTTAAATTTTATTCCCATTTCTATTGCTTCCATTTTCAAGGTTAGCCAGATTTTCTTGTATGATATTCTGGTCTTCCTCCATATAGGCTATATCTCAAAACTTTGGGTCACCTGCCAATTTTATTAGCAGACTCCCACTTTTTGGTGAAGTCATTAATGAAAATGTTCATGGAAGTTGGTTCTAAAATGGATCCTTGAGGAACCCCACTTGAATTCTACCATTTGGTGTCAGAGGAGTGTCAAGTAGATCACATCACTCAAGATTTGGCCTACAATAATAATGCTCTTCGTCAAATGATGCAGCTATTCAAATATCCCTATATGCAAGGGTAGCAATCCTTATTCTTCAGACAGCTGCACAGAGATGTTAAGCAAGTTCACAGAGAAAGAGATGGACTCCCATTCAAGCAAACTAACTTATAGACCAACTCCCAATTTTCAGAAAACTAATCTATAGTGGTGATGCAGCCAAGTCCACACAAGAGATGAACCTTTTGATGGATTTTTATTCTGAATGACAAACACAAATACTTCTGAGATGAGAGGGTGACAAATTAGTTAAATGCCAGAAAAAGCCAGAGAATTGGGACATGAAAGAAGCAGAAGCAAAATATGCCAACTGACTTTGTCAGACACAAGTGCAATTAACTAAAATGAATCTGAGAAAGTCTACAGAGGTAAATGAAAGGGGATAAGGAAGGTGAGAAATGGCTCATCAGCACCAGCCTATGAACTACAAGACAGCACAACGTAAGAGGGTGACGTGACAGGCGTAGGAGAAGGAAAGAGGTTTGAAAATAAGAAGCAAATAACAAAATGAAAGAGAGGCCAACAGATAAGGCAACATGGAAGTAGAAGACAGACAGCAGAATGTACAAGCCAGTTCAAAGCCCTGTGGAAACATTCACATAGAACATAAGAAAACAAAGCATCAGTGTGATGGCATACTCATGAGGGAAACTGAACTGTAGAGAAGAGATAATTGGTGATAGGGAGAACAACAGATGTTCTCCCTCAAGGACAATAATGACAAGAGTTTGTATAGTCAGAGACAACATTGTGAGAAGTGGTTTGGTTTTGGCAACCTTACAGAGATTCATATTAGTAAACATGTCAAGTACCTGGAGAATCAACAGTAAAGCAAAAGAGACACACCCTCCATGTCCTGAGATGACTAACAACAAAGCAAAGAGAAAGGATTGTGGAATTCAGTACAATAAAGTGGGCAGGATCGTCCGCTACTAAAAAAGGCATTTTAATGTGATTTCATGCTAAGATGCATGCAGAGCCATGGTAACTGCTGATCTTTGTGCAACTATCAAACACAGACTTCGGGAAATATCTTACCTATGAGAGTACCACAAAGTATTGTTATGTTGTGCTTTGAAGAGCTTTGAAGGAAGGATCAGAAGGGCAGACAAACTGTTCTAGGCTTCACCTACTGCATGCACTTTGCAAATAAACACAGTGTGCATCTTCCATTCTACCTCACAAAGGGGATTTTTCCTCGTCTTCTTTTTTTTTTGAAATTGTTGAAATAGAAGAAACATAGTAGAATCTCAGCACAAAGTCTTATTATGAAAGCCAGGGGATATCAGAGCATATTTTAGCATACTACCAATAGCAATACCATGTAAAAGACAAATGATTTGGTCTGCATAGGTTTGTGCTCCTTGTGGTTTTTTTAAAGACCTGCAATTTCACCCCAAACAATACGTAAATCTCAACTGACATCCATTTCACCAACCCTTTCCTATGAAGATTTCTGTCACTTCCAAAATAGGCTCACCCCCTTACCCAAGCAGTCTTTCTCCACTCAGAACATTGCCTGTGGATGTGAGTAGCAGATGAAGTCATGCTAAACTGCACCTATTGACCAGGACAATCATCATTCTGAGCAGTTTCAGAAAACATGGTTATATACTGCTTCAAGATTTCTCCTGATCGTTTTTTGTTCTCCACTGGCCCCTTTCTTCACTCAGCAGCACAAAATTAATGAGCAGCAAATAGAGAGATGAAGGTGGGTAAAAAGTCACTAGTTTTCCTGCCACAAAAACAAAAAACTTTGAGCTAAAATAGTAGCAGGTAGCCCTGATGCGAACCTCTGAGACTGGGGATGGAGTCCAAAAGCAAGAAATGTAATTTAAAAGTTGAATAGGACACTAGTTGTAACACAGGAGTGTTATGCAGTACAGTGACTGCCTGGAGATCTCATCTCTCCACTGCTCCAGTATATCAGGAAGCTATACTGTTAAATCAACAGTTCATCAAGCACAGAATTTTTAGAGACATAGAACTAATCTAGCTCCGTTTTTCCAGTAATTTATCTCAGTTCTTCCAACATACCTCAAGTGTTACCTAAAATCCTAAAGACAGGCCTGATGAAATACCATATGACATGAAAATACAAGAGATTGGTGTCTGGCATTCAAATTAGAATAGTAACTTCTTCCTTCTTAGCATCCAGGGAGCATGATCATAGACTAAAGGACCTAATAAAACATGCAACAACAGGCCAGGAGGGTGGGGGTGGACAACAAAAAGGAGAAGGAATGAGGACAGTGGGGAAATCTTTACACTGATGCAGATTCCTTTATAGGAAGTCGTGTGAGTTTCTTCAGGCCACTCTTGGTCAAATTGACACAGGGTGTGTCTATGCGGCAATGTAAGCCCAGGGTTCAAACTCAGGTGCCCCTTCCATCGACACACATATTGCTCTCTCCTAGGCTATGTCTACACTGCTCGGGGGGGGCGAGGTTCGGAAAAAGGTACACAAATTGCGAACCACAATTTGCGTACCTATTTCTGATTCTTTTTTCGGAAAAGGCTTTTCTGACATTTGGCCGGTCTACACGGGGCCAAATGTTGGAAAAACCTCTTTCAGAAGAGCCCTTGTTCCTCATAAAATGAGGAATACAGGGCTTCCAAAAGAGCACGTCTGCTCTTCCAAAAAGAATTTCAGAAGAGCAGACGCATTCCCTGGATGTGTTGCCTGGTATCCCAGAAAAACTCCGTAGTGTAGACATAGCCCCAGGGCGTAGAGCCAGATCCCACGCTAACTCTCCTGTAAGCTGTGTGGCCACACAGCAGCCTATTTAGCACCACTCAGGTGCTCAGGGAACCTGCCCCTCCTCCGGCCCTAACTTAGCCCAACTCCGGACTCAGCCATGGCCAAAGTGGCCCAGCCCTGGCTTGAACCTGTTGGGCTAGGGGTGTGGGCACTTATCCTTCTGCCGCAGCCCTGGAGCTGCCATGATGGGGAGAGATGCTCCTTCCCAGGTGCTGCTGTGTGGAGAGAGAACCGGGGGCGAGTCCACTCTCCTCACAGTAGCCCCAGAACACCCTTCTTCATCCCAAATCCCTTAATCCAGCCCCATGCTATAGCTCCCAATCAGAGCCCTCAGACCCCTGCATTCCACCTCTGTACCAGCCCTGAGCCCTTTGTTCCTGATCATAGCCCAGAGCCTGCACCCTCAGCTGAAGCTTTTTGTACTCCAACCCTCTGTCCCAGGCCTGAGCCTGCTCCAACGCTCAAAGCCTCTTGGTCCCAGCCCTGCCACGTGAATTCTGTTAAGTGCACTGATATGAAGAACACATCATCTCTGTGTCACACATCACCTGCACATTGATGCACATAACAAAATTCATTCTGATCAGGGGTGGGAAAAATTAGAGGGAACACTGGTCTCAATACTCCATTGCAGTGGAGCGCCCAAGCATGAACCAAGCCAGGACCCAGTGTTCAAGCCCTATTGCTTTGCAGAGGCAACACAGCAGAATCCCACTGTCCCACAAGCCAGCTTTGCCTTTTAGACAGTCAAATTGGTGGAGAGTCAAGTTTTCCCTCCAGTGCCACACAGACTAAGGGCTAGAGCAACCACATTTTTGGAAGGCAATAGGAATCTGGCGTAAGGCCGGGTGGACTTGAGTCTGCATTATTCGGTCTAGGCACTGGAGCCCCAGGTTGGGACTCAGGGTTCAACAACACCTAACCTGGAGCTATAAATTAGTGTAGATGCTCAAGTCCTAAGTTAAGAAACTCAGGGTCTGGTAACTCAAGTTCTGCTAACTCTGGGATTACAGTATAATGTAGACATACTGTATGCGAACCTCCTGGCCCAAGTACAAAGACCCAGGGCAACAAGACTCAGCTAGCAAACTAAACACAGCATGGATGCTGTAGTTCGATCCCACCTAACCTTCTGGGCTTGAGTGTCTGAGCTGTCAGTACTGCAGTGCTCACCTGGCTACTTTTAGCATGCTGGCTCAAGCCCTGCTAGCACTAGTCTGTCTGAGTGGGCTGGGAAGCTGACCCTCAGCTGCAGTGCAGACATACCTGATACAATACAAAGCAGTCTGCAGACAGCTCATGAAGCATGCATCAGTGAATCTGGCACTCTGGTATGTCAGCTTCTGATTTCCAGTCAGCCAGACACCAGACTTAAGGGGGAGGGGTTTTCACCCTAAAATATTTTATAGAAATAGTGGGAGGGGTGACAATTTCTCTACCTACTGCCACTAAATTTAGTCATTTGAGCAGCCTTCCCGGTCAGTCTCAGCTACAGAAGTGTAAATGAGAGAGGCAGATGCATAATCTGGGAAAGGATCCAGATTTATCATATAATAAAACAAAACAAAACTCAGTACTGGCTTCACTAAGAAGGTAGATCTTTCTGCCTATAAAAATGCTACCAGCAGTACTGAAGATGATTTGAATATACTTGGTATGGCAAGCAACAGTGGTAGAGAACAATTTGTGCCAGGGCTAGGGCCAGCCAACTTCCTAGCAACCAATACATTAAGATTTTCTCTTTAATAACCACTGTATAGAGCAGTAGTGGACATCCTGCGGCCCAAGGGTCTATGGGTAGCCACAGGACATTTTGTTAACTTTCCCAGGAACAGGTTTGCCAGACTCTGCTGGTTTTTGGCCACTCAGGTTTTTTCCTACCCAGTATTACAAAAGCAATGGCACTTGACATGGGATATATTCTGATTGCACACAAGATTCTGAGAGCTGTGTGCTCCCTTTGGATCCAATCACAGTGTGGCTACGGTTCAGTCGGCACACCCCACAAATTGTAGGTACACAAGTGCAGTTAGTAAAGACTAGGAGGCCATATTGGCTACAACAATCTTGTGGCCCACTGAGATGGAGGGACACTCATGTGGCCCACTTACTAGCTTAAGTTGCCCCTCGCTGGTTTAGAGATTTTTCATTGTGATAATATTTCTTTGCCCAGCCTGAACGTGGTTGCTAGGCCGGACTCCTTATAGAACAATAAGAATAGCTCCCAACTTCACATCTTGTATAGCACTCCAGCATGGGTTAACAGAATACATATTCTCCCTAGATAATTTCATCATGGAAATCTTAAGGTGCTTGTTTGGGTCAAATATCTTATCCTACATTTCCTGAATTGCTTGGGAATGGGGGGGGAGTATGACATCTTGCTGAGGTCTGCATTATTGTGCTAGCATTTTAAAACCCATGGTGACTTAGGGAGGATGACACCACCTGAAAGTTGTTTAAGAGAACTGGTGTAATCCTTTTTTGCTTCTTGACATACTTTCAGGGCAGGGAAAGAATGAGGGGAATGCATATGCTGAGGGTCAAGTGACATCTCCCATTTTAGCTGGAGCTAAGCCACTAAATCTCCACATAGTGGGATAAAAATTCATTTAGTGGCTCTCCACTGCACAGAAATGCATCTATCAGTGGTGTTTTCAGAATCAGCTAGCTATCATCCCTATTTCCTCCTTTTGCCTCTCATGCCCCTAAAGACAGAGCATGAATCCCAGGTAACTGCCCTTCTGAGATGGAATCATTTTACAAACTACTAAGGAGAGTCATTTATTTTGCCTAAGAGGGGGGAAATACCTTGATCCTCATGTAGAATAATAATAGAAATGTAGCCGTGTTAGTCTGGTGTAGCTGAGGCAAAATACAGGACTATGTATTTTGCTTGATCCTCATGTTATTCAGTGCCTTTCCCACATGTGCTGAGCAGTGAGGTAACATCCCCCAGTGGAAACTCCAGTTGAAAGTGTCCAGATGGTTTCTCTTTGCCGAGTAGCCTTAATTCCTGCTAGCTGAAGCAGAAAGAAAAATGGAAACAAGATCAAACCACAAATTTTTAAAAAATGGGTTTGTAAAAAATTTTAGCCTTTGAGTAGTTGAAATGAAGCTCGTTTTCCACATTTATATTTTTTATCTGCAAGCCCCTGCCTTTCTGCAAGCCCCTGCCTTTCCACTACTGAGTGCTGTTTCTCTCTCTCTCTCTCTCTCTCTCTCTCTCTCTCTCTCTCTCTCTCTCTCTCTCTCTCTCTCTCTCTCTCTCTCTCTCTCTCTCTCACACACACACACACACACACACACACACACACACACACACACACACTTTTTGCCAGTCTAACTTTTAAAACACGATGGGAGTTTTGAAAGGTTACAGAATGGGAAAAGAGAATAAAATGTAGACAAGAAAGGAAAAAGAAAAAAGTGAAAGAGAAACTGGATGTTATTCATTCAAATTATTGCATTTTTGTATTAAAAAAGGAGGGGGCACAGGAAAGAGCACATTTGAAGTCTTTGTTTGGTTTCAAGAACAAAAAAACCGCACAAACAGTTCAACTGGAAATGAAAATATTTCCATTATATTTTAAGAAGTCATTACATAGCAATATGGTTCACAAATGGTTTGCCTAGAAAACCTATGGTCAAACCAGGTGTGCACAGAGGAAAAATAAGTTAGAATGCAAAACCAAAAATAAAAACCAACCCAGAATTACCAGGGGGTCAGGAAACAGACACCATTAGGAACATTCCAATAATTCAGTGACCTTTGTCCACATCAGATGTTGCTCTACACAAATGCTGTAAATTGATCTATATTCTGCTACTTACGTAACTTAAGTAGTGTAACTTAAGTCAACATATCTTACATCAGCATATAGAGGTGCCCACACTATGCTATGTCAAGGAGAGACTCTCTCCTGTCAACATGCTTCCACCTCTTGTTGAGGCGGAGAACAGATGTCAATGGAACAGTGCTGTCCCATCGACTTAGTGCATCTTCACCAGACCTGCTAAATCAATGCCTTTGCATTGATCAGAGAGTTATCAATCTAGCTGTATAGTGGAGACATGGCCCAAGTTGGGGAAAGTTAGTGTAAACTATTCCTCCCTATTCCACTTAATACCCAGGACCACCAGGGGGATTTGGCAGACAATTGTGCCTCTTCTATTCTACTTTGGCATGTCAACCAGGAGAAAGGCAGCTTTAGTGTGTGCAGGAGAAACCACAGGAGTCCTGCTAGCAGAGGCTACTCACTGGATGGACTAGTACAGTCCCTGGCCAACCCACCTTTCCATCCAGCACTTCATATTTTGTAATTAGGATTCAGTGGAGAGGATTTTGCAACTGCTTTCTGACTCCATATTCCTGCCTACACCTGATGGCAAATTCAGGAGCAGATGGCCAGGGCACAACAACAGAAGCCAGCCTTTGAATCTGGCCCTACATTTACAAATGGCAGGCAGCTACTCCAAACCATATTGCTCTTCTCTCTCACACACACACAGCTCTTGCCAATGGTAACATTTGAAAGATGCAGCATAAAACTATCTGGTCTCTATATGGCTCATGAGAACTTTGCAAACAAGCCAATATACATTTTCTTTACTTTGTAATAAAGTTATATTACTTTTGTGATGTGACTGTGTGTGTGTGTGTGTAGCTTTCCTAACAACAAGATCATAAATAGTTCTGATTTTCTGTGTCTGTTTATAATATTTACTAGCTTACTGGAATAACAGCTGTAAGCTGAAAATGACACGAGCTGGGAAAGCTTTCCTCGGTGTGCAGAGGAACTGCAGGCAATACAATCACCACTGGGTTTCTCGATGAAAAATCAAATTAAAATGCAGCAGGAACTCCTGGAATACTAAACATAATGGGCATGTCTAAACTACATTCCTCTGTCGAAAGAGGAATGTAAATGAGGCAAATTGAAAGTGCAAATGAAGCGTGGATTTAAATATCCTGTGCTCTATTTGCATATTTGCATCCGAGCGCTTTTTTGAAAAAGGGTTTTTTGAAAATGAAAGCGCAATCTAGACATGGTTCTTTTGGGGAAAAAAAAAAAACCTTTTTCAAAAGAACCCGTCCTCCTGAAAAAAATGAGGAGTACGAGTTCATTCGAAAAAGGGTCCCCCCCCCAAAAAAGAACCAGGTCTAAACTACGCTTTCACTTTAAAAAAACCCTTTTTCAAAAAAGCGCTCAGACGTGAATATGCAAATGAAGTGCAGGATATTTAAATCTGCACTTCATTTGCACTTTCGATTTGCTTCATTTACATTCTGCTTTCTAAAGAGGAAAGTAGTCTAGACATAGCCTATCAGAAAAATAGAATCGTACACTACAAGTTTCTTGAATACCTTTCCATTCTCACAGATCTCTCAGGGTATGTCAACACTACCCTCCTAGCTCGAACTAGGAGGGTAATGTATGCATACCGCACTTGCTAATGAAGCCCGGAATTTGAATTTCCCGGGCTTCATTAACATAAGCGGGGAGCCGCCATTTTTAAATCCCCGCTGCTTCAAACCCCGTGCAGCGCAGCTACACGGGGCTCGAACTAGGTAGTTCGGACTAGGGTGCCTATTCCGAACTACCGGTACACCTCGTTCACGAGGAGTAACGGTAGTTCGGAATAGGAACCTAGTCCGAACTACCTAGTTCGAGCCCCGTGTAGCCGCGCTGCACGGGGTTCGAAGCAGCGGGGATTTAAAAATGGCGGCTCCCCGCTTATGCTAATGAAGCCCGGGAAATTCAAATCCCGGGCTTCATTAGCAAGTGCGGTATGCATACATTACCCCGCTAGTTCGAACTAGCGGGGTAGTGTAGACATACCCTCAGACCCCAGCAGGGTCAGTGGGATAAACACATAGAATCATTTCACGATAGAACCAGAAGGAACCTTGAGAGGTCATTAGGTCCAGTCTCTTGCACCCATGGCAGGACCAAGCACCACCATCTTGACCATCTAGTCTGCTCTTAACAGTTTCCAGTGATGGAGATTCTACAACCTCCCTAGGCAATTTATTCCACCAAACTAAACAAGCCCCCCTTCTCAAGCAAAACCTATGGTAGATATTCTGCAATCTTAGAGGCAGTAACTTCTGTAGTTTAAAAATATCTGACAACAATTTTGACTGGAGCATCTTACAAAACAGACACACACTGTAACTCTCATGATCTTTACAACACAACCATATATACATTGTTATTAATTGGGTAATCTATTTCAAGGAGCATTCAAATGACTAATTTGGGTTGTTACACAGACTTTCTCTTGGGTTATTTATCACTAGATCATTGCTTAGGCATCAGCTTTCAGCATGGTTTTGTTCACTATAGCCTTTTCCTGCTGATACAGAGAGTAAGCTGATTTGCTGGGAAATAGTGAAACAACTAAAAGTATCTATCCAAGAGTGTGTCTACACAACTGCATTATGTTGGGATAACTGACATTATTCTGAAATAACATAGTGAGTGTCTACACTACTAGCTTTTATTTCAAAATAACGTCAAGCTGGAGTACAGGCAGTCCCCGGGTTACGTACAAGATAGGGACTGTAGGTTTGTTCTTAAGTTGAATCTGTATGTAAGTCGGAACTGGCGTCCAGATTCAGCCGCTGCTGAAACTGATCCGTTTCAACAGCGGCTGAATCTGGACGCCAGTTCTGACTTACATACAGATTCAACTTAAGAACCCCAGGCATCCCCAAGTCAGCTGCTGCTGAAACTGATCAGTGGCTGATTCCAGGAAGCCGGGGGCAGGGGCTTCCCGTAGTCAGCCACTGGTCAGTTTCAGCAGCGGCTGACTTGGGGACGCCTGGGGCAGAGCAGCTGGGGTGCTGCTGGGTTGCTCCAGTAGCGCCGCCACTCCTCGGCGCTACTGGACCAACCCAGCAGCACCCAAGCTGCTCTGCCCCAGGCGTCCTGATTCAGCCGCTGCTGAAACTGACCAGCAGTGGCTGAATCAGGACGCCTGAGGCAGAGCAGCTGGGGTGCTGCCCGGTTGGTCCAGTAGCGCCCAGAGCGGCGCTACAGGACCAACTGGCAGCGCCCCAGCTGCTGTACCACAGGTGTCCGGAGCAAAGCTGCGGAGCACGGGGGCAGCGGGACAGCCCAGACGCGCCATGGCTGTCCTGCTGCCCTTGGGCTCCGTGGCTTTGCTCTGCTTTGCTCCCCGTCCCCCTGGTCTGCAGACCAGGGGGACGGGGAGCAAAGCGGCGGAACACGCGGGCAGCGGACAGCCCAGACGCGTCTGCAGACCAGGGGAACGGGGGCGGGGGGGGGGCAAAGCAGAGCCAAGCCGCAGAGCACGCGGCCAGCTGACAGCCCAGACGCGTCTGGGCTGTCAGCTGGCCGCGTGCTCCGTGGCTTGACTCTGCTTTGCCCGTCCCCCGTCCCCCTGGTCTGCAGACGAGGGGGACAGGGGGGCAAAGCAGAGCCAAGCCGCAGAGCACGCGGCCAGCTGACAGACCAGGGGGAGGGGGGGGGCAAAGCAGAGCAAAGCAGAGTCAAGCTGCGGAGCGCGCGATCAGCTGACAGCCCAGACGCGTCTGGGCTGTCAGCTGGCCGCGTGCTCCGTGGCTTGGCTCTGCTTTGCCCCCCGTCCCCCTCGTCTGCAGACCAGGGGGAGGGGGGGGCAAAGCAGAGCCAAGCCGCGGAGCGCGTGGGCAGTGGACAGCCCTGTCCGCTGCCCGCGTGTTCCGCCGCTTTGCTTCCTCTCCCTGGTCTGCTGGAGACCAGGGAGAGGAAGGGCCCCATTCGTAACTGCGGATCCGACGTAAGTCGGATCCGCGTAACTCGGGGACTGCCTGTACTTCTTACTCCAGCTCATGTTAACCCTCATTTCATGAGGAGTAAGGGAAGTAGAAGGAAGAGTGTTCTTCTTTTGACTTCCTGCTGTGTAGACAGCACCAAAAGCTGAATTAAGCTATTTGGACTTAAAATACACAATTGACGTAGCTGAAGTAGTGTAGCTTAATTCGTCTTTCGCCCTGCTGTGTAGATATAACCTGAGACAGGTACTTGATGTCACCAGGAGAGCTCCTAGGTAGCTGACCCAAGACCTCTATCTTATCCCTTCCAGGTGTTTTTGGCTTTTGAGAAGTGATCTGCTAAAAGAGACAGGCCATTCTATCCTATTTCTGATGTGTGGTCCAACTTGGTTTCTCTTGGTCATCATAGTTTGGACCAATCAGATGATGACCCATGTTACTCCTGAAGATTCATAATGTGCAGCCAAAGAAAAATTCAGATCAAGATGTGGAGTTGGATCTTAAATGTCCCTAGTCCCAAAGTTATTGGGTACTTGATTATGACAGCTGAACAATAATCTACAGTTTGTCAATTCTCAAATGTACTTTGCTTTCTCATCATAGGAGTAAGGCAGATATTTCACACTATCAGATCATTCCCATCCTTATGCCTCTCCAGTCTCCTCTGATTGATCTTAAGCCTACATTTTGTAATTATGTCATTCCATTTACATTTCACTGACCATACATGGCATATGAGGGTGAATCTTTGAATATTTTTTCTATATAACATTCTTATCCATGATTAATTAAGTCTGTGCCTTCATAAGAGTCTGTCTGTCATGCTGCATAAGAAAGTAGCCTAAAAGAAGGGTTGAAGACAAATTGAAGAGGCAAAGCCATTGCAAAAACAAAACACATATTGATGCCTACAAAATGTGTGTGAACTGTTGGAGTTTTTAGATAACACTAACTTAGTCATCACTTCCTCTAATGTGTGCATCTCTTTTATTTCTAGTGTTCATTTAAAAAGGACATTGATACCTTAACAAACTACCATGCCATATGCTACTTATGCTGAATCAAAATGAAAAGAATGATCCTTAAGGGGGGGAAATTATATCAGTTAAGATCATGTTGAAAGCCATTTTCAGTTATTCCAGGAGCAATCATCATTAAGTGAGGTCTATCCTGGATTGGAATATGGTTAGTACCTCCAAATATGAATGTACACATGCAAAAAAAATATAGCAGATGCCATGCTTTGCAATGTGAATGGTCTGGTAAGTGCAGAGTAAGCAGGTTCAACTCAGGCTTAGTAGCAGCACAGCAAAAGTCTGTCTTCCCCTCCTTTCAGAAGTCTGATCCTCTACTGTCAGATGATCTCTCTTTTTAGTGTCACAAGACTCTTAGGGTGTGTCTAGACTACAAGGCTCCGTCCAAGGAGCCATGTAGATGAGTTTACTAGACATAGCAAAATGAAGCGGCGATTTAAATAATCGCCATTTCATTTACATCAAAATGGCCACCACGCCAGGCCGATCAGCTGATTGTCGGCACAGCGTGGTAGTCTAGATGGGGATCAGCCAACCCCAGAATTGCTGTTTCATTTTGCTATGTCTAGTAAACTCATCTACATGGCTTCATCGACGGAACCATGTAGTTTAGACACACCCCTAAAGATCCCCATTTAAAAAAATCACAGTTCTGTTTGAATACTCACCTATTTATGTTGCAAGTATAAATTTCACATTTGGCTATCCAATTTCAGAATATGCAACTGCAAAATGCATATGCATATCCTAACTTAAAGTATGGGAAAAGCTTAAAAACTGATCATGATAAAGTCAGATTCTTGTATAGACCTTTTCTAGAAAAAGGCCTATAATAATACTTCATTTTTAGTGCTTTCCATCCAGAGACGTTAAAGCATTTCATTAATAGAGAAACTGAGGCTAAGTGGCTTGTGCATGTTGGTGGTAGAAATGGGACTGAACTCTTAGTTCAATGCTCTACCTGCAGGACAACACTACCTCCCTGAAATCTCATTAGAGATTAAAATAAACTTACGCTTACAGTTATTCATTACTGAAGAAAATCTGACTTTCAAGGAGGAGAAGGAACTGTATAGAGATGAACAATGATCTAGAGAAATGGTCTGAAGTAAAAAGGATGAAATTCAGCAAGGACAAATGCAAAGTTCTTCATTTAAAAAGGAATAATCATTTTCACACAGATAAAATGAGAAGTGACTGTTTAGGAAGAAATACTGCAGAAAGGCATCTAGGAGTCATAGCGGACCATAAGATAAATATAAGTCAAAACGTGACACTGTTGCAAACAATGCAAACATCATTCTGAGATGTATTAACAGAAGTGTTGTAAACAAGATACAAGCAGTATTTCTTTCTCTCTGCTCTGTGCTGATTAGGGATCAACTGAAATATTGTGTCCAGTTCTGGGCTCCACCTTTCAGGAAAGAGGTAGAAAAATTAGAGACGGTCAGAGGAGGGCAACAAAAATGATTAAATGTCTAAAAAAGATGACCTATGGATTTGTTTAGTCTGGGAAAGAGAACACTGATAGTGGACATGATAGCAGCTTTCAAGTACCTAAAAGGGTGTTAACAGGAAGAGGGAGAAAAAATATTCTCTTTAACCTCTGACAATAGGACAAGAAACAATGGGCTGAAATTCTAGCAAGGAAGATTTAGGTTGGACATTAAGAAAAACTTTCTAACTGTTGAGGTGGTTAATCACTCATATAAATTATCAGTCTGTGCCATGATTCACTCCAATGATGACTCTTGACGCATTTGGAATCTTGAATGGAGTGAAGCAAGGCTATTCTAGTGCTGTTCAGCTGGTTCTTTTGCTTATAACCTCAGCCATGCCACAAGGGACTTGGATCTTGAGATATGCATCTGCTACTGACTTGATAGCTGCCTCTTTGATATTTGAAGACTCAGGGCTAAGACTAAGACACTGCAGAGACTTCTCATTGAGGTACTTTTTGCAGATGACAATCTTAAGGGCCTAAAGGTTGCTATGGGCTATCCTTGATAGATTTTCTGAAACATTCCAGCTCTCTGGTCTCACCATCAATCTTGGGAAGACAGAAGCCTTGTTCCAATCAGCACCTCATTCCAATGCCCCAACAACTGCCATCTTCAACCAAGGCACATAGCTGAATAATGGGGATCAATTCACGTATTTAGACAGCACGTTCTTGAATGACAGCTGCTTTGATGAGGAAATTGCCCCTAGAATTAATAAAGCCCACCCAGCCCTTGGCTGATTCCAAACAAGAAGCCTTTAGCCAAACACAACATTCATCTCGCCACAAAATTAGAAATCTGCAGTACAGTGTTTCTAACATTTCTCCTATATGGATCTGAGATGTAGAATGTTTATTGAGGTCACATTAAACAGCTTGAGCAATTTCACATACAGTCCCTTCACTCAATAATGAGCATTCACCAGCAGGACAGCACGACCCATATGAAGGTCCATGAGAGAGCAAGCAAGCATGATTGAGGAAACATTACTATAAGCAGAATGGAAGACCACAGGCTCTGAAAACAGATCTTGCATGGAGAGCTGAGTCAGGTCAAAAGAAAGAAGGGTTATCCATATGAGTACCTCAAAAGGTAACCCGAAGAGAAGTCTCCCATGGACTGACAAAGAACTTGACAAATGCGTTGGAACAGAACTCACTGGTATCGTACCTCAGTGTTTTCGTACCTCGGTACCTTCGGTGGTCTGGACTGTCAGTGTCAGCGTCATCTGGTCAGGGTTGTCCTGGTGCGCTCCTGACAGGACCTCTGCTACGTTGTTAAACTTTCGGCTGCGTGCATAACAATCGGTACTCCCTTTATCTAGAGTGTTATACCCCGTGCACTTGGGTCAACACAAGAGATCTCTGAGAGGCCCTGGAAATGACAGATGCAGGCAAGATTTGAAATCAATCGAGCAGGTTTATTGTCAAATGCGAAGCTCTACCAGTTGGTAACAGAGATCAGTACAATGTTACACCACTGGGCACTATGGCCCGCGTTGACAAGGTACCAACACCGGGCAGGCCTATTGCCATATATCAGATGTTAACAGCAGTTAGTCAAAGTTAAGCTACTGTGCACTCTGTAAGTTTAGGCAATGACACCTGCCGTTCAGGGGCCTAGTGCGCCTCCCCCCACCCCCAAGGTCGGCCGGAGAGCACCCTCTGCGGTGTCCTTTTATAGACAGGTACAAACAACTTACATCATTTCTTTACGTACCAGGTTACCACCCTCTGTTGCCTAGTTACCACCCCTCACCTTATGGAATGGGGGCTTACTTACTATCCTTCATGCTGTCAATTCCGACCTGGTCCTGAACCTAGGTTGGTATGTGCATTAGTTTTTAGGGAGTTTTTGTACCAAGACATTTCTTATTAAGATGTTCCATTACTCGCCTTTGGCTTACAGTCTGTACCCAGTGCCTCCCTGTGTCCTGCCATGCTCGACCTAACTTACACAATCACACAATTATCAATAGGGCCTCTTTCTTGGCTCCTGTGTTACTGAACCAAAGTCTTGCTTACTAGATTGCAGGCCTGTTGCCGTTTCCATGTTGCAGGCCTTAGGCCTGCTGACTCCATGTTACTGACCCTCAACTTACTACAACTGGCAGTCTCTGACAAGATCAACAGGTTTGAGTGGTATCAAGGAAATCATCTCCAGGTTGCACATGAAATGAACCTCAGATGTTCATCATCAAACTTCACAGATACGGACTTCCCAGGCTCCCCAGGCTCTCTATCTGGCCAACTGTGCATCAGGGTTTGGACTTGGAAACCACATGCATAGCCACAGATGACATCTACAATAAGATCGCTGTCACTATCAGCAATGGACAACCAAGACTACAGAAGGTACTTGGTGAATTGGCATGTAAGTAGTTGACCAAGTTGCTTTGTAATCTAGTTTGAGACTGTTCTTTCCTCTGGGTGAGTAATCTTGGAGTTAATAACTAACTGGCATGAGTGAGCCACATTCTGAAGGCTCAGTCAAAAATCTTAGTCATCTTCCCAAGATCATAATTAAGTGTGATTTTCTGTTGTGGTTATGTGATTTGATTCTGGAAACCTAATTAGTTATATCTGGTTCACCTTAGCCAAATCATTGCCCAGTACCATTTTTGCTTTCTTATATCCTATACGATGATTTGCTGTTGTTAGGGATCGTTAATAGAGCTTTATTAAAACTTAACTAAAATAACATTCTTTTCTTTATTGAAGCAACCAAAATTAAAAGAATCTGAAGAAAGGCCATATAGGTAGTAATCAGTTAATCAGATGTTCAACTAAAGTTTTGTTTTATACCCTACATTTCTGATATCACACTTCAGACTCCTGGCCCAACGTTTTCATTTCACCTGCCAAAGAAGGGGATACAGGACTCCTTCAGTCCAGGGAGGGACTCTCCTGCTTCTATAAAGAAGGAGCTGCATTCCCTTTTTTATTGCAATTCCTAAATAAGATAGGCGCTAACACCGATTCTTGCTGTACCACACTTGGCACTTGCCCTTTTCTATCACCTGCTTTCCATGCAAAGTTGTACCAGTCTAAGTAAAGGTGCATTTTTTAAATAGCACAAGACACTGTCTGGATACCCTTAAAGCAGGCACAACTTCAACTAAATATATCAGCTTCAAGTTAACAAGGGTTTCCAAACAGGGGTTTGCAATGGTTTAACTGAAGTCAGCTTTTAGAAAGTTTGAGAAGCATTACAAATAAAAGTTCAGCAGCTTAACTGAAGTCTATTCAGACTTCCCTGTGATTTCTAGACTGATTTCCAGTCCAAGGAAGCACCACTCTTGTACAGTGATCTGCAAACTTTACACACCCAAAAGCACTTTTTAAGTGTCAGGGCAACCCAGGATTTACCCTGTCCCTTCCCCAAGGCTCCACCCCTTCCCTGAGTCCCTGCCCACTCCATTTCTCCATCTCTCCATCACTTACTCACCCCCACCTTACTCACTTTCACTGGGCTGGGACAGGGGGCGCGAGCTCTGGGCCAGAACCAAGGGACTTGGGAGTGGAAAGAGGTGAGAGGAGCAAGCTCTGCAAGGGAATTTGGGTGCAGAAGGGAATTTCAGGCTGGGGCAGAGTGTTGGGGTGTAGAAATGGGTGCAGGGTGCTATCTCTGGGAAGAGGCTTCAGGCTGGACATAGAGTTTGAATCGGGTGGAGGTAGGGGTGATGAGCAAGCTCCCAGGCCAAAGGCCCCAGAATGCTTGTGGGGAGCAGGGCTTTGCATTTCCCCTCTCAGTGCCCCCTAGCATGCAGAATGGCTGCATTCCAAGCTGGAGGCCTAAGACAAAAGCTTGCACAGACGGGTGCACCACAAGGTTTGGTGGAGTTTGCTTTAGCATAAGCCCTGTAATGGGATGGTCTGGGCTGTTGCCTAATTCAATCTGTGCTCCTAGCTGGGGCAGCACCTTCTCGGCCCAACCCCACTCTCCCTTGGCAATTGGTTAGCCGATTTATTATAATCCCCTCACCCCCGAACTCCCTGCTGAATGGACAGGGGTAATCCATGCAAGAGGCTTCACCTCTCATCCTGAGCCTCTGGGGGCCGTACTCAGGGAAATACCTTCTTGCTGGCCAGATCCACCACTTGCCACAGCAGCTGGACCAACTCTTTCCCATCAGATCCCAATTTAGCCCTCCATGCACTAGCAGTCTTCCTGAGCAAAATCACAGGGGAATCAGGAGGGGAGAAGGTAGCAGCTGAGGGTGGTGGTAGCAGCAGGGAAGGCGAATTGATGGTGGGATGAAGCAACAGCAAATGGGTGAAAATTCAGGGGTGGTGGCGGCAGCAGCAAGAAGGATGAAAATTAGAGGGGTCCCCAGAGAAGGGAGGAGGAGAGGAGTAGCACAAACTGAGGGTAAGTGGGGGAGAGGCAGCAGGAGACAGAGGAGCCAAGAGCAGGGGGAAGAGGCAGCAGTAACCCAAACGTAATGGGGCAGGAGAAGGCACTTCTAGCAAATGACAACATTGCCTATAAGAGCAGTGTGCCTACTAGTGCCCAAAGGAGCTCACCTGAGACCTAAGTGTCCTGTCACTTGCTCTGCATGGTCATTGTAAGGCCCTTCTCCCTGCTGGAGAAACATGAACAGCTCTGATACCGCTTCATGATCTCTAGAGTCCCATTGCTGTCCTCTCCTGGGGCTCCATGAAAGGAGAAGGGAGGGATTCCTGGTTTGTCATGCTGGGGCAGGTTCAGGATACATCATGCCTGCTGCCTACTTCACCCTGCTGCTGGAAACAAAAACCCCAGCATGCATCACATTGAAAAAAAGCCCAAATCAATTCCACAGGGAAACCAACTCTGCTGACGCTTTGCACAGAAGAGGGGGAGGTTGGATAGAGAGCAGAGTCAGGGAAGTGAAGGTAGATTGTGGGGGAATGAGATAGAAAGAGCTGGGCACCTAGGCGAAAGGAAGGAGATGAAGAGCAGGTGAGGTGACTGATGAGAGTGGAACAGAGGGATAGGAATGGGGCTGAGAGTGGAAGGGAGGCAGATGTGGGATTTGCCAATTAAGCTTATTTTGAGGATACGCTGATTAAAAAAACTGGTCCCACAGACAGCTCACCATTGTACAAACACATGTGCATAGCTGTCCACGTAACTACCATCAAAGTGCTATGGTCCCCTGGCTGAACACCCAAAGAAGTGACTGGATTTGCTTCAGGAAGGCAAAGGCCCCCATCTAGGATTAGCACTGCCTCTTTCCTGCTAGTCTCCCCCAGCTCCTTATTCAGCATTGATGTTACCCAAAAGGGCTCACTCTTTGTCCCAAACGAGCAGAATAATTTGCGTTGTTATTACAGTTAGGACCCAACATCAAATACCATTTTGAATTTGCAGGGAGCAGGCAACCAATTCATTCCCCCTGCCTGGCTGGGAACACCAGGCTCTGTGCTGGAAACAGGCTCTGCTCCTTGCATGGTCAGAATGGAGACACCCCCATCAGGAGAGAGAGGAGCATTTCCTGTCATCAATTACCAAGGCGGCTTTTGTGAACTCTCTCCAGCCTCTGTCACACACAGGCTTCTGCCTGTTTGGGATGGGGTTGGCCTGCACTTTGCATGTGTGTGATTAACCTGGCTGGGCCTCGTTTAATCAATGCTGCTCTCAAACTGGGGCTTCCTTTCAGTGGCAACGTTGATTCCCTTCTCCCTCCCCTCAGCCTGCAGCAACTGTTGAGCTTCTGGGGTTTCCCTCCCTTACTAACAGGGCTGGGGAGCTAGAGAAGATTCCCACCCCTGCCCACCGCCGCAGCCAGGGAGGCTGCAGGGGATCCCCCTATGTAGTCTGTTCTCGTTGGCTATAGAAAGGAAGCGTCTGACCCATTGGGCATGGCTGGAACTTGTTCTGTGCTACAGACACAGCTCTTGCCCAGGTTAGGAGGTGGGTGCTCTGCTGTCTCCTCTCCAGGAACAGAGGGGGGAACATAGCAGCAATTTAAATCAGTGAGCCCAGCCCATACTCCTCTCAATACCTTCCTGTCCCTCAGAGGTGGGACTGAGCCAAGATTGACCATCAGAGCCTCCATGATAGACAAATCAATCGTGATCAACTGGTTGAGGACAGCTACTCTAGTACTTCCTTCTTTCAGCCAGATTTCAATATCCCACAACAGACTTTCTTAATTATGTTCCTAGTGCTACTTAAAGGACACCAACATTTTCTCAATGCATCAAAACATTGTGGTCCAATAGCAATTTTTAGTATTTTACTTGAACCCATTTTTATTACCTACCACATGCCAAAGAAAGCGTTCCTGTCTCCAGAAGTGTGCATATTTCTTAGTGTTCTGGTCTAATGTAGTTTGGGATACCTCTAATCTCCCTCCCTCTGTGTTTCAGAAGCCGCCCGAACCCTGCCAGAGAAGCAGCACACACATGTAGCTAGGCCTCATCCGTTGTAAATAGTTTGTAAACAGTTATTTGCATTATACTATGACTATATGATTCCTTCACATTATGTTTGTTGTGTAGTGAGGAAAAGAGAACCGCTAGGTTCATTACCTTAAAAGAGATTAGACTTTCAATGTTTACCCAGTTCATTCCTTGTATAATGAGAGTACACTGTCTACAAAAACCCACACGCAGTTATGGTAGCTCACTTCACACTGATCAGATCACATTGATAATATGCTCGAGAGAAGAGTATCTGACATAGACTCTGCTGAATGAGACCGAACTGTTGTTTTTAGTCTCCAGAGGAACAGTTCAAGAGATGCTCAGTCAAATTTATGTCATCTTAATCAGTTCCAACACATTAAGTGCGGAGTAAAAGACTTTCCCTCCTCCTCCTCCACTGTCCTAATTGAAAAATACAAAAAGAAGCGCTGCTATACAGAGATCAAGGCGAGAATGTTAGAACATGTGCTATGCATGCTAAAAGCAGTTGCACTGAAGAGTAGTGCACTATACTGAACTCCCATAATGTGCTCTAGCATACCCCTTTGAAAGACACAGCAAAATGATAGTGCACTGTTATAATTTCCAGAGAAAGAACAAATATTAAAATGTTAAAGAAACAAGATTGTGATTCCTTGTTGTGACAATCACATACTATACCATGTACCAGAGCATCAAAGTAATGCTGTCTAATGGGCAGTCAAACTTCTTGCAAAGCATCAGTGGTTAAAAGGTAAAACCCTTATTGAGCTAACAAAACTGATGTTCCTTCAGCTCATATACCACCTCCGCTATCTTATTTCAGTCTCCAAAATCTTTCATCTAGCTGTAGAGAAGGAAAGTAATTTAAAATTAAGAATGAAAAATAAAGACACCCGCTCAAATCAGTGAGCCGTTTGAAAAAAAATTAATTCCTTCCCCATGGAAACATAGCTATTTGCAGAGGAAATGGTGCTGAAATACCAGTTTGCCAGATACATTCTGCTATGTGAGAGACAGAGAAAGAGACATATAGACACTGTCATGTCCATAACATACATAATGTATCTTCTTTGAAAAATCCTCTCCCTCAGCTCCAGCTCACTCTTCACTTTTGTTTCTATTTTCACTTCTTAAGCATCCCCATTCGATACTGCAGCATGCTGGGATAATGCTAGTGTCCCAATCAAACACCTAATTGCCAGCTCCACAAGAGAATTTCAAGCTACTCAGGAAGCAATAGTCCTCAGTGAATCATTTCAGAACATCGCATGGCAGATGCTGTCAACTTTTACACCTTTGGAAGATGACACTACACAACATGACTGTGGACACCAGTCCCAAACTATGTTCAGGGGCACTTCTCTGATCTTCTTGATGTGTCTGCACACTTTGGGCTAGGTGGTGTCCTAAGGTGTGCGTCAGAGCCAAGGATGGGGCATCATCTGGACCACCAGCTAACCCCCAAAATCTCCACACTAGCAAAGAGTGGCATTGCCATCCTGAGCTCCAGATTGAAATGCCATGGAGATATGGCCTGGCTGTCTTCATCCTGGTGACCAGGCCAAGCTTGACTGAGTGCTATTAATCCCCCCCAGTTTTACCATGTCCACCCCACGACTCACTGAGCCCCTTCAACCAGCAAAAATCTTATGTGTCCTTCCTCTACTGGCACATCTCTATGAATCATCACCTAATTGTCTCCATACCAAACACCTCCTTCCTTCATTGTCTCTGTACAACTGTCAATATCTGCCACTCTCAGTTTCCTGGCTTTCCAAATGTTGGGGTTTGTTGCTTGTTTATTTTTGCTTAATACAACATATTTGGGCGTTTTTGTTATATACTGTCAGTCCTAACTCCAGTTTAATTAATTTTTTTGTCTGAGAATTTATGCTGCTAGCAAGTTTCTGATATGCCTTTTCAGCAACCAAGAGTGGGGATTTTGGGATAACCCTTATATGCTAATACAAGTTGGGTATTTCATTCTTAGCCTATAATGCAGATTTTACTAGCTGATATATGTTCAGCTATCCATTCCCTATACTCCATACATCTCAGTTCATCTGCCTAGTTGTTTCCTGTTCAAATATTCACAACAGATCAGGTAAACTCTCTTGCGACAGAAACTGGAAGATAGAACACAGTTTGCAGTAAGCAATATTTGAGATGCTACAAAGTCGGATACAAAAATGGTCAGACAGATGTCAAATGTAATTTTATAATGGGAAATGTGAAGCAATGCAAAATTGGCTTAAAAATAATGAACATGGTAAACTGAATAAAGAGAAATCACTGTAATTGAGCAGTGAAGTAGTGAGGGGACAATGAATTGAGCTGTGTGAAAAAAGAACAGGGAAGTTTCCAAATGTTAGAATGCCCAGCTAAACATGGGACAGGAAAGAGGGGTATCACCGTGAGACTAAACAATTATATTTAGTTCAGTTCTGCTCACTATATTAAGAACATATTGTGCAATCAAAAGAGTAAAAGCTTTAATCCCAAGTTAACCAAACAGTGTAAGAGTCTATAGAGGAAAGAAAGGCATGAAAAATGTTTAATGAATGTTTTTTAAATTCTTCCCCCAATGTTAGAACAATCTTCCCCCTTCATGCCCATCAGTCCACCTCTCCAAACTCATTCTTTTCAGTGCCACTTTTTTTTCTTCTTCCCAATCAATTCTCCTCTTTACATCCCCTTTCCTGAACTATTGTTTTGCATTATCTTGTTACTGTCTGCCTTCAGGTCCATTCCTACAAGGTTCTTCAAGTGATATCATTCACTGTAAAATGGGATCAGCATCTTTTAGGTGGTATTTCCCAACTCACAATTTCAAGAATTTAGAATTTAAGCTTTTCAGGGTAGAAGTGTTCCACTTTGAGTTTATAAAACTGTGTATATGTTAACATTGCTATATAAATGAAGGTTCAGATGTGCATCACAAGCCTAGGGACTGGGTTAGAGCCTATTTAACAGTGTAGCCCCAAGGCTGAAATACAAAGACGTTTTAGTATGCAAATATTGTTCAAAGAAACACAGCACATGTAATTAAGACTCTGTTCGATCACCCTGAATTTGAAAGAGTGAAGTTGAACCAACTGTAATAAAAAAATTGTCAACTCATTGTTGTGGCATGCACTGGAGGTTCTACCACGTCTTGACAGATGAACACAAACAATATAATTTAGTTCTACCTTAATAGTACCTGCTCCATCTCAGTATGCAGCAAATAAGCCAGTTGTGTTTATAGCACATATGAACAACATAGATAGATGATTGATGAAAACAGTCTGCTCAATAAATACACTTGTGTCAAGCAATACATAAATGTGATTAATGCAGTGCATTGAAACCTGGCAACAACAGAAGCCATTGCTCACCAAAGAATTGGAAGTGTTTAGTGATGCAATCAGATTCTAAGGATATGTCTATACTACCCAGCCGGATCGACAGGCAGCGATTGAACCAGCAGAGGTTGATTTATTGCATCTAGTATAGACATGATAAATCGAGCACAGATCACTCTCCAGCTGACTCCAATACTCCATCAGAATGAGAAGCATAGGGGAGTTGACAGGAGAGTGATTCCTGTTGACACACTGCATTGAAGACACCACTGTAAGCAGTATGTAAGTAAGTACGTCAACTTCACAAATTCAGGCTATTCATTTAGCCAAAGTTGTGTAACTTAGATCTCTCTCCTGGGATAGCATAGACAAGCCCTACATTCCAGTTCTGGTTTTAGCTTCTGAGGTGCACTGATCAGAATCAATGGTATTGCTGATGCCATTGCATTACAGTGCCCTGCTAGCAAATTTAGAGGGAATAAACATCTGCTGAACAACCAACCACAAATAATAAAAAAAGATTAATTAAAATGAAACCTCTCATCCCCAAGCCCAGGCCAGGACCTTTTAAAGTGCTCAGCTATTATTTTTGTATAGGTGACGCATGGGAGGTATGAGGGGTCACGTGCCCTCAGAGGAGCTGACAGCTGAGCCAGGCCCCTGGGCAATGTGGCGAGGGGAGGCATAAGCTCCACACCCCCAGTAGGGGCAGGGCCTCAGATGGAAGGAGCTGGGCTGGGGGCATCGTGCCCTCAGTGCTGCCCAGACAAGTGCATGCCCCCTGTTGGAAACCAAAATTTAGACACTGTGTAGATTTAAGCAGGAGGGTTTAATATGCACGGCACTGTTGGAGTGTCACCTTGTCACTTGGGCTCAGCAAACACTGCTAAGCAGTTGATTATAATATATTATATAGGGAGCCAATGGGTGGAGAGAAGTGACAGGGTGGGAGTTTCAAAGCCCCTGGATAGGTTCTGGCAGCAAGACATATGAGCACGGTAAGCCAATAGTCTAAGAGATTAGCTTTGAACATAGCTCAGGCTAACATATTTGCTAAACAATTCCCCTCCACCCCCGAGAATTGCCTTGCAATGCATATGCTACATTCCAATTGGAATTCATAGGAGTGGTGACGGTGCTTTTCCGGCAGGTGCGGGATGCAGTTTATAGGTGTTTGTCTAGGGGTATAAAGCAAAAAGACAAGATCAGGTATACAGCAAAGCAATTGTAAGAACATCAGTTTGGTGTATCTGCGAGCCTGGATTGTTAGGGAGGGAGGGTGTCGTCTCATAGTGATGTGCTGGGCCTTTCCCTGAATCTGTGGTTGGCTTTGGGAAGGCAGCTGTTGTTTCTTTCCCATGCCAGATGGCAGACTATGAGGTCCCCTTTCAGGGCTTTGGCCTTGTTTGTGTGTGTGAAACTCATGATAAGGATGTTCAATTATGGCTTTCCACCTAATGTTATGCTACTTTGGCTCCTTCCGTTTGTGATACACAGGTAAGGCTGTTTTTCTGTGTTATTCCTAGGGCCCGTTGTTTGTTGTCTGCCCAGGCTGGGCAGCATGGGCCTGTGCGGAAAAGTTTAACCAGAGACAGTGGTTCAGGATCTTACCTACATCTCAATGGGCTGTTTGCTATTTTATCCCGACACCCCCCACCCTCCCTGGAGCATGCCACATGGTGCTCTAACAGTGATTTAAAGGGCCTTCGGCTCCAGGTGCTGCAGTTGGTGCTGTAGTGGTGGCAGCAGCTGGGAGCCCCGGGCCCTTTTCAATTGCTGGGCCAAGGGACAGTTGCCCCTTTTGCCCCCTGTTGGGTGGGGAGGGGAGTCTGTGTGCCCTCTTATACCTTAACTGCTGAAGCCAGGTGCCCTCAGTCTTCCTCCTTCTCTCCCCTCCACAGGGCCTGGGTCCCTCAGATTTGCTTCAGTGAGAAAAGCTACTTTTACAGTGCCTCCTGCCCAGCCAAAAGCAGAAAGAGAACCTATTCTTGCAACAGTTACAGCTGAGTACTCTCAGGAAAATGTGGAGGAACCTTTGCTCTTTTGGGTGATTACCCAAATCAAACTCCTGAGTCTTTAGATGAGCAGTAGCTGAATCTCCAAAGTTGATGGTGAATGAATGAAAAAAGGTTTCTTTCAAAAAAATGTAAATGTATACTCCAAGGCTGCATCTAGATTGGCATGATTTTGCGGAAATACTTTTAACGGAAAAGTTTTTCCGTTAAAAGTATTTCCGCAAAAGAGCATCTAGACCAGTGGTCCCCAACATGGTGCCCACGGGCGCCTTGGCACCCGCCAGGCTATTTATGTGCGCCCGCCGAACAATTTGGGCCGGCCCCGCCCCGGGCACATGACACATGCGCTTTGCCAGCCCCAGGCGCGTGGTGCATGGGTGGCCCCTGTCCCAGGCTCACGGCCCATGCCGGTGCCAGCCCCGGGCGCCTGGCAGCCCCAAAAGGTTGAGGGCCACTGGTCTATACTGGCATGGATGCATTTGCGCAAAAGACATGTTTTGCTCAAATGCATCCATGCCAGTCTAGACGCGCTTTTGCGCAAGAGAGCTCTGATGGCTATTTTAGCCATCGGGCTTTCTTGCACAAGAAATTAAGGTGTCTGTCTACACTGGCCCTCTTGCACAAGTATTCTTGCACAAGAGGGCTTATGCCTGAACGGGAGCATCAAAGTATTTGCGCAAGAAGCACTGATTTTGTACATTACAAAGTCAGTGTTCTTGCGCAAATTCTCGCGGCCAGTGTAAACAGGCGGCAAGTTTTTGCACAAAAGCAGTCGCTTTTGTGCAAAATCTTGCCAGTCTAGACGCACTCCAAATGAAGGCCAAAACAAGTCTAGTGGTAAGAGCCAGGGCATGGAAGTCAGGAGGAAAACTGATTCCTATACCTGTGAATATGGGCAACTCAACTTCTCTTTCTGCCAGTTTCTGTGTGTGTGCAGGGTAGTAATCTGGGACTGATGAAACCAGCCCAGTTACTTCACTGTGCCTCTGTTTCCTTTCACTCCCTGGGTATTTCGATTGTAAGCTTTTATTGGAAGGAGCCTCTCTCACTGTGTGTAGGCCCTATGGAGCCCCAGTCATGGTTAATGTAAATTGTATGCATCCGCTATTAGGAGACACCAATCTTTGAACAAAAGCTTGCTATACAAAAAATGTGAAGTGTTTTCCTGATGCACTTGAATGATGTGTCTATAAATCTATTGCCCCACCAGGATAATTAACAAGCCTTCCAGGGAGAAAGGACCATAACTGTTAATGGTGATAACCCCTCAGCAGGAGAAAGCCCCCTATAGGGATAGTTATTTTTCCTTTACAAGCTCTTAAAATCATTCTCAGCTTCTTCCCCAACTGTAGTGATAATTGCATAGAACTCACGGTCTGGAGTGATTTTCAGAAAGCAATAAATATTGTCAGTAGAGAAAGCATTCATGAAGTAGCAAGTGTCGCAGCATAATTTGCAAGTTGCTAAAGTAGCCTTGATTTTGAGGTATTATTTGCATCACTTTAGAATCTACTGTAAAGATCCTTGTTTTCCAGCAAACCACAGAATAACTAGGAGTGGGAAGAGGGGAGGTAAAATAGCTTTGTAAGTGTCAGGGGTTTTTAACTTTGGAAATACCTTGTAGCACATACCTGAATTTAGGCAGCAGTCTGGAAAAGTTTTATGTAAATAGCTTTTGCTCCTTCAGGTAATCCCAACCCAGTCCACAGATTCTATTCTGGGGGCAGGGATTTCAGTTCAAATCCATATTCATGTAAGATTCACCACTGATTTCAAAGGATCAGGCTCTAAGATTACCATGCACCACCATACATACTTGAGCCCAGTGTGAATACTAAATTACTAAATGGGGTGTTAACACAACTAAGGAGTCCCAGTGATAAAAGACATTAAGTGTTCTTGTTAACATCAAAACTCTTCCCTCTTCCTGAAAGGCTATAAATTAGGCCTTTAAGCAGCACAAAAAAACTGAGCACAGCAGAAACACCCTAGGGTCCCAACCCACGTGCTATTTTCATAGTTATCAAACTGCAGCATTATTTTTTAAAAGGACAGGTCAACACACACACACACACACACACACACACACAGCCCTTTGGCTAAATCCTCACCCACAGCTACCAATTAAACATTTCTCTGCTGGGCTAATTGCAACATAACAAGAGCCACCAGCCAAGAAAATCCAGTTTCTTAACGCCCAATGTGGTAGTGGGTCCCACCCATGTCCCAAGACAACAGTGCAGGGTGAACTATTTTCAACCTCCACTCAAGGACTAGTCATTCAGCCATTTCTAAGATTTCAAAATCCCCCTCTTAAGCGTGTGTGGAGACTGGCCTGTTTCTGACTGGAGCGAAATACAAAAGGGAGAGAGTTGGAAGCACTAGGAAGTGTACAGAAAGATCCCACACCAGAGAAAACTCAAAAATAAATGTGAGAAGAGTGCAGCTGGAAATATCAAACACCCAAAGATTTTTCTAGCCGGGCAGACAGTGACTCAGCCAAGGACAAAGACAGATCATGTTACAATGGAATCAGAAAATCAGCCATAGAGGATGATAAAATAATTTAAGTATTAAATAAATACTTACATGTTGACAACAGCTGACACTATCTGTCTGTCTACTATTGTGAAAGGGCTTGGGGCAGTTAGGTAAAAAGCATTGAGCTACCAGGAGCAACTGAAGAAAGGGACAAAATTACTATAGAAGTTGAGCTATTCCGGTGCAGTTGAACAACTGAATTGCATCCTGATAGAACCCACCTCTTCAGATGCTGCTGCTGCATGGCCAGATAGGAATTCTCATTCTTTTGGTTTCAAAGTATCCAATTTGCAGAAGCATTCAGCACTGATCTAACTCTGCTCGCACTGGAGTCAAATCATGGGGTGAAATCCTGGGAAAACTCCCACTGTCTCCACTGGGACCAGGATTTCTCCAAATTTTTACTATTGACTTAAATGGGGCTAGAATCAAAATCTTTGAAAAATCCCATCCTGAAAGCACGGCCGGGTTGATAGGGGAGAAGAGATCCTATTGCAAGGGTAACCATGCACTCAGCCCTGGTGTACACTAGGGAATTATTCCGAAACAACAAGTGGTGTCCACACTACTAAACCTAAGATTCAAAATAAGGGGCTGGCTATTTCAAAATAACAACTCCTGCTTTCCATGAAGGATAATACTTATTTTGAAATAACTATTTTGAAATACAGTAATGTGGACACTCCACTGCTGCTATTTCAAAATAACTACTCCTCAGAATCATTCAAAGTAACTACTCCCCAGTGCTTCCTGGGACTCTAAGTCGAGGTAGTGCGTCCGCAATAATGGAACCTGCCTCTGACTAATTTTGAGGCTCCCCTGTAGTGGGGGCACACTATTTCAAAATCGTTATTTTGGGAGTTACTAGTTCAAATTTAGTGATGTTTAAACAATTTCTTAGTGTAGACAGGCCCTCAGATGGCTCCTTTACCAGATGGCTTTCCAAGTTCATGCATAAGGCTCCAAGCTATGTGGCTGGCAGCATGAACAGAGTGATGCAAGACATGGGTTGCTTTTATTTAGAAGTAGGAATTAAATAGTCCCTTCCCAGAAAACCACAACTCAAGTGCATCTGTTACTTACTAAATACCCAACTACACTGAAACCTGATGCACGTGTGTGCATGCCAAAACAATATATTTCAAAATGGAGCATTTAACAATTTGGGGGTATTATGTAGATGTTGATGTTTCATTGTGTAATCCATACACCTTCTGGGTGTGGTGTACTGTCCCACCTAGTGGCACAAAGACGCCTAACAGAGACAATAATGATTGGATTGTGTGCTACAGCCTTACCTGAGAGCTGGCTGGCTTTTAGCTCATGCAGTAGAGGGATCATATTCTAAGCTCCAGAGTTTCCAGATTCGATTCCACCTGTCAGCGTTACAATTGCATAATTGATTTAGCTTTATAAAAAGTCTTTGCCTTACATTCTTCCTATCTCTTCCACATTTATTCCCACTAGCAATAACTCAAGCAACATGGCTGCAGGGCAAACAACAAGAGTTGAAGGAAAATATGGATTTCTTTGTGGAAGGGAAAGCCAGGAGGTTAATATCACCAAGGAAGAAAGGGAAGCTGGAAGTGAAGCCAAGCTTATAATATGCCATGAATCATTACAAAGGACAAATTACAAAGGATGAATATAAGCAAAAAATACAGGTATTCAGGGGCAAGATTAGAAAACCAAAGGCACAAAATGAGAAGACTTTCTATAAATGTATTAGAAGCAAGAGGAAGACCAAGGACAGGGTAGACCCCCTGCTCAGTCAGGAGGCAGAAATAATAATGGGAAACTTGGAAATGGCAGAGGTGCTTAATAATTTCTTTGTTCTGGTCTTCACCAAGAAGTCTGATGATGAAGAAATGCCTAACATAGTGAATGCTAGTGGGAAGGAGGTAGGTTTAGAAGTTAAAATAAAAAAAGAACAAGTTAAACATTGCTTAGAAAAGTTAGATGTCTGCAAGTAAACAGGGCCTGATGAAATGCATCCTGGAATACTAAATGAGCTGATAGAGGAGGTATCTGAGCCTTTAGCCTATCATCTTTGAAAAATCATAGAAGTCAGAAGAGATTCCAGAAGACTGGAAAAGGGCAAACATAGTGCCCATCTATAAAAAGGGAAATAAGAACAACCCAGGAAACTACAGATGAGTCAGTTTAACTTCTGTGTCAAGAAAGATAACAGAGCAAGTAATTAAGGAATTAATCTACAAACCTCTGGAAGAAAATAAGATGATAGGTAGCAGCTGGCATGGATTTCTAAAGAACAAATCATGTCAAACCAATTTGATAGCTTCCTTTGATAGGATAACAAGTCTTATAGATAAGGAAGAAGCGGTGGATGTGGTATACCTAGACTTTAGTAAGGCATTTGATATGGTCTTGCATGATCTGCTTATCAATAAACTAGGCAAATGCAACCTAGATGGAGCTACTATAAGGTGGGTACATAACTGGCTGGATAACCACTCTCAGAGAGCAGTTATTAATGGTTCACAACCCTGCTGAAAGGGCATACATAACAAGTGGGGTTCCACAGGGGGCTATTTTGGGACCAGTTCTGTTCAATATCTTCATCAACGATTTAGATATTGGCATAGAAAGTACGCTTATTAAGTTTGCAGATGATACCAAGCTGGGAGGGGTTGCGACTGCTCTGGAGGATAGGATCATAATTCACCAGTGGTATGTCCGCAGTCCTGTGTACTGGGACAGCTACTTCAGCTGTCTCCTCATAAACATGGTCCTGGAATTGCTTGTGGATTCGGGTGCTCCTCAACCTAACCACCTCCTCCTGTAGTTCTCCCACCTCCTGCCTGAGAGATTCCACCAGCAGGCACGTTTCGCATTGGATGATCTCCCCAGCCTGGATATCAGTAAGTGGGAATTGCAAGCCACAGTCCCTGCAAACCACACCAGGATCTGGGTAGAGGCATCCATGCTCAGGCGCTCTGTCTGGCTACAGGCGCAGGTGGAAGAGACAGAAGCAGTGCTGGCACAGATGTTGTGGGTCTTCCTGACCATTGTATGTCTCCCTCTATTAAACTCCCTCCTAAACTCCACTATCTGCATCCCCCTTTCTGTCTGCTTTCTCTCTCTGGTCGCTCTGCCTCTGGCTTTTAAAGCCTGCTTGCCTAGGCCAGGCCTGCCCCCTCGTGAGTCACACAGGGGAAGGCTAACCAGATGCAATCAAGAGAGCAATTAAGGGAACAAAAGGTCAGGCACTCAGTCCCAACTGCCACAGCAGCTGAAACTGAAACTGCAGTCACCTGAAATCAGAATCAGAATTCAACCAACAAAATTCAAACAGTCAAGCAAACTCACTCACACCAAAAGCAAGTGTGAATGGGAAGCCACTGTCTAGGAATCTAGGGGTCATAGTGGACCACTAGCTAAATATGAGCCAACAGTGTGATGCTGTGGCAAAAAAAGCAAACATGATTTTGAGATGCATCAACAGGAGTATTGTGATCAAGACACGAGAAGTCATTCTTCTGCTCTACTCTGTATTGATTAGGCCTCAATTGGAATATTGTGTCCAGTTCTGGGCAACAAAGTTCAAGAAAGATGTGGAGAGATTGGAAAAGGTCAAGAGAAGAGCAGCAAGAATGATTAAAGTTCTAGAAAACATGAGCTATGAGGGAAGACTGAAAGAATTGAGCTTATTTAGTTTAGAAAAGAGAAAACTGTGAGGGGACATGATAGTGGTTTTCAGATACCTAAAAGTGTGTTACAAGGAGGAGGGAGACAAATTGTTCTCCTTGGCCTCTGATGTTAGGACAAGAAGCAATGGGATTAAACTGCAGCAAGGGAGGTTTAGGTTGAACATTAGGAAAAATTTCCTAACTGTCAGGGTAGTTAAACATTGGAATTGTCTAGGGAGGTTGTGGACTCTCCATCTCTGGAAATATTTAACAGCAGGTCAGATAGACATCTATCAGTGATGGTCTTCTAGACAGAGCTTGGTCCTGCCGTGAGGACAGGGGCCTGGACTTGATAACCTCTCAAGGTCCATTTCATTTCTAGTATTCTATGATTCTATTATTAATATGATGGATTTAGCCTCTCTCAGTTTGTGAATTGTCCATGAGCAGTTGAATATGTTCAGAAAAAGGCTTCTTCCTCGCAGAATTAGGATTTCCAGTTTCAGAAACCCCCCTCTGTTCTTTCCATTTTCTTTCAAAAGAACACGATTGCAGTGTATACATAACTCCAGGGTTTTTTTTGGATAAATGGCCGTTTTCCCAAAAAAAGCTCCGTAGTGTAGACATGCCCTGAGAAGCAACATTACTTTGTAATGTTTAAGGGGTAATAACGGTTGAGCAACTATGATTAACTGAACTATTTTAAAGCTGTGTACGTTTCTGTAGAGGAATTAGAATCATTTTGTTTAGAATAAGGGGAGATTTTCATGACGAACAAATCAGAAAGCGTCTCAGATACAGGGTATGGGAAAATCTTCATAAGCCAGGTTCAGATACTCTTGCTCAAAATACCGAGTAGTACTTCGCCCTCAAGCAGTCCTGAAATCAGGGATGTTCAATGCTACTTAAAGTGAGTAAGTATTAGAATCTGCTCCACCACATTTCCTAGTTGTAACCAATGTTCCCTCAATCTTTTCCATTCATGTGTGGATTTTTTTCCATCCATGTGCAGAATAAATTGTATATCCAGGCATGTGTGAATGTGCACCACCAGTAGAAGCAAACCACCTAACTGTGGGCGCTCTGCTGATCCACTGGGCAGCATTTGAATCTCTCTGGAGTGACCGCCCAAGTGCAAAGTTTACAGGGAACACTGGAAGGAACCTCTCAATAGATTTTGAAAAGCAAGTTTATTATTACTAGTCAGAGGTAGTAGCAGTGTTAAGCTTGCCCAACACATTCCACCTTGTAACGAGGTTCAACTGGGGCACCCTCAGGGGGTTAGCTATGCCCCATCTGATAACCCCTTCCTTTGCTCATGCTGTGGCCTCTTTTGCTCGCTTGGAGTCACGGTGGCTCCTCTTTGTGGCTGATCCCTCTAGCCAGTAGGTCAATTCACAATATAGTTTTCCTCTTCCAGGGTAACACAGTCTCACCAGACCCCTGTCCAGACCATCTTCCAGTTCAAGACTGCCACTCTGCCAGCAGCTGGTAAGCCCATCCTTTGGGCATTTGTTCATCTATATTATTTTCTGTGCCCAGAAGATGCTTCTTCTGCTGCAAACTCCCTGGCTTTATACCCATCCTTACCCCACTATTGGGCTTCATCATCAATTAGTAATTTATCAATCAAACCTGACTGTCTTCTCCCTCTGCTTATAAGATTACATGGTCCATTCTGAACCACCTTAGCCCCTTCGGGACTTGTGGGGGTGACCATCCCATTGTAACCCTGCAATCAGTGGCTTAATTTTGCCAAACTAAGTGTCTGAGCTGAACCCATCTGAGTGCAGCGGTTGCTCAACCACCTGCTCTCCCGCCAAGGTCCTGAAGCCATCCCTGCCCCTTCCCATCCGCTCACTGAGCATACCCTCACTTCTCCCCCTTCCTCCCAGAGCCACCTATACCCTGTGAAACAGTTGAATGCTGGGAGGGAGGGGAGAGGAGTTAATTGGCAGGCCAGTGGGAGGCACTGGGGGTGGGGAGAAGCCAGCTGCTAGTAGGTGCCGAGCACCCATTAATTTTTTCCATGGATGCTCCAGCCCCAGAGCACCCATGGAGCTGGCACCTATGGTTCAGCTGCTTCCAAGAATGAGGCTAGGAAAAAAACATGTTACTTTGCCTGCATTAAAATATTCTGGGGAGGGGCGACCTTTTCGTTGAGAAGCTGCAGTGCCTCTATCCATTGGAGCAGAGAGTGGGAATTTGGCAGGGGTGTTGGGGTGTGCCTTTTGTCACCCCCATGAAATCCACCCCAATATGAACAAGTTACAAGCCTTTGGGGGTGGGAGGAGGGAGGAAGAAAAATTGTAGTTTGCAAGTGATCAGTAGAAACTGGCATTTTGCAGCTCAATTCCCCAGACTGTCTGCTTTGATCATGGTCCATCCTGCATACTGTATGAGGCAACAGCCCCACGGAAAAAAACAATGTGATCACAAAGAGACTGTTTTGTAATGCACATACTCAAGGGGACCAAATTAAGGTCGCAAAAGCAAGGATGCAACTAGCTCATTTTTTAAGCAATTCACACTTTGCTCCGCTTTACAGAGTGATGGAAATGTGAACAGATTCTGTCTAACGAGGTATGCAGAAAAAAAGGTCAACCCAAGGATTCATTCCTGAACTCCCTGAGGAAGCGTTGCAGGATTGGTCCTGAAGTGTACTTCATGCAGTTCAAGCCGCCTGCGAGCAAAAGCTCTGAGATTTTTAAGAGGAGAAAGATATTTCTCTGATTCACAGGCCAAATAAATATTTGTTTTCCCATGGTTAGCCATTTATGCAGAGTAAGATCCTTCATGTTGCAGATCTAATCACATTTATCTGTGGGAAAGACTATCTTGAAACTGCAGTCATGTCTATATGTACTATATCTGCAGAGACATTCTCAGACTTGTACATTATTTTTATCCATGCAATGCTCTCCTGTTAGTGCTGAGTTCCACCAGTAAAAAAAGGGTGTGAGATTTCTTCTGCAATTTCATCTTCTGTTAGTCTGTCCAGAAAGGAGAAGGCAGGTTCAGCAATCGCTGGGAATAGAAGCATCAAGTCTATCACTGTATTTCTTTAAGTTGCATCCCACTTTGACAAATATGAGGTTATCCTCAGTAGACCGTGTTTTCAACAGGACTCTCTTCCTTTCAACAAATCACTGAAAAGCCTGGTTCAGAGTTAATTAACGTGGTTGGGATTTTATAACGCTATGAATACTGCACATTGCAACTGCATTGAGCTTTAAAACACAGACCTAAAAGTGGGTACAAGAAACTGCCATCTGTCCCTCTAAACAATTATCATCCTGCCATCTGTCTGTACACTGGATAACGTTTTTGCTGTCGATAATATCTGCTTGAAAAGACTCTCCCCCTACAGACACAAGGAAAAGGGGATCATTAAAAAATGCTGATCGTTCTAATTGTTCTTTTCCTCTATAAAAGTCTGTCATTTCAATTGGATCTTTACATTTTATACTACTGGTATGTGTCCAAAGCACACATAGTATCATTCGATCCCTGTAAATATTGAAGTGATTTTTTTCCATTAGTTACAAAACCCTGATTTTTTTCCCCTCAATATAAGAGGCACAAATAAATAGCCTAAAACCAGTTGCAAAATAGTTCAATTGCCCAGGAGTGACAATACACTTGATATTTGCTTTGGACGCTCTTAAATGTAATTGTTCAGTAGGTGATCAGTTTAAATGGAAAATCTCCCCCATACACACACGCACTTGCCTGGTGCAATTCTATCAAACAGAGGGAGCAGTGGAGGAGCAGAGTTCGGGGAGCCTACACAAGGGGTTCATACAACTGGCAGAGGCCAATTCCAAGGAATTTTCCTAGCACAGCTGGGTTTGGTAGGGTTGACAAGTTTCCAATCACTGGACAGTGGACACCTCTGCTCTGACCCCTCCCCCCGAGACTCTGCCTCCACTCCACCCTTGCTCCACCCTCTACCTCAAATCCCGATCCTTGGCTCACTCCCCTCCGCCCCTGCCATGCAACCACCCTCGCCATTCCACCAATTAGTGAACATCTGAAAAACCCAAGAAGATCAGGGAGGTAGCCAGTGGCTCTGCCTCTGAGGGTCCACTGCCATGTACACTGGAAAAACCAGACTCACTCTACACAACAGAAAAAATAGACACAAATCAGACATCAAGAATGGTAACAATACAAAAAAAAAAAGGAGAACATTTTAACTCCGCTGGACACACAGTTACAGACTTGAAAGTCACTATCCACAAGCAAAAAAACTTCAAACCAGGCTGCGACGTGAAACTGGTGAGCTGGAATTCATATGCAATTTGGACATCATCAGAATGGGTCTGAATAGGGACTGAGAATGGCTCTCTCATTACAACAGGTAATTTTCCACATTAGGTATTCTTATTTTCTTATCCACATCTACCCGATTGAATTAGCTCTGATGCAATGCTCTTAAATCTACCCCTACTATCAGTTTCCTTTATCTTTCACTTCATATGAGAATTGCAACTCATGAAAGCTTATGCCATAATAAAATTGTTCATCTTAAGGTGCCACTGGACTTGTTTTTGCTGAACCAGACTAATATGGCTAGCTCTGAGATCAGTCACAACCTAAGCAGATGCTTGTTCAATTGATAGCAGATTCTGGGATGTCTACAGCAGGCTTTTGTATTTAAATCCACCATATTTGTTATGACGGAAGAAGAGATGAAACAGGACCAGACAGCTCAGCAACACAGGTTCAATGTACAAGCCTTTCACTTCTGGAGATGAGTGTTTTAAATCATTTAAATAAAATGAAAGTGACTCCAGTATCATTCTAGCCCCCACAGACTGGTGCCTGCTGGAGAAGGTGGTGCAGGGAGGGCCATACAGAGGAACAGCAATGGGGCATGAAGTGGCATCTCACTTAGCAATTAGTTTTTGGCAGAGGCAGAGGGGGGCGGTGCACCTCTCGAATGCTACCACAAGTGACCTATGTGTTCACACCACAAAAAACATGACCAAAAATCATCAGCCCCAAATCTGGCTGTTCAGTTCCTACTGCACAAGAGAACCAAAAGAATGTCACCATTTCTAATGCCCCCTCAGCAGAACAAGTACCACAATCTTTTGTGTCTATGGAGGAATGCAACCTACAATATATAAGGACAGTATCTATTTAAAGGGTGTGTGGGTCACTGAAAAGTAACCAGAACTAGCATTAAAGCAATTCTCTCTCAGTTAAGGTCATGAGAGCTGCCACATTAAGTCCCATCTTGCCCACTACCCCGTCTCTGACAGCTTCAGGGTAAGTGTGCAGAACAGAGCTATTATGGAGTGATCCACTCCATCTTCCACTTCCAGTGGTTTTAGGTTTGCAGTAGCCTAAAGCATGAGGTAGAGTCCTTGACCATTTGGGCTAGCAGTCATTGACAGATCTAACCTCCACAAACTTATCCAGTTGGCCATCACAATTTCTCATAGCAATGAGTTCCACAGGTTAGTTGTGCATTGTATGAACAAGTACTACTACTTGTTTGTATTAAACCCACTGCCTATTAATTTCATTGACTGACTCCTGTTTTTTGCATTGTGAGAGTTACCATTCTAAAATCATGAGTAGCATGGAAAAAAATATCGAATTCTATCATATCCTCTTCTTCCTGAGCCATCACTTTTCTAAGTTGACTATACAATTTTTTTTAGTTTCTCCTCCTATGGAAACGGTTCCATATTCTTGATCATCTTTGTTACTCTTCTCTCACTCCTGTTCCAATTGCACTACTATATAACCTTGTTGAGGCAGGATGACCAGAACAGTGTCAGCACACCAGGAATTATATAGTGGCATTGTGATATCCATTGTCTTATATTCTATTCCTTTCCTAATAATTCCTAAAATGTTGTTAACCTCTTTGACCACTGATGTGAATAGAGTGAAAGTTTCCAGAGAACCAGTGACACTAATTCCAAGATCTCTTTCTTGGGTGGTAACAGCTAATTTAAAGCCCACCATTGTGTGTGTGTGTGTGTGTGTGTGTGTGTGTATTTAAAGAGAATTGGGATTATTTTGTCCAATGTGCCTTACTTTGCACTGATCAGTGTTAACTTTCACCTTCCATTTTATTGCCCACTCATTTTGTTTTGTAAGATCCCTCTGTAATTCTTTGTAGTCTGCTTTGGATTTAATTTTGTATCACCTGCAAAGGCTACAAAATTATGTGTGTGTTGAAAAGGCTCTGAATTTCATGCCTAAATCACAAACTTGAAGCTAAACTGGGAAAGCAGAACTCCAAAATGAAGACTTGCTATTAACAAAAAGGAGGAACAATACAGAAAAATCATATGCCCGCTGGATTTTGCAAGACGTGTATTTTATTCATAAATGTACACTGATAAATAATTCACATGAAGTGGTATTTCAAGGCAACCAACAAAAGACCTTTGCAGTAACTGTGGCCTTGCAGGACTCTGCTACCGCTGTTTTGCTAATTGCTAGGTTTCTGGATTTTACAAAT
This sequence comes from Pelodiscus sinensis, assembly GCF_052426305.1. Classification (NCBI taxonomy): domain Eukaryota; kingdom Metazoa; phylum Chordata; order Testudines; family Trionychidae; genus Pelodiscus; species Pelodiscus sinensis. The sequence goes on along the minus strand of NC_143064.1, from coordinate 16,329,789 downwards.
ATTGCTGCAGTTGTAGAGTTGAAAGCAGGAACTGAGCTGTTTTACTTAAGAGCTACAAAGTGACATGATCTTTGCAAAAGTCTCTTGAGAAAAATAATTCAGCGGAGCAAAGCAAGTCTGTTGTGTAAATAGTTTTGAAATCAAGCTTCTCAAAGTAACATGTGGCAGTTTACTAGGGGAAAGATGCACCAGTACACTCAGACTGCTCTGCCCCCCTTTGCTGAATAGAGCAGCAGAGCAGTTGCAGAGTACCAGTGTATCTGGCTCTACTGGTATCTTACTTCTGAACAGACCTAAAGGCAGATGCATGAATATTTAAAGTTGGTATCTGTGAAAGAAGCTGGATCAACCCTTGGTCAAAAGGGTCACTCAAATCATAAGCAGCATAAGTCCACATTTCCACCACTACATCTTAACTATGACACAAAGCAAGGGACTCAGCCTGCAAAAGATTCGGAGCTACTTGTCACTGTATACCATCAAAAAAGCAATAAAAGGAATTCAGTCCCAGAGGTACGCCTCAGTAGGAACACACAGACCAAGGCCTGAACTCCAAACAGGAGGCTTAGATTAGAAGTGGTAGGTTCTGGTCCATCCTTGTACCATACAAATGCATCACATATCAATACCTTCATCTAAGCCCCAAAGGTGTGGAGTATGAGACTGCCTGTTTCCAGTGTGACATCCTGCCACAATCAGCTGAGGCTTTCACCTTAACAACCCCAAATAAGGCAACGGTGATCATGCTTGATATTATGAAACAGCCCAGGTAGGTTTCTTGCAGGAAATTCTGACAGATCAGGGCTCCAACTTCACATCTCGGGTGATATGTGAGCAATGTTCCCTCCTTAAAAATCAAGGCTCTGAGTACATCAGTGAAACATCTGTGAATGGACTGCATGTAGACATCCGGTATGTTAGGCAGCAGCAGGCTTTGCCTTCCCAAATCGCCAGGCATGGCCACACCCATACTCCACCGCCAGAATGCCTACTGTAGTCATTCTGGTGTGGAGTGTTGCTGCCCATAGTGCCCACCCTCCCCATGCTCCTAGCCAGGGAAACTGGAACTTTGTAACTTCCTCCCCTCTTCTGGTGCTCGGGGAGCTGCACAGTGTGCACACATCCCTTCACCTCTCTTCCCCTCCCCGGTACTCTGAGAAGGCTGGGGAGCGCTCCATGCATAGTCCTGCTTCTCTTTCCTTTCCTGGGGGTGGAGTCTCAGCAGACGAGGAGGGGCTGTAGGTAGGGCTGGGAGCCTGCCTTCTCCAGGCCCAGCTGCACCAACCTCCCATGGGATGTCATTGTGGAAAGATTTAAACATGACTGAAGATGTGCAAGCAGTTTGTCAACGTTAAGTCTAGGCATTAGGAGCAATTCTGCCTGCTGCTTCCATTTGCTGTGCAAGGAGTATCCCCAGATGCCCCCAGGATTCCTGCCTTTCAAACTACTGTACAGATACCAGCCTTGGGGAATCTTTTGTGTAATGTGAAAAGGTCATGGGGAACAAGATGGACATGGTTGGCAAAACCCAATACATTATGTGCTTAAGGGAGAATTTTAAGACATTAGCTTTGTCTACACTACCAAGTGTTGTCAACACAACTTATGGGTTGACATTCAAAAGTTGACAAAACAAAAATCACCAGAGGGTGCTCACACTTGCTCCTTCTGTCAACAGATCACGTCCAATAGCAGGCATGTACAGTATGCAATGCACCATGGGTTGTATAAAGGCAGAGCTGACCATATCTTGGAATTCCCTCCAAGTTTCCCACAGCCTCCTCAGCTGTCAAGAGCGGCATCAGGAGTAGCTCTGTCAGCTCTCTGTGCTGAAAAATGTCAAAGCAGCACAGCAGTCTCTCCAGCCTTCCTTCTGCAGCAGCAGTCTGCCTGCTACTGTGTTCTTCATGCAGGGCAGAACAGGAGCATTCCAATGATTTGTTCTTTGTCCCCAACTGGAACAGCTCATTCTATTGCTAGACAGTTCCTGGAGCTTTGAAATGGGAGGGCTGCATGCCTGCAGGACAGCAGAAATCACCAAACACTGAGCAAAGCAATCAAGGTAGACATTGTGGGATATTGGCAGAAGCCAGTTCTGTCAACAAAACAAACAGCAGTGTCTACACTGGCTCTTTGTTAACAATAAGGGGAGGAGGAAAGAAAAATGTCTCTTGGGGTAGAAGTTTTTCGTCTCTGAAAATGGGCATTTTTCCTGACAAAAGTGGCATTGCAGGCTGTGCTCTCTCTGTTTTGTTGCCAAAGGGCAGTTTTTAGCTAGCTGCTTGCCTGGAACTTCAATCTGTATTGCTAAATGGGGCAGATCAGATGATCCAACCGGTGTAAATAACTAGAGATCTAATCCAGTGTTCTCCACAAGTCCAGGGAGAGCATGTGATACACCATCATCTGGAAACCGCACCAGGGCAGCTGGTTAGGTAAATCCCCAGGCCTTACCAAAAAGGAAGTGGGCACAACAGGAAAAGTTCAGACCACGCTGAGAATGGGAGATCATTGATAAGTCTAAGAGAGAAAGGAAGATCCTTATACTCTGGGCCCCAAATCAGACAGCACAGTCTGAATTTGTCTATTTTCTCAAGGTCAATTTAATCGCAAAGTTTTTGCCTACCCAGTGCGAAGGGCAGATAAGCGGTCAGAACCAATACCTCGTTATGGTTCACCATTTCAGAGAGCTATTGGCAGATTCCCCTGTTTCCACTCTCCCAGGAGAAAAACATGTTATTTTGGCCATTTCCATTTTACAACTGTGCCATTCAATCTGTAAGGCTTGTACTGCTTAGCCACAGGAGTTAGCCAATGACAGCCTGGCTACCAAGGATAAAGGGCTTGCCATAGACCATCATGAAGAGGAAGGCCTTACATTGGCAGTTCCAGAATCCATGAAGTTAGGAGCAAAGTTTCCCATGGATCACTGGCCCCCACACCTGCCTTCTCTGTAGCTTGCCAGACTCCTGCCCCACTCCCAAGGGCAGCAGAAGAAACAAAACTCAATGTGTCCTCATGGCATTTTCTGAGCACTTTGTGTACTACCTCTGGAAGTGAAAAATCACATAAGTTCTATTTAATCTTTGAGCAAAGGGATGGACTTCAACAGCCATAGATAGGACTCTGATTCTGAAAGCTTTTTCTTTCACATCCTCCCACCGCCACAACTTATAATGTATCTACTTAATTGCAGCGGAGTTCAAAGGCATGTAAAAAATCTTGAGAACGTGAACTACAAATGTATTTGAAATTTTAAATATAAAGCTGTTAAAATAAAGAGTGGGAACAGTTATAGACAACTCAGTTTGTTAAGCCCTTTATGACAATCAATGAAAATTACTCACGCTGGATGTTTTTTGATAAGAGCAGTACATAATTTCATACTGAGCAGTCTAGTTAGGACATTCTACAAATACTTCCATGATTAGTCCTACCCGGTCTCCAATATGCAGCTAGTCCTACAGGCTGTTACCTAGCAGTTCCTTATTCTCCTACATTCAAAATTAAGCATTTATGCAAATAAATTATGCTCATGTCCCTATCACAGTGGAATCCTTACTGTTCCAAATCAACTCCCCTGCACACCTTCCTAACATATGTCTTTAAAATTCAGTTATCTCACAGTACCATGAGTAAGCATGCTGTCTAGCAGATAAACTTTTATAAGAGGATTATAAAATCTTTACATTTTGGCTCTGCAGAGTTAAATTAGCAGTGACGTTTGTCACAAAATTCCAGCAAACTGAACTTTTGTCTCCTTTATCATGCCAAATTTGACTTACAGCAAGCAGTATTTATGGTTACTTAACCCTTTGCATGATCCCTGCATTTTGTTTCCTGGTTGCCTATTGTAGCTGGGAGAAGAGCTGTTTGTACAGTAAGGGCAAAATTTTGTGGAGCAATTGGTGCATGGAGCAAGAGGAGAATAATGGAAAGAAGAGAAGCGGAATCCTGCAGATTTGCAAGTAGAATTTTCCCCAGAAAACAAAACCAGTGATTAAAAGGATAGTTTTAGGCTATGTCTACACTGGTGGGGGGAGGGTCGGAAAAAAGGTACACAAATTGCAAAACGCAATTTGTGTACCTTTTTCCAATTTTTTTTTGGAAGAGGCTTTTCTCACATTTGGCCCTTCTACACAGGGCTAAATGTTGGAAAAATCTCCTCTTTTGGAAGAGCCCTTATTCCTCATAAAATGAGGAAAATAGGGGTTCCGAAAGAGTGTGTCTTCTCTTCCGAAAAAAACTTCAGAAGAGCAGACGCATTCCCTGGACATGGTGGAGTTTTGGTATCCCAGAAAAACTCCGTAGTGTAGACATAACCTAAAAAAGCCCATCCAAAATAATCATTTTCCTCCGATCTCCTGGCATTTCCTTGCTATTACATAAATTACTTTCAAAATCTCTGAGCGCGCCAAGGAATATCAGGGGTCTCTACTATCACCTTCTATGTCCATGTAAATGAAGTGTAGTCACTTCATAATTCATTAAGGCTAAAATGATTATCCCTTGTCTCTAGCCAGAGCAACTGGGCTGGGTGCCACAGAACTCTTCATGTAAAAATGGGAGGATGAATCCTTCATCAGGCTGTGGATAGAGAATGGGAGCATTCTGTGGAGTCTGCTCCAGCCTGATTACATGCATCACATGCTCTCTGAGGATTGGTGGGAGGGAGGAACTGAAAAGAATCCATTTAGCATCAGATTCCCCAACCTTGCTCATGTTTTGTTCACAGCCCTTCTCTCCCCACCCCTCTGTGCATGACCATGTGCAGGGAACTTCATACTGCTACGCTACAGAGAGAGAGTGTGCACCTCCTGTAAGAATCACCCCACTTTCTATAACCTCCTTTGGGCAGCAGAAATGCTCCAGTTGTGCTACCAACAAGATCTCCTCATCTGTGAAGGGAAGGCACGTTAGTGTCTGAAGAACCCTTGTGGCTATTTAGCATAGTGTCTGAAGAACCCACAGCTTGGTCAAGTAGCTTTCAGTTGCTACCCTCGGCACCATGTCCTGCCATCTACTAAGAATTCTGAAAGTGCAATGCTTCTCTTTTACGTCTCATTGGCTGCAAAATATGTTATGCTGATGGAGCTGAATAGATTTTTCACTGAACTCCACCTGTCTGAACAGAAAGTAGCTAATTACCAGTTCTTTTGCATAGGAATTAATCTCTCTGCAGTTGTTTTGCTTCTAATTGTGCCCCTGTAATCTGAAAAGAAACATTCAACCAAATTCATACCTGGAGTAGACAGATGCAGGTGCATTGACTTACGTAGGTTGTGCCTTGCAGGGTGGCCATTTTACGTCCTACACAGCACCTGCATGAAAGCAGCAGTAAGGGGAAAAAATGTATGGAACAGAGGGTATGTCTACACTACAACGTTAATTTGAACTAACTTAGTTCGAATTAGTTAATTTGAACTAAGCTAATTCGAACTAACGGATCCAGACTAAAAAACTAGTTCAAATTAGCATTTTGCTAATTCGAACTAGCATGTCCACATTAAGTGGACCCTGAACCGGGCTTAAGGATGGCCGGAAGCAGTGCCGGCAGGGCATCAGAGGAGGACTTAGAGCGTGGAGATGCTGTCTCAGGCCAACCGAGGGCTGTGCTTAAAGGGACCCGACCCCCACCCCGGACAGACAGTTCTCAGGGGTGCCCCGCTTGCAAAGCAGTCCTGGCTTGGATTGCCCGGAGTACCCACACTGGGCACATCACAGCACTCGGCCATCAGACCGGCTGCACTTGCCGCAGGCTGCCATCTGGGGAGAGGGGGCAATAGGGGGGCTGCAGGAGAGCTTCCACCCGAAAAGCCCACAGAGCCAGCCCAGTCCTCCCCATCGGGGGTGTGTATCCCATTCCTCCCTCACTTCCTTCCACTTACCCTTCCCTAGCCCCTCTTCTTGATGTACAAAATAAAGGGACAATTGTGTTCAAAAATTGAATCTGTCTTCATTGAACAAAACTGGGTGAGACTGGGAAAAGGAGGTGGGAGAGGGGAAGAGAGAGGCTGGGAGAGGGGAGGGCAACTAAAATGATCAGGGGTTGGGAACAGGTCCCATATGAAGAGAGGCTAAAGAGACTGGGACTTTTCAGCTTAGAAAAGAGGAGACGGAGGGGGGACAGGATAGAAGTCTTTAAAAGCAGGAGTTGGGTGGAGAGGGTGCATACAGAAAAGTTCTTCATTAGTTCCCATAAAGAAGGACTAGAGGACACCAAAGGAAAGGAATGGGTAGCAGACTTCAAACTAGTAACAGAAAGTTGTTCTTCACAAAGCAAAGAGTCAACCTGTGGAACTCCTTGCTGCAGGAAGCTGTGAAGGCTAGAACTAGAACATAGTTGAAAGGGAAGTGAGATCAAGTCATGGAGGTTGGGTCCATGGGTATTAGCCAGGGGGTAGGAGTGGTGTCCCTGCCCAAGGTTTGTGGAAGGCTGGAGAGGGATGGCACGAGACAAATGGCTTGGTCACTGTCTTCGGTCCATCCCTTCCAGGGTCCCTAGGGTTGGCCGCTGTCGGCAGACAGGCTACTGGGCTAGATGGACCTTTGGTCTGACCCAATACGGCCATTGTAAGCTCAGGGCTCAGGGTCGGGGGTCTCAGTGGACCACCTTGATTTTCATGCACACCTGCTCCTGGGTGGCCAAGCTGGCAGCTCTCCTGCCCTAGACGGCCACTTTCCTGTGCCTAGTGCGGAGGTCGTGGACGAGGTCCACGATGTTCACACTAGCCCAGGCGGGTGCCCACCTCTTGCGGTCCTGGGCAAGCTCCCGGGAGCTGCCAGCCTGATCCCGGGAAGAGTGGGAGGCCTGGGGGGCATCGGGTGGGTGGCTCGATCCATGCCAGGTGCAGGGTCTGCTGGCTGGGTGCTGGCAGGCTTGCATCTGGCACGGGCACCGTAGCCAGCCCGTGCCCCTTTAAGGGGTCTGGGGCCGGGAGGGGGGCAGACGAATTTCCCTGGTGTTGGCCAGAGTGGCCACCAGGGAAACCTGGGGAGGGCTAGCCTCCCACTAGTTCAAATTAAGGGGCTACACACCCCTTAATTCAAACTAGCTAGTTCGAACTAGGCTTTATCCTCGTAAAATGAGGTTTTCCTAGTTCGAACTAAGCGCTCCGCTAGTTCGAATTAAATTCGAACTAGCAGAGCGCTAGTGTAGCGCCTATGAAAGTTAGTTCGAACTAACGTTCGTTAGTTCGAACTAACTTTGTAGTGTAGACATACCCAGAGATACATTTGGACCTGGGTCTAAAATGAGGAACTCTTGAGGGGTATGACAACTGGGGAAACTGCTATCCAAAACCAGCCCCTGGAGGAAGGATGGTAATATATACTTAAGACACCTGCCTGAGACTTGGGACTACTGTGAGATTTGGGGCAAATCAGTTAGCTGCTCTCTTCCCAGGGCCACCGACAGGGGGATGTGAGAGGCAAAGGGGTCAATTGCCCCAGGGCCCGGAGACTCAAAAAGACCCAGGGCTCCCAGCAGCCACCACCACTACTGCCCTTTAAATTGCCACCAGATCCTTGGGAGGTGTGTTCCAGGTGGCGCTAAAAGACTGTCCCCCAGACCCACCCCTTCTACTCAAGGCCCATCCCCTTCCAGGAGCAGAGAGCTGCTCCTCTCTTCCCCACTTGCCAAAGGGCACAGCAATTCTGTCAGCCCCACTGTCTGTTGCTCAGTTCTCCTCTACAAAATAGGGATAATAGCACTGCCTTACCTTGAAGGGGTATTGTGAAGATGAGTGACTTAAGTTTTAACAGATTACAAGATGCTCAAAACCATGAGGATCATAAAACTGTCTTTCTAAATGGGAATAACACCCAGGACTCCATTTTAGAGACAAAAATCTTAGCCAGTTTGCACTATTTACTTCATTCTTTGTTGAAGAGAATGCTTGAGCTCTGTGCTTGTTAGGCTTTGAGATGGTCGAACTGTGGTTCATTAAAAGAGCATCAGAATAACAGTAAATGAAGCTGCTAGGCATGGCTCTCTCTGCTATGTGCAAGGCACTGTATATAGTTCAGATCTGAGGCCATCCCACTGTCCCTCACTAAAGTCTGTGATAGCAGAATTCCCCACCATTGCACAGACACCTTCTTCAGTTTATGGAGAGGAGGACACAACACCTCATTGTCTCTCTACTGGATACTAATCAGTGCACAGCATTGTTTATATGCTCCTGACATCACTGCAGATGTCTTAATTTGCAAGAATAATCCCACAGATTTTACAAGGATTACACCTAGGTAAGAGTAATAGAATGAAGCCAAATATTAATAATCATTCTCTCGCCCCTGGGATTCATATGAACAAAGCACCCATGTGCATGCTTATCTGCGAGGACATGGGTCGTAGCCCCATTGACTTTATCACTGGAACTCTGCATCAAAACTCTACTGCTGCTTTACTGGTACTATGTGGAGAGGCCCTCATTGTGCACCATTTGGTGAAGGCAGTCTTGGCCGTTGATCTCAATCAATGTAAGATCAAGCCCATGATGCATTACAGCCAGAACACTCAGCACTGTGCAGGTTCAAACACAATGTAACCATGCCTTATTCCTTCCTATATTACCAGACATAGGCTCAAGTACTATGTACGTCTTCTAAGTGCAGTTGAGAGCATTTCACACTTGTTTGCTGGCAAGGCTAATGATCTACTGCTGTAACACTAAATTCAGTTATCTGCTTCCCCAAAAGATTAGCATGTGGTTTAAATGAACAAAAATTTGCCAAAAATGTTTTTTTTAATTAATTCACCTTTTGGCTAAAAAAGAGGCATGGTGGGATTATTGTGCTAATTGGTTACAAGAAATACTCATGTTCACACCATTTTGCCTGTATGTTACAAGATTTTTTCCCTATTATAACAAGAATCCATAGGCTGAAATGAAAGGAGTTTGGGCAGTATAAAATATATCTATAATTAGAGGCAAGTGAATAGAGGGGAAAAAAGCCTGTGAATACTAATTTGAATTCAAAACTACATTTCAATTTGAGTAAGTCTGCAACTCTTTCATCTTCTTTCTCTTTAAAGATTTGAGTGTTCAACCTTTACTAGCACATAATTCATAAAAAGTGGAAGCTGGATTATTCATTGAAAGCAAATTTCATATTCTAAGTTTCATAGAATTCATCATAACTTCTGCTTTGTTGGTTTGTTATGTGTCATCAAGTCAGGGGGTTTGTTATACAAGTCATCCAATCAGGGAACAAAACAATCGCATAGAGTTTATGGAACTAAATCAACATGGTATGAACTGAGTATATCTACAATCATTTGCAAGCAAATTACTTCAAGTCTGAGAATTATTCCTTGAACAGATTTTTAATTCCCCAAAACAAAGATCTGAGAATGTAATGCTCCGAGAAAAAAAAAGTAAAGCAAGAAAAGAACCCAAAATGAATCTAGTAAAAAAGTATTTTTGCAAACTAATTGTTTCTCTCTATCTTCAACATTTAGCGAAAACAAAGCAAAAAGTCTCAGGAGAAGATGAATTTAAAAAAAAATTCTCAGGATATCTTTTAAAAAGTGGATACCACATGGAATTCCAATGTTTTCAATATTCATTTGGGGGGGAAGAGAGGGAAACTGGTGCCTAACATCATAGGTGCACCAGCTTGGAATGTCCAAACAGCAACCTGGACAACATCTTGGCTGCCTTTCCCCTCCTCTCTTAAGGGCACTTTTCTGCGCTTTTGGAGGAAAATATCAGGTAGAGAATATGACCTAAGCTCTACCCAGAACCCACTGGCTATTTAAGGACTGCCTCACCAGTTCCAAGTGTCTGCCCTTTGCCACTCCAAAGTCTGGAGGTGCTGCTAGCACTGTCATCAGAAAGCATAGTACAGGCAGTCCCCGACTTACGCGGATCCGACTTATGTCGGATCCGCACTTACGAACGGGGCTTTCTCGCCCCGGAGGTCGGGGCGAGAAAGCCCCGTTCGTAAGCTGCTCCGGTGCCCCTGGTCTGCTGGAGACCGTCTTCAGCAGACCAGGGGCACCGGGCGGGTTCCCGCGCTTCTGAGGCTTTGCCAGAGCAAAGCCTCAGAAGCGCGGGGAACCGCCGCTGCTGCCGCTTCAGTCCGGGTGCCTGTGGTCTGCTAGGGACCGTCCCCAGCAGACCACAGGCACCGGGACTGAAGCCACAGCCGCGGCGGGGTCCCGCGCCTCTGAGGCTTTGCCAGAGCAAAGCCTCAGAGGTGCGGCACCCCGCTGCCACTGCGGCTCTGCTCCCCGTGTCCCTGGTCTGCTGGGGGGGGGCGCAGCTAGTGTGCTCCCCCCCCCCCCAGCAGACCAGGCTTTTGTTTTGGACTCTGGGGCAGAGCAGCTGGGGCGCTGCCGATTGGTCCTGCAGCGCCGCTCTGGGCGCTACTGGACCAACCCGGCAGCACCCCAGCTGCTCTGCCCCAGGTCCTGATTCAGCTGCTGCTGGTCAGTTTCAGCAGCGGCTGAATCAGGACGCCTGGGGCAGAGCAGATGGGGTGCTGCTGGGTTGGTCCAGTAGCACCGAGGACCGGCGCTACTGGAGCAACCCAGCAGCACCCAAGCTGCTCTGCCCCAGGCGTCCCCAAGTCAGCTTCTGCTGAAACTGACCAGCGCTGACTACAGGAAGCCCCAGGCAGAGTTGCTCTGCCCCGGGCTTCCTGGAATCAGCTGCTGATCAGTTTCAGCAGCAGCTGACTTGGGGACGCCTGGGGTTCTTAAGTTGATTCTGTATGTAAGTCAGAACTGGCGGTCAGTTTCAGCAGTGTCTGAATCTGGACGCCAGTTCCGACTTACATACAGATTCAACTTAAGAACAAACCTACAGTCCCTATCTTGTACGTAACCCGGGGACTGCCTGTAGTCACCTCATTCCTCCAGCTGCTTAGAGGTGTACACATCCTTCTGAGCGTCCTCAAGGACATGGCAGTAGTCATCTGATTCTCCATTCCCTTTCCTGGGCCCCATCCTGGGGGAGGGAACTAACGTGTGTCACAGTCAGCACATAATCTCTTTTGTCACTTACCTTTGGTCATGGGGGTCCTTGCATACTTATGTTCATAATTCTCTGGTTTATTTGTGGTTTACCTTATTTTAGAAATGTTGATGGTTTAATAAATACCTTGTTTGTTTGCACCCACCCTAAAGTCAATTCTATTTTAAGGAGATAAGAGTAAACCCTGATGATAGATGCAGCTAGGGGGACGTTGCTCTAGACCGGCTCTCCTTCAGTCAGACTTACCAGTCAACTCATTGATGTTTGTTTTTGTCACGGTGAGGATGTAGTATACCTCATTGCCCTGATTTTCAGAGACCATCTCAGTGAAGTTGATGTAGAATTGGACCACTTCTCTTTAATACCCAATGAAATCTACTATTTACCTAGCACAAAGGCTGGATTAGTAAATAGTTGTGACTGTTTTTGCATAAGAGAAATCATCTGCACCTTTTCTTCTATTTCAATTAATAAATTCACACCGTCAGAATTCAGCTCAGCTAACAATAGGTAAGACCATGAATTTGTCAGGGTTACTATGCAAAAATCACAAACTCAGCACAGATTATCTTCAAAGGTTTTTAAACTGCAAAAATACTCAAATAAACGTGCTTATGCCCAGGTCTGACATGAAACCAACAGGTGGTTTTCCACATAGTGCCAGGTTTCATGATGTTACTTTCATTCAACCTTACAGATTGTCAGATCCTGCAACAGTTGCAGCATTTAGCTACAAACTATCTATCACCTTTATCCCTTTAATTTGAAATTTCATCCTTAAGTACTGCAGAGAGGGGAAAACCATCAGTTCACTACTTAGACTTGGTCATCTATTGTAATTTAATATTTTTATTTTTAAATTGATTTGCTATGTTAATGATGGAACAAGCAAATTATATTTTTCTGTTTGTGACCCTAAAGACCAGTTCTATTACAGAACCTCTGAGCACTCCATTCTTGATGTTTGACATACACGTGTAAAAGAAGGCTCTTTGCTGGCCAGGCCTCGTGCGCATAGCCTCCTAGCTAAAGGTCAACCTCCCCCCCAATGAAAAACCTCCATGCTGTGATATTTAGAAAACAAGAACCAAAACCAGACATGTAACTTTTGCCCTGGTTGGGCCATGTCTGATAAGGCAGAACAAGAAAACAGGAAACCATCTCACCCCTTCCCCTTCCCCCATAACCCTGTCACCACAGACAGGGTCTGCCCACCTATCACAGAAAAAATGAGCAAAAGCTTCATCTATAAATCAGCTTCCCCTCCTGTATCAAATTGAAGCTTCCCGAATAACGAATTGGAAGATAGAATCCGAGCCATGTCTGAGGACTGATCACCCAAGGACCCCTTCCCACTCACCGAATCAAACAAATTTCCCAGAGCATAACGTATACCAAATATATTGTTGTTGCTGTTGTAGTTTGTGTGTCTGTTAAATGTAAGTATTGTTATCTGAAATTGTTTAGAGGTATTGTTAAGTAGTAGTGTTAATAGTTTTAAATAAATGATTAGTCTTATAAGTAAGACTGATGTAAATGTAACTGTTAATAATCCCTGGTCCCTTGTTAACAACTATTGGGATTTAGAAAAACCTCAGGGAATTTTCTTTACTGTATTGCATTTTGCTTATTGTTCATGTTAGTACTTATTTGGTGCCCACGTATATAAGAAATTGATAAAATAATAAGTTATACGTAGAAGCCCTGTAATTAAAGTTTAAAAGATATTCAGTAATAGTTTGCCTGTTTCTACATGTCCCTGGGACTAGCCGCAATCCCGAATCTTCTACTTTATTCCACAACACGGAAAGTTGATCTTGCATTTCTAATCTTTGTCATGAGTAAGAAAATAAACAAGACAGAAAATAGTACTTTACCTGTCAACCATGACTTAGTTTCTTTAAATAACCCCTAGAAAGCATGTTTGTCAAATGCTTTTTAAAACCCAAAACAAATTATGCAATTTGGTTCTCCTTAATCTGCTAATTTGTTGCCATGCTCAAAGAATTCTCAAAGAGATGCTATTTTTCTTGGCAGAAGTCATGCAGATTTTTCTTTACCATTACATGTTAATTGGCATGTTCTATAAGTCTATATTAACTATTGTTTCAATCATTTTATCTAGTGATGAACTAAGGCTCCCTAGTCTCTAAAATCAGAAACCTCCACAGCATAGATGGGTAGCCAATCCAGCACCAAATCACTCAATAAAATAGTCTGATTTTCATCAGGGGCTGCAAATTTTGTTTGCACCTTCATTACTTTTGCATGTATATCATCTTGCCCTGTTGACTTCTTATTCTTCAGTTTATCACTTGTTCCCGCACCTCAGACCTTGATCAGACCTTATCTATATTGCCCAATAAGAGCAGATCTGAGATAGAACAATCCTTTCTTGGTGTAGGCCACTTGCTGAACCTTTTTTAGCTTCTCTACAGACCCTGAAGAAGACAAAGACCTGACTGCTCTACTTGGGAGCTACACATGCTCATATAACAAAGGTCAGTTTTACTGACTTTTCCCTGCACATCAGAAGACTGAGATCTAAAAATAAGCAGGGAACATGATATACAAAACACCACCACACAGTATTTACATAAAAACAGGGCTGGCAACTTGAACCCAAAGAATCCAGTGCAGAAAGAGAAAGTAACACTAGCAACTGCTCTACCAGTAGATAAAGGCATATATACTGAACACTCATAAGCAAGGTCCTGTTAGACAGTGGTTTTCAATCAGGGGAGGCCATGAGCAGATTTCAGAGTGGCCACCAAGCAAGACCAGTGTTAGACTTGCTGGAGCCCAGGACAGAAAGACAAAGCTCAAGCATATGGGTCTGAAGCCTGAACCCCTCAGCCATGCCAAATAGGCCTAAAGCAGTAGCCTGAAAAACTTTGCAGTGCAGCCTGTGGCATAAGTCCCCAAGTAATTGCCCTGCTTGCTACCCTGTACAGCAGGGATTTTCAAACTCTAGGTCACGACTTGTAAGGGCAAGTCAGTAACTGCCGGTGAGAAGTTTTGCTTATCTGCACCTCCACAGGAACGGGCAATTGCACCTCCCACTGGCCACAGATTGCCATTCCTGGCTAATGTGAGCTGCAGCCTGGGTTCAGGGTTGGGGCCCGAGGTCCCCTGGACAACATCAGCTCCCCCAGGCAGGCTTGGAGAGGGCAGACCTATCCCTCCTGTCCCCCTCCCCACTTCCCACCCAGCCAAAGTTGGGGCCCCAGCCAAGTGTCCCCTTCTGGCTGCACCTCTGCTTTCATGTGGTGGTTCTCAAACTGCAGTTTGTGGACCACTAGTGGTCCATGGTCACCTTCTAGGTGGTCCTCGGCTCAAGCTCAGCCCCCCTTTCCTCCCTCCCTCTCGCCACAATGGGGAGCCCACTTTGGTGTTTCAGATTTGCAACCCTCCTGTGAGGTTGAAGTGCTGGTGCTGGCATCCAACCGGAGGGGAGGACGAGAAAGCCTTGAGCCTCCCTGCTGTATCTGGCTTGAGGGGAAGAAGTGGTCCCTTCTGACCTGAAAGTCTATGAGTCTATGAACCAGAAGTGCGCACAACTACTCCCCCTCCCCCGGCTGGGGAAACAGCAGTGCATAGACGTGTTTCCTGTAGCTGTGCTGTCATGGTGAGTGGGGGAGGGGGAACTAAGCCCTGCTGTTGCCCCACGCCAGGCCCCTCTGTAATCCCCCAGGTTGACTCTCTCGGGCAGGGGGATTTGGGGAAGAGGTGCACTGGGGGAAAAAGGGGACGGAGAAGGGGTAGAGGGAGACCAGGACGAGGGCAGAGTAGGGGCAGGAAAAGGCAGGATAGAGATGGGGCCAGAAGCGAGGGTGATGCCCTCCTAGGGAAAACCCTGCCAGAGGATCTGGCTCAGCCGCACAAATTAACAGAGTGGCAAGACCAAATAGTTTTTTATTGTAGAATCTATCTTCTAAGTAGAGCTCTCTCTCAACTCTGTGATCTTTAGGATCAAAGAAAAGATTAAGCTTTGGAAAAATTATAATAAATCTTGTAAATACTACTGCAGCTTAATAGTGTAATACTCATTTTTGTCTCCCCACTGACATGGCTCTATTGATATTGAGGAATGAACTGACGTCCATCCATAAAATCGGAGCAAACAGAATTAGCAGAGGTGATATTAGGTCTGTCAGGATGTTGTGGCTTTTATAAGGTAACAGTCTGGATATGGGTTAGGGAGTATGTTAATGTTTGTGTTAAAAGGGCACAGACTAGGGAGGAAATTGAACTGCCTCTGGCTCAATTTCTCAATAAAATTGCATAGCTATAGTATTTGTATGTTGTGCATCAAGCACCTGATCCAAAGAAAGCCCATTCAAATCAGTGAAAAGGCTCTCATTGATTTGAATGGGCTTCGGGTCAGACAGGAAGTGGCTTCAATAGATTTGTTTTCCTCCAATGCAACACTAATTCTGTTTCCTTGAAACAAAAAATGGCTTAACATAGTAAACACACAGGTTTTATGAAAACAGTATTGAATTACTTTACTTTACAGTTCAGAGGGCATGTGTACAGGTTTAGTATGCATATTTCATGGTATAAGAGAACATGAGAAACCTTGTTTTTGTTTGCACATGAGATGTCTGAAAAATGGAAAAAGGAAATGTTTTTATTAAATTGGACTCATCTAGGTGTAATTTTAATATTTGCTGTGAAAGTGCTTCACATAGGATTCTAGAACACCCATTTTCATCTCAACATTTGAAATGGTTTCCAAGTATCCAAGCTGTGGCAGCAAACTGAAAGGCATCGGCTGTATGAAGAAGGGCAAGAACTCAATGAAAATTGTATTGAGCATCTCAGGGAAGGAGGGGAGCAGGAATAACAAAACATGGTCTCTTAGCACAGCGGGTGTTCTAAGATGGCCCACAAACGGACTAACACCTTAATACCATAAATACTCTTACATGCAACAAAATAGAGCATTGTTAATGAAACACTGAAAGCTCTGAGGCCTAGATTTTGTACTGTGTCCTGATATAGGAGTGCAGCCGAGGGAGTAATGGATTCTTTACCCCTCTACTGGGATAGCCACATAAGAGCCAGGCAGAGCTGCCACCCATGCACTTAGTAGCATCCAGGAACTCCTTGTCCATATCCCATGCAAGAAGGAGGACTAAGCATGGGGTCACACCCATGAGTTCGCATGAACCCCAGGAGTGAGACTGGCACAGGTTGTAAGGGGAAAACCAGGTTTGCAGAAGACAACATTTTGCCTGTGCCCAGGCAACTTAAGGAAGGAAGCACCTGAGGTGGAGTGGCTCTGCAGTGCCTAGTATGCCAGACTGATCCTGAAAAAGACCATCAATCCCTTAGTATAAAGCTTAGTAAAGCTGTGCCACATCTTCTGCTATACAAAGTCTGTTTGGAAGCCTGTTATCACTGAATACCAAATCCCCACCAAAGGTTGATGTAATTCAAAATCCATGCCTTGATTCTGCAGCAGAAGTCCCATGTAAATCACTAACCTTACTCTCAGTAAATGACGTCGCACTTGGGATAAATTACTTTCAGCAGTAGACACAGAAGTTGAGGTAGTCGGAGGACTGGAACCTTTCCTCACTTAAGCAGTCTTTATTCAGAGAAGTGTTCCTTTAAGCCTACCAGGAGAATGATTGTTCAAAAAGCATTCAGTGTGTGGTATTAGTTAAATGAGGATGGCTAGTGTGAAAGATGGTTGAGAACCAGGCTCTTAAAGAATCATCTACACTAAGAAGAAAAATAAGTAAAATAAAGTAAAAATTAAATATCTTAACATTCTGGGATTTTCCAACCCCTACTCCAGCTTCTTGTAGCTTCTAAGTTTTTTCCCCAAAAGTTTGTTTGCATTTTCAGATTGCTTTCTGGCCATTTGGTGTATTTTACATCCTAGAAAAAAAACACACTCTCCATCGGAGCTAGAGATAGGAGAAAAACTGAGATTGTGGCTATTTGCTGTATAATTCTTATTAAAGGGTTTCATATTTTTCTTTATTTGTGATAGGGAGAAGTTTCAGTTTCGTTTCTTTTTGACACATGCTTAAATGGCCTCTGGCTGTTGAAACAGGAACACAAAGCCGACACAGTGCTAATTTAATTCTGTAGCAAGTTCGCAGTGGTGCCAGAGCACCATCAAAGGCAGTCTAAGAATATCAAATTAAAGCCATCCATCATGCTTGTTGCATTACACTGTCCAAATGACTCTTCTGACACCAGTGAGAATTTAACTGTCACAAGAGAATGGAAATGCATGTACCTTGGGTTTAAAATTAGAGTAGATTAGAGTAAACTGAATAAGCAAAGGAGGGAACATTACCACAAAACTTCAAACAAACAGGTTTAGGGCCTTTAATCAATCTTCACCAGATTATCAACACTCGTTTGTCACTGAAAATATTGATGCTCTGAGATACTGCAGCAAAATACAAGAACTCCTAACTTTATTAACATGAAAGCGCTAAGCAGGTCGACTCTAATTATGGATAGTAGCTATCTTGACTATATACGGCGCTGTGTTGCTTAATCTACAGAACCAGTGTCCCCTGCTGCTCAATTTCTGCCTTTTTGGAAAATTGAAAATGTCATAGCTCTGAAGCCTGTGATCTATATTTTCTGCATGTGTCTGTCTCTTTGCATTTATTATTTCACCACAAGGAAAATAAAAAAAAAAGATAATTCAAGGCAATTAAGTAACTCAAAAACCTAGCACTCTAAAATGCTTGAAGTTGCTTTATGAATACAGTTTCTGCTCCCATTACTACAAACTAAACTAATTCACTGCAGAAAATCCATTAAGATAGATCTTTATTCCTTTCAGGAATAATATTTGCTTTTATAATCTGAAGTAAGTGCAAATCCTATTTCCAGTGCTTCTCATTCACAGCACAATAGAAAACATTTGTCTTTATTTATGGTTTAAAAATCTCATGCTCACTTATAGTAAAAGCAGTCCATTTAAAACTCCATAGTCCCTCTTGTACCTTGTCAGGGGCAGGCTCCAATCTGAGAGAGAAAATTGCTCTTCTAAGGCTATAATAAAGAGAGGGATACCACAAGGTTGTCTTCCCAGGGCAAGTGCTGCCACTAGAAATATACCATCTTACTTACTAGGGGAAAAAACATGGTGTATTCTGGAAAGGCTTAACCTGAATGGATTGGAAACTGGTTTTCGCTGGGATCTGTGATCTAAAATAATATGAAACACATAGGGTTCAGTCCTGCCCTGTGATATGTCCCCTTTGAGCTGCTACAGAGATACCATGGGGACTGAAAACTCATTAAAACAACTAAGGAGTCTCTCACTAAGCAGGAATCTTTGGGTGGTATAAATCCTTGATTTAGCATAGGGGACACAGTGAGAGGTCAGATATGCTTGGGCAAACCTATGCAGGCAGAACAGCCCAGAGGAAGCACATTCTGCTGGTGTAAATCGCAGCAGCCCTAAAACTACTCTAGTTTATGTTGGGGACCACACCAGCCATTGGCCAGCTCTGGGATTACGCCAGAGGTCCAGAAAGGTGGGTTAATGCATCTTCACCAGCATTGCTCAACAGCACAGGTATTAGGCATACGCTAAGAATGAGCATGGTTTGTAGAAAGTTATTTTTTATTTCATTGCTTAGATTAGATCATATATGATTGATAACGTTTGCTGTTATCTTGGTTCTAAGATGGCTTTCTGAGCTGAAGGATATTGTTGAATAACTATGATGAGGTCAAGAGGTTTATGAAGCCACAACTCAAAAGGATGATAAAGGGATAATATTTATTTGATGAAGAATGGAACTTCACAAGGGAGCATTACCATGCAATAGACACCCATGATAAGTAAAATGGTTTCAAGTGCTTCACTTGTTCCCTAAAGATGAGATTATCTTTAGGTAACCACCCCCTCTGGAATTACCTAGTTACTGTCATTGGAGACTTGAGGAAAGAAAAAAAAATTAGATATGCTTATGCCAATAGAAAGAGATGGCAATGAGGTCTGGAAATGTACATTGGCGAAGAGCAGTCAGCAATGAGCTGTGCAATTTGGAAAGGACACAATTTTCAGTGAACATGCATCTAGTTTATTGGCCTTACTTTGATATAAATATTATTATTTATTTTGGAAGAATGGGCTAATGCCAGAGCCATAGAGCGAGGCCCCTTCCAGTAAACACAGTCAGTGCTGCCTCATACATACCTAGGAAACATTTGCTCAAAATGCTGGTCATCTCATCTTCTAAAACATCCACTGTCCAAGGTGCTGAGCATCCCCAGGAGTAGTCCAGCACAACAGGCATTAAGGATGCTCAGCTACTCACAGAATCAGGCTCTTATCAGGTAATAGGTATTAAAAGAGAAAGCATCAGAGGACGAACAGCATAAGATGTCTACTAAATGATCAGTGTGCAGTACACTCACTGGAGCTAGGACCAGGGATTGATCCCGCAAGAGGGAAGGAGGAAGCATGGAAAGAGTGGTACCCTAAGGAAGGCTTCCCAATCCAGTGGGCAAAGATGTTTTTGATACCCCTGTCCTTCAGTCTCGTAGATCATAGAATTTGGCCTTCAGTGAGACAATACTGTGTCCTGATAGATTTGGTAGGTTCTCTTCACAATAAAGGCCAGACACAGAATTTTAAAAGAAAACATATCAAAAGCCTGCATAAACAAATGGGCTCTCAGAAGAAGTAATGGCATGGCACTGGGTCCAAGCTCATTCTATCCCCAGGGGTGACGATATAGGCTATTGGTATCGTGCATCACAATTAAAAAGTACGAGCATTAATAGCAGACCATTCTAAATCTGATCAGAACATGAACAAGACTGGTGCCTCAAGATAACTATCCCTTGTAATTTTTAGATTAAAAAAAAAAAAAAAAAAAAAAAAGATTAGGCCACCCATTTATCCAGATCAACTTTTCACTGTTTTTCTAAGTTCCTGTTATTGAAGCATCTCCTTTAGCTGCCCTAAAAAGGATCAAAGTTACAATTCAATGTAGGTAAAGAGCTAATTTTATACATTTTGGTCTGTCATTCCTGGGTCTTGAGATATGTAAAGATGGAAAGGCCACATATGTTCCATATTTGTAAGTCAAACATTTTATTGTTAAACTGACTACAAGGCAGCTCTAGTTATACCTCTAGCCAGATTTGAAAAGTTGACCCAGGAGCAAGTTGAAACAGAAGTTTTAATTTTTAAGACATGCAGTTTTGATGAGAAAACAATCCAGATGAAAAGTTAGGAGAGAGAGTTGTACAAATAAGTTTATCTGTATAAGTGGGTTGCTCTCTGGGAAAAGGATATAAATCTTCAATCTGCATAGCTCAAAGAAATATTTTTTATGAATTATTGCAGTTGACTTTTGACTCCTGTTATAATTCATCATATTTTTGCTACTAGGGAGACACTGTGATTAAAGGACTGTGGGGAAGGGAGAATACACTTGCAATGTGGTGATTGTGTCCAGGGATTTGAAAGTTTAGGGAGGAAATTGTTAAAGAGATTCATTTTATAACAAAAATACCACTTCCTAAAGATCCCCTGAACTGTTTGCTTAATACGTTAGTAAAGGAGCTGCAATTTACATGGTGACCAGGGTCGCAGGGGAGCCAACTGATATCATTCAATTAGAGTGAACGGCAAAGACAGAAGAAGCCACTCCCCAAAGCTGTGAATATGCCAATACTTAGAAGCTGGTGTGTGCTGGCTTGGTAAATCTGTAATACTTTAGGGCAGGGCTATTCAACATGCAGCCCGTGGGCCGCATGAGGCCCACGGCCCATTTGTTTGTGGCCCGTGGCACAGTTTGGGTTAACATGGGACTCAACACGGGGCCTGTTGGTGGGAACCTGTGAACATGGCCTCCACTGGGAACATGCGCCACAATGGTGATGTATCTCCCAGGCAGGGTGAGCATTGAAAGACGCATGCAGACGGACTGGCTGGAACAGACGGGTACAGGGTGTCGGCATTTCTAGCCCTCAGGGAGGAGGTGCTAGGAGCGCCAAGACATTGTGGGAAGTGCTGGCTGCTTAGCCTTGTACGCAGAGCCTGAGAGGTGCTGATTGGCTCACACTGGCCAGTTTGGGTCCAGCACCACATTTTAAGGCTTAATCTGTGTATTCATGCCCATCAGTGTAAAAGAAGCTGTTTGCATATATTTTTGCATGTACATGCAACCACACTTAAGTTGCAGCTCTCAGAATGGGCTGTGAGTATCACTGTGGCCCCCAGGGCTTCCAAAGGTGAGTAGCCCTGCCTTAGGGCATGTCTACACTAGGAAAACATTTCAAAATATCTTATTACAATATAATAATTTCCAAAAAATAATTTTGAAATAATGCGTCCACACTATGGGGAAGCCTTGAAATTAGTCCAAGGCAGACTCCATTAATGTGGACACGCTCCCTCAATTTAGAGCCCTAGGAAGCACTGGGGATTAACTACTCTGAATAACTATTTTGAAATAAGCATTATTCCTCATGGAAAGCAAGAGTTATTATTTCAGAATAACCAGCCCCTTATTTCGAAATAAGGGGCTTGGTAGCGTGGACACTCTGCTTGTTATTTCAAAATAAGGGGAGTTATTTTGAAATAACTCCCTACAGTAGACTAGAACTTGCTAGTTAAACAGAAGCCAATAAATGCAGTTCCCTGAAAGCAGCCTTAGACCTTCAACCAGACACCTAAGTCAAATATAAGGGCCACTGAAAATCTTAATCATACAAGAGGAATGATCACATTACCTCCCAGGTTAACAAATATAATATTTCAGACCTTATCTAAATACATGCTTACAGACAATTCTTTTCAACTAAACTAAAATTTATTAAAGGAAAGAGTATTGGTGAAAAGACCGATATACATACAAACTTGAGTACAGTTCTCAGATCATATTCATAGTAGAGATTTGTAGCTGCACTTCTTTATACAGCCCAGAGTCTTTAGGTCAACAACAGGTCTATTTGGAAACTCCATGATTACGTAGCTCCCATGCATCCCAAGTAATTAGCTATATGGATTTACGTAAGACAATTGTCTGTCATTCACAGATGATTTGTTATATACTTCAAAAAGATTAATGCAGTATAGACAGGAAACATGTGATTACGTTGTTAACATTTAACATTGTTAACATTTAATATGTTAGTATATGTGCAAACACAAAAATAATTTTATTCTCTTCCTAAAAGTTGAATTTGGGTCATTTCTCCTGTAGGATATTAACTCTTTCTAGCCATGTGTCACATATGCAGAATAAGTTACATTCTTATTGTCTCAGAGAGGTAGCCATGTTAGTCAGTATCTAAAAAAACCCATGAAAAACAATGAATGGTCCTGTAGCACCTTAGATACTAACAAAAATATAGATAGTATCGTGAGTTTTTGTGGGCATAACCCACTTCTTCAGATGTTAGTCTCTAAGGTAAAGGACCATTTGTTGTTTTTAAGTTGTTATTGTTAGCAGCTAGACTGCATTAAACTATAATGGGAAAATGTGACCCCTCCTGTGGAATAGTAGTATCGTAAATTATTGACTGTCCTTCTAATGGAAAAGCTTTCATACCAAGTATATACACAAGAGAAGAGCTGAGGAGAAGATGGCAATGTAGAAATTTGGTCACCCTTTCTAGCATATTCAGAAGGACTCCCCAGCCAGCAAGCCAGAATCTTTAGCCAGACTTTTTGAATATTAACCTGATCCTGAATAAGTAATCTATGATGATGTAGTATGTTAACATTTTATTGCAGCTTTGCATTAATAAAAGTTTATTTTAAATGATCCTGCTAGTTAAAAAGATACATTACAGATCCTCAATGCAAACTCTGAGCAGAATGAACATTGGGGTTGTATCTAATTTTCCTATTATTCTGCTTGTGATAATGCTTTTGTCAGTTTTACCTCTCTAATACTGAAAGCCACCATTTAATCTCCAGAGAGAAGTGCTACTAACCAAAATGAATGCAAACTTATATCGGAGATGAGAACGAACAATTATTTTCCAGTATGGAGTGGCACTGTGTTATAATTCCTGATCATCACTGGCTACCCAGCCAGAACTAATTCATATGACTCTCTTAAATGACAACAAAAAAAGGTATACGTTTTATACTGGAGGAGAATACACACAGAAAATTCTCTATGAAGCGTATCCTATCTTCTAAAATGAAAGATTGAGGGATGCTAACCATTCCTAATCTTTGCGCACGTCATCCCATGATAGAGTTCCCTATGGTTATTCTTGGATATTGTGCCTATCCACCTTTCACTTCCGATGCAGTCCTCTGATATCCTTAGTTATCAAAGCAAGAGTTATGTCTATGAGCCAGGGGGTGAGACGACCGCATGCATAGACATAGCTGATGGAGCTAACTCTCTAAAAGTAAAAGTGAAGCTGCAGCAACAGAAATGTAGGCAGCAAGCACAGGCTACATACTCAGGTGGTTAGTCATGGGTGGTGGGTATAAGAGGCAAGAGAAATCAATGCCTTTCCAAACTGCCAGTGCCCCTCTGCCCACACACTGATCCCAGACCTCCCCTTCAATGTGTCTTCTGAGCTGTTGGAGGCCATGTTGCTAGCTCACTGGGGAGACTGGGACTGGGCATTGCCCACCCTCCCTTTCTCCAGTGCTCCCGCCAGGGCAGGAGAAAGCTGTGGCCATGTGCTGCCCACTGGGGAAAGAGGTGGCCTATCCTGACAGTGAAGGGGGATACTTGACTCCCACAGGGTTGTGGGCAGCAGGGGCCGGGTCTCAGGCAAAAGGGGCCATTTCAGTCTGGCTTCATGACTATTTTTGGAACAGAAACTACCTTAGTCACTCTGATAGACAACCTATTCTGGGAGAGAGTGTCCCTGTTGATTCTCTTGGACCTCTCATGGCTTTTGATACCATCTCATGGCTTTCAACCATGGTATCCTTCTGGAGCGCCTGGTGAATTTGGGTATCAGAGACACTGTTTTGCGGTGGTTCCAGTCTTACTTGTCGGGACACTTTCAAAAGGTCAAGCTAGGGAGATGCTGCTGGACCCTATGGTGATTGTGCTACGGGGTCCCACAAGGTTCCATCTTGTCCCCTATGCTGTTTAACATATACATGAAACTGCTGGGAGAGGTGGTAAGATTTAGAGCCAGGCTACTCAAAATGCAGCCCATGGGCTGCATGAAGCATGCGGCCTGTTTGTTTGCGGCCCATGGTGCAGTTTTGGTTTAGGCAGGGCTCACCCTACAGCCCGTGGGTGGGAGCCAAAACAAAAAAGTAGTCAATATAATGGTCTTCTGTTGATATGCATTTTAGTAGTAAAATTCCTGGACTGTCATTGCTCATTAAAAGTGATGTCTTATGGGTAGAAATCGGGTAAATTAATATCAGCAGAACTGACTTAAATGGGGCCTGCATATTGTGTAGTCTTGCCTTAATCTTTGTATTCAGGCCTGTCAAATGTGAAAGAAACTATTTGCATATATATTTGCATGTACATGCCACCACACTTAAGTTGTGGCCCTTGACATGTGTTGTGAGTATCATTGTGGCCCCCAGGGCTTCCAAAATTGAGTAGCCCTGATTTAGAGGATAGTACCATCAACATGCAGATTACAACCAACTCTCTTTCTGTGTGACATCGGATCCAGGTGTGGCAGTGACTGATCTGATCTAGTGTCTGGAGGCAGTGATGGACTGGATGAGGTCAAATAAGTTGAAGCTGAATCCAAATAAGTTTGAGGTCCTATGGATCAGGAAGTCATCTATCTGGGAATGTGGTGCTTTACCTGTTCTGGATGGGGTTATACTTCCCCTGAAAGAACAGGTACAGTGCATGAGAGTTCTCCTGGACCCTTTTTTAACATTTGAGAATCAGATTTCCTTGGTGAGAGGAACGGTTTTGAGCAGCTTCAGCTGATTCACCAGCTGCGACCCTTCCTGAATAAGAATGACCTGGCTACGGTGATTCATGCTCTTGTCACATCCCAACTGGACTACTGCAATGCGCTCTATGTGAGGCTGCCTTTGAAGAGGCTTTGAAAGCTACAACTGGTCCAGAACGTGGCTGCTCGAACTAACACTTGTTATACAGAATACATTATGCTGGTGCTCTGGCAGCTGCACTGGCTTCCAGTATGTTTCCGGGCACAATTCAAGGTACTGGTTATGACTTATAATGCCCTAAGTGGGTTGGGACCAGGGTTTTTGAAGAACCATCTCCTCCCATCCGAACCTTCCTGGGGATTGAGGTCAGCTGGCAACGAGAGGCTCCATGTTCTTCCACTTATGGAGATAAGGCTGACATCTACGCAAAGCAAGTCCGTATCAGCTTTTGCTCCCAAACTATGGAATTCTCCCCCCTAGGATATTTGCCTGGCGCCAATGCTGGCACTGTTTCGGCATCAGACTAAACCCACTCTTTTTGTATCCCTCTTCCTGCAATGTCTTAGCAGGTTTTATTTCCCCCCTTTGGGGTCTTGTATTTTAAATATAGAGGTGGGGTAAAAATATTTTAAATAAATAAAAAAAATAGGGTCAGAGCTGGGGGCTTGCCTCTCCAAGCCTTAGGTTCATCCACCGCCCATGCAGTTAGCCCAGGAGTTGGCAAAAGGACCTCTACAGGCCGGATCCAGTCTGCCAAGTGGGTTGACCTGGCTTGTGGAGGTCTTGCCTCTCCCCTGCCCCCAGCCCAATCAGGGCCTAGGGCCACAGGTGAGCACAAAGTCTTCTCCTGCCCTGCAAGGGGCTCAGCACTTAAAGTCAAATGCCAACAGCTGCTCAGCTGGCAGGTGACGCTAAGCTCAGCACTCCCTTGCAAGGTGGGGGCAGACTTTGTGTGCTCCCCCAACCCACAGGCCGATTGCACACTCCCCCTCCCCACCTCCAGGTCAAAGTCTCCTCCCACCACCGGGGGAGGGGGGTGCAGGCACCTCACGGGAACTGCCAGCTGTTCAGAACCGCTGGCAGTTCTCTCTGGAGGGGGTAGGGACAAAGACTTCATGTGCTCCCCCATTCCCAGACTGATCAGGGTCTGTGGGCAGGAAAGCACGGAAATGTCCGCCCCTTTCGGGGTGATCCCTGTCAGAAATTATTGCCTACCCCTGGGTTAGCCCCATGCTGCCTTTCATGCTGCTGAGGATTCTCTGCTATTTTTAGTGCTCTATCTCTATCAAAGCTAGCTCAGGCATGCCTACACATGGCACAGTCACACCTCCCAATTGCAATGGAGATATATTAGAATGGCACCCCTTTCTCCAGTAGTTAGTCTTTAAACTAAGCAAGGTTCCTTGCTGAGGGCTTCGTCTCACCTGACCGATGTTATCAGTAGGAGTCAAGCCATAGACTTCGGTCAATGCTGAATCAAGTGTAACCCCCCTTTTTCCTCCCCGGGTTACTGGGGAGCAGGTCACACTCACAGGTGTGCCTGGGCGCCTGGTGTTTTAACCCAAAAGAGATCCTGAGTACCCCAGTGTTGATGGTGTTTAGCTGGGGAAAGCCCTATCCACCCCCTTGCTGCAGTCCCTTGCTGGCAATGAATGTAAAGTGGCAGTGCCTCCACCTGGCTGGCCTTGTACACACACTGGTGCCTTGAGAGCCTCCAGGAATATACTCATTCCAACATAAAGCTGGATCTAATTCCAGAACAACTACAAATCATAGACATCTAATAGAATACTTTAAAATAAACCATCTTTACTTAACTAAACAGGGATTAACAGATTAGCAAGGAATAGCATTAACAAAACACATAACAATAACTGAAGCTTATATAGCTAGACAACAGTTACTCCACCCCAGACTCAGTCCCAGACACTTGCTTGCGTTGGCGCGCTGATGTTGCAGCTGTAGTGAGGATTTGGTCCAGGCTAAACAGCAGCTCTGTCCCAGGCAGCACTCTTCCAGCAAGGCCCAAACTTACTGCCTCATGCTGTGCCTATAGGAAGCAGCCTGCTAACTCCCAGTTCCAACAGGCATGTAGTAGCTGCATCCAACAGCCCCTGCACTGGGTCAATGTCCTTGGCAGCAGCGTGGCTCCCCCTTTGGTTCCAAACTGCAAGGCAGAGTCCCAGACTGCTAGGCCTCTTCTTCAAGCCCATGGAGAGACCTCTTCTCTCTCACAAGAGTCCCCCCTACCTCTTTTGTTCCAAGGGCTCCTGGGAATTGTAGTCTGGATTGTAGCACACAGGGTCTTTTTAGAATAAAACAGAGGCCCCTTTAGTAAGGGGACTACACAAGTCTCAAAAGTGAAGCCTTTAAGCAGGATTCCAGAGAAAGGTTTCATGTCAGTAGAGGGCTCTTAATGAACCCGGAGCGAGGACCTACAGCAATTTCTCTTTCGCATCTGTCCTTGAGGCTTCTCAGTCTCATTAAAAAAAAATGCAAAGTGTTTTTTGAAACATTTAACTCATTATCACCACAGAAGGAAAACTTTTTTTTATTGATTTTTCAGTTTATTTTAAAAAGCTCAGGTGGAGCGGTCGCTGATAGGATTCCTACAGAAGATATGAGACTGCTGTTTTAATTTCCTTCCTAGAAAACACACACACACACACACTTAATTAAAACAGTCTTATTTTATGGGAAGCATTTTCTGCCACATTTTGAAGAAAAACAAATCATCTAAGAGTGCTCTCTTGCCATGCCCTAATTAACCAGACCTTCCTGTTTCCACCACATGCCCATCTCTGTTTATCAATTGAGCAGCGCATTATTTGTTTTCTCTATATTCTTTTGCCCTATGGTTTTATTCAGATTTCTGGGGAGAAGGAAAGGGACAGGGAATAGAACTAGGAGTCAAATCTGGGATGTTTTAGCCCTCTGCTAAAAGGTATCAGTATTCTATTCCAGTAGTCAAAATTTGTATTATGTCACAGTATACTAGCCTTCCCTGCAGACAGCAAAGCAGAGTCATTAATTTTGCCAATGCTGCTGTTAGCTTTATTGTACAGCTTAAAAGGTTTCTTATTTTGTCATTTGTAGAGGATGCTCTGGCTTTTTTGGGAGGAGCAAGTCATTCCACTATTCTATTCTGCATCCATAAATTTAATAGCTGCTTCTTTTGACGTAACAAGCAATGCAGGATATCCTGCATTCTTCACTATATTGGCACTGAAGTAACAACAGGGATCTGGTTTACATGTGCTCTATTTGTGGAGGGAGGCAGATGATTCAGGGATAGCCTGTCAGGGGTGTTAAATAAAGATCTCCCCTCACCCATCACACGTTCCTAAAAGCACCCAGACTTTTCCCTGAAGCCCATGCCCCCCTCCACCAAAACACTGGATATAAGCTTGCAGGATATCATGCTTCTTCTTCATAATGAAATGCAGAACATGAGGAAGGCTGGGCTATGGGAATTGAGGAATATGTGAAAAGAGGGGAGAGTGCTGGACAAGCTGGGGGATATACTTAATATTTGGATACTTCTTAATAGACCCCAAATGTCAAACTCTTCAAGGTTTTCCCATCACTTATTAAAGCATAACATTTAGCCACTTAGTAAAGACACCGAAAATAATTGTTATGTAGCCCCTACATAGTATCACACTCTGGTGTGTCTAGACTACAGGGTTTTGTCGACAAAAGTGGACTTTTGTTGACAAAAGTATACCTGCATCTACACTGCCGCTGAGTTCTGTCAACATAACCTCAACAGAACTCAGCAGTTTTGTCGACGGCTGTAAACCTTATTCTACAAGGAATAATGCCTTTTGTCAACAGAGTTCTGTCGACAGAAGATGTTACTGCATCTGCACTGTCCTTTTCGTCTACACTGTCATGTCGACAAAGCGACTTGCTTTGTCAACAGAACTGGATGTAGTCTAGACGCTCTTTATAGACAGAAGCTTTGTCGACAGTATCTGTCGACAAAAGCCTGTAGTCTAGACGCACCCTCTATATAGTCCTTTATGATCCTTGCCTTAAGCAGCGTACAACCTAAGAGCATAAACCTGCATTCCTAGTACTACTTGGCTGTGTCTACATTGGCGTTATCTTGCACAAAAGTGGTCGCTTTTGCGCCAAAACTTGCTGCCTGTCTACACTGGCCGCGAGTGCTTGCACAAGAACACTGACGTTCTAATGTATGAAATCAGTGCTTCTTACGCAAGAACTATGATGCTCCCGCTCAGGAATAAGCCCTCTTGCTGCAACTGTTCTTGCGCAAGAGGCCAGTGTAGACAGGCAACATGAATTACTTGTGCAAGAAAGCCCTATGGTTAAAATGGCCATCAGAGCTTTCTTGCGCAAGAGAGCATCTACACTGGCAAGGATGCTCTTGTGCAAAAGCACATCTCTTGTGCAAAGGCACATGCCAGTGTTGATGCTCTCTTCTGGAAGAGTTTTTGCACAAGAACTCTTCCCCAAAAGAATTTTTGCGCAAAATCATGCCAGTGTAGACGTAGCCCTTTTGTCTTGTCTACACTGACTGGAACAGAAGCTTCTGGATGTTCCATACTCTTGAACATTAGGTCACTTAATTATGTGGGTAGATATGGATTTAGGCACCTAGCATTAAACACCCATGTTTGAAAATCCTGGCATTAATCTACAGATACTACCTAACAGAGTAACAGTTGTCCCAGGGAGCAAACATTAGTCAATAAGGAAATCCTGATTTACTGGCTGCACAAACAAGATAGCCAATGTATTTCATTATGTTTCAGCTTAGCATGGATCTGCACTTTACTGACGTGTCTCTTCCCTTTTTAGAATTAAGACTGAGAATTCTTAGCTGGTTAATATTCCCCCCTTCCTCCCTCAAAATGAATCTCAAGAAAGATATCAGTGTGCTCTAAAGAGAAGCCAGGACTGGGGGGAGGTGTCTTCAGAAATATTCATTTAGCCAAAGACACATGCAATATGCCAGAGCTCTGCCAAGACAGACATCTCTCTCAACTTGCAAACATGCCCATCTGTGGAAAAACTGTGTGAAAAATGGCTGGGATGGGAACACCCACATTGTGTTGCATATCAGGCTGTAATTGGCAGATTATAATGATTTTTCACTCTAAAACCATTTTGAAGGATGTTTCCTCACAGTGTGAATTATGTAAACATTTTGTGTAATCTGTTCCAGATGGGGAGGGATAATTAAAGGGACTTAGAGACTGATGGACTTGGGGAGCTGATCCAATTCTGGATTTTTCAGAGCACTGGAGGAAGGGAGGAAGACTGGCCACATTAGTTCCCAATAAAAATAAATAAAAGCAAGCCCCCCCCCCCCCGCTTGTAATCTCCCCTCCAATAAAATTAATTCAGTTTCTCTACCTCTTTTCAGGGTGGACACTGCAACTATTGCTTCCAAGCTGGTGGCTGCAAGTGGGGAGCAGGCTGGCTCACAGAGGAGCAGACAGAGGGATCCCACCTGCCTGTCGTTAGGAGGAAAGAGGCCTGCTCAGCTCAGGGCCTGCCTTCTTTCCTCCCGCAGTTTTACTTGCCCTGTCTCCTTGCCACAGTCCCTTCTGTGCCCTACTTTTGCCTCCTCGCTAGGAGCCGCTCTCTGCTGCTTGCAGAAGAAGAGAAAGGAGCATGGACCTGAAAGAAATCCCCACCAGTCAAATGATACTGTCTGCTGTCCACACTGCTGCAGGAGAAGAGAGCCTGAAGCAGAGGCAATGGGAGACTACCACAAATCTGGGATGAATCTAGTGTTTGGGGTCGGCAGGGTTTGACTCAACAGTGGTTCTGAATACTTCCATCAAGCTGTGCTGCCCTCCTCACTCACAGCAACAGGTGCTTCACTCCACAACAGCCCCAGACAAGTTCTTCCCAGTATGCCTACTGGTGGCAGAAATGAATCCGCCCTGTTTAGTCTGAAGAGTCTGGAGTTCTTTATTAACAATGACTGTCAAACCCTGCCCCCTGTACAGTAGAATGGAAGTTATTTCACTTCACAGGTCCAGGGCAAGCTTTGTGGGGGAATACATGAGGTGCAAATTCTCTCTGTCTCCACAGCACAGTGCAGGGAAAGAGAAGGCTGAAGCAGCACAAGTGAGGCTTCACCCGCTCAAGGGCCCCTGCAGAAACTTCAGGCCTACAGACATTTAGAAAATGAACAAGCAACTAGCCTGTAGTGGTGCCATTGTCCATGCCAGCAGGGAGGAGGGTTACAGACATGCCGGAGGAGGCCTGTGCAACCTTAGCCAGTTAGGGAAGGGACTGGTCAGCCAATCAGGCCAGGCTAGGCCCTATAAAAGGCTGCAGGCCTGATGCAGGGGCCTGAGCATCTCAAGGGAGGCAGCCAGAGAAGGAATAGGCAGCAGGTCCACACCCCTTGCCAATGATGAGTGTCCATTTCAGACTGCAATTTGCCCTGGCAGTGGGTCATTGAGGCAAAGTGGGTATAGGGGGTTCTGCATAGGAGAGTACCCTATGAGGATACTCCAGGAGTGTGGGGGCAGTACTGTAAGGAAAGGGTACTGTGGGTAGGAAGGGACATGGGGCCTGAAGTAGTACAGAAGACAGGTAACTGAGGGTGAAACACCAGTCAACAGAGGGCACTCCAGTACTGGAAAAGCTAATTCCTGAGGAGACCAGCAGGCAGCACTGCACCAGTGAGTCAATTCCGCAACATAGCCCATCAATAGTCTGTTCTGCTCCTATGCAGAACTCAGCTTAGTCTTCTCCACTGAACTTCAATGGAACTTTTTGCAGAAGGGACAGATGTTCCCTATGCAGGAGTACAGAGACTTGGTGAGGATAGGTATGGTTGAAAAAGGCAGACCACATCAATAGTTTCAGAGGGGCAACCGAGTTAGTCTAACAGGAAAAAAATTTAAGAACAGGTGAGTTGGAGAACTATACCAACCTGTCAACCCGCATTCTAAGATTCATGACTTTTTTTTTTTAAATGAAGCAAGAGAGAGGATATCTGTGTACTACAACTATGACAAGCCATCCGTCAAAAATGTTACTTCAGACAAGGTAAGCTGAGCTTTGAACAAAAACTCGTGGCTGGAAGCATAGTGAGTTTCCAGTTCTATGTGGAGACGCCATCTATCTCTGTCTCCCTCTCTCCCACAAACACATAGAGCTGAAAAGCCTTTTACTCTGATTAGCAAACAAATTCAGAAGTTTTTAACATGAAGCACTCTACTTTCCCAGAAATAGGAAGACTGAATTCAGGTGAGTCATGCTTGTAACTGTACACAGGTCACCAAAAAGACCACCCAGCAAGTTCTTTTTCTATCCAAGTAGTTTTCACCAGATCTTCTGGAAAGATCATGGCTATGAATCCAAATAGGTGTCTCATCAATAAATAATTCAACTAACTTTCACTAGACTAAAAAAAGATCCATAGAGCATATAAGATGGTGCCCTACCTGAATCAGGAAATGCACGCCTTAATGCCAATGGGAATAAACAATGCCAAAATACTCCCCTTTTTTCCCCAATACCATGTCATGATGTAATCTGACATCATCTCCACATACAATTTGGTCATGGGCCCCAAAGCTCCAGAACTTGGGTGAGAAGCAGCTGAATTCATCCTGTAAAATATTTTGAGTATTCAGCACATCCCACGCGGACCTCTTCCTATTACTTCCTATTATATTTCTGGCAATTCCTTTTCCACTGTCCACTAACTTTTCAGCAACCACTATTTAGAAGTATGTCAGCACGACTTGTAGCTGGCATAAATTGTCATTGCTCCTTTCCCTTCAAAGATGCCAATTTACACCAGCTCAGGATCTCAAATATAATAGAGAAGTCTGATATCCTTAATTACAGGGAGCGTTGTGTGAAGGAATAGACACTGGTATTCACACCCTACACAATTGTAAATTTTGTACAATGTGTGCTTTGTAAAGTATCATTTTAAAAGTCAATGTACTGCTCACTATTTTCCTGGTAACGTGTGTGATAACACATGTGAATTTATTAGTGCCCAGTGTGGTGTTACTAACTTGTGACCCAAACCCCACTGCCCTGCCCAAACAGAGGTTGGCAAGCAAGTCTGTCCTCTACAAAGGAAAATTTGTGCGGCTTAATTTGCACTTTAAGTCACTAACCAAGGTGGAAAAACAAAGGACATTCAAACAGAGTGGAAAAAACTGAAGGGAATATGCCCATATTAAAATATTCTGGCAATATTGTCTCTGAAGATCTCTACTGTTCCCCTACATTGGAGCAGGGTCTCGAAATTTGGCAGAGGCTGGCTTTTATATTATGTCTTTTTGACATCCCTGTTTAAAAAAAAAAATCACCCAAAGTTGACCAAGACCTAAGCCTTTAAAAAAACTGCAGTTTGAACTTGCTCAGTAAAGACTTCTTAGAGTTTAGTTGCTAAAATATCCAAAGATTCCATCCTCACTGAATGGTCAGCTCCTAACACTGAATGGACTTTGTACATGCTATCCCCACAGAGTAACTGGGCCTGCTTTAGCCCAGGGCTATTGGGCCAAAAACACACTTTGTTGCAAGAAGTGGAAGGTGTGCAGTAAATGATGCAGAGAATGGCAAGAAAGAGGATGGTCTCTCAGTGAAGTCTATTAAATGCTGCCCTGTGGAACTGGATTCTATGCTTGCCATTGCCATAGAATTCCAAACCACGTGCACCAAACTTTCCAAATCATTGTTCTTCATTTTCTGAGTGCCAATTTTGAGAGCCTGGGTCTGATTTGCAGGGGTGCTGAGCTCCGACAACTGCAACTGAAGTCAACAGGAGCCACGCTTTGAACGGTTAAAGTGCTAAATAACAGTAAGTACTCTGAAAAAATATCAGGTTGTAGTAGTCTCAAAAGACTGGGCTACACTACAGCAGAAGGTCAAATTAAAAGAGGCAACTCCAGCTACATTAATTATGTAGCTGGATCAATCTATCTTACATCACATTTCCACGTTGTCCACACAGCGGGAGACTGACAGGAGC
The DNA here is from genome assembly GCF_052426305.1 of Pelodiscus sinensis. Lineage (NCBI taxonomy): Eukaryota > Metazoa > Chordata > Testudines > Trionychidae > Pelodiscus > Pelodiscus sinensis. The sequence goes on along the minus strand of NC_143064.1, from coordinate 16,295,957 downwards.
AAACACGTTCATCGGCTTCCCTTTCTCCTTGTGGACACTCTTTGAGCTCGATTTAGCGGGTCTTTATTAGACCCACTAAATCAACCCACTAAATCGAACCTCAGAAGATCAACTGTGGCACCATCAATCTTCCATGTAGTAAAGACGTGGCCAAACAGGGCATCCAAAATTAAAGTTACCCAGTCTGTCTCAGTTCCCCATCAGTAAAATAGGGGTAATACTACTACCTCATCTGCAAGGGAGTGGTGAAGATTTTAATGTTTGGGAAGCACTCAGATTTTATAGCTATGAGCGACACAGAAAAGCCCATGAGGAAACAGCATTCCACCTTCAAAGCAGAGTTCAAACAGTGTACTTATGTAAACAAGATGTGAGGCCACAGCTTGCTGAGGAGACAGGGTTCTTGTGGAAAAAAGTAGTATGTGATCATGTAATTGGAGACAGTATCATAATGTATGCACACAAGAGGGCTGAATTAAGATTCTACAGGCAACCTTAACGCTGGAATTTCCCTATTTTTGAGTGATTCACTTTGCAGTCTTAATGTTATTTTAATGTCATTTGTGTGAGTACATAATATATATACACATTCTATCAGAAGTTATTTGTTCAGATGTATGGAAAGTAGATATTTTAAATGTATATTCAAGTGCATAATACAACCCACTGAAAGTTGAACAATTAAAATATTTTACTGCTTTACTATCTGGTTGGCTTTCTTGCATTAAATTCAAGCAACTCAATGCATACTCAATGCTACCCCTCTGATACTCAATGCATACTGTAGATTTGATTCCCTCTAGGTCTTTTTCAGCATCCTAATGATTATTGCTAAATAACAGATTTAATAGGGGAGGATTTTATGCAGTATTTTCTTTATGTATAGCTTATAAATTTGTCAAAATAGCTCTCATAATTAAATTGAGCCGAAGTGAAAAATACATTTCTATCAATAATTATATAGCAGTATTTTAGCTCAAATTTAGCTCAAATAACTCATAAAGCTTAGCAAATACAAAGACTGTCCTTCATTTCCATGGAAACAATAAAATTTAACATGTCTTTGAAAGTCTCATTCTAATACAACTGGGCCAGAATTACTGAGAGCCCTGAAATTATACAAATAACCTAATGCCCTAGAGGAAAATGTAATGTTTTTATTATGTGAAACTGTGTTTCTAGATTTAGTCTCCAATATCAGCAGCTGAAAGGTATTTTTGTTTATAACATTTTTGGTGGAAATATCTCCTAGGACAAATATTAAGTTAAAAACAACAGCAAAACCTTGAATTCTAAATCCAGAGGGTTTTCTTATTTAATGGATTAAAAGCAGAAAAGATAAATCAATGAGAAGAGATATAAATTACTCCATTTTGTTTCATAAGTTCCAGGAATCAACCTGCTGAGTCTCTTGCAGGTGGTGAGCTTCACTGGAGATAAGCCGGACACTAGATGAGAGGCAGGTTCCAGACTTGAGCACTAGTGCTCCCAATTAGAAGAGATCAGGATAAAGCCAAATCCTACAGTGGAACACCTAGCTATGTAACTTCTTAGTCTGTTTTATCTGTACTTCATTTTAGCTGCCATTTTATGAGGCATAGTTCACAGAGCATATTCCAATGGAAGTGTAAGCTGTTCTCTCCCACAGACTAAACTTTTGTGTTCTCTCATTTAGCTGCTCTCCTGAACCCAATATGAAATATTTTGGTCTTTGAAGCCCACAACCACCTTCAGAGAATAAAGCACATTGCATTTCTTTATACAAGACCTCCCTCAAATTCAGCTGTTGCAGAATGGCCAGCTATGAGTTCTCCAAAGACAAGACAAGACAACCCCTTCTAAAGGAAACTGTGGAGACCGTTATCCCTTTGGACCCAACCAGCACTATTAAATTTGTCTGCACTATAGTTACATAGTGTAGTCAAGGGTGCCTGTGATCAGGAATAAGGGGATACTCATACTAATCACCACAGAATGGCATCTTTGTCTGGCTATGCCAGTGATTAGCTCTGTACACTCAACACCCCTTTCTGCAGTTGCACACTAGCTCTCTCACAAAAAAAAGTGGTGACAGCTCCTGGAGTGAGAGAAGGGCAGTGCAGTGACTCAGAGCACATCTTCACTCACTGTGCCGAAGATCACTATTCTGACATTCGATATAGCAGGTCTAGTTAAGACCCATAAATCAAATGCTGAAGGCATCTCCAGCCAGTGCCTGTACTTCTTGGCAGTCACAAGGAAAGCTGACAAGAGTATTTGTTCCCATTGGCCTCCTTCTGTGAAAGTGGAGCTAAGTTTGGGTTAATAGGTAAGCCAACTCCAGCTATGAATTTTACATAGTTGTAGTTATGTACTTTACCCCAACTTTTCAGGTCTAGTGTAGACCTGGACTCAGCTCTGAAACCAGATCACTGAGCATCTCCCTGTTCTGGGTTTGTCTTTCAAAGTCTCTTCTGTCCATATGGCACCAGGCAGTCCTGTCCATGTGGCACCAGGCAGTCCTCATGGCTACTATCCTGATACGGTCACTCCTCCAGTTGCGTAGGCAGCCTTTCTATCTACTGCCCTCCAGCCAGTACCTCTCAGAGTGGTTAGTAGGATTCTGACCCACATCTGCCCTCTACCCTGCATTCCATCCCAGGGCTCTGTAGTGAACAGCAAAGCTATATATTTACACCCCTCACTGCTCTCACGGGATTCACCCCTGGACTCTCTTTTAGTGAGTTTCTTCTTTCCCCAGGAAGGAAGATTGCAGGCTTCCTCTTCACTGTTGCCAGCTTCCTCGATATGGAGATGCCCCTTTTGTTCCCTCACAGGTGAGCCTTCTTCTAAATTAATTTCCTTCACCTTAAGTCTCCTGTTTGTAGCCTAGTTAGGCCCACTTAGCCTAATTCAGCCCTTTCAGGGCCAGTAGGGAGAGTAAATCCCACCACAATGTCTAAAAAGAAAATCTTATTGCATCTTACTCACACCAAGAGCTTATTACTGGGGAGAGTCCTTTATGCCCACCCACTTCCCAGAACACAAATAGGCTGAAAAACATATTACACCGAGCTGATGCTAACAAATTATTACACAGGGCTAATACTACAAATCCTCATCAGTGTCTCAGAGAATAAAGGACAGGGAAAAAAAAGTTTCACCAAGCGAATGAGACTTTGCCACCAGAATATTTGTTCATCACATTCTCCAACATACACTGCATGGAAACTTCATTCTGGATGTGAAGTGGAACATGGCTGCGCAAACTCAGACCTGAATTTAAAAAAATATAATCACGAACCACAATTTTTTCCTCAAAGAAATGATAACCTAACATATTACAGTTTTGGTTAAGCCCTGTAATTAATTCCAATGGAAAAAAAAAAGTAAGGGCAGACTTTGCCACTGCTGCATTTACTGTTGCAACTAACAGGTTTGTAACTGTGAATGTAACCTATTCTTGTCTGAACTCTGCTGGCTTGATCCTGATTATGTAAATTGTTCCATTAGAACAGCCTGGGAAATGATGTTGGATGGCCAAGGAAACATTTGTCTGCCTTAATTTCTTGATATGAAAATAAGAGAAAAAAAATCTTCTAGACAATCTTCATTTCAGATGAATTTTATCTGCAAAGAATTTTATCAGAAGCCAGTCAACTAACGTTAGGAACAAAATAGTTACTGGTAGATCAGGCCAGTGTATTTCCTGCCCTGAATGCCCCCCACCTCCCTCCCCACTGCCACTTAGCCCATTCTGAATCAGTGTTCCCACTAATCTTTTCTATCCATGTGTAGATTTTTAACATCCCTGTGCAGAATAAATTTTATGTACACCAAAGTATGTGCAAATGTGCACCACCAGTAGAAACAAAAACCTAGCAGTGGTGCTCTGCTAATTTGCTGAATGGCATTTAAATCTCTCCTGAGTGTCCGCCTGTGTGTGCAGCTTACGGGGAACACTGCCTGTGATTGCTTTCCAGCAATGGCTAAGGGTATGTCTACACAGCAAAATTATTTCAAAATAACAGCCATTATTTGGAAATAACTTTCCTAGCATCTACACAGCCAAACTGCTATTTCGAAATTAAATTGAAATAGCAGAGGGCTTACTTCGTTTTTGGTAAACCTCATTCCATAAGGAACAACACCAAATTCGAAATAGCTATTTCGAAATAAGTGCCGTGTAGACACTTATATCGAAATAGGGGGCCTCCAGCCTCCCCAGGGTGCCCTGGTGGCCACTCCAGCGTCAACCAAGAACACTCCTCTCCCTCTCTGGATCCCTGAAAGGGGCTGACTCTGGCCATAGAGTCTGTCCCAGCTCCAAGCCTGCCAGCCCAGAGCCAGCAATCACTGCCCCCGACCTAGTGGCCCCAAAACATGAGCCAGCAAGCCACTGGCAGCCAGCCCTCCACCGCTCCCCAGGAGCAGTCTGCCAGCTCCCAGGAGCCTGCCGGGGCCCGGAGAAGGCAGGCGTCTTCCTGGTCCAGGGTGGAGATAATGGACCTTATTCAGGTTTGGGGGATATGCCCCCAACGTCCATGATCTCCACACTAGATGGAGGAACACGGCCATCTATGGCAGGATAGCTGCCAGCCTGGCCACCAAAGGCCACATGTGAACCCAGGAGCAGGTTTGCATGAAAATCAAGTTGGTCTGGCGAGACCCCCAACCCTGGGCCCTGAGCTTCCCCTCCCTCTTCTTCCCCTTGCTTCCCCCTTCTACCCTCTCTTCTCCTGCCTCCTTTTCCCAGTCTCACCAGAGTTTCATTCCCTCCCCCCCCCAGTTTTGTTAAATAAAGAGAGTGTGTTTTCATGAAAATACATGTATTTTATTTTACATCAGGAAGGGGGGTTAGGGAGGAGTAAGTGGAAGGACGTGATGGAGGAATGAGGCACAAGCCCCCAGTGGGACAGACCAGGGAGGTTCTTAGTGCTCCTCAGGGTGGAAGCTCTCCCGCAGGGTCTCCTGGATACTGACAGCCCCCGATGGACCTCCCTGATGGCAGCCTGCAGAAAGTGCAGCCAGGCTCGTAGCAGCATGCCCATGAGAAGCACCAGAGTGCCCAGAGCAGCTCTGGCTCCATGTTGCAGAGTGCTGTGGTGTCCCGAATGAGGGCAACCAGAGCACACAGACAAAATGCTTTGCTGTCCCTCATTGAGGTAGGCAAGCAAGCAGGGAAAGTGGAGAACCGGCTTCATGGGAGTGCCCAACTTGGGAGCAGGGTCTAAAGCCCCCAGATAGGTGTGACTTCCTGCAACATCAGAGACACCTGGCCATGCTCTTAAGGCTGCTGTTGCAGAGCAAAACACTTTTCTTTGGGACCCCACAAACGGCATGGTCAGGGACTACCGTGTGATGCTGTAGAGGAGCTAACCTGGGTCAGTCCACCCTGTACTCCCCTGACACTATCACCCTCCACTGTATGTACCCTTTACTTAAAACAAAAAGTGTTAGCTGCCCCAAGGACACATAGTGCTCAGTTGAGTTTACAGCCCACTCAGTACCAAACAAACTGACAAGAAACCTTGGTCACCATGGCAAAGAAAAATTTGAGGGAGCACAATGAGATGACTGAGGGTATTTACGAAGAACTCCTCCCATCCATGAGGAAGTATGGAGGAAAGCCTGATGCTGCTTGTAACAAGGAGGTGGGTGAAGACTGGTGTCTCTGGTTGTGTGTATGAGAGAACAACAGGTAGAGGCTACAAAGGGCCCTGAAGCAAAGACAAGTCATTTATGGTTGAGGTGAAGGAGAAAGGGGAGCCAATGGAAGACTGCAAAGAGAGGGGTGACATGCTCAAAGGGAGAAGGCAGGAACATTCAAGTGTAGAACACTTATACTACGCCATGAAGGGATGCTGAAGGCAGTTTACAGGATCAGGATAAAGAGGTACTGCAGCCAGCAGGCTAGGTTGCCTCCCTTCACATCCCATCCTCAGAGTGCACTTCCTAGGAAGACACTGCAGATTGGCTGACACTGAGGCAACATTCCTGCAAGCAGTTCTTAGAGACAGCAGGGTGCCTTGAGGCAGGCAGTCCTTGGTTTCCTCTCAGCTGTCACAAAGACAGTATTTTAAGGCAGTCCAACTGCTAGGGTTGGGGGCTGTTCAATTTCTGCTTCTCCTTATGTATAGCTTATAGTTTCTGATGTCATACAGACTTGAGTTATCTTCCAATAAACCACTGCCAACAATTATAGCTTCCAGAATGACTACATTTTATGCTTTCCTGCCACTCTGCTCAAGCGCTGTATATTATTATTTTCAAATCAATGCTAAAATGGATCATTTGTATGCACCAGTGAGCGTTAGTTGAAAATGAGCAAATATGCCTAAAAATATCTGTTGTGCCAATGGGTGAATTCTGGCAAGTCATTGAATCAAAAGGAGTGTGACAGAGGTGAATGGAGCACGTAATGGGAATAATTAAGCTGTTTTCTGTTTTCATTGTGGAAAAAAATACGATTTGCTAAATCTAAAAACCTAATGAAAACCTGAAACTTGTTCTATTAGAGGCAGCTGTCATTTTCTCAATATCTAATTAATTCTGACACCCAAAGCAACAAATCATGAAGCTCTGAATATTAAATGAATTATTTGTACCCAATTTGCTACAGCCTACAGTTTTGTTTCTGTTACTTAAAATTCAGCCTGAAATGTATTGGAGGATGGAAAGCCTTGCAGTTACCCAGAGGAATTTGCACAGCAGATGGAACATAAGACACGGGAGTTTCACGGGTTTGTTTATATGAGTCAATACTGTGTAGTGGCTCGAACAATGAATTGGGAGGTCAGAGCTCTTGAGGTTGAGTTCTAGCTTTCTTACTAACTTGTTGTGTGGCCTCTGGCAAGTCAGGCAACCTTTTGTGTCCCTGTTTGCTATTACACAAATAGAGGGTAAGGTCTCACTGCGTCACTTGAGCAGATTAACTGATGCTTGAAGAGTGCCTAGAAGATTAAAAACGCTGCATAAGTGCAAAAAATGTATTGTCTTTCATAATTGAGATACTCGACTTGCATCAGATAACAATCTGCATCATTATACAATCCAAATAGCTTTTCTGAAAAGATACCTTTGTGGAGTCAATTGGCCAGAAAATAAGTGTACTGATAATTTCTTCAAGTGGTGTTTTAAGGAGCAAATTTATAGCCAGGATTCCAAACATGCACAATAAGCAATATCTAAATAGTAACAAATACTACAATCCTAACAGCAAGATGCTAGAGGGAAAAGTGCAAAATCTGGGCATCTTTAGAAGAGGCTTTTTCTTCAGTTAGGTGCTTGTACAGTGCCTAACCAAAATAGGGCCCTGATCCTGACAGGGGCCTTTAGGCAGTATTAACAATATACTGTACTAAATTTCCACTTGTTTGATGATGAAGACACAATTCAAGCCGCTCTCTTTAAACTGCAGGATGGTCATTTTACCAAAAGCCAGATGAAAGAGGCACTCAAGGATGGTTTCAATAGGGACTTCTATTCACAACCCATTTTATACATACTGAACAAAATCCACAAAAGATTAAAAGAAACTAATGATTCTTTCACAAGCCAATCATGAGTAGTTTGAGGTACAGGCAAGGGATCTAGAAGAGATCTTTAAAAAGAACCAAATAAGACAGACTTAAGGCCTGGTCTCCAGTGGAAATGTTCCCATTAACTGAAGTAGGCTTTGGATTGAGCCCATAGTTAATAAGCCAGCTCACAGATCTTTACTCCTGACCATTGCCCTAGCAAAAGTACCACTGATGTGTTCTCTCACCTTTTAGTGATAAGTCTACATTGCAGCTAGCAGCCAGCCTTCCAACTTAAGTAGGCAGCCTTCCAACTTAAGTTGTGCTATCAACGCTCCTGTTCATGCACTAAAAATAACTGTGTGGATGTTACCGTACTGGCCGCAGCTCAAACTAAGTATCTGTGCTCAAGCCCAGCCCAGCCTCTGGGGCCGAGATGAGACAGCCACCTAAACTTCCATCCCAGCCACAACATCCACACGGCTATTTTGGCTGCATTCACATCAGCACTGTGAGCACAGGTCTGTCTATGCAAGTTGGGAGGCTTGCTCCTAGCTGCAGTATAGACATACTGAACTGACTCAGTACATTTGCTGACCAGTTATCAGGTGAATATTAATTAGCTCTCAATGGTGTTTTTATTTTTTTCCACTATAAGTTGAATCTCTCTAGTCAGACACTCTCTGGTCCGGCAACATCCATGGTCTGGCATGATTTTTAGTTAGCTGCATGTCCCCTTATTGTGGGTATGGCTAAGATTTCCAGGGTTCCATTAAGTTTGTTTACAGCCATCAGTCCTGGCTCTCTGTTCTGTGTTATTTAGGTCTAATTTACCCCTAAATGTCTTCAAAGAGCCCAGTAAGCAATGGAAGTGTTGGTAATGCTGCTAAACAATATTAACCTCTCATGGTTCAGCAAATTCTCTGGTCAGATCCTGAGGATGCTGCACTAGAGAAGTTCAACCTGTAGTAGGTGCCTGAAACCTAATCTATATGTTGTGACTGGACCAACCCTACCTCTCCCCACTTGCAGAGTTAGGTGAATAGTCAAATCTGGATTCCTCTATCAGCCTTTTTGTGGTACTGAGCTGGCGTTTGGTCACCCAAAAGAGAAAGATACAAGGGAAAAGCCTGAGAAAACAAAGCGACCCTGCAGCATAACTAGAAGCTCAATGAAGTTCAGCCTAAGCATGTCATAGGAAAGGACACCTCAATGATCCCTTGGACTACCCCAAACTCTTCCTCTCCTCCAGCACAAAACAAACCTTTTCAATTGAGTCCTTCTGGAAACATTAATGTCAACCATTGGGCTTCAAATATAGTACAGCACAAGCTGAGAATGCTGTTAGTGAGTATCCAAGCATCATGTTGTAGCAAATGCCATTTCCTTCCAGGGATAAGCACTACAGACAGAGGCATCTATTTTCAAATTAAATTGCCTAAAGCTACGCAGCCCGATTTAGAGGTGTTGAGTTAGGCTATCTAAAAACTGGAATTTCTGATCCAAGAAATTCTAATGTTTTTATTTTTGTTATCTTGATCGGAGATGAAAAGTCAAACTACTGAAACTTTTCACACAAGAAAAATTCCCAAAAATGTTGATGTGGAAATGTTAACATATTTTGTTTCAACTAATTAAATTCCTTGGCTGGACTACATTTCCCTTGATGCACCGCAGACATGTGATTCCCATAATACCCCACAACAGCTCAGCCAGGCAAGTGACCACGTTGATGCAGAGAGTGCAGCTCATTGGGGAGGAAAGAGTCATTAGACAATGGACCTGTGACTCTCATAAGGCAGTGAGGAAGCATAAGCAGCTGCAGAGTTACATTAATTCATTCTGGAACAAAGTTTTGGTTTTCTTGATGGAAAACTCTCAAGAAAAAGAATCTATAGTTTTCCTGTGCAAAAAGTAAGTGATGGAAAATTCTCAGACTGCTCTAATGTTGAGCACTCATGATTATGTGGACCTCTGTTTCTAGGGTTTAATATTGTCATTGAGGTGTCCAAAGGTGCTGCTGACTCCAGTCCCAGCTTCATATTCAGAGCATCTATAAAGTAGAACCTTAAGTACCTGAGGATCTATGTGTGAAATTGAGAACTATGACTTAGGCATGCAAATTTGAAAATTGGTCTGACAGTCTACTAGTAGAAATGATACTACATTATTGCCTCCCCAATACATTGCACAAACAGGCTTTTTTTTAAGAGGAGTAAAGGATCTTTTGGAAAAGGCTTTATTTTCTGAAAGATCCCCGTCTAGACTGGTGCTTTTTTCCGGCAAAGCCCCGAGCCGGAAAAAAGCGGCAGCCATGTTTATGCAAATGAAGCGGGGGGGATTTAAATCCCCGCTTCATTTGCAATTGCAATGTGTCTAATTTGCATCCCTTTTATGGAAAAGGGATGCAGTCTAGTCACAGACACAGTGTTTAAGAGACGGGTGCAAATAAACTTCACCATTTTCTGAAGTAAGATTCTCCTACACCCACAGGCTTGCAAATATTTTCAGCCCAGTCATAGTGGGGAAGTAATTACTTTGGAGTCGACCATTTAAAAAAAACATGATAGATTGTCCTTGTAAGAGCTCTGTGAATATGGCCTCTCACGGTCTTTCCTTATGAAAGACAGCCAGCATGCTGAGCTTCATTTACATGATTAATTTCTTGGTTTATTAAAAGTTTAAGTCTTTTCACTTTTGGGGGGAAAAAAAGAGACAATTTGTAAATCAACCCACCAGGCGGCATTTGGCACTCGTGTGAAAAAGCTCTGCCTGTTTCCTCAAGAACTGAATTAGCATGTGGCTGTGACCTTCTCTCTCTTCTGTACAATAGCATGTAAAAGATGCTATTATTTCAGCACTTATCATTCCTTCTGGGCTATATCTGTAACTGCAGAGATGAGTTGCATTTTGGTTTTAAATTTTGGAGCACAAGGTCAACCTGCAGCAGCTAGATTTGGAATTAAGACTGAATGGGATCTAGTTTGTTCAGTAAGTAAATACAGATGGATACAAGAAGTCACCTTTTAATTTCATTTTTCAAAGCAATGGCATGAAATAAAAGCTGTATTTTGCATTCCTATGTAATGAAACTGTTCCTAGGTATTTTCTTAATGCCTAAAATAACATCTTTCTATGTTTTATTATTCTCAGCTGAATTAAGGAAATGCCAAACGGTATGCTTCTTGACCATTTAGATGCACCTATGTGTGTCAATACCAGTCTGCCAAAAGCAAGTTACTGCTCACAACACCCTCAACCAAAGGGGCAATCTAATCTTAATGGACTGTCCCAACTGGGAAATCATTTTAAAAATGTTGTAATCTCGGAAAGGCAGCTCTTCTGGTACAGCAATACCAGAAAAAACTTCTCTAAAATCTGTTCAGACCCTGCACACATTTATGTACTGGCTTAACTTTACTTCCATTGACATACATGAAAGTACTCGTGGTAGTAATCTCAGTAGTTATGTTAAGCATATGCTTAAGCATTTAAGTGTTTTCAGGATCAGGGACTAAGCGGGTGATTCTGGGAATTAGGTCATGCAGGGTTCTCGGTTAGGGACTATAGGTACATTGAGATATGTTTCTGCTATAGTTTAGGTCCTATCCTGCATGCACGCAAGTTAAGGATCTCACCTAAGCAGGGTCCAAAGGAAGTATATGGGGTCTCATGTGTGGAGCCAATGGCAAAATTAAGGTCTTTGAACGTAGTTGAACATCTTCATCTGTTAAATGTTGTTCAGGCCGCTCAGTCTAGATGACCTATGTCTGCATGACTTTACTATACTTGTGCCTTTTCTAGATGCCTGTTCTCTTCTAAACTTTCCATAATGGTTTGCCAATTGAGAGAGCTGAATGAATAATGCAGACTGAATAGCATTTTTTTCTACAAACAGTCTTTCCCTCAGATAAATTTGTTAGTATTTACTAGTAATTTTATCTTCTTTATCTGAAATTATTCAAATACATTTCTGTAAAAATGTCCCTGATCTGTAGATTATTTGCAAGCAATGCATTATGATAATTTGTTATTAAATATGCTCCTTTTTTGATTGCATACAAAGGTCCCATTGTATTGTTTCTGGTCTCTGTGTGGAGGAATGGAACTCATAGGATCATATTTCCTCGGGTATGTGAATATTCACTTTTAAGACTGATGTACATTTTCCCATAATCAGACTCTCATATTTGTTTAAAATTGACTTTATTTACATGCACTTCAGCCTGGAAATCTGTTTGCTAGAATATTCATGAAAAGCAAACCCAAAAGGAGCACGAACAGAATTTAAATTTTAATTATTGAGCTGACTTTATATGAAAAAAAAAAACTACAAAGGTATTGGCCCAGATCTATTAATGTGCTCCATAGGCTGATTGCAGTCAAAGGTGACAGCAAAACAAGACAGATGAAAGCTGAAGTGACATAATAGCAGCATGAATTTCCACTTACCATAATAAGCAGCCATGCCATTTGAAGCAGAGATCTCATCATATCATTATGAGAGAAGTTTGGTCTGTACTTGGAAGTAAGCTAGGCAGGGAAATACCTCAGTACTGCAGAAAGTGGTATGGTGATACCGTTCTTTTTCTCCTGACTCAAGGCATACTCCCATACTACTGGATCAACGGGAGCTTTGCTGTTAGCTTCAACCCCAAGAAGCTAGGGAATACTGTCTACATGAAATGCTGGGCCAAATTCTGGCCTAGCCAGAAGTTATCAGAAACCATTCTAATTCTTTACTGTCTATTTGGTACTTTCTCCATCCCTAAATTCACCAGTGCAGTATTTAAAAACACCTCACATGCAAAGTATTTATTCCTTTGGTTCCATTGACCACTCATGTTCCTGATGAGTAATGAATACTGGAGACCAAAAAATCCTAACTACAGCAGAGCGAGTTCTTTTCAACAAGCTGAGTTCCAACCACACACTGCTGCCTACTCTTTAACAGTCATTTACTGGTCTATTTACCTGAGCCATAGGAGATGGAAGTAGGCATCATTCTGCCACCCATGGTAACTGGAATCAGAGACATTTCTAGGGGATCTAATGTCATGAGAGATACAAGCCCAAAGAACTTCCAGTTCCCAGAACATATAAATCCATTCCATTAGAAGCATCATCGCCTCCACTTCAGTCATATAGATTAGATAGCAAGACTTTGGATGAGCTTACAAAGTTACTACCATTCACTTTTGCCTTAAGAAAGTTGGAAAGATTTATGATAGTCCCAGAACCACATGCGGAACCACATGTGATGAAATGACCTGAAGAGCAGCTCTCTGTAAGCTCAAAAGCTTGTATTTTCCACAAACGGAAGTTAATAAAAGACACAGGTTGGACCCCTCTGGACAGGCATCCTAAGGACCAGAGTGGTCCTGAACAAAGGAATTTGCCATTCCATGGAGGTCAGTTCCAGCCCCTCCATCCCAGCTCTGCTCCTGGCCCCAGCTGCTACCCTGTCCCTGACCACCAGCCCACCCCCCAGCCTGGCTCCACTTACAGCCCCAGACAGGCTGATGGCCCTACTGCCACCGCCCACCCTGGACTCCCAGCCACTAGCCAGTCAACTGACCCTGCTCAGGCTGCCGGCCCCACTGCCGCTTGCCACAACTGAGCTACCCACGCCACTGCTTCTGGCCCAGCCGCAGGCCCTCTTGCTGCCTAACTCCCAGCTGCCAGGGTTCTTTGGCCCAGGAGCATCCACGGTCCAGATGTTGCTAGACCAGGGAGTTTTAATTTTGAGAGGTTCCACCTGTATTACCTCGCTCACCCTACTTCTCTAATATCCTGGGACGAACATGGCTACAAAATTACAAATAACTGGCCTTCTCTGCCATTCAGCTTGAAAAAAAAAAAATCAGATGCCAAGTATGATTCTTGTCTCTAATGCTGTGCAGTCTTACATTGCAATCTAGATAAAAAGGCAGCCACACTTTATTTAGGTTCAGATTTCATTGGTTTAGATCATGGGTGTTAACTGCATTTCTTCCTGTCCAGAAGGAGATGGGCATTATTACAATCTTGCAGTGTTATTTTCCTACTGCAGATAACCCTTGAAAGAACATATGAAGAAATTACACAAGAGGACTCACTATTTAAGAAGTTAGATGTGCTAATTGTTTGCACTCTGGTGACACTGGAAGGCCCCAATCAGGATTAGGTCCCCATCATGCTAGATACTCCACACACAAACACAAACCCTGGAAGATACAGTACCTACCCTGAAAATCAACGGCAGACAAAGGGAAGTGGGAAAGGAGAAATCATACAAGCAATGGACTAAATTTACTCTTGGGCTATACAGTCACTGAATAAATTAAAGCCTTTTTACATATCCACATGGCCACCTTAGCCCAGCGTAGGTGGAGGCTCCAATCACATGGGGCTATATACCTAAAAGACTCCACAGAGAAGGAAGTGAGCAGGGAATGGGTAAAAACTTGCCTATGTGCTGGACAGCAGCACAGTCCAGATACAAATGGGCTAGTAAACTGCATCCCCAAAAGAGGGGAAGTAACTTACTGCCTCCAGCAGAGGACAGAGTGCTATCCCCAAGTGTCTCTTAAATCAAGGGAAAGGAGGAGGAATGTGAGGGCAGGCAAATCTGATGAGCCCCTGATCTGCCTTCACCAATCCTATTGATAGCTTCTATAGGAACGGGAGACTTTTGTATTGTTAGAAACGCTTGTCTGGTCCTAATTGGTTTTTGCTCAACTGGGATGTGGGGTGGTTTTTTCTTAACTTGTTTGGAACACTGACTGATTCATGCATGGCAAAGACCAGAGTCTTCCAGGATTACCTGATGTCTTCACGTTTCACAACTAGTTTATTACTTGCTACCTTTATATCTTCTGTGGAAAGTATGCTTTGGCAAATTATTTGATTGACAATGTTGAAAAAGGTTCATTGCACTGTCTCTTCAGGCCAATTAGTTGCTCTGCTCCTGTGTGTGTGTCTTTTCACGGCCTTTGAACATTTTTTTTTTTGGTGTTTTATTTTCATTCCAAAACGGTAGACTTTGGTATAATAATCTTCACTGTAAGCACAAGACACCGTGCCTAGGTTTTGAACCCAGTCTGCATGTCCGTTGATACCAGCAGAAATTTAATCAGCTTCACTGCCAAGCACAGATTCCAGAAATTGAACTGATTGAGCCTCCAAGGGACTGACTTGAAAGCAAAGTATGCAAGCCTTTTTATTCAGTATGGCCTCAGGATCATGGACAGTAATTGCAGCAAAACAATATTAATATCAAAGACTTCTACACTCTTACAAACTGCAAAATAATGGTCACTGAAAAAGGTGTCAAGTTTAATTTTTCTTCCATTGCAGTCTTGTTACAGAGTGGTTCATAAAAGTAACTGGATGTTATGCACCAGGGAACATTTGTAATTATCTAACAATAGTGATGTAAGCAGGGGTTTGAAATGGTCTTTTTTATTTTAGATTTTCTGAGTAACACTTTGGCTGTGTCTAGACTGCATCCCTCTGCCGACAGAAGGATGCAAATCAAGCACTTTGGAAGTGCAAATGAGCCCAGGATTTAAATATCCCAGGCTTCATTTGCATACTTACATTCCGACACTGTGCCGATTAGGTAGCCGCGGTTCTGCTGACTGTGGGGGCTTTTCCAGAAGATCCTGTACTCCAGAACTGCAGCTACACTTTACTTTCACTTTCGACACTGATCCTGATCCGCACAGCATTGGAACGTGAGTATGCAAATGATATCCCGGGCTCATTGGCACTTCCGAAGCGTTTGATTTGCATCCCTCTGCTGACAGAGGGATGCAGTCTAGACATAGCCTTAGAGAGAGTGAGAGAGAGAGAGAGAAAAATGAGGCCATTCCATCTTCATACTCCCTAACCCCTAATTTCCTACTTCCCCTAAAGTTATTCCTCCTCCTTCTCACTGTTGTTAGTATTGAGACACACTGGTCAAAATGTGCATTTTCTAAAAACCACAAGCTTTTTTACTAAACCTAGGCTGTGTTCTGCTGTTGATCCACCCTGTTACCTGACATTGGACCCCTGCTGATAGATGCTGACTCCTGATGACTCATTATGACAAGTGTATTTTGTTATCTCCACCCTGAATGCTCTTTGAGTACAGAGTTTGAGGGGCAGAGAGAGTCTGTAACAGGAAAAAACAAACTATTTGTTGTTTTTTGAGTAGAGAGTGTTAGTATCTGGGTCACTGTAAGGAAACTACAAGGAGAAACTACAGAGAGAAAAAGTAGTTACTTTGGGGAAATTCGCAGCAGTGTAACTACATTAATGTAGTTACGCTAGTACACACATTTCTAATATAGGCAGGAGCCTAAGTGGAGGTTTATTCTAGCTTTTTTATTTGAATTTTCAAATAAAGCCTAGCAAGAATTTAAGGCTGAACTAAACACACTGCATACATGTTCTATGTAGAGCACATTGGGAAATTCACCTGCCTGCAGTCTCTTAAAGGCATCCACCTAGAATGAGCAACTTCCTTTTAGGTCATCTTTAATTCATCTACATAAATTGACGTAATAGGACTCTCCTCCTCCAAGCGTATATTTTGATGTTCTGGATTTAAAAACATTGCTCCAAACAAAGTGTTGCATGGTTTATCTCAAAAATAAATATTACAAATCCAAACCAAGTTCTGTGTCAATTTACCCCACACAATCCCACCAATGTCAATAAGATTTTCAAAGGTCGTTAGGAGTCTAAAGATGCAAATAGATGGCTAGGGAGGATTTTCAAAAGCACACAAGCAAACATCTGTTTGGTTTTCAACAGGAATTACACAGCTAAGCAGTATAGGCACTTTTACAGATCTCACTAGGCTCTTAACAGCTTTGAAAATCTGGCCAAATTAGACTAAAACAAGGCTGAATTAGATACATACTCCGATCAACATTTCTGTGGCACGAGAAGTATTTTTTTATTACTCCTTAAATTGTATTCAGAAACTTTCAGCTTTCTTGTTGGGCATTTTCAAGCAGAGATATGGTTCTTGTAGGCACTTTCCTAATTTCCCTGTGATTGAGCTGAAACTTTGATTGAGGATGACAACTCTTCCAAGGACAATTTGAAACTGACACTTTCGTTTGGCAATTGCCAATCACTGGCTTCACTTGCGCTAGTCATATATTCTGTACGTTGTGGGGTTTTGACTTTAACTCATTTCTCTTCTGACAAAATCTTTACAAAGGAATTATTTGCAGTGGCTACGATGTATGATGGATTTGAACTTAGGTCAGGGAGATTGGATTAAAGCAGAGGACATCCTTGTGTTGAAATCATACTAACCTTTCTGAATAAAATGACTTACTGAAGTCTGCCAGGGGCTTGAATAATGTAGGAGACATCCTTTTGTGATGGGGTATTTTCCTCCTCACAAGAGCAAGGTATATTTTACTGCCAAATATATCAAAATGTCACAGGTAGCAGAATGTACAGGAATTAATTTTAATCTGCGAAGTAATGCTTTTAAAACTTTTCCCCTTTCTAATGTGAAAGTTTAAATGCAGACATTTTTTCAGCTTATCTATTCACATGATAAAGTATAGTATTTTTTTGTTGCATCCCATAAGGTTATATCTGGTGACTACCCACCAGGTTAATTCCTATAATCTGACATGTTAAATGCAAATGTGAAGTATTTAGAAACAAATGCTTCGTAGTGGTTTGTGCTCATTGAATAAGCACTGTCCCTGTCCCCACTGGGATCAAGATCTACAGGCATGTGCAAATATGAGGATTCTCAATAGGGTATCAGTATGGTTTCTGAGCAAGAGAGATAAGGATAGACCTGGTTTAAACCATACAGCAAATGAGTGCTACAGAAACCATGTAAGAGCCAATACTGGGTATATAAATATTGGGATAACTAGCACAGTGTGGACAGGGAAAAGGAACTAACAGTCATATGGAAATGTGGAGACAGTGGCTCCATGCTCCCAGAAATAATGCAGCCTTGGATGGAAGGGGTAGGGCCAGCCTTCAGCACTGCCCAGAGCACACAGCGCTACCCCACCCCCCAGCATGGCCCAGAGCACACCACATGGCACTCCAGTGGCAATTTACAGGGCTCAGTGCACCAGGCGCTACCACTGCAATGGCAGCAGCAAGTCCCTTTAAAATTGCTGGAGCCTGGGTCAGTTTCCCCCTTTGGCTCCCTCCCTGCCAACAGGCCTGGGACAGAGTCAAAACGTCAATAGACTGTTCAACAATTTTGATTTACAGGTACATTCACTAATACCGTATTGTCTGGAAGGGGAATATAGCATTCCTTCGAACTGTTACAAATTAGAAAGTGGTACCATCTGCTTGGAAAGAAAGCCACACCATACCACTAACATGCCAGTGAGTAATTTAGTCGTCTGGCATGCTAAGTGCCTTAGAAGTGTTTGTAGTCCGAGTCTTTTTGGCCACCTTATGGCTGCCTTACTTCCTTATGGGGTTGCAGAAGGGAGCCCCTAAACCTGTGTGCATGGGAGACAACCACAGTTTGGTTTAGTGACAAAGTAGTCATGGGACCTCTGACACTGACTGGCTGAGGGTCATTGGATAATTATTTACTCTCTTGCCCTGTTTCCCTCTTGACTACAATGTAACATCTTTGGGACAGGTAGGCCTGCAAATGGGGGTGAGGGGCAAAGAGGGCAGTTGCCATTGGACCCAGTGACTCAAATGGGCCTAGGGTTCCTGGCTGAAACCACCACTATAATTGCAGCAGCAGCCAGAGCCCTGGACCTTTAAATTGCTGCCTGAGTGCCACGCTGTGTGCTTTAGGCAGCATTGAGGGCTGGTGGCAGTTGGGGGGGGGGGAGGGCTTCTGGAAGCACAGAGTTGGGCCTCCCACCTTGTCCAGGGACCCATAAAGCTTGTTGGTGCCCCTGGGGATAAGCACAGTTTCTCAGTACCTGTGGGTAATGCTTAGCACAATGGGACCCCAATCTCGAATGGAGCATAGGCAGCATTACAACACACAACAGTGCAATTGCCCACCCTCCCTGAGATGAGGTTGCCTAGTCAGAATGGGGGAACAGACACGGCCTCCCCTGTTCCTTGTGTTTGAACAGAGGGTATGTCTACACTACAGCACTAATTCGAACTAACTTAGTTCGAATTAGTTAATTCAAACTAAGCTAATTCGAACTAACGGATCCAGACAAAAAAAAAAACCTAGTTCGAATTAGCGTTTTGCTAATTCGAACTAGCATGTCCACATTAAGTGGACCCTGAACCGGGGTTAAGGATGGCCGAAAGCAGTGCCGGCAGGGCATCAGATGAGGACTTAGAGCGTGGAGCTGCTGCCTCAGGCTAGCCGAGGGCTGTGCATAAAGGGACCCGACCCCCACCCCAGACAGACAGTTCTCAGGGGTGCCCCGCTTGCAAAGCAGTCCTGGCTTGGAGTGCCCTGAGTGCCCACACTGGGCACATCACAGCACTCGGCCATCAGACCAGCTGCAGTTGCCGCAGGCTGCCATCTGGGGAGAGGGGGCAACTGTGGGGCTCCAGGAGAGCTTCCACCCCCAGAAGCCCGCAGAGCCAGCCCAGTCCTCCCCATCGGGGGCTCATACCCCATTCCTCCCTCACCGCCTTCCACTTACCCTTCCCTAGCCCCCCTTCCTGATGTACAAAATAAAGAAAATGTGTGGTCAAAACTAGAATCTCTCTTTATTGAGCAAAACTCGGGGAGACTGGGAGAGGGGAGGGCAACTAAAATGATCAGAGGTTTGGAACAGGTCCCATATGAAGAGAGGCTAAAGAGACTGGGACATTTCAGTTTAGAAAAGAGGAGACTGAGGGGGGATAGGATAGAGGTCTATAAAAGCATGAGTGTGGTGGAGAGGGTACATCAAGAAAAGTTCTTCATTAGTTCCCATAATAGAAGGGCTAGAGGACACCAAAGGAAAGGAATGGGTAGCAGGCTTCATACTAGTAACAGAAAGTTGTTCTTCACAAAGCAAAGAGTCAACCTGTGGAACTCCTTTGTTGCAGGAGGCTGTGAAGGCTAGAACTAGAACAGAGTTTAAAGGGAAGTGAGATCAAGTCATGGAGGTTGGGTCCATGAAGTGGTATTAGCCAGGGGGTAGGAGTGGTGTCCCTGCCCAAAGTTTGTGGAAGGCTGGAGTGGGATGGCATGAGACAAATGGCTTGGTCACTGTCTTCGGTCCATCCCCTCCAGGGTCCCTAGTGTTGGCCGCTGTCGGCAGACAGGCTACTGGGCTAGATGGACCTTTGGTCTGACCCAGTATTGCCATTGTAAGCTCAGGGTCGGGGGTCTCAGTGGACCACCTTGATTTTCATGCACACCTGCTCCTGGGTGGCCAGGCTGGCAGCTCTCCTGCTCTAGCCGGCCACTTTCCTGTGCCTAGTGCGGAAGTCGTGGATGAGGTCCACGATGTCCGCACTAGACCAGGCGGGTGCTCTCCTCTTGCGGTCCCGGGCAAGCTCCCGGGAGCCGCCAGCCTAGTCCCGGCAAGAGGTGGAGGGCTGGGGGGCATTGGGTGGCTGGCTCGAGCCGTGCCAGGTGCAGGGTCTGCTAGCTGGGTGCTGGCAGGCTTGCACCTGGCACGGGCACCGTAGCCAGCTTGTGCCCCTTTAAGGGGTCCGGGGCCGGGAGGGGGGCAATAGAGTTTCCCTGGTGTTGGCCAGAGTGGCCACCAGGGAAAGCTGGGGAGGGCTAGCCTCCCACTAGTTCGAATTAAGGGGCTACACACCCCTTAATTCGAACTAGTAAGTTCGAACTAGGCTTAGTCCTCGTAGAATGAGGTTTACCTAGTTCGAACTAAGCGCTCCGCTAGTTCGAATTAAGTTCGAACTAGCGGAGCGCTAGTGTAGCGCCTATCAAAGTTAATTCGAACTAACGTCCGTTAGTTTGAATTAACTTTGTAGTGTAGACATACCCAGAGAGTGTAAGATAGAGCTCGCTCCGTAGTGATGTGCACTCTCCCCCAAAACCGTAAAGGGACTGTGCTTCTGGCTTCCTTATGCAGGTTCATTGCTGTGCCTTGTTCAGCAGGCTAGAGAGACGCTTAGAGCTGACAGCTTGTTCAACTTCTCACATTTCTCTCAATTCAGTCTGCCTTCTAGTCATAGACCATAAGGAGCTAACACAGATGCCCACCCTCACATGAGACCAAGTCTACGAAAAGTGTTCAAGCCCTTTATAAAAGTCAAGGGCGATGTTGTTTCCATGTACCATTAAAAAAAGAACATGAAAATAACTCAGAGGTTTCTACGGGGCCAGCTCTCAAATCTTTACTCAGGCCAATTCACACTTTGCATACCGTTTCTTTGAAACTATAGCGTGAATCCAGGCAACACGGGGGCTGGGGAAGCTTGTAGGCAGCGCCTTTAAAATGCAGCAAAGTGAGAAGTTTTAGGGAGAAGGCTGCTTGCCTTGTTCTAGTTGAAAGTTGAACAAGGGACTTCATTAGTTTTGATTCTGTACGGGCGGTAGGCAACCTAGACTATTGAGTTGTCCATCCTTCATCTCAGTGGGCTGCAAGATTGTTTTAAACCAGACTGTCTCCCAGGATAGGGTAGTTTTGCTAACTGTGTTTCTGTAACTAGCTACAATTTGCAGGGTGTACTGACTGAACCACAGTAGTGTTTTGATTGGCTGCAGAGGGAGGACATGACTCTCATTGACACTGTTGTGTGCAATCAGCACACACCTCACTTCACATGCCCTTACTTTAGGAGTGTGTCACTTTAGTAATGTAAGTAGGAAAAAAAACTATAAACACTGAAACTATGAAACACTGGAATCACAGGTAATAAAGTGTCCCGTGAGTCACACATAGAACCCTAATGGGCCGCCTGCGGCCCTTCAGGCTACAGGTTGCTCACTACTGTTTGATACCATTATTACAGGACAATAAGGCTGTGTCTCGACTGGCCAGTATTTCCAGAAAATCAGCCGCTTTTCCAGAAAAACTTGCCAGCTGTCTACACTGGCCGCTTGAATTTCTGCAAAAGCACTGACTTCCTACTGTAAGAAATCAGTGCTTTTTGCGGAAATACTATGCTGCTCCCATTTGGGCAAAAGTCCCTTTTGCGCAAAACTTTTGCGCAAAAGGGCCAGTGTAGACAGCAGAGATTTGTTTTCTGCAAAAAACCCCGGATCGCGAAAATGGCGATCGGGGCTTTTTTGCTCAAAAGTGCATCTAGATTGGCCACGGACGCTTTTCTGCAAAAAGTGCTTTTGCGGAAAAGCGTCCAGGCCAATCTAGACGCGCTTTTCCAGAAATGCTTTTAACGGAAAACTTTTCCGTTAAAAGCATTTCCGGAAAATCATGCCAGTCTAGACGTAGCCGAAGGGTATATGTGCACAGCACCCTAAACTCAAAATAAGACATGCAAATTGCGCAGCTTATCTCAAATCTATTTCGAAATAACATGCCAGATTTTGAAACAACACACTATTTTAAGCCATCCCTTATTCCAAAAGGGTACGCCTACGCTATACAGCTATAAGTATGGACTTTAGATATTTTGTCTTTACGGTCCATTAAGTCCCAGACCCATTCCTAACCTGCAATAAGAAGAGTGATATGGTTAAAAAGTGACTATATTAAAACAGCATCTTTTTAGTCAATTTGCTCCCAAAGTGTAATTTAAAGCCATATTTACTTGCTTGAGAGAGCAAATTAGGTTTTTACTACTTTTTACTCCTGTTATGACTGCAAGGCTGCAGGACAGAAATCTGGATTCTTTTCTGGCTCCACAATCAACAACTGATCTGTGATTCTTGATATGCTGAGTTCAGAGCACAGTATTCCTGCACATTACACAGTATTCCTCACATTAGTGTGTGAGCTAAAAGTGCCAGTGGGCGTTCAGATCCCATGTTGGGATTGCTGGCTAGCAGGGACAAAACTATGTTTTTCCTTCTAAAATGAATAAATATGTATGGAAACTTGAGAGAGAGAGAATAAAAACACAAAACTAACTCCTCACTGCTAGAATGCAAGTAGATTTTAAAAACAGTCAATTTGACTCTCATGCACAATGGAAATAAAAGCATCTGTTTATAAAGATTCAGTATAATTTAATCATTATAAAGTGTTAGAGCTGATTATTCTATTTTTTCATTTGAGACAGTTCATTTATTCTGTTTAATTTCCTATTCTGTGAATAAGTCAAAAAATTTAAATGAAATACAGAAGCACATGATCCTTAATATAACCTTCCTATAGGTGTAAAATTAATTTGACAAAGAGATAATGTAGAAATTAAATCCTGTTGTGAAATATTTCTCTTATCACTTAGTAATTTTTGTTCTTAAATAGCATAAATGTCCTCTTCTACTTGGCTATTTTCATACTCCCATTTAATTAAAAAATTGTATTTATTAAAACAGTTCCTTGAGTAAGGCTTCTGAAATAAGTCTCTCAAATGCAGACAAATTATGAAAACTGATAAATATTACATTTTAATAGAAATTAAATTAGGATACATCTTATCTAAGGAAGGACTCATCCACAGAGATCCATTGCCAACTGTTTCAATTTACATAAATAATAAATTTGCCTCTTATCAATACAAATGATACCTGTTAACGTAGTGGCATCTGCTTTGCATGTTGAAGACGACGTGTACAAAGCTTTCCAACTTAGTGTTTTTAAAATGACATATTTCCTTTCACCCTTATTATGAGAAGTTGATGGTTCTTCCCTCTGATGTTTGGGTAGAAATGTTAACAAATGTTTCCACACCACCTTTAAAAGCTGGTATACATGTAAGGACTAAATTAATATATTTTATGATTATCTCCAAGTAATCCATCAGCTAATGAAAGGCTGACATTTAAAATGGTCGCAAGAAATCCATGCATTGAATAGGATTTACCTTCAGTTCTCTTCCCTCCCCAACCCACACTTTCAGTACAAAGATTGCTTGCTGTTTCAACTCGCTCAGCTGGCAACTGCACTAAAAATAAAAGAAAGACAGACTGTGGGCAAAATGCTGGGTCCACTGAAGTCAATGGCAAAGCTTTCAGGCTACGTCTAGACTGGCATGATTTTCTGGAAATGCTTGTAACGGAAAAGTTTTCCGTATAAAAGCATTTTCGGAAAAGAGCATCTAGATTGGCACAGACGCTTTTCCGCAAAAGCACTTTTTGCAGAAAAGCGTCCATGCCAATCTAGACACGCTTTTGCGCAAAAAAGCCCCGATCACCATTTTCGCGATCGGGGCTTTTTTGCAGAAAACAAATCTGAACTGTCTACACTGGCCCTTTTGCACAAAAGTTTTGTGCAAAAGGACTTTTGCCTGAACGGGAGCAGCATAGTATTTCCGCAAGAAGCACTGATGTCTTACAGTAGGAAGTCAGTGCTTTTGCGGAAATTCAAGCAGCCAGTGTAGACAGCTGGCAAGTTTTTCCGGAAAAGCGGCTGATTTTCTGGAAAAACTGGCCAGTCTAGACATAGCCTCACTGATTTACACATGTCCAAGCTTTTACCCTTCATATCTATAAACTGTACCCAGAATTAATGAAAAAAATCAAGCTCGTATTACTGTTACCTCATCCACCTCCCTCATTTGTCTACCCTCAGTTGAATATTGTCTAAGACACTTCAATACATGCCTCCCTGTAAGCAAGTGACTAATTGTCTTAAGTGAGATTACTCCCAAGTACATTTAATCATGTAAGTGGCTTGCTGGATCACGGCCTCTGACTGCAAGCCCCAGGGGCCAATATAGTTCCTGCAGATTTGAGGCATAGCAAATGGGGCCTCAGTCTGGCCAGGGACTCAAGGACCACTGGAATAAAGTAAATAATTAATAATAATCTACTATATATTTGATAGTGTTATTCTGTCTGTCTGTTCAAGAACTCCTTCTAAACAGTAAGAGCTAGGACCAACAAATGTGGTATGCAGCTTCCTCCTATCATACCTTAAAGCAAGGTAAGGGATTGGTTGTGCTAAGGAAATGGGATGTGCCTGGAATGGAATTGCTTCTCATAAAATGAAAGGTAAGGGTTCTGCTCTATAATGATAACATGGGGGCAGCAGGGGTTATGGGATGGACAGCAGGGGGTCAACAAGGGGTCAGATATGGGGACTGGGACATAGGGGCAGCTATCTACAATATATTTAAGAGTTTGTCTGTTTGTGTGTCCATTCATCTGTATGTTTGTCTATCCCCCAGCAGAACATGCACCCCTTTTCCCCAGCTGTGCTGGCTGGAGCTGCAGCATCCATGGAGAGGGGCTTCTCACCTAGTCCCAAGGTGCTGTGGTGAGAGAGTTGCAGTAGTCCTCCCTCTCTGTGCTAGCCTGCATACTGAACCCCTTATCCCCAGTCCTACCCCAGAACAATGATTTAAATGAAGAAAAACAAAATTTAATTGAGTTAAGGATATGAGCAATGCTGGGTAAATCTTTTAGTAATATAATAGGAGCAAAGATTAAGAAGAGGTATATAGACTGTAAGCTCTTTGGTACAGGGATTGCATTGTATGCACACCACCTAGCACATATGATCCCTGATTGATCCAAGCCTTTAGGGTCTACCATAATACAAATCACCATAATTTCAAAGTGAATCCATCACTGGGTGCTATGGGTAGCAGTTAGAGACAGTTCTCCCCCCAGAATTACAACTAACCTCTTTAGATTTGAGAACATCTCAGACTTTTCACACCCACACCCCCATCTGGTATTTCTTCTTCCCCCCACATTTACCACTGAACCCTTACACTACATTTACCACTGACAAACAGCTAGCTATTCATAGCATGTGTGCCAACGCCAACCTGAATGAGTCTGAGTTTTCAAATAGCCCCAAAACACCAGAAGAAATGTTTGCAATTGGTTCCTCAACTGAGTCCTTTGAATGCTTCCTGGCTATGCACAGTCTTAGATTAATGTCTCTTCTACTTTTTTTCCAGGAGTGAAGGAGTTGTCAGACAAATATGCCCTTTGGCTCATTGTCTGGGAAAATAAAATCTCTTATGGAACTCAGAGAAATGGCGCAGAACAGCCATCAGGATTTCACATCCCAAAGTGTATTAACTGTATTAACTGAAATCAGGTTTACAGCTAAAATATTTTCCCACTGAAAGTACTAAATCTCTCTCAGCAACTTTGTTATTCGCTCAAGATGCCAGTCACAAAAAATAGGATCCTAGACTTTCCTCCTCATGCTTTAATGTTCCTTGTATACTCCAAAGATTGTGTGTAGCACCAACCAAATAATGGGTCATATTTGTCTGCAAAGCAACAAGAAAATCTTCTACTAGGATCCATATCACTTAGGCTTCCTGCCACTGTGCAAGGGAATAAAACAGGAAATGGTAACCTGGAAACAGCATACTTCCCTCATTACATAACCATTTCTATTTCCTCCACAGGAAGAACATGGAACGCCACAGGAAGGACATGGATAAGACAGGCAAAGTTTCATGCAAGCAAGGGGGGCTAACACAAGCAGTCAGAAGGCAGACTCAATGAGCAACAGCTCCAGGTGACACGCTCCCATCCAACAGTGACGTTTTATGCTACATGGCTGTTTGGTAAACTTTATCCTCTGCTGCTACATGGTCTCTGAACCATATCAGGGCATCACAAAATATAGTTTTGAGTGAACTAGCCAATGTAAGGATAGCAACCGTACCATTCTGCTATAGCATGAAAGTGGGGACAGGGACGTGTGGAGATAAGTGTCCTCAATGTATTTGCCTGAGATCCAAGGAGATGGGACCATCTGTACCCATAAAATTGCAAACTATGAATGTTTAAAGCCGTGACCCCAGCTCTATATGTATCTTTATTCTTTCTTCCTACAACATGGAAGCCACTGGGATAGTTTCCATGCACATTACCATTGTAAAGCATTTCTCTTCTTCAGGATCTTGCTTTTTTGAGGAGGGGGAGCTAGTCATTTGTATACATTACACCTATTGGGAAGTCTCTCCAGGATCTAGTCCTGTTCCTAACTGCGGTCATGGGAATGCCCTAACAGTGATGTACATATTGTTCCACTGAACAAAGGAGACTTGTTGGAGGTGGATTATGTGCCTTCATTGGACCACTGCTGGAACTACAAAACTGAGCAAATATTTTTACAACAGACCTTAAAAACAACAACAAAGAATCAGCTGAATGTTTTTCCAGCTGCGTGTAAAAGCATAAGATGGCTTTGTTTTTTCTATATTGCTTCAGCCACCCCACTTAAAAAGCAATCTATGTAATGCAAATAAAAGAGCTGCACACCATTCATCCCTGCATATTCCCCAGTAAAAAACAAAAAATAATCGAGGTCCTAGCAATACTAGTTATTTCTTCATCTATAGCACTATTTTATGGCTGGAGGACATTGAGAATTCATCTGTACTTTTACCAAGATGTCTGAGAAGTAGTAGAGCTTCCTTGAGCCATTTGATTTTAACACCTTTGGATATTTTCCGCCTATATTTTGAAAAGAGTACTTACATTGTTCTATAGTTTTATGTTATCATCCTGCTTATTGTCCTAAATAATGGGCCAGACTGTAAGATACATGATTATGGATAACAGAACTGAGCAAATAGAAAGAGTGTTCCCTAAATGTGTCTCCAAATTTGAACATGGATTTTATTAGACTATACAATTTCCTACCTGTTAATATTTGTTTTACATAAAAAGAGTAACACGCAGGGCAGTTGGGGGAGGAACAGTGACAGCACAATTTTAAGTGTGAATGTTCACTAAAAGAAAATTTCAAATTGTATCATCCTTTGCAGACTGCATATAACATCAGAGAAAAGTAAAAAAGCTGGAGTGGAATCAGATGGGTCCAATGTCTTTCAATGCCTTTGCCCAGGCATGTAATGGTTAGCAGGTTTTACTGCAATGCTGCTCTCCTGCATTTACACTGCATGGGTCTACAAGTGATCTGGGGAAGATGGTACAGTGATTTGCAAGGTTGTGTCCAATTAGTGTGGACCTTTTGCACAAAAAATATACACCTCAGGCTTTTTCAGGCATAAGCTGAAAAATATTTTGGGTTCCAAGATTAAGCATCCATCAGCAGCTTCACAGATAACTCCAGAGCCATCTGGTGCAATCAGTTTTAATCAGTTGCTTCTTACTCGCCTTTGAAGGAAGGAGAGACAAAAACATTCAACAAATGGAAGCTTGTATTTATCTTTTTCAGGCTGTTGGGGAGGGGAGACAGAAATGGTTATGTTCACAGGCCGGCCTTTTATACAGATTTCTGTGTTTTAACCCCTGCATAGGCAGGGCCGCCTGGGAAGGGGGGTGGGACAAGTGGGGCGGGACAAGTGGGGCAATTTGCCCCTGGCCCCGGGCCCCACAGTGGCCCCCATGAGCATGTCTGAAGTCTGAGACAGGGAGTGCCAGGAAGGGGCCCCTGAAATTGCTTTGCCCCAGGCCCCCTGAATCCTCTGGGCAGGCATGTGCATAGGCACCCGCAGGGCTGGATAGGTGCCCATTTACATGTTCAGGCCTGCAGATGGGTGGGGGAGGGGCAAATTGCCCAGAGGTCCAGTCAATTTCATACGATAATGTGTCCCTTTTAAATCTGAAGAGGTAAGACCTCAGTTTCTGCTGCTCAGAGACAATAGAGGCAAAAAAAAAAACCTCACTGAAGCAGGAGTAGGCTTTGCAAGGCTAGAGGGAAGTGGCTAGAGGGACATGGCACAGCTCAGTGTGTACTGAAGGCTGGAAGGATGTGGTACAGTTCAGGGTGTATTGACCTACAACTGAATTCAAGTGTAATTTCAAATTGCCTAGCCCAGAGTGACATCCGAAAATTACCAGGTACTGACTTGATGTCACTAGACTCTTATTGATTTCAGTTGGTATTTGGATCAGACAGATTTATTATTGAAGTTGGTTTTCCACATTTAGAAGGAAGACAGGGACAAAGACGACAAATATAGAAAGCAATAAAGAGGTCCCCTTCCATTCCTAGAAGGCAAGAGGCTATCTACATGCTGAGTCTACTTAATATACATCTTGTATCTCCAGTAACAGCCTGCTAAAGCCCAACCAAACATTAGATCTGTATTCCTCCTGACTTGCCATCCCAGTAATACCAGAGTAAATACAAAATACAAATTCAAAAGGCAGCCACAGCTGCTGCTACTGAAGATGTTCAGTAACTAGCAGCAGACACAAATGTGAAGTGCAAATATACCCCTTTTGTTTTGCTACAAATTTACTTCTTTTCTTTCCTCCTGGTCTCCCAATTATCGCAGTACCACCTGAGACATCAATGTCTAAGACAAATATCTAATAGCATAGCAGTGGAGATTAGGAAAACTGAAATGCATCTGTAGCGATTTTTTTTTTAAAAGTCATTACTGATGCCTGGTTCCTCTTAAGGATATTTACATGAAATGTCATAAACGAGCTGCTATTTGATCTACTTTACTGCCGTTGCTGCAGACACCCTTAAAGCAATAGTATGTGGAAGTTGCTGCCTTTGTTGCTAAAATCACAATATTTGAAGGTTAATTTTGATGGGGCCTGGTAGTGACCTTGCAGTCTCACCTCAGTAAGGGGCAGCATGTAGCTGTGCTGCCTCAGGAGTGGAACAAGGGTCATACTGATATCTACCACTTGGTCCTTGGTTCTTCCTTGCTCCACTGCCAGTTACTTCCCTGGCCCATGTTCCACCCTCTCCACACTGGCTCTGCTGCTCCATGCTTGCAGGTTAGCACGTTGGGTTAACCTAGCCTTGCAAAGCCTACTCCTGCTTCAGTGAGTTTTTTTTGCTTCTATTGTCTGTGAGCAGCAGAAACCTCTTCAGATTTCATATGATAATGTGTCCCTTTTAAATGGACTGGAGCTCTGGGCAATTGCGCTCTTTGCCCCTCCCCCACCCATCTGCAGGCCTGAACATGTAAATGGGCACCTATCCAGCCCTGTGGGTGCCTATGCACAGGGCTGTCCAGAGGATTCAGGGGGCCTGGGGCAAAGCCCCCTGGAGGTTTTTCACCTTCCTCTGTAGCATGGGGTACAGATCACAGCTAGAGGATTATCTGCATCTTGGGGTCTTCAAAGTATTTGAAGGCTTCAATATCTGAGATATAGGTGAGAGGATTATTCTAGGAGGGGGTGGGTGAGATTCTGTGGCCTGCACTGTGCAGGGGGTCAGACTAGATGATCATAATGGTCCCTTCTGACCTTAAAGTCTATGAGTTGGGAGTGAGAACCAATCAATACTCTTTCCATTCCTCTCCCCAGTACACCCAATTCCCTGCCCACTAGCAAGGAAGGGGAGAAGCAGACTAGAGGTGACTGCTCCTCTCACAACCATGCAGAATCTGGTAATCAAGGTAGCCTGCATAGGAGGCTCCTTAGTCCATTAGGTGGGGGACACAGACAGGTTCAATACTGAGACCACAGTGCACATATTGTATGACTGAAACCCACGAGCGCTAGATAGTGTTTCACATTACAGGGGCCTGATCATGCACTCACTGAAATGAAAGTAGGCTCTTCTTGCCATCAACGGAAGCAGGCACAGCAATCCTGTAGCCTGCATAAGGCACACACCTTGTCATGCTGGATGTGCCTAAATGCCACATCTTTGCTGAGAGCAGCAGGGCAAGCAGCTGTTTGCTGTGCCAAAGACACTGCCAGCAGACATGTCTTTGAAGGTGCCCTCCTGTTTCAATAGACCACACCAGCTGAGCTATCATTTTAAAGGATCAGATTTTTCCATGTTTCCCCAGGAAAAAAAATCTTCCTCGCTCAGGGGCCACTTCAAAAAAATTTTGAAGTGGCCCCGGGCCACCCTGGAAGGGGTGGAGCTTAAGCAGGAAGGGGTGATGCTACCCCACCCGCAGACCATGATTGGTCTGGGGGTGGGGGAGCCCCTTTTCCCCCCCTTCCCACTAGGCACCTGTAGCGCCCCCTCTCCACCTGGTTACCTTCTTTTAGAGCCAATCTCCTTTCAGGTTCGGATGGATAGGTCTGGGTTCTTCTGGATCCCGCCACCTACTCAATTTTATTCTTTCTGATTGATGTACTTGGCGGTGCCTCCACCCCCCTCACTCCTTCCTAGCAGGGTTGCCAGGGCAGCTTGGGAGGAAAATTCTAGCCCAGGATAATCCCCACGTATTCGCCAGATAGTTGGAGACTCCCAGAAAATAACACAAACACATACACTATAATAAACACAATTATATTAAACAGGAGACAATTATAACAGAACAGGGTAAAACATTATTTTTAGGGTCACCGGTGCCCTGCAACTGTGAAGTTAGTGTCCCGTTGGTACGCGTACTTTGTTGGGGCCCTTGATGACTGTTGACCACACAATCCTTCTCTGCAGAGGTTTAGCAGTGGGGCTGACTAGGTCCAGTACAGCCCAAAGGACTCACAAATGGGAGAAGGCAGCAAATCCCTCCACAGTTTAATAGGCTGCAGGTAATAAAATCCCCAAACAAATTCCCTGACTTACTAACTAAAAATTGGTGCACTCACACACTCCATGAATGAGCCTCAGGTTGAGAGATGACTCAGTCTCTGCAAAGGGCTGCTCTCTTCTCACAGGGGTCTCTTCAAGCAGG
Source organism: Pelodiscus sinensis (assembly GCF_052426305.1). Lineage (NCBI taxonomy): Eukaryota > Metazoa > Chordata > Testudines > Trionychidae > Pelodiscus > Pelodiscus sinensis. The sequence continues at coordinate 16,264,926 of NC_143064.1, read as the reverse complement.
AACCAGGCTGCTTCGGTCCCAGAATTTCCCCTCACCGTGAAGGGGTGCAGGGCTCAAGATGCAGACCACACAACTGCACCAAAATTCAAAACTATAGCCTCCCAGGCCAGCCTCCAGACCCACACAGCAGGCAGCAGCCCTGAACTTGCTGCTATAGCCCAGCTGACCATGCAGTGACTCTCTCACCCAGGGAGCTGGAGAGCCAACTCCGCCTGGCTGGGGAAGCCTCCCAGCAAACTCCACAACTGGGAATCAACAGTGGAGACAAACCCAGCTGAGGGATCCTGCCTTCAGGTCCCTAGAGGCTAGCTCTCAGGGGGAACCCTGCATGCAGGCCTGGGGCTTACTAGCTCCCACACACTCAGTCCTCCCCTTTTCCTGGCTGGCTCCAGACTCCCCTCAACAATGGTCTCTCCTTCCCCCTGGGAGGGGCATCTCACTCCCTGTGGGTTGCCAGGCAGACTCTGGCCCTGGTAGGGAGGGGGAGCCAAGGCAAACTCAGAGCCTTTCCCTGAGCTGCCAGCAGACAAAGCCCCGGGAATCCAAGCAATCTCCTTGGGGGTTACACACCCATGCCCCAGAAGAGCCTTGGAACACTCCCCCACCCTCAGGCCAATCAAGGCCTAGGGGCGGGGGAGTGCAGGGAGCCTCCTCCCACTCTGCAAGAAGCATGTGGGACTTTGAAGTACTGTGGGCTCCTCTCAGGGCCGGGGCAGGGCGAAGGAAGCTTCATGCAGATCCCCCGCCCCCAGGCCCTGATTGGCCTGGGGGCAGGGCAGCCCGCAAAGCCTCCTCTACTCTTCCCCCTGCCCTACGAGCAGTGTGCAGCACTTCAAAGCACCTCATGCTCCTGGCAGGGCGGGAAGAGGCTTCAAGTATCCCCCTTCCCCATGGCCCTAATTGGCCTGGGGGTGGGGGAGCAGCAGGGCCTCCACAGGCAGAATCCACCCTCTTGGCAGGCCAGATCCAACCCCGAAGGCCCTTTTGCCCACCCCTGATCTTTGGAGTAGTGCTAGCCTTCTATAGGCATAGTGGTGCTGTTGAGGTTGCAACAAGGTTGAAACAGCCCTCGGCACATTCTGCCACTGAGACCAACAGGGCCCGTTAATGCTAGTGAGTGTGGTTTCTCATTGTAAAAGCTACCTGGTCAATGATTTTGTGTACACAACTCATTTTTCCAGTGGGTGCTTGAATGTAGTCTTCAGATGCATCCCTTTAAAAAAAAAAAATGACACGTACAAATGAACTTCTTTGATAACATACCTGTATTGCTAAGTCCCAGCTGCTTTCTTGAAGGAATTAATTTGATTTTAAGAATTTCCAAGAGGACAGTCCAATCATGGATTTGGTTCTGTAAGGTGGCCTAAAAGAGTTTGTCTAACATTAGGGAAAAGCCTGCTGCATTCAGTGATTGAAACTCATTCTGGTCAGAGTCTCATTGTACATCTGCCTACTCCTTCAGAATCCTGATCATTTCAAAGGCTTGCCTAAGATCCTGGACAAAACCCTCTACCAGCCTGCAAACTAGGAGACAGTTGATTGATTCCCTTTATACAAGCAAATAAAACTGTGTGTTTTAGTGATAGTTGGCCATCTCTCTCCTAAACCCTATTGCTGCCTGTTCAATGAGGTCCAATTGTAAACGGCCTTTGACTATGTAAATCCAGGGAAGAACCAGTGCCCAGTGCTTATATTGTTTACCATAGAATCAAGTCCTCCCTGATTTTGCTATAGGGTTTGTGGGGTCTCCAATGATGAATATAGTTTGGTTTTCTACCCTAAGAGAAGTAGTAGGGGTGCCAATCCTTTAACAAAGGCTTCCTTTTTCCAAACTGTTCCTCACTGAAATTAAATAGGTCAAAGCAAGGCAATGAGGTGGGTGGGGAGAGTTATGTGTCTAAAAATATTCCTTCCCTTATATGCTTGATTTTCAGTTTCTTGGCTCTGGTGTGATCATCTCAATAATATCAAAAGAAAGGCTCTTCCAGGCGCAACAGGACCTGCATTTACAATGCAAAACACAAGCAGAGAGGGGGGAAAAGGCAACTTTTAAATTTTCTTTAGAAACCGTAAAGGAACAATAAAAACATGCATAAAGTGAGTTGCAGACAATTTTACAGAGTAATATTGCATCAAATTAGTCACTTCAGACAAAATTTAAATGCTTTGCAAAAAATCAGGTCAAATTTAGCAGGATTTTCATTTAAGAAGAAGACTAGAAAAAAGTTCCTACAGTGTCAAGTGACCCTATACATTTTGGCTACGTCTAGAGTACAGCATTTTTTAAGGAAAAGGTACACAAAATGCGCTCTGTATTTTGCGTATCTTTTTCTGCTCCTCCCTTCCCCCCCCCCCCAAGAGGCTTTTCTGAAATTTGGCCCGTCTACACTGGGCCAAATTTCAGAAAAATCTCCTCTTTCAGAAGTTCCCTTCTTCTTCATGGAACAAGGAAGACGGGGCTTCCGAAAGAGTGCATCTGCTCTTCTGCAAAAAAAACAAAAAAAAACAAAAAAAAAAAAGCAGTAGAGCAAACCGTTCCCTCGACATGGTGGAATTTGTTCAGGATATCCCGAAAAAACCCTGCAGTCTAGACGTACCATCTGAGATGGTTTTTCATTTTTTTCCCCTTATATATTATAATATAAAAGAAAGGCAAAATCAAAATAAAATATTTCCATCAATCCAAAATGAAAAACATTTTCTAAGTTTTCCTTAGCAAAGAATTTCAGTTGGGGAAGGGGGATTGGTCCCCTTTGGAAAAAAGCTAAGATTTTAAATCTCAAAGTTCTTCATGTAACAGAACTTCCATCCTCTGTGTATGGGGACTATTGGCCCCTTAGAACTTGGGGGTGGCTATCTAGCCCCAGTGCCAAAGGAAGCAGGAAGGAGGGGTTGCAGGCCAGACTTGGAGAGGGATTGTAACCCCACCTGGAGAGGACTGAAGCTGGGGAGAAAGGTCCTGCCACACCCAGAGCCTGGAGGCATGTGGCCACCACAAGAGCAAGTGTCTGACCCACAGCATCCCTGCAGCACAGCCAGAACCACGGAAAGGGCCTGGGACCTAGGAGGAAGAACTGTGAACTGCCATTGTATTCCAGAGACACTATTTGTGATGTCCTCTGTCACAGAGTGGGGTTATGGGTTTTCCTCTAACCTTTCCTATTTTTTCCTATTCTTTTTAAAAATTTATTGAGGTTTAATAAATTGTATTTGCTTTGAATTGTATGTAATGATCAATGGGTCAGGGAAAGGTCCAGTGCAGAGAGGACATCCCAGAGTGGGGACACACTGGCCCTTGCCCTAGGTAACCAAAACCAGTTTAGGAGTCGACCTCCCCACCAGGAATGCTGGGCGCAGCTTTCTTGGGGTTAAGAGGACTGTCACACAAGAGAGTGTAGAAGGAGAGTCCTCGAGGTCAGGGAGGCCCCTGGGTAAAAAAAAGTGGGAGCAGGGATTCAGATCCTTTTGCTAACCCATATCACCGAGGTAGTGAGGAAGCCAGGGAAGTTCCCCTGTATGGTTGAACCATTCCCCAGCTTACATCTGCTCTAGACACAAGCCTGTTTATATCTTTCCTTTTGCAGGTCCTTCGAAAAGATATTCATTCTCTCTCTCACACACACACACACACACACACACCCTGCTTTAGGCGTATACACACGCAGCTCTAGAGCCACACCATCTCTCTATATACACATACATTTATTGTAAGAATTCTTCTTTCACAAACTATCTGCTCTCTCTCTAGCTGTTGAATTTATAATCCCATTTAGAATTTTGCCTTATGGATATTAAGCTACAGAGAGCACATTACACTGGGCTGGCCTCCCATTCATTTCCAGGTGCAATTCACACTGGGCTGGCCTCCCATTCATTTCCAGGTGCAATTCAGATTGTCAATATTGATGTTTAAAGCCATATATGGATTAGAATCTATTTAGCAACACACTTCTCTCTCTATTGTCAGCTGGAGCAAATCCCCAGCTACGAACATGGAGAGGTGACAGAGCACTCTCAATAGAGAGCCCTTACCTCAATTTTCTTCTCCCTGTGATCTGAGAGACAGCCTGAGGTTAACCTTCCAGGCATAGTGCAAACCCATCTGCCTATTCAGACTTTTGCCTGAGTTGGTGATGATGTGGATATATTTTTGTTTACAGCAGAGTGCAGGTTTAGTTTTATGTGGCTTTAGCTGTAGTTAACATGACACAAATAAGTTTGGTAGTTTTTAATTTGATTAATGTGAGGCTGCATGGTAGTGTTAGTGCCCTGCGAGGTTAGACATGGTGTTCCCATTTTGCTTTAAGCTCCATGACTCTGACCCAGACATGCTGCACATTAGTACATATGAAGTTATTTTGAAGACAGCACGCATTTTTTTAAAAAAATTACAAAGATGTAAAAAGGGAAGGAAGTGACAGTGATCTATCAAAGGGGCCATGGAACAGTCAAGTCAGAAAATAGTCAAAACCAGAAACTTGAGGAGCAGAGATCCCCCTTCTCAATAGAAAAATGTGTCAGTGTCCCTGCATGGGTCCCTGTTATTGGCTTAGGTGCTGGACATAGTTCTTTAACTCACATTATATTGGTGTTTTGGAACCATAAATCCTGGATTCTGTGAGAACACACCTATGGGCTGTAGTATATGAACAAACTAGCTGGAGTTATCCGGCGTGGCTCAGGACAGTTGATATAACTGAGGTGAGGAGCCTGAGGAGAGGGAGGGGGAAGGGAGCCACGCACTTGCCGCCGGCGCCTGAGCCCGCCTTCCACTTCCTTGTCCCCTCGCCAGCCTTAGTGAGCGTCTGTCCCCGCTGCTTCCCCCGGGAAGCCCCTTTTCCCCACACTGCCAAGCTCCATGAAGCCCTGGGGAGAGGCGTCGGTCTCTTATCTCTTCCCTCCCACATTACCTTAAAACCTTCTCCTGGATAAAAGGTTATCCCATGCAAAGTTTGGTTGTGGTAGCTCTTACGGTGTCCAAGTTATTAGTGCACAAACATACAAACAGTCTCCTTTGGATGTTAGATTATAGGAAAGAAAAGTCAAAGTACTCCAGAACAGATCTGAGAGAGAAGTACAGTTGTTTCCAAATCGAATGTTTTCAACATTATCTATACAACACCAATATGATAATCTTCCTAAATAACTCCAACAACTCCAACGTATATTTGTTTGCGCTAAAAGTCACCCATGCAACCAAGAATTGACAATGGTTTTCATGCTGTGACCTGCTACTGTAAAATCCACATGGTCACTTAACAAGTGCGCACTAGCTACCCATTTATCTCTCTCTATTCATTCAGCAAATAATACATAGCTGTCCTCCATGATGCAATAGCAATAAACACTGATTCCATAACTGCAGCCATTCAGCGCTCAGTGTCTCTGCTAAGCCTATGACTAAGCCACTGATCGCTCTTAACTGCAAAAATTCCACCTTCCAACGCGAGCTCTTTTTCCACTAAAAACTGCATTTCCCAAATAAACCACCAAGCAACAATCAGACAGCAAAAGATTTCAGACACAGTTGACTACGGCTGGGCTTGGCAAGTGAGTCAGAGGTTCTATTTCAGTCTCCCAAGCCACTTATGGATGGGTATTTTTTTGGATTAAGGCCACAGTTTTGCATCCAGATTTGCTGGCTTAATGCTGAGTTCTGCCATCCATTTCTTGGAAGACCTTGGGCAAATCACTTAATCCCTGTAGTTCAATCTTCCACCTTTAAAATGGGGAGATTTCCCGGTCTCATTGGGTATTGTTATGCTACATTCATTAATGTTTATGAGGTACTCAGATTGTACAATAAGAGCTGTTCAGGAATCAGAATTTCCATTCAGTGAGAATTTGACATTGATTTTTTTTTCCAGTATGATTCAAACTGAAAACCCAAAATTTTGAAGTTTCCTGTGAAACAAATTAATAAAAAATGGGGCCATCCATATATTTTGGTTTGACTCGTTTACAGTGATTTATCATAGTAAATATCAATTATATATGTTAAGTTTATATAAACTATAAAGATGGAAATAGAACATTTTGACTTTTTCCCCCACTGAAAGGTTTCATGAGAATTGACACATTGCAACAAAACATTTTGATTTAGGGGTTGTCTCCACGATGCCAGGGAGCAGTCATCGATTTATCACATCTGTTTCTACGCAATGCATTGATCTTTGAGCGTTCTCTTGTCAACCCCGGTACTCCACCAGGATGAGGAAAGTTGTTAGCGTTGATGGAAGAGCAGCCCCTGCTGACCTTACTGAACATAAGACACTGCAGTAAGTACATTGACTTCAGCTATACTATTTGTGTAGCTGGGATCATGCAGATTAGATCGATGGTACAGGTTAGTGTATACTGATGTAACTGAGTTTTTAAATAGAAACTAGCATCAACCCTTTTTTACTCAGTGTTATGTACAATGATGAGGTAAGTAAGTAGAAAGATAAATCCAGATTTCATTTACCAACTGTAACTGAAACTTCATTAACCCAATTTTCTCTTGCTTCCTGCGTTAGAGTAGCTTTGTCCTTAGCTCTTCAAAAAAATTCTTCTGTACTCTACTATCTTCCTGAATATTGTTATGATTTTGTACCTGCTACCGTGACTTCCTAATATCACCTTTAATAGTGGCTATAAATGAATCCCTTTACATACATTTAGAATGTCAGAATTATCTGATCGTACCCTATCTAAACCTACACCACAAAGCACCAGTTCTACTAATTCTTACTTTAGGTATGTCACTGACATTAAAGAAAATGAAAATTATATGTGAATTATATATGATTTGCTATCTTCCCAATTAGTTTTACTGCTGCTTCTGTTGAATGAGTAACCAAGAGCTCTCTCACTTGTTCTCTCTCTGTACATACACACACAAGAAGCTGACCAAATGACATCTGGAAGATTTCTGCCTCCAGCACTGAACTGAATTTAACACTGTGCTGAAGCACAAAGTCTTCTGATTTGCATCACAATGCTCTGCCTCCACTCCACCCACATGCAGATTTTTATTCCATAGCACATCATGCTTAATATCAATGCAATATTTTTCTTTGATACTTGTTATACCTATTTTTCATTACCTCAATTACAGAAGCACCTTACGAAGAGATAACCTAAGTTACAAAATTCTCAGCCTGATCCAGGTTCCAACCTCATTTCTGAGGAGGTTTGGCTCTGTGTTTTTATAGAAACGTGTTTTATATGAACGTTCAACATTGTTTTCAACATATTTGTTGCTTTTTTCTCCTTAATATTTATATGCAATACAGGAGTTTCTCCTTAATAGGGTCAGCATCCCTATTTTTTTTAAATAGAGAAAAGACTATATTAAAATTCTACTGGCTTTAATGTGACTTGAGTTTTAGATCAATTGGTCTTCTGGTTCCTCAGGTCAATGGCTTCTCCAATAGAAATTAATACAGCTAGCATTCTACTAGAGTCCACTGCAATTTCCACAAGCATTAAGCAAGTGCCTTTACAAAAAAGTAGGAGTGTAACAAATTGCAAGCTGTAAACTTGCCATTAATACAAGGAGAACTTGTTACCCAAAAAGTTGAAATTAAAAATAAAAAAATCTGTTCCATGAAAAATTTAAATTCAAGAATGTCAGAATGTTGAGTTTCTGTTTATAGAATGGACTCAAAATGACAAATTTCGAATCTGTTCCATTAGTAAACTGCATTTTCCCATACTGATGCATTTCCTCCCAGGAATTGTAGTGCAGGAGCTGGGTTTCCTTCTTCTCCCCTATGCATGACATCTTCCATCATGCATCCAGAATCGTGTGACTCCCATGATGCACCACACGAGAAGGAAATCTATATTTAATTACGTTTTAATATAGTCTGCCAGGGTCCTAGAATGTGTGAAAAAGTGGGCGCTCAAACTACAACTCCCATAAGGCCTTGCAGTGCTAAGAAAATGCAATTAAATGTTTTGTGGAACAGTTGCAAAGGAGAGGTTTCAAAATGTAAGTGTAAACAAGGAATCGTTCATCCTGTGGGCATGGTCAAACAAAGACTGGTTGTTGGCCCTATGCTATTTAACATTTTTGTCCATGGCCTCAAACAGAACATAAAGCCATCACTGAAAGTGTGCATGTGACACAAAAGTTGAAGGAGTCATAAATAATGAAGAGAACAGGTCACTGATACCAAGAGAACTGGCTCATTTGGCAAGTGGGGTGTGATGTTTTGTGGTTCAACCAAGATGCGTAGTAGTATCACAGCTTGTCCTGCAAACCGGAGAGCCTTAAATACTATGCTGCTAGGGCTCGTAGCCCTAATATCAGTAATCAGCATTCAAGTATTCTGGTGAGACCCTAGCTTCCACCACACAGTTACTTTATTGCAGGGTGATGACAAGCCCTCTAGTCCAAATTACCCTAGAGCAATATCCAATATCCAGCCCCCTCTCGGAATATTTACAGAAGTTATTCAGCTCATTGTTCCTTTAAAGGGACAATACACTGTAGCTCATTAATTTAATGGGGGTTTGACAAACCCTTCCATAAAAACAAAGCACTGAACTGTTTTATTGTAAAAGACATGTTTATTTAACAAAAGATGACAGGATTGTGAGAGATCATGTATAAGGAATGTATGTATAGGAAGAGTTATGCACAAAAGTAAAACTTGTAAGAAACTTAATTTCAGTCATTTACAATCTTTGCCTAAGATTGTTTCTCATCTAAACTCAGTACCAAGAGATTTCAACGCCCTTGGTTGAAGAATAAAACGTACAGCTATTTCAAGAGCTATGGCACATTTAATACCCAAAAACAACAAAAGGAAGTATTTCTTCATGCAGTAGAACTCTTTGACAGAGGATGTTGCGAAGACCAGGACTTTTAACAGGGTTCAATAAAGAATTAGATAAATTAATGGAGGATAGGTCCATCAATGTCTAAGAGCCAGGATGTGTAGAAATGGTGGCCCTAGCCACTGTTTGTCAGAAGCTGGAAATGGATGACAGGAGAGGGATCACTTGATGATTACCTGATTTGTTCATTCCCTCTGAGGCACCTGGCATTGGCCACTGCTGGAAGATGGGATATAGATGGACCTTTGGTCTGATCCAGTATGGCCATTCTTATGTTTCCCCAAGAGAGAGAAAGCCATTCTGGCATCCATCATTTTTTTGCCTCCCAAATTTCATTGACCTTGCTTTTCCCAGGTGTTTGCCTGATGACTTTGTTCACACTGTAGATAAATGTATTCTTCTTTGTATTGGGTCACAACTTGTGTAATTGACATGGGGGTCACAATCAAGCTGGCAGAACCTCTGTCATTTATCTGGAACAGGCACAGTGTAGGCACTGCTTGCCAAATACATTTTCATCACATAACTACAAATTCCTTTGTGGGTTTACCATAGCTCATGCAAGAAGATTAATGATTGGTGAGTTAATAGTCTCCTAGTAGTATGTTCGGGTACATATCATGACTGTGCCAATTGGCATTGGGGTGCTGTCATGGCCACAGCAGAGCAAGGAACCAGTATAAAATCTAATATTGCTCAACGTAAAGGTATACATCCCTTTTTCCCTTGATGCAAGTCAGTCATACCTTTTGGGGTACTTTATTGTGGGAATCAGTAACAAAAACATTTGGGGGTCCTGGCCTGTATTATGCAGGAAGTCGGACTAGATGAACGCAGTGGTCCCTTCTGGCTTTGGAATCTAGGGGGGAAAATTTGTGTCAGTTCAGAAAGTGAGCTATTCCAATTCAGGTTTGAACGAGACTGAAATGAAATATCTGGTTTCGGTTTCCATCTATAGCAGAGGGACAAAAAGTTTCAGCGAAATCAATTTTCTGGGGAAAGTTTGATTTTGCAGAAACTGTACTTTCCATTTCCATCAGAAAATCATTGTGATGGAAAATTCCCAAACAAAATGTGTGTCCTGAACAACAGAACTTCAGGGAGCAGGCAGATGCAAATACTGCAGAGTAAATCGCCTGTTCCAATGGGACAGAAGTGATCAGAATAAGAGTTTGGGAAAATTGATTTGTTTGTACTAGATGCAAGGTAAAATCTAATGAGTGTAAACTTTATATCATTGATTACTATGCCCTGGTATGATTTATCATCTGCACTGCTATGGAGATCCCAACTTTTTGACTACCAAAATGACGCAAGCACACAAGTTCCTGGAGCTTAGAGCAAGGGAAAATTTCTACCAGATTATGAAGGAGATGTTAATAGTAACATGTGTGTTAAAGACTCACCATTTCCCCATGCTGATCAAGTGCCTACCCATAAATGATCTAGGAGGTTGCAAAATAACTACCAGATGGTGCCACAGGAATTATCTATCAGAATTAACAAGCAGATCATTGTAGATCCTATAAAAAACACACTCCATATTCAAACCTGTTTGTCTTTGGGGAAGGGATGGATCACAGCTAGAGCAGTCTCTGTGTTTTGAAATCCTCTCTCATTCTAGAGGTAGAAAACTCCTACTCTTGCGATAGGGTCCATCTAGACAGCAGGCACTATTTCCTGACACATCCAGTATCCTGAAATAGCATTTTCACATCTTCACAGCATGCCCATTATTTCAAAATGCAATTGAATAACAGGCTTGCGATTCTGATATCGCAATAAACCTCATTCCATGAGGCTCTCTCAAAATAAGCAATTTGTGTAGCTCAAATTGCATGGCTTATTTAAGTAGTGCCACAGTGTAGACACACCCATATAGTGCTCTTTGTGATTATGAAAGAAACATCTTTATGAAACAATCAATTGATCTCTGCTGCATTCAAAGCCCCGGCCACATCTACAAGGGTCTTGACTACAAGGTTAATGCCAGTCTTCAGCTGCATGGCTAGAACTATAGCTGTCTTTTCTACCCACTGATTAAATCCAAGTTTAACAGAAGCCACCGTTCAAATCCTTGTCACTTGACAAACAATGGTGGTTATCACAGAAGTAAATGGGAAGATATTCTGACTCATATGGACTTGGGTGGTGCGAAGGAAGTGGATGCTCCATTCCCCAAGGCAGGGGATCACTTGACTCAGTGGTAGTGGCCGGAACATACTGAACTCTGGCTATCCTCAGCTGGCAGACTGTTCTTTGGCAACTGCTGCCCCCAAAGCAGCCCTAACCTGGAGGCAGGCTGGGCACTAAGCAGAGACTCAGGAGCCCAGCATGTTTCTCCAATGTGTCAGGCAATTTCCTCTTGTAATTTTGTCTGTAACAAGTTTTTCTGCATTGTTTTAATGAGTCCCTGTGCCACCTACCCCGCATATCCTCAATTGCTGCCATCACATGTCAAAATCATTAGAGTTTGAGGGTGTTGCTTAGCAATAAAGGAATGGAATTAAGTAGTTTCAAAGCTTCCCCTTTTTGCTGGAAGTCCTGTAGTGGTCATTACTTGAGAAAGATTGGCTTTTCCATTAGCCTTTTATTGTTTCCAAATCAGTTGCTCTTTTGTTTCCATGGCATCTTCCCTCTCACCCCTCCCCAAAGTAAAACCATTTATTCCCTTATTAACCTTTTCCCAGATATAGCACCTTTCCCCACCCACCTTCTGAGTCGGATGCACTTTTCAGCTGTAGTTTCTTTAGGGGAAAATTCCACCTACATTCTTTCTGATAAGCCAGACTCATCGCACTTTCAGCTGCAAGAGACTCTTGAAGTCTAAAGACAACATTGGTGCAATAGTCTCAGTGAAAGTCAAAGTGTCATCTCCCAGATCCTTCACTGCTTTAACCAAGAGATGCAGTCCAAAGATATGCCCTAAAATAAAATATAGGAGGCTGAAAGCCAGGAATAGAGAGGTTTCAAAAAGGGAGGAATCTGGGGTAAGTAAAGTGAGTTTCCTATAAACTAAGCTGATCCCTAACTTAGAAACTGGATTTTTTTTTCTAGGGACATGGTTCAAGATATCTTGGAAGAATTATTTCACTAATCTGCAAGTACTGAGTACCAGGAATCTGTTGTGGGTGTCTGTCAAATGAGGAGAGGAGAAATAGAAGCTGCTTGAGCCCCATAGTTGGGCTCTTTTGGTCCTGAAATTAAAATGCTCTCCTTTTTTGAGAAACATTCCTGGTTACATTTTAGAGAGCCAGAAGCAATAAAAGGCTCCTGAGTTCCTGGTGTTGTTCTTTCAAATAAGGTCCAAACCAATGTTGGCTGAGGATTACTATGCACTTGGGGCTGGACACTCACCTTTATTAATTCAAACCCTCAAAGTATGGAACAGGAACTAAGAGACACAGAAAAATATACTGATTAATTACCTCCTCTTGTTGCATAGGTGACTCACGATGGATTCCTCCTACAAAGCTCTTATTATCCCTTTACACTCCAGCAGAGTATCCAATCAACATTAAGAAATGTCTCTTGCATAAAGCATAGACTACACATGCAGAATCATCACTTATGTAAACTTTTGCTGTCCATGCTATTTTTCCATGTCATCATATCACCTTAATCAAAGAATTTCCTATTTTCACCCGCGCCCAATGTTGGGATGTTTTATTGCCGTGATGAATTCCCTCTTATCTATGTCCCTCAACACATGATCAAAACATAACTTGTCTTTCACTGTACATGTAAACATATTAACAGCAAGTTAATCTGCATAGGGAGAAATCAATAAGGCAATACTCACATCAAGCAAAGACAACACCAAAGCCCCTGAACTAAACATAAGTGTCCTGTCCAAAGTCAATCACTATACATAAGGCCCATACCTATGACATTTCTAGAACAAAGTCAAAACAACCAATGCAGTATACATACAGCCACAGCAAGTCTTTTAAGAAGCAGCCTCTCTACAGGCTCCCTGAAAAGTAAGTGCAGCTTCTTCCATTAGGTTGCCAAGAGACCTTCCCTGGGTCCTAGCCTTCCATTGCCAAGACAGAGGTTACTCCTTTCTTTAGGAAAGCTGGGATGTGGATGTATCAACCATCTTCGGGGGGGGGGGGGGGGGAGTAAAGGAAGAGAGGAGATGGCCAGTAAGTTTATCATTGCTACTGCTTTATTGTTGATTACTGACAGCAAGACAAACAAAAAGTAGGTACAATGGTTTAACTTATTTCTAGCATCTAACTTCATCATCATGCAGATAAAAAGCTTCTACCAGCATATTCTGGCCACAGCCAAGCCAAGCCTTTTTCCATGTCATTTACTAAATTTACAGTACCAATAATCATGTTGGTGTAAATGGCTAAGGAACAAGTTCTTGATAACCGATGGCTTTTGATTTGTTTGCCAATTACAGCCTTTGCTTCTGCTGGACATTTCCCCACCCCTTATTGCTGTTTTAAAAAGCAGTAACTATGCTCTTGTGGCTAAGGCCCAGGTGTACATCTTAGGAGATCTGAGTTCAAATTCTAGCACTTCCAAAAAGTTCCTGTTTAACTTTGGACAAGTTTGTGTGTGTCAGTTTCCCATATGTAATTCTTCCTTTTCCCACTTGGACCCTGACAGGTGGAAAAATAGCCCTCATAGAACCCTATTAAATCCATTGAGAGTATGTGGGTGCAGCATTCATAGTAGACTGTAAGCACTTTGGTCTCACTTTCTTTTCTGTACAATAGCTAGCACAATGGGCCCTGATCTCAGTTAAGGTCATTTGGAACTACCGTAAACAGCAGCAGCTATCTAGACATACTCTTAGATAGAAGCTTAAAAAGGCCAAGTGTCTTAGACTCACAAAATCATTAGGATAGCCTAAAATAACCACTTCCCCAATTTTCCTTCAGATGGGAAGGGTAATCCAGATGATAAACCTTTTGTGAGTACTCCATGTGTGTGATACACACACACACACACACACACACACACACACACACACCCCTACCTGTTGCAATTTGCCCTTTGCTGGTTTTGTGAAATGAGTTGAAAATGAAAAGCCTCCTACTTTCTTAAGCATAGATTTTTCAAATTCTCCCGGTCTGTTGAATTTCCCTGCTAGGCCTTGATGTCAAGATTATTGAAACTCAAAAAAACTGTACATGCCACAGAACTTGCAAGGGCAAAAGGCTAAAGTTGTATTTTCATTTGGCTGAGTCACATGCTCATGGATCTGTTCAACAGCACTCATGCCTCAATGAAAAAAAAAAAGGGGGGGGAATAAGCTAGAACTAGAAAAGACAGATAACCCCATTTTGTCTATCTTTTTAAACCAAAGCAGAATTATTCCCTGTATTGCGCCAAAGTCTCCCCCCAGATACATGTGCACCTGCATAATATTTTTTTTTAATAGAGATCAGTTACATGTGCTACTCTGCAGGCAAAATATGGCACAAGATTTATTTTTCCAGTTCTTAATCATAAAACAAAAATAGACATAGTAAGTAATGTGAAAGAATAGACTTGTGCTTCAGACACGGGACTAGGGAAGTTAAATTTCGTTTAATCAACTAATCGATGGATTTTCCATCAACTAATTGATTAGTCGATAAGCAGGGGAGTCACAGCTCCTGGCCTTGGGAGCTAACCCTAATGTGGCTCTGCCTTTTAAATGTATTAAGAACCTGCTGGCTCTTAATACATTTAAAAGGCTGAAGCACAGCGAGGCTACCCTGTGTGAGCTGGGCCATCTGATTCCTGGCTCGCGCTGGTCCCCCCCGCTGCACACCAGCCTTAAATGTAAGACGGCTGGAGTGCAGTGGTGGACCTGGTGCAAGCTGGGAATCAGCTGGCCTGGCTTGCACCAGGTTCCCCCCTTTCTGTGCTTCTGATTTTTAAATGTATTAAGAGCCGGCAGACTCTTACTGCGTTTAAAAAGTAGAGGCAGTGTCTGGGACTGGGCGCAAGCTGGGAATCAGCTGATTCCTAGCTCACGCCTGGTCCCTGCTACCCCCACTGCCCTGCGTAGAGATGATGCTGGGAGGAACTGGCTTTTAAGCCAACTCCTGCTCCCTCCTGTGCTGCCTCTAATAGAGCAGCGGGGGGGGGGGGAGGGGGGGGGGGTGACTAGTTGAGGGACTAGTCGACAGAGTGAAGAGATTCAGGTTCAATTCTGGGCTTCGCCATAAATGTGTCCTTGAGTAAGTCATTTAATCTTGGAATAGTAGAACTGGAAGGGGCTTCAGGAGGACATCAAGCCCTCACAGCAGAACCAAGCACCATCTAAATAATCTCTGATGGATGTTTTTCTAACCTATTCTTGCATATCTCCAATGATGGAGATTCTGCAACCTCCCTAAGCAATTTATTCCAGTGCCTAGCCACCCTGACAGTTAGGAAGTTTTTCCTAATGTCCAACCTAAACAAGCCTCTGTTCTCTGTGAATTAGGGAAAACATTTTCTTGGCCTATCTTGCCAAATTTAGAGGGTTTCTTTTATTTTAGGTTTGTACAGCATATCACAAAATGGAGCTCTGGTCACAGTAGGTGTCCCTCTGTATTTCATTAATAGAAAAATAATTTTTCCCACTTTTACTTGAGAGAGTCTCTCTCAAACTCATCCCTAATCATTACAAAATCTCTTATACTCAGCCTATACTGTCATCCTATTTCCTCCCACAATACTTTTGTACACAACCCTAAAAGATGTCTGTTTCCTTGGCACTTACTGCAGTGGGGAGAAGCTTATAAAAACAAATAAGTGTGGAAATATGTGGAGAGAATCTTTACCAGTTTGTTATGAAGGAATCTACATCCCCCAAAATAGCTCTGTTTGTAGGAGATCATCCACGGTGAGACATAAGAATCTAGAGATACTGCCAGAGCTTGGCTTTCTGTGTGAGTGGGGACTTTTGTTGAGGGTATGTCTTTTGCAAAGAATGGGATATGGACTCCAGGAGTCTCTCATGCTTTTTGCAATCACTGGGAAATAGTTTTCCAGATAATTTTGAAGGTACTTTTTGTTTTGTTCCACTGACATGATGTTTCCAGTGCTTCCTTTTCTGATCCACTAATGGTGCTGAGTGCTAAAAACATCCCCCATGCTGCTTCAGGCAATCATGGCTCACACATTTTGATATAGCTAAATCAGATGGCAACATCAAGGGCTAGCCAGAATGGACATTTCAGTACAGGCAGTCCCCGAGTTACGCGGATCTGACTTACGTTGGATCCGCAGTTACGAACGGGGCCCTCCCTCTCCCTGGTCTCCAGCAGACCAGAGAGAGGAAGCAAAGCGGCGGAACACGCTTTGCTCTGCTTTGCTCCCCGTCCCCCTGGTCTGCGGATTCTGAATTTGCAGTGTAAAACCAAACACAAAACACCACCCACACCACACACCATTTTCATGTGGCTCAAAGGATCTTTCAGCATGGAGTGCATTATCAAAGCAGGGCCTTAGAGCCGATGTTCCCTGTCAGCAGTGCACTTCAGCAGCTGTCCAGGAGAGATTTAGGTGCCACACAGCTGATTAGCAGAGTGTCCACAGCCAGCAGCATGTTTTTTCTATTGGTGGTACACATCTGCACGTCTTGATGCACAGAACAAAATATATTCTGCACATGGATGGAAAAAGTTAGAGGGAACATTGCTTAGAGCCTAATTATGCCATTTGTTCTCACCATGACAGAATACCTACAGAATACCTATATTGCCTGGGGGCAAATAGCCAGTTCTACCGATGCGGCAATCAGGCACTTACCCTGCACGCGCCCCTGATTTTAACAAGCAAAAGAACAAAACTCAGAACCATTCTTTTCTTTAACTTTGCAGAGATTAAACTGATACATTAACATTTTGTAGTTTGTGGATGGGTTTTAATAACAAAAGCCGCATGAGTCATGCCAAGTTTTTCTTATCTGGGGAGTTTTCAGGAAATTGCAGTGGGCACCAAAGAGCCTACTGTTCATAGGAAACCATTTTATATTCAGGTCTCTTTTCCATCACTCATTTTAACTCATAAATTCCTCAAAACGGTAACACTGGCTAGATGTGAACCGAAACAGATGAAAAGAAGCACTTTGCATTGAGTCAGCACCTATAGGATGAGTTATATTTTATTGAAGCCAAAATTGCATGTGGAGTAACAGTTAATTTGAGGGAATGGTTTTGAATCGGACTACCGCGTCCACACGTGGCGACTTAATTCGGGCTACCGGCATTTTAAAATGGCAACCGGCCGCAAATATGCTAATCAAGCGTGGGATATTTAAATCCTGCGCTTCATTAGCAACTTTGGTATGCTTCATTTGCCTCCCTAGTCCGAACAGAGTGCTTCCTGGGGCTCTGAGACCAGGCCCATATTCAGGGTGGGAATATGTGGGCAAAGGATGTGAACACACCCGTCCTCCATGTAATCATGAGACGGGCGGCGAATTGCCCCAGCCTCCTTCCCACATGCTCCGGCCAGCCAGGAGTGAGGCCATGGGTGGGGCTGTGCCATAGCTCCTCCCACAGCTCACTCACCTACCCCAGAAATTCCTGCGTACAGGTCTGGAGTCCACGATAGCATGTCCACATAAAGGGAGCCTGCCTCGGACTACATTCAATTCTTCCCTGTAGTGAGGATACGGAACTTCAAATTTGTAGAATCAGATGCCCAGATGTTGAACTTAGTAAAATTTGAAATAATCTCTTAGTATAGACATGGCCTAAGATACTCTGAAACACTTGTACTGAGTGTGGCTGATCCATCATTTAAATGAACAGAAACAATGTGTCTGAATTTCTCCTTCTCTTTCTTCCAGTTTTACACCCATATAAATTTCACTGACTACAGTTGGGATCTCCTGATATACATTAATGTAAAATGGGAATCAGACTCCATATTCCCAGTCTATTGTTTCTCTGCTCCTTTCCTCTTTATTTTTTACCTCTAGAGATTTGCTCCCCTACAGCCCGTTGGCACATTGTTTCTAATTTTACTTGTCAAGTTCTGATTTATATTTTTTCCTCCATCCGTGAAATAGTCTCTGTTCCTCCCATCCAACATTAAACTTGTATGGTCAATGTTTCTCAGCTGAAAAGATCAGTCAACAGGAGAATTTGCTTCGCTATACATAACAAATGCTTTGGCAGCAGTGTCAGTTGTGCATCTGCTTAATCAAACATAGCTAAAGACAAACTTCAGCATGGAGGAGGGGAAATTTATTTTAATTAAGGAACATACTGTTCCCAAAACTAAATATTAATGTGCTTGTTCAATAAAATTTCACTGTTGTTCAGCCGCACTGCAGGTGTCTTAATTATTGTAGATCTGAGGATATGATAAGCTTCTGCCACTCAAACCAAATTCTGACTCTGCTCTTTTTTCATTTCAAAGTGAATGGCCAATATCGTCACACTAAGCATCACTTAAACAGGATTGCATCCAAAATTCTGTCCAGTGGAAAACTCCAGTAGGCACATTGGAAATATTTATTCCGCTTGAAAAAGAATTGCCGTCTTCAGCAATATTCTTTATAGTTAATATGGGCGTTGAAATGTTGCTAATGACTCTAGTGCAGATGATTTTTCAGGCAGGTTGCTGTATTTCAGAGACACCACTGGGTAAAATAAACAGTATGCAATTTAACACTTCATCTGTAACAGAATGTGTGCATGGATGTAGGCTAGGATTATCAGGGAGGCCTAAGAAAATTAGGCACTCAGCTCCCATTGAAAGTCAATGGGAATCCCAGCCTTGATCCTGCAACTGATGGCATGTACTGAAATTTAAATGATTGTAGTCCTCTTACTAAAAGGTGCCTCTGATTGTTCTCTGGGAAGATCCTGTGTGCTGCAATCTAGTCCCAGAGACTACAATTCCCATGAGCCCTTGAGGAAGCCAGGAAAGAACTGACTTTTTTGTAGGGGTGGGGGGAAAGATCTGGATTTCTCCATGGGTGTGGAGAGAGACTCTCAGCAGGACTCTTCCCTTTGTTTTTGGAAAATAGGAACCTGGCTGCTGTGGAGGAGTTTGATCCTGCCCAGGAGCTGTTAGGTTGCAGCTACAGTCTTGGAGTAAGAGCCTTTGGGACAGGAATCTAGCAGGCTATTTCTGATTGCCTTTGGCTGTGTACCTGTGGCTAGAAGTACTACTCTGCACCCAGCACACAGGAGGAGACTAGAATCATCCACTCCAGCTGCAAAATCTTCAAGTGTGCCCACACAAGCAAGTGAATGGTACTGTGAGTTCTGAGGAGTGGGATAAATGGTGGCGGTGCACGTGCCAGATAAATACGTTTCCTATTATTTCTGTGTACTTTGTTAATGTTATTCACTGTTAATCTGTTAAACCCTGTTTCTTTACATTAGAATGAACAACCTTTACTTAACTTAATCTATTAGATGTATATGATTTAGTTGTTGTTCTGGAGTTAGATCCAGATTATTGCTGGAATAATTTTATTCTTGGAGGCTCCCAAGGCATACCATTAAGTGTGTACAGGGCCAGCCAAGTGGAGGCACTGCCATTGTATGTTCATTATGAGCAAGGGGCAGCAGCAAGGGAGTGGATAGGGTTTTCCCCAAAGAATCACCACCACCACTGGGTACTCAGGATCTCCTTTGATGTTAAAATCATCAGGCATCCAGGTACACCTGTGTGCACAACCTGCTCCCGAGTAACCCGGGGGAGGAAAAAGAAGGTTACATGATATATCCTTATGGAGCCCCATTGACTTCATTGGGCTTAATATGGACATAACAGTCTTCACACAAACTGTCCATTATAGAATCAGGGCCTTAATTTGTCACTTCAGGCTGAGATTTTCATTTGTAGGATGTGGGCCTTTTAACACAGCATAGTGTAGCTGAAAATTGGTTTCATATTTATACATGTGCCAAGTCCAGGTCCCAGGTGTCTCCTATAACAGCTGACACTTCCAGAACACCCTCCAAAAGTGTAATGAAAACACCTCAGGCTGTGGAGAAGCTGAGAACTCTGAGCTCAGGGCTTTGTCTGCTCACTAAGTCTTTCACGTCATGTTGGAAACAGCTCATATACAAGCTAAGATATGCATTGCAGGGCTTACTCAGAAAGCAAAATGTACAATTTAAGATTAGGCCCTTAGAGAGCATCTAAGCACTGAGGGTTTGTACACATGGAATTGCACCACTTAGGTGAAGCTCTTTGCAAATAATAATAGTGATTATGAACAACAGGAATGACAGCAACATTTCTGCATTGGCCTAGGAGCTCCAGGAAGTTAACTGAAATGCCATGAGAATGAACATTCAAAACAGCATAGTGCACTGAAATATCTCATATTATTGAGTTGTGTGGAAATTCAAGATATGGGCACCCTGGATATTTGTTTTAGTGGAAATGGATATCTAAATACCCGTAGGTAGGTCTAAAATGATAGCTATTACCTAGGTTTTCATACAGGTCTAAAATGATTCCTTAATCTGTTTTTCTGATCAACTTTTTTAATTTAAGTGTCTGATGTGTATCCAATATTTGAATACTATGGGCTGTAATCTGCTCTCATTTACATTAGTGTGTATCTAGACTGACTCCCATGGAATTACTATAATACATTTTACTAATAGATGAAGATACTTTCCCCTAACATAAGAACAATTAAAGGAGTACGGACAGGGGATGAAGAAAATATGTGTACTATATGAGTGCATATTTAAATAGGACTTAATACCAAGTAAAGTTTGAAGCACCATTCTATATGTGCAAACATACGGAGTTTAGAAGAAGCCAGCACTTTTCCATTCTGCATCTCTTGTTCTTATTTTTACAATTTATTACTTTTCAATTGGCACAACTACTCTATTCTGCTCTCAAACATAATGTGCTAAAAGCTTATGTAAATGGTATGTAATTTATTAATGAAATCTGATCCCCTGTTACGAATAGGAACATTTGTTTCCTACACTTTTGTACAGTGACATTTTACTACCTTACATTTTGTGTATCTGTAAGTTCGTTATATGGTATTCTTTTGCAAATCACCTTTTTTCATTGTTAATAGCAGCTGCGCCATGCTATCTGTTCTGACTAAGAAGATAATGACCCCAAAGTGTCTCGTCTTTAAAAAAAAAAAAAAAAAAAAAATCTATCCTGTGCTGCTTACTTTTGAAAAATTGTATTTGCCAACTGGGGCAGAGAGAAGAGCATAACAGAGGCAAGTAGTAAAATACAAAAGACAAGACAAGATTATACAGAAGTGACTGTGGAATTGAAGTATAAAAATTCGAGAACTTCTCCCACAAGAATTGAATCAAAGCCCATTTAACTCAGTGGGAGTTTTTCCACTAACCACCATGGAGTTTGGCTCAGGCCCATTGAAAAGCAAACGTAACACAAAATTCTAAATGGAGAACAATTAGAATCTCTGGCTTCAAGGCATCTACGTTGTATTTGCTAATAATAAGTGGTGCCCAAATATCAAGACTGAGTGTGGATCTTTTAGGGCAGTACCATTGCTTCATTGCAAAGATGTTTCCATCTAATATGGGACAATCAATTGTAGAAGAGAGTCAAGGATTATGATTCTGGGCAGGAACTGAAATAGTCTAGTCTTCAAATGAAAAGATGCACTTTAGAAGGATCGTTAATAGACTCCAATGGGATTATGTTGTTTCCCATACAATCAACATTATCCAAACTCAAACTAGGTTGTACCGTATTTTCTGGCGTATAGGGCGACTGGGCGTATAAGACGACCCCCTAATTTTTTAATTAAAATATAGGGTTTCATCTTATACCCCAGCGCCCCTCTGCCTCCTTTGCTCCCGGTGTCCCTGGTGTGCTGGAGATGGTCCCCAGCAGACCAGAGGCACCGGGAGCAAAGCCGCAGCAGCTTTGCAAAGCCTCAGGGGAAGCCGGCGGCGGGGCATCCCAGGCGCGCCTGGGATGCATACCCGGCGTACAAGACGACCCCCGATTTTTGGGGGATGTTTTTTAACATCAAAAGTCGTCTTGTATGCTGGAATATACAGTAATTTGACCACTGTCAAATATTTCAAGAAATGTACACACCGTTGTGTAGGTTTTGAGAGAATCTACAGCAGACTCATATTGGTAACATGTATCAGAATCAGTTTGGGCCATTCTACATAATCTATATAGAGCTAAGTAGCATCTGTACTATGGTTAATATTGGACGTTCAGGGGATTAGTGAATTTACAAATATGCTTCCAGACTATCCCCAAAAATATAGCATGAAGACCAGCAGGAATTGAAAAATACTTACAAAATATAGACAACTGGGAGGGGAATCTCTCAAACCCAAAAATGTGCATTAATTATTTTTATGCATCCCTCTGCAGGTACACAGCATATCTCCAGTGTAAAGTTTTAAAAGAAACTTTGCCTAAATCTCTCATTAGCAGATAAGAGGAGCAGAGGAAACTTTGGGGATTTTTATGGTGGGGAGGAAGGGATGGATAATATGATTGGGATATTTCCTGAGCAAAAGATACAAGGCTCACCTTCATAATCACTTACCCATCCATCCTTCTCTCTTTCCCCTCTTGTGCCCTTCTGGAGAATAGCCAGACTGGGTCACACCAAATGATCCATCTAGCTCAGTGTCCTGACATACAACAGTGGACGCTGTCAGATGTTTCAGGGAGAGTGAACAGAACAGGCCAGTCCATCACATGATCACTGATCCATCCCCTGCTGTTCAATTCCAGATTCCTGTAGTCATAGGGTTAGGGACACTCAGAACATGGAGTTGCGAGCCTGACCCTCTTGGCTAGTAGCCACTGGTGGACCTATCCTCCTGCACACATAACCTTTTAGATTAAAGGGTACACAAGACAAAGTATACTGCAAAGTCAAAAGTAGGTGTGGCTTGATTTTCATAATTGCTGAACATTCACTTTATTTAGGTGTCTAACTAAACTTCAGTTAATCGAAGAAGTGGGCTGTGCCCACGAAAGCTCATACCATATACATGTTGTTAGTGTATAAAGTGCTATCAGACCATTTGTTGTTTACATTTATGTATCTAGTGTCTAACTTTATGCACCCCTATTTTAAATATTATCATCTTTGCTGTATTATGCCTCAGTTTCTTATCTATAAAATAGAAGTGTCCTAGGTAGATAAAATTCCTATTTTCTTGTTAAAGAAAATCTGTTCCACTGGGAAAATTCTACTGAATAAATCTGAGTCCCTTTCTGTAAAGAGGATTGCATTCTTTCTAGAAAAAATATTCTAACTACATACCTGGCAAAAGTGTTGTGAACTGTGATAGTTTTTTTTGTTGAATGCTTTGAAGATGTAGAATGTTCTATAAATGCTCAATACCGTAAGCATCAGTGAAAGTTGTGACTAGCTGGATAATACCATATTTCAGCAGGAGATATTATTTATGCAAAATGAATTCTGCTTTCTACTCCCAGATCTGTGGTTGTCACAGTGATTAAAACTGCATGTTTCCTAAACAATTAACTAACAAAGTCTATTAAATCTCAAATTTTATTACTTTCAATGGATTGAGATGGTATAACAACCCAACTTAGAAGCATGAAAGAATGCACATCTTTTCAGAAAAGGGAGGCGATGTAAAATGAACTATGTGGCATATAAAGACAATTCCTAGCGCTTTCTTGGTTTGTTTTGCATTCAATTTTCTTTGTGACAGTATGAACAAAATTCAGCAGTGATAAAAAAGAAATTACATATAAACTAAACCAGAGAGATAGAAACACCTCTTCAGGCTACCAAACAATTCACTTAAATGGAAGACATACATATCACTCAGCATTTTTTATAAATTTAATTAACTATCAAACCAAATATTGTTTTCTCTGAGTAGTGCCGGAGGGGAAATTTTAATGCATGCGTCAACTTCCTCTGAAGGGACAAATTCAATTTTGTGGATTTTAATTTTTTTTCCTTTCTAGTATTTAAAAATGGACTATATGACCCACAATTTATTTAAATTTCATATATAATTAGTATCTGGAAACTAAAACAAATTAGGTGCTTGATAAACACACACAATTATATTTTCAAAGCAGTTGTATTCATGCTTGGAAGAAAGGACAGTTTTATGAATGTGTAATCAAGGATGTAAAATTGGAAAGAAAACAAAATGGAGCATAGTTAATTTTGGTAGTAGCAACAAAATTAACACTATTGCCAAGCACCCTGTGCATGCACTGCCCTGATAAACGTGTTACTGGCAAAGGTTCACGCTGAGAAGAGCCCAGTAATCCTTTTTCTGTCACTGTCCTCGGTTATTACTCCTTTGAGAAAATGTTGTTTATAAAATTAAGATCTGCACAAGTGAAGATAACAGAGTCCCCATTTCCTGTCTAACCTGTTTAATACTTAACACGCTGGAAATATATAGCTCTTCCTTTCTGTTTCAAACACACACACACAGGTACAGGTGTGTGCTGCACAACAGTGATTACAACACGTTCCTGAGCACATGCCTCCAAACGAAGGAGGAAACTGAAAAGTTTGTTTGAGATACAAGTTAAGCCACCGCAGCTGGCTGGGTTTGGAAATAGCACAACTGAAAATGAATGGCATCGGGAAGTAATGCTCCTGAGTATTGGTCGTGATGCGAGCACAAGTGAGCGGATGATTTATGCAAGTAGAGCAGGCAAAAAGGGGAAGTAATGGGAACTTAGGAAGAACAAGAAGAAAGTTCTGGGAAAGAGAGAGAGGGGAAGGAAGAAAATCAGTTTGAGTGTCTAACAGAAGTAGAGGAAGCATGAAAAAGGATCTAACAACATAAAAGTAGTAACATGTAGGAAAAGGGTCTGTTTGCAGAGAAAAGTGATCGCAAGACATGGAGACAAAACAACTAATCAACCAGGGACAGAGAAGGAAAAAAAAAAACTGACCAGCTGCCAGGGAAAAAAGAATCATCATAAAAAGGGACCAAACACTAAAAACCTCTAGCCAGATAAGAGAGCCACAAACCTGGCATTTTTTATTTTGCCTTGATTCGTTATGGAAAGTCTTTCCTAAAAAGAGGGAAAAAAAAAAAAAAAAAAAAACGAACCACACACCCTGGACTTATTTTGCTTTTTATAAAGTGAAAGGGGATTTTGGGGGGGGAGGGAGGAGGGGAAGAGAGAGAAGACTATGTACAAACTAGCCAATTAGCCCATCATAAGACGGGATCGATCTATCGATCTCTCTCTCTCTCTCTCTCTCTCTCTCTCCTCCTCCCCCCCCCGCCCCCCCCCCCCCCCGCCTCCCGTTTAGGCTCCGCGCTCCCTGCGCTGGGGACTGTGGCACCCAAACAGCCGCTTTCGCCACTTGTTCCCCTGCGATGCCCCGGCTGAGCATCACAGAAGTCAGCCGAGCGCCACAGCGGGAATCGAAGGACGTGACTCAGGCAACAGCGCCACCCAGAGGGAACAACCAGCATTATAGAGTCTCAGACATTGGGCTACTAGATAGATAGATAGATAGATAGATAGATAGATAGATAGATATTAGGATAGGAATGTGTAATAGCATCTTTGTGTATTTTGCAAGAAAATTGGTGGCATCAAAAGCAGGCTTTATGCTTGATTCAATTCAGATGATGGTAAGTGCTACAGGACTAGGGAGCAACCCATACTTCAGAGTCAAAACTCTGACATATCTTATGAATACCTGGTGAATTACAACATATGAGGAGTCATGGTACACAGGATAAAATGTGTTTTCAGAAGTGCACCTTCCCTGTTGTGGCAGAGGCAGTTTGCACTCATTAAATGTGATCCTTTATTTTTGCACATTAGTTCAAGCTTGGTTGTAACCTGAGTTGCTGAACCTCCAACTATCTGTTCCTAAACTCAGCACAGATTGTTAACTGACTGACTGCTCAGATTTCTACTCACAAATTTACCCCCCATAAAAATATAAATCTCTATACTCTAGACAGAGCTGGTTGTACCACCTCATAGTCAAGGTTGCTTGACATTTTCCATTTCAATACTGTTTTCAGTTGCTTGTAACTTTATCAAACTTGAATGATTTCAACTAAAGGGTGTAATGCTGGGTGCCTGCCTCAGGATGCGACTATTGCCACTAAAGCGACTTAGCCATTGATAAGAGCAAGATTAGGGGAAAATGTGTGAATCTGTCCATATTAAAAAAAAAAATCTTACAACCATTTAATGGAGAAGCAGCAATGCTTCCATGCTTTAGAGCAGGGCTACTCAACATGTGGCCTCTAGGCTGCATGCGGCCTGTTTGTTTGTGGCCCACAGTTTGGTTTGGATTTACGCAGGTCTCACACTGCCCACGGGTTGGAGCCAAAACAAAAAGTAGTCAGTATAATGGTCTTCTGTTGATATGTGTTTTAGTAGTTAAATTTCTGGACTGTCATTGCTCATTAAAAGTGCTGTCATATTTCCAATATGGGTGGAAATTGGGTAGATATTGGGGTAGATATTGCATTTTATTAATATCAGCAGAACTGACTTAAATGGGGCCTGTGTGTTGTGTAGTCTTGCCTTAATCTTTGTATTCATGCTTGTTAGTGTGAAAAACTTTTTGCATGTATATGCAACCACACTTAAATTGCGGCCCTCAGCATGTGCTGAGAGAACTTTGGAAGCCCATGAGGCTACAATGATAGAGTAGCTCTGCTTTAGAGCAAAGGCTTAAAATTTCTACAAGGGGTGAATACTGAGTGGACCATCCTGATGTCAAGGGTATGCCTTTAGCTGTCACCCTGAAAGCCAAGTTTGGCCAAACTCATAAGCCTTCACAAAACCATACTTTTCATATAGTCAGATAGGAGTTTGGCAAATAAATGCTCTGGTGATTTCATATGCCTTAATACTGGCATTTCCTAACTTTTGAGTGCATTGCTTTGAATTATCAATATTGGGGTTCTTTAAATGTTAGATCATTTGGAAATGTAGGCATCAAATATAAAACCCGTAAATCAGACCATTTCTGTTATTTTCGGAAGCTTCTAGTTGTGTTATTTAAATGTTAGTCAGTACGTGATTGTTTAGGAAAGACAGCAACTTTGCCTTCCTGAAAGATTGTTGCAGATGATTCAGATGAGCTGCTTGTAACAACCACTTAGCAAAAGCTTTTACTGAGTCACACGGTGATGATTCATGAAATTTTAAAAAAAGGTCAAAAACTGAATTTCCTTGTCTGAAATAGTTTATAAAGATCTGTTTGAATTGATAGCGTGCAGCCGAAGAGCTTTCTTTGTGTGTTAGCCACAGAGCTGATATTTGACAAAAAGCAGAGCTGTGGTGAACACACTTTAATCCAGTGTTTCTTAAACTGTTTTCCGCAGCACACCGGTGTGCTGCAGAGAAGAACAGAATTCAAAATGGCCGCTCTTAAAGGGGCAGGTGACTTTTTGGTCAATAACTTCCCCCCAACCCTTTTTCCTCTCAAAAACGTTCCCTCTGGCCCTTCCCCCGCTGGTGTGGTTTTTTTTTTTTTTTGTTCAACAAAAAATCCTTGGCATTCTTCATAAAGAATTATTGTTTGGTGTTCCTTGGTCTTAAAAAGTTTAAGAAACACTGCTTTAATCCATCCCCAGAATCTGAAGTATTCTGCACTTGTTTGACTTAGAACAACTTCAGATACAACATGAAATGGGGAGTACAGGCAGTCCCCGGGTTACGTACAAGATAGGGACTGTAGGTTTGTTCTTAAGTTGAATTTGTATGTAAGTCGGAACTGGTACATATTGTAGGGGAAACTCTAGCCAAACATTTCTCCAGAGCTCAGTTTTATTCTCCCACACCTCACTTCCCTCAGTCCTTTATTCTCAAGCTGAGGTGTCTGCTGAGAAAAGCCGCTCCGCGTCTCCCTAGTCTGCTGGAGGGGCGCTAGCTTCGCGTCTCCCTGGTCTGCTGGGGGGAAGCAGTTAGTGCGGGGTTGCCTCACCCCGTTTGTAAGTAGGGATCCGATGTAAGTCGGATCCATGTAACCCGGGGACTGCCTGTACTCGATGCAGCTTTAATGTTTTGCAGGGTTGCAAAAAATAAAACCAATCACGGCCATCTTGTGAGTGGCTCTCCTTAGGCACAATGGGTCTAATGCATCTCAGATGGCACTCCAGTGAGGCCACAAAAGTTTGTTATTTTTGTCAGCTGTAATCTAGACTCAAAACATGGACACCTTGAGATTTTATCCAAACATCCACAGATAAGACAGTGTTTCTTACACACAGCCAGATCTCCAGGAGGAGTCGCCCAATACGGAATCTCATTGTCTGCAAACAGGAGACAGGAGAGGGATCACATGAAGATTGCCTGTTGTGTTCCCTTCCTGTGGGGTATCTGGTATTGGCTACTGTTGGCAGACAGGATGCTGGACTAGATGGACCTTTGGTCTGAACCAGTATGGCCATTCTTATGTTCTTATTTCCCTCATGAAAAGGCAATTGTAATAATATAGCGTGGTATAATATAAGGTGTTGTTCCACACAAAACAGAGATAAAGTCAGTGAAGCTACTCTCAATCTTCTTTTCATGATCTCTCACAAATCTCTCCCTTTCTTCTTCTATGCTGTGCCTTGTGGTTTGATATGCCTTTCATAATCTGTTCTGCAAGCCTCCACATTTACCTCATCCAAATCACCAGTGAGATGAGAATTTAGGGGAACAGGATGGAACCATCTTGCAGGATTCTCAGACTGAAGAGGAGGGGGGAGTGATCCAGCTGTTTACCCTCCAACAAGATACCTATCAGGGAGCAGCAAAATGAACAGGGAAGCCTATAACAACAAGCAGGTTTGCTACTAATGGAAGTCCTGGGATGTGATAATTTTGTCCAAGTTTCAACTTGGATTCTCAAGTTGTATAACCCTTCATTGACATTCAGTCCCATGTGAACCAACACAAACATTTTCATAGCCCCCTCTGGAGACCAAAAGGAGAGACAAATATAATAATTGCCACTACAGCAATGAAGTTTGGAGTCAATAATATAGGCTAATAGAAAACAGCTAAATACAGCTGTTCTAGACAGACAATCCTTGCACTGAGCAAAAACAAGTACTACAGACATTAGGGCTGTCTCTACATTGGCACCCTTTTCTGTAAAAGGGATGCTAATGAGATACTTCGGAATTGCAAATGCCGTGGGGGATATTTAAATATCCCCCGCAGCATTTGCATGTACATGGCTGCCGCTTTTTCCCGGCTCGGGGTTTTGCTGGATGAAAGCGCCAGTCTAGACGGGATCTTGCAGAAAATAAACCCTTTTCCGGAAGATCCCTTATTCCTACTTTCAAGTAGGAATATCCACGGGCCAGAAAAACCCCGAGCCGGAAAAAAGTGGCAGCCATGTTCATGCAAATGCCGCAGGGGATATTTAAATCCCCCGCGGCATTTGCAATTCCGAAGTGTCTCATTAGCATCCCTTTTACGGAAAAGGGTGCCAATGTAGACACAGCCTAGGAGTTTAACACCATCAACATAAAAAACAAAGAAAATTAAAACAAAAACTCTTCTCATCCAGTTTTTGTGTGCCCAGGTGTTACGTGGCTTTTACAACAAACTAGTGATATTGCATGCAAGAAATTAGGTGCTATGTAGTACTTAAGACTACTGGGTGAGTTATGTCTAGTTTTTCAGTAACTCTGAATTTCACTTACCAGTTGATACTAGAAATTCCAGTCATAGACATTGGGGTATTCTGAAGAGGTTAGCTCTAGTTCTGATGCAATTACCCATAAAAAGCTATGTAAACTAAATAAACCAGATGTGCAGCAGGCACTGGAATGCAAATTTGTACAGCAAATCATTCAAATGAATGATTCATACTAGCTTGAAGAAGCAAAAACAATCTAGATTTTCTATTATACACAAACCAATGCTTGCATGTGTCAGCTGGCATGTTTAGTAAAGCAGGTATCACTCACAGAAGTAAAGCTTTGTGAACGGAAGAGTATATTTGTGTAGTAAACCTGTTAGGAATATGGGAAATTCTGGAATAAATTCTCTCCTCAGCCACAGCCATGCTATTCATTGGCTTCACTGGGTATTTGTGAATGTAAGTGACCACAGAATTCTACATTGTATTTTACAGAAATTTAGACTTCAACTGTTCTGTGACATGAGTCTGCACTGGCGCTCCAGTGTCGTCGTCCCCTCTCCCCACACACACACCTTACCATGGGTGTAAAAACATACAAAATCTACTAGACTAGGCCCCGCTAAG
Organism: Pelodiscus sinensis; assembly: GCF_052426305.1. Taxonomy (NCBI): domain Eukaryota; kingdom Metazoa; phylum Chordata; order Testudines; family Trionychidae; genus Pelodiscus; species Pelodiscus sinensis. The sequence goes on along the minus strand of NC_143064.1, from coordinate 16,234,946 downwards.
ATCTGGTGTGTGAGAATGTGTGTGTATGTGTGTGTGTGGGGGGGGGGGTCTTTCTGCTTCTCACTTGTGTGCAATCCCAACTGATTTTTCTGTGGGTCAGTGGCCCCCAATCCAAAAAACATTCCTCACCCTGGATATAGTGGTTGAACTCTGGGCTTTAGCAACACTTCCCCACAGTTCCCAAATAAGAACAATGTTTTTTGGCCTGCTTCCCAAGCCCCTATATGAAAGGTGGATTATATCCAGAACTTGAGACAGATTAATCTGATGATTTCCTACAGAATGCATACGATACATACCAGAATCTTTCCCACAACCAATATCTGTATTCAACTATCCTATAACTACTACCGAAAGAAAAGAGACATGGCTACTGAAGACTATTTTCTGCCTCTCGCACCTGATTCTTACCCCAGCTTGCTGATCCATAGTACTGTTTCTATAGGTGGAGAACCAAGTGACCTTCCTTGACATCTACAATACCTGTGATTATGGCTTCACAAAGGCCTGAAGCTAAAGAAAAATAATCTGGAACACATATTTAAAAAATTCTGACTGTAAGAACAATTGGGAAGTAAAAGAAGAGATATTTGAGTTACAAGATAAGATGCTAGTCAAGCATGATATATGGAGGAGTCCTACAAAACAAAGAGACAATTACCTCTCTGGTAATTGTCCATTACATATACTTCTATTAGGCCATCTATAATCTGAGGCAGAATTAATATACAGGTTGGAACTTCCTGGCAGGGTCGACTTATCCATTCGGCACAGTAGGCACAGTGCCTAGGGCCCACAATACTTTCAGGGGCCCACGAAAATGTTTTAATTTCTTTCAAAATCAGAAGAAAAAAAATGAACTTTTAGGTTCGAAGAAAATGTTAATTTTTTTCCTCACATCAGAAAAAAAAATGAAACTTTTAGGGCCCATGAAAATCTATTAAATTTTGCCTAAAACAGAAAAAAAATGTTGAAGTATTTAAAGTTAAAAAAAATTATTTGATATAAGTGGAGGAAGGGGCCCACGAAGGCAAAAGTGCCTAGGGCCCATGAAAGTCATAATGCGGCCCTGCTTCCTGGTCCAGCATCCTTGGGACCCGAGTGGTCCCGAAGGAGGGAGTTTGCCAGACTAGGGGAGGTCAGGTCTCGGGCTCTCCCAGGGCTTCCCTCCTGGCCACCATGCTGCTCAAGGCCAGTAGCAGGGTTCCACTCATGGCTGTCACCCCACTCTGCCCATTGGGCTCCCTTCCACCCCTCAGCTGGTAGTGGCTCAGCCCTTGGCTGGTGGTGGCTCCACAATTCACTCTTGGCGGGCCTGCTCTGGCTGCTGTCTGGGCTTCCTGCCCCTAGGCCACTGGTTCTCCAGACTGCCTGCCAGCTGAGCTCCCAACGACTGGCAACCTTGTGACTGGGTCTCTCTGGGTGAGCAGCATCCGTGGTCTCTCGGGACTATGGATGCTGCCAGACCAGAGTATCTTGGACCAGAGAGGTTCACCCTGTACCTATACATATTCAAAGTCCCCCTCCCCCCACAAGGATTACTCACCTTCCAGTAAAATACAACCACTGCTAGCGACCACTGAGTGTCAGCCACACTATGCAAGTCATGTTTAAGGAGGGAAAGGGAACGGATCCATTTGAAACTCACACAAGTCAGAGAAGCAGAATAGGGAAAGCTGAACGGTGCCTTGGGATAGAGCCTTGACTGTCCAGGCTGGATGCTGAAATTGTTTTCTAAGTTTAAAATAGCTCTGAGAACATATTTCACTCCGTAGTGATATTTCCCTACATCACCAACTGCTGCAGAATTGGGATCTGATTCTGCAAAGGCTGAAAAAAAAAGAAAATCCCATGGACTTTTAAGGGAGTCGTGGATGATTTCCAAAATCAGGCCCTTTAGAATAATTAGCCGTTTCTGTTCCAGAGAGGTCCAGGACCAGATTGACAAAGGGAATCTTGCAAAATGTCAACCTATATTACACACCTCTAACAAAGGTTAATCAATCTCTCATTTTCATGAACACTAATTTCACTTCAAATGGCTTTTGAAAAAGGAAGCTCAATAATATATAGCTCACCTCCACGTCTTAGCCTACAGGAGGACCTTTAGCCCACTATTTATAAAAGCAGAACTAATAACTATCTACCAAAATTAAATGAATATAATTTCTAAATTTCAGCCATTCCATAAAGTTAGCTACTAGTTAATAGCCCAAATATTATATCCAGACTGAAGAGATCGGCTGAACTTTGGACACATTAAATGTTTCTTGGCATCCTGACAAAACACTAACTGCCACCATCTTACAACAGCTACCTTTCATCAGAGAGATCTAAAAATCAAAGGAAACAGCCAACTTCAAAGTGCCTAATTCCACGACAAATGTAAAAAAAAAAAAAAAAAAAAAAAAAAAAAAAAAAAAGAGGTGGCACCTGCTTAGGTTGACCAGATACCCTGCATGTCCCGATATTTGGAGCTTTTTCTTCTATAGGCACCTGATGCCTCCCACCCCAGTCCCAATTTTTTATACTTGCTTTCTGGTCACCCTACACCTGCTATTCCAGCAACTTTGCAGGTAGTTGAAGAGAGTACGGAGAATCACACATTTCACTCTTGATCTACTATGCGTGTCCCTATGGATCTCGGTCTTTCCTCTTGCTGAATTATGATCTAGTAGAAGACTTTCCTGTCATTGGTCAGGTCTGGGGCCTGCCTGGGGTGTGGGCTGTGCTGGCCACCCACCAGTTTCTCCTCAACTCTGGCTTGGAGCAGGGTGGCAGGGGATGGGGAACCATGCAGACCTACTAGCTTCTCTCTGGAGGCAGCCAGGAACGGGAGGCACAGATCACCCATTGATTTCTCCCTATGGCCAGTTTGGAGATGGCAGGGCTACCATCACTCCCTGTGTCTAGACTAGGGTGGCAGGGGGCCGTGTGGCCATGTGGCCCAGTGGCAGCCTGGGAATGGCAGGGGCTGTGCAGCATGGTGGCCCAGGGATGGCCTTGGGCAGTGGGGGCCATGCTACCAGCCATCAATTGCTCCTCTGAGCTGGGACACTTACTGCCCCCTGTGGTCATCTGTGAGTACAACTGTCTCTAACACACTCCTCCCTTTCCATCTGATGCAGAACAATCATTGTCAATGCACATTCTCTTGTTCTGGCACAACCAAACCCTGACCTTGCTTTAAGGTATAAAAAGAGGAAGCTGAACACTGAATGTAGTGGTCCTAGCTCTCACTGTTTAGGAAGAGTTCTTGAACAAACGGACTCACAGATGGACATACACACGGACAGACAAATTCTTTAAAAATATATGCAGTAGCATCTGCAGACCCAAGCGAGACTAAGGTCCCACGGAGCTCAGTGCTGTGCTCCTACATACTAGGAAACAGTTCCTATGCCAAAGAATTTAAGGTAGGTCTATGCTGCAGCCGGACACATGCCTCCCATTCGGAGGAGAGGATTCACTCTAGCTGCACTCGAGCTACTCCACTGAAAATTGTAGCATGGACATTGACACACAGGCTGCAGCTCAAGCTAGCTGCCGGTATCTAAGCCGGCCTGATGCCCAGTTACTTGCTCCTTTCCCCTATGCCACCTACCCTCCCAAGCCCTTGAATTATCATGTAGAATTCGAGTCCTTTCTGTTTCAGATCTGCACGTGTTTGTGGATTACCAGAATTCTTTGCTTGCATGTGGCATGTCCTTACACCTCTGTGTACTACTGTATGCCAGTTTCACTTTTCGCTCCATCTCTTGGTACCCTCATTGTGAGCGTGTGTTTTATTTTTGTAGATCTCTTCTGAATACTCTTTGCATTTCAGGAGCCAATAACTCTATTATGCCCGGTGAAGTGTACTTTTAACAGTTATTAAGGACGTGAATTTAGTTCAACAGGCTGGCGAGAACATATAGACATCACCAAGGTTAATAATCAACTCATCTATGATAAAAGATACTTAAAGTCAAACTGATTATATTAATTGCCCTATGTAACTATGCAAATGACATTGTAAGTGCAATTGTCTGCTGTGTTCCATTGCTCCTGTTCAGGAGGGATGTGTACTTCATTGGCAGAATGATGTGCATCTCCTTTTACACAACTGATATACTGAAAATATTTCCTGGAGCTTATTGTTTGGTATCAGCACCATGTGGAGTTATAAAGGCTATTCGTAATATGATTAGGAAGCCTTAAATACTGTTTTGTGGAACAGAGACTCACTATGACAATATTTGAGTGGGTCTGAGGAGTCCTCTTCATTTCGGCTTCATAAAAGCAGGCCTGCACAACAAAGTGGGAGGCAGCCGTCTCATTGGAAGTGCAGTCACATACCACCACCCTAATTGAAAATACAGTCACACGCCATTATGTTACTTTTATACAATATGATAGCCACTTATTCTTAGCCAGCGTCACGTTGTAAGCAAGTGGAATACTGCATGGCAAGACTGCCTCTTGTGCTCTTTCAGACAAATGCAGAATAAAATCCAAGTAGTAGCTTCATAAACAGCATATTTGGGCAGCAGGGTATTATATTCAGATACTAAAATGATCTAGGCTACTTTGTTGCCTTATAATAACTGGAGATATGCTGTCCAATAATCCTAATTTTCATCTGCAAATAGCCAGGAGATCAATTTTTCCTGTTCTTCAGTCAAGCCTTTAAATATTATATATCTGTGGTTCTTTTCTGCCAACCTGCCCCCGCAGCAGCTTGACCACAGTGAAATGATTGACGAGTGCTACATCAGGTTATAGAAAACAATTTAACTGAAGCCAAAATACTCAAGACTCAGGACACTTCTCATCCTTGAAATAAAAACTATATTTCATTAAAGCAAATATTGACTGCTTGCCACACAATGCTGGTGCCCAGTTTACTGGCATCACAACTGGTCATACAGGGGTAGAAATAGGCAATGGGAGGGAATCAGATTCCTAAGAAAGCCATAGCACAAAACCCCTGTCTCTTAAGCACGTCAATGCAATAGTTGCCATCTGTCTCTAACCTCCCAACTGCAGCAAACAACTATGGACCTGGTACCTTGTTCAAGTTGCTAGAGTTACCTCTCCTTATGCCAGGTCTGAATTTGCTCCACTATGTTACAGCACCCACATTATGAGGAGTATGTGCTCAGTCAATTGACATAACATCGCCTCCACTCTGTCTTCTCACTGTTGAATACCTAGTAGGATCACTCCTTTTAGGCACCACGGGGATTCCATCTAGAGATGACGCCCCCTGTCTTTGCTCCCTCTTTCCATGACCCTCTCACTCTTTGGAAATCAGCACGCTCCGCTTTGTGACCCACCCTCTGGCCAGCTCACAATACAGGTTTTCCTTTAAAGTCTCTCCAGGCTAGCTGTCTTGCTGCCTTTCCGCCTTTCCAGTCTGTCCTCTAAGATTATGCCACTCACCCACTGATGAATAGCGGAGCCCAGCACAGTGACAGTCTATCCAGCAACCATGGTCTGCATACTCAAAGACCCCATCACTTTTCTCCTGTGTTCCTTCCTTTCTCCATATCCTGTCCTACCTGTGGGGTCCCACTCAAGTTCCCCATAAGCAGTGACTGTAGCCTACTGTCCCTGCAGTACTTTCTGCCTCAGCTTTCTAGCTTTGCACCAGCCAAGCCTCTACCTGTTCAGCTGCTTCTACTAGGGCTTGTCCACCCACCTAATTCTCCCCTGGGGTGGCCTACTAGAAGAATTAGACCTTTCCATGCAACTTTAATCCCTTCGGATGAAGTGTTGAGTTAACATCCCATCACAGGCAGTAAATGTGGGTACAGACTGAACCTCTTTAGTCCAGCATCCTCAGGATCTGACCAATGCTGAATCAGAAAGTTTGCTGAGCCACAGGTGGCCAGTATGGTCGAGCAGAATTGGCAACATTTCCATTTCTTGCTGGGCTCTTAGAAGACATTTAGGGGTAAATTAGAGCTCAACAACAGCACAGAACAAAGAGCCAGAATTGGTGGATGTAAACGAACTTTACAGTACCAAGATAAACTTGGCCACAGCCATAATAAGTGGACTTCCAGACAACTAAAATCATGGCAGACCATGGATGTTGCCAAATCAGAGAGCGCCAGATTAGAGAGGTTCAACCTGTACTACCATGGGAGTGGAATATTTCTAGCTAACAAGACTGACACTGTCTGGAACCCTGGACCCATCAAAGTCAGTGGAAGCTTTGACATGTATTTTATCTGAAAGTCATTATGTTTCTTAGAGCATGTCTACACAGCAGGGCTAAGGCCAAAATAAGCTACATGAGACATGAAAAGTCATTTTTCCGCTCTACTCTGCTTAGGCCTCAACTGGAGTATTGTGTCCAGTTCTGGGCACCACATTTCAAGAAAGATGTGGAGAAATTGGAGAAGGTCCAGAGAAGAGCAACAAGAATGATTAAAGGTCTAGAGTACATGACCTATGAGGGAAGACTGAAAGAATTGGACTTGTTTAGTTTAGAAAAGAAAAGACTGGGAGGTGACATGAGAGTGGTTTTCAAGTACCTAAAAGGGTGTCAAAAAGGAGGAAGGAGAAAGATTGTTCTCCTTGGCCTCGGAGGATAGGACAAGAAGCAATCAGCTTAAATTGCAGCAAAAGGAAAAATTTCCTGTCAGGGTGGTTAAACACTGGACTAAATTGCCTAGTGAGGCTGTGGAATCACCATCTCTGGAGATATTTAAGAGCAGGTTTAAGAGTCAGTTAAATAGATATCAATCAAGGATGGTCTGGATAGTCCTTGGTCCCGCCATGAAGACAGGGGACTGGATTTGATGACCTCTCAAGATCCCTTCCAGTTCTAGTGTTCTATGAGTCTACATAACTTAAGCTATGCAATTGATGTAGCTCAAGTCAAAAGAGTTTATTTTGGCTTTTGGTGTTGTCTATACAGCAGAAAGTCGGAGAAAGAGCACTCTTCCTCTGACTCCCCTTACTCCTCATAAAATGAGGATTACAGGAAACCCTCCGCCCGACTTTATTTTGACATTACGTTGAAATAACTGCTTGTAGTGTAGACACAGACTATGTTATTTCAGAATAAAGTCAGTTATTCCGAAATAATGCTGTTGTGTAAACATACCCTTAATGAAGAAAACCCCTTTTATTGCTTATTAAATATATTTAAAATCTGTGTATTAAATAAAATACATTAAAAATTAATATGTAAACTGGGTGACCCTCTCTCAGCAAGGAAATGTATCCTAAACAGAATTTCTAACAGGATTTCTCTCTATGTTCAATAACCAGCAAATAGTAATGTTGCAGCTTTTAAAATAATTAGGGGGAAAAACAGAGTGTGTCACAAAAGGCCAAGTGATTTAATCCTGTCTAACTCCACTGAATTCAGAGTTTTCCCATTGAATTCAGTGGGATTGGATCAGAACTTTGCAGGTGCACACTCTCATATATACTTCATATTAAGTGGAGATGAATGAGAGCACGGAGTCTAATGTATGTTCCACATAGCATACTAATAGCCTTCCCTTGTTCCACAGCATTGACAACTCATCTGTCAGCAGACATATATATAGGAAATAGACTTTCCCAGTTTCCTTGTTAGCGTTCAATTCACAGAAATAATTGGAAGTTGTATGGATTAACAATTCTAGATCCATGAATGTAATTAGCCACCTCATTAACTCTAACACATTTCCTTTCTAGGAGGCATTTCTTGGAGAGGGTCAGCAGCTGTCTTTCTCCAATGGGGCACATGGTCCTGTTTGTACTGTGTTGAACATATTGAATTAAATTTTTTTCTGAGATGAAGGGGGCTTTGCCCATTTACACCAGCAGAGAATTTGATCCAGTAGGTTCTCTGTCATTCATTACAAAACAGGACAAATATGTAACAAAAAAAACTGAAGACTCTAGACTGATGTGCTCTTCAAATTTCAGGTACTTTAGGTACTCCAAGGCTCTGAATTAAAAAAACATCAGAACTGAAGCTTACAAATTAAGCCAGTGTTGTAGGATCCACTTTGCATTTTTTACACAGCTAAAGTGGATTAAAAACATTGATATTTAATGAGAGGGTTAAAGACGCATCAACTATTATTTCCCAAGTGATTGACACAAAGTATGTCCAGGCGACCAGCCATATTAATCATCAGATTTCACTGAGCCTATGACATTTGCCTTGCTTATCTTCAACTTGCCTTGTGTGACAGATTTCTGCTGTGCCAACAGTAATTCAAAGCATATAAATTACAAGGTCTTTGACAAAACTCATGCAAGAAACAAATACACTTAAAAAAAAAAGCAGCCTTCAAAATGGCCTGACTCATAAATCTGTGCTTAATTAAAGTCAGTAGGCAATTTGAGGGGGTGGGGGGACAGAGAGAAACAAATTAGGGAATTGCTATTAGAATGACAGAAAAGTCCAAATAGACATAATCCATTTTGTATTTTGATTCCAATATTGCTCGTTCTTGCCAGGCACTGACACCTCACCGGCTCACATTTTTCCTTGCTGGGAACTCTTCCTCTGCATTACTAGTGTATTTATGATAAGAAAAAACAGTAAAAAAGATATAAAGGCAGATAAAAAGATACCACTCTTAATTATGTAGAGGAGACTAATAATTCATCTCTTCCTAACCCATCCAGAGAAAAACAATTAGCATGTGGTTTGCTCAGATCCATCAGCAACGGCATGTATAAAGCTGTAAATGTGTCACTCATGTTAGATTTACTACCGTATCTTCTAGCCTGGCAGATTTATTCCTGTTTTCTGGGAAGGGGGAGCATTACTGTAGGAGATAAAAAAAGTAGTTCCCAAGCAGCAATAATCTGCATTGGACTAGAGCTGTGCCCTCTGAATCTACATTCTCATTCTGTTCCCATCACCCTAGAATCCAAACAGCTTTTGCTCTTAGTAAAAGAAAACAAAAGAAGATCTCAGTCTCTCTCTTCTCCTCCCCCCCCTGCTGAAAGCCATTCCTTTTATGGCTCCACTTTGTCTGTGTTTGTTGTTTTTCTTTTACAGCAGGATTTTTGGTAGGCTGCTGGGGAAAGGCCTGGCTGAAAAAAGTGTGCTCCATAGCTTTGTTCTGAATATGCTTCCAGGAGAGAGCTGGGGGACGAGTTCTACAGCCATGAGCCAGCAACTCAGAACCTGCGTGTGCATGAGTCTCCCTACTGGCCAGGACAGTGCCCACCCTGCAGTGGTACCTTCTGGGTGTCACGGAAGGGTGTGTCTGCTCAGGTGAGGCCATCCTTCAGACTGAGAAACACCGGAACATAATAGTAGACACTCCCCTTTAATCCCCACCTTGCCTTTCCCATGCCCACTCTTCTTCCTTCCATCCTGCTTTCCCAATCTTTTGAAAAAGGTAGCTAACAGTCAAGCAGCCTACCCCTAGCCTGACCCCTTGCGCCAGTGCTGTGGTGAGTCAGTAAGTAGTAAGCAGCAAGCAAGAGCTATCAGCAGAAGACAAAATGTGTTTCACCTGGTTGAGCTGTCGGGTAGCAGGTTGGAGGGTGGGTGGAAAGAGATGGCAAATGTGTTGTCAAATCTGCCTTCAGAAAAGGGAAAAATGGGGGAGAAGGCTGGGGAAGCCTGACAGGCGACAAATCATGAAATTTTTCATATGACCTCTTTAAGCGACTCGGGAGACCATTTTGTAGCTCTCCCACATACATCCATTATAAACTAGTGTGTCTATTTCTGACATAGTAGGTAGCTGAGCAGATATACATACAATCGCACACTACTCTTGCCATAGTTACAATTCTCCTCAACTCGTTATTCCCTTTATGCTTCACTCTGCTCTCTAAAACTGGAAACATCCCTGCTCCTAGGGCTCAAGAAACTTCTCTCCTCTCCTTAAAAATTAACATATTTGTGCTGTCTGTTCTTCCCCTACTTGACAAACCTCCATGTCTAAGAAAGAAAGAAAGAAAGAAAATCAGCTTCTTTAAGATCTGCCTGCAATGAACTGTGAGTCATGTTTATTCTTTCCCCCCTCATGTTTTATTTCTATATCCCCTAGGGTTGCCAGATGGTTTCAACAAAAATACCGGACACACTTGATATTTCATCACAATCTACATTACATCTTTAGAAAATACCGGACACTTATATTTTCTCATTTATATTTTCTCAATTTGTTTCCCAAACAGAAAGCTCAAATATTGGGCTGTCTGGTTCAGAACCAAACACCCATCCCCTTTTTCCCCAAGTTTAATTTTATATCTCTGTATGAGAGTGAAAAGCAACACATTTATAAATCACTTAACTCTGGTCATGGGTAGGGCTCAGATTGCAATCGTTGTGGTTAAATTCCAGCTTCTGTTTTAAGTTCCATTTAAAAAAAAATGCTACTTATAGAACTCTCATATATTTGTTTGGGGCCAAATTTTCTAGTCTTATTCAAATCCAAGTTTATTCTTTGCCAGTTTGATCCCAGTTTGCTAGACATGTTTGTGTTCTGCATGTATAAAAAAATCCATATGCCTGCCACATGGTCTGATCGGGAAGTGTACAGAGAGAGATCACAAGGGCTGTTTTAGGTTTTTCTTGAGACTTATGGGGAAAGCCATATGGGATGAAAACTGGTTATGTAATTTTTTTAAAAAGTGATGAGCACTGGAGGAGTTAAATTGTGAGATGCACAGTAGGTTAGCCTATCAAGACTTTTGGAATGCCTTAAAATGTGTTAGAGCCATTTGCAGCATTTTAGCCTTGGATGCATCTAAAGTACATGATGCTCAGAACTTTTAGATAACCAAGAATCAGAGGTTCCAGTGAACTGAGCCAAAAGCAGGCTAGGTTTGGAAGACACAAGTATTTTAAAAATCAAGGGACTTTGGAACTCGTAAGGCATTTTTTAAATTGTTATTTTTAATACACTAAAGTAATTAAAAAGGAAAGCAAATGATGCCACTAAAGCTATGTCTACACTGGGAAGGTTTGGCTGCAAAAATGCTGTCAACATACAGAAGTGAAAACTGGTCATCGTTTCTTCTGCCTCCATTGTCCACATTCCATGACCACATTACTAGTTTCCCTGTCAGAGCAAAGCAACATTGGTAAGCATTCCACAGTGCAGTGTTGTGGGAAGGCAGATCCAATCCCCGTGCTTCTTGGAATTCTCCCCAAGTTCTCCCACAGCACACTCAGCTGCCAGGAGGAGCATCACTAGTAGTTCTGTGAGCTCTCCATGCTGAGACATTTCAAAGCAGCACAGCTGTCTCTTCAGGCCTTCTCCTGAAGCAGCAGTTTGCCTGCTGTTGTGTTTCTAATAATTTGTTAGAAAGAATAATTTGTTCTTTTTGTTTGTTCCCCAGATGGAGCAGCTCACACAGCTGTCAGATACTTCCTGGAGCTCTGAAAGGGGAGGAGCGCATGCCCACAGGACAGTGGAGATCACAAAACACTGAGCACAGCCACCAGGGAAGTCATTGTGGGATACCGGAAGAAGCCAGTTGTCTTGACAAAAAACAAGCACTGACAGGACTGGCCTTACCATGAGAAGAACTGAGGTGACCACCTCAGGTGCCAGACTGCGGGGGGGGGGGGAAGGGGGAGTGGGAGGACACGCACCACTAGGACTCAGAGTGTAGAAGACTGTCTGCTGGTGGTGCATATGTATTCTCTCTACTCTAGATGCACAGAGATGGTGGAGTGCTGTGCTGGAGGAAGGAGGGCACAAGAGACACAACAGGCAGGCAGGAGAAAAGGAGGTATATGGGGGCATCATTTGAGCTCTACGCCTCAGATGCCAAAATGTTGAACACTGGCTATTTGTTGATAATAAAGAGAAGGGAAAAGACAAATCTCTCGCAGGGTTAGAAGTTTGTCACCAAAAATGGGTGTTTTTCCTGACAAAAGTCACATTGTAGCATATATGCTCTGCCTTTTGTTGACAAAACAGTGAGGTTTTGGTGTCAAAACATGCCAGCGTAGGCAAGGCCTCAGGCAGTTTTAGGAATGAGGAAACAAGCATTTAGTCACAAAATACACTGAGAATTAGAAAACAAGACTATACTTGAAAGCTACAACAGTATTTCTCATGGTATTTTGGTCTTCTACACCAGATAGAACCTGTAAACTAAGAACAGTTACAATTTTAAGTGAAGGTTAAATGGTGGTGTTCTTACGTTTTCTAAACCTGCTCTCAGTCACTAGTCAAATGAGTATAGCTGGATTACTGCTGTGCAAAATGACATGTTTGTACAGGATAATACTAATCACTTGTACAATACTTTCCAACACAAGTCTAAAACCATTAAGGTTCACAACATGCCTGCAAGATTGTGAATTATTACTGTTCCCCAAAGTAACCCTTGAGGCAGTAGGTTAATATGGCAAGCATCAGCTTTCTTGAAATTTTGCAAAGGATATTTTAGCACAATGTATCAGTTGTATCCAAACCAGAATTTTAAGTTAGCCCATTGTGGTTTTGGTGCTAATGTAGCAACAACCACCCTCAGGAACTGAACTTCTGATTCAGGTGTTTAAATCCATATATGCCTGCAAAACAAAGGAGTTTATATTTGGGATACTAGCAGAATATAGAAACAGCCCTATCTTTAGCTGGAAACTTGCTTTGAATTTTGAAGTTGACAGCATTCTATGTCACCAGGACAATTAATCCAATATGTTTGCTGTATACGTGAAAAACAAAATGTATTAATGAAGAAATTGTTATTTCCAACTTCCTTGAAAGAACAGTGAATCAGACCACAATGTTTTAAGGAGCATCAGTACCAAAGAGAATGTGGAGAAAATACAGAGCCCTTCTTAATGAGAAAATGTCTAGAGTAATAACTGAACTACAGTAACTACGGACAACCCTTCATATGTGAAGTGTGGAGGAACCGATAAGTGGTAGTGAGAAATCTGCAGTGCACTTAGACAGCTTAATTTGTGAAGCTTGCAAACATAATTAAAGGAGTCCTACCGGCTCTCCAACCATAGTGGAATCTTTTCGTATTATGAGTCAGATTGATATATCTCTTGGAAATTGTGAGTTTAACATCTCAAGGCATGGTACCCATGTTCTAGAAGAAATAAAATATTCTCCACACACATGGCACTACTGTTTGGCTGCTCCCAAAAGCAGGGACTCTACTGCTGTGTCTAGGTATCATCACAGACTGAGTCACTCAGGTATCTAGTACATCCATCATGACAGTATCAAAATGCCCTAGAGCAAGTCAAATCATATCCTCTGACTTGCCCCATGGGGAGCTGAGACACTTTTTAAAAATTCTTTCTCTGGGCACGTCAACACTACACTGCCGTGATTGATCTTCTGGGGCTCAATTTAGTGGGTGTAGTATAGACTTGCTAGATTGAACTCAGAGAGCATCCCACTCAGCGCTAGTATTCCTGCTCCTCATGAGGAGTAAGGGAAGCAGACCAGAGCATTTGCTCCCATTGGCCCCTGTTGTGGGCAGTGCAGAAGTGTGATGTAAGATATAGCTGGAATTGCGTATCTTATTTTGACCTGTCGATGTAGTGTAGACCAGGCCTTCATGCTCTTCCAAAAGGAAGTGCCATATATCTGTTGGAGAAGAATTCGATAAATATGAGGCAGAAGAGGAGACCCAATCCTCTGTATTTGAAGGTTTTACTTTATGAACTTAAAAACAACAAATAGTCTTTAAAGAGCTACCAGGCTAACAAAACATGTAGCTGGTATCACGAGCTTCCATGGGCACAGCCCACTTCTTCAGATGATGGTCATCTAAAGAAGTGGGCTGTGCCCGCAAAAGCTTATGATACCATCTACATGTTTTATTAATCTTTAAAGTACTACCAGACTATTTGTTGTTTCTTAAGTTTATCCTGTACAGACTAACTTGGCTACCCCCTGAAGCTTTTTTTACTTTTAAGTTCCTCTGGGACACTGGATAGGACTGAACGTTTGTGCTCGGACCTTGTCTCAGAAAAAGGGATTGTTTTAGTTAGACTGAACAGGGACTAAGGACTTTAAAAGGTCATTATTAGGACTAGAGCCAGTCAAATGAAATTTTTAAATTAAACAAACAAGTGAAATTTTCACAAAGCCTCCCATCCACCTACTTTGTTTTTTTGACAAGTTATACAGATGGTCAAGCATCTTGTTTAAAAATTAAACTAATTTTTTTAAAAAGTGCTCCCTCACTTTTGGGGGAGGGGAGGGCAGGGCACTAAGGACAGAAATCTGGATTCTGTATTATACCTGGAGTCAATGTAGCGTATAGATCACTGGAGTGGTGTGATCTTGTCATCCTGTAGCTTTTCAAAAGAAGGCTCCTTCGCATCTGATAAGTCATTTTCAGACTTGATTATTACAATGTTTCCACATGAAGAGTGTTGCAGCATGGACAGTGCCAAGAGCCCAGGAGCCATGTCTGCATTAGGGATGATAACTATCGGTTAATTGAATAGTCGAATAACCTCGTGAATTCTTAATGGTTAGTTGACAATTCTACAGTCTCTGTGGGCGGGACCAGCAGCCCATGTGCCTCACTCCCAAGGAGTCCCCTGCCATTTTGTGCTGCTGCCTCTGTATCAGAGGCAGCCATGCACATTGCCAGGCAGAAGCTGATCTGTGAGGGGAGCCAGTTTACAAACCTGTCGCCCTGTGCTGTTGCCTCTGATAGAGGCATCAGCATGGGGTGTTACACCCCTAATCTGCATTCAATAGAAAGAGCAATAGAGTTCTGGTCAGCTGAAGCTGGTACAGTAGAACCTCAGAGTTATGAGCATCTTGGAAAGGGAGGTTGCTCATAATTCTTAGGCGTTCATAACTTCAAACAAAATGTTACCTTTGTGTTTCAAAAGTTTTACAACTGAACATCAATAGAACTTTCAGACTTTACTATACAAAAGAAATGTTGCTTTTAACCATCTAAACTTAAATGGAACAGAAATGGTTTCTTTACCTCACCATTAAAAAAAAAATCCTCCTTTTATTTTTAGTACTTTAACGCAGTACTGTCATGTTTCTCTATTGTCCTGAGCTAAAACAAGATCATTCCCCAGGAGAGCCAGCATTGTCAGGTTAGTGCCATAACCTGGCCTGAAGCCCAGCTAGGACGGCTGGGTCTAGATTAAAGGACAAATCTGAATCAAACTATATATACCCACTTCTGCATAATTTACATTGCTTTCAGTGGGTGGTGATTGTACTGTCAGCATTTTATAATACAAGATCACTCCAAATAAAAAGGGAAATGAATTGTGATTCAAGCAATGTATTTGAGATGGAAATAGGCTTTCAAATGAAAGGCATCCTCATAGAAGTATTTTGAAAATTTGGTAGTGTATCGATACTAAAAAAATTAAACTATGGAATTTATCAATTTTACTGGGAAATCTTTGAATATCTCATGATACAGCCTGATATAACCAGTCTGATGGAGTAACTTAGTCTGTGATATTGTTCAACAAACTCTGCTAGCTGTAGGTTCCTCCTTTCAAACAATTCTCATTTTCTGAAATGGCAATATATTTTTGTTTTAGATATCTACCTACATACACATTTAAGTGAGCTAGGGAAAAGATGTGCAGTGCTGTGCTTTTTTCTATTTTTAAATCATGTAACTTTTTTCTGCAATGTCAAAATGTCACTTTTTTTTTTTAATTTGACCTGTTTAAGTACCGGTAATTCACCAAAACTCTTATGTCTAAAGTTCACAGATGCCAACTGGAGTCACTGCAAATGACAGACAGAGGTATATGGGGCTATTATTGCACAAAATAAATGTAATCAAAGGCTGAATTGTGACAACAGATACTAAAAGATGTACCTCTTGTGAAGAGCAATGTATTCTCTTAAGGTGGGACTTTCCATTACACACAACATACACAGAGAGATCTATTCAGCTGCATACCTAGAGAGAGCAATGAACCAAGGTATTTCTGTAGCTGATATATCAGATATCATATAGGTTAGTTCTACTGTAATATTTACAGACCCTGGTAAAAGCTATATTAAAATATTTAAAATCTAACAGATAAATGACAAACAAGGACATTCATAATTCCACATCCTAAGCATAATAGTTCATAATATGAAATTGGATTGAGAGGAGATCTAACAATGAATCATATTTCCTGTCTCAATTGTGAAAGGGGACTCAGCCTGAATCAACCCAGCCTGCCATTTTGCAAATAGAAATAAGTGCTACTGACAGCAGCATTTTAACATCTGCGCCTGCAAATTCAGTAAATCAGACACATCTCTAAGGAAGTTCACTTGCATCTGCATTTACTTCCATTTGGAAAACTATAGGCTCCTATAGGGAAGCTGATTACTACCTGGAATAATGTTTTTCTCTCTCCTTGTTTCAAGGTTCCCTGCCTATTGCCAGCCCATCCAATTCTTGAGCTCATTTATTTTTCTCTACTCCTTCTCAATTTAATTATAATGAGAAGTGCCATGAGAGCATACTGAACAGCATTTGGAAAAACAAAGTGTAGCATCAAATAGCAAAGGTGCTCCATCGACAGACCCATGTAGATGAGTTTACTAGACATAGCAAAATGAAGAGGTGATTTAAATAATTGCTGCTTCATTTACATCAAAATGGCTGCTGCACTATGCCGATCAGCTGATTGTTGTGGAGCATCTAGACTACTGCACTGTGCCAAGGGAAGCCTTTGTTGATCGCTCCAGTAAACCTCATTTCACTTTGTTGATGCCACACTTTGTTTTTCCAATCTTCAGCGGAAGATTAACTGTGCCAGACCAGAAAGTGACCTTAAAGCTATCTGAACCAGCAACATGAAGATCACTCAGGACATGGGGATTTTCTAGGTTCCTAGCGCCAGATTATTGGCCCCCACACTATTGTCTCCATGTGTTCAGTGGAAATGGGGCAAAGCATTCCTCTGCTTGGAACTGTTATTTTACTGTTTCTCTGTGCCCCACCCTTTACTATCAAACATATGGATCTGAGTCTTAAAACTGAAATTTGAGGCATCTGCAGATGCACCATGAGTATCTGACATCAGGTGAGAAAGTTATACTCAATGCTCCTTCCCTGGACATCCCTCCCACAATTGCAACAGAAAGGTGTTAGTAAGCAGCAGTGTTTACTCTTCTGCTTGAAGCTAGCGAATAATGAACACAGTAGTAATACTTGGATTCCTCTCTTTCCCCCTCACTTGAAATTCTTCATGGGAGGCAGACATCACACAAGATACAGGAACTAGCCGGGAGCTGCTCAGATAGGTTGTCCTCCTCTTATTTGGAGACCACCGACAGTCTCAGAATGCCTTTGCCAATATTCCTATCAGAAGTTGAAATAAGATTTGGGCTAATCTGTTTTCCTTTTTTACTCATTTCTCAGATTATCCCATAGTTGTAACAGCAGGCTGGAGACACTAGAGCCCCATTAGGAATTCCCAGGCTCACCCTTGGCAGGCTATGGCACTATTATTATATAGCACCATGGATGTGCACAGTGCTTTACAAACATAAAACAGAAGGGCCCTCCCCCCCAAAAGAGCTAGCAGCCCAAGGGCTCAGCGACAGGTTTGCAGATTGGGGTTGTGAGAGTACAGCATGAGCCAGTGCAGAGCTAGAGTATGGCTGTATTAATCACAGTTTAATAAGATGAGATAAGCACTGTAGGCTGCTGGGCCAGCAGGAACACTGTTGGGATACCCCAAGAGGTACTGTGCATATGACCCTGAGACACACCCTTCCCTCAGGCCCCTTAGATAGGGCCAGTAACTGACTTGGAAATCTATTTCATCATCCTCTAAGACAGGGGTGGGCAAATACTGGTCCACAGGGCAGATCCAGTTCACCAGGGTAAGCCCCTGGCAGGCCACTGCCACTATATTTATGTGTGGCTCTACACATATGGATGCATAATCTGGCTGGCTTGGTCCTGGGCCCCTGACTTGTGCTCAGGCCTATAACTACCAGTCCAGCGGCCCCTTTTAGGCTGGGAATGGAAGGCAGGGCAGGCAGCAATGCACACGCCAGTCCAATGTCAGCACAGCCCAGGCCCTGGTTCAGGAAGGGGCAGCCAAACAGTTCCCAGGCACAAGTGGGGAGGGGGAGACTGCCACCCGGTATGTGGGGTGGTGTGGGGGGACACACGTGTCTTTCCTATTCCACCTCATCCCAGCCCAGAGCCCTAGAAGTGGCAGCCTTGGCTGCTCCTGGGGTCAGCGGGGAATCTGATCCGCAACACACTGACACACGTTAAAGGGTTATAAGGTTAGCCTGACCATTGTTGGCTTCCTCTGGGCCACTTCCAGACTCCCCTTCAGTCTCTATCTGGTTCCTGGTCAGCTGCTGGTTCTCAGAGTCCTGGTAGTCTGCATTGTGGCCTAGGGTAAGGAAAGTCTCCTTCTCCAGTTCTCGACCTCTGCCAGATCCTCAGGTCCCTCCTGGCACGAGAGCTCAGGGAAGGCCTCTGCTTCCTTGGAAAGCTAGGCCCCTACTGAGCTGTTGGGCTGGGCTTTTATGCTCCCTGCCCCACAACTGGGCCTCTGTGGAATTAAAGGCACAGGATCCATCTCAGCCCACCCGAGCTCAAAGACGGGTTTTTCCCCCTTAGGGTCAGTGAGCAGCCACCCCTGCTCACTACAGGGTGTTTGCAGTTCCTGCTGGCTGTGGATTGGCATTCCCGGTAAATGGGACCTGCAGGAAGTGGTCTACAGGTCTATGCCGCTTACTTCAACTCCACCATTACCGGCCAATGGGAGTTGAAGTAAGCGGCGGAGACCTGTAGACCACTTCCTGCAGTTCCCATTTACCAGGAATGCCGATCCACAGCCAACAGGAGCTGCAATTGTCCGTACCTGCAGACGCACTGGTAAATATAGCAAAAGTGGCCCACCAGGGCCCATCCAGGTGAACTGCTGCCATTTTATTGTCCACCTTGATCTTAGAACACCTCTAGAACATGCTCAAATAAGCCACTGCTCCTGGGAGGTAAAACAAACAACAGAGTTCTAGAGAATCCCAGCTCATCTCAGATCCATTTACATTAAGGCACCTGTGACCTGACTTTAGCCCTCATATCATGTGTGCCCCTGTGTTGTGCCCCCACAAGTTGTCTGAACTTCAACCCTTCTCCCAGCAGAGATTTGGAGTAGACACCATCCACGTGTGCTTACTTACTCTGGATATGGTGGGAAAGCTTCAATAGGATGGGGGTTTCAGAGCTTCCTAGTTGTGGCAGACTCTGGGTGACTCTAGTCTTTCTTCCGGAGGCTTGTCCCACAATTGAACCTGCTCTCAAACTTGCCTTAGCTCTGTTTCTCACTTAGTTTGAGCAGGACTTTGTGAGCTGCAATTCCCCCACCCCTTAAACTGCAACTTCCTTGTGGAGATATGGTGCTGTGGCTGAGGTATAGTATCTGGTCCAGACCCACTGATGATTTGGGAGACAAAAGACTGGGCCTTTAGGTGGAAGCAGACCAGTGCAGGAATCAGTGTGATGGATTCATTTACAGCAACCTATTCCACCAAGAACATCGGTTGCTGCACTCTGTATAAGCTGAAGCCTCTGCATTGCTGGATACAGGGAGTTAGTCATCCAACCTGGCCGTGACAAACCTATGGGTCACTGTGTCTAGATCCAGAGGTAGGGAGAAAGACCAAAGCAAACTGGAGGAAGAGCTCCATTGCTGGACAGGGAGGACAAAGTCCTGACTAGCTCTTTGAAGCATTAATACATAGGTCTTTTTGTCTATTTGAGATAGCATTAGGAGAACGAACATGCTTCGCAATAGGGGATCACTCTAATTCTGAGCTAGCAAAGAAATAGGAAGAGAGGAACCATACCTGGGAAAATAGGTATACAGGTTGTCACAAAAGCAGAACTGTACAATGTGAATGGAGTACTTTACCTTTTTCCATCATTATTTTCATTGCTGGCATTCATACTAGCAAATGAACAATGACAATACATCTCTCTATTCAGCTGATAATGAGCTGATTTACCATTCAGTTATACGGCTTTCATTTGTGTTTCTGCGACTTACTTTATATATTAAAAGGACATTTATAGGGTTCCATAATTGCGAGTTTGACATATACAAGTGTTCTTAAAGTTTTACCAACAACGAACATTCATTTTGTGGGCCATACATGATTAGACTGATGTCAGAGAGTATGATATTAACTTGCAGGTATTTTGGCAGCTCCTTTTCCCTGGAGAGGCATCAAAGAATCTGAGCATCAGTCAAACGGCTTCAAATCTAATTTAAAGTAGGTTCTCTAACTAGAAAAGAGAGCACACCCCAGTTCAAGGGGAGGGTATGGTTGTAACACAAGTTAACTTCTGAGTTACAGCAGAGCTTGATAATGTATCTCAAGGTCTTACACTTTCCCGCACACTACATCTTGCTTTGATGAACAGTTCTGGGTAATTTATCCTAGTCAAGGGTGGGTGTACCATTGTCACTAGAAAAAGTGACAGAATTCTATATACTGGACCAAAGTCACAGTCCTTCTGATGAATTCCTACAACAGTCTATTTTTATCACCTTTAGACTGTCAAAGCAAGGTTAGAGGATTAGTCACAGATCCAATAACAGTGCAGTGCAATGGCATAGCCCATCCAGCTGCAGCATGAATGTGAAATTTCTTTCCCTTCTCCCAATTGCTTTCTGACCCAGTGGTGAGAGTTGTACAAATTGAAGTCTGATCCCGCTATGGATAGACTTTTACAACCAGAATTATGGAGCTGAAGTCCTGATCTAAAGTTGCAAGAAAATTTAGTGGAAAAAAGAGGAAATATTGGGCCACTGACAAACAAAAAAGAAACTGGAAGGGAGACTAGACCCCTATAGGCTGGAATGAGATCACTGCCCAACCCAAGTCTAAGTTGCAACATGGTAGTCTGCAAAATTCTGCAAGTCTTTTAAGGGTCCTAAGCCTGTGACCGGCCAAATTTCACACACTTTTAGTTTTCAGGCTGTAAGTGTCACACTGCTCTACAGATGGTTATTAGCCATCCTATGCAAATATCTGAAGAAAAGAATGCAGAGGGCTTTGGAGCACATTAATGGTGTTGGATAGTGTAAGCCACTTGAGTCAGTTCTGTGCTCAGGCCCATAAACCAATGCCCCAGTGGTCCTCTTTAAGCCCGTTCCCTGAGAACAGGGTGGGGCAGGCAAACAGTTCCAGTTTTTAGGTAAGCTCAGGTCCTGGTGCAGGGCGGGCAAGCAAATAAACAAATTGCCGGCAGGAGAGGGAGGAGACTGCCACCCAGTGTGCGGCATATGGGGGAGAGGGAGGAGAAACACAGGCCCACCCTACTGCACCAAGTCCTGTCCCAGGGCCCCAGCAGTGGCAGGTTTGGCTGCCATGGGGGTCAGTGGGGATCTGGCACACATGGGGTGTGACTAGACTACAAGGTTTTGTCAACAAAAGTGGACTTTTGTCGACAAAACCATACCTGCGTCTACATTGCCGCTGAGTTCTGGCAACATAACTCGGCAGTAAACCTCATTCTACGAGGAATAACGCCTTTTGTCAACAGAGTTCTATCAACAGGAGGCGTTATAGCATCTACACTGTCCTTTGCGTCTACACGGTCACATCGACAAAGCGTCTTGCTTTGTCAAGAGAACTGGATGTAGTCTAGACGCTTTTTGTTGACAGAAGCTTTGTCAACAGTATCTGTCGACAAAAATTCTGTCGACAAAGCCTGTAGTCTAGACGTACCCATGATGTTGACTCACTCAAATATAATGAGGTCAGCCTGACCGTAGTCGGCTTCCCCCGGGCCACTTCCAAACTCCCCCTTGGAGTATACCTGGCTCCGCTGGTGCTGCCAGTACTCAGGGTCATCGGGATCCAAGCCCTCAGGCAGGAGGAAAAAAAGTCTCCTCTTTGGTGGGGGGGGCCCCTGTGGTTTGGGCCAGTCCTCCGTTTCAGCCAGGTCTTCAGCAGCCTCCCTGCTCAGGAGCTTGGGGATGGCCTCTGCTTCCTCTGATGGCTGAAGCCATACTGAGCTCCTGGGCTGGGCTTTTATACATACCACTTACCCTGCCCCTTGGCTTCCAGGGAAATAAAGGGGCAGGACCAGACTTGGCCCACCTTGGCTGGAAGAGGGGTTCTTCTCCCTCTGGGTCAGTGAGCGGCCACCCCTGCTCACTACAGATAGCAATGAGAGAACTGGTTAACATAAATCTTCACCCCTTTCCAGAACAGAAACTGCAGCAAACCTGTTTAAAGGTTCAATTAAACTTTTTTTAAACCTCAGATTTTTTCTTGTGTCTGTATCTGGGAAAGCCAAGCCAGGAAGTACTGAAATATCTCTATCAAAGTATTTCTCATAAGATTTCTAGCCCCGTATTGGAGGCTGAAAAGATATGGATTACTTAGATAAGCATCCAGGGACCAATTCTGTGCTGGTGAATATGGATATAGTTGCAATGAGCAGAGAACTTGGTTCCCGAACTTTCAACTGTTAGAGTCATGCTACAGAAGTCACCTGGAAAGATCTCGCTACTAGATTTATAAGCTCAACAATGAACAGCTAAAGGACTGCACCAAAAACTTCCCAAATATGCCTGATCTTTGACACCACTAACTTCACCATTAGCTATTTCTCTGCCATGCCATGTCCTCTCCCCCACCTCCTTCATATAATTTGCCCATTAAGTGACTCAGACTATTTCATCTAGAAAGCATCCCTGCTGTACAGTAATACTAGTGTATTCATTGGGGGAGGATTTTTAAGCTGTCTGAGTCATCAGCATTCTGCATGTGGGCTGCTCCTAATGTTTCATGATTCAAACTTAGACAATAACCACTTGGAGGAATTATTTTCTCAGAGCAGTGAAGAAAAATAATTTGACTCCCTAATGAAAACATCCCAATAGTGAAGGCTTTAGCCCTGATCTCCTAATCAAGATATATGTTCTTCAGAGCCTCTCCTATTAAACCTATATCTAGCTACCACAGAATATAATAAATTGTGGGGTTTATATGTAGTTCTATCTTTTAAAGCCCCTACACCCAGTACAGTAGACTGCGCTAAGGCTTCTAGCTTCAGCTTCTCTAAGGAATAGAGACTGATGAATGTATGCACTTGATCTGACCATCAATCGGATGGAGGAGGTTTTTACGTGACACAGTATTCAGAGATAAATCCATTTCTAAGTTAGGTTGGGATATTTTTTCAAAAATATTAAATAATTTGTTTGAAGGTCAGGACATGCTCTAAGAGTCATAAAACTTGCCAGAAATCTCTCTCAAATGGATCATCATGGATGATAGTAATTTTTTTGCAACCTATCAGTATTTTAAACATAAATCCCAAGCATAACTCAAAACCTCTCTTGTTTAAGAGCCAACAGGTAGAGATTTCAAAAGCACCTTGTCACAGCTCCCATGCTTTATGAAAATTGGCTTATCAACATGAAAATGCATAACTCAAAGACACTTCACGTAAAATGCATCATGTAACATATCATATATATAAAGTTACAATCTGCGGAATGTGTATTTTCTATTTGTGTGTACATATCACTCTTGTACATGAAGTTAGAAATATGAAATGTGAATCTGTTTATAAATCTAGATTTTTGTAGTGAGGGTCATTTGTGATATTTGAGAACGTAATGGCCCAATGCTCAAGATAATGACCTCTGAATAGTTTTGGTTTTCCTATAAGCCTGGACT
This sequence comes from Pelodiscus sinensis, assembly GCF_052426305.1. NCBI lineage: Eukaryota > Metazoa > Chordata > Testudines > Trionychidae > Pelodiscus > Pelodiscus sinensis. The sequence continues at coordinate 16,211,331 of NC_143064.1, read as the reverse complement.
ATGGTTGGTCCTGCTAGGACATGTGGCCAGCCTACCTGCTGCTGAATCCATTTTGGATAGTGTACTGTTCCACACCAGGTGAGAAAAGTTTGAACTAAACACGAAGAATTCCTGTCCCGGGGAAAGGGAACATAGAAGGCAGGAAACCAAACAATAGGGGCAGTTGCCATGAGATACCCCAATTACCACCCATGATGCCTGCTGAAAAAACACTAATTCTGAACAGGGGGAAGGATTGGGCCTAAGCTATGAGGATAAGAATTTGCATGCAACACGTTTCTTAAATTAAGCAGCTTATCTGGCATGTTGTGTTTATTTTGTATTTAGTAACTTACTTTGATCTGTCTGTAATCATTTGCAATTACTTATATCAAGCCCAGTGTAAATAATTGTTACCTGGGGGAGCAACCACTGTGCATCTGTCTCATTGATCAAGAGAGTAGCCAGATGAGCTTTCTCTGTGTAAAACTCTCATACAGGAGAAGACATTTATTTGAGGGTTTGGTCCCTAAATTCTGTCAAGGCCCTATAGCTGAGCCTTCCCTAGCTAAGCTGATTCAGTATCTATGTTGTTCTGCTGAAGTGCTGTTACTCCAACTCTATGCTTTTGCTGGGGGAGATGAGAGCTTCTGGCTCAGTAGGACAGAGTGGTAGGGAGCCCAAAGGGCAGGTAGGCAGGCTCAGTGGTATGATTAGCACTTTGGGTAGCAATCCCAAGGAGGCATCTGTGATCACACACCTAAGATACTGAAGAACTTAAGTCCCATTTTAAAAAGTGATTTAGTCATATAGACTGGGAATGAGGAAGACTATAGGCTTGGGGTTAGATGCAACCCCTGGCTTGCCTAGATCCAGCCCCTGAAGCTCAGGGCTCCCTGCAGCATTGAGGAGCCAGTGCTGGTGCTCCAGCCTCCCCATCACTGCCCTGCAGGGCTAGAGCACAGAAAATCTACTAGCTTGGGCCCCATAGGCTCTGGTGTGTGAGGGGAGTGTTTTTCTTCTCAGTCAGGGCTACTTCAGAGGGAGGATTGTTTGGTTTTTTTGGGGGGGGGTTCCCCCACTTCTCATTTGTGTGCAGCCCATGACTGATTTTTCTGTGGGTCAGCAGCCCCCTCAAAAAAACAACAACAACAACAAAAAACCACTTTTTTTCAGATATAGACTTTGAAATCCTACAGACTTTCATACCCTTGGTTGCTACAGATTTTATTAAAATAGAACTACTGAAAATTCTACCTCAAATAATTCAGTAATGGAGGAAAGAGTCAATAAAGAAGTTGGAAAAATTAGAGTGTTTGGTGTGCACAAAGATCTGGCTTCTTGATGCCATGATCTGAGTGAGAAAATTCAGACCCATCCCTTTTTCTGAGTGTTATTTGGCTACTTCCAATTCTTCTTTGTTTTTTGCTTCAATGGGGTCAGAAAACCTAGACCTTGTTTGGAAAAGGGGATTTGAGTGTTCAAAGACCCATTCTTTCCCTGTGACTGATTCCTCCCCCCATCTCATCTTAGGAGAGATGGGCAAGAGCTGATGACAGATTGTGATTTGCTGTTTCCAGTGTAAGGAAGGAGGCAAATAATTCGGCCCTTTGCTGCTAGAGTGAACAGCATTGCAGATCTTCACCAGTCTCCAGATCCTTCACCAACTGTCAAAGAGTATGCTATATTCCTAAGGACATAATGGAAGGCTCCCTCTGCATCTCTGAACTCTGAGTTATAACGACCTTTATCCTATTCTCACTGAAACCAAGGGGGATTTTGCTACTGGCTGCACTAGAAATAAGATTGGAGTCTAAACAGAACCATATGCTTCTACGGTGTGGAGTGAGACTCCATAATGCCCCTTCGAAGAGAGGTCAACAGCCCTTCACATTTACTGTGCAATCCCAATGCTCACAAAATTGATTCTTGTACTGAGGTCATGGCTGAAATACAACTTTCACAGCAGTTACTTTCTAATGGTTCTGGATAACATTTTAATAGTGACCATTCTACATACAACTGTTTTCCTATCCTTTACAAAGAGGATGCAAATTCTGACAGTTCCCAGAAAATTGAAACCTCTCCAATGAAGACAAGAACAATGATATCAATATATTATGACTAGTAGCTTTTACAAATCATCCGCACAAAATATATTCTCCTGCTTGATGCTTACTTTGATAGCACAAATATTAATGGTCATTTACTTATTTTCGTGTCAGCATTGCTTGGCATCTGAAATCAATATTAGCACAAATGAACAATATGCAGGAGGGATTTCCAATACTGTCTACACTTAAAGATTCCAACCCTCACTTTTGCAACCATCAGAAAGATTCAATACTAATTGACGGTGTCTTTATAGATATATAAACGCACAGGCCTATGAAAATTATGGAAACTGTAAAAGAAAGCATTTACTTTCTGGGGTAAACTAGAGCTTGTTCCCATCATTCATACTTTATTTACCCTACTCCCCACAGAGTCATTGCTCTTAAAGACAAACTAACAACCATAATCACAAGGTAGTATTTAAGGTGCCACAAAGATTTACTATTAAAAATATATGAATAATGCAATAGCTCTGATATCATGTATGGAAAATATTGGTAAGTGTTACCTGCTGTACAGTCTCCAGGGAAGGCAACAATGCCTCCTTCCTCCAGCCAGCAAAGTGCTATCATGAGATCTCACGAGGAAGTTTCTCTCCACTGCTAAGATCTAGGGACTGGATTTTTAAAATAGTGCTGACGGGTCTCTGTTTTGAAGGGTGGAATCTTTTGTCCCTATATACTGCATCCCATATTTTCCATATTAATATTATGGTATGATTGTGTCATAATCACAATGTATTTAATGAAAGATAGGCCATGTGATGATGTGAGGTATTATTGGAAAGGTCATTATTTACAGAATATGATTGTCCTAGTTGTATGCATGCATTATTTGTGTATCTAAAGTTAGGATTATTGACAATGCATCTGCACTACAAAAATATTGGCACCTGGGGAAGGCCCACCAGGTAAAATGCAATTGGTCTGGCTGGAAAGAAGTCAGTTGACCATTAGGGAAGAACAGCAGATCTTTGAAGATGCTAATCTCACACCTTCCTGGGATGCTACAAATGGCCTTTGACTCATGGCTGCTCTGACACTTCAGGGACATGTGATCATGTAACCTGGTAATAGACTCCATTATAGAATACCAGTATTCTTCCACTGGTGGGAGAGAGAATCACATTGGGAAACAATGGTTTCCACCATATATAAAGCCTAGTCAAGGCAGGGGAAGAACAATGTTCACTTTTCACTGAGTCGTTGCCCAGAATGACTGTTTGAACATCTAAGGAAGACCAACCGACCGACCAAGGGGAGAGAACCGAGCCAGGGCTGGAAAGGGAGTATGGCCTGTGAAAAGAATACCTGGAGTTTTATGCTGCAGGCAAGAGCAGCTTGCCTTAAAGAACCTCTGCAATTTGCTTAAAACACTATTTGGGGTTGAGAAATTACTGCTTGTAACCAGGTTTTTTGGCATCTAAGTTCATATTGCAGTTTGTTTTATTTGCTCGGTAATCTGCTTTGATCTTTTTGCTATTTCCTTATATTTACTCAAAAACTCTCTTTTGTAGTGAATAAACTTGTTTGTTTTCTTTAAAGCCAGTTTGTGCAATACATGGGGTGGGGGGAAGCCAAAAAGCTGTGCATCTCCCCCTCCACACTGAGGGAGGAAATCTCATAAGCTTACACTAGACAATTCTCTGTTCAGCACAGGATGATACAATTTGGGGTTTATACTCCAGAGGGATGTACACTCAAGTGTGGGCCAATTCCTTAGCTGAAGCCTTCCCATTCAGAGCTGATTTCATCTTCTGAATCTTTCTGAAGTTAGGTGTGTCCCTATCTGTGCATGTGCTGGAAGAGGCTAGTGAGCTTGGCTCAGCAGGACTGTGTAAAGGAACTCAGGGTAGAAAAAACAGAGGACTCAGTAGTAACACAGTATATCAGGTGGCATTCTATGGGGGAGGAGGTTACCCATCACAGCTCCCCTTTAGACAGAATAGCAAAATCATACTCCCAAAAACAGAAACTGATTTTCAAAAATCAGGCCCCACAGCTATAGCAGATTCCTGCACAACATGTATCTCAAAATAATAATAAATAAAAAAGGCAATTCATAAGCAGCAAAATGACAAAGAACTCCTTACGGAGGACTAAAGCCCATATATCTTAGAGGTTAGAGTGCGCTGTACAAAACAGAAAATCTGGAAAAAAATGGAAGGTCTTTTATCATCCTAAAGCCCAAAGTTCTCTTTTACAGCCCTTGCAATGAGCAAAAGTATTAAAATGCCCACTAAACAGAACTGCTTCTACATTACAGAAGTAAATTAATACTTGTTTTCAAGAATCCTGATTAAACAAGTGCTTTCTTGTTGTATACTTTAATTTGTATTATATGATTCATCATTTTCTGGAGCATCCATTATATTCAATTGAAATTGAAACTATTTTATTTGAAGATACAGTGAAAAGATTGAAGTGGTTGCTTAAGTGGCAAATATTGCCCTCCCTCTCCTGTGTAATGAAAGTTAGCATCTCAGCACTGCATGAACAAGGAGGCAGAATTCAGTTGAGTGCAACCCTTGTGTTTCATGGCTTCATTGCTTATCTGCACAATATGTACCTTCTTTTAACATGCAGCATGAGACGCGCACACAGAATTATGTCAGTGTACAGCCTACGTCTGTTACAATATAAACCAGTTAAATGAATGACATGCTCCCCCAACTCACCCCTCAAGTTCCAGTGACCTGAATAAATGCCTAGGATAACTGCCCCAGTGCAAAAGAAAGGAGTAGGGAAAGGAATACTTCCTAGCTTGCATATGAAAGTAAAGTACAGCCTTCATGTCTCATCAAAAATGATAGATGTGAAGGTGGAACCAATCTGGTTCCATTAGCAAAACAATGCTGTTTAAAAAGGATAAAGTCCTAGGTGCCAGAAGGCCAACTGCAGTAAGCAGGCTGTATAAATGAGAGGCTCAGGGCTTGATTCATCAAAAGGAATGCAGCAAGATGTCTTCGAAGAGAGGAAGAAAATTAATTCAATGAATCATGTAAGTGGCAGCCTGCATCTTGAGGGAACAGTTCTACATACTGTAATTAGGAATGTGTTACAGAGTTTCATTAATAAATGTTTAAGAGGCAGGAAGGAGCCAGGAGATTCCATATACAGGGACACCCTGGACTGAGTAGTTCTGATTAGCTAAGAGAGAGTCTTTAGGACCACATGCTTTGGGGCCTGGTTGAAATGGGGCAAACATTAATACCTTGTCCCTTCCATTATGTGCTATGCAGACTTTATTAAACATCCTGTAACAAAGGCATAACAAAGATTTCAGCCATGCAGTTTCTCGAGGTTATGGATAGGGATATTAAATTTAATCAGCTAGTCAGTGGCTTTTCCATCGGCTAGTCTAAAAGCGGGGCTGCCCCAGAAGGGTTAGCTTCTAGCCCCAGGAGCTAGCCCCAATGTAGCTCTGCCTTTTAAACGTATTAAGAGCCTTCCCCCTCTTAATACATTTAAAAGGCTGAAGCAGCAAGGATTCAGCGCAAGCCAGGAATCAGCAGTCCCAGGTCCCCCTGACTGTGCTTCTGCTTTTTAAATGTATTAAGTGCTGGCTGCCCCAGCAACAGCTCCTGCTCCCCGCCTCCCCTTGCTACCTTGGATAGAGGCAGCGAGGGAAGAGACTAGTCGACTATCCAATTGTCCAATAAACAAAAGCTTGTTGACTAGTCGCTTACAACCCTAGTTATGGAGCATTCAAGGACCTATCTTGTCCACTGAATTCCTTTTTATTTCAATGCAGAATGGCAGACCCTTGATATAGTTTTAGGGTTTCTATTTCATAGGTCTTTTCCAGCACCGGTATTTGGCTCTAAGAGGTATTTACAACTATTTTTTAAGTAACAATCAATGTAGTCTAAACTAAATTTGCAAAACATTTGTGTCTGCTTTTTGCTAATGTTCCTGTGAGCAAATTCTTGTTCGCAAGAAAGGTCAAGGGACGGGAAAGTGTCAAAAATAGCTGTGCTGTTACAGTGCTCAGCCATTATAGGTATGTAATCAGGTAGCACCCCACTGCTCACCTAACTGTGTGCCCCAAAGGTCAGGTGCCACCCTTTCTGGTGTATTGGACTCCAAAAATAAAAGACTGAACTCAAAACTAGGGTGATCTGAGCATTCATGGACAGGACTCCAGATGTCTGCGGAGGGCTTGTCTCTGCACAGCCAGTCATTGTTTCCGGATTCACTTGGCCCACCTACAACCAGGAGGCTTGCCCAGATAACCTATCACAAGCTCTTGGTAAGAACTAGGCTCCCCCCTCATGAAGAAGAAGCAGAGTGCTCTCCTTCCAGACCCTCCTCCAATGGAAGTGGGTCTCTTGCTTTTAAGACTCCTCATGTCAGCTGCTGCAGGTAGAGCAAAGCCAGCCAGGTCCACAGGCCCTTGTTCCTGCCCTCCCAGACTCACCACACATCATGCAGCTCGTACACAAGTCACCTCGCCGGCAGGGAGATATATTAGACAGGCTGATAGCTAGATCTGCAGGAGTCTTTTCATTGATAGTATGCGATCAGTCATCTTGAAAGTTCACTGGCAGTTTGGGAGCCATCAAATTAGAGAGCAGAAGTGTCATGTGACTTAAGTGGCTGATTGCACAGCATGATTAGCATAATATAAAATTGAATATCTGATGCAATAGCCACCGCAAATCACTATTTATATTGCCATACTGCCTAGGAGTCTTGGTCATGGCCCCGGATCCTACTGTGCCGGGACAGTACAAACACAGAACAAACACAAAAAGTGGTCCCGGCCCCCAGAGAATTTACAATCTCCATGCAAGACATGACCCAACAGGATATAAACATTCAGATAGGGATGAATTAGGAAAAAAAGTGAGATGGCATTGGTCAGCACAATATGCAAATATGCCTCATCCTAAAGCATTCTCTGAATAATAGCAAATGAATGAACAAGGGAAGTCTATTCACAGATAATGCCCCCACCAAGAAGGGGTGAAACAGCACTTAGATGTTCGCAGTGACAAAACAGAAGCACACGTGTGGAATAAACTGTTAACCGTGAACAGTATATCTGGTTCTAGTCCTAAATGGTCCTTTGCTGAGATAAATAGGAAGCATTTGGCCCAGACAGGGTTGGATCATATTGTAGGCTAGATCTTCAGCTGATGCAAATCAGCATAGCGCCACTGAAAGCAATAGAGCTACCCCGAGTTACGCTATCGGAGAATCTGGCCCGGTAGGTTTACTTTATTCTTTATTTTAGGGGGAAAAAAAGCCTGTGGCTTTGTTCTCCCTCTCACCCCTGCTTCAGTAGCAACTTCATGTCTTTTGGGGCCACACTGTCCATCTTGCTGTAACACACGTATAACCCACATGCCTTCTGAGTGCGGTGTCCTGTCCCACACTCAGTGGTGCGGTGACACCAAGACCACTTAGAGAGAATACCGAGTCTGCTCTAGAGCCTTAGCAGAAAGCCAGCCGACTTTTCACTCACGTGGCACAGGTGCATGCAGGAGCGGCCCTAGACGAGCTGCCGGCAACTGGCGCCCTAGGCGAAACACGTGATTGGCGCCCCCGCCTACAAAGCCCATTTATCTTGGTGCCCTAGGTGACTGCCTAGGTAGTTTGTATTGACAGGCCACCCCTGGGCCCATGCACCTAGCACCTGAGGTCCTAACTTTGGTTCCACTTGTTGGCATTACACATACAGTCCTTTTGTCAGAAAATGAGACAAGTAGGGTTCAAAAAGTTTTCCAGCTATACAATAAACTAAAGAGCATCCCAGGACAAGATACAGCCTAGCTGTGCTCCCAAGTTCCTCACTAATACTGAACAATGTAGCTGGGGTCGCAAGTTCCAACAAAGAATGTCACATTAAATATTACTGGAGCCGTTCCATTGGCTACACAAACAACTAGAAAAGAGACTTGCAGCCTTTCCCTGGCAAGGGATCTATACTCCCACTCTGCTAGATGCACAGCTGGCCAGAGTAACATCTTAAAGCCCTCTAGATGGGATTATTGCAATGCACGACACTTGGGGAATGAACCCACAAAAGCTGGTGTCATTTCAGCTAGTGCACCATGCTGTGGCCCACCCAGCTGATCAACACAAGTCAACGAGCACATGCCACTCCTATTCTCCCTTCACATCATCAGCTACCCATCAAGAGTGGTGTGATGCTTCCTCATTGTGTCCAGAGCTATAAGTCACTGTTATCCCTCTGCCTTAGGGAAAGAGAGATTTGTTGACTCTAGGGCTCTGTTAGTCAAACTCTTTAGGACACCGCCAGTCCTAACCTTGCTTTAGTACACTTTAGTTCCTCAACTCTTCAGGGACATCTCCTGGCAGTCCCTGAATTCTTATAGAAATTACCAAGTCTATTGTCCCCATAGAGACAGTATTCACACCCACTTGCTGGATTTAACCAGGAATTTACACTCACATTGCCACATGCTTAGGATAAAGACAAGTTTATCAACCCAGAACTGGGATTTAAGGAGGAGCAAGAAAAAATGGTTACAGTTTTATCATTTTCAGCTTGTTTCAGGTAATGGAACCAGAACCAAGGAAAATACAAACAGTGGGGTAAGGACCAGAAAAATCAGGAGGAGCAAAGAAGCAAATGCTGAGCTCAGTAAGAGCAGCTTGAAGGGCTGTCAAAAACTGATCAAAAGCAATTGGAGCTCTTGTCCATGTTGCCCTCAGATGCCATGAGGCAGGATGGGGCACTTGCTCCAAACTGGAGGGGGGGGAGAGGAGGGCTTTTTTTCTTCTACAGGGGAGGCTGGAAGCCAAGCAGACAGTTCTCCAGAAGATCCAGCGGAGACAGTGGAAGAGCTCTGGAGTGGTGTGGGAAAAGGCTGCTCATGAAGGAAAGATGGATGGAACGCAAAACCAGGCATCAGAGCACGGAAGCAGAGCTGGAGCAACTGAAGCTTACTGATCAGAGGTCAAATGCAGGCAGATCCAAAAGGGGAAGTGGGTCCTGTCACTTGCAGGGGACCCAGCTGAAAGGACTGAAGGCTGGGCCTGATCAGGGCCTATCAGGCAATCAGATCTGAGTATGATGGATCCCACTTTCCTGCCCACAGTCTGTGTCACTGAGGACGCTAAAGATTGGTCTGAGATTCTGATAGTGGGAACGTAAAAACATTGTCTTGATGTGTTGCTTTCTGTAATAATGTAGCAGGGTTAAGATTAAGGGCTCAAATACTAGCCCCCCCTCCCCCCCCCACACCCATAGCCAGATCCTGTGGTTGAGAGGGAAAAAAAATCTTCACTTGGGAAACTGAGGCAATGCTGCATGGCTGTGGCAGAGTTAAGAGGTGCTATAGCCCAGGATCTGCTGAGAACATTGGGACACCATTACAGCTAGACAAATGGCTCTGAGCCAGTACTCCACTAAAACAGGAAAGCCTTGGCATGGTAAGCTATCAGGTTGCACACCTGGGGTGGGATAGGCCAGAGGGAGGTAGTTCGAGTGTTGGCTCATGTAAGAACTTGTGATTGATGCACATTGGAAAAGCCCAGATAAATATGAAACAGTCACTGAGAAACTGTAGGGCTGCGTCTAGATTGGCATGATTTTCCGGAAATGCTTTTAATGGAAAGGTTTTTCCGTTAAAAGCATTTGCGGAAAAGAGCATCTAGATTGGCACAGACGCTTTTCCGGAAGAGCACAGAGCCCCACTAACTCTAAATCCACCACTGCTCACTGCGCCTAACCCATTGCTGTCATGAAATGTGTATGTAAAGGTTGCTGTGAGATAGCAAACGACAGTCGGTGACATGAGGAACAGCGCGTTATGAGGAATTACGGATGTTAACTGACATTATGCTTTAAAGTCTGCAACCAAAAGGAGAAACAGGTTTTCTTCTGGACAAGAGGAAGACAGTTATTTCCCTATGTCTAATGTCACTAGCATTCCCATGCTCAGTTTACAACTCATTTGCATTAGACGTGAACAAGAGGCACAAATTAACATAAGGACCTAAAAAGTCAGTAGGGGGAAAGGGGAAGACACTGAGTCTGAACCCAGAGACACATCCTGATTCTGACAAATACCATAAGCTTTAGAGACTATAAGGAGGAGACATTTTGTGTATCTTGGAAACAGAGAAGCCGAGCACTGTAGTCGTTAGAGTGATTATACTATTGTTTTATGTGTAACCATTTTCTGTTTTTAGGTTTCCAGCTTAGTATCACACATGTCTTTTGATTAACATTATCCTTGTTATAAATGCATCGCAGTGCTGTTATAGTCACGGGAGGTGTGCACCCACAGCTGAGCCTAATTAATCTGTAAGGCTGAGGACTCTCTGGAGCTGGCTAAAAAAAAAAACTGGAGCAGCAGGGAATTGTGACTCAGCTTAGCACCAGCAGATCCCTTTGGGGCAGAGACCTTAAGTTCTGGACACTCCAAGAGTGTGTCACAGGGAAAAGTCAGTGTAAGGTCCTGACAATAACCTGCAAAGATTTTCAGTATCCCAGCAATCACTGCTTCTTTCACATGTGAAGGAGAGGAATGGTGGAACTTTCAGCAGTCAGAGTAGCTGGGAGCAAGGCCTACTTACTGACAGTTAAAACTTCCTTCCACAAGCACAAAAAGTGATCACAAACTTTGCCACTTTGAGGATCATCAGTAAGACCAAAATCTTGGAAATAGTTTTTCCCTTGGAACACCCGTAAGAATTAGATATCACTTCTTGGAAATGGGGAATAGAACACAACATATTTTTCTAAATACATAAATTGCTAGGGTGAGAAGTGAAGCATATATAGAATAAGATGAGCCAGATCAGTGGACAGATATTTCTCTTGGTTGGTTGTCATTTCTCTCTGCCAACTCTATACCACCACCATTCACATCCCTTTTCATAGCAATTTCTCTGTTCTTGACAGCTACAGGACAACTAAAGTTTGTGTTTACTCACTGATCATAGATCATTCTGAAACATTTTAAATGGGATCATAGTAGAGGCAGAAAAGGCCCAGGATACATCACAGACTTAGTTTCCCCATGCCCATTTCAGAAAATTCTCTTGAAGTAAAAATTGAGATGGATCTTCATCTCAATCGCTCTGCTGACCTGCTTATGTACTTGTAGATTTGAAAAGTCTCACAGATTTGGTGCAGATAAAGTAGTGGCTGCTGGAACAACTACAAGAACATTGTTAAACCATGTTTTCAAATTAAGTTAAGAACCTCTTTTTCCTGAAAAAACAAAAGAACCACATAACATTTGTGTGAAACTTCACGTGGTAGATAGACACTCTGTACTTATATGGATTCAAACTAAAATACATGCACATCTTTTACAACTAGGCATGTGGGATTTGAGGGGGTTTTTAAATTTCTATCACTGTCACACAGATTCCCACAAATTGCCTGTAGCAGAATGTATTATCCAGAAAACAATATCATGGAAGACAAAAAATATTTACAAAAAGAAGTTAGCAAATATCACATAGAATATGTTTTTTAATCTAGTGGCTGAGAAAGTTTAAAACATAGTAAGAATAGAATTGAAATAGCTCTTCATAAAAAGCAGCTGCATTGACCATTGTAACCCACTGCAGATCTGTTTAGCCATTACTTTTCAATTATTCATATTCAATACACATACAACTGAGATTGCCCAGCATTAGAACACCATCCCCAAACATCCGCAAGCTTTTGGAAGATGAAAGGAGATCCAAAATCAATGCCTGTCACCTATGTCTACAGTGTCCTGAGCCAAATTCCAGATGCAAATGAACCCATGTTTGTATCTGGCCTCCAACTTCACAACACAGAGCTCAACCAGAGTTAGAAGATATGCAAGAACCGTAAGATTTTCAGACAGCAGGGTCAGATTTATTCATATTCAGTTGAGAGAATCTTCAGCCTTCTTAGTTTGCAAAATCTTATGGGAACAGACTTGCTTACAAGAGTTTTTACACTTCTGTTTGTGGGCCTCAATGGAACTCTAAATACAAAGCCTTTAGAGTAGGGAATGAGTTACCTGATTCTTTGAAAACTTCATAAGTTTGTCTCAGGATCTTTAAAAAAAAATCCCCAAACAAAAACACACATTCACAGACAAAGGCTCAGGGTGACGGTGAGGACTGATCACATTTTATATGAAGCAGTTCACCCATCACTAATTACAAGATGACATTCATGATTTTCAAATAAAACATCTTAGCAAAAAAACAAGGTCTCCCAATGTCATAGTTAATACATGTTGTGTACATACCTTTAGAGCTTGAAAATGCTGCTAAGTCAGCTGGACTCTCCACACAGGACAGATAAAGCAGGGACAGCTGTACAGACGCATTTGTCAGCCCAGACCCCGAGAAACTTATCAATAGCAAGGTAGTCAATGTGCTTACTCAGTCCTTGGTCTTTCAGCTATGATTTAAATGACTATTTAATGTCCCATTTTTATGCAGATCAAGAATAAGATTTCCCTTAATGGACAAATGAGCAAAACTTGAAAATAAAGCAAGAAGTCAGCCTGCACTATGTTAAAGCAAGAGATCATAATAGCTAAACTCCAAAACAGCAGGTGCAAGACATAAAACTGGATTTAGGTTTCAAGCACTTCCAAATGTGATATTTAGAACCAGATTTTTTGGTTCTGCTCATGCCAAACTAAGAACCCAACCAACACAAAATTTTGGAGGGATTTGGATTAGAGATTCTGAGTCAGGACCTTCCCTTTAAAAAAAACTAAACTATCCAGCTTAATGTTTCTGTGCAATTAATTTCAGAGACTGGTACAAGCCTCAATGGCACATTTACTCTAATCAGCCTGCTTAACTAACAGAAGGACTGAGCCTTTTCCCACTGAAATCAAAGGCAAAATTGTCTCTGTGTTCAATAAAATCTTTGATAGGGCCCATATGTTGGCAATCAGTGACCCTTCAGTATCATAGATTTAAGTTATATGGAAACAACTCATCATCCTTTTAACTTTTACATGTGACAAAAAACTCACATTTTTTTGGAAACTATCATTGCCAGGAGAAAGACAGTACAAAATCTATTGAATGGGAGCAATACAAAATAATCTACAGTCATTTTGCAAATACATTCCCAAGAATAGTCAAGGGGAGGGGTGTTTTGTCTGTCTTTTCATTGGTTTTACAGCGTGTAGTAAAAGAAACACCTGTGAAAACAAACAAGCATGATTACATCTTCAGCCACAGACCAATTACATTTCCCTAGCTAGCAAAGTCACATTGGATAGAAAATTCAAACAGGGGGTCCACAACAAATGACCATCATTGCTATTTGATTGCCAAAGTGGTAGCCTATGAAAAAGTGATATTGTAAATTCAATCCAGCTCTCAGACAACAGGTGTCCACATAAAACAAAAACAAAACCCAGCCTCCTAAATTGACAAGATTGATTCTAATATAGAGAGCTTCTGTGCAACAGTGGAGAAGTGAATTAGTACTGAATCCAGACTACCAGCCAGCCTTGTATGTCAGGTTTTCCTTTCGCTTCAGGTTAAAAGCAAATTAGAGGGACAGTGCAGAAAAATTCACTGTGATTATTAAGATACCAACCTAGGCCCAATTTAAGCCATGGACTGAGAGATGAATCAGTAGCTAGGACTATGTGAAAAGATTGCAACAGAACCCAAGACGATGCACCTACGGGGTTTTGCTATGGTCTCAGAACTTGACCAGGTTATCCAAAAGAGTTACTAAGGTATCACAATTCCCTTTAAAGTGAGGCCAGGCAGACCTATGGTGCTGCACCCAGGTAGAGTAAAACAGAGTAAGGAGACAGCTTCACACTGCCTTGCACCTAATATTGCTTATGCAAAGGATCATTCTCAACCAGTAAATATACCACTGAGCACCTCTATCACATTAGGGAGCGGGGGAAGTTCAAGAAATGTGCAACATCTCTTTAAGGGGTGCAGCATTCTCCCCTCTGTTAACTAGTGAATTGTGGTGAGAATGAAGCTTAGAGCCTCTGCCTGCCCTTTCTCTGCTTATCCCTTTCTGCCTCATTTTGAGGGGTAGTTCTTGAAAATGTGACAATCCTTGTGCCTTACAAAGTGCAAAAGTTGCTGTTCTAGAGAATCCTGATGCTCGCTCACTCACTCACTCACTGAAGGGTTAGACATGATCTTGTCCTGAGCAAGGACTTCAAGACTGGATTGCTCAGGACAAGACCATGTATGTAATACTTGCATTTATATAACACTTTCATCCAAGGAACAGAGATGCTTTACAACAGAAGGAAAACTACTCTCCTATTTACAGATGGAAACACTAACCACAAAGAGGTTAAGTAGCCTTGCAAAAGTAAACCGTGACTTTGTCATGCCGGTGTGGGTTTAGGAACGAAATATTTTTAACCCATTAAACAAATGGCCATGGTTTCTTGATGTAAATCCAAATAGCATACAGAATTCTCTTTGCTGTAACTGGAAGGTCCCCACACATACACAAGTGTTGTACGTGGCTGTCAATGTTCTTTCAAGAGAAAAGGAATTCTGTGAACATATGTTACACTGAGTCACAGCTACTTATTTCTATTCATTTTACATTCAAAAGCAGTACTCTGGCTTGTCTTCATGTTGCTTGGCACTAGCTATGTTTAATTGTGAGTGCCAACAAAGACACCCCAGAATCTCCTATCTAAGCAAAATAGATCAGAAAAGTTAAGTAGGAAACTGACATTTTATCAAAATTTTAATGGGTACATCTTCATTTTCAGTAAACTCAAAAAACTGCACTGTTCAGAATAAATTTCCTCTCTATAAAACTTTAAGAGGGATTTGAAATTACCAGGAGAAGGTTAATTTCTGTTCTAATTAAGTAATGAACCAAAAGGGGAAATGTATGTTGTCCCTGGTCAACATCAGCCAGAACTAATCTAGCACAGCATGGTACGGTTTGACTAATGGACATATGATGGTATCAAAACTGACAGTCGGAAAATCCTTTATTTGTAGTCGGCATTTTACATTTGAAATGGGCAGCTTGTGTCAAAATAATTTGATTGGCAGGCTGGCACAAGCTTGAAGTTACAAACAGATCCAAAAAAGACAGCCAGACGTTGCCTTCTCTAGAAATTGATCTGGATACATTTGAATAGAGCACTAATTTTTGGAGACTCTTTATGAGCCTATGTGAGCAAAGATGTGCAGACAAGACATACACTTTCCTTTTCCACTTTTCCAGGTACTTCAAAATGTCATGAATATTATGCGTACTCAATCAGTATTTCCATTTTCAGGAGCATTCTATAAATATAGACTAGTCAGAGCTAGAACACATTCTCCCCTCCCCCTGGGGCAGGGCCATATTAACTGTTCTGGAGGCCAGGGATAGTAGATTTTGTGGGGCCTCCTAGGCTCCAAGGTGGGGCCAAAAATGAGTTCAGATTGTGGGAGGGGCTGTGGATTGAGGCAGGAGCATGGACGCAGGATGGTGTGAGGGTTCCAACTGGGGGGTTGGGAGGGTGTGGGGCTGAGCATGAGTTGTTTGGGGTGCAGGAGGGAACTCCAGCCTGGGGACAAGGAGGTTGGAGTATGGGAGGGGACTCTGAGCAGGAAGTTGGAGTGGAGGTGTGGGGTCTGGGTGGGAGTTACGATGCTGGAGTGGGGCTGGGGCTCAGAGTGGGAGCATGTGGCTAGGAGGGAGTGAGGGATTTAGGATGCAGGAGGGGGCTCAGAGCAGGGGTTGGGGTATGGTGTCTGGGAGATAATTAGAGAGTGGGAGGGGGTTCAGGGCTGGGGCAGGAGTTGGGGGGGTGCTTACCTGGGACAGCTCCCCTTAGGTGGCTCAGCATTGGCCGTGCTGCCCTGCGTTCACCTGCAGGCACACCACCTCCCACAGTTCCCATTGGTCATAATTCTCAGCCAATGGGAGCTGTGAGGGGCAGAGCCTGCAAGCAAAGGGACAGCGCTTACCCCAATACTCATGGTAACATGGCTCCAGCCCAGCAGGAGGGAGAGCAGAGTGTGGAACTGCCTCCTCCCTGCCACACAGAGCCAGACAGGGCCACCAACAGGGGGGACAAAGGAGGCAGTTCCCCAGGGCCCAGGCCACCACCACCACTGCCTCCTCAGCTACAGTGGCCAGAGCCCTGGGTGGCACAATCCAAGCAGCACTGAGGGCTGTCTGGGAGAAGGTGCAGCACAGTCCAGGTGGCACTGAGGGCTGGCTACCCTTAGCCCTGCTCTTTCTGTCCAACGCCCCACCGTTCCCACACATAGCCCAGGGCTTGATGAAGTCTGTTGCCAGCCCTGGCACTGGATAGCACACAGGGCTTTAGAGCCTACAGCCCAGGACGCTGGGCTAAGGGGACCCCGCAAAAATATCTGGACTTTTGGTAGCCCAGAAATCTTTTCATAGGATCCCCTTTAGCCCAGGGCTCCGGGGTACATCCCCTTTCTTAATCCAACCCTGCTCCCAGGAAAGAGCACAGACTGTACGTCCATACTAACAATTGGGCAGCTGCAATTATGCCGTCTCACCTCCTCTGGCAATCCTACTTGTTCCCACCAAGAAGCTTCTTTTACCCATCCAGTGCATGGAAAGGTCCTAGCAAGCGGGATCTACCTGGTACTTCTCCTTTCTATGAATTGCCCAAATAACTCTCTGCATGCTACCCCATTCCACGATGATAGAGATTGACTCATAATATTATCACTTATTAAAAAAAACGCTATAGTGTTTTACAGTGATGACTCCCACACTCTGCATTTTACCATTTCAACAGTATGGGGTTTCAAGCTATTCCCCTAGAATATCACTGTATTTTTAAAAGAGATGGCAATTGATGTATCTGCCTAGAAACTAAACATGATGCCTTAAAAAGAAGGTGGACAAAATCTCAGCTTCCACATCTGGCTCAAAAACATGTTGTTAAAGCAGCATCTGCAAAGTGAAGAGCTAGTGCTATTTTGGTCACTGTTTATCCCAGTTAGATGTCAATGAACTTTGGGCCACATTGGTGACTGTTATTCACTTGTGTAATCCCACTGAAATCGATGTAACAACTCCTCAAAAGGAATAAAAGGTTCCCAATAGCGCTCTTTCTAAGGAAACCTCAGTGGAACTGTGGGCTGTATGATCAATGCTTATCTGAGCCCAGAGGTAATGTGAACAGCTCACGTGAACAAACCAGCCCTATCACCAAGAGCACCAATTAGCCAATACCGGTCACTAGACAAAACAAACTACAGAAATTTCAAAGATGTCTCACCACGCATTGATTCTCCATTGAATTCTATATCTTATGTATGTTCTTTTTACCCATCCCATGTGACTAGTCTACAATCTGTCTCAAATCTGATTTTTCAGAACCTTGGCATGACTATCTGAATAGAACTCAGGTGTGCAATACCTTTCTGGTGTCAAAGTTGTTCTTAAAACAGGAAACCCTCAAGATTTGCAGTGGATGTATTCCTGGCACTACCATGAATGGTGAAATGCATAAATACGGGAGCTGCAGATCCCAGCTTCCCGCAATGAACACCCTGCAGCTCCCAAATTCACCACTGGGCCTGGCAGTCGTGGGTAAGTCACCGCAGCTGCCAGGAGCTGAGGAAAAGTCACCACAGTTGCTGGAAGACATGGGGAGCTCACCACAGCTCCTAGCAGCCACAAGGAACTGGGGGTCAAGAGCTGTAGTGAGTTCTTCATCTCTCCCAGTCCTGGCCACCTCCCTGCCAAGGCTGGGACAAGTGACCCCCCATGAATACGTGGAATCGCAAATAGCAATTACATGAATAGCAAGGGTCCCCTGTACAGCACCATAATGGGTTGGGCCTGCAGAAGGGGTGGGTGGATGTTCAGAGCTTCACAAGCCAAATGGAACATGCAGAAACTAAACTTCTTTCAACTTGGGACATGGGGACAAGGAGGGAGGAAAGGCATTTCAGAAGTGAGCTAACTGCTATGGACTTCAGTCCTTTCCAATGACTTCAGTGGATTTTGGATCAGTCTTGTTAAGGTTGCAGCAACAGATCCCCCCTCACTGAACCCATCCTTTGGTATAACTGAGGGTATGTCTACACTACAGAGTTAGTTCGAACTAACGGACGTTAGTTCGAACTAACTTTCATAGGCGCTACACTAGCGCTCCGTTAGTTTGAACTTAATTCGAACTAGCGGCGCGCTTAGTTCGAACTAGGAAAACCTCATTGTACGAGGACTAAGCCTAGTTCGAACTAGCTAGTTCAAATTAAGGGGTGTGTAGCTCCTTAATTCGAACTAGTGGGAGCCTAGCCCTCCCCAGGTTTCCCTGGTGGCCACTCTGGCCAACACCAGGGAAACTCTATTGCCCCCCTCCCGGCCCCGGACCGCTTAAAGGGGCACGGGCTGGCTACAGTGCCTGTGCCAGGTGCAAGTCTGCCAGCACCCAGCCAGCAGACCCTGCACCTGGCACGGCTCGAGCCAGCCACCCGATGCCCCCCAGCCTTCCCTCTCTTCCCGGGACCAGGCTGGCGGCTCCCGGGAGCTTGCCCGGGACTGCAAGAGGCGGGCACCCTCCTGGGCTAGTGCGGAGATCGTGGACTTCGTCCACGATCTCCGCACTAGGCACATGAAAGTGGCTGTCTAGGGCAGGAGAGCTGCCAGCCTGGCCACCCAGGAGCAGGTGTGCATGAAAATCAAGGGGGTCCACTGAGACCCCCGACCCTGAGCTCTGAGCTTACAATGGCCGTCCTGGGTCAGACCAAAGGTCCATCTAGCCGAGTAGCCTGTCTGACAACAGCGGCCAACCCTAGGGACCTTGGAGGGGATGGACCGAAGACAATGACCAAGCCATTTGTCTCGTGCCATCCCTCTCCAGCCTTCCACAAACCTTGGGCAGGGACACTACTCCTACCCCCTGGCTAAGGGGAAAAAGGGAGGAGGGGTTGCCTTGTATATTAAAAATGTACACACTTGGACTGAAGTGGAGATGAACGTAGGAGATAGCTGTGTAGAGAGTCTCTGGGTTAAGCTAAAAGGGGTAAAAAACGAGGGTGATATCATGCTAGGAGTCTACTACAGGCCACCTAGCCAGGTGGAAGAGGTGGATGAGGCCTTTTTAAAACAATTAACAAAACTATCCAAAGCCCAAGATTTGGTGGTGATGGGGGACTTCAACTATCCAGACATATGTTGGGAAACTAACACAGCGAGGCACAGGCTATCCAATAAGTTTCTGGACTGCATTGGAGACAACTTTCTGTTTCAGAAGGTTGAAAAAGCTACCAGAGGAGAAGCTGTTCTGGATTTGGTTTTAACAAATAGGGAGGAACTAGTTGAGAACTTGAAAGTGGAAGACAGTATGGGGGACAGTGATCACGAAATAATAGAGTTCATGATCTTAAGGAAAGGTAGAAGGGAGACCAGCACAATTGAGGTAATGGCTTTCAGGAAGGCAGATTTTGATAAGCTCAGAGAACTTGTAGGTAAGGTCCCATGGGAAGCAAGACTGAAGGGAAAAACAACTGAGGAGAGTTGGAAGTATTTCAAAGGGACGTTGTTAAGGGCCCAAAAGCAAACAATTCCGCTGTGTAGGAAAGATAGAAAATATGGCAAAAGATCAGCTTGGCTTAACAAGGAGATCTTGCATGATCTCAAAATAAAAAAGGAGTAATATAAAAAATGGAAACTAGGACAACTAACAAAGGATGAATATAGGCAAGCAACACGGGAATGCAGGGGCAAGATTAGAAAGGCAAAGGCACAAAATGAGATCAAACTAGCTACAGGCATAAAGGGAAACAAGAAGACCTTTTATAAATACATTAAAAGGAAGAGGAAGACCAAGGACAGGGTAGGCCCACTGCTTAGTGAGGAGGGAGAAGCAGTAACAGGGAACTTGGAAATGGCGGAGATGCTCAATGACTTCTTTGTTTCGGTCTTCACCGAGAAGTCTGGAGGTGTGCCTAACGTAGTGAATACAAGCAGAGAGAGGGTAAGTTTAGAAGATAGGATACACAAAGAACAAATTAAAAATCACTTAGGAAAGTTAGATGTCAGCAAGTCACCAGGTCCTGATGAAATGCATCCCAGGATACTCAAGGAGCTGATAGAGGAGGTATCTGAGCCTTTAGCTATGATCTTTGAAAAATCATGGCAGACAGGGGAGATTCCAGAAGACTGGAAAAGGGCAAATATTGTGCCCATCTATAAAAAGGGGAATAAGAACAACCCAGGAAACTACAGACCGGTCAGTTTAACGTCTGTCCCAGGGAAGATAATGGAGCAGGTAATTAAGGAAATCATATGCAAACACTTGGAAGGTAATAAAGTGATAGGGAATAGCCAGCATGGGTTTGTGAAGAACAAGTCATGCCAAACTAATCTGATAGCTTTCTTTGATAAGATAACGAGCCTTGTGGATAAGGGAGAAGCGGTGGATGTCATATACCTAGACTTTAGTAAGGCATTTGATACGGTCTCGCATGATATTCTTATTGATAAACTAGGCAAATATAACTTAGATAGGGCCACGATAAGGTGGGTGCATAATTGGCTGGATAACCGTAGTCAGAGAGTTGTTGTTAACGGTTCTAAATCCTGCTGGAAAGGGATAACAAGTGGAGTTCCTCAAGGGTCTGTTTTGGGACCCGTACTGTTCAATATCTTCATCAATGATGTAGATATTGGGATAGAGAGTACGCTTATTAAGTTTGCAGATGATACCAAACTGGGTGGGGTTACGACTTCCTTGGAGGATAGGGACATAATTCAAAATGACCTTAGCAAGTTAGAGAAATGGTCAGAGGTAAACAGGATGAGGTTTAATAAAGAGAAATGCAAAGTGCTCCACTTAGGAAGGAACAATCAGTTCCATACATACAAGATGGGAAGCGACTGTCTATGAAGGAGCATGGCGGAAAGGGATCTAGGGGTCATAGTGGACCACAAGTTGAATATGAGTCAACAGTGTGATGCTGTTGCAAAAAAAGCAAATATGATTCTAGGTTGTATCAACAGGTGTGTTGTAAGCAAAACTCGTGAAGTCATTCTGCCGCTCTACTCTGCGCTAGTTAGGCCCCAGCTGGAGTACTGTGTCCAGTTCTGGGCGCCACATTTCAAGAAAGATGTGGAGAAATTGGAAAGGGTACAGAGAAGAGCGACAAGAATGATTAAAGGTCTAGAGAACATGACCTATGAAGCCAGGCTTCATGAACTGGGCTTGTTTAGTTTGGAAAAAAGAAGATTAAGGGGGGACATGATAGCGGTTTTCAAATATCTAAAAGGGTGTCACAAGGAGGAAGGAGAAAATTTGTTCCTCTTGGTTTCTGAGGACAGGACAAGGAGTAATGGGCTTAAAGTGCAGCAGGGGAGGTTTAGATTGGACATTAGGAAAAAATTCCTAACTGTCAGGGTGGTCAAATATTGGAATAAATTGCCAAGGGAGGTGGTGGAATCTCCCTCTCTGGAGATATTTAAGAACAGGTTAGATAGACATCTGTCAGGGATGGTGTAGACGGAGCTTGGTCCTGCCTTGAGGGCAGGGGGCTGGACTCGATGACCTCTTGAGGTCCCTTCCAGTCCCATTATTCTATGATTCTATGATAATAGAACTCCATGGACCCAACCTCCATGACTTGATCTCACGTCCCTTTAAACTCTGTTCCAGTTCTAGCCTTCACAGCCTCCTGCAGCAAGGAGTTCCACAGGTTGACTCTTTGCTTTGTGAAGAACAACTTTCTGTTACTAGTCTGAAGCCTGCTACCCATTCCTTTCCTTTGGTCTCCTCTAATCCTTCTTTATGAGAACTAATGAAGAACTTTTCTGTATGCACCTTCTCCACCCAACTCCTACTTTTAGAGACCTCTATCCTGTCCCCGCTCCGTCTCCTCTTTTCTAAGCTGAAAAGTCCCAGTCTCTTTAGCCTCTCTTCATATGGGACCTGTTCCCAACCCCTGATCATTGTAGTTGCCCTCCCCTCTCCCACCCTCTCTCTTCCCCTCTCCCACCTCCTTTTCCCAGTCTCCCCCAGTTTTGTTCAATAAAGACAGAATCCATTTTTGAACACAATTGTCCTTTATTTTGTACATCAGGAAAAGGGGCTAGGGAAGGGTAAGTGGAAGGAGGTGAGGGAGGAATGGGGTACGAGCCCCCGATGGGGAGGACTGGGCTGGCTCTGCAGGCTTCTGGGGGTGGAAGCTCTCCTGCAGCCCCCCAATTGCCTCCTCTCCCCAGATGGCAGCCTGCGGCAAGTGCAGCCAGTCTGATGGCCGAGTGCTGTGATGTGCCCAGTGTGGGCACTCCGGGCACTCCAAGCCAGAACTGGTTTGCAAGCAGGGCACCCCTGAGAACTGTCTGTCTGGGGTGGGGGTCGGGTCCCTTTAAGCACAGCCCTCGGCTAGCCTGAGACAGCATCTCCACGCTCTAAGTCCTCCTCTGATGCCCTGCCGGCACTGCTTCCGGCCATCCTTAACCCCGGTTCAGGGTCCACTTAATGTGGACATGCTAGTTCGAATTAGCAAAACGCTAATTCGAACTAGTTTTTAGTTCTAGACGCGTTAGTTCAAATTAGCTTAGTTCGAATTAACTAATTCGAACTAAGTTAGTTCGAATTAGCGCTGTACTGTAGACCTACCCTGAGTTCCCAGCAGCTATTTTAATTTAAAAAATAATCCTGCAAATTGGTGAAAATTGTGCACTTTCCACATGGGAAGGGGGAGGCTGACCCAAGTTAGGGAGTGAAAGGAGTGTGGGATGGAAATGCAAGTGGTGTACCTTGATCCTCTGCAGTACTTTGAGCTTTACAGTGTTGATGTCAGCTATAGTGATAGCCCATACTTGTAAATATGAATACACGGCTTGTGGCAACAGTATCATGGCTACTAGTTGCTTCTTCAGGAATTTCCTACAATAAATGATCCAGTAAGAATGTATTCCATAGCCAATATGCCTTAACTTTTCTCCTGAAGGTCATGTTTTCCCACTTCATTGTTCCTGATTCAGCTTCTGGTAGATGGCCATATTTGTTGTGATACAGTGCCACAAAGGGTGAAATAAAGTCAACATTTTGGCATTTACTCAGAATTTCCTTGCTTTAGGGGTTTACACACTCAAACAGCTGCTCTGGCTCTTGCATAGGGCAACTAATATTGAGGCATTAAGGAGCATTAAAAGAAGAAAATGTAACTAAATAAACTCAGTGTTCTACTCCTCATTTAATCACTTCCCCTTCCCCTCCTCCCCACTGATTTCTGTAATTTGAAGTCCAATTCTGTGCCAAGGAATTCAGCAACTTTTTATTTGATAGGGAAGATGCATCCTTCCTTCTGTTTATTCCTTCCTCATGGGCCTTTCCCTGCTGTGATGCAAAGAAAGAAGAATTACGAGCTACTGTACTACTTGTGCTAGGAGACTGCAATATGGAACATTCTTTATATCATGCAAACAATCCACAGTGTTGATAGACTTAAACAAGCACATTTTCATTTGAAGTATCTCTCTAACCAGCTTACTCTCACCCCCATAAACAATCTGATGCTTTGAGTAGAATGTGAATCCCTAGATCGAAAGGAACCAAAAGGTGTTCTAGATATTTGTTACATGACAACCTGTTCCAAAGGCCACTGAGAGAAGGACTGCCTTTGACTTCAATGGAGTTTGGGTCAAGTCTCAAGAGCAGGAAGACCAACAGATTTGCCAGGCCTCTAGGCAAGGTGGGAGGGCTGGCTCCATGCTCCCACAAGGGCCAGGGCCTTGGGCAGTAGCAGGAGCTCCAGGCCCTTTTGAATCACCAGACTCCTGGATAGTTGCCACTTTTGCCTCCACCACCCGTCAGTGGGCCTGCTCAAGAGCGACACTGTCACAACTCTTGCTCTGCCTTAATACCTTGCTCAGCCTGGTGTACACTCTGATGCTGGCTCTAGGAAGAGTAAGGGTCTACTTGTCTGCTACCCTCCACTTTGAGCAAAAGGGCAAGGAGAGGAGGGAAACAGGACAAGCCATGGCTTGCCAGCCAAAGTAGCTGAGCCAGGTCTCATCAGGGAGTAAGCTATTCCACGAAGGAGGATGAAGTCACTGGAATCGTTAAGAAGAGATGGGATCCACCTAACAAAGAGAGGAAGGAGCATCTTCGCGGGCAGGCTTGCAAACCTAGTGAGGAGGGCTTTAAACTAGGTTCATCGGGGACTGTGACCAAAATCCTGAGGGGAGTGGGAAAGTTGGATACTGGGAAGAAATTCAGAGAGAAACGAGCAAGAAAGGAGGACCCCTGATTCGAATGGCGAAGATAGGGCGATCAGCTGGTTATCTGAGGTGTTTGTACACGAATGCGAGAAGCCTGGGCAACAAACAGGAAGAACTGGAGGCCCTGGCCCAGTCCAAGAAATATGATTTAATTGGGATAACAGAGACTTGGTGGGATGACTCACATGACTGGAGCGCTGTAATGGAAGGATATAGACTGTTCAGGAAGAACAGGCAGGGGAGAAAAGGAGGAGGAGTTGCACTATATTTAAGAGAGCACTATGATTGCTCTGAACTCCAGTATAAAGAGGGAGGAAAAACCTGTTGAGAGTCTATGGGTTAAGTTTAAAGGAGCAAACAACAGCAGTGATGTTGTGGTTGGTGTCTGCTACAGGCCACCGAATCAGGTGGAGGTAGATGAGGCTTTCTTCGGAAAACTGAGCGAAGCTTCCAGATCGCAGGCCCTGGTTCTCATGGGTGACTTTAATCACCATGGGTATGTCTACACTACAGAGTTAGTTCGAACTAACGGACGTTAGTTCGAACTAACTTTGATAGGCGCTACACTAGCGCTCCGCTAGTTCAAATTTAATTCGAACTAACGGAGCGCTTAGTTCGAACTAGGTAAACCTCATTCCACGAGAATTAAGCCTAGTTCGAACTTACTAGTTCGAATTAAGGGGTGTGTAGCCCCTTAATTCGAACTAGTGGGAGGCTAGCCCTCCCCAGGTTTCCCTGGTAGCCACTCTGGCCAACACCAGGGAAACTCATCTGCCCCCCTCCCGGCCCCGGACCCCTTAAAGGGGCACGGGCTGGCTACGGTGCCCGTGCCAGGTGCAAGCCTGCCAGCATCCAGCCAGCAGACCCTGCACCTGGCATGGATCGAGCCACCCACCCGATGCCCCCCAGCCCTCCCCCTCTTCCCGGGACCAGGCTGGTGGCTCCCGGGAGCTTGCCCGGGACGCAAGAGGCGGGCACCCGCCTGGGCTAGTGCAATAAGTCCTCCTCTGATGCCCTGCCGGCACTGCTTCCAGCCATCCTTAAGCCCAGTTCAGGGTCCACTTAATGTGGACATGCTAGTTCGAATTAGCAAAACGCTAATTCGAAGTAGTTTTTAGTTCTAGACGAGTTAGTTCAAATTAGCACTGTAGTGTAGACGTACCTTTAGAGAGTGGAGCTGCTGTCTCTACACACCCCTTAATTCAAACTAGCTAGTTCGAACTAGGCTTAATCCTCATAAAATGAGGTTTTCCTAGTTCAAACTAAGCGCTCCGCTAGTTCGAATTAAGTTCGAACTAGCGGAGCACTAGTGTAGCGCCTATCAAAGATAGTTTGAACTAACATCCGTTAGTTCGAACTAACTCTGTAGTGTAGACATACCCTCAGTCCTCATCTGATGCCCTGCCGGCACTGCTTCCGGCCATCCTTAATCCCAGTTCAGGGTCTACTCTGTGTGGACGCGCTAGTTCGACTTAGCAAAATGCTAATTTGAACTAGTTTTTTAGTCTAGCTGCGCTAGTTCGAATTAGCTTAGTTCGAATTAACTAATTCGAACTAAGTTAGTTCGAATTAGCGCTGTAGTGTAGACATACCCTGAGGGACTTGGGTCTGTTTAGTCTGCAGAAGTGAAGAGTGAGAGGGGATTTGATAGCAGCCTTCAACTTCCTGAAGGGAGGTTCCAAAGAGGATGGAGAGAGGCTGTTCTCAGTAGTGACAGATGGCAGAACAAGAAGCAATGGTCTCAAGTTGCGGTGGGAGAGGTCCAGGTTCGATATTAGGAAAAACTATTTCACTAGGAGGGTGGTGAAGCAGTGGAATGGGTTACCTAGGGGTTGGGCTCAAATGGTGGAGGGGACCCAGCACAGCCTGGGGTGGGGAGGTCGGGCTTCGATGGCAGGGATACATGGTACAGCCTGGGGAGGGGAAGTCAGGCTCAGATGGCGGAGAGGACATGGGGTGGCCCGGAGAGGATCCAGCCTCAGCAGCTCCTCCCCAGAGGCACAGCCCCCTGGGGCATCAAGCCAGAGCTGGAGTAGCTCATACTCATAGGGGATGGCACCAAGAGTGGCCACAGCAGGTGGCGGAGGCAGGCTATGGCAGCATGTGGACACTGATGACGTGATGGTGTCACTCTGTCATCCTACAGGGAAAAAAATGTTATAGAGAGAGAGTAAAGAAGGGAGAGGAAAGAAAAATATCTACCTGTCAATAGTCGTGCAAGTGCTAATGAGGCTAATTGAGTGGGCTGGAAGTGTTCCATACTTAGCTTTTGATGCCGACAATATGTTAAATGTAAGGAAGACTGGTTTTATAATGGGCCATCCAGTTAGTGTCTTTGTTAAGCCCAAGGGAAACAGTGTCCAATTTTTATATGAAGATCTGTTTCTCACTCTCTCTCTGTTGTTGGCTTGTGAAATTCCTTTGTAGAAGAATGGCTACTTTAAAATCCATTAATGAGTGCCTAAGCAGGTTAATGTTTCTGTGTGTTACTGTTTCTGGTGTCTGACTTATGTCCATTTATCCTGTGTCATAGAGGCTGCCCAGTTTGGCCAATATACATGGCAGAGGGGCATTGCTGTCATCTGATGGCATATATCACATTAGAGGATGTGCAGTGGTATGAGCCTCTGATGCTGTGCTTATGTGGCTAAGTCCTGTGAAGGTGTTGCCTGTACAGATGTGTGGACAGAGTTGGCAATGGGGTTTATTGCAGAGGTAGGTTCATGGGTGAGTGTGTCTGAGGTATGATATGTGGCTTCTCGGAGGAGTTGCTTCATGTTAGGGGGTTGTTTATAGGCAAGGACTGGCCACTCTCCCAAGGCCTGTGAGAATGAGGGATCATTTTCCAGGATACTTTGTAGATTGTCAGTGACGAGCTGGAGGAATTAAGCTGGGGGCTGAAGGGGTATGTCTAGACTACATGGCTCCATCGACGGAGCCATGTAATCTAGATGATGACTAGTGGTGTTCTGTTATTTTCCTTGTTGGGTCTGTCTTGAAGAAGCAGATTTCTGGGTACTCATCTAGCTCTATCTGTCTAAGAATCAAATAATCAGAACAGAGGCTCTTGAAATGCTGGGCTAAATTCATCACTGGTGTAAGTGGTGCAACTCCACCATAGGCGATTTGGCCAATTAACAGCTCTCCAGCCTCATTATCCCCTTGCCTCGTGGATAAGGAATTCAGTGATTTTGTGATAAAGATAAAAGGGGTTTTATTCTAATGTTTCATCTTGCTGCATTTTTTAAAGAGCTGCAGATAAGAAATATATAAAATGGAATGAGACAGAGAAAATTGATTTTATAAATGTTTCATTCTTTCATCAGCAATTCTTATGCACTGGCTACACTGTATTAAGGACTCTCTATTATTGCCTATGTATCACTCTTGGCCCCTCTTTCACACACACAATTTCCTTGCTGAAGTACATCAGTCACTTGAAGAGAGTGAAAGTTGTGATTCTTGAAGTGACAGTCCAAGATGGACAGGAACTCTAGTATACACACAAACCTTTATTAGTCATGGTTCAGCATGCTAGAAGTTATCACAAAATCACTCTCTCTTTGAATGACCTTTTGGCAAGGCAATGGTTTCACTGTTGCTGGGGTGAAGAGAACCACAAACCATTAGCTGGAGGTTAGCAAGAACACTGCCAAGCTTTCACATTACACAAGCCCTTTTTTCCATGTCGCCATGACAGTCTCTTCTACATTAATTAAAGAATAGTTGCTTTAATTAATAGAAAGCTGAAATCACAGAAATTAAATGCATGCCGCCTATGCACAAACCATGAATACACATACGTGCAGTAGAGTCATGGTTTATGTGTAAGTGGCACACATTTAATTTCTGGAATTTTCAGCTTTCTATTAATTAAAGCAACTATTCAAAAATTTCTGTGAGATGACATATATATATATAATATTTGAGACAGTCTGTCTGTCTGTTCGTTCAAGAGCTCCTCCTAAACAGTAAGAGCTAGGACCACCAAGTTCAGCGTGCAGCTTCCTTTTATGATAACTTAAAGAAAGGTCAGGGATTGGTTGTGCCAGGAAACTGGGATATGTCTGGCATGGGATTGTTTCTCATAAACCCATACCGAAAACAGATAGAATTACCAGGCAAGTAAAAGGAGCTGGCTGGGGGCTCCCCCGCATCAGGAGCTGCCCCAGCCCCAAGCCTTCCACCCCCAGGTACCTCTTAGGGAGGACAGGGGGCTGGTGCTCTTTCCCCATGTGCCAAGTCATATGGGAACATTCCTCTTGCTCCTGGACAAAGAGGAACAGCCCACAAAGTGCACAGTTTGCTGCATTCCTCCCTCTGGATGGGGAGTGCAGGAGGCAGATGAACCTGTACCTGCCCCAGCTGGGGCTCATGCACCCCCGCCCTGGCTGTGCCCACTGGAGCTGAAGTGGCCATGGAGAGGTGATTCTCACCTGGCCCCAAGTTGCCACAGTAGGAGAGGGGAGGGGCAGTCCTCTCTCCCCGGGGCAGCCTGCAAACTGAACCCTTCCCTCATGCCCAGCCCCACTCCAGAACAATGATTCAAACGAAACATGTATATTTTCATTTTATTTTTCAAAAAACAAAATGTCGGGCGAGTCTTCCAGTTATACATAATGTACAGGGCATATGTGAGATCTAAGGTCCCTGTAAGCTGTGCGGCAGGGTAGTTGTGCTGCTGCTAAATGAGCCTGGCCCAGAGGTTTAGGGCTGCTGCGCAGATTGCTTCCTGGCTGGGGAGGGGCACTCCCTCAGCAGCAGAAGCTCCCTGCTCCAGACAGAGTGTGCTGGTAGGGAAGGGCACATACAAAGGAAGGAGGGAGTAAGTATGTGGCTGGGACGGGAAAAGGAGGAGAGTTTGGAGTGTGCAGTAAGTACATGTCTGGGAGTGGAGAGGTTTGATTAGCAATTACTGCAATCTGATTACAGCAGCTGGATTTACCTGTGAGGAAACCCAGCATGCTCCTCTAGCTTCCTGGGCTGAGAGAGGGGGAGCAGACTGCATGGGGTAAGTGGGGGAAATTGGGGGAGAGGGATGTCGGTGTCTGTGCAGTGAGGTGGGGACAGAGGGGAATTTGTTTTGGGTGTTTAACTTGCTTCCATCTGGACTACAGGTAGCAAGAGTCAAACCTGTCTGTCTTAGCACAACAGCCCTAGTTGGGCTGCAGACATAGGACTCTCTCCTGGGCTGGGGCAGGCTGTATTGAGTGGTGTCAACATTTCAGGTCGGTTAAAAGGTTTTAGGATGCTTTTGAATACTGGAACAAAAGGCCTCACTCATGCCATTTCCATGATTACATTTCAAACAAACAATAAGAAGTCCTGTGGCATCTTATAGGAGAATATATTTATTGGAGCATAAGCTTTCATGGGCAAAGGCCCACTTCATCAGATGCATCTTTGTCCACGAAAGCTTATGCTCCAATAAATCTGTTAGTCTATAAGATGCCACAGGACTTCTCATTGTTTATGCAGATTCAGACTAACATGGCTATCTTTGATACATTTCAAACAAAGTTTACATAGGTGCTAATGGCTTAAGATAAGATAGGAAAGGATTATTTTAACAGAAACGTTTTTACTATTGTAGATATCTGCACACTCTGATCTTAATGATTATTTTTAAATCCTGTGTCAATAGTTAAAACATGGTAAATTGTTAAAACTGGAAGAATTTTACCATGGATCCTGTTTAATGTGTTTGGCCTTTCAACTGGAGTTGAATTCTGCTCAATAGCTCTGGGGGCTTCTAATCTTTGTGTTAGTGATACACACAAAGTGAAAGTTTCAAACCAGAACTTTACAGGTCTCTGTTTCACTTGCTTAGCATGGATCCTAAATATTCCCCCGAGAAAGTATATAATCCCAAGTGGATGCCTTTTACTCTCCTTTCCAGTGTCAGTAAATATTGTATTAATATTTTCAAGGAGAGCATGATAATTTCTAGTTGACTCATAGATTTGTTTAGCATCTTAACATATGCGCATATTTTTTAGGCTTTTACTCAATGGCCATGTCTTTGATTTGTTTATTTAGCTATTTGCAGTAATCCCCATTTTTGTGTGTTTACTAGCTTGAGTTGATAGAAAGGACGATCATACATGTACTCCAAGGGTAGTGTTAGTTTTCTTTATTTGATTTCATATTAAACAAACATCTTAAGCATTGCTCCTTTTTACTTATCCCTTTTTTTAATATATTGTCTTCCATTCTCATGGAATGTTTAAAATATATATTTATGCCTAGGTTTTTTGTTTGTTCTGGGACATGCAGCACCTCTACATACACCAGGGGTGCCCAAACTTTTTTCAAAGAGGGCCAGATTTGATGAAGTGAACATGCGTGAGGGCCGACCATTTTGCCTGACATTCTTTGAACCATTAAAATTAAATGCAAATTAACTATTTTATGCAAAGTTTATTGCAAACGGCATAGTTTTCATTTCGTCACATGGATGACAAATCTAAACAGGTGTTAAATCACTCTGCCTTTCATATCTGAAGGCCAGATGAAAAAAAAATCCAGGAAACTGAAATATATGTCAGGAACATTGTAAAGTACATTACATATTATTGGTAATAAAGGTTGTCTGCCAACTTTTAAGTTCAAAAAATATGAACAGGAACATAACACCAAGTATACATGTTGTGTCCAAATATATTTATAACTGATTTAGACCAACTGACATTAACTGAGATTTTACAATGTATTCATCTCAATACATATGGATTCGTTGGGGGCCATAAAAGATAGATATTGCCAAATTACCTGTGGGGCCATATTAAAACAGAACATGGGCCGCAATTGGTCCACGGGCCGGACTTTGGACATGCCTGACATACATCCTCAATATTGGTGGTGCACATAAGAAATTTCAACCCGCCCAAGGATGGAAAATGTTAGAGGGAACACTCTGTGAGATTCTCATTTATGCTACCCACACACCACTCTATCAGTGTAAAGAAACCAAAAGTCAATGCAAATACAATTTATATTGTGGACCAGAGTAAAAGGTTCTTACTGTGGCTAAAATAAAATAAAATAAAATCTATTGGTATGTCTATTCTGTGAACAGTTATCCCAAAATAGCTACCCTGCTTTTTAACAAACCACCCGCTATTTCAAAATATTTTTCAAACTAACGAGTGCACTATTTCGGCATCCAGGTAAATCTCATTCCACGAGGGTTAAGGGATGTCTCGAAATAGGCTATTTTGAAAGTCAATTAAAATAAGATACACAATTTGAGTAGCACAAATTGTGTATCTTATTTCGAGTTTAGGGTGCTGTGTAGACACACCCATTAAGACTCTGTTAAGGGCCACAATGTAAATCAGAATCAGGCTCTCTGTCAGTAACCAAACACAGATATATATATATCTGTGTGTGTGTGTCTAGAGAGCGAGAGAGCAGGGGAGCTAACAGCCTCCACAGGCCTCTGGAATAGGGCAGCCAGCCCTCCAGCATGTGGCATAGTGCTCCAGCAGTGACTTATGGGGCCCGAGATGCAGCAGTGGTGGCTAGAAGCCGTGGATCCCTTTGAATTGGTGGTCCCAGGGCAACTGCCTCCTTTGCCCCCACCTTTGGCAGGCCTGATAGACAGGGAGGCTGTGTCTACATTGGCACCCCTTTCCAGAAAAGGGATGCTAATGTAGACTTCGGAATTGCAAATTCCACGGGGGATTTAAATATCCCCCGCGGCATTTGCATTTACATGGCTGCCGCTTTTTTCCGGCTTGGGGATAAGCCGGAGAAAAGCGCCAGTCTAGACGTGATTCTCTGGAAAATAAGCCCTTTTCTGGAGGATCTCTTATTCCTACTTTCAAGGAATAAGAGGAAAGTAGGAATAAGAGAGCCTCCGGAAAAGGGCTTATTTTCCGGAGAATCACATCTAGACTGGCGCTTTTCTCCGGCTTATCCCCAAGCCGGAAAAAAGCGGCAGCCATGTAAATGCAAATGCCACGGGGGATATTTAAATCCCCCGTGGAATTTGCAATTCCGAAGTCTACATTAGCATCTCTTTTCTGGAAAGGGGTGCCAATGTAGACACAGCTGGAGTGTTTCTTGTTTGTTTAATTTTTAGTTTTATTCCTTTAATTCAATGAAGAAAATGAGAAACCTCTTTTCCATCTACCTTCCCCTAGTTAGCGTATCCTGGCAGAAACTATCCACTTATTGATATCACGGCATGACTGAGGATATTATAGACATCACAATTGAATATGAGTTGTTCTCTCTAAGGGTGGGAGTGGAGAACAAACACTGCAATTCCTAATGTTCTCCATTTGAGTTCACAGTTCATCTTTAGTCTTACCTTTCCATTATAACTTAGGCTATGTCTAAACTATGGAGTTTGTCCAGGATACCTCTGGGAAACGCGTCAGCTCTTCCAACATTTTTTGCGGAGAACAGACATGCTCTTTCGGAAGCCCAGTCTTCCTCATACCACAAGGAAGAAGGGCTCTTCCAAAAGAGGAGATTTTCCCAAAATTTAACTCAGTGTAGACGGGCCAAATTTCAGAAAAGCCTCTTCCGACAGAACTATCAGAAAAAGGTACGCAAATTGCAGAGCGCAATTTGCGTACCTTTTTCCGACAAAAAGCGTCAGTCTAGACATAGCCTTACATTGCACTGTGGCACAATGCTGGGTTTTCCTTTGCTGCCCCAATGGGAATGAACTCAGTGGCTGGCTACTCCCTAGGTATTTGGGAGCTTAGAGAATGGGTTCCCCACAGCATAGTCATGCAATATGGGGGAAGAGGGCATAAGAATGAGAGAGGGATATTGTTTTGTATCTGGAGTCAGCTTCTACATCAATAGAAATCCCTTCACCACCTGGAAACACTTAGTACATGTGCGTATGTGGGCAGATTTCAATGCCACTGCTATTGTTACTGGAGTAGCCAGTAATAGGCATGTTAGCAGTTCAGGGAGGTGTGTGTGTCAGAGGAGCGATTTCTTTGCACTCTGTCACAGTGGGGTTATTCTCCTGTATAATTTTATATTCTGACAAAGGTTTGCTTAACACTGGACTTTTTTCCCATAAGACTAACAGCATGCCCACCAAATGAGTTAAATGCTTTACCTCCCTCCTCCCCTTTCCTCAATCCAAATTGCCTTTCTTCCATGTCCGTGAACTCCGAGGAATATACACAGCACCAGGCTCGGTGTTGGGCCTTCTACTGAACCCTTCAATGGGAAGGCAGGTGGCTGGTGTCCAGATCCTGCATTCTGGGAAACACGGTCCTCCTGGGTTTCACTAGTGAATTTATGAAAATAAAAATAAACTCTGTGTAGAGACATTGGAGAGTTTTGATCAGATGGAAAGAAATCTGTCACACCGTCTATATTCTCCATTTCAGAACAGCCCAACCGAAGACGTAAAACATATAACACTCACCTAATTGAAGATGGTTTGGCAAGTTGGACTCAATGGCCTCCTGAGGTCTCTTTCAACCCTATGAGGATATGAAACATTCAGATCTGGCCTGCTGTGGCCCAGCGTGACCCTTGGGCAAGCTCCCTGGCTGCCATGATTGCTCACGCTGCTAAAAGCACTCCACTGCTGGGGCCAGGAGTCTTTGCATGGTGCACACCCCTTGGCAGGAGGGGAGCAGCAGGTCTCTGCATGCTTCACATGCCTCGAAGCACTGCCCTTGCAGCTCCCATTGGTCAGTGTCCAGCCATTGTGAAGGTGCAGGGATGGTGCTAGGAGGGGCGCTGCACAGACACACCCATGCTGGCCCCAGCAGCTAGCTGCTATGAGCATTGTGTAGGGCTGTGGCCACCAGGGAGCCAGCCTGAGGGTCCTGCTGGGTCACTAGCTGGGAGCCACCTACTATAAGCATCACCCATCCAAAGCCTGCACCTGGCATCCACCCCCTTGCATTTCCAACCTCCTGCCCCAAGTCACAACCCCTTCTGCACCCAAACTTCTTCCATGATCCTACACCGCATCTTGCTCTCCAGTCCCCAATCCAGAACCTCCTTCTGTACCCATGCTTCATCTCAGAGCCCTCCATTAATGTCATAGAAAAGCGAGGCTCCTGTCTACTTACCAAATTCTTGGAGTGGCCCCCATCAAAAATATTTGCCCACTCCTGAGTTAGATAGAAGAATCAGTAGGTGAAATACATGGTCTGTGTTATACAGGAGGTTGGATGAAGTGCTCATAGTGGTCTCTTTCTGGCCTTAAAAATCTATGACTCTATTCAATGTATTCCAGCAACTGATCAATTTTTTGATAATCCTCTTAATGATCATCCCTAATTGTGGACCAGTAAAAGTCCTTCCCCAGACATTTGTCTGGGGTTTTTGTTTTAAAAACTTGTTAAATTATCTGCCTCTCAACCCTTTCTGCAGGAGTGAGCTCCACAGGTCAGTTGTGTTTTGTGCAGGAAACCAAAATCACTTGTAAGTTTGCTACATTTCATTTTAATTCAGGATTTATTATGGGAATTCAAGGAACATGCATAGTAAAATCCATAAACAACTGAGTAATTTTGCAACTGTATTACTAAACTCTGTAATTGTAATTGAGTATGTCCAGTTATCCCTGGAATAATCAGCCCGAGGTGTCTGCTCATTTACTCCATTCTGACTGATTTTTACTCACAAGACACCATGCTTGTTACTGAAATGGATCAAAATTCCTTCCTCTCTTTGAATATTTTGAAAGATTGGGTGTGAAATCCAGATTGAATATAAGACGCAGGAACACCGAGGTCATGTAAATTAAATCTCTTACATCGCAGTGCTCAGGATGTAATCAGGGAGCCAACATGCTAAAGGCTTTTGATGCATTATCTTTAATCCATGAGGCAATTGACTTTGCGAGGGAAATGGAGATTGGAATAGGAAAAGCAACATTAGTCCCTTGAAGCTCTTAGGGAAACTTGCAAACCCCAGGTTCAGAAAGAAAATGTGTGTAATGGATTAAAAATTGGTTCAGAGAGAAAGCAGAGTAGAAATAAGTGAGCACTTCTCACCTGAAGAGAGGGCAGCAGCCTGAGGCTTGAAGGACTGGCCCTAGAACAGGACTGGGCAAAATATGGCCCGCCAAGCCAGCAGATCTGGCCCATGGACGCTGTGAAGACCCCCAGACAGGCTCCCCAATTGCCTCACCCCACCCACACGCCACTCAGAAATGCGGCTGCAAGGTGTTTTTTCTCTAAAAACTGTGAGGGGAGGAGGAAAACTTTGGGAGTTGCTCCTGCCCCCAGCACAATCCCATTGGCCAGTTTCTGGCCAGAAACCATCCAATGGGAGCTGCCTCTTTCAATGACAGGCAGCCACAAAGCACAAAGGGCTCCAGAACACATGGCTGCTGCCTGTGAAGGGGTGGGGCAGGCAGCAGTGTTCCTTCTAAGCTGTGGGACAGCACAGCTTCACAAGTGATTAATCAGCCCCTCCCAGAGTCTCAAGGCTCTGTGCACAGCAGGCAAGGAGGGAGACTGATTCAGGAATGGCTGTTGGCTGGTAAGTCTCCTGTCCAGAACCTGTCTCTGGCACCCCAGTTCCTCCCTTCTCCAACCCTCCGCCCCCCCACTCCTGTCCCCTACTCCACACATCAAATCCTCTGCCCCCTTCTTTATCCATATCCCCTCTCAGATCTGGCAACCCAATCTCCTGTGCCAGATTGCAGTCCCCTCCTGACCTAGCTCACAACCCAAATCCCTGCACCCCCTCCTGTACCCCAATTCCCTACTCTAGCTCACAACCCAAATCTCAGCACCCCCTCCTGTACCTCAATTCCCTGCCCTAGATCACAATCCAACCCCCTGGGCTGCAGTCCAGTGCCCCAGATCCCAACTGCCTCCTTCACCCAAACTCCCTCCCTTACCCCAAACTCCCTGCACCCAGCTTCCATCCCAGACCCCACACCCCGTCCGTTAATATCATGGAAGAGTGCAGCATTCAACCACTTTCCAAATTCTTAGAGTGGCCCCCCCATCAAAAATTATTGCCCACCTCTGCTCTAGAAGAAGTGTTTCTCCACAGATGCTCCACAAAGCTAGCTGGTGATAGACAAATGTAGAGCTCCCAAAAATGCCATTCAAACTACGCTGTAGGATCTGGTATTTTCTTTGATTAGCCAGGGTAGGACCTGGGCAGATAGAGCCACTGGCCAGCCATCTGACACAGGGAAGTAATTGTTTTCTATCAGGAACTCAGCTGCTTCTGGGCTCTGTTGTCTAGAAACCCAGTGATTTCAGCTTGATCCAAAAAGACTGTTTGCCCTGATTGGTCAGAAAAGCCAACAAATCACCATCTAAACTCTCTAGCAAAAGCAACCCAGCAGCTGCTCAATATGTTCCATACCTGTAGCTGTAGCAGGCCATCTTACCTCTGCTCCATACTTTGTCTGCTCCACGAGAGCTCTGCCTCGTACCTGCCTCACCCTCTGAACTCCTGATTCTGCCCTTTAGTTCTGTGCTGGCTCCAACCACTGGCTTGTCTCCTGACCACACCCGCAGTTCTGCTGAGTCTGCTTTGGCCACTAGGCCATATGGACCATGTAGTCTCATAGACTTTAGACTTTAAGGTCAGAAGGGACCATTATGATCATCTAGTCTTTAGACTCCTTCTCTAGGGGTGTGTCTACTCTACAGGGCTTAACTCAAAATAAACTACGCAAATTGAGCTACAACAATTGCACATCTTATTTCAAAATAGGGAGCATCTACACAGCATTTATTTCAAAATACAGCACTCTTCCTCCGACTTCCCTTATTCCTTGTACAAGGAGGGTTACAGGAGTCGGAGTAAGAAGTCCTCCAGCTTGACAGTATTTTGACACTATTTCAAAATAACTGCCTGCTGTCTAGACCCAGACTAAATTATTTCAGAATAGGGCTAGTTATTTCGAAATAGTGTTGCAGTGTAGACGGACCCTAAGCAATAGGTTGCACTGCTGACACCTCAGTGTGTGTGACAGCATCAGCCAAAGGGCTGTTGTAGTTTACTTCCCTTCTGGAACAAACGTGAATCAGGAGCCAGATTGCGACATAATCCCACAATCTTGTTGCTGATCTGCTTCTTCTATACTTTCTCCGGTTACCAAATTCCATCCCAGAGCATGCATGCCCTCCATTAATGTCACAATTTCATAAAAAGTGGCAGGATTGGACCCTGCAATCCAGTGTGTGGATGCTAGATTGCAGCAACATGGTCACTGAGAAAAATGACCATGTTAAAACACTGCAGAGCAGCACTCAACAGGAATCAGGAGTAGCTTTAATTAGAAAGGATGGCCCAAAACAGCTGACATTTTAGATGCAAGAGGCAGAAAATAGATTGAATAGGTCACCAGCACAAAAAAAAAAAAAAAAAAAAAAAAAAGGCCAGGAGTTTCAAACTGTAAACAACACAGGGAAGACCCTACTATCTCCCCCATCTTATCCACTGTATTCTATTATATCATCTCTAAAATAACTCCACAAGACAAGGACTTCTCTGGTACAACTTCTCAACATGATTCAAAGCCTCCACTTAGTGCCTGCAGAAGTTGATAACAACACAGAAATGGTCTCCCATTTAATTTGCAACAAGTGAATGCCTGAAAACCTACTGTTGATTTTATAATGGTAAAAAATTGTTAGGATTATTATATATATTCCGTACACCTTGTGCAAAAAAAAAAAAAAAAAAAAAAAAAAAAAAGCATGGCCTTCTAAAATAAAAGCCTGCTACAGAAAATCAATAGCTAAAGTTACTTCATGTCTCTTGTAACATTTCTTCTGTTCTCTATTACTGACATCAAATAGCCTGAATTTTCTCTTTTGTTGAGTAAGTCAAGGGTGCCACTGCTTGTGAGGTTTTGAAGATAATTTTTGTGTGTGTTCCAAATTGGGTCCCCTGCTGATTTCAATTGTTCGGAGATGTCTTTCAACTTTTGCTGACAAATAATGTATAGTTACAAAGTAAGCATAACTTCTTCCATTCACCTTCTAACAACATTAGATCCTGCCCTTCTGCTTCCTTCATTGTTTTCTTTTGTCTGGTTCTTGCGTTTTGTTTTATGGAACATTTTAAAAAAGGTCCTTGAGCAGTGTGATTATGTCATTACAGGCTGATGTTGCTATGACAACAACTTCACGCTGCACATCTTTAATAAAGCAGGTAGTGTGTCCATATAGGGAAAAAAAGAGCTCTACACTAACTTCACCTTGCTTCTCTTAGAGGAATTAATGCACAGCCATGAAAGGAGATGCATTTTTTAGAATGCATGCCCATTTCCTTTTACAAAAGGTACTCAGCAGGAATAGGCCCGTAAAGGTTATTCATATAGGATCTGATCCAAGTCTCTTTGGAATCAATGGGACACCTCCACTGACTTCAATGAGAGTTGAATCAAGTGCACAGCCCACGTTCCCACTACTTTCTGCCTCCTGGTGAGCGGGGACTCCATGCAGCCTGCAGGAGAGAGGGATGACCAGGGATCACAGGAGCCAGTGCAGAGCCCACAGGAGGCAAGTAGCCTGAGGATTTCCAGAAGTCCCTTTCAGAATCTCCAACAACCTCCTCACCTCACCCTCCTCTAACTAAACCTGCCTTTCCTCAAGCATCAGCATTCAAGGTTAAATAAAATAAACAATGTCTACTCTTTTTTTTACATTGCAAATATGCCATATTTCGACTACACTACGGTTTAAAAAAGCTTTTGAGAGCCATCCTGGGGACTTAACTACCATTTATAACATTATTTCTATGGGAAAATGTGTTCTGAGTTCCAAACAACCAATTTACAAACAAACTTTGGAAAACAATTCATTCTTAAGTTGTGACTTCCTCTCGGCTTTAATTGTTTCATCACATGGCATAACTAGTTTATACAAACACTAAATGTTATTTAAAGAGTTCAATTTCTTACATTTTGAGGGATGTAATTTTAAACAGCTCCAGACTTTCCTAATATTTCTGTTACAGTCTCCAATTTTAATTCTGTTTCTTCAGTCACTTCATGTAATGCAAAGATCTTTGGCTGTTGCCATTCATGGAAAAGACATATAGATAGGAACTGGGATATAAAACTAATAAAGTTCTGTAAGAATGTTTAGAAGTTACTCTTAAAAAACTATAAAATATAATAAAGACCAATTATCCTTCTGTAGAACGGTTTAAAAAAAATTTATAGACAGGATATCGTTTTTCTTAAATTTTATGTTTTAGGGTAGATTCTATAGAACCCTATTAGATTTTTGCCAAAATCAGTACTTTCCATCAAATGTATCAAATTATACAGGACTTTCCCATGGAACAAAGAATTGATAATGTCCTGTCCATCCAGTAAAGCAAAACAGATGTTTAAAACAAACCCTCATGTTCATTTTCATGTCTCTAAAATTTTGGAGCGGAAGCAATTTTGTTTGGAAACTCCAGTGGTGTAGGACATGGTGTTATGGACAGAAAAGAGAGTTTAACATCATCTAGCAATTAAAGAGCAATAAAATCTTGGTTGTGTCCAGAGAGGAAAGTAGGGTGATGTGGAGCTCCCGTAAGAAAGGGGCTGGCATATTCAGCACCCAAGGAAGGGAGCTACTGCATAAGCAGCCTCATCAGCAGTTTCCCAGTGTTGCAGCCAATCAGCTCTCCCCATTTGGCCAATCAGCTCTTTGACACGAAGCCCTTTATCATCTGTTTGGTTAGAATTCAACTGTTTTCACAGTGTGCAATGGCTATAGTTCCTAGTCTGGCTCTGACTGAAGGCAGGTGAGCCATTTTCAAGCAAGAGGGAGCCAGGTTGGGGACACTCAGTTTCTCAGCTGGCTGTAGAGGCTAGAGGGAGACAGTTTTGGCAGGCCAGCAGCTTCTTGGCTGGCTGCAGAGGGCTGGGGGTAGAGCAGTAACTAAGTAGATTCAGTGTTTGGCACCCATCTTTGGCATGAAGGGTGCATTAATCCCAGCGTCTCTCGACTCTATGACCCATTCTGGACCTCCCAAGCCAGCTGAGCAGTTTATGCACTGTCAGTCTATCCCCACAGGCTCACTGGATTCTGGTTTAACTCTTTGGGAACCATATGATATTAAAGCAAGGATCACAAGTTCTTTTCCCCAGCGACACATTTTAAAGCACAAGAGGCAGAGCTAGGCAAAGCAAAGCTTTTGAACACAGTCCCTCCTGCACATTCCACACACGCTAAGCTCCTGTCCTGAGCCCCCCCAACACCCAAACGTCCTGCCATAAGCTCCTCACACACACACACACACACCCCCTTACCTCAAGCCCCCCACATTTCACTTCACAATTTTTTTACAAGTACTGTCATATTGCAGCCACCCCTCTGGGGGAGGGGTTGAAACATGACAGAATCTGCAAGAAACCTGTAGGAACCTGCTGTGTCACTAAATGAAACAAGCTAACTTGGCAGAATGGAGCTAGGATGCTGACTGGTGAACTCTCTCCAGTTATGGTAGTTATTAGGCCCCCATTCCTGTAACATCTCAGAGTCTCACATTTTTAATGTATTCATCCTCACAAACCCCTGTGTGACAGTGCTATTTCCTGTTGTACAAATGGGGAACTGAGGCATAGAGAGGTTAAGTGACTTGTCCAAGGTCACACAGGAAGTCTATGGCAAAGCAGGGAATTGAACCAGAGTCTCCCATATCAGAACCCTAAAAACTCACCATCCTTCCTCTCCAGCTTATAGACAACATCACAACTCAAACAAGTCTTAAAAGTGAAAGTCCCATTCACTTTAAAAGGTGCAGGATTGGGACCACGTGCTCATTTTAATGTACTGCAGTAGCCTAAAGCATTAGTTAACTTTTTCTGCTTTTTGAAGAGATTTCCTCTCTTTCTAACTGGTCACCAGCAAGCACGTACTCAGCTCTAACCCCTATCCTCAGGGTACGGCTAGACTGCGGGGGGGTTTCAGGATAAAAAAACTCCACCGCTTTTTTTTGTGGAAGAACAAATGCACTGTTTCAGAAGCCCCAGTATTCCTCATTCGATGAGGCAGAAGGGGGCTTCTGAAAGAGGGGGTGTTTCCAACATTTGGCCCAGTCTAGATGGGCCAAATGTTGGAAAAGCCTCTTCTGACAAAGAATCGGAAAATGGTACGCAAAAACTTGTAGTCTAGCCGTACCCTCTATGTCAACAGGACTGAGACCACATGTGAAATTTTTGAAAGGCCAACTGTAACCCGGTAGGGTGCAGGGAGGGGCTCCTCCCCCTCGCGGTCAGTGGGCGGCCACTTCACCCCACTACACCCTGCTTAGTCTCTTTGAGGAATTAGCTGTGGCTTTTAGCTCTGGGGCAGCCTACACTCCCAGATAGCTGTCAGTGGCAAACAGTTCTCAGGCCAGACTCTGATTCGGGGCAGGTAGCAGGCAAATAAACAGTTCAGCACCCAGGCCCTGGTTACTCAGGGCAGGGCAGCAAACAGATAAATAGTTATCAAGTCCCAGTTGTTACAAACCCAGTCAGCCCCCCTTACACAGGCAGGGTCTGGCAGGTTCAGGGTACTATTCAGGAACAGCCAAGGGGGGGGGGGGAGACTGTCACCCATTGGGTGTGTAGCTTATCAAGTTACTTGCCTATCATGCTAATGATATGCTTGTTCTAGTTTAGATTAATTAGGTAACAGTTAAGAGCTGTAATGCAAAAAATCTGCTAAAGGCTGTTGTGCCGCACAATGTGCCCTGCCTGCCCAGTTCCTCAGACTGGAGCAACTGGGGTGTGTGTGGCATATCTGCTTGGCCAGAGGGTTACACTCAGGGCAGTGGGAGGCAGGTTTCCTGCAGCCCTTTGTGTTCGCTTGACTGATGTCTGGGTTCAGGTGTAATACACTAGGCCTTATGTCTGCCCATTGCAGTTTGCGAAGGCCCACTGAACGCTAGCACAGCAGCACTCAACTCCTTGGGGGGGCTTTGCCATTGACCCACCTGGGTACAGCTCCGTGCCCTTTCTTAGCTGGGCCAGGGCATGTTTGTAAATAAGAGCCTGGCAAGAGCCCCAAATTAGTGGTCCTGCTCCTTGTACCTGTGTGCATACGCTGCTTGCCTCCGCCCACACAGCCAACCACAAGCCTGTTGGTGCCATGCCCTGACTGGGCTGTGGCAGTCCAGATGCCATTCGGCGTAGGAGCAGCATGGGTGCAGTACAGCTCAGCCCTAGGCTGTCTGGTGAGTTAGGTTCCCCTGCAGAGCAGTGGTCCCTGCTCTAGGGTATAACAAAACGGTGCAGCCTCTGAATGCACTTTGCAATGAGTGCCATGTCTTGAGTGCAATGCGTGCATTACAGCCAGTTGGAGGGCAGTTGCACTTCAAAGAAAAAACACACATAAGCTCACAGTCCAGGTTAGCAGATTTCTGTGGTTGAGACATCATCTCACCCACATACAGATCATGACTTATTTATGGTTTCCCCAGACTGAAAAGGGGAACTTAGGTCTGGGACCTTTCATCCACATAGGATGGTAGGAAAAATACTCTCAGACTCATGAACTACGAGAAGTCCTATGGCACCTTATAGACTAACAGATTTATTGGAGCATAAAGCTTTTGTGGGCTAAGACCCACTTCGTAAAATGCATCTGACAAAGTGGGTCTTTGCCCACGAAAGCTTATGCTCCAATAAATTTGTTAGTCTATAAGGTGCCATAGGACTTCTCATTGTTTTTGCAGATTCAGACTAACACAGCTACCCCACTGATACTTGTCACCTCAAACTCAGCAGATGCATCATTATATAAAAGTGCCAAAATAATTGATTCAGGCTGAGTTGAGTAATGTTCTTATGTAGGATGTGATAGATGACCACAAAGGCCCATGGCAACCAATTGACGTATATGCTAATAAGTTGAGAGCAATGATACATTGACCTATATGAAAAGAACACTTCAGCATTAGAAACATCCCCTACTGAATATGCATCAGACATGTTATCATCAGCGTCACATAGTATAAAAGTGGGATCCCTGCCGAAGTGCGAGAGGGAGAAGATTTAGTCCTTGGAAGGGCCAGAATGATGGCCTCTGGTGATGGGGAAGGTGAAGATAATGAGTGAGATGATGCGCTAACATCTAAGATTGTTCTAGAAGGAATGATGTAAGTATATGGTATGGAAATATGGATGTACATTCCCTATCTTATGAAATGGGGGTGTTTATGACTGGGCTAACTGTATTAATAAACTATATTAGTAAATATACAAGAGTTTTTATGGTGTGAGTGTTGTAACTGTGCACATCAGGGTTCCTAATCATAGAATAATTGAATACAGGGCCTGATCCTGGGACAAAGAACCTGCCAACCCTGAAGGTGGGTAATTAGAAATTTAAATGTACTCTTAGATCAGGGAACAGGTGACAGGGAGGGTGCAGATCCACCCACTCCACTGTATCCCAGCCCAGGGCCCTAGTAGCAGCAGAGCAGTCTGCTGCTGGGTCAGCAGGGATCTGCTCCACAATGGGCAGATCCGTTCTGACTCAGCCAAGTGGTGGGCGGCTACCCCTGGGCTTTCTCCACTCTCCCCCTTGGGTGGTACCTGTATCCAGTGCAGGTCCTCTGGGCTTCAGAGGTCTGGAACCCCCGACCACATAAACAGTCCTCCATACAGTCCTCCATCCAGTTGCAGGCCCGGCAACCCAGGCCAGTCCTCAGCTTCTCCCAGGCCTAACTCCTTGCTTAGGTGTGGGGAGAGGCTTCTGGCTTCTCCTGCCACTTGGCTCTGACTGGCCTGTCTGTCAGTCAGGCCTTTTATATTCCTAGCCCTGCCCCCTTGTTTCTGGTCAGGTGGTTTGCTGGGGCCAGATTCTGCCCACTAGGGCTCAGGGAGGGACTCCTCCCCCTCGCAGTCATTGAGTGGCCACTCCACCCCACAACACCAACCCATAGCGGATGATTCCAAGGGGAGAAATATGGATATAATTTTATCTT
This sequence comes from Pelodiscus sinensis, assembly GCF_052426305.1. Lineage (NCBI taxonomy): Eukaryota > Metazoa > Chordata > Testudines > Trionychidae > Pelodiscus > Pelodiscus sinensis. Next base: position 16,167,201 of record NC_143064.1, on the reverse strand, counting down.
CATGTTATTTCCTTGGATACACGTGTGCACAGACATTCTATTTTTTATTTTATTTTTTGGTTGTCAGAGCATTGTTTCCCAAACTGAGTTCTACCAAGAGCAAATCTCCAAGCTCTGATCCAGCACTAGAATCCTTTAGCATGGCACCCCTGAAAGATCTCTAATTACATGATAAAACTGGGCAATTATTTGTCTAAATGTTATACCTGGTGACATCAATTAACTGGGTCATCAAGACTGGAGACCATTTTTAACAATCACACCCATAAGACCAGGCCTTAGATATACTACTGTAAGAGCCATTAGATATGGCCAACATGCTGCCCTGTTGACTTTACTGAGGTTGCATGGGTGTAAGAGATGGCAGAATTTGGCCCAGAAATTTCATCAGCATGTACTGAACTAAATTAAGTTGTGCATACCAGTGCCACCTCACCCCATGAGAGGGACTGTGTTAGTGTAACAGAGAGATGATACAGTACATTATTTTTGTTGACCAAAAAGCATACCAGGAACACAGTGAGTGCCCCATAGGCGAAATCTACCAAATGTTTAATGATGCAGAGAGGTCAGCATACGGCTTTGATAAACATTTGCCTGACAAGCATAGTTCCCTTCTACCAGGCAAAAATAAATATATCCATTATTCATGGAATTATGATTAAGTCTTTTACAACACAGATAATGTCTGTCAAGAACATTTTGGGGACAGAAAATGGACTGGACATTTCAATTAAACAATTGATAAATCTGTGAAAACTGTTAATTCTTGAGCTAAGATTGTCACTTAAATATATGAAAGAAGAGTAAAACCGAGGTGTTTTTTAAATAGTACAATTACAGCATGAAGTTAAAAGAAGTAGAAAAAATCCAGTGTTAAAAACTGATAGTTTATATTTACAGAGAGGTTAAAGCCATTTCAAAAACACTATAGGTAAAATTTGTTCAGCTCCATAAACTGCAGGCAATGTGTATTATATTTAAGTACTTCTGCACTATAATTAGCATCCCAATGGAGTAAATGTATATTCATTCTATGATAAGAGATGTTGGGTTAGATTTAAGTAAAGTAGTTACCATTTACTGACTGGTTGTTCTTTTTCTCCATTTTAGATATAGATATAGATATAGATATAGATATAGATATAGATATAGATATAGATATAGATATAGATATAGAGAGATTGATTGTGTGTGTCTGTCTGTCCATAAGTCAAGAACACTTTCTAAATAGTAAGAGCAAGGACCACCAAATTTCGCACGCAGCTTCATCTTATCATAACTTAAAGCAAGGTCGAGGGTAGCTTGTGCCAGGAAAATGGGATCTGCTTGGAATTTTATTGTTTTCCATGATATGGAAAAGGATGGGTCTGATAGGAGGGACAGTTATGCTCTGCAATGACCACTGGAGGCAGTGAGCACAGGGGACAGTTAGGGTACGTCTAGACTACATGCCTCTGGCGACAGTGGCATGTAGATTAGGCTAACCAGCATAGGAAAATGAAGTGGAGATTTAAATAATTGCCGCTTCATTTAAATTTAAATGGCTGCTGCGCTGAGCCGATCAGCTGTTTGTCGGCTCACCACGGTAGTTTGGACGCTCCGCAGTCGACATCAAAGGCATTTGTCGACCTCCCAGGTAAACCTCATCCCAGAAGGCATACCTGGGAGGTCGACAAATGCCTTTGATGTCGATCGCAGAGTGTTCAGACTAACGCACTGAGCCAACAAACAGCTGATCGGCTCAGCGTGGCAGCCATTTAAATTTAAATGAAGCGGCGATTATTTAAATTGCCGCTTCATTTTCCTATGCCAGGCAGCCTAATCTACATGCCTATGTCACCAGAGACATGTAGTCTAGACATACCCTTATACTGGAGAGTGAACACAGAGTGGTGGCTGAACCAGGAACGCAGTGGCCAGCTGGGGTCAGGGCTCTCTATATTGCAGGACATCAGCCCAGGTAAGTGGCCCCCCTGCTCCCAAAACCTTCCCCCCAGCTCTCAACCAAAGCACAGGATGATGAGAGGAGAAGCTGCTGGCTGGTTGGGGGGAGCGGGGCAGCACAGCCCTGCAGCCTTCCCTCCCTCCTCCTCGCCCCCTTCCCAGCTCTTTGAGGAGCATCCAGCTGAGGGGACCGGATAGCTCCCCTGTGAGGAGCTGCTGGAGAGGCAGCGCAGCCCCAGCTCCCTGGGAGGAGCCACTGTCAGAGCAGCACCATCCTTACCACCACAGGAGGCCCTAGTAAACCCTCCTCCTACTTCCCGGCCCCCTGCTCTGACTCCTGCACCCCCAACACCACAGCCCCTTGCCCTGAAGGACCCAACCAATGCAGGGTAAATCTTCTAGTTTATAAATAAATCTTATTTCCTTTTACCTTGAACTGGATTCATGAATTCCTCAGATGCCCCATGGATAATTACTAACAATCCCCTTAAAAAGGAAATTAGTTAATTATCATTATGGGTGGGTGAATTCATATCGCATAATTGTATATTTATATAATGTTCACCAGGAATTCACACTTAGTATTGAATTTCCTTCTGTTTAATAGAGTCCGGGGGTGGGTGGGTAGGTAGGTAGGTAGGTAGGAAGGAAGGAAGAATATATTTTATTTTATTTTATTTTATTTTATTTTATTTAAAATATTTTTACTCCTCCTCTCTATGTAAAATATTCAAGGCATCTTACAACATTTAAAAAAAATACATATATATATATATATGATATATATATATATATAAAAACAAACCCTGGGGGGAGCATAAAACTTACTAAGATACCTCAAGAGGTGATACACACTCACACACACACAAACACCAATAAAAGCACAGGTTAAAAGGGTGGCTTTAGCCTGGCACCTAAACTGTGCCAGCATCGGCACCAGGTGAATGTCCTGGGAGAGAGAATTTCATAGCTTGGGAACAAAGGCTGAGAAGGCCCTGCTCCTCGTAGATGTCGACTTTATCTCCAAAGGTGGAGGAATATGGAGCAGAGCCTCCCCAGCTGACCTCGATCCCTGAGCTGGTTCATGTGGGATGAGACACTCCTTCAAATACCCCGGTCCCAACCTGTTTAGGACTTTATAGGTCAGAACCAGGAACTTGAATTGTGTCCAGAAACATACCAGAAGCCAGTGCAGCTGCTGGAGCACCAGCATAATGTTCTCCGTATAATAAGTGTTAGTTAAAACTCAAGCAGCCACATTCTGGACCATTTGAAGTTTCTGAAGACTCTTGAAAGGCAGCCCCAAGTACAGCACATTGCAATAGTCCAACTGGGATGTGACGAGAGCATGAATCACTGTAGCCAGGTCATTCTTTTTCAGGAAGGGTTGCAGCTGGAGGATCAACTGAAGTTGCCCAAAAGCATTCCTGGGCACTGACGAAATCTAGTTCTCAAATGTTAGAAAACATTTTTCCAGGAGGACTCCCAAGCAGCGTACCAGTTCTTTCAGGGGGAGGGTGACCCCGGGCAGAACAGGTAACACACCATATTCCTGGACAGATGGCTTCCTGATCTGCACAACCTCGGTCTTATCTAGATTCAGATTCAGCTTATTCGATCTCATCCAGTCCATCACTGCCTCCAGACACCAGTTCAGATCAGTCATTGCCACATCTGGATCCAATGTCATAGAGAAATAGAGTTGGATGTTAACTGCATGTTGATGGCACCATCTTCCAAATCTCCTTATAACCTCTCCTAGCAGTTTCATGTAGATGTTAAACATAGAGGACAAGACGGAATCTTGCAGAACCCCATAGCACAGTCACCACGGGGTCGAGTAGCAGCCCCCCAGCTCCACTTTCTGAAAGTATCCTGATTGGTAAGACTGGAACCACCGCAAAACAATGCCTCCGATACACAATTCCAGCAGGCACTCCAGAAGGATACTATGGTTGATAGTATCAAAAGCCACCGAGAGGTCCAAGAGAATCAACAGGGATGGGCTCCCTCATCTATCATCCAGTATAGGTTGTCTACCAGGGCATCCAAGACAGTTTCTGTTCCAAAACCAAGCCTGAAGCCAGACTGAAATGGATCTAGACAATCCATTTCTTGCAACACCACTGCCTACTCGAGTACCTTGCCCAAGGAGGGAATATCAGTGACTGGGCGATAGTTATTCAAATCGCGTCGATCCAGGGAAGGCTTCTTACAGAATGGTTTTATCACAGCCTCTTTTAAGGTGGTGGGAACCATATCAGATCTAGAAGAGGCTTTAATAATCCCCAACCAGTCATCCCTTCTCAGCCCGATTTAATAAGCCGTGAAGGGCAGGGGTTGAGCAAGTACATGGTCGGTTGCACTCCTCCAAGCACCTTGTCCACATCCTCAGTCTCTAAAAGCTGAAACTGATCCACATTGAGTGGACCCTGAACCGAGGTTAAGGATGGCTGGAAGCAGTGCCGGCAGGGCATCAGATTAGGACTTAGAGCGTGGAGCTGCTGTCTCAGGCTAGCCGAGGGCTGTGCTTAAAGGGACCCGACCCCCACCCTGGACAGACAGTTCTCAGGGGTTCCCCACTCACCTGTCTAACTCGATGAGGGACAGCAAAGCAGTCCTGGATTGGAGTGCCCTGAATGCCCACACTCGGCACATCACAGCACTTGGCCATCAGCCCAGCTTCACTTGCCGCAGGCTACCATCCAGGGAGGGTCAATCGGGGGACTGCAGGAGAGTTTCCACCCCGAGGAGCCTGCAAAGCCACCCCAGTCCTCCCCATTGGGGACTCGTACTCCATTCCTCCCTCACCTCCTTCCACTTACCCCTCCCTAGCCCCTCTTCCTGATGTACAAAAGGACATGTGTGTTCAAAAATAGAAACTCTCTTTATTGAACAAAACTCAGGGAGACTGGGAAAAGGAGGTGGGAGAGGTGAAGAGAGAGGGTGGGAGAGGGGAGGGCAACTAAAATGATCAGGGGTTTGGAACAGGTCCCATATGAAGAGAGGCTAAAGAGACTGGTACTTTTCAGCTTAGAAAAGAGGAGACTGAGGGGGGATATGATAGAGGTCTATAAAAGCATGAGTGGTGTGGAGAGGGTGCATAAAGAAAAGTTCTTCATTAGTTCCCAAAATAGAAGGAGTAGAGGACACCAAAGGAAAGGAATGGGTAGCAGGCTTCAAACTAATAACAGAAAGTTCTTCTTCACAAAGCAAATAGTCAACCTGTGGAACTCCTTGCTGCAGGAGGCTGTGAAGGCTAGAACTAGAACAGAGTTTAAAGAGAAGTGAGATAAAGTCATGGAGGTTGGGTCCATGGAGTGCTATTAGCCAGGGGGTAGAAATGGTGTCCCTGGTCTCTGTTTATGCAAGGCTGGAGATGGACGGCACGAGACAAATGGCTTGGTTATTGTCTTTGGTCCATCCCCTCCGGGGTACCTAGTGTTGGCCGCTGTCGGCAGACAGGCTACTGGGCTAGATGGACCTTTGGTCTGACCCAGTACGGCCATTCTTATGTTTTTATGTTCTAAGCTCATGGCTCAGGGTCGGGGGTCTCAGTGGACCACCTTGATTTTCATGCAAACCTGCTCCTGGGTGGCCAGGCTGGCAGCTATCCTGCCCTAGACGGCCACTTTCCTGTGCCTAGTGTGGAGGTTGTGGATGAGGTCCACGATCTCTGCACTAGACCAGGCGGGCGACTGCCTCTTGCGGCCCCGGGTAGGCTCTCGGGAGCTGCCAGCCTGGTCCCGGGAAGAGGCAGAGGGCTGGGTGGCAGTGGGTGGCTGGCTCATGCTGTGCCAGGTGCAGGGTCTGCTGGCTGGGTGCTGGCAGGCTTGCACCTGGCACGGGCACCGTAGCCAGACCGTGCCCCTTTAAGGGCTCCGGGACCAGGAGGGGGGCAGAAGAGTTTCCCTGGTGGTGCCCAGAGTGGCCACCAGGGAAACCTGGGGAGGGCTAGCCTCCCACTAGTTCGAATTAAGTGGCTACACAGCCCTTAATTCGAACTACTTAATTCGAACTAGGCGTTAGTCCTCGTAGAATGAGGTTTACCTAGTTTGAATTAAGCTCTCCGCTAGTTCGAATTAAGTTCGAACTGGCGGTTTGCCTGTGTAGCGCCTATTAAAGTTAATTCGAACTAACGTGTTAGTTCGAATTAACTTTGTAGTGTAGACATACCCCCACTTACATGTCAGCCAGCGACCAAATCAGACCAGATGCGAGCAATCTTATTTGCAAAGTGCTTAGTAAACAAGTCACAGTGGATTGCCCAGGGCTTTTCCATTTCAACATGAGGGCCAGACTGTAAGAGGCCCCCCACCATTTGAAACAATTCTGGCAGATGGCACCATGCAGACATGATGCAGGCAGAGAAATAACTTTTCTTCACCATCAGCTCCATTACAGAATAGGCTCGCAATTCAGCTCTAAACCGCAATCAATAGGACTTAGCTCAAGTTCTCCTACAACAACACTTTAGCCATTGCATAGACTGTTTCACCACCTTCCACGCCCCAGAAAACCAGGGAACAAACTTGGCTAAACTAGCCTGAAAAGGACACTTAGGATCAATCATGCAACTGCCCAGGCTACCTCAATGTTCCATACATTGCCCAGGGCATTGACAGGACCACTAGCCATAACAGCCAAACAATCCCTCAGGGACTTGAGGAAATCCTCTGGATCCATCAGCCTCCAAGGGCAGACCATCATAATCGGTCCCAAGCGGCTGTGGAGGGAAAGGTCAGCAAATACTCAAAATTTGACCAGGTAATGATCGGTCCCTGACAAAGGATGTGTAACCACATCGCTAACCACATCGCTTTTGGACTAACGGTGAGAGCTCTATCACCGTTAGTCCAAAAGTCCAGATAGAGCGTATGACATACATGGAGGCAGTTATTTCTTGGGCTAATCCTAAAGTTGTCATGGTAATGAAAGAATATATCCTCTGGGTCTTAATCTATCCTGCCCATAGGCTCAATGGGAGTTTTGCAGGTTTTTCCCCAGCTTGTATTAGAAAGGGTGTTTGTAGAGAGGTGCACACTGTACGGCAATTATTTGTGGCAGACTGTTTCTGAGGTTAGGAGAGTCTTCTGTAGCTAAAGAATAAACACAAGATTACACTTACAAAAATAACAACACAATATAATAAAAGGGAATTCAAATCGCAGGGGGAAAGCTCTTTGAAGGTTTAAAAAAGGTGTCAGCTCTTAATGGCATAAGGCCTGTGCTTTACAAATCAAAATACATACACAATAAATAAAGTCCCTAAAATAGTTTTAGAGTTTTGCATTACCTCAGGCTCCCGGCAGGGTGCTGTTCTCTAATTATCTGCCACCTTCTGATGCTTAACAATTGGATTTAAAATTCCTTAGACATTGTTTGCCTACAGGGAAGGATTCCCATTGAAAAACTTATTACAAGAGATCACATTTTATACTTTTTTTCCCCCCAAACATTACTCCATGACTCTAATTGATTTGAGTTCTAGAAAGCCAGTGTCTCCCTCTGGGTATGTCTACACTAGCCCCCTTAGTTCGAAACCTGGGCTTTATTTGCATGTTCCCGTCTGGTCGCCATTTTCAAATTCCACTAGCCCGAAATTCCACTAGCCCAAAGTAACTGCCTGCGGCAACACGCAGCAGTGAAGCGGCAATTTGAACTAAGTCCTTAGTTCGAATTAACTGTTACACCTCATTCCTCTCTGTTTTAAATGTTGCTCTCTTAGGCTATGACTACAGTGCACAGTTATTTCAGAATAACCTATTCCAGAATAGTAATTCTAAAGTAGCTTATTTTGAAATAGCATGTCTACACTGCAAGGAAATCTCAAAATTAGTCTGAGGCCAGCTTCCCTAATGTAGAAGTGCTATCTGGATTTAGAGCCTCAGGAGGAATAACTTAAGATGGCCCTGGTGAGGGGTTATTTCGAAATAGCAGAAGCAAAGCATCTACAAATACCTTATTTTGAAATAGTTATTTCAGAATAGGCATCATTTTTCATAGAATGAGGTTTAGAGAAGTTGGAAGAAGCCATCCATTGTTTTGAAATTATTTCAAAATAACGGAATTGCCGTGTAGATGCTTGCACAGTTATTTCAGAATAACTATGCTGTGTAGACACACTTGCAGAGAAACTGGAAGCAATTAAACAATTTATGCTGACACAAAATGAAAGTCCTGAATTGTTTAGCTTCATTGGAATGTGTTGAACAGGTGAACTGTCACTTAGAAGTATAAGTCCATTTATTGAAATCAATGGCATTAACTCCTGATTTATACTGATGAAGGCAAGACAGTAGTCAAGGCCATACTTGAGAACCTAAGGCCTTGCCTATACTTATGCAGAGATCAATGCTCCAGAGATCAATCTTTTGGGGTTTGATTTAGCCGGTCTAGTAAGTATCCACTAAATCAAATGCTGAGGGCAGCCCTATTGACCCTGGTACTCCTCAGAGTCATGGGTAGTAAGGGAAGTAGATGAAAGAGTTTCTCCCATTGACATGCCCATAGAAATTTGTTTTAAAGTATATTGACTCCAGCTACATAATTCTCATAGCTGAAGTTGTGTATCTCTTCCCACAGTGTAGACCTGGTCTAAGTGTAAGCTGGTATCCAAAGCTTTGTGCTTGATGGTCTGTATTGTGGAACTAATTAAGTGACTGGCTTTTTACTGCTTTCAAATGCAAACTCCCACTGACTTTGGTGGCAGTTCTGCACATGAAAATAGTCACAAAAATTAATAATAAATATAGTGTAACAGACTCAGGCCAGAGGGCTACTGTCGAGATGTGGAAGGAAAATATATTAGCCACAGATTACATAGGCCTCTGTTCCCAGAGTAAACTAACAAGGGCTAACCCAGAACCAGCAGGAACCTGCTAGAATCAATTGGGCCAATTAAAGTATCTGGAGATAATTAGGAGGTTTCCAGACGCAATTGAGTCAGACTAATCAGAACACCTGGGGCCAATTAATAACCATTTGAAACTGGTTCAAATGGGCTCCTCTTCTGTTAGCTCAGTGTGCACAAGGAGTTGAGACGAGAAGCAGCAGTGGAGGATCTAGGAGGAGCAAGTGCTAGCTGGCTCCTTAAGGAAAAGCCTGCAGTAAGGAAGGTGGGGGGAAGGGGCTCCGTGGAGTGCAGCTGTCACTCAGCTCTCACTGGAGACATTTGCAGGCAGCTGCTTTCCCAGGGTCCCTGGGTTGGAACCCAGAGTAGAGGGTGGGCCTGGGCTTCCCCCCCCCCCTCCACTTCAGCACTGAAAAGGGACTGGCTTTAGGAAAAGGTTTGTCCAGCCCTGTGCCACTTGGAGGCACCACAGACACTAAGGAGTTTGGTTTCCCTCTTTTTTTCTATTCTGACAATAATGAGAAGAGCTCAACAAACAGCAAGCTGGTGCCCTAGAGAAAGTGCCTAACCAGAGGGCTGCTGTGAGTCTCTGAGGCAAGCCATCTGCCTCAAAACACAGGACCCACCAAAGTTGAGGAGGAGCTTTGTCACAATAGACACTAACTTAAACTCCCTTTCAGGTTTTAGTAGATAAGCCACTAAATAATTTCCTCCAATGAAATGATTAGGATATATGCTCTGAAAGATTGTTTTTTTGTGGCCCACTGGAAATACCAAATATTCCTACAGCCTGAAAGCTAAACATGCAAATACTGGCAACATCTTGACCTTGCTTCAGTAAAGTTCTTTGCTGGCTCTGAAAACTGTTTTGCTCTAGATTTGTTGTGTTGGCATGGCTGACTAAAGGGAACGATAACATAAGAAATCAGAAAGACTGTTGGAACCATCAGCCTGGTGAAACTGTCAGCTGCTGCAATTCTTCTCTTTTACTTGTTTTCATATTTGTAGATGAGCATGGCATTTTTCCACCTAGTAGAACACTTTTGCAAAAATATGGCTAAAAAGGAGCTTTTTCTTTTGGGACAGAGAAAAGACAGTGGCATGTGGGCATGTATTGGTCATGCTGGGTGAATGTGAGTATGTGTAATTTGTGCTTGATGGTCATCTTCTAAAATGATCTAATCACAAGATGTGAAAAGAAATGTTCCTGCAAATAACTGAAATTCCAAGATGAACTATCATACTGAACCACCTAGAATATATCACAGCCTGCAATGTGTCAGATAATGTCAACATTTCCTGTTGAGTACCTCAAAATAAAATGATTTTTACAAGGCATCTGCAATTTTCATTCCACAAGGGAGGCAATAGCTTACAGCTATCTACATTCTCAGAGTGCTGTCTGCCACAGCTCTTCTGGAGAGTGTAATGATCCCCAACGCTTTAACTTGAATCTTTGAAAACAGATTTGATAGCTAGGTCCCCAATTCAGTAATTCATCTATAACTACCAAAGCACTTAATTTTGTAAGCAAAACTAAAGTCCTTTGCTGAATAGTTGGTGCTTAACTGTTTTGCTGAATTGCAGCCTAAATATATAGTAGGCTTCCAATAATCCAGAACCTTTGGGACCGAGGTGGTGCCAGATTATCGGATATGCTGGACTATCAGGAGGTACTATAAGCTTGATATATATATATACACACACACACACACAGTATATACTGTATATAAAGTGTTTTTAACCCTTTTTATTGTAGCATAAGCATTGTCCAGTGTCACACAATGCCAGTGGCAGACTGACTCAGTTGCATCCGGTTTTGCTCGGTTCAGCTGCTGCCGCTGCTGCCGCTGCTGCCTTGTGACTCTTTTTTTGCTGAAGCTCAATCATTAGGCTTTGCCATTTTGATGCCGGACTATCAGGAGTGCCGTACAATTGGATGCCGGACTATTGAAGTTTTACTGTATAACTGAATCACATACCTTATGTTAGATAGTGTTACCAGTTCCACTTACAGAACGTTTAGCATTATGACTATGATCTCCTCCTACACAAAAAAGCCAACACAGGTTAAATAACTACATATTTCAAATAAAACTACACAGTCTAAATATCCTGACATTCCAGTGATAATAACTCGAGGTTGAAATAAAAGATTGAAAGGATTTTATGCCATTTTGAGTATTGCACACCAACACTTTATTGGCTTATGGTCCTGCTCCCCAGCTCCAAACACACACTGCCATGCCCAATTCCAGTTGAGGAGATTTATTCTTAAACAAAAACAAACAAACACAGGGTAGTCTTAAATCTGTCCCTGGACCCTGGAGATCAGGTCCACCTCTCCCAGGGATTGCTAGCTCTCCCGAATGTGACACCCTCCTTACCTTCTCCAACTCTGCTGCCTTCTTCAAGCTAACTTTTCAGAAAAAGGGAGCCTAGACAGAAAGGACCAGCTCCACTTAAACCAAAATGGAACCAGACTGTGGGCACTTAAAATTAAAAAGGTTATAGAGCAGTTTTTAAACTAAGGGCTGGGGGGGAAAGCCGACAGGTGCAGAAGAGCATGTGGTTCAGAAAGAGCTACCTGGAATGGGAGGATCTATGAATGGAGATCCTTTATGTCCTCATGAGCGGGAGAGGATGGAAAATGATAACATCATAGAGAAACACTCAAACAAAAAAAAGAGTCCCATTCAATTATATCGTTTAATGGCAGACAGCTAAAATTGACAAGTTATTAAAAGTGCTAGAAATCTAAATAATATGATGGGTGAACTAGAGCACCTCATATCAAATAAAGATATTGTTATAATATGCATCACAGGAATTTGGTGGAATGAGCATAATCAACGGGACACAAAATACATCGGAAGATCAGAACAGGTCATGCTGGTGGCAGTACAGGCACTATAAGTGAAAGAAAGCATAGAATCAAATGAAGTAAAAATCTTAAATGAACCAAACTTCACTCTAGAATCTCTATGGATAGTAACTCCATTCTCTAATAAGAATATAGCAGTAGGGATATATTACTGACCACCTGATCAGGATGGCACAATGACTATGAAATGCTCAAAAAGATTAACGAAGCTATAAAAATTTAAAAACCTACAATAATAATGGGGAGATTTCAAATATCCCCCAATTGAATTGATACACGTCACCTCAGGATGAGATGCAAAGATAATTTCATGACATTTTACATGACTGCTTCTTGGAGCAGCAAGCCTTAAAACCTACAAGAAGAGAGGCAATTTTTGGTTTAGTCCTAAGTGGAACATAGTGTTGGGTCCAAAAGGTGAATATACAGTAAACTTCCGATAATCAGGCACCTTTAGAACCCAGGGGGTGCCAGATTATCAGATTTGCCGGACTATCGGAAGGGGGACCTATGAGGGGTCTGGGGTGGGGGGGATGCATAGCCCTCCTCATAGCCCCCCCTTTCCAATAGTCCGGCTCTGCCCCAGGCGACCCCGATTCAGCCGCTGATGATACTGATCAGCGGCTGGCTCCAGGAAGCCAGAGGCAGAGGTGCTCTGGCCCGGGCTTCCTGGAGTCAGCTGCTGGTCAGTTTCAACAGCGGCTGAATCAGGAGGCCTGGGGCAGAGCAGATGGGGGGCTGCCGGGTTGGCCCCACAGCGCTGAGGAGCGGCGCTACTGGACCAACCCGGCAGCACCCCAGCTGCTCTACCCCAAGTGTCCCCAAGTCAGCTGCTGCTGAAACTGATCAGCCGCTGACTCCAGGAAGCCCGAGGCAGAGTTGCTCTGCCCCTGGCTTCCTGGAATCAGCCGCTGGTCAGTTTCAACAGTGACTGAATCCAGATGCCTCGGACAGAGCAGCTGGGGTGCTGCCGGGTTGGTCTGGTAGCGCCAACCGTTGGCGCTCCGAGACCAACCCAGCAGCACCCCAGCTGCTCTGTCCCAGGTGTACCCAAGTCAGTCGCTGCTGAAACTGATCAGGGGCTGATTCCAGGAAGCCGGGGCAGAGCAGCTCTGCCTCGGGCTTCCTGGAGTCAGCTGCTGGTCAGTTTCAGCAGCAGCTGAATCGGGGACAGCTGGGGTGCTGCTGGGTTGGTCTCGCAGCCCCGAGGAGCAGCGCTATGGGACCTACCCGGCAGCACTCCAGCTGCTCTGCCCCCGGCTTCTCCGATTCAGCTGCTGGTCAGTTTTAGCAGCGGCTGAATCGGGGAAGCTGGGGGCAGAGCAGCTCCAATGGTCTGGCTGCCCGGAAAACTTCCGGGTTCCTGATGGTGCCGGACCATCAGGAGTGCCGGACCATCAGATGCCGGACCATCGGAGTTTTACTGTAGCTGGTGATAGTTTGGTAATATATAGATTGGTAATAGTGATCATAATATAATTAGATTTAACATCCTTGTGGTGAAGGAAAACACTACAGCAGTCCAACACAGCATTTAATATCAGAAATGGGAGCTACATAAAAATTAGGAAATTAATTAAACAAAAGTTAAAAGGTACAGTGCCAAAAGTGAAATCCCTGCAAGCTGCATGGAAACTTTTTAAAGACACTATAATAGAGGCTCAATTTAAATATAGACCCCAAATTTAAAAAAAAAAATATTGTAAGAGAATAAAAAATGTACCGTACATTTAACCAATAATGTAAAAGAAGCACTAAGAGAAAAAAAAGTGATAGAGATGTAGCCGTGTTAGTATTTTGTTTAAGAGAAAAAAAGGCATCTTTAAAAATGGAAGTTAAATCCTGGTGAGGAAAATAGAAAGGAGCACAAACTCTGGCAATTGTAAAAATATAATTAGGAAGGCCAAAAAGGAATCTGAGAACAGCTAGCCAAAAACAAAAATAATTTTGCTATTACTTTTTTAAAGTAGAAGCAGGAAGCCTGCTAAACAATCAGTGGGGTCACTGGACAATAGAGATGCTAAAAGAGCACTCACAGAGGATAAAGCCATTGTGGAGAATCTAAATGAATTCTTTGCATCTGTCTTGATGACTGAGGATGTGAGGGAGATTGCCAAACTTGAGCCATTCTTTTTAAAGTGACAAATCTGAAGAATTGTTTCAGATTGAGAAGTATCAGAGGGGTAGACATGTTTGCCCACAAAAGCTTATGCTCCAATAAATCTGTTAGTCTATAAAGTGCCACAGGACTTCTCGTGTTTTCAGATTGAAGTGTCTTTAGAAGAGACTGCGGAACAAATTAAAAATTAAACCATAATAAGTCACTAGGACCAGATGGCATTCACCCAAGAGTTCTGAAGGAACTCAGATGTGAATTTGCAGATGATACAAATCTACTTAAGATAGTTATCTCCAAAGCAGACTGCAAAGACCTACAAAGGGATCTCAAAAACTGGGTGACTGAGCAACAAAATGGCAGATGAAATTCAATGTTCCTAGCTGCAAAGTATACATATAAATGATGGGATCACCTCATCCCCAGGGATACTCAACTGTTAGCCCCAGAGAGATCTGCCATCTTCCTAAATCTCACTGTGCCATCATCTCCAAAACGATCCCACTCCAGTTAATCTCACTGTACCCCCATACCCAGAAAGATATCCCGCCCTGGTTTGGTGTGGTCAACCATATCTACAGAGGATTAAATGTGTCTCCAAATAGCCTGTTTAGGGCTCTAAGGATATGTCTACACAGCAGAGCCTTTCTGGGATACCTTCTGGTATCCCGGAAAAGCGCTGCCACATCCAAGGAATGTGCCCACTTTTTTGGAACAATTTCTGAATTGTGGTTTGCAATTTGCGTATCTTTTTGCGACTTTTCTTTGCAGTGTAGACCTAGCCTAAGGGAGAAAGCTAGTGCCCCAGAAGGGAAAAATAAAAAAGTAAAACTAAAAATATTAAAAAACCAGGGCCCTTTATGGTCCTAGTTCCATTTGAATTCCCCTTTGCATGTGCCTCAGTGAATGTGGGAAATTGTGTACTTGTAAGGTCTCTATTCTCATAATCCTCATTCTTTCACACAATGATGCACACAATTAGCTTTACCCACAAGTAGTCCTATAGAATCTAGTGGGTGAAATCCTGCCCCCCCTGAAGTCAATAACAAAGCTTCCTTTTAGTGCAGTGCAAATGGAATTTCAGGCAGTAGGGTTACTCACTGGCATTAAATTCTACAGTTATACATGTTTTTGACTACAGCTGTAGTACACATACAAATGCTTTACCACATGTCCTGTGTTTGCAGACATAGGCAACTTTTTGAAATGTAGTTCATGGCTCCTTCCCTTTACTCTTCTGACTTTGGGATTGAGTAACTTCTAAGCATGAAAGTCTGGATGTTCAGAAAGTTTTGCTGTGCTAACCTCCAGTTTTTTCAGGATATTTAAGGACCTCAAGAATGGTGAAAATCTTAAGGGATGCAGTTGATTGGATTTTTCCTTCTAGATTTCTCATTGAGCTTTAAGCTTTTATGGCTTTTAAGAGTTAATCTGCATAACCTTGAAGAGTCTCTTCATCTTTAAGCTGATTAAAAATATTTTTCACACCCAGTAAGCAAGATGTGACTCCATGCTATGTGTATTTAATAGAGGAAATATGGCTTTATATGCTTCATTAAGTTATTTGTGAAATTGCATTAGTGCCATTCCATTAGTACACCTCTTTCAACTACATCTGTGGCCTATTCTTGACAGGAAAATTAAGAGTTTCATAAGTCTATACTGAGATTTGTAATGATCTTCTAACACATGGATATGTTTCTATTTTAATAGGAATTTTGAAAGTAAATACATATTTTTCAATATAATTTTAGCAAAATTATCTGTCAGGCAGCAAGTTAATTATCAGATTTCTTAGAACAAGAAATTATGGGTTATTTTGAAACTTCATTAAAATTACAATTTTATGCAATAAAGGAAAATTAATCTTAAAATAAGATATCATGGTGAAGTTAATACTGATTGTGAGATGTGGAAGCAGAGTGTTTAACTTATTAAAATACTTTAAGATACCAGGAAAGATATTACAGTAAAGCGATAAGCAATTACCATAATGTGAGTATTTGCAAAATTACTAGAGTATTGCAGTAGCATTTTATATGCCACCAAAGCAAGCTTTCTTTTAAAAATGGTCAAATATTATTAATTATGATGTGATCACTGTCGCAAGGATGAAACTATAACAGAATATTATTTAACCTTTATTTTTTAGTGGTCTGTTCATTGTTTACAACAAACATTTTCATTTAAATCACCCTAAAACAGATTTAAGGTGTTACTTTCCACTTTACTTCTCTCTAATCTTTGTTCTCTGAAAACATATTATAAAACTACTGCACTTGACTTTTACAGTCATATACAGTCCTAGGAGCAGGATCGAGCTGCAACTGGAAGGACTTGAATGACTATTCTGGTGCATGCATTGGAGAGGACTTACAGAGAAGGTAGGACATGCTGAGGGATGCTCGGGTATGACAAGAGATGCCACATCTGAATGTTACACATACTATTCGGGCTATGGTGTGAGAATTCCAGACTATAGTGTTGCAGTTTATATACACATGCGTTTTGTAGTAAATGAACTGTGCTAGAATCATCTGAAGAAGTGGACTGTGACCACCAAAGCTCATGATACCATTTACATGTTTTGTTAGTCTTTAAAGTGCTATTGGACTATTTGTTGTTTTTTAAAGTTTGTGCTAGGGCTATAATTATATTTGGAAAATGCATTGACTATTTCTGGGACATGTATAGGAGGGAAACTGAGGCAGCTGTTTCACTCCAGGGGGCTGCCATATGAGACAGTTGTTATACTTTAATAAGCAAATAACTATCCCTGACTTCTCCTCTGTAGGTTTTCAAGCAGAAATATGTCTTGTGGAGGGATTTGAAGAAAGGGAGTGTAGTGGCCTATAGATCTTAGAAGTGTTTGGTAAGAAGCAAAATCTAATCCAATTGAAATGCAAAAGATGTTACTTTGAGAGATGTAGATGTCATAGATGCACTTCTACTTCTTCCTGTGGCCTGCATGCTGACCTTCAAAGGGAAAGAAAGGATGGGAATCAGATTATAGTGCAATAGGATGAAATATACCTATGATACCAGCAGGGTAGCTGCTGTTTCGCTACAGTAACAAAGCTTACCCACAGTAAAAGAGAAGCACTTCAATGAATAATCAGTGGAATCAGTGAAAGACTACAATTTTAATTAATGCTGTATACCAAGACTCTAGCTTGCAAGCAGCAGTATACATGTTTCAAATACTTTCTTGAGAATGCTTTGATGTTAAAGGGGAAAAAACAGATAGGGAAATGTTCTAAAGGTGAAAGTATCAATGACTGAAACAACATTAAGGATTACAACATCACTAGAAGGCAGCTGTCTCTGGATATTTTGATTTTATTCTAAAATGAAAAACTCTTGGCAGTGTTCTGTCAATGGCAAAAATAAGCCAAATTGGATGACTTATTTAGAGTGCTAAATAGCAAAGCAGGGTAATTAGCCCACACTGCAATTAAATCTGAATAGCAAAGGGCTCAGGCTTGTTCTGGAGAATCTCTGGACACATAAGTATGCTTCTTTTATGTTTGAAAATATGTGAAGTTAAGAAGCCATTCAAAGTTTCTTCTACTCTTCATTTCTCAATCCTTCTTTGTATATCACAAAATGACATGTCAGATTTATCACTTCAGTGCAAACCCAAAATAATCTTGCTGAGTTACATGGAGTTATTAGAAACATTCTATTATTCAGAATTCAAAAACAGACAATGCATAATCCTGTTTGATTTCATGAATGAAGATCTCCCCAAATGCCTACAGATTAGGAACGTAGCTTTGTACTGGCCCAGAGATTACACTGTGTTATAGGCGTTGCCTTACTTAGTTGCTACCCTGTCCCTATACCATTGCCTGCACAGATTCAGGATGACATGGGAAGACCCATGCTATGCCCATTGCATGGGGGAGGAGGAGAGGAGAAGGAATCTGCTGTCAATGGAAGCTGCTCTCCAGTTATACCAGGACCTGAATTTTGACCATAATATAAAATTGCCACATATAATTTAGAACAGCAGTTCTCAGCCAAGAGCCTGGGGCCTCATTCAGGGGGCCTGCCAAGCAGCCCAACGCTAGAATCACTGGGGTCTAGGGCTAACAGCTGAAGCCCTGCTGTGTAGTGCTGGCAGCCAGGGCCCTCAGCCCTGCCTCCTGAGGCTGAAGCCAAAGCCTGAGCAATTTAGCTTTGCAGGGACCCCTATGGTGTGGGGCCCCAGGCAATTGCCTTGTTTGCCACTCCCTAGTGCCAGCCCTAGCTTTTATATGCAGAAAAGCAGGTGTTGTGGCACGGGTGGAGTTCTTATAGCATGTTGGGGGGGAGGGGCCTAAGAAAGAAAAAAGTCATTAGAGAGTTCAGTTTTGTGTATTTTACGTGCTCCTTCTCTTCTTCTGCCATCCTATCTCCACACATCCTAGCCCCACCTCGGCTGGAGATGGATGTATCAAATCCTACATTAAAAGGAAAAGAGGATGGGAGCTGTCATTGTGTCGGACTGGCCAGTTTTCCAGAAAACAAACCGCTTTTTCGGAAAAACTTGCCAGCTGTCTACACTGGCCACTTGAATTTCCGCAAAAGCACTGTCTTCCTACTGTAAGAAATCAGTGCTTTTTGCGGAAATACTATGTTGCTCCCGTTCGGGCAAAAGTCCCTTTTGCGCAAAGCTTTTGCGCAAAAGGGCCAGTGTAGACAGCTCAGATTTGTTTTGCGCAAAAATGTCCCAATCACGAAAATGGCGATCAGGGCTTTTTTGCGGAAAAGCGCGTCTAGATTGCCACGAACGCTTTTCCGCAAAAGCATTTCCAGAATATCACGCCAGTCTAGACGTAGCCTTGGTGTGCAGGATCCAATAAGTTTATGCTCTACCCTTCTCTCCAAATAGTCACAAAGCCCTTTCCTTTCCATATCACACCCATAATCATGGAGGGTGGGAAATCCTTAAAGGGTCCAAAGCTGGGAGATATAAAACTATGGAGAGTGTGTGTGTTTGAGGGGGGCATTAGAGTGGTGAAATACTTATGACAAACCCAACGCACACACAAAAACATACCTGGGCTTCAAGTTCAGATGCAGCGTCAACACTCAAACCACATCAACCAAAGGGCTTGTGAGGGGCTACCAAACTTTTGAGCAAATTCGGGCTCATTTGCAGTTTGACACCAAGAAGATGAGAAATGTGTGGGTTCATGCTATTTTAGTGTGAAACCAGGAGAAATCCGATCTTTGAACACTTTCACTTTGAGATTAAGATGCCTTCTATTCTCTGCCTGTGACACACAATAATTTAGTGTCGGGGGGAGGGCATAAGAACATAAGAACGGCCGTACTGGGTCAGACCAAAGGTCCATCTAGCCCAGTATCCTGTCTACCGACAGTGGCCAACACCAGGTGCCCCAGAGAGGGTGGACCGAAGACAATGATCAAACGATTTGTCTCCTGCCATCCCTCTCCAGCCTCTGACAGACAGTGGCCAAGGACACCATTTTATCCCCTGGCTAATAGCCTTTTATGGACCTAACCTCCATGAAATTATCTAGCTTCTCTTTCAACTCTATTATAGTCCTAGCCTTCACAGCCTCCTCTGGCAAGGAGTTCCACAGGTTGACTACACGCTGTGTGAAGAAGAACTTTCTTTTATTAGTTTTAAACCTGCTCCCCATTAATTTCATTTGGTGTCCTCTAGTTCTTCTATTTGGGGAACTAATAAATAACTTTTCTTTATCAACCCTCTCCACACCACTCATGATTTTATAGACCTCTATCATATCCCCCCTCAGTCTCCTCTTTTCTAAACTGAAAAGTCCCAGTCGCTTTAACCTCTCCTCATATGGGACCCGTTCCAAACCCCTAATCATTTTAGTTGCCCTTTTCTGAACCCTTTCCAAGGCCAAAATATCTTTTTTGAGGTGAGAAGACCACATCTGTACTCAGTATTCAAGATGTGGGCGTACCATAGTTTTATACAGGGGCAGTAAGATATTCTGTGTCTTATTTTCTATCCCTTTCCTAATAATTCCTAGCATCCTATTTGCCTTTTTGACCGCCACTGCACACTGCGTGGAAGTTTTCAGAGAACTGTCCACGATAACTCCAAGATCTCTTTCCTGATTTGTCGTAGCCAAATTAGCCCCCATCATACTGTACGTATAGTTGGGGTTATTTTTCCCGATGTGCATTACTTTACACTTATCCACATTAAATTTCATTTGCCATTTTATTGCCCAATCACTCAGTTTGGTGAGATCTTTTTGGAGTCCCTCACAGTCTGCTTCTGTCTTGACTATCCTAAACAGTTTGGTATCATCTGCAAACTTTACTACGTCACTGCTTACCCCTTTCTCCAGATCATTTATGAATAAGTTGAAAAGAATTGGTCCCAGGACTGACCCTTGGGGTACACCACTAGTTACCCCTCTCCACTCTGAAAATTTATCATTTATTCCTACCCTTTGTTTCCTGTCTTTTAACTAGTTCTCAATCCAAGAAAGGACCTTCCCTCTTATTCCATGGCCATGTAATTTACACAAGAGCCTTTGGTGAGGGACCTTGTCAAAGGCTTTCTGAAAATCTAAGTATACTATATCTACTGGTTCCCCCTTGTCTGCATGTTTGTTAACCCCTTCAAAAAACTCTAACAGATTAGTAAAACAGGATTTCCCTTTACAGAAACCATGTTGACTTTTGTCCAACAAATTATGTTCTTCTACATGCTTCACAATTTTATTCTTTACTATTGTTTCGACTAATTTGCCAGGAACTGAAGTTAGACTTACTGGTCTGTAATTGCATGTATACTGGGGTCTAATTCAGGTTATTGGGCTCAATGAGGGGAAAACTGGGTAGGAGTTAGTGGCTTGTGATGTGTAGGCAGTCACACTAAATAATCCAGTAGCGCTGTATGGGCTACATTTCTCTGACTGTATGAGATTTGGGGTACATTGGGAGAAAATCACGCACAGTAAAAGCAAACAGAGTGCTTTCACAAATCCCTGGGAAGTGCAACCTCTGTGTTCTGCACAGCTCCTGCTGCCACTGGAGCTTGTTGTTTTTGAACTCTTACATGATCCACTGTGTCTGTGAATTCCCAGCCTGAGACTTGCCAGGGCTGTAAGGGCAGAAGTTCTGAGCTTCTAACAGCCTGTATCTTATTTTGCTTTGTACGTTTCCAATTCCCTGAATGCCTCTCTCTCACACTGAGCTGGCTCTCATGTATTCTTTAATCGTAACATTAAATACAGATGTTAAATCAGCACACAAGAGTTTGGAAATCACACTCATGTGTGTCTCACAGTTACTGTTATAAACTGGGCCAAAACATTCATTTACATTTTGAGAAATTTGGGCTTCCAAAGCCCTGCAGCTAAAATCAAGTGCCAAATTAGTGAGCCATTGTGTGATGCCATATTTCAAGTTCATTCGCATATTTACGTTTGCCATTTGCAAGTACACTATAAATTAAACTCTTCCTATGCTAACAGATTTTAGACTAAGTCACAGAAATATTTCTGGACCCGATTACATTTCACATAAGTCAATGCCAGAAGACTCTGATACAAATGAACCCCAGGAAGAGAAAAGCACAGTTGAAGAAAACTGGAAGCAAGGATACGTCACTGCTAACCCAGAACAATATCCTCTTCCCCGCATCAATTACCACTTTGTGGGCCTGGCTGGGGAACAAAAGTTCAGCAAGACTGATCTGAATCAAGCGTATTTACAGATGCACGTTGATGAAAAGTCCCAAGAGCTATTGACTATTGTGACATTTAAAGGGCTTTATCGTTACTGTTGCTTACCTTTCAAAATAACATCTACCCCAGCTTTGTTCCAGAAGGCTATGGGCCAGATCTTGTGTGGCTTGCCAAGAGTCCAGTGCTAGCTTGATGACATCTTGGTCATGGGCAGGAATGAGGAGAATCACCTTAAGAACTTAGAGGCTGGAAGAGTAGGGCCTACAAGCCTGCAAAGACAATCGTGCATTCTTTCAGCCTCTGTTGAATATTTTGGACACATCATAAGGCTCCTGAAAAAGTTAAGGCTATGATGAAGACTCCACCCCCTCAAAATGTTGGTCAACTTCACTCATTTCTAGGATTATCGAACTATAACAGAAAGTTTATCTCAGTTAGCCATACTGCTAAAACCACTTCATGAACTCGTTGGCTAGAACAAGTCCTGGAAGTGGATTGAAGCATGTAGTGTTGCATTTAACAAAGTTAAATGTGCACTTGGAGGTCCTGACGCATTTTGATCCATCCTTATCTTTACAGTTGGCTTGTGATGCTTCCCTGTATAGAGTGGTCTTGTCACACATTATGCCTTTGGAAGAAGAGAAACCAATTCCTTTTGCTTCATGCACCTTAAGCAAGACAGAAACTAACTATGTGCAAATCAAGTGTGAAGCATGAGGAATCATTTTCAGGATTTGGAAATTTCACCAGTACCTGTTTGGAGAGAAGTTTACACTTCTCACTGACCATCGACCTCTGACTGTAATTTTTGGTCCACGCACAGGCATTCCACCATTGGCTGCTAGACACATGCAACAATGAGCATTGTGGCTTTGTGGACACACATATGAGATCAGATATCGGAAATCCTCTCTGCATTGCAGTGCAGATAGTCTCTCAGGCTACCTTTGCCAGTCAAACATCAAGATAGTGGCCAGAAGGAAATCTTCTACTTTGAACAGAGAACATGCCCATCACTGCTACGCAAGTTAAGACAGCCACTCATGTTGACCCAGGATTGTCCCAAGTTATGAACCTAGCGATGCAAGGAACATCTCTATGGGATTCTCAGATCCGACCCTTGTCGCCACTTTACCATATCATTTGGAGTTACAGAGTTTAGGAAGAAATCGCTTGAAACATAGAGAGCTGCAGTAGTTGCAAATTTCCAATTTATTCCATAACATAGAACTAGCTAGAAGAACCAGCCAAAACTGGCTGGGTTAACCCCTGTCATGGCTCCTTCCCCACTCTGGCATGATAAATGCAGAAGTGGGGGCCAGCAAGTGTACCCCAAAGCCTTATCTACCAGGCTTTGGTATAAAACTTCCCCCATAATCTTAAAAACCTAGATCTTGGGAATAAAACTTCCGCTGCCACCACCCAAATGTTGCTAAAGAAACCAGGGGAAAGATCATTTGGGAAATCTCACCCCTAAAATAAAAATCAGGGCACACCATTAACCAATGACAGGTTAATAAAAAGAAAAGAAAGAACTTTTATTATTACAACAATATTCCTGTTGCAAGCAGAATGACTAGATGGGAAGGTAACAAAATATACTCATGGAGAAACTCCATGAGCCTAGAACTTAGTTAAAAAGAAAAGCCAAAACATCTTTTAAGCAGTGCCAGACATCAGATCCCATATCCAATCCTTAAAACAATAAAACCTAACGAAACTACCTAAACTTTACCCTACTTACAGAAAATGAAGAATGGTGTCTTGGAGAGAGAGAGACATGCTTGTCCCTCTCTGTAGCTGCAGAGAACTCTCTCAGAGAGACAAAAGGACAAAGGAAAAAACCCAAATTCCTTTGTCCCAGGTTCAAAGTCCCACCTACATTCCTACTGGTCACTCCACCTGGCTAGGTGTAGTTAACCCTTTAATCCCCAGGCTGCTGGCTAACCCTCATAATCATGACAACCCCTAACGACCTAACTCAGTTACTATAACAACAAGATCTATATCTATGACAACCCCATACACAACAGATAAGAGTGCCCACACTTGAAAAGGAAGGACAGTGAAAGATACACCAAACTCCAGAATCACATTCACAAAGTTTAGCCTATGAGGCTAACCTGCTTACTTGCCTACATATATATAAATGTTTCCTTATGGTTTTGATTATATGTTTATTATAATAAGTTTCAGTAGGTTTATATTGGCAGTTTGGCTGTAATACAAGGGACTTATAGGCCTTGTGTATGTTGAGCAAAGGCAAAGTTAATATTTTTAACTGTGACCTTTCATCCAGATAGCAAAAGACGACTTGCATATGTTCGGAATCTTTCACCTAGATAGATTATGATAAGATAGAGAAACTTTCCATAGTATAGGGGTTTCCAAGAATACCCTAAAACTTAGCAGGTACATCATTACCTAAAACCCCAAATAACTGGTTAAGATCAGACTGAATAACTAGTTAGGATAGAAATAATAAACGCCGCAGACAACCACAAAAGGCCCATAGTAACAAATTGACGTATATGATAATAAGTTGAGATCAATGATATACTGACCTATTGGAAAAAGACACGTCATCATTAGTAAGGTGAGAAAATACAAATAAGGAGACAAGCAAACATCTCTGACTGAACATGCATCAAACATAACAACATCAGCGTAACATATTATAAAAGTGGCATCCCAGCCTAGGGGCAGTAGGAGAAGATGTAGTCAGTCCTTGGGAGGTGCCAGAATGATGGCCACTGGTGATGATGGGAAAGGCAAAGGTGAGAGGAAGATGATGGCTAACACCTCAGGTTGTTGTAGAAGGAGTATACAAAGAAACAATACATTTATATATATATATGTAGGCAAGTAGGCAGGTTAGCCTCATAGAAGGTGTGAGTACATGGCATGGAAATACAGATGTACATTCCCTATCTATCTTACAAATTGGGGAGTTTGTGACTGTGCTAAATGTATTAATAAACTATATTTGCAAATATACAAGAGTTCCTATAAGGGAAGTGTTGCATCTGTCCACATCAGGGTTTCCATCCATAGAATAATTGAATACTGGGCCTGATCCTGGGACAAAGGATCTGTCAATCCTAAAGGTGGTAACTGGAAATTTATAAGCAATCTTAGATTAGGTAACAAAAGAAATCACTGAAAGAAAAGTTTGTTTTATAATTTCCTTGGGGGAAAATTTGTTCCACATCTATTGCTCTTTCCTGCCTGAATTTCATATGAAAACGGAAGCACAAAATGATCACTTCCATATGCAGAATGTAAAACAACATAAAAAACAATAGTAATACCTTCAATCCAGAGATCTCAAAGTGCTTTACCAAGAAGGACAGTATCTTTATCCCCATTCTACTGACGGGGAAAGTGAGGTATGGGGAGTATAAATGTTTTGCCCTGCTGGTCATTGGCAGAGCTGAGAACACACCCCAGGTTTCCTGCGCCCCAGTCTAGTGTACTAGCCACTAAGCAAAACTGACTCTACAAAACACAAACAGCCAATCTTCCACCCTGTTCCTGCCTAGTTAGCTGCATTTTGAGCAGGAAATACAGTCAGGATGAACATATTGTATATGAAGGCCTACAGCATAGTTCTGAACTAGTTTAGCAAGTTGAATGTTGGCATATTGTTGGAAGATAAGCCCAGAAGATGTGTAAGAAAGCCAGTGTACAAAA
Source organism: Pelodiscus sinensis (assembly GCF_052426305.1). Taxonomy (NCBI): domain Eukaryota; kingdom Metazoa; phylum Chordata; order Testudines; family Trionychidae; genus Pelodiscus; species Pelodiscus sinensis. Next base: position 16,142,023 of record NC_143064.1, on the reverse strand, counting down.
AGAATCATAGTTCATCCTCCATATTGAATGAAGACTTAAATAGCTATAGAATAACTGGACAACTTGACTAGCGAACACGATTTCTGGGAGAAGCCAGTGACCAAGTTTGCAAGCCTTAATTGAGCATGCCTGCTATATATCATTAATTTATTAAAACATGTTGTGGGAAAGAGGCCCTGAATGAGCAAGCAAAATTAGACGTGCCAAGAATAGTGTTGCGGAGGGAAAGTGAAGATCAGATGTGTCAGTAGTTTTGGACATCAGGAGATAACAAATATCATTTCCATTTTTTCTAGGCTGTTAGTTTTACAGAAGCTTACCAGAGCAATCAGAGCAATTCTTACCCATACACAGAATAAGCAAATACATAGGGCACCTGAAAATTTGGGGCACCACTGAGTCTTAATGTTCACCTACCTGACTTTTCTTACTCCTGTTCCATGGCTCTGCTTCCTTCAGAAAGGGTCAAGTTAACTTAAAAGTGAAGAAACCTGCCAGACCTATTAGCAGAGCATCTAACCTGTGAAAGAGCCTTTCAAGTGGTAATGAAGCCATTGAACAGGCATTTGCCAACCCCAGGTATATACTGTCGCTTTCTGAATATACTGTGTTAGGACCTTAGTTTAAAAACCAGAGATCCCTGGCATCTTTCAGTGGGAATCCAGTGCAGAGGGGCCGGCAGCCGGCAGCTCTGGAACAGGGAGCAGAGGGCAAGCAGCACAGTACAGCCAGCGGGGCAGGGAGCGGAGCCAGCCAGGTGGCCAGACCCCTAACCTCCTCTCATCTGGCGTACTCCCTTGTTTGGGACTGGTCAGAGAGGTCCAACCTGTGGTGAGTTGCTGAAGAGAATAAAATCACATCTCTTTAAAAAAAAAAAATCATCCGCCCCTCCCCCCACTGGCCATTGAACACTGGGGCACCAGATTAACAGTACTGTGTAGAGCAGTTGAGAGCAACCTGGGGCCCAAGGGACACATGCTGCCCTTTGGCCTTCTCTGTGTGACCCAGGAGACATTTTGTTTACCATGACCATGTACAGGTTTGCCAGATTCTGCTGGTTGTTGTTGTTGTGGGTTTTTTTGTACCCATAGGTTTTTCCCTACTGATATTGCTAAAGTGACATTCACTTAAAGTAAGGGCATGTGACGTGAGGCGTGTGCTGATTGCACACAAGATGGTGAGAGCTGTGTGCTCCCTCGGCATCCAATCAAAGCAGTGCTATGGTTCAATAGCCTACGTTGCCCCACACTGGCAGAAGGCCTCATAAATGCTAAGGACGGCCCCGAGGGCAATGATGTCAATGTAAGCTTTTTGAAGGGGTCTGTTTGCTCTGTTTGCCTGAATTCAACAGCAAGAAGATTAGTTTGTTCCAGAGCTGCTACCGACCAAAAGAAAAATAGCAAAGTATAGGTTGGTATCCAGCAGCCAAAGTGAAAATACGTCGTAGTGCAAAACCAAGTATCCATGCGGGAGAAGCCGCCAGACCTGGTGTATGCTTACCACATACTCCAGCCTTCAGCCCCACAAGGAACTGCTTGTCTTACCACATAAATGTTCTTTCACTAATGACACCTACAACCTGCTGATGTGTGTATTTATGTGTGCCTCTATACTGCATTTTAGCTGAAAAGAAGCATAGAAAGCAACGAAAAAACATTCTATTTAGGAGTGTGAAGAAAAATATTCTGATTTCCAGCAAAACTAACAAAAATAACAGTTGTTGCAAAAGAACACCACATTTCACAGGTTCTCTTCACATTTTTCACTGGTTTGATGAAAATTAAAAATAGGTTGTTGTTTTTTTCCTCCGGGATGATTTCCTTTGTTCTCACAGATGGATATTGAGAATGCAGAATAAAATGTCACTGACTCCATCACAAACATGGTGAAATTCTGGACTATGCATAAATCTCACAAAAGTGGGAACATTTGCCTTGCAATTTGATCCAATCACTTTAGTTGTAAAAGACTGGCCAAACATGTGAGTAAGAAATCACCCCATTTTTCAAATGAAGAAACTTAGGCCAGGGGCATTAAGACCCTGAGTCAGGAGAGCAATTAACCACATACTTAATAATAACATAAATACTTCCTGAGTAATGGTTCAGATGTCCAGCAGTTAACACGGAAAATCATCAGCAGAACAGCACAGACCCCATATCTCAACTCCCAGTCTTATGCCTCAACCACAAAACCATTCTTTCCCCTTTAATATATGATTTGCATAGTCAGTTTGTTACCTGATAGCAAAGGAAAGAAAGCTGAAAACTGCCAGATAGTTGTTGAAAGTTTAATCATTGATTATGCACTTAAATATGATTTCTGGATGGAATAGCTTGGAGAGTCTGATTCTCAAATAATGGATTCCATCACTCCTGAAAATTTGTTATTTAACATTTGTTCTGGTGCAATGCTTTAGGTGCTTTGTAAATGCAAAGGATGCATGGTCCCTGCCCTAAAAAACTTGCATTATAACAGAAGGAAAAGAATATCGCATGGGAGTCAACTGTGTTCAAGATGGGCATTGGCAACATTTTGGTAGTGCAGCCTTTTTAAACACGGTAAGGTTTTTCTTTTGATGTAATAAGATGTTTAGGCTTATCCACACGCATGCACCTCCTTGCCATACTCATCTGATATTTTCCTGTAGGTGTCACAGTAAATATGTGAATTTAGGAAGGAAATGAACGTGGAGAGGGTTACAGCTCCTCTCAGAAAGGACATTCCAAGTGTAAAAGCCAGCATGGCAGAAGACAGATGTGCTTGTGTGAAAAGTGGACAAATGTTAAAGAGGGCACCATTGACAAAGATAAGGGGCATATGGGATTGACCTACAATGAGGCTAGGGCACAGAAAGCAGGTAGAGGCAATTATGAAAGGCCTTGAAGTCAAGGATAAGAAGTCTAAAGTGAATGCAGTGGAAGAGAGATGAGTGAAAAGAGCTACCTAATGAAATCTGAAAAAGTGTCAGGGAGGCAAAAAACCTGCTTCCACGATTAGCTCCAGGACAAGAAAGGAAGAAATTCTGGGATAAACATTTGTTTCCTTTGGAATTAACTCTGGGAAACCTTCAGTTGTGCTTGAACAAACGTACCTCTCATGATGTGAATACCAGTCTACTAGGAAATGGACTGCAATCCCTCTGAACAACACTCATTAATCATGACAGGAGGGAGGCCATGATCATGTACTGAGATTGACAAGCCTTCTTAGACCCTAATTCTACAAAGACTTGCTCATCATGTGTTTAACTTTCACACCCAAGCATCCCCTCTGAAATCAGAACAGGATTGATAGAGAGTTTAAGAGGGAACCTGTACTGAGGATAAATACATACCTGCAGCACTACAATTCACTAACAACAGGAACAATTAACATGATCCTCATGTAAATATGTTATTAACTCCAATATGCGCATGTACGTGAGTATGAGATTAAGAAATGCAAAACTGCGGTTTGTCTGTTGCATCAAAAAACAAAAATCACTAAGGCTTCCCATGAAATAGAGAAAGATGAACCATACCTGTCAAAGCATTCGAAAAACAACATGGTGCAAATGAAACATATACTTAGGAATTTGCCAGTATAACAACATGACTGCGGGGGAGGAAAGCTTAGAAGAGAACGTACAGTCATATAATGTAAGCAGCCATGAGAAAAAAAGGATATGATTCCTCTCCCATTTCATAAATTAGCCAAAGGAATTCTGTGTGCTCCAGTGGCTCGCCACAAAGCAGTGATGGCTTTGGATCTGTGCTTCCAGACCGTATTAAGAGCATGCAGTTAAACATAAGTATACCAAAAACATTCCAGCAGAGAGCTGCTTTACTTGAGTGCCCTAGAAACACTGGACAACATGACTTTTCCAATATTTTAAATGCTCTTTGCATTCTCACAAGGTGAAAGTAGATAATGCGCTTTGAAAAATGTTTCAGAGAGACCAATGTAGGCTGAAAAACAGACATTAGGCACCTTTTACTAATGAGAAAAAAATATCATCTAATGAGTCCTCTTGTACTGGAATCTAGTCAGTGAAATCGGATTTAACACTGAACACACTGCTTTCTCTCGGTGGGCTCTCTGAACTTGATGTATCATTAATGCATCAGTACCACATGGAAAAGTCAAGACATTTAGCTAATTAATAATGATACTGGTAAACCTTCAATACCTTTCATCTGAGCTCCCGAAACCACTTCACCAACATTAAGGGCCAAATCCCACAGACTTTGTTCAGGCAACACCATTACAGTGAAGGTCTGGCCCCATTAAGGTCAGTGGGAGTTTTGACATGGATTTCAATGGGGCCAGAATTTCACCCATAAGATTTGTGTTGAACTCTAAGTATGCATATAGTGCAGTCTGGGGTGGGGGGTGGGAGGGGGGTTGTCTGTCTGTTTGTCAGTGTAACGAAAAAGAAAGGCAATAAGAAAAGCTTTGGCAAATACATTTGTCTTGCATTTTCTCCTCATTACAATCAGACCCATGGGCCCCTTATTGTTCACACTGAGGTTTGGGTTTTATCCTATAACCTTGTTACTCAGAAAAGAGCTGTTTCCTTTTATATCTTCAATGGGTGGGTGTGTGCTGAAGCTCCCTTCTTCTGTTCCTCAGAATTTTCTAGCTATCAGGCCTAACAAGCACACAGAAGATACTTGGGATTCAAATGCTAATATAATATCATGGTTATGCAACAATATTAGAAATGCTAGAGGGGTATTCCTCATTTTGTGTCCTTTCTCCAGGTTTCCTCCCTTCTGGACACCCAAAATTATGCTGTGCCATTCAGATAGCCATATTCCCATTCCATGGTCCCTCAATGTTTCTCCTGTGTTTAGTTAGCACTATAGTAAATTCTTCCAATTGTTCTCTTGATGGTCACAGTGATGCAGAGTAAAAACAGCATATTACGGTCTTGTTAAGGTAATAAAAATATGAAGCAAGAGTAATAATAACAATATACATCATGCCTCGAATATAGTTTTTTTCTTGTTGTACACAGCAGTAGCTATGTGTGCAATAGAAAACACTTCATGGGCCTTTGTCTCTTGCTGCTGTCTTAGTGTATTCAGCTTTGAGTTTGGAGCAGAACTAGTGGCTCAATTTTTACCTTTTCTGCTTTCATGAATTCATATCTCCCAATCCTAATTCCCTTTCCATAGATGGTCTACTAATAACTCACCGGGTCTCTCCTTTTCTATATCTGCCTTCTCAATCATACTCAAGTATCCTATTCAAATATCCTATTCAAATATGTGTACATATTTTCACAATTGCTGTCAGCTCCCCCCACACATACACAACATTGATATCTGAACTGATGCCTGTGTTACTCCACAGACTATATTGTTTGTGAATAGGTTAGACTATAACAAACAACAATAAAAGTTCTAATTTCCTCTGTAATTGAATGCAATATTTTCTGTACTGTATTTGTAGATATTTTCTTGGGTATTGTTTATTCTATTCACAAGAAACTGAACTTTACTGGAATAAGAATGATATTGCAAGAAATCTTTTTGTCATTCTTTTTATATTATAGACACATAAACAATAACGTTTTAATTAAAACAAAAGGCATAGTTTCAAGGCATGTGACAGGAGACACACCATGTCTAACACAGCAAAATTTCAGTTGGTCTCTTAAATCTAATACTGCTTCCCTCTTCACCACAAAACTTAAATTTAAATCACTCCTACTTAAAACAAATCTTTTGTGTCATTATCACAGACTTCTGGAAGTTAGAAATGGAAAAGCCAGCCAGCTCATCTGGTCAATAGAATTTAAGCACATGCTTAAAGTGCTTTGCTGTGTTGAGGCGTTAATATTTATTCCAATGTCTTATTGACTTATTCCACTGAATTTTTAAAATAGAATAAGATGCACCCAGTTTTACTAGGAACTCAAGTTTAATCTGACAGACAATGATTGCACAGATAACATTTTTGCTCCCTTTTTCCTGATGATCAGCATTCAATTTGATTTTCTCCTAGCTGTCCAGACTCCTCAAAGCTAATTGTCTCAATATCATTATGGCAATTCCCACCGCACCCAATGCTATACTGCATCATCTAACCACATTCACTTTTGCTAGACGTCTCTCCCCCACATATTCTTAGAAGCTAGGTTGGCAATGTTTCCATTACTTCCTAGACATCAAAGCTTTTCATCTTTCATGTGACAGACCAGGGGGTGCTTAAATGTAGTTGAGCAATTCAGCCGTTTTAGAGTTAACGTTAAATTATTCTCTCTGCTCATATTTATGAAATTTCTCTCTCTCAAGTGTTTCTATTTCTTTTAATAGAGCTGAAAACTCCTAAGCATTAATTCATTCAACTTTCCTGCTTCCTTCATCTTTCCACAGTCTTAACTGGCTCAGTATATTCTGTCTGATGTAGCAGAGAGAGTCCTCACATAACCCACTTTAGGCAAAGCACGTGGAGGTTTGTGATGGGTTGGTTGCCTGTTGATAATTGGCTCAGGCAGACTGGATTTTTTCACAGAGGGCCTTTATTGAATCAACAATTCTTATAAATATAAAGGTCAACAAATCCCTGCCTTAGTGCTTCTTTATAGGATTATTTTGATCTTGTGTGCCAAAATCCAAATCTCTGGTGTCTAATAGCACTTCACACATGTATAATTATTCTAATTCCTGCGTGGAAGCTGCACTGTTAAAGCATGCTGCATGTGAGCAACTGTTTGAGTATTTCAAGCACATCCAAAAAGTTGTCTCAGTTCTCGGTAAAAAGAAATACTTTGAAGGTCTGACAACTGCCAGGAAATCAGACATCAGGTCCTAATGTCGTTAGACAGGGTTTTCAAAGGACTGGCTCCAATGGCTGCATCAATAGTAGTACAAGGTTGTGGAAGATGAAGATAAGCAGCAGCTGCATGTGTTAATATAATACCAAGGCTGCTGAAACACTGATAGACATCCCCCTCCTGGAAGGGTCTGAAGGGTAAACATCTACACGGCAAGAAACCACTGACAGCAGCAAGTCTTGGAGCTCAGATCAACTGATTGGGCTTCCAGGGCTTGTGCTACAGGGCTAAAAATGACAGTGTAGCCATTTTCACTTGACCTGGGTTTCAGTGGCTGGGCTGTAGGAAAAGTGGGAATATTTACGCTGTTCTTTTTAGCACCATAGCCTAAGCACAAGTGAGCTGGGCACCCTCTGAGATGTGCTTCCATCCGTTTTCTTTGGGGGGGGGTGTTCAGTGTAGATGTACCTAAAATCTATTCACACCATCCCTACAAATGGTCTTTAAAACAAAAAAAGGAAGCATTTACATCATGAGAAGCCCTATTTTTACTAGCATCATTATATAGACAGGGGCACCGACAGAATTGCGGGGCCCCTGGGCAAAGGCAGGGGGACCCAGTTCCAGGTTCCCAGGAAGGATGTGGCCTCACGCAGAAGGGATGAGGATCGGGACAGCTAATCCACCAAGACAGTGCCATGCTCCCCCCAGCCAGACCTTAGCACCGCCCGGGGCTCCAATGATGATTAAAAGGGATCAGAGCTCTTGCTGCTGTAATTGCATGGTGCCCCAGGCCATTTTGAATCACCAGGCACTGGGGCACTTATCCACTTTGCCCCTCTCCTTTCCTTCCCGCTGTCAGTCGAGCCTGTCTACAGATAAACACGTAGATTCATAAGGCCAGAAGGGACCACAATGATCATCTACTCTGACCTCATGCATCACTCAGGCCACAGAACTTCCCTGAAATAATTCCTCCTTGAACTGGAGCAGATCTTTTAGAAAAACATCCAATCTTGATTTTAAAATTGCTTGTAATGGATAATCCACTATGCTGAGAAAGGTCTTTCCATTGTTAATTACTCTTATTGTTATATTTTTTCTACTCATTTCCTATCTGAATTTTTTCTGCTTTCAACTTCCAGACAGTCTTATTATTCCTTTGCTGGATTTAAGAGCCAACTAGCATGTTTTGCCTCAACACAGATATTTATAAACTGTAATCCAACCTTTAACCTACAGCAATAGCTATCAATACACTTGCACATTAGTCCGAGGGGCAACTATTTCCTACCATCCTATTAGAATCTGAGATTTCAGAAAAGTTGCCTGGACTCCGAAGCCCCCTGCTGTAGTTTTAACTGGGTGACTGACTGGGGGTACGTCTACACTGTGGGGGTTTTCTGGGATACCTCCAATATCCCAGAAAATCTCTGCCACATCCAAGGAATGTGCTTGCTCTTCTGCTTTTTTTTTTTTTTTTGCGGAAGAACAAACACACTCTTTCAGGGAGCCCTGCATACCTCATTCTATGAGGAATAAGGGCTTCTCTGAAAGACGAGACTTTTCCACCATTTGGCCCCGTCTATATGGGGCCAAATGGCGGAAAAGCCTCTTCTGGAAAAGTGATCGGAAAAAGCTACAGTGTTGACCTAGCCTGGGTGAGAGAGTGGCAGCACCAGGGCAACTCTATGTGGCTAATGAAGGTGGACTCTGATGGGTCCTGAGGGAAGGGTAAAGACACTGCCACCAGGAAGGGAAGCCCTGAGAGTATCTCTCTCTTCAAAAGCTTCAGGGGGGTAGCCGAGTTAGTCTGTAACAGGAAAAACTTAAAAAACAACAAATAGTCTAGTAGCACCTAACAAAACATGCAGATGGTATCATGAGCTTTCGTGGGCGCAACACACTTCCTCAGGTTACGCCCACAAAAACTCATGATACCACCTACATGTTTTGTTAGTCTTTAAGGTGATACTAGACTATTTGTTGTTTTTTAAGTTTTTCTCTTTTCAGAGTGAGGAAACAGACTGAGGAACACTAGCACAGGTCACAGACACAGGCCTCTGGTAGACGTGTACTCCAGAAGGGTTTTGCTTCACATAGGATGCAACTTGGCCGGAGGGCTGAGCTGCAGAAGAGGCTTTTGGCTAACAAACAGTGTAGGCACATGCGCTCAGCCAGAAGGGAGCATTTGTGAGAGACGAGTGCCACCCTGTTACACCAGCTAAAGCGTCTCGTTCCCAATTTACAAAAATATCACAGTTCCAGAGACTGGGACAGCCATAGTGGTCAATTTATGAAGTGGAAAAGTCACTGCTTCTTTTAAGAACAAGCCAGGCAGATTTTAATACAGACCTTCAAAGAGGAAAAGCCATTGAGCCAAATTTCCATCTTCTACTCTGAGTCAATCCAGAAGATGTCTGGGGTACTTGAAAGCTTTCCTAGTGGCAAAACGCACACCTGTAGGTAACTCCTCCACATCTCTGGTAGATTATCAGCATTTTTTTACTATGACTCTAGAAACAGATTGCAGAACCTGAAAAATTCTCTATAGATATTTCTATAATGCAACTTAAAACATAGCTTCTTTCTGATTTTTGCAGAGTTCAGAAAGTATAAGCGCCTTTCACACAATACAACTTTATAGTATTAGCTTTACAGATACAAGCCAAAGCTTTCCAAAATGACAAGAGATAAACTTCTCTTAGGCTACGTCTACACTGCAGGCTTTTGGCACGAGAATGGCCATTCTTGCACAAAAACTTGCAGAGCGTCTACACTGCACGTGTGTTCTTGTGCAAGTAAATTTACAATAAAGCATCATAGGAGAGGGCTTCTTGCACAAGCTCTCCCCACAAGGAATAAGCCCTCTTGCACAAGAGCTCTTGTGGAAGAAGGCAGTGTGGATGGGCAACAGGGGTTTCTTGCACAAGAAACCCCTATGGCTAAAATGGCCATCAGAGCTTTCTTTCGCAAGAGAGCATCCACACTGCCATGGACACTCTTGGGCAAAAACACATCTCTTACGCAAAAGCATATGGCAGTGTGGACGCACTCTTGCGTAAAACAGTTCTTGCGTAAGAAGCCTGCAGTGTAGACATAACCTTAAAGTATACTTTCTTTTGTTCAGGATTTGGACTTAGGATGACTAATTGCACACCTTCCTCAGTGTTGCATTGCCAGGATAAGTTGTAATATCATATATTATACAGATTCCTGAGTTTAAACTAAATGTATACAATAATGCTAAATGGGACAAAGCATAGATTTGAGAAAGTCTTGACTTTAAAGCTTATTGTTCTATCAGTTTGCATTTTATGTGCTTGTAAGACTACATTGTCCTACCTTGGAAGGAACAGGTGAGTTTGTCTTTCTCATTTTGCTTAATGACACCTCACTAGGTGGCTGAGCCTAGACTGGCAAGTTTGCGGAAAAACTTGCCAGCTGTCTACACTGGCCGCTTGAATTTCCGCAAGAACACTGACAATCTCATGGAAGATCATCAGTGTTCTTGCGGAAATACTGTGCTGCTCCCGTTCAGGCAAAAGCCCTCTTGTGCAAATCATTTGCGCAAGAGGGCCAGTGTAGACAGTACAATACTGTTTAGTGCAAAAAAGCCCCGATGGCTAAAATGGCGTTTGGGGCTTTTTTGCGCAAAAGCACGTCTAAATTGGCACGGACGCTTTTCTGCGAAAAGTGCTTTTGCGGAAAAGCGTCCATGCCAATCTAGATGCTCTTTTCCAAAAATACTTTTAACGGAAAAGTTTTCCGGAAAATCATGCCAGTGTAGACGTAGCCGGTATGTGTAATCATTATCCCTGTGTGATATTAATCTGATTAGTGGCTTTAATATTACAAACCGACTCTGGATAAATACTATTTAAAAAAGCATATTAATTATGTCTGTTCTCATTTATACCCTAGGTGGTGCAGAACTAGGTAGGGATAAGATATTGGATCTGCACAAGCCTCAACAATTCAGATAATGATTTGGATCACCACAAAATCTTGGGGATGCATAAATACAAGATTCTGTTTGTCCCGCTACAGCGACAGAAACCATTTGTAGAATTTGGATCTGGGTTTAGAATATTAATACCCCCAGAACTTGGGGCTTTTTGGAGCCAGGGTGTGGTTCTTCCACAATACCCAGTGGTAAAATGACTTTGCATGAGGCACTCTCGTTAGCTAAAAATCCAATCCTTACATTTTTGAGGCAGTGCTGTGGGCTTTAGCTGTGGAACTCTCATTAAAACCAAAGGACATCATGCACATAGGACTTCCCCACATTGCTTTGAAAATGTAGTCTAATGTTTCAGAAGAGTAACCATTTTAGTCTGTTTCAGCAAAACCAGCAAGGAATCCTGTGGCACCTTAAGAACTAACAGATTTATTTGGGCATAAGTTTCTTCCACTTCGTAAGATGCAACAAGAAGATCAGTTGCATAATGTGTAAATTTTGAATCCCAGAATTTTTTATAGTTACTTAATTCCAGATCAGAGTTTACTGAGATAAGATCATACCTTGGTTACATTTATTCCCCTAAACCTCTTGTCCAGTTTAAACACAGGTTAAACACAGAGAGGAATTTGTCCTACTGTCTGTGACCCTGATTCAAAGCATATGTTTAACTTTAAGAACATGTTTAAATCCAATGTAAGTTAATGGAACTTAAGCACATACTTAAGTGCTTTTCTGAATCAGAGACCATAAGAGGTAATTAATCTATAAAACTATCCTTGGAAGCAGTTCACATTAGGAACATTCCAGCACTGATATCATTCAGGTCGGTAGCAACAGCTGTAATAAAAATCAACCAGCCATCCCACAAGTCGCTAGATTTCTCTGTGCTCAGAGGAACCAATGGCTCAGAAACTGCATCTGCCCCAGTTCTAGCCATAATTTCCACAAATTGAAAATAACGTTCCCTTTGCACATTGTTTCAACCTCAATAGTTGCTCAAACACCAAAGATTGAAATCAAGAGTCTTAGATGAGAAATTTAGATATAATTGAGTGTGAAGCATCTCATCTGAGGCAAATTGTTTCATTTAAATATATACAAGCGTAAGAGTAAAAGATGTTTTGAATTGCAAAATCTAATCACTCAAAGTGTATGTGAAATTAGTTACATTTTGCAAAACACACAGCAAAAGCTTTTTTCGAGTGAAGAACATTACCTCTCTTGTGAAATGTATTTTTTATTCTATGGTGTATAAATCACATTCAGTCCAAATGTAAATGTAGTAAAGAAAGTAAGTCTGGAGCACCATAACCAAGAAAAGCTCAAATAGTACTTTTCTTTACTGAAAAACTCATTAGTGCAGTCAGATTTAACTTTGCAAAAAGACTGCTTTTTGACCATCCAAGGAGTCTCTTGCCAACTTTCCAGGAGCCTGATCAGATTGTAAGTGCCTTACCATTCTTGCTGCACATGTGAAGAAGTTATAGGTCTATTGCAGGAGTGGGTGGGTAAGGTTCAGTGACCTGCTACGTGCATGAGGTTACACTGGTCCCTTCTGGCTTTAGCCTCTATGAAGCCGACCTCTGAGTGAGGGCAACACGGAAACAAGCTCCCTCATCCTATTGAGTGAATGAGAGTGAATTTGTGTGAATCCTGACACAAATTGTTACTGTTTGATGTTATGATTTTCTAGAATGCTTGTGCAATTTTATTTCACTTGCTGTGATTTGTACTCGTTTGGAAAAAAGCTGTGAGATAGCACAAAATTAATCCTCTGACACCTGTACTCTGACTATATCAAAGCTGTTCTACTTTCTTACTTATATTCTTCCAAGTATAGGATTTTCAGTTCTTGGTGCTGTCTTAATAAACTAGGGGAGGCACAGTTGGTTTTGTTTTTTTAGCTTATGGAGGGTCACTGTGTCCAAGTTTGAGAACCCCTGTCTGACAGGGCATCTGCCTCAAACTGGCTCTACCAAGGGTTAAATCCAGCCCTGGGAAAGAGCTGGGGCTGTGGAGATAGCAGCTGGAGCATATAGCAGCCAATTAGGGCCCAGTTGGGGTTATGCAGGACCATGAAGGCAGCCTGCAAAAACTGCTGCAGATACTGCAGCATGGCCATGTGGGGCCATTGCATGCCAAGAGGCAGCTTCAGCTCCAAAGGAAGGGCAACCAGAGCACTCAGGTTATGTCTAGACTACATGCCTCTGGCGACATAGGCATGTAGATTAGGCTACCCGGCACAGGAAAATGAAGCGGCGATTTTAAATAATTGCTGCTTCATTTAAATTTAAATGGCTGCCGCGCTAAGCCGATCAGCTCTTTGTCGGTTCAACACTGATGAAGGTTTACCGGGGAGGTCGAAAAATGCCTTTGATGTCGACCGCAGAGCATCCAGACTACAGCGCTGAGCCGACAAACAGCTGATCGGCTCAGCGCGGCAGCCATTTACATTTAAATGAAGCAGCAATTATTTATTTAAATCGTCGCTTCATTTTCCTATGCCGGGTAGCCTAATCTACATGCCTCTGTCATCAGAGGCATGTAGTCTAGACATACCCTCAGAGAGGTAGGCAAGCAAGCAGAAGAAGCTGAGAAAAGGCTGTCCGGGGAGTCCCTTTAAGCACGCATCTCAGGCTATGTCTAGACTGCCGGCTTTTTTCGGAAGAAGCTTTTCTGGAAGAGATCTTCCAAAAAAAATTCTTCCAAAAGAGAGCATCCACACTGCCAAAGCACATTGAAAAAGGGATCTGTTTTTTCGAAAGATCGCATCCACATTGATTGTACACTATCTCTCATATAAGACCACCCAGAACCAGTTCAGCCAGGGCTTTAAGTCACCAGTTGCTTCCGAAGCCTAGCTGACACACGCGCTTAAAGGGACCCCATGAACACTCGTTTCTCTGCTTTTGCTGTATGCTTGCTTACCTCTCCGAGGGACAGCAAAGCTCTTGCAGAGCCTGCTATTGGATGCCACAGCTTTTGTCTTTGTACCATGGAGCCAGAGCTGCCCCAGGCATGTGATGGCCCCACAGTGCCATGCTGCAGTTTCTGCAGCAGTTTGTGCAGGCTGCCTTCCTGGCCCTGCATGAGCTTGACTCAGAGCTCATTCTGGAGACCCTCTCCCTGTGTGCGGGAGCAATACCCTTGCCACTGCACACCACAGTGGGGAGGCGTTTTTGGAGGTGGGACACCAGTTCCCCCTGGTGGGACCACCTGGTCATGGAAAGGTGGGATGACCAGCAGTGGCTCCAAAACTTCTGCATGTGGAAGGCCACCTTTTTGGAACTCTGTGTCTGGCTCGCCCCTGCCCTCCATCAATAAGACACTCCCCTGCGGCCCACCATCCCCCTCGAGAAGTGGGTCGCAATCAGCATCTGGAAGTTCGCCACCCTCCACAGCTACCACTCGGTGGGCAACCAGTTTGGCGTGGGGAAGTTTACCGTCAGGGCCCTCCTCATGGAGGTAAGGCACTCTCAGGCTGCAGTCCCTGCATGGTGTGTGGCACGGCATCCTGGAAAAGAGGGTCCCTAGGGAAAGGGGGGGTTGGGGAGACAGGAGGGCCTGGGTTTGGGAGGGAAGCCCGATCCCTGCGGGGGTTATGTCGTCCCACCCTCATGCAGCCCTGTTGCTAGTGGGGAGGCCTTGTGGAAGGTGGCTTCAGGAGTTTTGGGGGGGAGTTTTGGGAGGGGAGGGGACAGGCACCTCCCAAAGGCTCAGACATTCCCTCTCTTTCTCTGTTTTGTGTGTCTGTCTGTCTCCTTCTGCAGGTTGTGAGGGCCATCAACTCCATCCTGCTGTACAGGGTCATCCGCCTGGGAGACCTGGACCCTATCAGCACAGGATTTGCCACCTGGGGTCCCCAAACTGCAGAGGAGCCATAGATGGGACCCACATTCTAATCTGCACACCTGAAAATCGAGCGGCCCAGTATACCAACTGGAAGGTCCACTTTTCAATGGTGCGCCAGGCCTTGGTCAACCACCATGCACAATTCATGGACATTTTTGTCGGGTGGTTGGGCAGGGCACACAACGCCCGTACCTTTTGCAACTCCAGCCTCTACGGCAAGCAGGAGGTGGGCACATTCTTCCCCCATCATGACTTTGCAGGTGGGGATGTGCAGATGCCACTGTGCATCATGGGATACACGTCCTACCCCCTCATGTTGTAGTTAATGAAACCGTATACCGGCCACATGGACCCCAGCAGGGACCAATTTAACTCCTACCTCAACCAGGCGAGGATGCAGATGGAGTGCACCTACAGCTGCCTCAAGGTGTGGTTCAGGTGCCTCCTGACCCACCTTGAGTGGGGGATCACAACATCCCCAAGGTGGTCGCAGCATGTTGTGTCCTCCACAACATTGTGGAGAGGAAGGGGGAGGACTTCCTCCTAAGGTTGGGAAAACCCTTTGAGCAGCCGTGGACAGCTGCTATCTGCCAGGCCCGTCACTCCAGGGTGCACTTCTGAGAGGCCCTGAGGGAGAGTTTCACTTAAAGACCCCAGTAATTTTCCCCAGGGCTTCCCCACTAGTGGCCTGTGCCTTGCTCCACTATCCCTTTCCCACCATAACCCCTCCCTTTGCCCCTTCCCTGACCTCTGAATAAACACACCTCTTTGGATTTCAACACAACAAACTTTTGTCTTTCAAAAAATACAACTTGGGAGGGGAAAGGGGACTCCAAACCTGAAGGGGGGGCTCAGGACTGGGAGTGGCATGGGGGGTGGCTGAATGTCCCACCTTGGGTGCAGGGACCTCACTGAACTTGGGGTTTGGTGGGTCCGGGGACCACAGGTGGGTGGGCAGGAAGGGGAGCTGGAGCACGGTCAGGGATGGGGGGGGGGGCAGAGGCACGTTCATTGCTTGGGGAGGGGGCATGGGCATCGCTTAGGGGGCAGGGGGAGGGAGAATGGGTATAGCAGGGAGTGCAAGAAGGTGGTAGGCAGAAGCAGCAACAGCAGCTGGGTGTGTCGTCATTTCCCACATGATGCCACACATGTTATCACCCTGCCACACAAGCTGGTCCCACATGTGGGTCCGTCAGTCTGCGTCCTCCTGGACGTTCTGCGCCAGGGTCTGTTGCATGTCACGCAGGACGCCCACATGCTGCCTCATCAGCTTCTCTTGCACCAGGGGTGCCCCAGGGTCTGGTGGCTGGTTCGGGTGGCATGGCTCGCCCCTCAGTCTCGGCTGGTACAGCTGTGGAGAATACAAAGAGGGAGAGGTGGTCGGTCATCCCTGCAGACACTGTCCCTGAGGCCGTGCCCTTCTCTGTGAGCAGCGACCAACAGTCCTCGGATGGGGAGTATCCTAGGAGCAAGGCCACGTGTGGCCTGCACAGCAGGCCCTGTCTCACAGGGGCCCAGAGGTGCCCAGGGAACCATGCTGGCCACTGCCACCACTCATGGACAGTCAGGCAAGGGAAGTGTCCAGCCAAAGTGGGATCCCATGGACAGCAGAGGAGCCAGGAGCAGCCTGGCCCTCCCTGTGGCCTGCACACACACCTGTGCCTCACAGTGCTGTCCGCAGGAGCACTCACATGTGCAGGCACGTCTGTGTGCTGTGTGCAACACTCCTCGGTGTGTCTGGGGTTGTGCCTGCGCCCTTATAGTTAGCCTGCTTCTAGCCATGGCAGGTGATGAGAGGGCATCGCCCTCTTCCCCGGGGCCAGATGTGCGTGTGGCCTCCCCTGAGCCTGGGAGCAGTAGCCTGGGTGGTCTCAAGGCTGCCTGTGGAGTCCGCATGGCACACAATAATGCTGCACGTGGTTCCACGTGCATGGACTGCAGCACAATGTCCAGACTAAGCAGGCCGAGTGACACTCGCATCCCTCCCCCTCTGCGCCCGCCTCCCCTGCCCTGTGCGTGTGACATACTGAGAGCACTAACCTGAAGATCCCTCCTCGGCATCACATGATGCCTGAGAGACATCCTGGCTCCCAGCAACTGGCTCCAGGGACAGCATCACAGTGGCCGTGTCGTCTTTCTCCTCCTGCTGTCCCTTATTGTCCTCCTCCTCCTTTGTGACCTCCGGCTGGGTGATGATGGGCATCTCCAGGCTGGAGTCCACCACGACAGGTGGGGAAACAGCTTTCCCATGCCCCAGGATCTGGTGGAGCTCTGTGTAGTAGGGGCAGGTGTGAGAGGGAGAGTCAACTCTCCAGGGCCAGCTTCCTGCCACAAGGCTTGTCCAGGATGCCTGCAGCTTTAAGAGGTGCCAGGAGACAGGAACTATAAAGTTGTGATTACTTTGGACAGAGTGGCCACCAGGTCACCTGTGTTATTTTCTGGAGGCCTCTTCTTTTGAAAGAAAACCCTTTTCCCCGTCCACACATGCCTTTTTCTAAAAGAGCACTTTCAGAAAAGGATAGAAATGTAGCCGTGTTAGTCTGGGGTAGCTGAAGCAAAATGCAGGACAATGTAGCACTTTAAAGACTAACAAGATGGTTTATTAGATGATGAGCTTTCGTGGGCCAGACCCACTTCCTCAGATCAAATAGTGGAAGAAAGTTCTTCCTTGTAGAAAGAGGATTACCGCTGTCAGAAAAACCCCTCTGTTCTTTAAAAAAAATTTTCATTAGAATGCAATTTCAGTATGGATGTAAATGAATTTTTTTTTGGGGAAAAATGGCAGCTTTTCCCGAAAAAACTCTATAGCATAGACATAGCCTCAGGCAGAAGCATCCGGAAGCAACTGCTGACCTAATGCCCTGCCTGAACTGGTTCCGGGTGGGCTTACATACAAGATAGTGTCAATTCAGTATGGACACTATCTTTCGAAATAGCAAATCGCTATTTCGTTGTGCTTTTTGTGTGTGGACTTCCTGTTTCGAAAAGCTCTCTTCCAGAAAAGCTTATTCTGAAAGAAGGTTGTAGTGTAGACGTACCCATATATCAAACAACAATACTCATCCATTTTAATTCAATAGATTATTTAAAGGCATATTCTTTTGCAGTTTACCAGTAGAAGGTAGTGCCCATAAAGGTATTTGTGTACCTTCCTATTTTGTTCCACCCTGTTTCTTTCTAAAGTTGTACGTTGATGATCAAATCCCATGGGAATGTCAGCAAAATCGCTAATATTGTTATTGTACCACGTGAAACCTTTTTTCTGTACACTATGAAATGTGTTAGAGAAATCTATGCCCATAATCATAAAATTCTGGCAGTTGCCTCCATAACCCATTATAGTAAAGGATAGCAACAATGTTTTCATTAACCAGAATCAATAGCATACAAAACTGCAATTCGTTTCAGCAGCAAAAATATATTGCATTCCAATTGGAGTAGATATGAAAGGCTGAAAGTTCTCTGAAGCCACACAGGTAACCAAAATTACAGTGATAAACCAGTCACTTGTATGAAATCAATATAAATATTGAACTTAAAATATCATGTTAAAATCTTTATGATAAAAATGTATCATTTATTAGCTGTATCAATAACACAAATCAGTATAAGACTTAAACAGACAATGTATTAGTTAAATTGACTGTATGTACCCTTTGATAAGGACAGTTTTTGAAATATGATTATTATTGTAATGTGGTTTTGACAGTAAAAAAATGACATTATAATCATTTTTATTTCCTCAGGCAATGGTGGTCATCTTTGTGGAAGCAACATTTCTAATTTTTTAGCCTGTGGTTTGCCCAATTTGAAGTTCTTTTACTTAAAAAAACCCTAATCTCAGCCAAATCTCAGGGGAGGAAGAATCTATCTCATAAAACCACTTCCTATAATTCAGCACCATTTAGCAATTTCTGCTTAGCAGAGCAGAATTAATTCACAAGGTAGATGATTTACAGCGCTTCTTACTCTACCGAAAAATGTTCCCACATGATCAAAGCTAAGGTTAGTGAAGAGGCACTAAAGAGGCCTGTAATTCATTAGTTTGTTCAGAAGAGTTTCCAGTTCAGTTTCTTTCTTCCCCCCATGAGTGTAAGTATCCAAAGTATTCAGTGATATAAAAGCTAAAACTTGAGATAAAATAGTCTTGTAAGTTCTTGATTTTCTGTGATGTTCAGTCATTTTTCCTTTGACTGAGTATAGCATTTCATAGACTGGGTCATATTCTTCATCATTAATACATTGAGTAATCATTTTGGATGCACATGATTATAAAGTGTATTGATCTTGCACTTGAGGGGTGCACAGTAGCCTATACTCTAGATCCAGCCTGCCTGCCCCTATGGCACAGAGCAACGCTGCTCAAAGCTACCCACTCCCTGAGCTCTCTGCTCTGTGGAGGAAGGGGGAGGCTTCACATGGTGCCCCTGCTCCCAAGAAAATCTCTCTAGTCCTATTGGTTAGAAACTGACCAATGGGTGCTGACAGATTTTGCTGGGGGCAGGGGTAGTGCAACATGATTTCCTCCTTCCACTAACCCTCCTTCCCTTCCCCCCCCCCTTCCGCCCCCAGAACAAAGTGCCACATGGAACTGCCAGCCTGAGACTGCTGGCAGGCAGAGAAACCTGCAGAAGCTGCTTAAGTAAGCACCTCCCGACCAGAACCTGCCTTTGCCTCTGCCTCTGGCACCCCATCCATTCCCAGGCCCTGCACCCCCTCCTATACCATTCCCCCAGGGTAGAATCCTCTCCTGCACCCATACCCCCTCCTTCACCAAACTCCCTCTCAGACCCCACACTCTGTCTCGCACCCCAAACTCCTACCCCAAACACCTTTCTGCACCTAACCTCCATCCCATACCCTGCACCTCCTCCACAGAAAAGTGCAGCTCTTGGCCAGTCTCCAAAATCTTGGAGCCCACATCAGAAATTATTGCCCATCTCTGTGCTAAATCATTATCCACAACAGTGTGTTACAATTATTTTGTTTCATAATAAAATATCAACACTCATGACTGCAGCGCCTGGGTGCATCAATTAATGGGCCTGATTTTCTGTACATGAAAATTGGCAGCACTCTTGTTAGAATCTGGCCTTACAAGCACTTGGACTACATTAGAATTTGGCTCTGTTTGAATGCCTTAAGCAGCAACACTCTCCCTCTTCCTCATTAATCCACCCTACCAGGAAGGACATCAGAAAAATAAAAACAAGCCTAATATGTGTTACATGGGTTTAACTTCATTAACTTAGTGTAGCCCCCCTGAGTTATAGCTGCGAAAGTAAGAACAGATTCAAGCCAATGTTTTCACTAGGTCCAGTCTGACAAAGGCTCGGTCAAGAAGATGAGGGTAAGAGACTCAAGATGAACCAGATAGATGGTTAGCAAATTTTCATCAGGAACACACCCTGAATCCAGCCTCAAGAGCACACAACTAAGACCATCTTGAGCAGCTCATCTGGTCTCAGCTGTTACTACGGCATGACAGGCCATGTTTATCGCAACAGGCTAAAGTAGCTTAGAAAAAACTAATAAAAGCAGGTCTGCAATACTGCTACTTTAGTGAACAATAACAGGCATGATTGAATTGGGTTTCCCCACATTTTTACGTTTTTAATTACTTTTGAAAATTCAAGGTAATTGTTTAAAAAAATGCACACTTATTTTGTCTTGTAAAGACTGCCAGAGGGGGCTGCTAATCAAACATCTGGGACTAGTCTTTCCACCAGA
The DNA here is from genome assembly GCF_052426305.1 of Pelodiscus sinensis. Lineage (NCBI taxonomy): Eukaryota > Metazoa > Chordata > Testudines > Trionychidae > Pelodiscus > Pelodiscus sinensis. The sequence continues at coordinate 16,121,711 of NC_143064.1, read as the reverse complement.
AACTCTCTAAGAAACCTGAATTTCTTTATCAATTAATTCTTGCTGGATGCAGGTCAGCTAACAAATTGTTATTTTAGCAAAACATGCCACTGTGAGCTGAAAGGATTTCTTCCACCAGCTGTAAATTACATTTTGACTCATTTACAACATGAGAATCTGAACTCAAGAATGAAACCTTCCCTCTGCAACATGAGGGAATTATTCACAGAATAGAGATCTCCTGGGGAGACTTCTCAAAAGACCTTGGCACGAGCTTACCTCTGCTCTCACTGAAGTCAATAACAAAACTTCCATTAAATTCAACAGGAACAGAGCTCGGCTGGTGTTGAGCCTTTTGAAAATACTACCCTGTGTGTAGTAGGATATTGACTATAATTTCACATGCCCACAATTTACCTAGAAGGTTTCACTGTCTCAAAGTCTAAAAGCCCGTTGCCCTAACGCATACAGGCCAGCATTCCCATACAAAGGGTCTTGCTGGTTGAACATTCTGGGCCTAAAGAGAGAATTGAAATGAGCGAATGGTCTGACATAGGCAATGCCTCATGTTCTATTCCTGCAGATATACTACCTCAGGCTGGGGTCTTCTCATTAGCTAAGCAGAGGGAATACTTGCCTGGCGAGCTGGGGGCTGTAGGAAGCGGGGACGATAGCACTCTTTCCCCGAAGTGGGTGCTAAGGCAGTGGCCCAGGATTGCTTTAGGGGGTAGCACATTGCTTGCAGTGCTGTCCTTCAGATACACCTAAAACCAAGGCTGTGATATTTTGTCACCATTTAAGCACCTATAGGCTTGATTTCCTTTTTTTTTTTTTTTTTTTTAAATCAACAGAGTTAAAGTGAAAGGAGAACCAGGCCAAAAGTCACTGTTCACAAATGAAAAGATTATTAATCCCAATGTCCTGGACAAATTTGAAGTCAACGCTACCTACGGCACCTAAAATTCCTATTGTTTCAACCCACCGTTGAAAATATTGCTACATCTCGCCTAAGAGATGTGGCAGCAGTCAGTGGAAGATGAAATTATTCCTTTGCACAGCGTATCATGTGCAAAGCACATGGGGCTCCTTCAGCCTGAAAAGCACGTCTGGGACGTTAGCTGTGTTTATTGTAATTGCTGTGCCTGGTTTTGATCAGAAAAGACACCTTTTCCTTTTAATCAGGGAACAGCTGGGTACTGCCATGCAGCACTGTCCTACAGACATTTCTGCCAGCGAATGACTAGACCACTGCAGCACTCTGGCTTGGTTGCTCCAGAGTAAGCTGTAAGACCAGTCCAATGTTTGCAGATGTCACAGCCATTCGGTACATATTGGGAATTGCATCCCAGCAGCATTAACTGGCCCTTGCAAAAATACATCGCCAATTGCATGAGAAATGAGGTTGCAGGGGAGGTGTTATTAGTCTGTAGCAATTTATGTGCCCTGAGCTGATATTGGACAAGGAGGGTTCTGAGAGCACAGGGATACTAGACATCTTGGTATTTTTGGGACCATCCATATATTAGGGGCTTTGTCTTTCTGTAGGCAGCTCTTCCCCTGCTCCCTTCAAGAAAAAGGGTCCTGATTTTTCACACTTGCTATCTGGTCACCCTAAAGCATACTTAATAATCTCTCATAGGAAGTGGGAGAAATGTACAGAACAAGTAAAACATCAGTGTTATTGTCTACTCAGTCCACAATAGGTGAGTGGGTGGCAGGAATGGACAGTAAGGTTGAAGTGTGGGAGACAGAGGTTGAAGTGTTTAAAGGGACCAAAATACTGGTCTGAAACCTTAATTTTAGGGCTGAGATTTTGGCTGATATGACCAATACTTCTCATTAAGTCCTAAAGGAACCTAAGCCATTGGCAAACAACAAAATGCAGCCATGAAAATTAACAGAGATTAATGTGGACTCACAACTACCGGAGTGTATCTCCACCATTACAAGTTCTGTTATTTCTAGGTGTAGCTGTACAAAGTTTCCAACACTAATGCAGAAACAGCTAAGAGGCCAGGCACAATGGGACAAATGAGCTTTAGGGGTTTGAGCTTTCATTTTCTTGCCCCAGAGGGGTTCATCTGTGCGGTATCCTTTATTTAGCTCACTGCGGTACACTTTGTTTACTAAGGATCGTCATGGCCAACAAGACCCTCCAATGCCTATACATTTCCCACTGAAATTTGAAAGTTGATTCTTGCAGATGCTGTAGGTGTTGTTCTTCCTCTGTCTGTTCTCTCCCTCCCCTGAAATGTGCCAAGCTCACTTATTCTACCCAGAATATGTCAACAATGTTTTTATTTTTACCAAAATTTTTGCAGGGAAATTTTTTCCATTTAATTCAGATTTTTCAGTGGATAATTTAAGCTTGTTATTCTCCAACTTGCTTAGCCCATCTTAAAGTGCAATGGCATTGAAAATCTGTGTCAGAATTGCCCTACTTTACCGCAGTACTGGTATCAGCCAGCCCTACGACAGCTAAGACTTTGCTTAGTAGAGCTGGTCAGAAAATGGTTCTGCTGTCCAGAAAGAATTTGAAAATTTCTCTCACCCCAAATTGGGACAAACAGTCAATATCTCAAAAATGTTCACAAATCAAAACAAAATGGCAAAAAATCCAGCTCGGGACAACAAAACATGTTTTAATTATTCCAAAATGTTTCTTTTCAATTTTAGAGAAATAAGGCGGGCGAGGGAATGTCTCCTATTGGTCCAGTTTCTATTGGTGACAGAGACAAGGGGGGGAGGGGATTCTAAAGCCGATGCCAGGGCCACCAACAGGGGGAGCAAAGTGGACAGTTGCCCTGGGGCCTGGTGATTCTAAAAGGCCCAGGGCTCCCTGCACGGCGCATTCCAGAGCCCTGTGCCACACACTCCAGCCAGCTCTGAGGGTGAGCGGAGGGGCACTTGCCAGGTGGCATTGAGGGCTGGCTGCCCCAACCCCATGCTTTCCACCCGAGGATCTGCCCCTTTTAGGAGCAGGGAGCCACCCTCCACCTCCACCCCCCGACACACATTCCTTAGGGGCCCAGCAATCCTGTCAGCGCCCCTGGACAATGCATTGGACTGACAGCCCTAGAGTCTGAAGGGGGTTGACAATGCCCCGTCTCTCCTGTAGAGGGGCAAATCTTCACATGCACCCTGCAGAATGATCATAACTAACTTCCTGAATGGAATCTCCCCTCTGGCCCCACCTCCATTCTGTGTGAAGGGCAGATTTCAGGTTTCAAGAGCCATTCCAGGGCATATTCAGGGGCTGGCACTCTACTATCCATACAGTATTGCAATAAGCGCTAGTAAAGAACACAAGACCATTCATACCACAACCCCACAGCTGAAATAATGCACAACACCCTGCCTTAAGTTTCATGGGCCCAAAGATGCTTGGGACCCTACAGTTCATCCTACTGTCATGCCAACTATACAAAATTGGTACTCTGGGACAAAGGAAATTACACAATTTCAGAAATCTGCATTGACGCACGGACTAAACCTGACAAACACCAGGAAACTGAAAGTTTACTGCTTCCCCCTCCAGCTCCAATTCATCCTTTTTTGTGCTGATTATAGCTGCAGCAGCAATATTCTACATGGCCTTCTATAATATATGGGCATAATGGAGTGAATCAAAAACCATCAAAGCCTTAACTCATTTCCACATGGCTTCACATAACCTTTTCCACCTTTTTCATGTACTGTATCCCCACCTTGAAAGAGTCTAATTTGCACAGCCAACTTCTGAAGCATGTAGCTCATCCTGAACACTTAATAAGCACCAATAAAGACTAGGCTTGAAGTGTACTGCCAATAGATCTATAGAGATTTTCAAGTCACATTTCCTGCATGTGTCTAATGACAATTATCACATGTTAATAGATTACCCATGAAAGACAACTGCCATATAGGGTCATTCATAAAAACCTCAGATACTTTGTTTTTCAATGTGGCTGTTCAATGCAATGCAATTGTTTGCACTGGATCCCAAATATCGAGGCTATGTCTACACTGGCAGCTTCTTGCGCAAGAATGGCCGTTCTTGCGCAAAAACTTGCCTGCTGTCTACACTGCATGCGCGTTCTTGCACAAGTAAATGTACAGTATAGCATTGTAAAACAGGGCTTCTTCCAGAAGAGTTATTCCTCTCCCCATGAGGAATAAGCCCTCTTGTGCAAGAGCTCTTCCACAAGAGGGCAATGTAGACAGGCAACATGAATTTCTTGCACAGGAAGCCCTTGTGGTTAAAATGGCCATCAGAGCTTTCTTGCACAAGAGAGCGTCCACACTGCCATGGATGCTTTTCTGCAAAAGCAAATGCCAGTATAGACGCGCTATTGTGGAAGACTTTTTGAACAAGAACTCTTCCACAAAACAGTTCTTGCGTAAAAAGCTGCCAGTGTAGACGTAGACCAAGAGTCTGAATGTACAGACATGTGCTATCAAAAACAAATTCCAGAAATAACCTCACATCAGTTTAAGTAAGGAGATATGATTTAGCAGTTGGAGAAAATCCTAGGATTAAAGACTAGTATTCGCATACGGGCTTCGCCACTGACTTAATTTGTTACCTTGGGCAAGTCACTTAACATCCCTGACCTGACTATCCTTGTCTATTCTAGTAACAGGCTGTTTTACATCCTAAAAAATGACCTCCAACATGGCAGAGAAATATCTGCACCAGCAAGATCAAATAATCAGGCTACTAAATGGGTGATATAGTAGAGCACAAGTAATTAGTCCTGCAAGTATGTGCTTACATTTAATAATTGTCATAGAACTGCATTGACAAAAGCCGAAGAGCTTTTAGGCAGGCCTCTATTTTATATGCTTTGAGATTCTCAGATCACAGACTCTGTCAGTGCAGATATATTATGATTGCCCTGTAAAAAACTCAAAGCAGAACATCAACAAGGTAAAGTCTCCACTGTCCTGCACATTGTGTTCTTATGTTCACTAGAGCAAAGTGAGTGTTCAATAAACACCCACTTTACACTCACTTTTCACAGGTTAAAGTGATGACACAAGGCAGAGGAGAACCAGCCCCAAACGGCAGCTTAATGCAGTGGGTGGGCAATATGCTATAAATGGGCAGAGAGAGATATTATCTTCTTAACATGAGCACAAGGGTCCAGATTCAAATCTTGATTATACCTGAAGTGATTTTGCTTAGTTAGCAAAGCTCATATCCATTTGCATTAATGGGAATAATCATAGATTCCATTGAAGCGAATGGAATTACATGAATTACTGTAGGAGTCTCAAGGAACTAGCCTGCAAAGCAGAAGCTGATCAACATTACTCGTGCAACAAGGCAAACCAAAATTCTCATTGAGCAAAAAGAATCTTGTTTCTAAAAAATCCTTAAGCACTGCACAGGGCTGACTCATACTTTGCGCTCTGATAAAATTAATTCATTTTCTGGGGAGAAATGCCATCATTGCCCATCATTGCCAGGAATGACTCCAATAAAGCCAACTAAAGAGAATGTACATGAAATTAGTGCAGAGGGTCTAATTTCACCATTTTCACCTTTACATTAAACTAACAAAAACCCAGGAGAACTATTTTTCACAAACAAATAGATAATCATAAAGTATAAGCTGCCCTAACTATTCTGTCTGCAGTCTTGGGGCCATGCTTCATTGCCTTTAAACAAATAATTTCCTACATACGTCATGCTTTCTTCGTGATGAAAAAAATTATTTCCATCTTGATACTCAGATAAGCAAATGAGTAAAATGGTCTTACAATAATTGGCATAGTTATCATGCTGGCCAGAGCAATATTTGGTACATAAATATGTCTGAGTAGTCTGTTCTTGGATAGACATTACAGAAGAAAAAAATCCCACACAAGGGCTAGATTATTACTTAAATTGTCGTTCCAACGAAGTCAATTGGCACAAGACCCCTGAAGAAATTGGCTGTATATATTGGGAAGGTCTTGAAATCATAGGAATGTTGCTGCTGGAAATTTTTCTCCACCTAAACCATTTCTCAGGTTGAAGACAGAATTTCTGGTGGGGAAGAACACAAGAGAGGTGCAATTAGGCTTGTGTCTAGGGTCATTCATCTGGGATGTGGGAGTCCCACATTCAAGTCTCTGCTCTGATTCAATTTCCCTCACTAGCCCAATGAATATTTAATTATTTGTACAAAGCAGAATGGCTCCAATAGGAGAGATTGAGATAAAACCAAGAAACAGTTTAAATGGAGAAAAACTCTCTGTCTTCTCCCCAGCAATTAACCTGCATCAGACAGAGCAGAGCTTGAAACTGGGTCGCCTGCATCTCAGATGGCTTCCCCAGCCATTGGCTATTCCAGTGTCTCTCCTACACACTCTCATTTCCTGTTAAAGGTTTTGAGAGTTTTCATTGGAATGAAACCTCAACATTTTTCACAAATGGAATTGCTGGTTTTCAGCCAGTCCAACTGCCAAGATAGATGTTCAGGGGGTTGAAAAGTCCAAAATAAAAGCTAACAAAACATTCCGTTTCATCTGAGTTTGTTTTCAATGACATTGAAGTGCATTTCTATATAAGAAGTTGATTCTAATTGAAAAATCTCAATGTCTCATTCTGAAAATGCCAACAATCTTTTTATTGTTCAGGAGGCAGGGCCATCTCTACTGTGCTGCAGGGTCTGGGCCACAGGCTCTGAGTTTCTAATCTGCCAAGGGCCGCTTCTTCCTGTTGCTTCCCCTTGCTTCTTCCCCACACAGTTCACCCCATGAGCCCAAGAGCACTGTGGCCATGTTCCTCTCTACCCCTCCAGTGCTCTATCAGGAGGGAAGAGGATCTCACTGAAAAAAATCAGCAAATTCAGCATGACTTTCCAAAAGCCTTGGTCAACCTGATGCTGCATTCTTCATTGACAAAAGTTTCAGTCACAGAAACATCACTCGGCTCTAGCTACAGTAGCAGAAGCTGGAAGACAGCTCCCAAACAAAGACACAGTGGGTAGGTCAGCTTCATGCCCCTGGCTCCTTATCTCATCCAGGGCACGAAACCGACTTCTGCACCAATTTATCCTTAGAGAGCCAAATACTGCAAGGCTTGTTAAAGAATTCCCAGATCCCTCATTCAGGTACCTACATCCATACTTAGACATGACTGTTTTCTAGGCTAGAGTCAATTACTGGATCTAAGTCTGATAGTGGAAGGGAAAAGTTTTTGAGCAATGCTGAATCCAAGGAACTCATCTGCTTTTCTGAAAAAAAATTCGGAAAAGCAGATGTACTCTTTCGCCATCCCTGTAAACCTCATTCTGCAAGGAAGAAAGGATGTCAAAAGAGCGGTTTTTCCCAAAATTTGGAGCCGTATAGCTGAAAAATGTCAAGGTTTCATTGCAGTGAAAACTCTCAAAACTTTTCACAGAAAATTTGGCCAAATTTCAGAAAAGTGTCTTTTGACAGAAAAGTGTGAAATCATATGCAAATTACGGTTCACAATTTGCATATCTTTTTCCGGCTTACCTTTGTAGGCTAAACGTAGCCCTTGAGACTAATGTAAAGAGGTGAGCAGTGTTAAGAAGGCTTTTTTCAGACCAGGCTGAAACTTCCTGAATGATAGTAACAAGGGAACATAATCATCTTAACATAGGTCTACACTACAGGGGAAAGTCAAATTAATATGCATGGTTCCAACTATGTTAATTACATAGCTGGCGTTCACATACCTTAATTTGAGTTTCCCCGCTGCCGCCGCAGTGGGAAGTAGATGGAAGCAAACGTTCCCGTCGGCTTCCCTTACTCATCGCAGGAGCAGGAATACTGGCGCTGATGAAGGGATCCTCTTAGTTAAATTTAGTGGGTCTTTACTGGATGCACTAAATTGAACTCCAGAAGATCAACCACGGCATTGTAAAATTCAGGACATCTTGAATATTTTGCTAAATAACCATAGACCTTATCACTAAAACTCCTCCTTTTGCCCCACTCCTACCCACAAAACACTTCAGCATGTTGGCCTCTATTTTTGTGCTGAGTTTCCATAAATGATTAACTGAAATGACAATTTAACTAAAATATGGTAGCTCTGATTTAAAACCACCAGCAGGAAAAAAGAAAAGGTCAGTCTATTGCTTCGATGTTTGTAAAATGGATAATAGAGCTCAAAGAATAGACATATAATATTTCCTGTCCATCACTCTAATGCTTCCATTTTACAGAGTTATCTACGATCTAAAAACTACTTGTTTACCCAGTCAGTCTTATCTTCCCTCTGTGTGAAACTTCTCTGCAATAAATAAAATGCCTGATGTATTTTGTGCATCCAGATCATTTTGATTTCATATACACTCAAGACTCTATGTTGGTTGCTCTTCTGAAAACTTATATTGCCTTTTTCCCTTTTGCTAAACTAAGCTAAATATAAATATTTTTAAAAACATTATTAAAAATTCATTTTTTCAGGAGCTCTTCACTGATTATCAGATGTAAGTGCAAATGCAGCTTTCCAGTTCAAATTACACTTAAATTAGGTTTCCCATATTTCAGACTCCACCGCTGGGGGAACAGGAACTAAAGAGAAGATAGTTTCTACAGTACAGTTTCTTTCTACTTTGAATATCTAACATTTATAAATAACAAGTGTAATGATTTCAAAAATAAATGTAAATCAAATTTAAGTGTACATTTGTACAGTTAGTTCTCTCCTACTGCATTTTTCCCCGATATACCCATGCATATCTCTTTTAGAGCATCTTTCTCATCAATGGCTGATTGCTCATTGAGTAGCCATGAAAGTCTTTTACAAGATGTTTGAGTCACTGAAAGAAATTGTGCATGTACAACAGTACAACTTCGGCCAAAGGTTAATATCATGTCACCCTTACTTCTGTGCTGCTCCTTGCAGTGGTTCTGCCTTCAGAGCTGGGCTCCTGGCCAGGAGCTATGGCTCTCCAACCACACAGCTCTGATGGCAGCACTCCTGCCAGCAACAGCACAGAATTAAGGGTGTCAAATCAATAAACATGCATGTCGCTAATAGGCCACACTGAGAATTGCAGTTCCACCAGACCTGATGTAGGAAAAAAGAGGAAGTGAGGTAAAACTGAACGTTTGTTCATATTTCAGAAATCCACATAGACTAAATCAGAAGAGGTCATGCCCAAGAAAATCAAGACATAGTAGCCCTGTACCGGAAGTGGGTCTGGCCCACGAAAGCTCATCATCTAATAAACCATCTTGTTAGTCTTTAAAGTGCTACATTGTCCTGTATTTTGCTTCAACTACCCCAGACTAACACGGCTACATTTCTATCACCATAAACTATATTATTTTCAGGGATTGCCTCAAAAATATCCATACTGTTATTCCCTGCTTTGTATGTGCTAATGTCACTGAGTGGAAGATATTATCATTTACTTTGGAAATAACATTGAATGGGAGTCAGGAATTGAAGTGAAACAGTAATCCTCTATCATGGCAGACACATTTTATTGTATTTTAAAAAAGGCAATGGAAAGTTATGCATAAGCTAAGTTGCATGCTGTAACACTCCCCAAAAGAAAAGAAAGAAAACAGGAAGATAATTTATGTACTCATATTCTACTGACAAGACAGTTTAGAAAGATATTTTCCCCATTCACAGAGTTTCATAAAATATTTAGATTAACTTAAAATTTAAGCTGACAAATACAGTTTTGGCAGTAAGAGAAGATTCAGTTTGGTACAGCAATTCTGGAAGTAAATGAAAAAAGTTCCTCGGATGGTGTTAAAAACTACCTTCTTTCCATGAACCTATGAATATAATATAGCTTTTTATATTCACATGCAAATGCATTATTTCAAGTGCCCAAAATGTGTAGAAAGGAAGAAATTAAAACATTATATTGTCAAATACTGGGGTTTTTTACATGCCAAGCTAATGTCTGTGTAAGCTTTTGTTTCAGGTTGTGTATAATACAACAGCTGTTTCTATTCAGATGGTATTTTAAAGGAAACGGTTTCTGTAATTTCAGCTAAATCATATTCAAACTAGCAATACTCCATTTGAAAGTACCATTGAGAAAATGCAAAGTGTTTCTACAATGAAGCCAACATTTACCATTCTAATCTAATGCAAATGCTAGTTAGAATCAACAAGAATACTCAAATGCTATGTAAATATCTCTTGTGCTCCTTAAGATTATCTTACATCTAATGCAGCCACAGATAAGACTCACCAAAAGATATATTAAATACTAGGTTAAAATGTGTTGCTATTTATTATTTCTATTATGGCATCACCTAAGTGCTCCAAATGGGAATTAGAGTTCTAGTGTATAAAACAAACACACACAAAAACAATCTCTGCCTCAGAGTCCTTACCATCTAGAATATAAATTAAAATTACAGGACCAACATTGCAATTCCTAAGTGGGCAAAACCCTAATTGAAATTGATGGGAGATTTTCTCTATCGAAGGGCTGCAAAATAATGTTCAAATTTTCCACTATCAGAATATTATAGATCTCCCACCAGAGCGCACAATTTTTGGCCCGAGTAAGAAAAAATGCTTCATTTGTGCTTTATACATAAACAATTTCATTTCCTTTTCACTGACCAACAGAAAAGAGTGATCCATGGCAAGGTAAAAGGATTGGTTATGTGCTGATGAAGGGTGCTCAGTTGTATGAGGGAAGGGGATTATGCAAAGAATATTTCAACTTTTCTGAATTTCCTCTAGCAATACCTCCAAGAGATGCCAATATTGTGTGCCAGTGGGAAACAAAAAAGGGGAAAAAAGGTGGTGAATAGACAATAGTGGGAGGTTATTTGAGTCACTGAGCGGTGAGCCATATGGCAATAATGAAAAAGCAGACATTTAGGTGGCCATGGGAGAATTGTTTGTTTTGCGGGCAGAGATCAAGACAAAAGTGGAGGGGGAAACAGTAAAACTGAGAAAAGCACCTGGTGCTGCTGACTGGAACAGATGAGGAAATAAAACAGTTTAGTTACTATGCAGATGGAACCCTCCATAAATCTGTCCAGACATATGGAAAAGAAGAGAATGAAGATGGCTACAAAAACAGTTCATGCTTTCTTCTATCATAGAGGAAGCAAAGGCACCTGAGAGCTACTAAGAGTATTATTCGTATAGGACTCTTGGGCTACTATATCTTGGTGGCATCAAGGAGATGATGATGAACATTCAAGTGTATAAAAGGCTATCAGACCAACTTCTGTTTGTGAGAGGCAAGCTTTTAAGGGTAAAGAGCTCTTCTTCCGACTGATATCACCACATCCATTGTCTCTAAATAAGAGACAGAATGCCCAGGGAAAAGCAATCCTAGGATTACTTGATTTTTAAATCACCCCACATTCCATGTACATGAGAGCATCATTATGATGCACAGCAGGCCATGCCTACAGGTCTTGGTGGTCATTTTCATTTATCTTGCCATTTGTGACTGTGTTTCAGATTTTCTTCGACAAAGGATGATGGATGGGTTCAAGATTGTCCCTCTCCCTTAGCAGCAAAAGATGCAAAGCTGGATGTACCTAGACATGGCTTCAATAAGGTTCTCTTCAAAGCTCCATGACTCCCTGTTTTAAGAATGGTTGTGCCTCATCAAAAGGGCATGACAATTATCTATAGCCAATAGATACACAGAGCTATGAGAAACATTAACATACTGCCAATAAATTCAAATATTTCACCCAGCTCTACTGATAATCATCACTGAATGAATAGGGAAACAGAGGCACGATGCTTACCTGACTTGCACAAGACCACACTGAGTTTGTGTCAGAGTCAGGAATGGATCCCAGGTCAGGAATCCAAACTCCCAGACTCCTGCCTAAACCATTAGACAAGAGTCTTCCTACAATGAACCCAGCAGCTCCAGTATATTTCATAGGGGAAATGTCACACAGCAGGGATTAAATTGCTATGAGAATGGAGTCATCTTGTATCAGTCCATATTCTCATTATATTTATTAACAGGAAAATGGGATTTATCTTATATTATCCGTTCTCAAAAGGAGTCTTAACACAGTAACAAAGTGGATGTATTGCAAAGCTACTTCTTTTGCAACATTAGTCAGAAAATGTATACAGTATTGCATATATTTTACAATAATAAAAACTGAAAAAAATGAGTATCATTAAGTCATTTTGGTAAAGAGAACTGAAATGGCACTAAATTAATCCATGCTTCTGCTGTTCTCTCTGATGAGAGATTGCATATTTATAAGGGACATAATTGAATGAAAGGATCAGTTCCAAGGAAAATCTCTTCTTCTCCGCAGGTATAAGGATAGGGAAAGGAATTTACAGTTGTAACTCCAGCCCTGAGGCATCACTGCAGCTTTCTCCCTTTTTTCCCCTCAGGGTTATGGGTCCTGAGTTCACCTATAAGAATAACTGGTGCCTCCATTCCAGGAAACCCTTTCAAACACAGTGAACACAGACGGCTTGTCCCTCTTGGGAAAATATTTAACACACAGGCTACGTCTAGACTGCAAACCTCTTTCGAAAGAGGCTTTTTCGAAAGACACTTATGAAAAAGCCTCTTTCGCAAAAAAGAATCTAGACTACAACCAGTACTTTCAAAAAAGCAAGCCGCTTTTTTGAAAGAGAGCACCCACGCAGTCTAGATGCTCTCTTTCGAAAAAGCAGTTTGCATTACATAACGCCTTTTTTTCGAAAGAGCACTTTCGAAAAAAGGCGTTATTCACTGTAAAATGAGGTTTTCCACAGTTGAAAAATCTGCAGCATTCTTTCAATTTATTGTCAACAGAATGCGGCGGCAGTCTAGATGCAGGTAAAGATTTTTTGAAAAAAGGCCAATTTTTTTGAAAAAATCCCTGTAGTCTAGATACACCCACAGGCTGTGTCTAGACTGGCAAGTTTTCCGGAAAATCATCTGCTTTTCTAGAAAAACTTGCCAGCTGTCTACACTGGCCGCTTGAATTTCCGGAAAAGCATTGACGATCTCATGTAAAATCATTAGTGCTTTTCCGGAAAAGCTATGCTGCTCCCGTTCGGGCAAAAGTCTTTTTCCGAAAGACTTTTGCGCAAAAGGGCCAGTGTAGACAGCATAGTACTGTTTTCTGCAAAAAAGCCCTGATCATGAAAAAGGTGATTGGGGCTTTTTTGCGGAAAACCGTGTCTAGATTGGCCACAGACGCTTTTCCGCAAAAAGTGCTTTTGCAGAAAAGCATCCTGCCAATCTAGACGCGCTTTTCCGAAAATGCTTTTAACGGAAAACTTTTCCGTTAAAAGCATTTTCGGAAATTCATGCCAGTGTAGACGTAGCCACAGTGTTTTACAGAAGAACATCCATCAGAGCACACACATCACTATCACAGCTCTTAAGGTACTAAAACAGGAAGGCTAGGTCTACACTAGGGGATAAATTATGTAGCTGGAGTCGAAGTATTTTAAATCACATTTTGGCACCGTCCACACAGTGGGAGGTTAACAGGAGCACATTCTTCCTTCAACTTCCATTACTCCTCGCACGGGCAGGACTACCGGAGCTGATGGGAGTGCCTCTCAGTTCAAATTAGCATGTCTTCACTAGATCCACTAATTTGAATCCCGGAAGATCAACTGCATCAGCTTCGATCTTCTTTGTGGAGTAGACAAGTTCTAAGTAAATACTGGGAACTCAGGATAGGAGGGGGAGGAAAAAGAAGATTGGGATAATATAAGACAAAAACTGCAATACAGAAACTCTACACCTCCCAACATTTACAGCCTGTGACAAAATACACTATCACACACACACAGAGAGAGAGAGAGAGAGAGAGAGAGAGAGAGCGCACACTGGCTAGGAAAATAGTGAATTTTGTCTCAGTCTTTCATGCAGCACTAAAGTTTGTGGCTAGCTTAAAACAAAACATCAAAATGAAGGATGTTAAAACAGTTAACCGATTAAACGTTTCCACCTAGGTTCTGCTGGCCAGCCTGCCGCCTAGCCCCACTGCAGCTGAAGCAATAGGGTCCCATAGCAGCCAGTGTCCTTCTGCCTGTCCCACCATCTTACCACAGCTGGGGCCCGACGTGGGTGGTCACCTCCAGAGTTAACTAACAAGGGCCAGTTAACTGGTAATCAAACTGGTAAGCCTCATGCTTACTTGTTAACCAATTAACATCCCTAATCAAAATAAAAGAGCAGGTGTTCTTACAAAGTAGCCACACCAAGAATGGTAAGTGTCTTGTGGCTCTCTGCTCTGGATTCCAATGTGCAGTTAAGCTAGCTCTTAGTAGCCTGACTGTGACTCTCCTTGGCCTCCTGGGCTTCTGATCTCTGCTGAGATGATGCTATTCAATGTCCCAGAAATCCCAAACAGACCCAAAGCCTTTCCCTGGGTAGGAAGGTGAAGGGTAGAAAGATCGTCCCTGGCTATGATGCATCTTTCCCTGCTACGCTCCAAATGTGCCAAAGCCAAAAGTAAAACCAAACCATTTGTCTCAGAGTTCTTTCTCCTGATTAGTTCTGGAAGTGCTGGTAGCTAGTTCAACCTCTTCCCTGCAATCTACGCTATCCTGGAAATGGAGGCCTGCACCACTGCCACCTCTGCTGCTGTAGTCTAGGGGCGAAGTCTCTAGCTGCCCAGTGGGGATTTCAGGGGATAACAACCTTCTAAAGGTATTACACATTTTAAATGCTTTGCAGCATAGACTAAGCCTATGTCCCCACTACACATGGGGATGGGCAGTAAAAGAAAAGGAGCTGGAAATAGACACAGCCTTAGCAGGTCCACCATAGCAGGAACATACATTGCACCAGATGCCAAACCCAGTAGCACGGGGAAACATGGGAGGGAGATCACGAGTCTCCAAACCCAAATCAGCTTTCTGAAGCCATACAGCTATGCACTTACCCCATACATACATACATAGGGCTTGTAGCAAACAAATTATGTTCAACATCTGAATGTTAGAAATATCAAAATAACATAGTTATTTAACCCTGTTTTGAAGTCCCTGCTTAACACGGAACAAATGAGGTTAAACTCAGCTGAGAGAGACCCATCTGAACATAGAAATGTGTCCCTATAGGCATGCAGAGACCTCCTCTTCTGAGAGTCTGGCCCATAATATTGTAGACACTGCCACACTATCCGCAGCTTCAATGGCTAAATCTGTAGTAATTTATTTCTGTGTTTTGCTGATTACATGGTTACACAATGGCTTTGTAATCAAGATAATTGTGAATGTCTCTTATCAAAACAACTGAATATCTTCCTGTACAACTATCACTAAGAAGCCCCAAAAACAATAGCAAAGAAAATGAAAGAGAATAAAAACAAACAGATGTTCCTAACTTTGTAGCTCCTTTCCCGCATCCTACCAAAGAAGCATGGAGAATCCACAACTCTAATAAGCATTAATGGGGATTATGAGTGGTCACTAGCTTTACAGAAGAGGCCATGTAGTGTCCCAAGGCCCTCTCTTCTTTGTCATGTGTAACAATGATCTAGCATGGTGCAGTTCTTCTGAAGTTCCCCACAGGCTTGACTCTTAAAACTTGTGCATCATCTTCCAGTTTTGCCAGCTCGCTGCTCGATTTGCTCTCCAGACCCTTCATGTATGCAGCAGCGGTTATCCTAGTACAGAACCTTGAGCACTTGCTGATAGCCTTTTGCCAGAACAGTGGCACCTAATTCCTACACTGTTTGCTGTCTCTTGCCCAGTTTCTAATCCATGACAGTATCTCTCAACCCTTGACTATGTCCCTCACTATTGGTTATGTCATTGCCACCTTCCAGATCTTGCTAAGTGTCACGTGCTATTTATGTAGCCGTGTTAGTCTGGGGTAGCTGAAGCAAAATGCAGGACAATGTAGCACTTTAAAGTCTAACAAGATGGTTTATTAGATGATGAGCTGATCTGAGGAAGTGGGTCTGGCCCACGAAAGCTCATCATCTAATAAACCATCTTGTTAGTCTTTAAAGTGCTACATTGTGCTATTTATGGTACCGGTATTTCCTCAGTCTCCTCCCCTCTGAAATCACCATCAAAGATACAATAAGTGTCTGGCATTAGGATATTGTCATCTATGACTCTCATTGAAATTACCACAATGTTTGTTGTATCCACAGGATACTGCGCTCTTGTCAACACAACTCATCCCTGACCCCAATTAGTCTACACCCCTGACCAGTGTAAATTATACCAACCTAAGGGCTGATATGGACAGCACTTTGTCAATCAGAGAGCTTCTCCTAGGCTATGTCTAGACTGCAGGCTTCTTTCGAAAGAGGCTCTTCTTTCGAAAGAGAGCGTCTAGACTGCACGGAGAAATTTCGAAAAAGCGGCTTGCTTTTTCGAAAGAAAGCATCCAGTGAGTCTGGATGCTCTCTTTCGAAGACGCCCTATTTACATTGAAGAACGCCTTCTTTCGAAAGAGGAACTTTCGAAAGAAGGCGTTCTTCCTCGTAAATTGAGGTTTACTGCCATCGAAAGAAAAGCCGCGTTCTTTCGAATTAATTTCGAAAGAATGCGGCTTGAGTCTGGACGCAGGGGAAGTTTTTTCGGGAAAAGGCTACTTTTCCTGAAAAACCCCCTGAGTCTGGACACAGCCCTACTGACACAGCTACTGCCTCTTGGAGGTGGAGTAATTCAGCTGAGAGGAAAGCTCTCTTCTGTCTGCTTAGAACATTTTCAGCAGAAGCACTATAGTGACGCAGCTGCATTAGTGTTGCTGTGCCGCTGAAGTGCTTCTAGTGTGGATGAGATCTAAATTTTCAAGGGCACTGCTGAAAAGGTAATAAAGTGGCCATAATATATTTCCTATGTGAGTTGTTTAAAATATTGCCAAAATGTTTTGTAAATGCTCTCCTTGCTTTCCAACCATTTTGTGGTATTTTGTGCAGTATTTTTCTTGCTCTCTTTTATACAGCAGGGCAACCACCATCTTAATAGATGGTCCATTTTTTTTCTTGCTCACATGCAGTTAGGAAGCAAACTTATGAAGACTAAATATCAAAGTTTAGAGGCTTACACTTAATTGCCTCAATACCACAATCGTTTTACCATTATCTTAGACACAGTATATATCCTACAGCAGCAATGCTATGATTCTTGTAGATTTACAGACAAATGTATCCTCATGAGAAAAGTTTTTGCAAGATTATCATAATTTAGCTTCCTTGGTTTTGCCCAGAATTACACAGGTCAAGCCCCTAATTTTAATATTAGCCCTAATTCAACAAGGTATTTAAGCATGTGTGCAACTTCAAGCATGTCAACAGATCAGCTAAAATCAATGCTTAAAGTCAGGCATGTGCTTAGTTAGTTTGGCAAATCAGGGCCTTGGTCCTCTAACTACATTGTCTCTGTTAGCGAAGGTATAAAATTCTCTATGCAAGGAGATAACCGTTGTTTAAAAATTTCAGCAACTAGCAGCCCAAAATAAATTATCAAATGTGCTGGGTATAGATGTTGTCTCAGAACATTGTTACCATCTTGTCTTGGAAGAAAGACAGGTATTATTTTCTTATTTTCTTAGTGTGGTGTTGCCATGACTTGACATTTGAATGAGTAAGTAATACTGCATAAAAGCCTTGATATTATAATTCAGCTAAGAGTTGCAACAATAATCATTGTCTTGCATTCAGACACAGAACAATCTAACAGCTTTATTTGACTGCATTCTCAATATTTTGCTAAAAGCAAACATGGGCATAAATGTCTAGATTAAAACATATGAATGAAAAGTTAAGTACATAGGCAGCTCATGGATAGACTGAAGCATCCACATAATGCACAAAACAAATGAGAGAGGGGAAACAAAATGGGTTTCTTTGGCTTTTGCTCATATTAATTAACATCAGTTGTATCCACGTTAGGTGAATTATTTCTTAAAAGTACTCCCATCAGAATATATTTATGTATGATTTGAGCACAAAGACTATTGTGAATAATTTTCTATGTAATGAATATAGCTCAGAAACAAGCGATTAAAAAGAAATTATATTTTAGGTGTAGTTAAGCATATGCTTTTGGAAGATTAGAAACTCTTGCATGAGCTTTGGTCCTATGAGATCGGACTATCATATATATATAGTAGCCCAATGTCTGTGACTCTGTAACGGTGAAAAGCTGGCTGTTGCCTCCCGCCATGGCGCTCAGCTGACTTCTGCGCCGCTCAGCCGGGCCACCACGCGGGAGCAAGTGGCACAAATGGCTGTTTGGGGTCTGCGCTCCCCACGCAGCATGGGGCCCAAACGGCCGTTTGCATTGCTTGCTCCCGCGCGGCGGCCCGGCTGAGCAGCACAGAAGTCAGCCGAGCGCCACGACGGGAGGCAACAGCGGTGAACAGCCAGGGAGCGGGGCCTGGACGAGCACGCGTCTCTGACGTCAGGAAAGGGCGCCGGATTCAAAAGAAGGAAAGCGGAGCAGACATAGAGGACGCGGAGGAGACAGAGAGGAGAATGGAGGAGGCGGAGGACAGCGAGAGAGTGAGAGAGAGAGACGCAGCAGCAGGAGGAGAAGAGAAACACAGAGTGAGAGGCGGGAGGGGGAGAAGAGAAAGAGAAAGAGAAAGAGACGGAGAGAGAGGCAGGAGGCGGACGAGAGCTGAGAGAGAGAGAGAGGGCGAGGCAGTAGGAGGAGAAGAGAGAGAGAGGCCATTTGTGCTGCTTGATCCCGCACGGCAGCCCGGCTGAGCGACGCACAAGTCAGCAGTGCGCAATGGCGGGAGGCGAAGGGGGGCGGGATGGTGATGTACACACCGAAGGGGTGGGGCCTGGACAAGTGTGCATCTCTGATGGAGACAGAGGAGAGGGAAGAGAAAGTGAGAAGCAGGAGGGGGAGAAGCGAAAGAGAGAGAAGCAAAAGGCGGAGGAGAGCTGAGGGGGGGGGAGGCAGTAGGAGGAGGAGAGAGAGAGAAAGAGACACGGAGCGAGAGACCGGAGGCTCAGGAGAGAAGACTGACGTGGAGGAGAGACCTGAAAATCCCGTCTTATGATGGGCTAATTGGCTAGTTTCAAAGATTAATAGAAAACAAAAACAAAAATAGCATTTTTCATTTGTATCTTTCAATGCTAAAATACCTAAGCACAGTGTTAAAGTGTTACACAATTAGTCATGCATCTTCTGTAGTTCAAAGGATGTAACCTTAAATATTTTCACAAAGTATCTGTTGTGTTTTATTAAGCTAATGCCTCATCAGTTCTGTGACACTTCTTAAAAGTAATTAAACTGGATCTGGAATTGCACCATACAGTACCTAGAAACTGAACTAGTCATGCTGCAAATTGAAATTCTTCAGTCTGAATACCTATAAATAATGCACATTATCATAAAATCCATCAAACTTTGATAAGATTGCTTCTGTTTCTGAGAAGGTGAATATATTTCATGTTATTTCGACAGTGCCTGGAAAAAACATACAAATAAACAAATGTAAAAGATGAACCCAAGTAATCTGAAAAATAATCCCTCTGATCGCCTGAATGTGGATGACTTGTGAAAGTCTAAAGGCCACATGACCTATCTCTTCGCTGATGATATTCCATTAATGTTAATGGCATGACTGCAGGAATTAATTTTTTCAGGTGTGGTGGAACTGAAAACTTAAAACACTCTTGCAAATGTACGGTTACCTGAGAGGAGGTGAGGTAATAATGCCATTGTCCTGAGCTTTGCTAACAAAAGCTTAGATAATTTATATACCTCACTGCTGCTTAATTTTATTAATGGGAAAAGTAGTGTTCATCTATAATCCCACAACTTTTATGAGTGAATCCCAGTTACTTACCTACAATCGGAACCCATTAAAAACCCAACCAACATCGACCAACAATTTCCATGGCACCACAGTACTGTTGCTAGGTAAAGAGCCAAGGAGGATTTTATACTCCCATTCAAGTTGCCAAAAGCAGGATTTGACCAATTTTAAAGAATTGCTCTGTGAGTTAAAGAGTAAGGAGAACATTTTGCCATCAGATCTGCATAGTGAACCTATTTATCTACTTAGTCATATTCATAAAATATTTCTTTTTATCTAACTCTGACCCTCTGAGCCCTGCAGGTGGTTAACCTAGGCAAATGGACAGTCTCAAAATGGCTATGCTCCTCCTCCCTTTCACTTTCCAGCTATTCGGTGTCACCTTCACTGCTTACATCACATCTCCAAGTGTTGTGAGTTTGTTGGTGGCAAGGTATGTATTACCCTAGTGTTTCAACAGAGTTAAGCACCAGGGGGGTCTGAATTCTGACTGAGTCTTTCAACACCATTTTAATATAATAATTAGTGGAGATACCATGGTTTTCCCCTGCCACTTGACTAGAAAATCAACTAATAGCCATGTTAATTAATTGTTAAATAATTTTTTGAAAAAGGCTGACCACTGTGTGACTGAATATGCAAATACACAATATAGGCACCCATTTCTTCACACTTATACTCCCATTGAATTTTCCAAATGCAGGATTTGATCCATTTTAATTCAGCTTTCATGATGTCTGTGAGATAGAATGGTGAACATTTTGCCATTGGACCTCATTGCAGATATTCTGCTCTCGCACTGGATGAAACACTGGCCCCAATGAAGTCTATGGCAGAACATTACTTGATATCAATGGGGCCATGATTTAATCCACTCCCAAAGGAAGGTAGAAGATCCATCATTTGGGCCATTTAAAATGTGATGACAAAACACTGGTAGGTGGTCAAGAGGAAGTAATCTTGCAGTAGCACAGAGTTAGAACAAAGGAACAAATAGGTCAATTCTACCTCTAACTGCTATTACTGTAAATTAGCAGTGAAGCATTTTTCTCATAAAAATAAACAATTTTCCTGTGTATCAGAATGGTTGGAATTAATTTATTTCTACTGAAAACTGCATCAAAATGTATTTCTTGAAATACATTACTAAGAAACCCTCCTTTATAGGAAAAAAAGCTCAAGATTTCTGCAAATTACCAGATTTTTTTTATGAATAATGTAAGGACAATGCTAGTTCTTCTCCCATAAACAGGCTATGAATATCCTATGATAATTCAGATCTAGTAGAACTTTAATTCCTGAGAGGGACACTGTCAAGTTAGAATTCCTGGTAGATCTCAACTAAAGAAAGTAGACTTGTAATAAAAGATTACTTTATCTGAAGTTAGGAAAACTGAATTTTAAAAGTAAAATGTATTTTTATATGTTATGCTTTTGTTTGTTTGTTTGTTTGTTTGTTTGTTTATAGAGTGTGAATTCAATTTCCAGGGCACGGCTGCACTTAGCCCCTGGTCTTGCCCTTTACTGCATATGGATGTGTCCCTATCTCCATGCACTGACCACCGAAGTTAGCAGGGAGGTTTTGCCTGCTTGTAATCAAGTCTAGGATCTTCATTGGGAAAAATTTCTTCTTTGCTCTAGGTGGAGAAATGGAGACCCCAGTGTCCCTTGTGAATTTATCTTATAGCTACTGTAGCCCTTGTTGATGTTAGATAATAAAATATGATTAGGGCCAGGTTAAGAAAGGGGCATTAAGGGCTGCAGCCAGGACTGCAAGGTAAGGGGGGGCCTTGCAAAGAGGCCTGCTGGACATCAAAAGTGTGAGTCTTTTTGTGCCCCCCCCCCTTAGTCTGGAGCCTTGGGCTGCAGTCATTAAAGCCCCTGCATTCTGGCCCAGCCTGCTGGGGTGAGAGGAGGAAGTGGCTCCGTGTACTGCTGTTCTCCCCTGGCAGAGTTCCACAGGCTGGGAAGCTCCTTCTGTATGCTACCCCTGCCTGCAGGCTCTGCCCCTGGAGCTCCCCTCGGGCAGAGGTAATGTGGGGGGTGATGCCTGCAGACAAGCACAGGGCAGAGTGCAGGGACACCTGCCCTCTCCCTGAGGTCTGTGTCACCAAAGGCAAGCTACCTCAGGTAGGCACCCCACACCCCACTGGAATAAGTGGCCCAGTGTAGACACAGCCGGTAAATTTAGCAACTACAAGAGTCCTTTCCATCCCACTTTTTTTCTAGAAGCAACAGCATCTGGGAATCGGATTGTTATATGATCCCCTGTCTGACTTTACAAAAGCTGTGAAACTGATTATGCTAATAAAGGTAACAATATTTCTCCAAGGACTTGAGAGCCTAAATTCCATATGCCACATCCTGAAGTTTCCACATAGCTTCCTCCTACCTCGTTTCCTCTCTGAGTCATTTCACATAGAAATAAAATAATGATACTCACAGCAGGTTATCAAAGCACCTTACAGATGAAGCCTTTCCCTGTGAGATAGGACAGGGAAACTATTGCACAGACACCAAGCAAATTGCTCTAGTCATTCAGCAGAACTGATGTTATATCTTTCCCTTCAAATGTCCACAAATGTCTGACGCCTTCAAATGTGCACAGTGGATGGAGGTGGCAAGGGAGTCATTTTCACCTTACACCATGCTCCACAGCTTATTCCTGAATGAAAGCAGAAAATGGAGTCAAATAAATGACATCGAATGAATCTGAACTAAAAATAAAAACAAACAGTTGATGCAAGGCTTCAAGGTAACAAAATTGTCATAGCAAGAGAACAGAAACTTTGTATGAGGAGAAGAAGTGTCCAAAGAAAGGAACACTGGTAGTAGGATACTTGGGAAAGGGACCAGGTTGTCATCTCTTTTGGATGTGACTTTTCTGGAGGTGCACACAATGCAGCAGGTATCATCAATGCCACCATACTGACCAGTACTACCCTTGTGGTCATCTTTACCATCTCCGCATGCTGGGATCCCAGGTTCTCTCATTGCATGCCCTCTGCTTCCTCATCCTGAAAGACATCCGGACTTCTCTGCCTCCTTGATTGTGTCCTAGGTTAGTGATTCTCAATCAGTGGTACTAGTACCCTGAGGGGGTACTCGAGAGAAGTCTCGGGGGTACGTCAATGCAACTGAAATTTGGCTTTATTATTTTTGTACTTTTTACACCCAAAAATTTCATCGCCCACCCGGCTGCAATTAAGTTGTTTAAACAAATATATTGCAATGGTAGAAAAAAACTTTGTGTGTCTGAAAACTATAGATACTGCAGGTACTTATAATATTTTTTAAGCGGTACTTAAAAAAAAAAGGTTGAGAAACACTGTCCAAATCAGCAATTCTACAGATCAGAACTAAATATTTCTGTTGTCCCCACCTGGTGTGTATTTCTCCTACCTATTCTGCTTCTCTGTCCCTTTACCTTCTGTCTAATAAAGTCCTGCCTAGTGAGCTAACACAGATCTACCCACAGTTTGCTGCTGCCAACATGACAAGTCAACCAAGAGGTTGTGTTACCTGATCACAGTAGAGAGATTTGGCTCTCACTGACCAACCAGAGAAAAATAAGAACATCTAAGCCAAACACCTGCCAGAGTAAGGGGAATAAAGCTGGGATCTCAGAGCAAATCCTGATTCACATGTTTTGCTTATGGTTGTTTAGCACCAAACCACATCCTAGGCCTGATTCTGATTTACATTAAGGCTTCTGTACACCACTCTGGTAGCAAGAGTGAATTACATTAAATTAAAATCATGCTCAATTTAAGGCCTTCTCTCAGTCAGAGACATGTGAAGGAGCCATAGAAAAGAAGCAGGCCCAGAAGCTGCATTTCCCCAGCTTATCTCTCCCCTTTTGTGTGTGTTTCTCTCACTTTTTTTTAAGAACCACCAACTCTGGATGTGAGTGACTGAGCCTTAGAGGAGACAACACCACCAAAACTGACACTCTTTTCCCCAGCCAAACATTTAATATCATTTAAGAGACTTTCAACCAAAGGATTTTAACACAGAGGAATGGAGAAACAATTCAAACAGGGATTGGACATGTGTATTGATAACAAAGATATCCAAATTTAATGCTTAAAAAGAAAAAAGCATGGAAAGGATATTAAATCTCATACTTCAGGGTTAAGTTCCCTGTAAGCTACATGGCTGCACGACCAAGCAGCAGTTTTCTGAGTTCCACTCAGAAGTTCAAAGCTCCCATGCAAGCAGGGAGCTCAGCTGACCATCAGGGGTAGGGCATCATCTTGCTAAGCAAGCAGATAAATGGAGCTGCACCATGCATGAAATGGAGCAGTTCCCAGAGCAGGTAAAAAGCAAGAAAAGGTGGGATTAAATGGCTGAGGGGAGGAGGAGGAGAAGAAGGGAAGGAGAGAGAGAGTAATTGGCTGTGGGGGAATCAGAGGAGAGGGGAATTTGGAGAGTCCAATCTGTGAGAGGAGAGAGAGGCAGAAACTCAGCATTCTCAAGCCTCCTGGGAAGGGGAAAATAAGGTGCTGACTGCATGGCGTATGTAGGGGAAAGAAGGGATGGATGAGTGCCAGAATTAGAGTGAGGTGAAGGCAGGGGGGAGTTTGTGCTGTGAGGTGGGGGGAGCTGTGGATAATTTGTTTGTGCTTTAGCTGGGAGTTAAGACAGGACAGGCTGTTTGTGCCTACTAGTTTGAGAAGCAGGATTTTATCTTGGCCACCACCTGGGCTGTGGGGAGCAAATTGCACAGGATTAGGTGGGGAAAGAGGGTGGGTCGGTGCTGGCATCTATGCAGTGAGGTGGAGGTGATGGGGAGTTTATTTGGGGTGTCCCTGACTCATTTGCTGCAGTCCTCTCTGGCTGGCTGGGTTGGAGCCTGCATGGGGTGGGTGTGTGCCAGGACATTTGCATGATTACATTTCAAACAAAGTTTACACAGATGTTAATGACTTGAAGTAAAAAAGAAAAAGATTCTTTTAACAGAATTTTTTTGGAGTGTTACAGATACCTAAAACTTTGACCTTAATGATTTTTTTAAAATCCTGTGTTACTAATTAATACGTGGTATACTGTATTGCATTAATGCCAGATCTTTGCTATGGGGTAGAGTTCTGACTCCTATGAGTTAGAAGTAGCAAGTACTAGGCGTGATGCTAGTTATTTTGAAAAATGAAATCTTATTTACAAACTCTTTGAAACATGCATCTGTCTACCACTCCTGAAGTCATGTGTTAATTTGTTCTGGGGTTTCTACTCTTTGAATTGTTAGTCTCTAAGGTGCTGCAGGACCATTCATCTTTTTTTTTTCAGTTACAGATTAACAGAGCTATCCCTCTGAGTCTTTGGTTTGGTGACACACACAAAGTGAAAGTTTCAAACCCAGGGGAATACAGCATGGATCCTAAACATTCCCCAGAGAAACTGTATGAGCCTTAGTGAATGCCTTTTATTCTCCTTTCCAGTATCAGTAAATATTGTATTAGTTATGCTTTCCTTGTAAATACTATTTCTAGCTGACTCAGATTTGTTTAGCATTTTAAAGCTGAGCTATATGTGGATAATATGTGTTTTTGTGTGTTTACTAGCTTGAGTTGTTAGAAAGGATGTCGATACATGTATTCCAAGGGTAGTGTTAATTTTCTTTTTTATTTGATTTCATGTTAAATATCACAAGCATTGATCCTTGTTAACTATCTTTTGTTTTAATATAATTTCTTCCACACATATGGACTCTGTGTGTGTGTGTCTGTGTGGGGGTGTTTGTGTGTTTTGTTTGTACATACTACCTCAAAATTGGTGTTGCAGATAAGAAAGTTCAACCCGCCCAAAAGAAAATTCAAGAAAATCTGCCCAAGGATACACAATGTTAGAGGGAACACTGCTTCAGGGTTTAAGCTAATCTTCTTAGTGGTCACAACCAATGGATCAGGATCTACTGGCAGGTCCTGAAGCCTCTGACAAGTAATCCTGACTGGTCTGGCCAGGAGGCTACCAAGTACCAGCATGCTAATTGCCCCTGCTCCCACTGCCATGCTGCTCCTGCCCTCTGCCTTGGAGCTGTCCCCTGGGAGCCTCCTGCTTGCGTGCAGGGTGAAGGGAGGGAGAGAATGAGGATGCTGATGTCAGAATGTCCCACTCCCTCACTCCAATACATCATCTCCATACAATGAGTGGGAAGGGCTTTGAAGAAGGAGTGGGTCAGGGTCAGAGCCTCAGAGAAGGGTCAGGGAAGGAGATGGGGCAAGAATATTTAGGTACATCCTGGACTGATTTAAATTCAAAAAGTGATCTTGCACTTAAAGGTTGGAGTCCACTGTTCTAAGTATTAGGGTTTAGGATAAAATCTTAGTGGGCAGATTATGCCACAACTGCCTGCTAGGGAAGTTCTTTTACCTAATTCTGGAGCCTCTGGTGATGGATGCTGTCAGTATTCCAAACCAGATGGACTTCAGCTGTGATTACATCTGACAAGTCTTATGTTCCCATGTTCCCAAGGGACTGAAGATTTTCTTAGCTTGGAATAAAGGGCAAGACACTCAGTCCAGGTCTATACTTGACCCAGCAGTTCGGCTTAAGGTATTCAACTCCAACTATGCAGAATATATAGCTAGAGTTGGTTTACCTTAAGACGAGCTTAGTGGCATCCCCAGAGTAGGAAGCCAATGGGAGCAAACACTCCCATTGGCTTCCCTTATCCCCTCGCAAAAGCAGGAGTATCGGACACTGGCAGGGTGCACTCTGAGTTCAATTTAGCGAGTCTTAACTAGACTCGCTAAATTGAACTCTGGAAGATGGATGGAAGCAGAGTGAAGACAAGGCCTCAGTGTAAAATGCATAGCTCCTCTGCAGTTAATTCAGGTATGCCAATTTACACCAGCTCAAGATCTGTCCCTAAATATCCTGAGAGGGGTTTTTTTTGTTACCTTTTCCATTATTTTTTAATGTATCTCTAATAAATGTTCAAAAAAGCCCTGTTTGGTGGCACACAACAAGCAAACCCAAGAGCCTATCAAGAGAACTCTGAATGAAATCACAGTCCTTGTTGTTGCAACAAGTAATAAAAGAGGTAATTTACAAACTATAGCATCCTAAAAACCAATCTGCTCCTCGCAACAGAACTCAGGGGTTCTGTTGAGTCACATTTTCTCCAGTAATTTAGTTACAACGATCTAACATGGCCTTCCTGCAGGTTTGCTGGGAATAGAAATTATGTTATAGTTTGCATCTGGTATGAAATTAATGTCACCGTGCCATCTGGTAAATTATGGTTAAATATCAACCTCTTCTGACATACAAGCCTATTACATGTTTCACCCAAAGCATGTCAGCCACTTTCTTGGGAATAAAACCATTATCATCATTGATTATAAAAAGGGTAATTTACAATTCAGCTACAACATTTATTAGCCTTTTTATAGCCTATTATAGATTCTCATTTTTCTTTTTTATTAAAAGAAATAATTTCTATTACTTGTGGGTTTAGAAGCGATAAACAGCCCTTGGTTAGTCAGCACTTTCAGGGAAGCCATTTACAGATAATTACACACTTCTCAAAACTAAGCAACTAAAAGTATCACTATTACACTAAATTCAACAAACTATTCTACTTCCTCTTTTCTTTCTCCCACTTTCAGTTGAATGAAATTATTCTGCTGCTTTTTTCAGTTCACTAGCATTGAAGCCAATCTGTCTGAAGGGCAGGGAATAGAAGAAGAGAAGGCAAAAGTAGATTCAATATAAAGTATAATTTGGCCATTCAAAATGTGTATTTTTAAAAGCATTTGAATTCATTTACTAGATTGGCCTTTTATAATGTATTACCAAATGTAATTTTCCTGTGGCAGATACTCATGTGGAGAAATAAGTTTCAGATGAGCATTAACTATATTTTATGCCTCTTTATGGTCTGTCTAATTGTGTATTTCAGTAAAACCTGCCAAGTTGCCAGCAAGACAGAGTTGCAGTATATATGTTAAATATAGAAAGTGTTGGTAAACAGACTTATCTGAATAGTATATTGATTCGTACTTGAAATAAATTGCTCCCGGTTCACATATTCACTAATGGTTTAGAGCTAATCTGCCCATATGTAAATTCATAGGCATTACAAGTCCATCTGATTGCTTTGTGTGAAAAGCATAGTTCCTGTACTGACAACATCTTATTTTAAGTGAGTTCTCAATCTTGTAAGTCTCATTTGTGCTAAATTTCATGGAAAATTCAATTGCAGGATGTAATTGGATCGGGATGAATACATCATCATAATCTATTCTTAAATCAAAGGTGTAATATTTTGATTTTGGTCAGCACCAGTGCAAAGAAAACAAACACTAACAACACAGCCAGATTCAGTATGCCCAACAGTGTGTGACTGCCTGCCTTGAAGTCCTGGGTCACTTAGGGTATGTCTACACTACAAAGTTAATTCGAACTAACAGCCGCTAGTTCGAATTAACTTTAATAGTGGCTATACATACAAACCGCTAGTTCGAATTTAAATCGAACTAGCGGAGCACTTAATTCGAACTAGCTAAACCTCATTCTACGAGAACTAACGCCTAGTTCGAATTAAGTAGTTGGAATTAAGGGCTGTGTAGCCACTTAATTCGAACTAGTTGGAGGTTAGCCCTTCCCAGCTTGCCCTGGTGGCCACTCTGGGCCAAACCAGGGAAACTTTTCTGCCCCCCTCCCGGCCACTGAGCACCTAGCCAGCAGACCCTGCACATGGCACAGCATGAGCCAACCACCCGCTGCCACCCAGCCCTCCGCCTATTCCCAGGAACAGGCTGGAGGTTCCCAGGAGCCTGCCCGGGGCCGCAAGAGGTGGGATCCCGCCTGGTCTAGTGCGGAGATCGTGGACCTCATCGAGGTTTGGGGGGAGGCCTCCAATGTCCACGATCTCCACACTAGGCACAGGAAAGCGTCCGTCTAGGACAGGATAGCTGCCAGCCGGGCCACGGAAGGCCACATGCGAACCCAGGAGCAGGTTTGCATGAAAATCAAGTTGGTCCATTGAGACCCCTGACCCTGAGCTTAGAATATAAGAACATAAGAATGGCTGTACTGGGTCAGACCAAAGGTTCATCTAGCCCAGTAGCCTGTCTGCCAACAGAGGCCAACACCAGGTACCCCAGAGGGGATGGACCAAAGACAATGACCAAGTGATTTGTCTTGTGCCATCCATCTCCAGCCTTCCACAAACAAAGGCCAGGTACACCTTTGCTACCCCCTGGCTAATAGCACTCCATGGACCCAACCTCCATGAATTTATCTAACTTCTCTTTAAACTCTGTTAGGGTATGTCTACACTGCCACTCTAGTTCGAACTAGGGTGGCTAATGTAGGCATTCGAAGTTTCAAATGAAGCCTGGGATTTAAATATCCCGGGCTTCATTTGCATCTTACCGGGCACCGCCATTTTTAAATCCCCCTTAGTGCGGACTCCGTGCCCGCGGCTACACGCAGCACGGAGTACGTAGTTCGAATTAGGCTCTCTAATTCGAACTGCCAGTACACCTAGTTCCACCTCGTTACACGGAACGAGGTGTACCAGTAGTTCGAATTAGAGAGCCTAATTCGAACTACCTACTCCGTGACGCGTGTAGCCATGGGCACGGAGTCCGCACTAAGGGAGATTTAAAAATGGCGGCACCCGGCAAGATGCAAATGAAGCCCGGGATATTTAAATCCCGGGCTTCATTTGCAACTTCAAATGCCTACATTAGCCACCCTAGTTCGAACTAGGGTGGCAGTGTAGACATACCCTTATAGTTCTAGCCTTCACAGCCTCCTGTGGCAAGGAGTTCCACAGGTTGACTATGTGCTGTGTGAAGAAGAACTTTCGCTTATTAGTTTTAAATCTGCTGTCCATTCATGTCATTTGGTGTCCTCTAGTTCTTCTATTATGGGAACTAATGAAGTACTTTTTTTTATGCACCCTTCCATACCACTCATGATTTTACAGACCTCTATCATATCACCCCTCAGTCTCCACTTTTCTAAGCTGAAAAGTCCCAGTTTCTTTAGCCTCTCTTCATATGGGACCTGTTCCAAACCCCTAATCATTTTAGTTGCCCTTTTCTGAACCCTTTCCAAGGCCAAAATATCTTTTTTGAGGTGAGGAGACCACGTCTGTACACAGTACTGAAGATATGGTGTACCATAGTTTTATACTTCCCCTCCTCCTTCTTCCCCGGCTTTCCCCTTCCAGCTCCCTCCTCCCAGGTTTCCACCTCCCCTCTCCCACCCTCTCTCTTCCCCTCTCCCACCTCCTTTTCCCAGTCTCCCCAGAGGTTAGTCTCCCCCACCCCATTTTTGTTAAATAAAGAGAGTTTCTATTTTTGAACACCTTGTCCTTTATTTTTTACATCAGGAAGGTGGGCTAGGAAGGGGTAAGTGGAAGGAGGTGAGGGAGGATTGGGGCATGAGCCCCCAATGGGGAGGACTGAGGTGGCTCTGCGGGCTCCTCAGGGTGGAAGCTCTCCTGCAGGGCCTGCTGGATCCTGACAGCCCCCTGATTGACCCCGCCCCCCCCCCCCGGATGGCAGCCTGCGGCAAGTGCAGCCGGGCTGATGGCCAAGTGCTGTGATGTGCCAACTGTGGGCACTCAGGGCACTCCAAGACAGGACTGCTTTGCTGACCCTCATCGAGTTAGACAAGCAAGTGGGGAACCCTGAGAACTGTCTGTCCGGGATGGGGGTCGGGTCCCTTTACGCACAGCCCTCGGCTAGCCTGAGGCAGCAGCTCTACACTCTAAGTCCTAACCTAATGCCCTGCCGGCACTGGTTCCGGCCAGCCTTAACTTCGGTTCAGGTCCACTTAATGTGGACATGCTATTTCGAATTAGCAAAACGTTAATTCGAATTAGTTTTTAGGTCTAGATGCACTAATTTGAATTAACTTATTTCAAATTAACTAATTCGAATGGAGTTAGTTTGAATTAGTGCAGTAATGTAGACATACCCTCCTTTACTATGGCTCCAGACCTTTGCTACAATTTCCCATTTCTGAATAGTCCATTTTAGTATCACTGTAGGGGGAGTGGAAATCTGACATTTTCTTGGGGTTTCTTCATTGTTTGGGTTTGTGCTGAAGTAAAATATTTGAAGTGTACTTGTGTATGAATATGTTCTGAGTCAAACAAACCTGCACAAATGGGAAAAAATGTTATCAGATTAGCACCCCTCACTGACAATTGCTCCATCTCTTGCCATACAAGCTCTGCTCTGTGAGGACACTGCAGCTAACAGAATTTAGATTTGCACCTACACAAGTTGGGGTTATTTCCTGATAGAAGCCCAGCAGCTACAGAACTCACTCCCTAGGGAGATAAAGCTAAGCCTGAGTCTTAGCAGCTTCAGAGGGGAATGCAGGACAACACGTACGCAGAATGGTTACCAATAAACCATCAATATTTTCTCACTGTCACTGCATGCATTTTTAGAAGGAAATTAACAGGTATCTCATATACTGTGTAGTAGCTTTGGGCAGATACTGACTTTTAAATGGTGACCACTGAATTCATTCAGCACTCAACCAAGCCTTCCCATAAACCCTGTGTTAGGGGGTGCACGTCTCTTCGCTGCTTCCTTAGCACCCCAAGAGGGAGATTTTCACTCCAATATCTCTTCCATGTGCCC
This sequence comes from Pelodiscus sinensis, assembly GCF_052426305.1. Classification (NCBI taxonomy): domain Eukaryota; kingdom Metazoa; phylum Chordata; order Testudines; family Trionychidae; genus Pelodiscus; species Pelodiscus sinensis. The sequence continues at coordinate 16,090,447 of NC_143064.1, read as the reverse complement.
CACTGCTCCAAAGAGGGAGTATGAAATATCAGTTCTGCCCGTGGTACAGTATAGACTCCCTGAAATGCAGGATGAGTTGCACAGCCATGCACGAGTGGTAGTGTAGGGCAAAGATTCTGCCCATTCCCTGCCCCCCTCTACCCATCTGTACTGGAAGGAGATAAAGAAGCTCTGAAGAGCCAATATTCCCTCCCAATTTGCTATCCATAATGCAAGTAACCAGTGCAAAAGGGAGTGTACTCCTCTTAACCTCTCATGTGCCTGCACTATAACCGGGCGCTGGCAACAATCTAGCCCTTGTGCATTTCCAAAAGTAATACATCCCATGCTATTCTGACAAAGCTCACTCAACAGCCAAGCACTGAAACTGGGTCCCTGGAGGAGAGCAGCTCTCACTGAGGAGAGAGAGACACGTTTCTTCCATTGAACGAGACATAACTGTTTTGGGTCTACTGAGGAGCAGGAGTCTTCCACGCTGCTGCTGACTGGCACATCTGAAACACTGACTGGAACCTCACCGGGATTGGTATTTGAGAGTCGCAGAGCTCCTCACCATGCCATCCAACTTGATCTACCAATGCTGTTAAAATCAGTAAAGACCATCTGCTCGTGGGACAGCTCAAGTGTTCTTTGTCGTACATGTTCCCATAGTCTCATTGCCATGAATACAGGTGTCTGGTTCGTGGTTCAGGCAATTTCTAACACTGTGTGTTTGCTTTGCAAAGCCAAGCAGCTAATGCATTTGAAATGTTAAGGTTCTAGTGTGATATATTTGGTTAGGAGCAGATTGCCTTGGACTCATATATCCCCCGGATTTGCAGAATTCTGGAGCAGGATGAATGACTTCACTTATTAGTGTTTGAAGAACGGCTCATTTTCCCATTAGCAAACTCAGTAGAATCAGGGCATAAGAACACAAGAACATAAGAACTGGGTCAGACCAAAGGTCCATCCAGCCCAGTACCCTGTCTGCTGACAGTGGCCAATGCCAGGTGTCCCAGAGGGAGTGAACCGAACAGGTAATGATCAAGCGATCTCTCCCCTGCCATCCATCTCCACCCTCTGACAAACAGAAGTTAGGGACACCATTCCTTACCCATACTGGCTAATAGCCATTAATGGACTTAACCTCCATGAATTTATCTGTTCTCTTTTAAACCCTGTTATAGTCCTAGCCTTCACAACCTCCTCAAGCAAGGAGTTCCACAGATTGACTGTGCACTGTGTGAAGAAGAACTTCCTTTTATTTGTTTTAAACCTGCTGCCCATTAGTTTCATTTGGTGACCCCTAGTTCTTATATTGTGGGAATAAGTAAACAACATGGCTACGTCTAGACTACATCCCTTTTTCGGAAAAGGAATGTAAATTAGACATATCACAATTGCTAATGAAGCAGGGATTTAAATCTCCCGCGCTTCATTAGCGTAAAAATGGCTGCTGCTTTTTTTCGGCACGGAGCTTTGTCAGAGAAAAGCGCCAGTCTAGACGCTGATCTTTCGAAAAATAAAGCCTTTTCCGAAAGATCCCTTATCTCTTATTTCAAGAGGGATAAGGGATCTTTCGGAAAAGGCTTATTTTTGAAAGATCAGCATCTAGACTGGCACTTTTCTCCAGCAAAGCTCCATGCCGAAAAATAGCGGCAGCCATTTTTACGCTAATGAAGCACGAGAGATTTAAATCCCCGCTTCATTAGCAATTGCGATACATCTAATTTACATCCCTTTTCCGAAAAAGGGATGTAGTCTAGACGTAGCCCCTTTCTTTATTCACTTTCTCCACAGCACTCATCATTTTATATACCTCTATCATATTCCCCCTTAGTCTCCTCTTTTCCAAGCTGAAAAGTCCTAGTCTCTTTAATCTCTCCTTATATGGGATCCGTTCCAAACCCCTAATCATTTTAGTTGCCCTTCTCTGAACCTTTTCTAATGCCAGTATATATTTTTTAAGATAAGGAGACCACATCTATATGCAGTATTCAAGATTTGGGCATACCATGGATTTATATAAGGGCAATAAGATATTCTCCATCTTATTCTCTATTCCTTTTTTAATGATTCCTAACATCCTGTTTGCTTTTTTGACTGCCGCTGCATACTGCGTGGACATCTTCAGAGAACTATCCACAATCACTTCAAGATCTCTTTCCTGATTAGTTGTAGCTAAATTAGCCCCCATCATATTATGTGTATAGTTGGGGTTATTTTCTCCAATGTGCATTTTTACATTTATCCAACTTAAATTTCATTTGCCATTTTGTTGCCCAATCACTTAGTTTTGTGAAGTTCTTCACGAAGCTTCCGAAGTTCTTCACAATCTTCTTTGGTCTTAACTACCTTGAGCAATTTAGTATTGTCTGAAAATTTTGCCACCTCACTGTTTACCCCTTTCTCCAGATTATTTATGAATAAGTTGAATAGGATTGGTCCTAGTACTGACCCTTGGGGAACACCACAAGTTACCCCCCTCCATTTTGAAAATTTACCATTTATTCCTATCCTTTGTTTCCTGTCTTTTAACCAGTTCTCAGTCCATGAAAGGATCTTCCCTTTTATCCCATGACATCTTAATTTACGTAAGAGCCTTTGCTGAAGGACCTTGTCAAAGGCTTTCTGGAAATCTAAGTACATTATATCTACTGGATCCCCCTCGTCCACATGTTTGTTGACCCCTTCAAAGAACTCTAATCAATTAGTAAGACAGAAACCATGTTGACTTTTGCCCCCAAAATTATGATCTTCTATGTGTCCGACAATTTTATTCTTTACTATTGTTTCAACTAATTTGCCCGGTACTGACCTTAGATATCAGTGGAGTAATACCATCTGCCACTCAATGTAAATCTTACAGAATTTTGCAGCACCTCATCCCGGCTAGGGCTCCAGACCAGCCCTGCTGCTACTCGTCCATCTGTGGCTCCCCAGGCCACAGCTCCCTGGCCACCACTGGGGCTGGAATGCTGTAGCCATAGCCAGAGTGCTGCAGCCACTGCCAGCTCCCCACTTCTGCCCAGCCACTGCGGACAGAACTCCCCACTATGCAGCCTGCCCTTCCCACTCCCCAACACTGGGATCCCAGCTGAGTCTCTGGTCCCCACTGCCACACTCCTGCCCCAGAGCCAGACCTTCCTATACCTAGGATTTGTGGTCCAGGAACATCCGTGGTCTGGCAGGACCACAGATGTTGCCAGACCAGAGAGTCCCAGTTAAAAAAGGCAGAACCTGTAGTACTGAGCCAATTGTTTACTATTCACGCTGTTGGCAATTCTAAAAAATGAGCGAAAAATTATTTTGTGTAATAGAAATTTTCAAATGTTTTCATGAACTGAGAAGCTAAAAACATTATTTCAGGTCAAACAAAAATATTTCAATTAGATTTCAAGCATTTTAAAAACGTTTTTAAATATTCAATTGAAGGACATTTCTAAACAAAAAATGTTGTTGCTCCACTGTCACAGAATGTACGTTTCCTGCCTCCCCACAAAAATAGCTTCAGACAAAAAATTCACCCAGGCCTACTCCAAACACATGACAGTTCAGAAAAGGAGACCCAAAAACCATGGTGAGTTCATTTATTGCCATTCCTCTTACACAGACCCCAACTCAAATCTTTACTGTGTCACGGGTAAGACTAAATTTGTCACATGCCTTCTAGTCTCCAAAGTTCTTTGTCTACTTTACAACACAATCCACAGTCTATGACAGACTTTGCTCAAAAGAAGCCTAGAATTGGAAAGGCAAACATTGCAGGTCAGGACTGAGTTTCCCTTTTGTTTTCTGCCGCTGCAAGTTGCATAGTTCCCACCATCCGTTACCTGGCTCAAGCAGGTGTTACTAGTTGCTTAAGAAAATAAGAACAACCATACTGGGTCAGATCTACTGGGTCCATCTAGCCCAGTATCCTGTCTTCCGACATTGGATAATGCCAAGTGCTCAAGGAAATGAACAGAACAGGTGATCATCAAGTGATCCCTCCTCTGTCTCCCGTTCCGAACTTCGGATAAACAGAGGCTAGGGTCACCATTCCTACCCCAGGCCATTGATGGACTTATCTGCCATGAATTTATCTAGTTCTTTTTTGAACCCTGTTAAAGTCCTGAACTTCACAACATCCTCTGGCAGGAGTTCCACAGGTTGACTGTGCGCTGTGTGAAGAAATTCTTCCTTTTGTTTGTTTTAAACCTGCTACCTATTAATTTTGTTTGGTGACCCCTAGTTCTTTTGTTATGGGAACAAGTAAACAACTTTTCCTTACTCACCATCTCCCAACCAGTCATGATTTTATAGTGCCAGCTTATAGGCAACATATTTGTAATGCACACAGATGTAAAGGAAAACAGAGTCCATTTAATATTTTATAATGAAATTTTTATATTAAAAAACAAAGTAAATACATCTATATTGAGCCTCATGGTCAAGAACTCCTCTTACTTGTACAGACCAAAATTTTGGCTCTCAAATCCATAGAGACTGAACCAAAAATTAGGTGAAGAACTGCACACCTGTAGCTGCCACTTTGTCTGAATTTAGAAGATAAATTTTAGGCACCCAGGTTTGATAATATTGGCCAAACTATCCAATAATATATTAAATCACTTACCCACCATATGCTTCTTTGAAATTGTGTGGCAGAGGTAATCCTGATGATTAATAATCTATTTAGATAAATGTTTAAAGCTACTTAAAGACTGAGTGGAGCAAGAACATCAAAATGTTACTTACATGGGCACAAATCCATTATTAGGAGAGCCATCTGTTTGACAGATTGCACAAAATATTTGCCAGTCATAAAATTCTCTTCATCCCACATTGGCACCACTACAGATATGGGCCAGATTCAGCAAGAAGCTTGAGCATGTGCCTAACTTTAAACATGTGAGCAGACCCAATAACATCATCGCTTGGAGTCAGGTCTCATGTCAGCAAGTGCCTAAAGGCTTAATTTGGGCATGGAATCCTCAGAATTTGGGGTGAATTTGGAGATCCAGAAAGATAAGGGCATATATCAACATCGAGGTCAGAATTCTGCCAGGCACCCACTTGAAAATTCACTTCAAATTCAGGTAAGAGATTTTATGATTATCTTATAAAATAAAATGTACAGTAAATACTAGTCAATTTTAAATTACTGTCACATAGAATGAAATGTTTATAGGGAAATAATTAGGTATTAGTGTTTGTTTTCATGCTGCATCTGGGAACAATACCAAGACAACATCCTCTTTGAAATATTTAATGAAAGGAAATACTACAAAAACACACCAGTCCAATCACTTTTTCTTTGCTTTATTAAACTTTACATCAAACATGTTTGTCAGTTTTTCAGCCAAAATTAACGTGCAAGAGAAAACTCCATCAGTCAGTTATTAAAAGGTTCTCTTGAAATAGATACATCTACATAAGGTATTTGTTTTGGAAATCTGACAGAAATACTATATTAAAGTAAAGATGCCTAGAGTAATTGGCTTTTTAATACAGATTTGGAAAGATGACTAAAAATGTTCTCTTGAATGGCTGTATATTTTAGTGGTGCAAGTAATCAACTGGGGAAAATAATGAATTATTCTTTAAGCAGGATATTAATGGACAGTGGGGCTATGTCTAGACTGCAGGGCTGTGTCTACACTGGCATGAATTTCCGGAAATGCTTAAAACAGAATAATTTTTGTTATAAGTATTTCCGGAAAAGAGCATCTACATTGGCCACAGATGCTTTTCCGGAAAAGCCCTTTTTCCGGAAAAGCATCTGTGGCCAATGTAGACGCGTTTTTCCGGAAAAGAGCCCCGATTGTCATTTTCGCGATCGGGGCTTTTTTCTGGAAAAGACTACTGGGCTGTCTACACTGGCCCTTTTCCGGAACAGTGTTCCGGAATAAGGACTTATGCCCGAGCGGGAGCATCGTAGCTTATCTGGAATAGCGGCTGATTTTGTACAGTAGAGCGTCGTTGCTTTTCCGGAAATTCAAGGGTCAGTGTAGACAGCTCGCAGCTTATTCCGGAAAAGCGGCTGATGTTCCAGAATAAGTGGCCCAGTGTAGACACAGCCCAGGGTTTTTTCAGAAGAACCTTTTTTTCAGAAGAGATCTTCCAAAAAAACTTCTTCTGAAAGAGCACGTCCACACACAAAAGCGCATCGAAAAAGCAATGTGCTTTTTCGAAAGAGAGAATCCAGACTGATTGGACGCTCTCTTGCATACAAGGCCACCCGGAACCACTTCAAGCAGGGCTTTAGGTCACCAGTTGCTTCCAAGTGCTGGTGCTGGAGCCTTGCAGAGACATGCGCTGAAAAGGACCCCTCTGGACATCTGTTTCTCTGCGTCTGCTTCTTGCTTGCCTACCTCTTCGAGGGACAGCTTAGCTCTCGCAGTGCCTGCTGTGGTTGCCCTGCGTTTTTGGACTTCACAGCTTTTTCCTTTCAGCCATGGAGCCGGAGCTGCCCCTGGGCATGTGATGGCCCCACACAGCCATGCTGCAGTTTTTGCAGCACTTTCTGCCAGCTGCCTTCCTGGTCCGGCATGATCTGGACCCTGAGTTCATTCTGGGGACTCTCTCCCTGGGTGCAGGAGTCACACTCTGGCAACCTTAACCAACTGTGGAGAGACATTTCTGGAGGCTTAACACCATTTTGGACTGGTGGGACCCGCTGGTTATGGAGCAGTGGGATGACCAAGGCCAGACTGAGGGGTGGGTGAGCTGGGCAGCTGACCGGGTCGCCAACTGATGGGGGACGCCTGATGGCAGCTGTAAGGGGTACGTGGCATCCCTTATAGCTACCATCAGGGGCTGCACGCCCGGCTCCCACAGCACTGGCACCACAGCGCCGGCCAGTAGCACCCTTCCCCCCACAGCCGTGGGGTCCTGCACGGCCCGGCGCGTGAGCCAGCAGTGGTTGGGCCCGGGGGTACCAAAATGGCTCGGGCCAGCCCTGGGAATGACCAGCAGTGGCTAATGGAAACAAGTGGAGCCTGGCAACCATGAACGTGGGCAACAGTAAACAAAATGCCTTGTGGGCCACACATACAACCCCAATGGGCCACATCTGGCATGCAGACTGTAGGCTGCCCACCACTGCAATAAGGTCTTTAATGGATATTGCTGGAGATTGCCATACCTGTCACATATGTGTCAAACACTTCAGGTGAAATAGCAGCAAGTACAAAGTATAAATACAAGAGCATGCCACCTTAAAAGGCACTGGGCCAGCCTCTTGTGAAAATGTTGCTTGTTCTTGACTGCTTAAGTTAATAAAACAGCTCGTTGTCATGTCTGCAAAAGAGAATTCATCAGTGAGCTGAGAAGTCTGTAGAGGAAAGTGCAAGCAAAGTTAATGTGACATGGTAGAAATGGGAAAACATTTAGGAAAACAGCTATGTTGATCTGCTATTTCACCTACAAAGTCCCCCCTGTCTGCTTTCCAAGGTATTATATAACAACATCTCTGAGAACCATTTTTTGAATCAATTCTTTCCCAAATGCTTCCTGGGCATAAGGAAATGGGCTCAAGACAGCAGGTGGGAGTGAGGAGAAGAGTTAGGAACAACCTGACCCAGAATAGATGCTGAGAGAAAGTCAGTGAAAGTGTTTATTGGGCCATGCAAGAAACCTCTACAACCTTTCTTAAGGCCAGTTCTTGCTAGGCTCTGTGTATTTTTGTCCCCAGAAAAGTCAATGGAACTTGAGAACAATCGGCATCTTGCCATGAATGATCAGCCTTTACAGGGCTGGGTAAACTGGGTGGGGTTGCAACTTCTTTGGAGGATAGGGACATAATTCAAAATGACCTTAGCAAGTTAGAGAAATGGTCAGAGGTAAACAGGATGAGGTTTAATAAAGAGAAATGCAAAGTGCTCCACTTAGGAAGGAACAATCAGTTCCATACATACAAGATGGGAAGCGACTGTCTATGAAGGAGCATGGCAGAAAGGGATCTAGGGGTCATAGTGGACCACAAGTTGAATATGAGTCAACAGTGTGATGCTGTTGCAAAAAAAGCAAATATGATTCTAGGTTATATCAACAGGTGTGTTGTAAGCAAAACTCGTGAAGTCATTCTGCCGCTCTACTCTGCACTAGTTAGGCCTCAGTTGGAGTACTGTGTCCAGTTCTGGGCGCCACATTTCAAGAAAGATGTGGAGAAATTGGAAAGGGTACAGAGAAGAGCGACAAGAATGATTAAAGGTTTAGAGAACATGACCTATGAAGCCAGGCTTCATGAACTGGGCTTGTTTAGTTTGGAAAAAAGAAGATTAAGGGGGGACATGATAGCGGTGTCACAAGGAGGAAGGAGAAAATATGTTCCTCTTGGTTTCTGAGGACAGGACAAGGAGTAATGGGCTTAAAGTGCAGCAGGGGAGGTTTAGATTGGACATTAGGAAAAAATTCCTAACTGTCAGGGTGGTCAAATATTGGAATAAATTGCCAAGGGAGGTGGTGGAATCTCCCTCTCTGGAGATATTTAAGAACAGGTTAGATAGACATCTGTCAGGGATGGTGTAGACGGAGCTTGGTCCTGCCTTGAGGGCGGGGGGCTGGACTCAATGACCTCTTGAGGTCCCTTCCAGTCCTATTATTCTATGATTCTATGAAAAGGAACACCAAGGCCAGTTTTCACAGACATGAACTCAAGTGGAGACTGGTCTCAGAACAGGTCTTTGTGACACTGCAAGTCTCAGGGTGTGTCTACACTAGCATGTTTTGTCACCAAAACCTTCTGATATGGCAATCAGCTAAACCCTGAGCATGTGGGCAAGACTCACCAGCCAGACACCCAGAAAGTTCTCTATAGTAACTCCTATCATCCCTCCATTGACCTAATTACCACTGATAATGAATGGTCAATTAGTTACCAAGATCATGTTATCTCATCAAACCATCCCCTTCATAAACCCATCGGCTATGTCTACACTGGCATGATTTTCCGAAAATGCTTTTAACGGAAAAGTTTTCCATTAAAAGCATTTTCGGAAAAGCACGTCTAGATTGGCAGGATGCTTTTCCGCAAAAGCACTTTTTGTGGAAAAGCGTCCGTGGCCAATTAGACGCGGTTTTCCGCAAAAAAGCCCCGATCACCATTTTCATGATCGGGGCTTTTTTGCGGAAAACACTACTGTGCTGTTTACACTAGCCCTTTTGCGCAAAAGTCTTTCGGAAAAAGACTTTTGCCCAAACGGGAGCAGCATAGTATTTCCGGAAAAGTACTGATGATCTTACATGAGATTGTCAGTGCTTTTCCGGAAATTCAAGCCGCTAGTGTAGACAGCTGGCAAGTTTTTCCGCAAAATCATATGATTTCGCGGAAAAACTTGCCAGTCTAGACACAGCCATCTAGTTTAATCTTGAAGCCAGCTAGATCTTTTGCCCCCACTACCTCCCTTGGAAGGCCGTTCCAGAACCTCACTCCTCTAATGGTTAGAAACCTTTGTCTAATCTCAAGTCTAAACTTCCTACTAGCCAGCTTATATCCATTTGTTCTTGTGTCCACATTGGTATTAAGCTTAAATAATTCCTCTCCCTCCCTGGTATTTATCCCTCTAATATATTTAAAGAGTGCAATCATGTCCCCCCTCAGCCTTCTTTTGGTTAAGGTAAACAAGCCAAGCTCCTTGAGTCTCCTTTCATAAGACAGATACTGTTGACAAAGCCTCTGTCGAAAAAGAGCATCTAGACTACAGCCAGTTCTGTCGACAAAGCAAGCCACTTTTTCGACAGAGAGTCTAGACGCTCTCTTTTGAAAAAGCACAGCGTAGATGCAATAGTGCCTTTTGTCGACAGAACTATCAACAAAAGTCATTATTCCTTGTAGAATGAGCTTTACCGCCGTCGACAAAACTGCCGCGTTCTGTCGACTTACTGTCAACAGAACGCAGCGGTAGTGTGGACACAGGTACAGTTTTGTTGACAAAAAAGTCTACTTTTGTCTAGACACACCCTAGGAGAAGGTGGGATGGGGAAGAGAAGGGAGAATGAAAAAGGGGAATTGACAGGTGGTGAGAGAATTGATGGGGAAGGGAGTTAATTTGGCAAGCTGGGGCGGGGGGAAATAGTTGTGGGCAAGAGAGAATTGCTTTAGGGGGATGAAGGAAGGATAGAGAAAAGTGAAGGGACAAAGGAGGAACTGATGAACATTTGGGGGAGAAACACGGATGGGGTTTTCTTCATATTTTTCCTCAGATTTTGGGCTTAGCCCATGTAGGCAAGTCAGGGGAAACACACAGGACTCCACCTCCCTTGCTAGCTGTGGAGTCCCCCTTAACCATAGCTCTCTATACATGCCCAGATACAGAGATGGAACAAGCTCATGCCATGAGTGGCCCCATGAGCTACAGTGTGCGGATCCTCTAGCTAAAGTCTTATGAAGGAAGCACAAACTCCACTACCCCTCTTTGTTTGGAGAACAGCCAAGGACCATCAGTGCAGGAATCTGACCCCCAAAACCAGCAGAGAGGATTTATACCCTCAGACTCTGTATGGCTGTGTCTACATTGGCACCCCTTTCCGGAAAAGGGATACTAATGAGACACTTCGGAATTGCAAATTCCGCGGGGGATTTAAATATCCCCCGCGGCATTTGCATGAACATGGCTGCCGCTTTTTTCCGGCTTGGGGTTTTGCCGGAGAAAAGTGCCAGTCTAGATGAGATCTTGCAGAAAATAAGCCCTTTTCCGGAAGATCCCTTATTCCTACTTTCAAGTAGGGATTCCTACTTTCAAGTAGGAATAAGGGATCTTCTGGAAAAGGGCTTATTTTCCGCAAGATCCCGTCTAGACTGGCGCTTTTCTCTGGCAAAACCCCGAGCCGGAAAAAAGCGGCAGCCATGTTCATGCAAATGCCGCGGGGGATATTTAAATCCCCTGCGGAATTTGCAATTCCGAAGTGTCTCATTAGCATCCCTTTTATGGAAAAGGGTGCCAGTGTAGACACAGCCAATATGTCCCTCCTGCTTTATTTGGGCTCTGCACTGATGTGAACTGATATGTTTTGCAATTTACTGAATCCTGTCCATGTCTGGCTTATACCGGTTCCTCGTGTTTGTCTGGTTGAAGATTTTGGGACAGCAGAGAGAGAGGTTATGTGCTCTTAGTGCATTGCCAAATGTGGTCTGTGTTCTCTAGTGACACCTCGCCAACTGGTAGATACATTTCTTCGTGTGCAGAGAGACACTGTAAAATTAGAAGTGTGCACAATGTTCGGCTTCTACCACTGCATAAGACTTTCTAAGACTGTGTGTACATTTCAACCTAAAATCTCAAAGCAAAATGAATAGTGTGGAGGGCAAAGATGTGAAGCCAACCAGAGAGAGATTTCAGAAAATATTTGCACAGCCTTCTGCAAAGGGAAACAACTAACTTTTCGCTTTCATTCAAAGCTACTGTGATGGTCTCTGGCTTTGCTTCATACTCCAAATATTTGTTAATATTCTGAGGTATTTTTTGCTTATTTCCACTCACTTTTCTGCCTTTTGTTGGTGTTGGTGAGGAAAGCAGATTGTGTAACCCAGAGAATGTAGAATTCAGGTAAAAAAATTAGGGGACCAGATGTATTTCTCCCCTTTTGCCACCTTAACAGATGGGCAGCTGTTCTCCTACTTATGAAACTCTTGTGTCAACAAGGAGATGTGAGCCAAACCCTGCCAGTGGAGAATTTTTGTAAATAATTTATGGTGAGCTCTGGGTAAAGATAATAAACATATGCAACATATATATACTCCCTATGCATTCCATTTGAGTTCTGCAACAGCAATCAGTTGCAGTTATTTTGATATAAGTATCCTGAAATCATTTCAAAAAGAGATTTTAATATTCTTATTCTGTGTCCTCAGGCATAGATCTCTCATTCCGTGGCACAGAAACCTGGATTTTCTCCACAGTGATTACCCTTGTTGCATGGAGGTCTGTCCCCAGCAGATATCTGGAGACAGCTATATCCCAATGGGCAGGATTACTGGCTTATCTTCTCTTTATGCAGCATGGTATTTCACTGATATTTCTGCCAGGCTCTCTGGCCCTGATATCAGGATTAGTAGCACAGCTATGGCAGGGTCCCCTCTGCCAACCCCAGGAGAGCTCAAAAGGAAAGAGGAGCCAGCCTTGGGCTATGTATTATCTTTTCCTGGGAAAGTCCCTGGGTTTCCCGAGGGGATGTGAGTCCTTCCTCAGTGTTCTCCTCCCCCAGACCACCAGTGACCATGTCTTCCCCACTTGTAAACAGCTGGCCCAAGAAGGGACTTCTGTGAGTCTGTGTGACAGGGGTGAAGGGAGAGATGATGTCACAGAGGGAGTGCAGAGGTCCCTTCCATGCACATGACTGGGAAAATAGTCCTGGACATGAGCTGGAACCTCCATCAACCAATCAGATCACACATTGAAAATATTTTATAAGGAAAAACTAACATAGTTACAATGGAAAACTCTCCTCAGAAACCTAGTCTCCATTTTACTGTGGAAACCATAGAGAATGATATTTTTAAAACAATCCTGCAATCAGAGCTGCACCCTGCAGGAGATCAAAACCTGTTAGTGGACGCCAGTACACAGATCTCAGCATTACATATTGCACATTATGCTAAAGGGAACAATGTAGCTGTTCCTTCAAAAAGATACATACCAAGGTCAAAGCTTATGTCATCACAAATGCAAAACATGAGAAGCTTACACGTTGCTTTCAGCAAGAGTTCATTTCGCTGACACGCAGTTTTCTATTAATTTAGGACAGTTCTGTCTAAGATTAAAAGCCAGAGGGTACACTATGTGCTGACCTCCCTTCCGCAATTAAAAAGAACACAAAATAGTCAGGCTTTAGGGGAAAAATTGATGTCATTTTTATCCTTAGATAATGCAGCATCAGTGGGCCCAATCAATATCACACAAAAGGCAGCCAGCAATTTAGGCATCTCATTACAGTTTTTTCCCCTTTTTTTCGTATTCTTACTAGCAAAAGAACAAAACTTTTCTACAAGGATCAAAGCATAATACAAAGAAACTGATAATTGACTAAAATTGCAGTTCAGCATTATATTTCCGAAGATACTGTTAGAGCAATTTGTCGTGTTCTCAGAAACTCATTTTGTTCCCCCCAAGATCTCAACCCAGCATTCTCTATGCCAATTTTGATTTGATATTTGCTGTATTGGAAACCTTTATTTATCATACTGCATAGTGAAGTCACAGGAAAAGTACTTTAATAAATATTTTTATCTAGCTCAATACAAAATGTTTTTGTGTTTGGGAGCAGAGGTAGAACTCACTGGATTAAATTATTCAGGGAGCCAGATGCAATTGACCAGTTTTCCAGGACTAGAAAAGAAAAAAGATAAAAAGGACAGGACTGTAAATACATTTAAGACTCCATATGTCATGATGTATAGATCAAACACACATGATTACCTTGCATTAAAGGCATTTTGTTGCATTGTTGCTTCAATTTAGACTGGTTGAGATTTTTAAAAATATTTTCTTTTCCATTCAAGGATGAGAAGTTGTCATAGATTGTAACATATTTGACTCTAGTCGGATCACAGTTGTGTGGCCAGCCAATCTGTATATATCAGGTCATGGAACTTGATTTTCATTTATACAGCAGGTCCCTGTGTCAGGAAAATTCAGTGTTTATACATAGGGGGAGATAGCTAACATCTAAAACAATTATCCCAAGAGTCTCCCTGTGACCTTATAGGCTGACCAAACATTGATTTGTTGGTTCTCAAACCACTGGATTCCAGCAAGTACTTTTCTAACTAACGAAGAGCTTTTATACAGGTCCCTGAGCTATGTTGCTCATTGTCAAATTTTTGTTTTAAGTCATTATGCTTTTAAACAGAGGCATCTCTTTGCTCAGCAACTGACATTCACTTCTCAAAGGGATTCGTTTAGGAGCTATGCTGAGCATAGCCTACAGAATCCAACAGTCCTCGTTAGCAAAAATCCCCATATTTAATAAAGGGCATTTAGGTGCTACAGACAAGTCAAATTGATGAGCTCAGTTGCATTGTGCTGACCTACTTGGTCCTTTAAGAAGAGACGTTTAATGTCTAATGCAATGCAAGCTATTGTACCAAGCCAGCAGGTCACAAACAGCAGGTATGATCTCATGTGACCAGATATAGACTCAACAAGGACTTAGATGCAATTCCAACAGAAACATATAAGGACCTAGATAAATAGCAGCAGCACAGGTAACTCTACAGATTAAGGATTGGGGGAGGTAATAATTTTATTTTAAAGAAGCTTAGCTTGAGGTGCTCAGGTTTGTAATTTTTAACTGAACATTTTAAGCTTCCTTATCCTCTGCCCCCCAAATGTTCCACAGACAAGAGTTGACAAAAGTGTTTTTTTCTACTAGCTCTGCAAACGGAAGCAAAACCACCTCTGAAAGCTTTCTATAAGGATTCATCCTAGCAGAAATTTCTGACGTAGCAGGGCCATTTGAATTATGCTGTTTCTGCATACAACAGCAGAAAAGGCATGGAAGCTTTCTTTATAGTCCCCCCAAAAAGGTAAAAATTAAATGGGTCAGTTTGTTATAAGATAAAGTTTGGTGAACTGAGAGAGAAGTACAATGACCTTGAAACTAAATGATAGGAAGTCACTTATAGTGGTGGCATAATTAGTGGACACTTTTCCTAGCAATGATACTTGACATTAAATAATTCTATTTGTAATATATACAGATGTGTGTTTCATTTGGTGCATAGTCAGCACCTATCAACTAAATAGAGAGAACGCTTTTAATTACAGGTACTGATGTTATACAGCAAAATTCCCTAGCATTTAACTTATAAGTAAAAAGGACACTAAAAAAATACCCTCAAATTTTCACTAGCATTCAGACCCCAAATATAATTAGATATCTTGAAAGCAATTAATGCTGGGCAACACATATGTCTGAAGTCCCATTAAAGAAAACACAAGACAAAAAATATATGCACTTGCTTACTTAAAAAACAATGGAGAACTGGATTGCTAACATCAAACTCCCTCTGTGAGTTTCAAGTAAGCATTGATTGGAAATGTCAAAGAATCAAAATCTCATTAATAGGAATTTGCCCTCTATTGATCCAACCTTCTGTCCGGTCAGCAGAAGTACTGTGTTATGTTATGGTTCTGCAACAGGGAAATTATGGTGCTTTGATCCCCCTGCTTAAGCAAAAGAGAAAAGCCACATTAAGCAGAGGACAGACATGTTTTTAGCCCTAGGCAATTTAACAGATCTGTGATTATTTCATTACAGGGAATTTAGCAATCCAAACAGCTTTTTTATATATAGCTAGGAACATAATTAACCATGTCACATAGTTGCTAAGACACAAAGATGAAACTTAGGGCTGGATTTTGACCTAAAGGTACGTCTACACTGCAAAAGTCTTTCGGAATAAGCTTTCCCAAAAGAGATCTTCTGGAAAAGCTTATTTCAAAATAGAGTGTCCACACACAAAGGGTACGTCTAGACTACATGGCTCCGTCGATGGAGCCATGTAGTCTAGACATACCCAAAAAGCACAATGAAATAGCGATGTGCTATTTCGAAAGATAGAATCCACACTGATTGTACACTCTCTCGCATTTAAGGCCACCTGGAACTAGTTCAGGCAGGGCATTAGGTCAGCAGTTGCTTCTGGGTGCTGCTGCCTGAGGCTATCTGAGATGTGTGCTTAAAGGGACCCCCCTAGACAGCTGTTTCTCAGCTTCTTCTGCTTGCTGGCCTATCTCTCTGAGGGACTGCAAAGCATTTCCACTGCGTGGTCTGGTTGCCCTGCCTTTGGACACCACAGCTCTCCTTGTCATGGAGCTGGAGCTGCCTCTGATCATGCGATGGCCCCACACGGCCATGCTGCAGGTCCTGAAGCAGTTTTTGTGGGCTGCGTTCATGGTCCTGCATGAGCTCAGCTCCGAGCTCATCTTTGAGAACCTCTGCCTGTGTGTGGAAGCAATGCTCTGGCAACTGCACCCCATGGTGAAGAGACAGTTCCGGAGGCTGGACACCAGTTCCGACTGGTAGGATTGACTGGTGATGGAACAGCGGGACAACCAGCAGTGGCTCCACAACTTCCAACTTCATGGATCTGTGTGCCTGGCTCGCCCCTGCCCTCCAAAGACGGGACACCTAGATGCGACTCACCATCTCCCTGGAGAAGCAGGTCACCATCACCATCTGGAAGCTCGTAATGCCAGGAGTTGGAAGTGTGGTGTGCGGGAAGCCTTCACACAGCCCTGTGGAGGTTGGGGGGGCTCATAGGGCGTAGTTCCTGGAGTGTTTGAGGGAGAGGGGGAGGAGGGGACCTCCCAAGGGTTCAGGTACCCCCTTTAATTTTCTGTTTTGTGTGTTTCTTTGTCTCCTTCTGCAGGTGGTGAGGACCATAAACACTGTCCGACTGCCTGCGAGACGTGGACCCTATGGTGGCTGGATTTGCCACCCTGGGCTTCCCCAACTGTGTGTGTGGGGGTGATAAATGGAACCCAAATCCCCATCCGTGCAAGGACCACCAGGCCACCCACTATAGTAACAGAAAGAGACACTTTTCGATGGTCCTGCAGGCCCTGGTCGACCACCGCGTACAGTTCTCAGACATTTTTGTGGGCTGGTCAGGGAAGGCGCATCACGCCCTCATCTTCCACGAGTCCAGCCTCTACCAAAAGCTGGAGGCTGGCACATTCTCCCCCCAGTGTAACATCATGTTTGAGATGCCACTGTGCATTGTGGGGGACAAGGCCTACCTCCTCATGCCATGGCTGATGAAGCTGTACATTGGCCACCTGTATCCAAGCAGGGACCACTTCAATGCCCGCCTGGGCAGGCTGAATGCACCTTCGGGAACTTGAAGGTGCGGTTCAGGTGCCTCCTGACTCACCTCGACGTGGGGAAGCACAGCATCCCCCAGGTGGTGTCGGCCTGTTGTGTTCTCCACATTGTTGAGAGGAAGGGGGAGGCCTTCCTTTTGGGGTGGGGGGCAGAGGCTGGATGGGAGAGACGGACCTTCAAGCAGCCATGCACAGCTGCCATCCACCCGGCCCATCAGGTGGGGGTGCGCATCCAGGAGGCCTGAGGGAGAGTTTCTCTGCAGCATCCCTGTGCCTTGCCCCTCTCTCTGCCTTTCTCACAACAACCCCTCCCTTCCCCCCTACAAACCTCCTTATCTGCAGACCCAATAAAAACAACTGTTTTTGTTTTGGTTTGGTTTGGGGTTTTTTTTTTTTTTTTTAAAAGATGTTTGGTTTTTTATTTGTGATAAAAGCATCTAGGGAGAAGGCGAAATGAGCTGTATATGGGAAGAGGGAGGGGCTGAGAATCTTGGAGAAGGGAGGAAAGGCTCAGAGCTGGGGCTGAGACTGGCACGTGGTTCAGGTGCTTGTTCTACCTCGTGTCTGGTGACCTCAGCAACCTCGGGAATGGAGGGCTCCTGGGAGAACAGGGGCATAGGTAGGGGGGGAGGGGGCTGGAGCGGGGTCAGGCATGGGAGAGAGGCAGAGGTTGGCATGGCAGGGGCTGGAACAGGGACTAGGACTGGTGCTGGGTACATCATCATCTCCCAGATGGTAGTACACATGTTGCGGCCCTGCTGCAGCAGTTCAGTCCACAACTGGGCCCACCCCTGTGCATCGTCCTGGACCTTCTGGTCCGGTGTCTGGTGCATGTTCCGGTGGATGGACATGTGCTCCTTCATCAGGTCCTCATTGACCCTCCGACGCCTACGGCTCCCCCAGGGTCGGGCGGCTAGCTAGGGTGGAGGTGATCGCCCCACAGCCACGGCTGGTCTGGCTGGGGAGAATAAAGAGAGCTGGTCATTCATCCCTGGAGACACTGTGTCTGAGGCCTTGCCCTTATCAACGAGCTGAGAACAACAGTTCCCCAGTCAGAGGCTGGTGATGTCCTGGGAAAAAGATCATGTGTGGCCTGGACAGTGGGCCCTGCCTCACAGAGGCCCAGAGGTCCCCAGGGGGTGAAAGAGGGGCCTCAAGCAGCTTTGCCTTCCATCGGGGCCACGCACACACCTGCGCCTGGCAGTGCTGTCCTGGGGGGTGAAGGGGTGCCTCGAGCATGCAGGCATGCCCATGTGCGGCACTCCAGAGTCTGTGTGTGGGCGTGCATGTGCCCTTGTCCCCAGCCTCCTTCCAGCGGTGGCTGGTGGTGGGAAGGCATCCCCCCCCATCCCCCAGGGGTCAGAAATGTATCTGGCCTCCTCAGAGCCTGTGAGCAAAAGCCCATGGGCGCTCCAGGACTGCCTACTGGCACTGCATGTGCATCCACCTGCACAGACTGCAGGGCAAAGGACAGGCCGAGAAGACTGAGCCACGCTTGCACCATGGCCCCTCAGCGCCTGAAACTCCCACCCTGTGTGTGTGAAAAACTAAAAGCACTCGCCTGATGATCCCTCCTCAGCCTCAGAGGATGCCTGGGAGACATCCAGGCCCTGGGGTACTAGCTCTAACATGATCGTGCTGGCCGTTTCATCCTCCTCCTCCAGCTCCTTGTCTTCCTCCTCCTTGTTGTGGGCTGGGACCCCCAGACGGCAACAACAGGCATTTCTAGCCCTGAGTCCACTACCAGGGGTATGGAAGAGGCTGCACCAACCCCCCACCCCCAGGATGTGGTGCAATTCTTCATAGTAGGGGCAGGAGTGAGTCCTGCCCTGGAACGAGATCTGTGCTCCCTCGCCAAGGCATAGCCCTTCACCTTGCTGCAGACCTACTCCAGAGTTCTGTGGTGGCCTCTTGTGACCAGGCTGTCAGCCATCCGGCCTTATATATCGGCATTGCACTTCTGGACAGGAGATCCTGGAGGGTCTCCTCCTTGTCCCATACCTCCAGGAGGGCCAGGATCTCTGCCCCAAACCAGGACAGCGCATGCCTTTTCCAGTCCCTGGTAGGCTCCTGGGAGCCCTGTGCATGCTCTCTGGGAGGGCCACTGGGTTCTTGGGGGGCCTGTGGCTGGGACATGGGTACTTAGATGTGTGACACTGGCAGCTGCACAGTGTGTGGCAGCTCTCTGGGCCGACTTCCTGCCACAAGCCCTGCCCCCAGTGTCTTTAAGAGCTGCCAGGAGACAGGAACTATAGAGTTGTGATGAGTGTGGAGAGAGTGGCCAGAAGGGCACCTGTGTTATTTCCTAGAAGCCTCTTTTTTCAAAAGAGCTCCCCCCCCTGAATCCACACACCGTTTTCCAAAAAAGCTGTTTCAGAAAAAGTCTTATTCCTTGTAGAATGAGATTTACCACTGCTGGAACAGGCCCTCTGTTATTTCGACTTTCTGTAGAAAGAATGCAATTGCAGTGTGGATGCTACTATTGTTTTTCCGGAATAGCAGACGTTATTCCAGAAAAACGCTGCAGTGTAGACGTACCCTCACTCAGACAAGTCCCTGGATATAATGTGGGGAGAACCACGTTCCAAATGTCCAGCCAGCCACACAAGCTCTTCTGAGAAGACAGGAACAGGGAAGGTATTCAGACAGCTTTAATCATTCCACAAGGCCTTTACAGACACAGGACTGGATCCTCAGCTGGTGTAAATCTACTTCTTGCCAGTGATTTCAGTTTGCACCAAATGAAGATCTGGTCCATTTTTCCTCAAAAGGAAAGTACAGTGTATTGTAGACCACTGTTAAACACACATGGCTACGTCTACACTGGCGGCTTCTTGCACAAGAACTCTTTTGCAGAAGAGTTCTTGTGCAAAAAGTCTTCCACAAGAGCGTATCCACACTGGCATGTGCTTTTGCACAAGAGATGTGGTTTTGCGCAAGCGCATCCATGGCAGTGTGGATGCTTTCTTGCGCAAGAAAGCTCTGATGGCCATTTTAAGCAGAGGGGCTTCTTGCGCAAGAAATTCATGTTGCCTGTCTACACTGCCCTCTTGTGGAAGAGCTCTTGCACAAGAGGGCTTATTCCTCATGGGGAGAGGAATAACTCTTCCAGAAGAAGCCCTGTTTTACAACACTATACTGTAAATTTACTTGCGCAAGAACGCGTGTGCAGTATAGACAGCAGTCAAATTTTTGCGCAAGAACATGTGTTCTTGCACAAAAAGCTGCCAGTGTAGACTTAGCCATGAAGTTTGGTGGAAGCTACCTGGAATGCAATTAAGGAGCTCCCTCCCCACAATAAAATAGATGCATTTCATAACTTTCTGATGTGAAAGAGATATAAAATGTGAGGTCTCTTAACACTTCAGCTAGAAAGAGACCCAGCATTGGATTGACCAATAGATGGTTAGTCCTCTATATAAAAGGTACACCCACATCTTGAATACTGTGTACAGAAGTGGGCACTTCATCTCAAAAAAGATATATTGGCATTGGAAAAAGGTTTAGAAAAGAGCAACAAAAATTGTTAGGAGTATGGAACGGGTACCATATGTAGAGAGATTAAAAAGACTTGGACTTTTCAGCTTAGAAAAGAGGAGACTAAGGGTGTCTATATATGATATGGTAGAGGTCTATAAAATGATGACTGGTGCGCAAAAAGTGAATAAGGAAAAGTTATTTACTTGTTCCCATAACATAAGAACCGGGGGGGGGGGGGGGGGAGAGGAGGGTACCAAATGAAATTAATAGGTAGCAGATTTAAAACAAAAGGAAGTTTTTCTTCACACAGCACACAGTCAGCCTGTGGAACTTCTTGCCTGAGGATGCTGTGAAGACCAGGACTTTAACAGGGTGTAAGAAAGAACTAGATACATTCATGGAGGTTAGGTCCATCAATGGCTATTAGCCAGGATGGGTAGGAATGGTGTCCCTAGCCTCTGTCGGAGGCTGGGAATGGGTGATGGGAGAGGGATTGCTTGAAGATTCCCTGTTCTGTTCACTCCCTCTGGGGCATCTGTCATTGGCCACTGTCAGCAGACAGGACACTGGGCTGGATGGACCTTTGGTCTGACCCAGTAAGGCCGTTCTTTTGGTCTTATGTTCTCCACTATCTCTTTTGTGGGTCCTTAATGCTGCTTAAAAGGAATGTAAACTCTCTTTCTCTCTGATTCTCTCCCTTTCCACTCCAAGCTCTCCAAAGGACATTCTCTGTGCTGACATTCAGAGGTGGTACCTGCATCGAACTAAGTCTGAGTCTCTATCTACCTGGCATTTTTCTGTGCACTTTCAGATACTTTCTTCCAGTGATTAAAATTTTCGCTATCCTATTCACCCCTTCCCTAGAGCTCCGATTTTCCACTCTAAGCCCTTTCTCTCATATTCTTACAGACACTTATTTTCCCTTCTTGCCCTCTTCCTTTCCACCCCCCTTAGCTCCTGAGCATCCCAAATGCACGGGCATTCCCCTAACCTTTCACCTTTGCCTCCTGAAGCCATTTGTCATGCTCCTTTGGACATTTCTGATGAGCCAAGACAATTTATCCTGACTGTGCCAGACTTTGTGCTGTAATTCATCTGGGAGTTCCAGCACCAAAGGATTACAGAAATTATTAGAGATGGAAAATTTACTAGACCACCTATTCCCCAATGTAGGATTATCCTTTGAAGTACATTTAATAGCACTCTGCTAATCTAATTTTATTGTATCAGGAAGTTTCCCATTCCCTAATTTCGTCCGGTGCTCTGTTATGCCCGTTCTCTCCAACCTAAACAATTCCCTTCCCTGCTCTTTTTACATACTCTTAAAATATCTGTGTGCATATGCCCTTCTACTCCCTTCATTGTTGCTGGCCTACATTAAAACATTTTTTACTCTTCATCTTTCCTAATAAAGTCTGCCTCTTTCCATCTACATATTTTCTTCATCAACTGCCATTCTCTGATTTGTCAGTAGCTTTCTAGAAACAAGCTACCCAAAACAGTCAAGTGCTCATACTGCCAATGTTGTATATTAATACAAGAGAAGAATATACTGCATGTATTCAGGATAAACTGAGCCTTCAGAATCTTGTAGGAAGTTTTACTCAAACCAAGGGACTAACATGGAAATAATTTGAACTGGAGTCTAACTCCCTGTAAGCAATCCACCCCTAGTCTCTCTGTGTCTCCGTTCCTCACATAGATAATACTTCTTTCCTACCTCACAGCAGTGTTGTGAGGACAAATACATTAAAGATCATCAGAAATTACAATAATGAGAGATATTTAAATGCCTGAAATAGATTTTGTTAAAAAGAGGTAATTCAGAATATATTCATTTTAGACTTAATGAGGATGGACAGATGTGGATTTTTCAATTTGCAGGTTTCAAAACAAAACAAGCTACTTCCGCAGTCTACAGAGAGACAGCTAATGCATGAGTGACAGCCGGAAATGCACTAGCTATATCAGCTTTCATTCATTGTGAGAATGTTTGCAAAAATTACTGCACTCTGAATTTCTTCTTTTGAACATACACCACAGTAAATCAGCGTCTTGGTATAAAGAAAGTTCTCTGTAGCGATAATAAGATGACAACTAGGGCTGTGTTTCTATCAAGCACACACTTTGCATATTATATTGTGCAACAAAGGAATCATTTAATGATTTTGCAAGTCAATTAGCCACAACAGAATAATTAATGTCAATGGTACAAGCTGAGCCCTTACTGGTAGATGGAAACTAATTGTCATTAACACTTAGTACTGCAGCTAATTATTCTGTTTTAAAACATCTCCTGTAACGACACTGAATAGCCGCATTGAATTATTTGCATTTTCTACATAATAAAAAAACGATTAGTGACAAGACCTTTGTTCCAAAGTATTTGATTTGTGACAGAATTAATGCCGAGGAATTGATGTCCAGCTGTTCAGCCCAGTATTGCCTGCTTGGTTTTCAAAATCTTAAGCATTTCAGGGAAGAACTGTATATGGCTGTATGTAACAGGGCTCAAGTGTAGCTATCAGTGTCAAATATTAATCCTTCAAAAAATGTTTAACACCTTTGATCATGCATAACCACCCAACCTTGTTTGGAAACTGGATGAAATTCTTCTCACTCAGCATGATTATTGACTAAGCACCATAAATATACAATGGTGCTGTACAGACAGATAACAGACAGGGTTTCTGCTCCAATGAGTTTACAGTCTAAGGCTACGTCTACACTGCAACGCTATTTTGAGATACCAGAGCTATGTTATTTCAGGCTTGCTATTCAGACATCCTTGTAAACCTCATTCTACCAAGAGTAAGGGACGTTTCGGAATAGGGCTTTATTCTGAAATTTGGTGCTGTGTAGACAGCGCAAAATGACAAAATAAGCTATTTTGAAATAGCATCGAAATAAGATATGCAATTTGAGTTGCAGTACAGTGTAGAAGCACCTTTAGTGCAGACATAATTATATGCTAATGTGAGAATTATTTGGAAGACAGGTTCAGCGGTCCGGGAAGCATGATCCAACACTGTCCAAGCTGGCGTCATGGTGTGGAGCTATGAAAGAACCTCTTCCTCACCACCACACTCCACTGTCACTACTCCATCATATTGACTAGAACAGCAGCCCCTTCTGGCCTAGTTTTGCAGTCCGCATTGGATGCACCTTCATATTCCTTGTCAGCCCTTGGACTGCCTCCAACACCGCCTCTACCCTGGCATATATGGAGATGGTGAGGAGAACATCTTGGTGAGGCAGAGCAGGGGAGAAAACTGGTGTCTCCACACATGTAGTCCCATCATTAGTGCTTACAGGTTGTAGAAAACCTTGTGCCAGCCCTTAAAAATGTGATGAATTTCACCCAGCAAGTGTAGCATTGAAACAAGTCTGTAGCCACACACAGTAAAGGTTTCAGGATTGACACTATGCTGCACACACAGCCATTAGGAGGATCTCAGGAATAGCAGTATCAGAACATTCCTTCAAAAGCACAGGCAACACTGGAGAATCTTCTTTAGCTGTTTCTGTAATGCTGATAGGCAGAACTGAATCTGGGACCTCTGGAGCTTAATGCATAAGCCTCTGCCACTTGAGCTAAAAGCCAGCTGGCTCTCAGTTCAGGCTGGTTCTCAAACTCTTTGGCCTGAAACCCACCCTGTACAATGCAGACCTTTCCACGGACCACCAGCCAACCACCCACTATGACAAAATGAGTGCAGGAGTGGGCTGAGGGTAGGAGGTCTGGGAAGAAAGTAGGGTGCAGGAGCAGAGTGTGTGGTCTGGACATGAGATATGAGGGGGTGCTTACCTGACTCTGTGCCTCCCATGTTTCTCAGGCACCATCCCCTGCTGCTCCCATTGGCTGTAATTCTGGCCAATAGGAGCAGTGGGAAAAACCTCCAGGCAAACAGTTTCCTATGTTGCAGTTCCCCCAGCTGGAGGGAGGAGTGGCAGCATGGAGAGCTGCTTCCTTTCCCTGCATCCTGGATCTGGACCATGAGGCCCTCTCTCCCCCGTAGCAGGAAGCTGGCGCTCCAACTTTGGGAGGGACAGGGATGGAGTGCCAGCACGGGCGCCACACTGCAGGGTAGAGACAAGCTCATGGCCCACCTGCCAGATGGCCATGGACCACTAGTGGTCCACGGACCACACTTTGAGAACCACCGCTAGAGAGCAAACTCGTGCTCTCTCTCTGTAAGTGGTCTTAGTGCCCCTACGTGGGACAGTGAAATACATCCAGTAGGTGTGTGGGTTACACTAGCAGTGTAAGGTACATGATAAGTCTTTGAACTTATGTCTTATGTGTCTTATGAATTGATGTGATGTCTGTAGCAGGTAGAAAGAAATGCTTCACTTGCATACATGCTGAAGTATTGCAATACAATTTATAAATTTACAGAAATACTGTTCATACAGGCACATTCCAGAGGGAAAAGCAGCAGTTCAATTGTAGTTAAATGTGATTCTTTTTACAGCTGTAAGTGACTAGTTGAGTAGTCGATTACCCGATAAACCAAGGGTTATCAGGTAGTCAAGTCACTACTCAACTAGTTATTTCCCCCTCACCTGCTGCCTCTGTATCAGAGGCAGCAAGGTGGGAAGCAGGAGCCAGTTCAGGAGGGAGCCAGCTTAAAAACAAGTTCCCCCTGTCACCATCTCTAAGGGGGGCAGAGAAGGCAGAGTCTCAGCGAGGTACCAGGCGCAAGCTGGGACTCAGCGGTCCCGGCTTTTACCCAGTCCCAGACCACTGTGGCTCTGCTTTTTAAATGTAGTAAGAGCCACCAGAGAATGAGAAGTGAAAAAAGCAATGAGACCTGGGCAAAAATACTGTTTTTCCTAAACTATACCACATGTGTAAAGATGTTTGCTAATGCCAGGTTGGTGACAGTGTGACGGAGGAAAGATTAGAAATAAAAAAGTGTGCTAGGAGTGGGCAAGCCAGGCTGCTATTAACGTTGACCCCTAGTTAACTCATCTGGTGTCTAAGACAAATGACTTACTACATTTCAAAGGCAGAGCAGCAGTGGTCTGGAACCTGTCGAGAGCCGGGACTGAGCTGCCCCAGCTCATGTCCGGTCCCAGACCACTGCAGCTCTGCCTTTTAAATGTAGTAAGAGCCTGGGGCACAGCGAACCGCCTTATCAACTAATCAAATAGTCGATGGAAATTCCATTGACTACTCAATTAGCTTACTAACCACTATTTAACATCCCTAGTTCTTTTAAGAAATGGAAGAAAGAGACATGTGGACATAACAAATCCCACCAATCATCAGCAGAGATCAAACACAGGACCTTTAATACCCAACAGAAGCACTTTTTATGAGAGTAGAGGGGCGAATTCTGGTGTCCAGGACATATTCTAACTACTTTTAATTCCCAGTCAAGTCTTTCAGATATAGTACTCCTCACGCCTCATCCTAAACCATTGTGTATCATGGTTGTGTGCTGTCAACCAGCTGCAGCATTCTACACCAGACATGGCTGCTTTTCAATGGACTGTGAAAAGGATCTTTGGTAACACTTTACCTTTCTCACAGGGTGCTTCATGTCTTGAGTAATGTCTATAAATGTGCTCTGTGATCTCTGGATGGCAGATACAGTCCTACAGGAATGAAAAGTGATGCAGAAGCAACAAATGATTTAAATCTTGAAAACTTTCCTTGCAGCCACCTCTAATTGTGCACTCCAATTCATCCCACGGCACCAATTCCTCTGCAGTACCCTTGTCCGCAAACATCCCTGCTTCTCTGTGATATATGTACACCCAACGTATTCTATTTTTAAATTCTTAATCTTCTCTAACAAACACCTTCCTACACATTCTTCTTGTATTCAACTCATCACTCTTCTTGTCAATGACACTCAGTATTCAGCAATAGCACTAAAAGCATCAATCCTTTTTGTCATCTGCTGTCCTCAGAGTTCAGCTTGCACACGCATTCATAGCACGGGGTCAACGTTAACAGCAGCCTGCTTTGCCCACTCCCAGCACACCCTTTTACTTCTAATCTTTCCTCTGTCACACCTGTCATCAACCTGGCATTAGCAATCCCCTTTACACATGTGGTATAGTTTAGGAAAAACAGTATTTTTGCCCACGTCTCATTGCTTTTTTCTCTTCCTGTTCTCTGTATTATACAGGTGCAACTAACATTTCTACTGTGAAATTGCACAAATGTTTTATTTTTATGATGTAGACCATTGTAATGTGTGTGTGGAACTGCTGATGTGATATGACTCAGCCTGAAAATCTCTAAAAGCTCTTGTTTAGGGAAGCTTTTAGGTGTTTTGGTCAGAATCTAGCTCCACAGAAATAAAAAGAAAGTAATAAACACAGAGCAGCAAAGGGAGGGATAGCTCAGTGGTTTGAGCATTGGCCTGCTAAACCCAGGGTTGTGAGTTCAATCCTTGTGGAGACCTTTTAGGGATTTGGGGCAAAAATTTGTCAGGGATGGTACATCATGGTCCTGCTGTGAAGGCAGGGGACTGGACTTGATGACCTTTCAAGGTCCCTTCCAGTTCTAGGAGATAGGCAATCTCCATTAATTTTAAAATACTAAGGCCAGTTTTACACTAGCAGAGAAAGTCAACCTAAGTCGACGAGAATAGCGTAGCTGGAGTTGATGTATCTTAGGCTGAATTTCTGAAGTGTCTCCACTGTGGGAGGCCAATAGGAGAAACTGTCCTGATGACTTCCCTTACTCCTCACAACCCGGTTATTTCTACAGACAGCTAAAGAAAAGCCACTATGACAGGCAACTGCTTTTTCTTTGTTTGTCAAACACATGTATTTATGGAGATTTTGTATTCCTTCATTCAGGTTTGGGAAGCATGTGGACATCTTGAATGAAAAGTCCTGTAGAGGGCAAAGTTGTTATTGGAGAAAAATTACATCTTCAAAAAGAGAAAAATACTGAAGTGTGACAATTATAATAGATTCGGTCTTTAGTCTCCTCCCTCTGTTTTTCCACATAAAACTGTTTCAGATGTGTTCACAGACTCATGGACCAAGACTTTTTTCTTCCTTGTCTGGTCTTCAAAGAAAAAACAACTTTATTGCTAAGTCTTCGATCTTCCCCACACTACACACAAAAAAGAGAAAAATAGATTCTCTGAATGTAGTCTTTTTTCACTCTCTCTCCCTGCCTACCTACTCAAGACTAAGCAAAGAGCTACTTAAAAGCTTTTTCTGAGACTGGCTGAGTCTGACAAGAGACTTCAAACAATGAAAAACACAATGATTTTGGAGACCAAAGAGCTTGTTTCACTGTAATTTAAATTAACAATACAGTACAGTCTACCTTAGGATCTGTCCAGCTCTCCCACAGCAAAGGACATCACATTTGGAAGTCATGTGATCGGACAATTTCATTAGGAACCCTACATTACCCTCTGCAGTGTAAGCAGAGCTTTCATAGAAGGTCTCTTAACATCCTCTCAAAATGTGGAGGACATTACGCTGAAAAAAATGGTAACCTCCCATTTGCAGTCTGATCCTAAGTCAGCTGGAGTCTTTCCATTGGCTTCAGTGGGCTATGAATCGAAGTGTAGCATAATTATGTCTGATTTTGTCATAAGTACATAAGAATGGCCACATTTGGTCAGTCCAAAGGTCCATTTAGCCCAGTATCCTGTCTTCTGACATTGGTCATTGCAGGTTACTTCAGAAGGACTGTGATCCATCCCCTGTAACCCATTACCAGCTTGTCCACCATACTTTATTAAAGCTTGTATAGCCAAGATTGAAAGGACCCAGACTAAAACAATTACCTTTTTTTTTTTTTAAAGAAATCCAGCAGGGTTTAAGGAAGAGACTGAGGGGTGTCAACCTCGCCTGCACTTATTTGACTCTGAAAAGTAAATCCACAGGAAGTTTCATTAAGTCATGTGAGGGTGTGGGGAATATAATCACAACAATGATTGGTCCCTCCTTTGTGCACAGTCCATAACATGAAAAATAATAACAAATATTTCTTCACACAGCATTGTAGTCAGCATAGGGACTCTACCAGCACAGAAAGTCAAACAGTCACGTATATTATCTGGGCCTAAAAAGGGATTGACTGTAGGAAAAGATGTTCAGGGGCAGTTAGGTGTCCAACTATTAAGGATATAATCCATGTGAGTTAGACAGCTGATAGCCCTTTGTGCCTTAAGAACACACACACGCATAATAAATAATTACATTAGACTCAATATATGAGATGCTAATCGAGTGTCATGCTTAAGGGCAGCATATCTCTTTGCTAGAAGCCAAGCTAGTGGCTTCTCACTCCTGTAGAAGCTCGTGTGCAAGGCTCTCTATCAACATTTTCTTACTGCTGAAACTGGGCCAGACCTGTTGCTTTACCCCAACAGAGAATCTTCTCACTATGGTTACCATTATTTCCGATAAAATAAGCCATTTAGAACTGCAAACATAGCCTTGCATTATGTAAGGTAGACCTCAGGGGGGCATCTTCTATTTTGATAAGGATATTCAGAAAACAGACATTACTTTACTTTTGCCCAAATCCATCCCTACCTAGATCCAATAGATGGCAAACCATTCTTGCATAACTCACCTGAATAGTCTGCTTTACTTATTCAGAACTGTTGGTGTGAGAAAGTCTAGTAAATCTGGCCATTTAAGGACAATTAAAACAGATTCAGAATGATATAAAATGTAACCTCGAACAAGAACGTTATTTTTTTAAGGATTAACAACAAAAATGCTCAGAGTGCTTTAACCTCTAACCATATTATAGTATCACTAATAAAAACTTTGTTAAAGGGGAGTTAGGTTTGCTTAGTATTGCCTCATCCTCTTCCAAACTATGGAAACTAGAAGCCAAAAATTGAAATCTGTGTGCTCCAGGAAATAGGCACAACACACACAAAATAAAAAATATTAAAAAACCAGAAAAAGTACTGTTAAGAGAATGTCATCCACACCACACTGTTACACATCCTTAGCTCCAACCAAGCCAATATGGCAGAAAGGATTAGGAAGATGAGAATTCTTCTCATCACTGAAGAAACTTGTTTTGTGTGTGCACATTCAACACCAAATCATGCTTGAAAAAACCCATTTGTTTAGATTGTTACCACGACTCTTAAAAATATATATTTCTTAGATGCTAACTTGTGTCTGATTTCTCCTGTAAGATTCAAGATGCCCTCTTTCTTATATCATTCCTTGTCTTTATTAGTTAGTACTTTTAAAAACAGGTTAATCTCCAGTTTTAAATCATTTAGCAGGAATTACATGTACTGGGAAAAATTGGCCTGATTTTTATGATTGCATCACTTCTCCTACAACACAGGTAAAAAAATTGATTTTGAAAGGATAGGCTAGGAAAAGGGAGAGCAAAATATGCATGTTTTCTGTCCCTTTCTGAGGTAGCATGAAAAAGAAAATAATCCTTAAGTTTAAAATAAGATAAGTGATAAGAGATTTTTTTCACCTTTCATTTAACTTACTTATTTTTAGCTAGTTTTGAACAAACCTCATATCAGTTTTCAGGAAATCTTACATTCAAACTCAGACAAAGGCTAGGAAGAATCTGTCAGCTAAAATGTGAACTTCCACATAAACATTTTGAATTTCCAGCATCATAGATCAATGCTACTAGGTATTAAAATTCCTCATATCACAATAATATGATTCCACAAAATGTAAGCTTTTCTAAAATGTGTTCAGCTTAATCCAATTTAAAGTCAGGATCAATTCAAACCTGCTCCCTGTTTAGAATTCAGGTATGGACACTGGTTCAGTTTACATTTAAAGCTTTTCTGTACCTTTTTTGTGTATTTGGGTCCATACAATGCAATCCCATTCCTACAAGAACTTACTTTCTCTTACAGACAAGATGGCTGCACTTTTTCTTGTCATTTACTTCACTGGATTGGTCATTTACTTCACCGGATCATGAAAGTGATAACGATTGTATTAAAGAAGATGTGTGTTATTTAATAGGTGGCCCAGGCGTGTTCTCTCATAATAGTGCTACCTACAACTGTAGTATGAATAAAATTCCTGGGGTAAGTGTCTGCAAGAGAACTAATGTATCTTATATGACAGTTATTGACAGTAAAAAGAGCTCACAACTGACAGCATGTCCTAGTTAATGGGTACCTTTTGGCTCAAAGGAGACACAACGAATAAACGTTTTTGAATAATTTCTCTTTGTTTGAAATGCAATATGGAATTTGTACTCACCTATCACCTTCAGTTTCAGATTTTATCACAGGCTATTTATCACCTTTTCCTTAAATTCCATGTGTAGGTGTCTTGTACTGTACCTTAGGGAAAGATTATATTATAGAATCTAATATTCAAGTCACAAGAGAGTCAAATAGTTCCAAAATGAAATTCAGAACTGAAAACTGTGTGCAGAGGGAGGTGCGAGTGTGGTACATTAAACATACCCACTGCAACGTGAAGGATATAATACGGATAATTGTCAATTCTGAGATACAAGGATTTGGTCCTGGTAAGGGATCCTAGCAACATTAAATTACCCTCATAAAAACAGACCTCGAGTGATTTGTTACCAAAAATCAATTATTAAAACTTTCTTCTGTTGAACTCTTCCAAGTTTTTTTATTATTGAACAATATTAATAAACAGCTTTTCCAATGGAACTGCTAAATAAACAAACTTTATGACTGGTGCACAAACTTAAGCTCATGCAAAGGTTAGTGCAATGCTGGGGTCAGACTCTGCAAAAAGCAACGCTAACTTTCTAGGACCCTTTGCAGAATTAAAAGAAATGAGGTCCCTGCCCCCAAAAGCCTACAATCCTAAATGAGGTAAATAGAGAACGTGGAGATAACAGACAAATCATGGAGTAAGGCAAAGACAAGGGACGGACCAAGTAAGAGAAATTAGTCATTTTAGAGTAAGCAAATCATATTCTGATAGTTTAAAGCAGAGTAGAGCTCACAAGTATGGGAGTCAGGGAAAAGCTGGTATTACAGGAGAGATTGAGAATGCACAGTGGACAAGAGATGAGAGATAATCTGCTCAGGGAAGGAAGCAGCAGGAAAAACAACCCAGATTTGGGTGCAGAAGAAGTCTATGAACTGAAGCCAACAAGGTACAGAGCTCTCAAGCCCCAACCCAACATAGCACTGAAGCAGAAACTTTAAGAGTGTGACTAGCTAAGTAAGCCCATTGTAGCAATCAAAGCATTGACTTCACTGAGACTTTCAGCGTGCTTAATGGGAAGAAATGTGCTGAAATGATTTGCTGGATCAAGCCAGAGCACTCAGCCCTTTGAAGGATGGAACTCCAAAGGGAGCAACAAGAGAGTGTAATATATGGGAAATGAAGGCAGCCTTAGCAAGGAGAAGGAGGACTTCCAAACTTCATGGTGAAATAGATGTAGAACCAGCAACATATTCACTGCAGCAGAGGAGTTGCTGACCCTCTAAATGTTACAGTGTTTGCGCCTTTGGACTATGGCTGGTCATTAAGGACACAGAACTCATTTGTTAAACAACAGAAGAAAACTGAACTTTCTCTCTTTGTAAAACAAGTTTCTATGTGAGGGGGAATGATTATTGACCTGTAACTAGTGACTGCCAGCGCAGACATTGGCCTACTCATATGCAATGCAAAGGGTTTAGAAACGCTTTGAATAGGCAATTACATTCTAAATGAAATGATAACCTTTATTTTAAAAAGGCACACAATAATACAAGGGTAGAATTACTCACTTTTCGCCAAAATTATTCTCCTCTAGGACATCTGCAAACACCTGGAAGACAATAGGGTGATAGGTAATAGCCAGCATGGAGGATTTGTAAAGAACAAATCATGTCAAACCAATCTGATAGCTTTCTTTGATAGGATAACAAGTCTTGTGGATAAGGGAGAAGTGGTGGATGTGGTATACCTAGATTTTAGTAAGGCATTTGATACGGTCTCTTATGATCTTCTTATCGATAAACTAGACAAATACAACTTAAATGGGGCTACTATAAGGTGGGTGCATAACTGGCTGGATAACCGTTCTCAGAGAGTAGTTATTAACAGTTCACAATCCTATTGGAAAGGCATAACAAGTGGGTCTGTTTTGGGACGGGTTCTGTTCAATATCTTCATCAACTATTTAGATATTGGTATAGAAAGTACGCTTATTAAGTTTGCAGATGATACCAAGCTGGGAGGGGTTGCAACTGCTTTGGAGGATAGTGTCAAAATTCAAAATGATCTGGACAAACTGGAAAAATGGTCTGAGGTAAATAGGAATGAATTTTAATAAGGACAAATGCAAAGTACTCCAGTTAGGAAGGAACAATCCATTTCACACATACAGAATGAGAAGCGACTGTCTAGGAAAATGTACGGCAGAAAGGGATCTAGGGGTCATAATGGACCACAAGCTAAGTATGAGTCAACAGTGTGCCGCTGTTGCAAAGAAAGCAAACATGATTCTGGGATGCATTAATAGGAGCAAGACACGAGAAATCATTCTTCCACTCTACTCTGCGCTGATCAGGCCTCCATTGAAGTATTGTGTCCAGTTCTGGGCACAACATTTGAAAAAAGATGTGGAGAAACTGGAGAAGGTCCAGAGAAGAGCAGCAAGAATGATTAAAGGTCTAGAGAACATGACTAAAAGACTTGGGCTTGTTTAGTTTGGAAAGGAGAAGACTGAGAAGGGACATGATAGGATTTTTTCAGGGATCTAAAAGAGTGTCACAAGGAGGAGAAAGAAAAATTGTTCTCTTTGGTTTCAGAGGATAGGACAAGAAGCAATGGGCTTAAACTGCAGCAAGGGAGGTTTAGGCTGGACATTAGGAAAAAATTGCTCACTATCAGAGGGTATGTCTACATTACCACCGTAGTTCGAACTAGGGTGGTTAATGTAGTCAATCGAAGTTGCAAATGAAGCCCGGGATTTAAATATCCCGGGCTTCATTTGTATCTTGCCGGGCGCCGCCATTTTTAAATCCCCGGTAGTTCAGACTCCATGCCCGCGGCTACACGTGGCACGGAGTAGGTAGTTCGAATTAGGCTTTCTACACCGTTCCACGAAGAGTAACGGTAGTTCGAATTAGAAAGCCTAATTCAAACTATCTACTCCGTGCCGCGTGTAGCCATGGGCACGGAGTCCGCACTACTGGGGATTTAAAAATGGCGGCGCCCGGCAAGATGCAAATGAAGCCTGGGATATTTAAATCATTTGCAACTTCATTTGCAACTTCGATTGACTACATTAACCACCCTAGTTTGAATTAGGGTGGTAGTGTAGACATACCCAGAGTGGATAAACACTGGAATAAATTGCTGAGGGAGGTTGTGGATTCTCCATCTCTGGAGATATTTAAATGCAGGTTAGATAGACACCTATCAGGGATGGTCCTTCCGTGAGGGCAGGGGACTGGATTCAATGACCTGTTTCAGTTCTAGTGTTCTATGATTCTATGACATTTCTAACAACCAAATCAGTAGCAGCTTGAGTGTTTCTTATAAACAAAAGGGTAGTATTTTAAGATTATAAGCCTGAAAAAGTTAGACCCAGCCACCCACAAAAAAGCCTAGACTGTCTTTATTCTGAGGAATAATGACTCATAAGAGAAAAAGCTTTCTCTCTCTCTCTCTCTCTGTAATGAAGAGAGTTATCTGCATTTTCAATCCGTGGGAGCTAATGATTTAGTTTATCATTTCAGAGTATTTAAATGTAAATAATTCTTCAGTAAGCTGTATGAAGGAGACAAGGTTGATTAATCATTACCTCTTGTGCTAAAAATTATGATCAGGCATCATTTTTTAAACATGACCTCCCATAACATTTACATTAATGAAAGAGAGGGAGAAAGGAAATAAAATTCTTTTTGAATAAGCAACATTTAAGGTAAAAAAGAATAGAGAAAAACTGACCAGAAGAATGTACAACTCTTCATAAAGAGAGAGAGAGAGAGAGAAACAGTTTATTGCTCACAGTGAATTGCATTGTACGTACACTTCCGTAAGCTCTGCACACAAAGTCAATAATATGTTTTAACTGGTCGAACTATTTGTAGAAATTTTGTCAAGTTACTTTCCCCTTTTTTCTGTTCACAATACAT
Source organism: Pelodiscus sinensis (assembly GCF_052426305.1). Lineage (NCBI taxonomy): Eukaryota > Metazoa > Chordata > Testudines > Trionychidae > Pelodiscus > Pelodiscus sinensis. The sequence continues at coordinate 16,056,111 of NC_143064.1, read as the reverse complement.
CTCTCTCTCTCTTTCTCTGGTGCCACAAGAGATGCTATATAAAAACATAAGGGTCACAGATTCATGTATCCATTATTTTTACACATTAGTAATTATTCAAATCGCTTTATTTAAAAAGTTTGGCCTATGGCTTGTTCACAAACTGTTTGCCACATCTACTCAACTGCTACACTGAAAGATGACTTTAATTACATGATTTGTTTCCTCCTTAAATTAACAACAGTTTGTAAAAAGGTCTTCTTTTTATGTTTGCAAATTGTCCACAGGCAGGTTGTGATTTGCATGTAATTGTTTATAACAAATTGGTTGGTTGGTTGGGGCTTTTGGGGCAAATGGAGGAAAGCTTTTGGAAGAGCTTGATGAGTTCTTCTGGTGTGTGTATACCCTCACAAACATATGAGTATTAACGGAGGTTTGTCTTGCATGTTTTTTCTTGTGAATAAAAATTACCTCAACTAGATGTCCACAAATACATGAGTGAAAGGGGATGTGATAACAGCAAATCAAATCATCAGGTTTCATTTACAAGAACACTCTCAAATTACCATTTTCACTCAGGGCTAATAATCATCTCCTTGGCTTCATGAAATTTTCTTGCAGTCTCTCTTCTTTCAACAGGTTTGTCAAATTTACATTCACAATTTTAAGTCTCGGTTACTCTCAGTATTGGATCTGGTTTTGTGCTGGCATTTTAATTGCACAGCTGACATACCAGCTTGGTGGCAGCTGTGAATTGTCTCCTGAGTTGTTCAGAGATTTAAAAAAAAAAAAAAAACAGGAATGGGCACTCTATTGAGGAGCTGGGAGGTTCATGTCAGGAGACAAGCACAGAACAAAATATTGCATAACTATAAAAATGAAAAGGTATTTATGTTCCAGGCCTACAGAACTCCTTTGTACCTTGAAGTCCAAGTCTCTGTCAGACATTAGAGAAACCAGCAGCAGGAAACTGAAAATTCTGCAGCCTGTTTTTAATTTCTCTTTGCTCAGTAACTTAGTCTGAAAAAAAAAATAATGAAGTAAAAAACAATACCAACTCCCAGGAAAAATTAACCAAGCTAGAATGAAACAGCAGCACCTTATTTCCATATGCATCAGCTAAAGAAAAACAAGAATACGAAGTACATTTTCAACAACTGTAAATGGGAGGAATGTTGTTCAGGTCCTCGTTTATGATGATAGTTTCATAATGGACCCTTTACTTTTTGTAAAGATCTCAGAAGGGTAGCCGAGTTAGTCTGTAACTTTAAAGGTAACTACTTAAAAAATTAGTAGTCCTGTGGCACCTTAGAGACCAACAAAAATAGTATCATGAGCTTTTGTGGGCAAAACCCACTTCTTCAGATGAGATTATCTTGAGTGCAAGAAAAGGGAGCCCATTATTTTTGTGCATCTCCAGTGCTGAACAGGTGCTCAGGGTGTGGAATTATTTAAAATATAGCAGATAGTATTCCAGGGCAGCCACTGAGTTAAAAAAATAACAAACTACTGGAAATTATGTAGCTGCAATGTACCATAGGCCACCCACAAAGCCACTGTCTCACAAACGTGCTTAGATTCAGCTCTGCTACAATAAAGTAGAGCAGTGTTTCTCAGGGTGTTCCCTAGACCCACTTTGGGAAAGCTGCTAGTGGACCCACACCACTTTGTTTACCTAAAGGGTCCATAGCTACAGACCCTCGTGGCTCCCATTGGCTCCAGTTCACCATATCCAGCAGAGCGGAACAGCAAAGCAGCACAAGATCCTGGATCCTGCTCACAATCAATAAGCTAGCAAGATAGGCGCTGGGCAGCAGACCACACTCCAGTGGGGCATCATGTCAGCAACGCACTTCTGTTAGCACTTTTCTGCACAGCAGAAGTTGTCCCTGGTGTGCTCCTCCTTTCCCCTTACTACAACACCCGTAGCTCAAAAGGCAGCTTGTTGCCCTCAATAATATATTAAGGAGATGTACTTTGGAGCAGAATGCTGCCTACACCTTTTTCTGCGTAATGGTTCACAGTAGGAACCACAGCAATAGCTCTTCAAGGAACGAAGCTTTGCTAGAAACATATGCTGTATATAAAACAGTAAAACTTAAAGGGGTTAACGGAGTAAATTTTATTCTTTAAAGCCAGTTAGAGAGAGCTTTGTTTGTAGTTATAAGTTCACCAAACACTGGAACTTAATGATTTGTAACCAAAATGAAGTCTATGTCTGGTATTGATTTTACTTTAGTTACTTGGAAACAATATTGATCCTTAAGAGATACATTTCAACACTTTGAGTTCAGGGCATAGAGCATTTCCATCCCATTGATTAATAGATGCTATATATCATTTTTGCTTTTAATGAGACATTTTCTCTTCCATGAGATACTGTTCTCAAATGAAAGACCAAATCTGGATTGTGTACCAAACAAAGCTTTGATCATAATAATAAATAAATAAATAAATAAATAAAAACACAAAAACAAACCCAAATATTTTAATTCCATCTTAAATTAAACTATGGAAAATTATTTGCCTGACAGCCCAAAATAAGAAGCTATTTCCTGAAACTGTCTTGTTCTGTCTGTAGCCACCTGGTTTTTATCTTAATAAAAAGACTGGGAGCTCTCTGGAGCAAAGACAGTCATGAGTTTGTACAGGGCGATCCTGGTCCATGACAGAGATTCCTATATGCCACAAATAAAGTTGGATATAATAATCATTTAAGATATGGCCCATTGAAAGATATAAGAGACACCCAAATGGGTAAAGCTCTAAATGACAGGAATTATCAGAGCAATTCAACAAAGTGATTGGCAATACAAAAATATTCACCAATAGGCTGGTAAGGTTACATCCTGGCAAATTCAGTAAGTAATACAGATGTTTTCTCTTCACATATACAGCCTTGGAAGCTATAAGGGAAATTTTTCACATCTCTAATCAGAGGGCAGGATTTCTGTCAGCTCTTCTCAGATTATGCGTGGGAATGCCAAAGTGTGTGTCAACCCCATTTTAATGGAGTCGCCAGGGTTGGTATTAGACTTGCTGGCTATCAGGCCGTAAGCCCCACTACACAGGACCAAAGCTCCAGGGCTTCAGGTCTGCATGGCAGGGCACAGTTTACAGCTCCCACCCCACTGCTTGGAATTGAAGCCCTTGAACATAACTTTGCCCCTGCCACCCAGGGTACCACTGAGGCTCCCCTACCCTCACACCGGGTAGTATGGCTCAGGCTTCAGTTCTGCCTCCCGGGGCTGAGCAGTAATTTTTGATGTCAGGAGAGGGTCTCCCTCCAAAGAATTTTGAGACCCTCTGATTTATGCAGTTCCTTATAGATCAAAGTTTTAATTTGTACATAGAAAGTTATATATTAACATATACACAGAAGGTACAAGCTACCATAGTGAAGAGTCTGAAACTAGAGAACTTATGCTGTGGCCCAAGGAAATAATGAAGAAAAGCAGGGCACATTCAGATGCAATGGGGCCCGATCCAATACACCTTTGATGTCAACAGGAGTCTTTTCACTTTGTTTTGCAGACTTGAGACCCAGGAAAGGAATCACTGGGATCTTCTGGACCAAGTTCACAGTGTTCTCAAAACTGTACAAACAGAACAAAAAGATGGTCCCTGTACCAAAGGGATTACAAAGTAAGTAGATAGCATTTTCTTTCCAACAGCATAAATAGAATGAGTGAGAGGGACAGAAAAGGGGAAAACGGAAAAAACAAAGGCAAATGTTAAAAGAGAAAGAGCACCTTTTGTCCAGATTTCTCTTTCCCACAGTAGGACAAGGAGGAAGAATAACAAAGGAATAAGAAAAAAAAGTCATTGTTGACCTTCTGGAAAAGAGATAGGCAATAACTACTCTCCGGATCATGATTGAAATTTGCTACAAGGAATGAAAAAGGCCGTCCTTCTCAGAAACACTGAAATCAGTGAGCTTTTTTGGATTGGGCTAATTTCATGGCTAAAGAGTATTATCCATGGAAGCAAACCAGCAACAGGGAGATGGAGGGGAGGAGACACATTTCTATTCCAACCACTTTATCACCTTTAATGGCACTTTCCAAAGGTGAAGAGCCTTCAAGAAAACAACATTAATGGCTTCCCCAAAACATGCCACTATAAAAGCAGTCATTTCACTGCTTTGTTAAAAGCATAGTGTGCCAAAAATATATTTGTGAGTTCATGCTGATTTATGTGTCATCCTCTACAAAAGCCATGTGCCTGAAGTGTATGAGGGTTCAGACTCAGAAGGTCACTAACACCACTTACACTGTTTTTATTGCTAAATGCTTGAACTTAAGGCTTATTTTTCTTCCATCCTATGCAACATTTCAACATTCTTAGATCTCACCACCTACAAAGAGTAGTTCAGACTCCTCTTGTAGCAAAAGTTTACATTACTTCACAAGAGATTATACAGCAAGAATTCAGACAGATATATCCGACTGAAACATGCTTTACTCTGTATACATGCTATAATCAAACATATTGATTGGTAGGGGTAGTTACTATTAGTTTACTAAAAGAAGCTTCCTTAGTCCTTTGTTGCAATGGTTCTTACTGTACTTGAGAAGAAAAATTTAATAGGTCTGTTTCCCCCTGCATGTAATGCAATGGTTCAAATGAGATCTTAAACATCTGTGGGTATAGCCTCCCTGGATACATGCACGAAGCTCCATGTTTCCATCTTTAAGTTTCCAACAGTAAAGCAAATGAAAAAAAAAGAAAAAAAAACAATTTCCAGCTATTTTCATCTAAACCACACAAAGACTAATGAACAATTCAACATCTTCCAGTGGGGAAGTCTACACAACACAACCCTGCATCAGAGCTCAAGTCCTACTTCCAGCCACACAGAAATTAGTCTGACCCAGGCTAGGAATCCACTCAACCTCAGCCAGAGTCCCTCTATAATGCGACTCAAAACCCAGGTATTTTGCAGTGTGAATGTAGCTCAACTCTGGATCATCAGACTTCAGTCTGGAGAGTCCACCAATGCTGTCTCACAGTTCCCTGGGACTGCCTTTCCCAGTCCTTCCATACCAAAATTTCCCACTGGCTTCCCAGGAACTGGAAGCAACCTCCTGGTTCAAATGCACCTGCTCAACATTTAACACTTCATTTCCCTGTGAACTGCTTCATCTGGAAACACAGTTAACCCTCACAGATATTAGCATGGCCAGCACTAAGCAGCGCTGCATCAAGCACACTGCTAGCTGGCTGGAGGAACACAGCCAGATTCTGGTTAATATCTGCTGCAAAGAGAACAAGAGGCTCAACTTCAACAAGAGCACCAGAAACGGTCACGTCTCCAAAGCTAAATCTGAGCCAGTGGCAGCATTGGGCCTTGACTGGGCACCAGAACAGCACCAAGAGCAAAGCAGGCAGCCTCCAGTATCCGCAAATAGCACCACAGTCTAGACATACCTTGGACTGTGGTAAAAGAAGAGGAATCTCATGCACCTGTATTAATGTCAGCACTTGGCAGCAAATGGTACTTCACCTGGGTTATTCAACAGCAGTTAGTGAGCAAAGTATGAAATACGAGTACCATATTGCAGGCTAGATACCACTTTAGTTGCTAATCTATTTGCAACTAACTAACAGGTCAGGAATAGCACTGAAAGAATTAATGCTTGCTTTTTCCAAATGGTTATTAAAGGAAATGTCACACAGAAAGTCAAACATATGATTGCAACATGAACAATTGTGTTCTCCCTGGAAAACACATTAAGACTATAAAATGTGTCTAATTATATTTTGGCAGTTCCATTCATGATGATTGTTAAATCACATCAGCAATTCCATCATAATCCCACTTAAGATGTACAACTTTCTATAGAAAGATTTTATGGCAACAATCAGTCCTTAACAATGACCTGATTATTGGAAATCCTATCAGAAATGTCCAAGACTTGCATGGTCAGATAGACACCCTCCTCTACTATGTACACAAAGGTGCATTTTTCTGTACAGTTCTTTACAATTTTACAAAACACAAAGAAATAGCAGGAAAGAAAAGGTGATTAACTTCAACACGGTGTAAGATGACTAATCAGTTAACAAGTCTCAACCCTCTTCATACAATCCCAGCAAAGGGAAATGGACACACAATCAGCACTAGTTGTCATCCAATTAAATGCAACAGTCCCCAAGTGTCCAGAGATGATCACTCTACAAACACCTGCCCAGCAAGGGTGCCATTTCGGGGGAGGGGCGCAGCACCCATATGTACTGTGATGCGGCTTGCTTTTCTTCCCATTCCCCTGATAATAAGGGAGCAAGGGGAAAGTACACAGCTTCCGTGCATGCCTCTCACTCCTAGCTGGTTGAGGGAAGGGGCACAGGAGTAATTCACAGTATTTTCCCCTCGCTTCCTTATCATGAGGGGAACGGGATGAAAAGCAAGCCACATCTCGGTATTCACGGCTGCTCTCTCGAAACCACACCCTTGCTGCCCAGGCACTTCGGATTAATTCCAAACTCTTTGGCTATGAACAAATGCAAACACACATTGCTGAAGCCTTTTCCTCTAAATGGCTATTATATTTTATAAGTAAGGCTTAAGCCACATTTCCTCCCCCTTCCCCAAAAATAGTGCTGTAGAAAGGATTTTTTTATTCCCATTGAAAAAGCTTTACCTTTCAAAACTAGTCTGCATGGAAGTTTTTCTTACTCTGTTCTGTCCATCCATCCATCCTACAGGTTTGTACCAATTTCCTTCACTAAAATCAGTAGTAAGATGAAGGCCTAAAACATAAGCCCATGTAGCACAGGCCTAGTCTAAGCTTGGGGCTTTGCTAACAACAGACAAATCATGGCTAACATAAAGCAAAGTTAAGCTGTGAGCAAGAGGCAGGCCCCTGCTCACAGAACTTGGCACAAAAAGGGCTGAGAGTGCAAAATACTAATAGGTAATAGGCCCAGATGTAGAACAGTAACTGGTCATAAGTTGAAAACACAAGGAACCACCAGCTCATTATAAAAGACGTTGGTACCCACTCCTCACAGATACAGACGCCAGTTCAGGAAAGGGTCTAAAATGACAGCATGATGGATAAAGATGATCTAATCTTGTGGTTCTCAACTGGTGATCCATGGTGACCTTTTCGGTGGTCCACAGGAACATTGTCCAAAGTCACAGTGTGAGCAGGCACCGCCGTTAGACTGTTTTACGTCATGTTCACAAGCACGCAGCATGTCATCCATAGTGTCACCTAGGACGCAACCGCATTGTATTGCCAGTAACTTCCGTCTGAGGCTCTGAGCGTCAGTGTAGCTGCCACCGTCATGCTGAGTGGTTGCTGTGTCGTTCATGCTGTGCTACATGTGCTGTTTTACAGGTGTGGTATAGTTTGTTTATAATGGCAACGACAGTAAGAAATGTCAAGAGCAAGTATTCGGAGGACTATATCAAATTCGGCTTCACTTGTCAAGAAAAAGAAGGCGTGGATTTGCCACAATGTGTTATCTGTTTCAAAGTCTTGGGGAATGACTCAATGAAGCTGGCTAAGCTGAAACTCCATCTCGAAAAGTGTCACTCCAACTTGTTGCAAAAGGATGAAGATTATTTTGAGCAGCGGTTATCAGGTCTGAAATGGCAGTGCCTCGACTCAACAAGTGCATTCTACAATAAGACAAGCAATGCAGTGCACACTTCCTACATTGTTGTGTACAAAGTTGCACAAGCCAAGAAGCCTCATACCATTGGAGAGCAACTTGTGCTCCCCTGTGCAAACGAGATGGTGCAGCTTGTTCTTGGCGAGGAAGCAGCAAGGAAGCTGAATGATATATCTGTCTCTAACAACACAGTATCAGGACAGATAAATGAGATATCATAAAACATCAGTGAACAAGTTATGGATGAAATAAAGAAGTCTCCATTGTTTGCCATACAGTTGGATGAATCGACCAACGTTGCATTGTGCTCTCAGCTGTTGGTGTTCGCACGATACATAGTTGAGGGAGACTTCAAAGACGAGTTTCTTTTTTGTAAGATTCTTGATACCACCACAAATTGTTAACAATTTCTTTGAAGTACATGGTCTGGATTGGGTAAATCTTGTGGATGTCACCACTGATAGTGCACCTGCCATGCTGGGCTTAAGATAGGGCTTCCAAACGCTGATGAAACAGCGCACTCCAATGGTAACCAGAGTTCATTGCTTCTGTAACTCTTCTGCCAGGTAGGCCTGGCAGTAATCAGGGTTGGGTTCAATATCTTGGGGCCATCACACATAGAACCGGCTCGAGCCCCCACCCAGTAATCTGGGAAATTCACGCACCCCTGGGCACCTCTGAGAGGCAATGCTTCCCCACTCGCAAGCACTGAGTCTGAGTGTAGGAAAGAAACATTTAATGAGACAGAGAGAGAAGTCATACGGCATTAACTTGGGGGAAAACACCACAAACAGAGTTCGTAACCCCAAACATGAGACAAGCCCCCACCCCAGCCAAGAATCACTCTAAGTCCAAAAAAGTCCCGACACCCCAAAGGTCTCTGTCCCTGGTCCGTGCCACCCAGAGTCCCAAAGTTCACCCACAGGGTTTCACCTCCCAACCTGGGTAGAAATGGGGGCCGGGGGATAGATAGACGGCACCTTATACGAAACTCCGCCACGCTCCACCAGCTGTCTCGTTCCAAGCCTCTGGACGCTCCACTGGGCACCTGCCGCCGCACCACACCACGCCGCTGATGGCCGCTCCTCGCCTGCCGCTGCTCCACGCCACGCCACACGTCGCCGCTCTTCGCCTGCCGCCACTCCACGCCACGCCACTGGTCACCTCTACTTCACTGGTGCAACAGGTCAGGCACTCAGCCAAACCAGTGATTTCAGCTCTCAGTGATTTCAACTCTTTAGCCACCAGCTGGACTGGCAAATGAATCCAGCTTTCACTGGACTAGCAAAAGAAAAGACTCCTCAGGGAGTCTGCTTGAGGTCTGTCCTTAAAACAAAGGGGGAAAGGTGCAGGCTGGGCCAGTCTTATAGCTCACACCTGGCAGGTGTGAAGCAGGCTGACTCAAACCCTTTAACTCTTTCCCCCAGCTCTGTTCACTCAACACTGGAAGGGGGGAGGCTTGTTCTTCCGAGACCTCTTACCATGATGGTGGTATCTCTCCTGCAAGCAATGGTGGCATGTTTTACAGTTCCCACATTTAGGGGTAGCATGATTAGTTACCCCCACAACAGTCCCAAATTATATACACTTCTCCACATTCCATTCCAACACTGACCTCCCATCAGCCCTCGCTGACTGGGATTTACATAGCCACACCTCAGATTCTCTCCTGAGCAGTATTTACATGTCAACAGTTAACAGTTAATTACCTTGCAGAGCTAAACAACTATAGTGGGCACACCCACCCCTCCTTTTAGCTGGCTGACAGCAAGCAGCAGTTCAGCCCCTGCTTACATTTCATTCATAGGGAAGCTTTGGCATAAAAAACGGTGCCTGATCAACTGAACACCGTTTTCAAAGGGTGGTGAAAGTGGTGAATTACATTAAATCATCGGCTCTGAACACCAGGCTGTTCAAAAAATTTTGCCTGGACATGGGTTCCGACTTTGATGTGTTGCTGTTCTACACTTCTGTATGGTGGTTGTCAGCAGGGAACATACTCAACAGAGTTTTTCAGTTGAGAGAGGAGTTGGATTTATTTCTCCAGGCTCAAGGGAAAGAGGAATTCCAAAATGTGCTGACTCAGTCAAATTTAGAACTTGCGTATCTTGTTGATATTTTTGGAATCTTGAACAAACTGAATCTTCAGCTGCAAGAGAAAGGTGCAAATCTGTTCTCTCACCAAAGCAACATCAAGGTTTTTCTTGACAAATTGGAACTCTGGATCGTAAGAGTCGAAGGCAATAATTTGGTTCAATTTCCATATGTGGATGCCATCCTTGGGGAAAAGGAAGCCATTCGGACGTAAATTCTCGATCATTTACAGAAGCTATGAGATGAATTCCAACAATACTTTCCGGAGGTGGACAAGACAAGGGATGAATTATCTTTCATCAGGAATCCATTTACAACAGATGTTAATAGTGTTCCAGAGGATCTGCAGGAGGAATTACTGGATCTGAAAAATGACTTTGTGGCTCAAGACATGTACCAGCAGTCTACCATAGATAAATTTTGGGCCAGTGTGACCGGGAGTTACCCAAATCTGTCAGCACACTCAGTCAGATTTCTTTTGCCATTTACATCAACTTATATGTGTGAGACTGGATTTTCGTGTTTGTTGCACATTAAGTCCAAACAGAGGAATCGGCTTGCAGTGGAAAGCAATATTCGTCAAGTACCATTCCAAACATTGAAAAGTTTGTCAGTGAGAAGATAATCCAAAAATCTGTTAGTAAGAAATAAATTTCAAACCAAAATGTTTGTTGTCTGCTCTTTATCATGTCTAAAAAGGAGGTGGTCCACGAAAATTTTTTGATTGTCCTGGTGATCCGTGGACTGAAACAAGTTGAGAACCACTGATCTAATCAAACCATGAGGTACAGGGTCATGGATGGTATCTGTAGTGTCAGAGGGTGATAACCTGACAACATCAGAGGGAAGCAATCTGACACATGAGCAGTGATGTGTAACTTGTTTGCACCTGTATATAAAGTGGTGTCTTGGAGGAACAGTTTTTGTCCAGCTGGGGGGCAGTGGGAATTTCCCACCCATGGAGCTGAGGCCATTGTTGCAAGTACGAGTGTAGTGATTCGGTAGAGTCTACTGGCAACTATTATTGTACTTCACTTAAAAATAAACCTGGCCAGGCACCTTCAATCCTTATCTGATTTGTGGTCTTTGGGAACTCACTTAGGATCTGCGGTGGTCATTGAGCCCACATCATTGAGTGCACATGCAAGCAGCCTTCTGGTTATCATCATCAATAGAGCCAGAAACCTGTCTACATGTCACGGCACTAAATCCTCCTAACTACAAAATCAACAGAAATAGTGATGTCCCTAACAAACTCCATATAGCCTCTGTCACGTCTCCCTTTGTGGATCAAAACTCTGTGTGGAGTAGGAGTAGAAAGAGGGTGTCAGTGCTGTGTTGTTCTTATGGCAGAAAAATTCTTTTGACTTTTCAAATAGACTTTGGTCTCTTTTTTTCTAACATCAACTGTACTATGAGCTAGCCCAAAACAGCAGTGCACGATTTGCAGCCACAAGGTGAGTAGGAAGTTACCTCAGAGGATATGAGCCAGCTCCATTGTTGCAAGCAGGCCCAGGCCATGTATGGCTATAGATTACACTTCCCTTGGATAATGCCAGTCCAGTGTCTCATGTGAACAATGTATTAGCCAGACTGTCTATACGGTAAAGTTGAATAGTGGAGTCTATTTAGGGACAGATGGCTGCAGAAACTATTCACTTACACAAACCAAGGGCTGGATTCTGCAAAGAGCTCTAGGTGAGCACAAGGATCTTTCTGTACAGAGCTTTTGGCAGGAGCAAGGCTCACTGGTTTGATTTTGAGAGGGGCTGAGCATACACTGGTCCCAACAAAGTCAATGGAGAAAGGGAGCAGGACCTTAGGAATGAAATTCTAGTGAAAGGATGGTGCTCTCTTTAACATTCACTCATGTGCCTTTTTGCACAATAGCATAAGAGGGAAAGAGTCAGGGTCTTGATGTCTTGCAGAGAGGGACACATCTTCCACCCCTAGCCCCCAAGGAGATGGGTTTAAAACAGATGGAGAAGATGGCGGCTTGGGGCATTCACACTACTCTCAGCCCTACTACTCTGCCTCCACAATGAGAGCAAAGCTCACCCTGGGAAACAGCTGCCAAGTAGGAATGTTAAACAATCAACAGCTAAGCATACTGATAGGCATGAGGCTTACAGGTATGCTTACCGGTTAACCAAGTGTGGCTGGCTAACACCAATGAACTCTGGCGGCAGACAGACACACCAGGCCGGAGCAGCCTGAGCCACAGAAGGGCCAGCAGGATCCCACAGCCACCACGGGACCTTACGGCCACAGCAGGACCAGTGGCTGGAGCTTACAACCATCGTGTGACCCCACAGTTGCAGCCATGGCAGGGCTGAGCAGCAGATCAAGCAGCAGGGTCTGAGATAAAATGGTTAACCTCTATCGTTTAACCCTTTGAAGATCCCTACTCCCAAGTAGAGCCAATAGATACTAATGCAGCCTACAACAGCAGTCATGGTAGTTCTTACGTGAGGCTTTTCTGTGACATCCTGTACAAAGATGGGTAAGTGTTATTGGCCCCACTTTACAGACAAAGAAACCAAGTCATTAAACAGCTTGCCCCAAATCACCCAGCAGGTATATGGCAGTGCTTGGTTTAGAACTCACATTTTCCAAATTCCAGTTCTGTACCTATGGAACTACAATGCAGCTACCGCTAGGATCTAACCATTCATCCACAGGATTTGAACAGAAGGTTTTCCATGGGCTACAATTTGTGGTAATTTTCTTAAAGCCCCATTGACTGAAATCTGGTGATTCTGTGAGAATCTCAGCTTCCATTTTAAAATAAAGATAAGTTTCTGGCCCGTCTGACTGCAGAGAAAAACTGGAAGATGTGACCCCTAATGGCAACGAAAACAGAAAGAAATAAACACACCCCCATGCTGATCATTTTTCAAACTCTCACGACTTTAAGCCCAATCTTATGACTTTCTGGAGCCCTGGCCACACATTTTAAAAAAAACATTGGGGTTGAGTACACTGCAACACTTTAGCAGTGTCACATAAAAGTCATATGTGGGTCCTGCAGCTTAGCAGGCTTGGGATGAAAGTTTCCATCCCTGCTGTACCCAGCTTAGCATAACCTGGGACCCTGCAAGCCCAAACTGCAGCTGGGATTTATCAGCTCTAACCCATGCCTTGAGCTGGGAAACTACTGAGCAGTAAACAAGTTTAACCTCAGTCACAGCTCATGAAAGTGGTAAGAATAGCGCTGAACCAGGTACGTGCACACCTGGTAAATAATTGTAGTATAAGATCACAGGAAGTCCCGCCCCTCTCACTAGGGACCTAGACCTTGAAGGGTGCCCTGAATCCCTCTAGCTGGAGCCACGTCCACTGCGGCCGGATGTGAGCTGACCAGAACAGGACTCTCTGCAGACTGAAGGGGTATAAGCATTACCAAGTGCCTGTTACTCATTTTCATGCATTGCTCTGCCTATGCTTATTGGTGTATTACTTTTCAGTAGCTGTGTAACCATCTGGCAGTATTATGCCTGTAATAATAGTGACATAGTGAGATTAATAAAAGCAACCATGTATCCCTAATTAACTCTGTCTTGAAGTGAATCCACAACCCTGTTGGGTCCTGTTCCTGTGAGTTGACAAGCAGAAGAGTGGATTTTTCACTAAAGCCAGCTATACTTTATAACAATGTACACATCACGCCGTCCAGATACTCACACTCCTAGAGTGTCTGAATGACAGTTGTTTAATCAGTAACACTTTGAATTATTAAGGTCTCTTATGTGCAAAGCATTCAAGTTCACTGAAGTAGGCCTGAACATATAGTGAACCAAATTTTGCTCTTACCATCACCTGTGAAATTCTATTGTAGGCAATGGGGGCATATAGGTACAAATGAGAGCAGAGTTTGGCTCATGTGTGACAGAGGGCCGGGGGAAGGGGAAGTCTGATTTCCACAAGTTTTGAGAAAAGCGAGTACAACGCTGCAGTTCAGATATGAATGATGTGACATACTTGCAAGGTTAGAACTCCCAGGTGGAACAAAAAATATAATAAGGTTATTAAATATTGCAAACTCTGTAGCAGCAGCCAAGAAACAGATCATTGACCAGTCTCTAGGAAAATACAGCGCAACTGAACAAAGTATTCTGCAAAGTTCTGAAGAAGCAGAAAGATAGATGGCTGGGAAAAGTTCAGCATAAACAAAAGTCAAAGTGAATGGGAGGAGAAACTAAAGGGGAAAATATTATTTTCCCTATTGTGATTGATAGGAGTAGTACTGGCCAGCATTCAGTGACTAAAGGGTTAAATTCAGGTATCTAGGGGTGTTGGCAGGTGCCAGAAGAGCCAATGGGAAAAGGTATTAAAATTTTAATTGGAAGATATACCTGCCTGTTGTTTTGTGTAAGTTATAAGCTGGGAGTTGGGGGAATAAGATGTATTGAACCAAGCAGAACTACCATGCCCACAAGGAATACTGGCCATGGAAATGAACTGGACCTTGAAGCACAGATTGTAAGTAGATAGGAAAATATCTATTTAGATGCAATCGGGTTATTCTCTTTGCTTTGTTGTTTTGTTAAACTCTGTGCTAAATCCATGTGCCTTCCCCTTCCCCTATACTCTATTTTTTAAGCTGGATCCCAGAAATACAATTTCTCTGTGTTTAAATTTGTTCTTTTCTCAGTTGCTATGTAACACTTAGCAACCAAGTATGCTTTACCAAGTACAGTAAACTTCCGATAATCCGGCACCTTTAGGACCTAGGGGGTGCCGGATTATCAGATATGACAGACTATCAGAAGGGGGGGCTAGAAGGGGTCTGGGGTGCGGTGGGGGGATGCCACCCCAGACCCCTCATAGCCCCCCCTTCTGATAGTCCGGCTCTGCCCCAGGCGTCCCCGATTCAGCCGCTGCTGGTCAGTTTCAGCAGCGCTATGGGACCAACTCAGAAGCACCCCAACTGCTCTGTCCCAGGCATCCCCAAGAGCAGCTGGGGTGCTCTTGGGGATGCCTGGGACAGAGCAGTTGGGGTGCTTCTGAGTTGGTCCCATAGCGCTGCCCCTCGGGGCTGCGGGACCAACCTGGCAGCATCCTAGCTGCTCTGCCCCAGGCGCCCCTATTCAGCCGCTGCTGAAACTGACCAGCAGCTGATTCCGAGAAGCCCTGGGCAGAGCAGTGGAATCAGCCGCTGGTCAGTTTCAGCAGCGGCTGAATTGGGGAAGCCTGGCGCAGAGCAGCTCCAATTGTCCGGCTGCCCCAGCACTTCTGGGTTCCTGATGGTGCCAGACCATCAGGAGTGCCAGAACATTGGATGCCGGACCAATGGAGTTTTACTTTATATCTTTTTGTTTGGGTGACAGGAAAAGGATCACATGAGGATTACCTGTTGTGTTCCTTCCCTCTGGGACATCTGGTATCGGCCACTTTCAGCAGACAGGATACTGAGCTAGATGGACCATTGGTCTGACACAGTATGGCTATTTTTATGTTCTTATGTTTTGTTAATATAATTTCCTTTTTTTAAAGCTGTGATTTAATTATTGTATCCTGGAATGTAATAGGAGGTCAATATATGCATGACTAAGACTGAGAGTTCAGCTATCAGAGGGTATGTCTACAGTACCACCTGTGACGTAGTGGGGGTACTTGCTGGGCTGTGGTGACCTCTGCTATCTGGAGCAAGACCCAGCAGGGAAAACCTCATTGTGCAAAGGTGACGCCAAACCTGTTGAACCAGATACCCCCCATGAAGAGGAACAAAGGAATACGGCCCTGGCTGGGGGGCAGGGCTGGAAGAGTGGGAGTTAGTTGCTGTCTGGAAGCATGGAGGAGACAGCCTAGGGAAAGGGGCTGGATTTTGGGGGCCCAGTCTCCCCCATCTCAAGGTGGCCTGAGGCATCCTAGCCCAGCTCTGTGACCAGATTACATCTGTGCTGTGCTGTATCCTGGAGAGGCAATAAACTTCCTCTATTCCACCGGCTGGTGCAGTCTGTTTGTGCCAGTTCGGGGTGCAGGAGACGGGGGACCCCCAACGCGCTGTCACACCACCCTAGTTCGAACTAGGGTGGTAATGTAGGCAACCAGAGTTGCAAATGAAGCCCAGGATTTGAATTTCCCGGGCTTCATTTGCATCTCGCCGGGCACCGCCATTTTTAAATGTCCGCTAGTGCAGACTCTGTGCCGCGCAGCTACACGCGGCACGGACTAGGTAGTTCGGACTAGGCTTCCTAGTCCGAACTACCGTTACTCCTCGTTACTCCTAGTCTGAACTACCTAGTCCGTGCCGTGTGTAGCCGCGCGGCACGGAGTCCGCACTAGTGGACATTTAAAAATGGCAGCGCCTGGCGAGATGCAAATGAAGCCCGGGAAATTCAAATCCCGGGCTTCATTTGCAACTCCGGTTGCCTACATTACCACCCTAGTTCGAACTAGAGTGGTAGTGTAGACATACCCAGAGGTTGTAAATTGTTTTCTCTCTTTTTTTAAAAGCTCTCTTCAGGTAAAAGAGCTAGGGGGTACCGCTCCAGAAGAAGTTCAAGGGCCTTCTTCCTGGGACCAAGAAGAAGGGGGTTTTCACTTGATGGTAGCATCCTATCTCCCAGGGCCAGGGAATATGTGACCTTGAGGAGTTTTTTAAGCAGACGCCCACAGAGGCAAAGTGTTTTAAGGTCTTTTGTGGGTCCCCATCTTCTGCACCCAAAGTGCCAGAGTGGGAATAGCTTTGATAAAAGTGATTTGACCAAGATTAAACAAAAAGTCTACAGCTAGCAGGTAGTTTGATCCTAGGTTTCCCAAAGTCCCAGGCTAAGCCTTAACCACCGGACATACTGTCTTTAATGAATTTCCTTTTTGTACAGTCACTTCTGTTTGTTATTTGTATTGATAGAAAAGACCAAATTTAAAAATACACAGTAAATGCATCAATTGTTCATATTTTCTGAAGGATGATTTTGCAATAGCCCAACCACTAGAAGCACTTACTACAATGAAGTTAAACTTTGCAACTAACTACTATCCAGATGTATCAATTCGCTTACAGAATCAGGGTAGAATTTAGAATGTTGCTAAGGCTTTGATCCTGCAGGTTCGGCCAATGGGGCTCTGGGCAAATACAAAGGGTCAGTTTGCAGGTACCTCATTCTAGGATCATGGCCTGATAGCTCTCCATAGGGTCAGGAAGTGGCACTGTAACAGTTTTTGGAGTGAGGGTGCTGACCTGCAGTTCCCTACCCCTTTTCTATGCTCAGTTCAATTGACAGTAATTTGGGGCCCCATGGCAGAAATCAATGGGTCCCATCCCTTCCATCAGCTAGGGCCACAAACTCCGCCCCCACCACCAAACTGAAGACACCCCAAGCACACATCCCTCCCACCAGAGGAACCCTGGACCAGCCAATCCTCGCCCTATCCGCTCCCCTCCCATCCCCGAACCCAACCTGCCTACTCTGGAGAAAGCCACAGCAGAGCAACTGAACTGAAAGATGTTTTTGATATGCCTCATGAAGATAGCCCCATTCTGGAACCTGCATAGGGCATATCAAAAGCATCTTTCCATCAAGAGTTGTTTTTTGGCAGAGCTACTGCAGCATCAGCTAGGGGCCCTAGGTCCTCTTACCTGGCTGGGCCTCTGTGCAACTGTCCCCTTTTCCCCTCCCCTTAGTGGGCCTGTCCACGCCACTCACCGCCCCCAGAGTTCAGGCTGGCAGCAGAGCCCCCCTGGCATGGGGACAGAAGCTGGGCAGGATTGTGGGACTGTCATCGTAGCCCTTGGGCAGCAGTGAGGCCAGTGTCCAGGATCCTGGCCTCAGCAGCCAAGTAGGAACCAGGACCATCAGAGGAGCCCTCAGGCATCAGAGGGTCTGGCAACCATGACCCTAGGAGGCAGGATGTAGGACCAGTGGCCAGGACATGGAGCGCAAAACCTGGGGGTACTACAGCACCCCCACTCCTATGGGATCAGGAGTCAGAGATGTTACATGTATCGTTTTTCCCAGCTACCAGTGGAGAATCCCCGGAACAGTTGTTCTGAATGTCTTTTAGTTTTAGCAAGGCCCTCCTCTGTGCTGTGGTTTCCCTTCCTCATCAGGGAGGTTTTAAGGGCAGAGACAGACATTAAAATAAATCAACTTACTGCAACAGTGAGCCAGTTGAGATGATGATGCAATAATCAAACATACAACTTGGGATATTGACAAAAGTCATTAGAAGTAGATGACCAGACATCAGGAAACAAACTCCCTTCACTGCACATGATTACCGGAACATTCAAGAGGAGTTATCTAAAAGGGACAGCGTGCTAATGCACAAAGGCAAAATGCTAATTCCAGGCTTAGTGAGAGATGATATGCATGGAAGAGAACATTTGCGCAGAGATAAATGCAAGCATCAGGCAAGAGATGTGATGCACTATTATAGAAAGGCAGCTAAAATTGAAGGTCTAGTGTCAAGATTTCCTCTTTGTGTCTATGTAACAGAAATCTGCAACAAAGGACACAGCTTATACTTTGGGAAACAAAGCAGGGACTGGGGCAAGTACTGAATTCATTTCTTATACTGACAGAGGAAATGATGAAACTCAAGATATTGTGAAAAAATAAACAACATGATGTGTAATACTTGAAGACAGTTATTCCAAAACTATCCTGACAAGGCACAAGTTTTGGGAAGAATGAAGTATGAAGGCATACGAGTCGGTTTTAGAGCAAGAAACCATACAATTGTAAAAGGAATGAGCTTTCTGACATTTTTGTCTGGATATCTACTGGGAAAGGCAACATGATAAAGCCCTATTCTTCATTTCATATACACCTAAAAATCCTGGTCCTTGTACAGCACAGAGGTGGCAGTGATTGATTATTAAAGGCTATGTGTTAATGCAGATCTACATAGGATTCTTGCATATGCAGGCCTAATTACACCTTTAACTGTCCCTTGCCTCTGGACTTCTTTAAGGGCACCCACTTTTATGTTTAAAACTTCATCCTGTTTACCTCAGTCCATCTCTCCAGTTTTTCCAGATCATTTTGAATTATGACCCTATCCTTCAAAGTACTTGCAACCCTTCCCACCTTGGTATCACCTGCAAACTTAATAAGCGTCCTCTCTATGCCAATATCTAAATCATTGATGAAGATATTGAACAGAACAGACCCCTGCAGAACAACGTTTGTTATACCCTTTCAGCATGACTGTGGCCCATTAATAAGTACTCTCTGAGAATGGTTATCCAACCAGTTATGCACCCACCTTATACTAGCCCCATCTAGGTTGTATTTCCCTAGCTTACTGATAAGAAGGTCATGTATCAAATGATTTACTAAAGTCTAGGTATATCACATCCACTGATTCTCCCTTATCCACAAGACTTGTTATCCTATCAAAGGAAGCTATTAGGTTGCCTGGACATGATAGTCCTTTACAAATCCATGCTGTTACCTGTCACCTTATTTTCTTCCAGATGTTTGCAGATGAATTCCTTAATTACCTACTCCATTATCTTCCCTGGCACAGAATTTAAACGGACTGATCTGTAGTTTCCTGGGTTGTTCTTATTTCCCTTGATATAGATGGACACTATATTTGCCCTTTTCCAGTCTTCTGGAATCTCTCCTGACTTCCATGAATTTTCAAAGATGATAGCTAAAGGTTCAGATACCTTCTCTATCAGCTGCTTGAGTATTCTAGGATGCATTTCATCAGGCCCTGGTGACCTGCAGACCTCTAACTTTTCCAAGTAATTTTTAACTTGTTCTTTTCCTATTTTAACATCTAAACCTACCCCATTTCCACTAGAATTCACTATGTTAAGCATCCTGTCCCCATCAATCTTCTTGAGCAATGGGCCTACCTTGTCCTTGGTCTTCCTCTGGCTTCTATATATTCATAGAATGTCTTCTTGTTACCCTTTATGTCTCTAGCTAGGAAAAGTTCGATTTGTGTCTTTGTCTTTCTAATTTTGCCCCCGCATACCTGTGTTGTTTACTTATATTCATCCTTTGTAATTTGACCTAGCTTCCACTTTTTAAACAACTCCTTTTTTATTTTAGATCACGTAAGATCTCCTGGTTAAGCCAAGGTGGTCTCTTGCCATACTTTCTACCTTTCCTAGGTAGTGGAATAGTTTGTTTTGGGGCCCTTAATAATGTCCCTTTGAAAAACTGCCAACTCTCTTCATTTGTTTTTCCTCTTAGTCTTGTTTCCCGTGGGACCTTGCCTACCAGCTCTCTGAGTTTACTAAAATCTGCCTTCCTGAAATCCATTGTCTCTATTTTGCTGTTCTCCCTTCTTCCATTTCTTAGAATCATGAACTCTATGATTTCATGATCACTTTCACCCACGCTGCCTTTCACTTTCAAATTTTCAACCAGTTCCTCACTATTTGTTAAAATCAAATCTAAAACAGCCTCTTCCTAGTAGCTTTCTCAACTTTCTGAAATAAAAAATTGTCTCCCATGCAGTCCAAGTACTTATTGGATAATCTGTGATCTGCTGTGTTAGTTTCCCAACATATGTCTGGATAGTTGAAGTCCCCCCTCACCACCAAATCCTGTGCTTTGGATGATTTTGTTAGTTGTTTAAAAAAGCCTCATTCACCTTTTCTGTCTGGGTAAGTGGTCTGTTGTAGACCCCTGTCTGCTTTGTTCCCTTGGTCACTCTGCCTCTGCCTTTTAAAGCCTGCTCACCTAGGTCAGGCCTACCCTCTCATTACCTACACAAGGGGAGGCTGATCACAAGGCTGAGTGAGGCTGATCAAAGTATTCAAGGGAACAAAGAATCAAACGCACAATCCCAACTGCCACAGTAACTGAAGTCACCTGAAATCAGAAACAAAATGCAAACAGTCAAGCAAACTCACTCAAGCCACAGCTAGTACACTCACCTGGCAGCCTGTTCAGCAGCAAAATCTCTTGCACTCCCTCTCAAACTCCCCTGTCTGCAGCCCCCTGTCCATTAGACTAGGACTTTTCAGCTTGGAAAAGAGATGACTAAGAGTGGATATGACAGAGGTCTATAAAATCATGATTGATAAGAAGAAATGTTGTGAAGGTCAATACTATAATGAAGTTTTTAAAAGAACTAGATAAATCCATGGAGGATAGGTCCACCGATAGCTATTACCCAGGATGGGTAGGAATGGTGTCCCTAGCCCTTGTTTGTCAGAAGCTGGTAATGGGTGACAGGGAATGAATCTCTTGATGTTTCTCTGTTCTGTTGATTCCCTCTGGGGCACCAGGCATTGGTTGGCATTTGTGCTTTATATTGGGAGGAATCAAATATGTGGCAAATAGGGAGTAATTAGGAATGCTAATGTGGATATTAAATAGTTCCAAATTACACAGCATTACATTTCTCAATAGTTACTCCTATTCTAATCAGTGATCATACCAACCTTGCTATCTTATGAAAACATGGTGAGAAACTTGTTTCTAACTTATTTTTAAAATTCCACATGAAGGATGAATGAAAGGAAACTAACAACCTTCCAAAACTTTACTCATGAAAGTAATGTTACAGATACCACGACAGCTGGCAGTACTTTTCAGGTTCTATATTGTATTAAGATTACGAATGGTCTATGCAACACTGCCAGCCAAGGACTGTATGCAGCTCCATGGAGGAAGGTTACCAGAGCTCCTCCAAGAACTAAAACCTGTGGGGAGTGTTTATGGCAAATCACACAGACCTTAAACAATTTGGGTATGTCTACACTAGCTTGTTAGTTCAAGCTAGATAGGCAAATGAGGGCAACCGGAATTGCAAATGAAGCCTGGGATTTTAATATCCCGGGCTTCATTTGCATGTTCCCGGGCACCGCCACTTTTAAATCCTCATTCCACAAGGAGTAACGGTAGTCCAAACTAAGGGGGATTTTAAAATGCCGGTGCCCGGAAACATGCAAATGAAGCCCAGGATATTTAAATCCCGGGCTTGATTTGCAACTCCGGTTGCCCTCATTTGCCTTCCTAGCTCAAACTAACGACATTCAGAGTGGGACCAGCCCCGGGGGAAGTTTCCCTCTACTGCAGTGTTTCTCAAAGAGGTCTGTGAAATCACTCTGGAAACCTGCTAACTGGCCACTCCAGTGTGTTTATTTACTGGAGTCCACGGCCATGGCTCCCATTGGCTCTGGTTCGCTATTTGCAGCCAAGTGAAGCTGCAGAAAGTGATGACCCAGCCCACGCCACTTTCCACAGCTCCCCTTGGCTGCAAATGATGAGCCAGAGCCAATGGGAGCCGCGAGGCTCTATGGCCACAGAGCCGGTAAATAAACACACTGGAGCAGCCAAAAAGCAGATTTCTCAGAGTGGTTCTGCAACCACTTAGAGAAACATTGCTCTGCTGATTCAAGCTGGCTTTTCCAGAGACGAGGAAACAGAGAAAAAGACTTTCGTATCAAAGGATAAGCTTGAATTCACAAAAGGGCTAACTTTTGATTTAACAGGCAGACAGGATTTGGGGATAAGGAGGAATCCCAACCATTAGTGAGCAGTTGGAAAGACTTTAGCTTATAGAATCCTATCAGGCTTATAGGTGATCTCTGGTAAGCTTTTAGCATACCTATGGAAACTGTTTTTATATGTTTTCTTTCTAATGCTTTTGCCTGGAAAATAAATGTATTTTGCTTCGTGAAGGCCAACTGGTAACTGCCGCACACTGTAGTAGGCCCTGGAGAAAGATTAACTATAGATGCTGGATACCTGCCCAACCTGCTGGGGAAGTCACAGTGAGGGATAGAGGGACTGAAAGCCTAAAGCTGGTCAGGATGGAGAGAGACATGACTCTTCACCCATGTGAGGAGATGACTGAAGCTTGAAACCTTAAACTGGCTGCCTTCAAGGAAGCCCAGAGACAAGGGGCAGTCAAAGGCACCGTTAACCCTGAAATCATGAAATATTCCCCATTCACTTCAGTGGGATTACAACCCAAGTGAGAAAAAAAATTACATACACGTGTACATTTTTGCAGGACGGGGCCCAAATCTGGTGTATGGTGCTACTCTGCAATAGGAAAATGTGGCCCTCCAGCAAAAACTTAACTGAACACTCAGGAACACAAAGGGTACATCTGCACTGCAGGGCTTAACTCTAAATAAGATACACAAAATTGAGTTATGTCAATTGTGTATCTTATTTCAAAATAGCTTATTTTAAAATTGAGAGCGTCTACACAGCACTGATTTCGAAATAGAGCACTCTTCCTTTGACTTCCCTTACTCCTCGTACAATGAGGATTACAGAAGTTGGAGTAAGACGTGCTCCAGCTTGACACTATTTTGACACTATTTTGAAATAACTGATTTCTGTATAGATGCGGGCTAAGTTATTTTGAAATACCGCTAGTTTTTTCAAAATAGTGCTGCAGTGTAGATGTACTCAAAGAGAGCAAGAGCATCACAATCTGACTCAAATTTCACCTCACTGACAAACAGAAGAAAATGCATTTGAGTTCAAGCAATCCAAATGGATAATTGAGAGTATATGTTATGAAACCTCATATATTTGGCAGCACTGCAGCAGCAATGAGAAGGAAAAAACTCTGAGGTTAATGCATGATTTTTCCTTCTAAAAAAATCTGAGCAATTTGTGAGTTACATTAATATCCAGCAGAAGCACTCAGCTTGTCACTGAACGGCACAAATAATTTTCATTACATTGGAGGGCATTTGCTGAATTAGCCTTTTACCTGTTTACAGATTTTCCACAATCACCACACTTCGCTCAGAACTGTTCGATGCACCATCCATTTTACCCCAACCTATTGCTGCAGGTATTGATCGGAGAACTCAAGCTGTGTCAACTGGGCACACAGATAATATGCTATGTTCCTCTTCCCAAACTGGATATCTGTGATGCTTACAGTCACATTTCCAGTGTCAATACTCATGATTAGAAGTTGCTTCCTAGAACTATCCTGCAATATTCACTTTAAATTTACTGTTCCTAGTTGCATTCTTGCCAGCAATGGTGTTCTCTAGCATACTCAGACATAGCTAGAGAAAACCTATATAGCTTGCATAGGTTTACTTGGGCTTGCCCCAGTGCAGAAGGCTGGATGTAACTTCTCATGGTCCCTGATAGCCCAACGTTTCTGCAATTCTACAAAAAAACCTGACCATTGTGAAAAGGGGATGCTCACACTCTGCTCTCGTCAGATAGCAGAATTCCCCACAACTGGGTTGGGGGAATGTGGGGCCATGACCTTGCCCCTTCTCACACTTGCACACAGCAGCCAGCAGGAGCAATCTGCTTCATTCTAATAGATGGAGCAAAGTATTGTTTCCACCTGCACACCCAGTAGCCCCTGGAAAGTGTACAAAAGCTGAGACCCCACTCTGCCCCCCTCAGCAGGGAGTGCAAATGGCACAAACCAGTCCTTACAAAGGGAAATCTTCTCTCAGAAATAATTTTCCACAAATGCTTGGAGAAAAAACCCCAAAGGCATCATTCAATACTCTCTCAATTGTCCTGCCACAGAGAGGCAGCAAATGGAGACCCACTCACTTTCATAAGACAAAGAGCAAGCTGCATCACATGGCAGCCTCAGATCAGCCTCCGTCAACAAGCATTCCAATGCAAGCAGCTGCATCTGGCATCAGAATTATTTGCAAATCTATATGATTCAAAAATAACGAAGTGTTGATCACAAGGTAAGCAATTTAAACATGTCGCATTATGCATGTCTGAAAAATGCTTGAAAAAGAGTAATATAATTGAGGTTATTGATATAAAACCACAACAACATGAAGTAGGCTTCATTTCATTTTCCTTAAACACCATGTTAGGAACAGTAAATCAAAGTAACAGGTAGGATCTGAAGCAAAATAGAGTAGGCCCAGTGGTTATTATTAAGGCTGTGATAAAGAGCTCTGGGAGCAGATGCCTTCCCCAAACTCTCCATTCTAAAGTAGGTTCACAATGACTGGGAAGTCACAATTCATGCCAAAAAAAACCACTTCCTCATGCTTGGCTGCCCCTACGGTTCCTTCCAAAAGACAGCTCAGACCACCAACAAATAAGTCATTCCTGCCTGCTTCTGGGGATATGGAACCAACTGTACCAGGCACTCTGAAGAAAGCACTTAACCTTTTCTCCCACCCTCTGGCTTTAAACCATTCAGAGATGGAAAAACTTAAAAAACAACAAATAGTCGGGTAGCACCTTAAAGACTAACAAAACATGTAGATGGTATCATGAGGTTTCGTGGACACCATCCACTTCTTCAGATGAATGGAGTTATTAAAGGTTCAGTTCTAAAATAAATAGCAGATGGGGGAGAGAATGAAGGGAAAAGGGGGGAGGACTCAATTAAAGTGTTCATGTTACATGAAGCTGATAGAGAAGGTACAAATTGTTCTTAAGTACCCATTGTTTGTTTTTTATGTCATTAGGATGTGCAATGTAGTGTGCTAGCCAGGTAATGTCTTTGCTCATAGCTTTGTGATGGGTCCCAAAGCTGTAAATGAAGTTAAGTTCCAAGGCTTCTCTGTGTATATGGCTTGTGGAACTGGCCTAAAACAACATACTGACTTTGAGATCCATTAATGAGTGCCCGGGCAAGTTAAAGTGTTCTCCAACAGGTTTTGGTGTGTTGCCTTTTTGGAAATCTGATTTGTGTCCATTAATTCTTTCCTGTAGAGACTGTCCAGTTTGGCCAATATACATGGCAGAGGGACATTGCTGGCATAGATCACATTAATGGATGTGCAGTTAAATGAGCCTTTGATGTGGTGGCTGATGTGGTTGGGTCAGTGATAAAATCGCTTGGGTAGATGTGTGGACAGAGTTGGCACCATGGCTGATTGAAGGGGTGGGTTCCTGGATGATTATGATGGAGGTGTGCTGCATGGCGAGTTCTGAATGCAGCACCACTGAGATTGTCCAATATTCAGTGGCCCCAAAACCTTTGCCACCCAAATCTTTACAACAAGAACATAATGATCTCTTCCCCATGTCCACATGTGTCTGGGATTCTCCTGCTAGGAATGAACTGCATTATAAAAAATGAACTAGGACCAATCTTGCAAATTCAGCTGCCCCCTAAAGAAGCAAGTCCATACAAGGAATGTCTAAATGCCTATAGAGACTGGATGTTAACATACGGTAGATCCCAGAGGTGCTTTGAAAAAGCTGCTTCCATATTAATATGTGTAGCCCTCTCCTGAGGTGAGGCTCAAGCCTATTGTTAGGTGCTTATTGCTTGGCGTGGTTTCTCTCCTTACATGGTCTGGAACCTGGGTTCCTTTTTGTCATGTTAGGACAGCATCTCTACCCAAGGTAACTTTTCACCATGCCTGAGACTCAATACGTACTAGCCCTTGCAAAAGTGAATATCGGTACCACTGCTGACAAGAAGTATAAAACCCAGTGTTCGTGATATAAAGTACATCAGTACAAACCCCCATCAAAGCAACGACGCACCCCACAATAACCATATAAAAAGGGGGACTTTTATTGGGAACAGGCAAATAGAATCTAGGGAAGGAAATGTTTAGGTTCACAATGCTATGGAAAAATCCAGTCATAAGCCCTGATGGAGTGTGGATGGAGGGAATGTAGAATTAATGAATTCAATTAGATACAATAGTGAAACATGAAATCCCTGACTATAATTTAAGTGAAAAAGTATTTGTGTGATTTAGGAAGGGACTTTGTTTTTTGTAGGACCTTCAGTTTTCTCTTTCTCTACTAATTTTAAGTCTTTCCACAGGCAAAAACAAAAACAGTCTCTTGTAAAAAAAGCAGTAATTTCCAATAATAACAAGAGAATACTCTAGAGATGCTTAAAACTAAAACGACAATTTGTACAAACAGCTTATTTTCATTTACAGAAAGTGTGTGTTCTGGACAGATACTTAATAACAAGCTATGTATTTCCCAGAAATAAAGTATATGAAAGGAAACTTGCAAACAGTGCTAGCATAACATTTCATCTTTTTGATTTTTGAATAGACTTGTGAAATGATGGCTGTGTTGCTGACATTCACTGTTATACTGGTTGCCATTTTTAAAGACCATGTTTTAATGTTCTAAATCATTTGTCAGTGCAGAAACAGGTAGGCTGCGTCTAGACTGGCATGATTTTCCGCAAATGCTTTAAACTGAAAAGTTTTTCCGTTAAAAGCATTTGAGGAAAAGAGCGTCTAGACTGGCACAGATGCTTTTGCGCAAAAACACTTTTTGCGGAAAAACATCCGTGCCAATCTAGATGCAGTTTTGCGCAAGAAAGCCCCGATTGCCATTTTCGCCATCAGGGCTTTTTTGCGCAAAACAGTCCTCCCCTGTCTACATTTGTGCAAGAGGGCTTATCCCTGAGTGGGAGCACCATAGTATTTGCGCAAGAACACTGACAATCTTACATTAGATCGTCAGTGTTCTTGTGCAAATTCAAGTGGCCAGTTTAGACAGCTGGCAAGTTTTTCCGCAAAAGCAACCAGTCTAGGCACAAATAGGCACAAATAAATAAATAAACTGACCTTTTGACAGCTGCAAAAAAGGAAACGTTAAAGACACACTGCCAGATTGAATTAGATCCCAAAGTCAGGGTTTATAAACAAGCTTGTTCAAGATATAAGATCAACAGAAAGCTTCAAGATTTTATTCC
The DNA here is from genome assembly GCF_052426305.1 of Pelodiscus sinensis. Taxonomy (NCBI): domain Eukaryota; kingdom Metazoa; phylum Chordata; order Testudines; family Trionychidae; genus Pelodiscus; species Pelodiscus sinensis. The sequence goes on along the minus strand of NC_143064.1, from coordinate 16,028,844 downwards.
CCTTCCCCTGTAAAAAAAATAAATAGTAGTTCACTTACCCTATAATCCTTGGATTCTGCACTGAGACAGCACCAAGGGCATCAATCAGGGTGGGGCACTTTATGATGTGCACCCTATACAATAAGAACTTATACTGTACAACTATCAAATGATAACTTCATTATTATTCTAGGTCAGAGTCAAACCAGCACTCTGAAGGTGGTTCATATCATATGCCATCAGCACAACTCTAAGAGTATGTCTACACTACCACCCTAGTTCGAACTAGGGTGGTTAATGTAGGCAACCGGAGTTGCAAATGAAGCCCAGGATTTGAATTTCCCGGGCTTCATTTGCATCTTGCTGGGCGCCGCCATTTTTAAATGTCTGCTAGTTCAGACTCCGTGCCCACGGCTACACGCGGCACGGACTAGGTAGTTCGGATTAGGCTTCCTATTCTGAACTACCGGTACACCTCGGGCTTCATTTGCAACTCCGGTTGCCTACATTAACCACCCTCATTCGAACTAGGGTGGTAGTGTAGACATACCCTTACTTACTGTATTTCTGTGTTACGCTGATTTTCCTTCAATATTTTAGAGAAGAAAATTAGTGAAGTTTAAGGGGGGGGGGGTTTCTCTCTTGTATGCTCTAGGGTTGTACACCCATCTCAGGAATTGGAAAGCACTAGAAAGACTCTTTATTTTATAAAAGTGCTGTAATCATACATATTTGACAAGAAGAACATTCAGATACTTATCAAGTAATAGTTGTTTAGTAGTTCGTTTAGAGGGATGGAAAATAAAATAAGCATGAGCCAAGAATATGAAGCTTCTGGTTTATAATATATATCACTGTATTAATAAAAAGGTGATTCAGTTAGTATCCCGGAAGCTTTGATGCAAATGTGACTTTACAACTAAATAAGAATAAGAAGGTTGTGAATGTCTATATACTCTGCCACAGAAACTCAGATTACAAAACATCCATTCCAGTAAAATGATGCCATATTTATAATAAACTCTGAATGGTTATTTCAGAGATAGATTGTTAATGTATTTTATTAAATACTGGTATCTTTGCTCATTCTTCAAACAGTGAAAACCCATTCCTTGGAAACAATTATCCTGTTGTTACCTATGAATAATTTTGAGTGCCTATTGTACACAACTCATGCATAATGTGAGTCCAGTTCTTTGAATGGATGTCAGAGAAGAATATAGGAATAAATAAAAAATAAAAAGCAAATATCTTAATCTCAAGTAGAAGCCTTGAAAAGTTTTAGACCAGATGAAAGTAATAGGCCATCCTAGTATACACAGTAGACATTGTATCAACAAGATTTCGTGATAATTACTCTGAGTACAAAAGTTTCAGAAGGGTAGGACTATTAGTTGGAATTTTTAAGTTTTTTTCCTCCGAGTACAGTTTTCCCACCAGTTGTGGGTTCATTTATGCTACATTTCTCTAGTTTATGAAGTCATGTGAGACAGTATCAAATCCTTACTAACGTTGAGATAAACCCATCTACGGCTTGCCTCTCATCCACAAGGTTAGTTATTCTGTCAAAGCAAGTAGGTTGGTTTGGCATGCTTTGTTTTTTAAAAATCCATGCTGACTATTATTTATCTTTCATTCTTCTAGTGCTTGCAAATTGAACATTTGATTGCTTGCTCTATTATCTTTTTAAGTACCGACATTAAGCTGACTGGTATGTAATTCCCTGGGCTGTCTTTAGTCCTCTTTTTTATACTTAAGTACCAGTGCTTTTTTTGTGACAGTATGGTATGGCCTCGTATGGTATACCATCACCTATTTTTCCAGCACACAGTAAAGGAATAACATGTCCCCCCACACATACCAGCACCTGTTTTCCTGGCACCATTAGGGACACGAGGCGGGGGGGTTTCCAGCTTCCAGCGTGGCATTTCGGCTCTTAAAGGGGGGTTGTGACTGCATTTCAGCCTTTTGGGGGGGGGGGGGGGCTCAAGTTTGCACCTGGAGTACCAGCACCTTTTTTCTTGCAAAAAAAGCACTGATAAGCACTATATATTTGATAAAACTTAAAAAACAATGAATAGTCTTGCAGCACCTTAGGGCATGTCTACACTACCACCCTAGTTCGAACTAGGGTGGTTAATGTAGGCAACCGAAGTTACAAATGAAGCCCGGGATTTGAATTTCCCGGGCTTCATTTGCATCTTGCCAGGCGCCGCCATTTTTAAATGTCCACTAGTTCAGACTCCGTGCCCACCCCACGGCTACACGCGGCACGGACTAGGTAGTTCAGATTAGGCTTCCTATTCCGAACTACCGTTACTCCTTGTGGAACGAGGTGTACCGGTAGTTCAGAATAGGAAGCCTAATCCGAACTACCTAGTCCGTGCCGCGTGTAGCCGCGGGCACGGAGTCCGAACTAGCGGACATTTAAAAATGGCGGCGCCCGGCAAGATGCAAATGAAGCCCGGGAAATTCAAATCCCGGGCTTCATTTGCAACTTCGGTTGCCTACATTAACCACCCTAGTTCGAACTATGGTGGTAGTGTAGACATACCCTTAGAGACTAACAAAACATGCAGATGGTATCATGAGCTTTAGTGGGCACAACCCACTTCTTCAGATGAACATGTTTCATCCAGTTACAGACTAACTCGACTACCCCTCTGAAACTTTTGTATATATTTAATCTCTCCCATCCTCTATGAGTTCAAAGAGATAACTGAACACATTTTATCTCACATAACTGAAGGAAAGGGGAAATGGAAGGAGCTGTAACTATTGTCTCTGCTCTCACCCCATTGCCATTTCCCTCTCTCGTGTTGCTGTGGAACACAAATTCAGAGAGAACAAAGAGTCGGATTACCAGCCGTGGGAGCCGTGAAGGTGAATTCGGAGGGACTAATTCATTAGGCCTTCAAACAAAAATGCATTGGGGAAGTGACTGAGAAAATGTAAATGAAAACAAATCGCAGGTCTCACTGTGGTGCACATTCATGCAGTGCTGAACCTTGAGAAGCAGCAGCCTTACAGCACATAGCACTTGCACGTTATGTCCTGAAAAAACCATGAGAGCCAAGGCTGCATAATCACTGTCTGGGCCTTACATGCAGAGCTGGCCCACAACATTTTGTCACCTGAGGCAGGGAGCTCAAATGGCGCCCCTTACCCCGTTTTCTCCTTCCTGCCTGTTATGTCTCTTGTGCCCTCCTTCCTCCAGCACAGCACTCCACCATACCTGTGCATCTAGAGCAAAGAGAATACATATGCACCAGCAACAGACACAATTTTCTACACTCTGGGTCCTAGTGGCCCCCGCCCACAGTCTGGCACCTGAGGCGGCTGCCTCAGTTTGCCTCATGGTAAGGCCAACCCTGCTTACATTGGCCTAGACCTAATTCTTCTGGGATCTCCCAGTTTACTTGAACTTTGCTATTTAAATTAATGCTGTAATCGCATGGGATCCCACTCAGTCCCTGCACACTGGGAAGCAGGGCAGATGAGAAATTATCTTTTACTGGACCAGCTTCTTTTGGGAAGGCCTGGTCCACTCTACAAAATTACATTGGCCTGACTATGTCTCTCAGGGGTGTGAAATAGCCACATCCCTCAGCAATGCAGTTAACCTAACCCAATCCCCATGTGGAAAGCATGAGATTGATAAGAGAATGCATGGATTGGCCTGGCTATCACATCCCAAGGGGGTGGAATAGCTACACTGACAGAGAGGCTCTCCTGTTGGTGTCAGTAACATCTTCCGTAAAGATCGGCAGCAATGTAGCAGCACTGCGCCACCTTAGTATTTTGAGTGTAGACAAGGCTAAACAACACAAGCTTTTGAGCTTACACAGGGCTTTTCTTCAGGGCCCAGAAATATAGAGTGCCACGATTAAATACAACGTGGAACAGATTGTTCAGCACTATGAACCATTCAAGGTGAATTGACTCATTAATACCTCTCCAGTCACAGGATAAAAAAACTGGGGTAGGAGGCACTTAGTGGGTTGCAGATTCTTATACAAAAACCATACATTCAGTGTCTCTGTTCAGGAAAAATATGAGTTTAAGCTCCCAGGCTCATTTTTGAAGGCATTGTGCAGGTTTTCTTAGAGGATGAAGGCTAAAGAAAAGTGTTCTCCCACAGATGATATTGAGTTTGTGTCTTAAGAGCACAAGAACATCCATTTTGGGTCAGACCAATAGTCCTTCTAGTTCAGACCCATGTCTTCCAACAGGGGCCAATGCTAGGTGCTTCATAGGCAATGAAAAGAGCATACAATTAAGTGACTGTCATCCATTCTCAGCTTCTGGCAGCCAGAGGCTAGGGACATGCAGAGCATGGGATGGCTTCTCTGAACATCCTCCCTAATAGCCATTGAAGGGATGCATTGTCCATCTAATTCTTTTTTTAACCCAGTTTTACTTTTGACCTTCACTATATCCCCTGACAAGGAGTTCCAAAGGTTGACTGTTCATTGTGCAAAATACTTCATTTTGTTCCTTTTAAATCCGGTGCTTATTAATTTCATGAGGTAACCCCTGGTTCTTGTATTACATGAAGGGGTAAATAACATTTCTTTATTCACTTTCTCCATACAATTAATGATTGAATAACCTCAGTCTCTTTTCTAATCTCTCCTCATCTGGAAGCTGTTCCATGCCTTTAAATCCAGTGGTGGGGAACCTTTTTAGGGTCGGGGCCACTGACCCTCAGAAAAATCAGTCAGGTGTCACACACAAGTGAGAAGCAAAAAAAAACCCAAAACAAACCCTCACTGCTATAGCCCCTGAATGAGAAGCAGAAAGACATTCCTCACATTCCCCTCACACATCAAAGCCTAACGGGGCCCAGACTAGTAGATTTTATATGCTCCACATAGTGGGGTGGCAGGGGAGGGGGCCTGGAGCATCAGCGCAGGCTCCCCAAAACTGGCAGGGGGACCTGAGCCTCAGAGACTGGATCCAGGGAAGCCAGAGGCTGCATCCGGCCCCTAAGTCTGAGGTTCCCCACCCCTGTTTTAATCATTTTTGTTGCCCTTCTTTGTACCTTGTATGTTAGGTACAATATATCTTTTTTGAGATGGGGGAAACTACAATTGCATGTTTAATCAAGCAGTGGGTGTACCGTGAATTTATATAGTGGCATTATGCTGTTTTCGGTCTTATTATCTATCCATTTTCCTAATGGTTCCTAACATTGTTAGCTTTTTTGATTGCTGCTATACATTGAGCAGATGTTTTCAGAGAAACATCCACAAGGATTCCGAGATGTCTCTCTTGAGTGGCAGCAGCTAATTTACATTCCCTTATTTTTTATGCACAGTTGGGATTAAGTTCTCCAATGTGCATTACTTTGCATTTAGTACATTGAATTATATCCACCATTTTGTATTGCAGTTTTCTCATTTCACATAGTTTCTGGAGCATTTAGTACACTAGATGGCCTACACCACCATAGTAGGCATGTGTAGGACCCAGGGATAGATTCTACCAAATGAACAGTCATGAAAAGCACATCATGGACTGTGAAATTAGGTCTCCCACATGAAATCTACCTATTGGAGGGGAATAGGAGAAGCAGGGCTGAGGCACCCTATCTGAGGACTCCTTCTGTGCACTAGGCTCCAGCTACGGCATGGGCAAATCTTCTGGCCTGCAGGCCGCAACAGATATGGAAATTGTATGAAGGGCCAAGCAGGAAAGGCTAGGGGAGTCTGTGTCTCCCCAAACAGCCAGGTGTGGCCCAATCCCTGGCCCATCCAGCCTCCCTGTCCCCTGATTTCCCAGGATCCCCACCCCCTATTCAACCTCTGCTGCCTGGAAGTTGAGCTCCCCCTCGCAAGGTTGCCTCAACACCGCTCCCCAGCAGGAACTCGGGGGCTAGACTGAACGGTCCAAGGGATCAGATGGGGGCCACAGGCCGTAGTTTGGCCTCCTCTGCTCCAACTCCTATTCCCAGCAGGGCTGAGGAGGGATGTGACTTAGTCTTCCCCTGCACTCCCACTCTTCGAAGGGAGATCATCCAGGAACCTCCCCACAGCTGCAGGAAGCTCTTCAGTTGGTGCTGTCAGAGCCCAGCTCTGCAAGTAGCACAGACGTGAGGGTGATAATCTCACAAGCCCCTTACTACACTTTTGCCAATCTCCTTCATGATTTCCTTAGGGATCAGGACCCCCACAGTTATACTACCATGACATTTCAGATTTAAACAGCTGAAACCATGAAAGTGGCTACTAATAAAATCCTATAACCATGAAATTGACCAAAATGGACCATAAATTCAGTAGGACCCCACCCATGGATACTGAAAATTGGTGTGAATTGATCATCACAGCAGTATAGTTAGGTCGCTAAAGACACTGTATAGACATCACCCTTGGGTTTCCATTCAGTTTCTCCAGTATTGTCAATTAATGGTTCTGTAGTAATAATAGTAGCTAAGATTTAGCCAAAGATACCGTGATGGATATGGAGTTGTCTATATATTTATTAATACTGTATGTTAGTCAGATTCATGGGGTGGTGATGCAGCAGTGTGGTCTAATAGTTGGCAAACAGTACTGGGACTAAAGACCTGGGTTCAATTCCCAGATCTACTACTGGCCTTGCCAATCACTTAGGGCAGATACCACATTTCCTCTAAAATCAGAAACCATTACAGAACAGCTGTTAAGCAGTCAATTACTTGCTTATCTTGCCATAGAGCTTCTCAACTATATACTATGGAATTTAGGATTTTTCAAAGCTACAAATGCAAGCTAACAAAATCTGCTGCAGACAACAAACTTTGCTTGTGTTTCAGAGCTTATCAAATGAGTTTACTTCAGGCATACACAAGAGTACTTCATAGCTATATTCTCCTGCTAGCCAATTAACACCTCATTAACTTGCACTCCTATATTTTAGAAACAACAAGAAGCCCTGTGGCACCTTAAAAACTAACAAATATATTATAGCATGAGCTTTCATGAGTAAAACCCACTTCATTCCACAGAGGCTAATGATATAACATATTTGTAAGTCTAAGGTGCCACAGGACTGCTCACTGTTTTTAAAATTATAGACTAACATGGCTACCCCTCTGAGACTTTTTCCCTATGTTTTAGGTGGCTCTGTCCTCAGAGTACCACACTGAAACACAGAACTACAGTTATCCTTACCCTGAAGATGCTGGATAGAAAGTCTGCCTGCCTAAGGGCAGAGAGTCAACGGTCTACCTATTAGTCTGTGGATGGTGAAATGAATTTTTTTTCACCCTAGTATCTCTCAGATGCTGGTGCACAAGAGCCCAGGGATTATTCACAAGCCAATGTTGCTATTCACTTTATTTTTTCCTTTCCCATTTAAATGGCACATGTCAATTTGGGTGGAGGTGACATCCAATCTCTCCAAAGTGTTCCAATGTTCCTGTCTCCTATAGCTTTGTGTAATTTTCTGCCACTAAAGTTGGTAGTTAAAGGATCAGATCGATGCTAATGCTTTTCCAAGAGTTGTGACCTAAACTCAGCTGTTGTCTTATACAGAGCTCACAAATACATAACTAGCACACAGGCTCAGATACCTTTTTAATTATACCAAGTTTGAGGGAAGGAGATTGCTATTAACTGAAGTGGTTTTTTTCTTCCATCCGACCGATTCACAAAAAGAAATACTTTTCAACTTCGTAGAGGAGCCTGTTATACTGAAAGAGTCCAGACACCTGATTCAATGGCCCTTCCTTGTTACATGCATGAACAGCTTTACACCTGTGCCCACTTTTATCACCAACCATATTAATACACAGAGTGCTATACTTCTCAAACTGCCATTTGTATGCAACCCTCTGAATTCAGCCTGCTTGAACAGACTTCTTGCAGTTGTAGTCAACCCTTTAACCACTGAACCAGCAACATACACAGCCTGGCTGTGTCCAGACTCAGGGGTTTTTTCGGGAAAAGTAGCCTTTTCCCGAAAAAACTTCCCCTGCGTCCAGACTCAAGCCGCGTTCTTTCGAAATTATTTCGAAAGAACGCGGCTTTTCTTTCGATGGCGGTAAACCTCGTTTCACGAGGAAGAACGCCTTCTTTCGAAAGTTCCTCTTTCGAAAGAAGGCGTTCTTCAATGTAAATAGGGCTTCCTCGAAAGAGAGCATCCAGACTCGCTGGGTGCTCTCTTTCGAAAAAGCGGATTGCTCTTTCGAAAGATCCGCCTGCAGTCTAGACGCGATCTTTCGAAAGAGGCTCTTTCGAAAGATGCTTTCGAAAGAGCCTCTTTCGAAAGAAGCCTGCAGTCTAGACATAGCCCCTGTGATTAAGAACTAACCCCAAAAAATGACAATGTGCCCAGTCCCACATTCCTTGTGCATCTGTGACAAAAGGACATACTAGTATTTGCACCACCTTGTGGCTAGATGCTGTAGCCCTGCTGACTGGCTATTGCGGTCTGCTAATGGGCCTCCGGGTCTTGCAACTCAGCCCTCTGGCCAGGTCACATTTAGTTTGACCCATGTCATGGTAGCCCGGAGTTCAACTTGATAATAGTTCCACAACATCCCATCAGGTCATCAGCCCAGATCCAGCCAATGCTTCTGGCCCTCGTGTCTGAAGCCTTCCGGTTTGCCTCCTCAGTGAGGCTGTTGGGGAACCCATCCCTCCCTCTACACTAGATCCCAGCACAGGGGCCATGTAGGAAGTAGTTTAAGGTCTGTCTCATCAGATCTCCTTTCTTCTCTGGACTTTGCCAGTCTTCCTCTCTCCTATGGGGATGCATATTGTCAGCAGGGGTCTGCCACAGGCTAGTCCCTGGATCCTCATTTCCAACGTAGCAAAAGAAAGAAAACTAACAGAAATAAAGACCAACATGAGTCCTCCTGTCCCACCGGGGTCCTCTGCTCCTCTGCATTTCCACTCCATGTTCACACGAGTGTAAGGCAACTTGGATCTCTGTTGTGCTCCTTTTGAGGAGCCAAGAATAAGAGATCTGCCTAACCTCCTATGACAGGAGCACTCTGAATGGGCTTCTTCTCCAAGTCTGCCACGCTTCACAGGTGTGCTAGGGCAAAGATGCCTAGCCCATAGCTGCTCTTTAACCCCTTCCTGTCTAGTATGGAGTTATATACCCTCACCACATCCAAAGTCAAAGGGGAGCTTTGAGTGCCTAGGAAGGTAGGCTTCATAGAATATTTTTGAGGGGAGTAAGAAATAGGGATCAACATACTTTGTATATAAATAAGACACTCGCTCCCACAAATGCCTTCCCTCAAATTCTAAACTGAACCTTTTCTTGAGTCCTGAGAAGTGGGGTTAACGTTTTCCCCTGCCTCCATTTTTGAGCAGTTCTGCACAGTCTGATTTTGGACTTGAAGAGCAACACAAGAAACAGCACAAAACAAACTGCTCACGTGGTATTTCGCCCCTGGGAGTGAGCAGGAATTCTTTAAGACAGACTAGTCTCAATTAGCACATTAAAACATTTTGCGTAGATTGTGGAAGCAGCAGGACAGAAACAACCCAACCACCAGTTTATCGACACAGAGAACGGCTGTGCCCTCTAAGGCCACATTGGGAGGGACTTTCCAGGCATGGTTTTAATAGTGACTTTTATTGACTCCTGCGCTGTGCAGTCAAGCCTAGCAGCACTGTCATCTGAGGGCGCTTCCCCCACAGCTGCAGCAGCTCAGTACTGGGGCCGGTGCAGTGCACCTTTCCCCTAGCCTCAGCACCCAACCTGGAGCTGTCCCAGAGCTGCCACTGCCAGAGGACAGATGATCATTCACTCCCCCCCCCCCAGCCTAGCCTGAACTTGCCCCAGCTCGGGGACAGGTACATCCACCCCAGCTGTGCCTGCTGGAGCTGCAGCAGCCTTGGAGAGGCACCCCTCACCTGGCCCAAGCTAGTGAGGTGAGTGGGAGCTGGGGTAAACCTCTCTGCCCCTAAGGCAGCTTGTACCCCAAAACTCTCAGCCCCACCCCTAAGTCTGTACCCCAGCCAGAGCCACCACCCCACACCCCAAACATCTGCCCCAGCTCTGAGCCCCTTCCCACATGCCAACCCCTTCCCACCACCCCCTGCCACACACTGTGTGAGCGGAATTACTTTTGTTATGTGATACATCACCTCCATATGGGTGCCCATAACGAAAGTCATTCCGCACATGGACACAAAAAACTATAGGGAACACTCCTGGGACACCCACCCCACCCCCACTCTTCACTTGAAACCCTCTCCTCTCCCCCAACTCCTTAAGATAAATGTGTTCCTAGAAGCAGCTTTTACTTTCTAGGATGGCCGCTTTGCCCCGTGCTGCTATCTATCTGTCACACAGCCTGCAAGTTCAGCCTCCCACACAATTAAGAGTGCGGCTCCATGTAAATGTTTCTGTTAAGGAGAAGTGATCTGGCTTTGAAGATAATGCTTCCCCCTCCATGCTCTCTGTCAAGTAACTGTAGTATGGAATACTGGAGTTTTTATGGGAAGCTGGTTTGTTTGTTTTTAGAAAAGATAAAATAATTAGCTGTTGAGAAGTCTCTGTATTAAAAACCTGCTCACTGCATATGAAATTAATTTGATGCTATAACCAACCATTTTGACAAATGGCAGAAAAAGACAAGCGTGAAAATTATAGTTATTTATATTCAGACAAATGGCAGGCGAGTCCACACAACAGCCCAACGGCAAAATAGCAGTAGCTCAGAGAGTGAAACAAATTAGCCTGGCATTTTTAATTAAAAGTGTTCTGCTTCCTGGAATGGACTGATCTTCCTGCCTTGTCTTTCACTATAGATAGAACAAAAGTACTTAAAATGTGCTCTGTTCATTTAATAAAATATGTACGTATCAAATGTACACAAATGCTTAAGTGAGTTAGCTTATCTTTTCGGCTTTCTTCTGACATATGTATTGTACTTTAAAACGTTGGTATGCTCTGCAATAACACCGAAGGGTGGGGAAGAAAGGTATGCTGGAAGCAACTTTCTGTCTTACCATCATTTCATTTTTAAAGTTTGGATATTGCAACTCACTCATACAGGAGGGTTCATTTCAGAGCAGATTATAAATAGGAAGTGCTCTGAATAAAACAATTTGCTTGCAATTTGTAAGAAGATTTTATTTCAGTGCTAATTGCAGGGAGGTCTGGAAGCCTTAACAATGTTGCTAATGCTTGGGCTATTCATAGAGATTTTTTTAAACCCTATTTCCCGCAATCAAATCATCTGAGAATCTCAATTTTCATATAAGAAAGGTTTCTAGCTTTCATAGCTTCAGAGAAAAACCTGATGGTGTGAACTTAAAACACAAACATGAGAAGACAAAAAGAACCCAACATGAATTTATTTTTTTAATTGCATGATTTTTCAGAATATTTTTATTTTCCAGGGCTCGGCCCAGACTTTTTGAACAGTTGTGGTTAAAAGTGCTGCTTATAAGTCTTGAGACATCAATACTCTCAATGGACCCTAGGTCCTACAAACACACCTGTTCCTAACTTTACTGTCATGGCTAATCCAATTGATTTCACTCCAGGTCTAACAGGAACCCGATAGTGTGTTGCCCTGCGGCCTCAACTAAAACAACAGATTAGCCCTGGTTTAGGAAAGCATCCCCAATTAAGAAGGGTTCCGAACTGATGAAAATGAAACAAGCGTTATTTCAATACTTGTCTGAATCAGAACTTGAGCAAAGTAACGAGTCTTCCAGCTTTTTCTAAAGAAAGCTCCTTTATCTGTTACAACTCAAGAGATATTGGAGTCATTGTGGAAAGTTCTCTGAAAACATCTGGCTCAATGTGCAGCAGCAGTCAAAAAAGAGGATGTGAGAGACCATTAGGAAATGGATAGATAATAACACCGATAATATCATAATTCCACTTTATAAAGCCAAGGTATGCCTGCATTCTGAAGACTAAAGTTCTGGTTGCCCATCTCAAAAGAAAAGATAAATTAGAATTAGGAAAATTATAGAGCAGGGCAACAAAAATGATGAGGGTTATGGAACAGCATTCGTATGAGGAGAGATTAGAAAGACTGGGAGTTTGCATTTTAGAATAGAGATGAGTAAAGGGGAATATGATAGAGGTCTATAAAATCTTGATCAAAAAAATGAATAAAGAAATATTATTTACGCCTTCACATAACATAAGCACTAGGTGTCACCCAACAAAATTAATAGACAGCAGGTTTAAAACAAACAAAAGGAAGCACTTCTTCACACGACATAGTCTGCAGAACTCATTGCCAGGGGGTGTTGTGAAGGCCAAAACTATAAACAGGGTTCTAAAAAGAAATAGGGGAGTTCATGGAGGATAGGTCCATTAATGGCTATTCGCCAGGATGATCAGAGATACAACCCCAGGCTCTGAGTGTCCCTAGCCTTTGCTTACCAGAAGCTGGAGAGGACAACAGGGGATGGATCACACTATTATTGCATGTTCTGTTGATTCCCTGTGAAGCACTGGCCCCTGGTGGAAGACAGGATACTGGACTAGACGGACCATTGATCTGACTCATTATGGCCCTTCTTATGTATAGATCCATTTGTGTTTACTTGTATTAGCTACAGGAGGTGAGAATATTCTCCTCCCCCTTCCGTGCAGGCTATATAGTGTCAGTCAGAAATCGTGAGGCCCATGATAATGGCTAGCCCATACCTAGAACATTTAAAGTTTGTGTATGGTGGCCAGTATATGGAATTTCAGCTACCTGACAAGTGGTGACTGATGAAGTAAATGGAGCAGAGTTGTGACTTGCTTAAATCAACCTGCTCTACACCAGAAATGGCTGGCTGCATTGTGGCTTAGCCAGAGCTCCACAATACCTTCTAATTTATTAAATCTCACAAGAATAGCCGAGTTAGACGGTAACTTTAAAAACAATGCGTGGGTCCTGTGGAACCTTAGAGACTAACAAAAATATACAGAATCGTGAGATTTTATGGGCAAAACAAAGTGGGTTTTGTCCACAAAAGCTCATAATTCTATATATTTTGGTTAGTCTATAAGGTGCCCCAGGACCATTCATTTTTCTAGTTTATTGTGGTGAAATTTGGCTTATTGTTGTCAAAAAAGGGGGAAAACATACACAAACCAGGATCATTGGAGACTCTTGTTCTATGCATATTTTTAATTCTCATCTAATCTCCAGCCACAAAATAGGCTCAAAAAGATAAGCAGTTATTTCTAATTAAAAAAAAACATTCCCCAACTGTTTCTGTCCATTCTCATTTGGAAACCAGCCTCATGGGACTTCGAAGCTTAGTTCACATTAGTTGCCATGATACAAAATGTGTTTATTTTTTCAGCACTGCCTGTTGAGAAATAAAGCAGAACTATAGTTCTGAAATGGATAATGAGATAAATCTTTGGGATAAGGAATAAACAGCTACTGTTCATTCGCTATGGGAGAAACCAGGAGCTTCTCAATAGTAAAGAATGAATTTTGTTTTTTCCCTTAAAACGGATATTTGACCTATTTGATATGTATGAAAATTAGTGAGACTGCTCCAAACTTATAGCATTCCTTAAGTGTAGAATAAATTGTCTATGCATTTACATCTAAATCCATTTATTAGTTTGGAATTAAATTTAATCAGGGTCAGACATGTCTTTGTCTCCTTTGATCTTAGCCATCTCTTCCAGCTTTTTCTATATTGTTAGCATTCATTGAAATACTGTGTATCCATCAGCAATATTTCAATGAGTTCATTTACTTGCAATATCTAAGTAAAGTGTTATTGTCACATGTTCCCCATGCTTTATGAAAATTGGCTTATGAATATGCATAACTCAAAGATAATTTATGCAAAACCAGTCGTGAAACATCAATATATCTGATGAAGATAAATATCCCATTTTTGTGTCTTATATATGAAGTTAGAAATATGAAGTGTGAATCTGATTTTAATTCTAAATGTGCTAATAAAGACCATTAGTGATGCTTTGGGAACACAATGGCTCAGTACTCAAACTGACGGTCCATGAATGGCAAGCCCAAACTGTGGTTTGTCCTAGAAAAGCATGTGACAATGTCACCTCGTACTAGAATCCATCTTGAATCTATTACTTTTCAATGGGAATAGAGAGATTGAACAAAGGGTTCTCTCCCTGAGAGAAAGTCTATTTAGGGAACAGAAAGCAATCAGGTCTTTGTTTTCAGATGGCCTTTGAAACTGCCTCACCCATCCTAAGGGTACATCTACACTGGGCAGCTTTTCAGGATACCAAAGGTATCCTAAAATAGCTACCCTGCGTTTTAACAAGCCGCCCATTATTTCATAATATTTTTCAAAATAACGCTATTTCAGCATCCCAGTAACCCTCAATTAAGGGATATCTCAAAATATCATGTTATTTTGTAATTTGGTACTGTGTAGATGCAACAAATTTCAAAATAGCCAATTTTGAAATTCAATCGAAATAAGATATTCAATTTGCATATTGCATATCTTATTTCAAGTTTAGGGTGCTGTGTAGATGCATCCTAAGAGGAAAAGCATGAAAAAACTTGAAAACAAAGAACTCTGAAGAACTCTGGAAAAAGCTGTTGACACAGCTAAACAGATAAACTCTTACTTGAAGCATTTTATCTGACACACGAATAACTGTTCAGAATGTGCATGTAATAAGTTTCTGAATATATTAGAATTAGCTGGTATTTTTTGTTTATTTTAACTTACTAAATTACTTTGATCTGTTTTCACTTGCAATCACTAATATCCGACTTTTTATACTTAATAAAACACTTTTTGTTTATTATCAAGCCCAGTGTACATAATTGTTGGTGGGGGAGAGCAAAGGAGCAACCACTGTGCATCTCTCTCTTTCATCGACAAAGGAGGCAGACATCTTATGAGCTTTCTCTGTCTAAAACTTTTATACAGAGTAAGACAGATTTATTTAAGATTTTGGTCCTCTTTGGGGGCCATGTTCCTGGGTGATGAGCACTTATTGCTGAGTTGGTTGGATGTCTGTATTACAATGTGGGGGAAAAGAGGGTGATTACCCAATTCTGTGCCTTGGCTATAGGAGACCAGCGCTTCTGGCCCAGTAAGACAGGGTGGTGGGGAGCCCAAGAGGGCAGGAAGGTGGGCAACAGTGACTTGATCAGCACACTGATGAACAACCCCAAGGGAATTTATGTGATCCAATTCGATTATTGATGTGATCCAGTTGCAATAATATAGATTATAGAGAGGGCAGGCTAGCAGCTCATTTAATTTTAAGAAAGGCCATTATGACACTAGAGGTAACAACTAATTTCTGCTCTTCCCCTTCATGAAACTATTCTGTTGGTTGTGATGAGGCAGTGGTATGCTGGTGCCTGGAATTGTGTCCATTTTTACTGGCAGATTATTTGACCTTATAGTTGTTTCCCTTTAATGGCTCCATAGATGCATGCAAGCTTGGGCATCAATGCTCCACTGTATCAGTCACATAGGCAGTGATTAGAGTAAGCACAGGTAACCAAGAATCAGAGCCAGGGGGCAGACCCAGGCTATCTAGAGAGAGCCAAAGGAGGAGCAGGGCTGGAATAAGGCAGGAACAGGAGCAGTGGTAGGCAAATGCTTAGAGCAGCCACTGCAATGCTGCTTGGTTTAAGTGCTACCTGATGATTCCTTCAGTGTGGCAGTGTAGCCAGTTAGGCAACCTACTACAAGACACCTGCACTCATCAGTTACCTAGAGACTGGCTCTGTAGTAGGCCCTGCTTCCTGACAGTACCCAACTCTGCCCCTTAATGGCACCTCCTATTTCTAGAGGGTATGTCTACACTGCAAAGTTAATTCGAAATAACAGCCATTATTTCGAATTAACTTCAATAGCGTCTATACATGCAAACCGTTATTTCGAATTTAATTCGAAATAGCGGAGCACTTAATTCAAATTTGGTAAACCTCATTCTACGAGGAGTAACGCCAAATTCGAAATAGCTAATTCGAAATAAGTGCTGTGTAGACACTTAATTTGAATTAGCTGGCCTCCAGCCCTTCCCAGTTTCCCCGGTGGCCACTCTGGGCCAAACCAGGAAACTCCTCTCCTCTCCCCCAGTCCCTTAAAGGGGTAAACTCTGACCAGACTGCATGTGCCAGAACCAGGCCTGCCAGCAGTCTCTGCCTCTGACCCAGTGGCCCCATAATGAGCCAGGCAGACAGTGCCAGCTAGCCGTCTCCCGCCCAGTCCCCCAGCATCCGGAGGCCAGCCAGGGGCCGTAGACGGCACGCACCAACCTGGACTGGTGCGGAGATCATGGACCTCATAGAGGTTTGGGGGAAAGCCCCCAATGTCCATGATCTCCATACCAGGCAGAGGAACGCGGCTGTCTATGGCCGCATAGCGGCCACCATGGTCCAGAAAGGCCACAGGTGCACCCAGGAGCAGGTGTGCCTGAAAATTAAAGAGCTGCAGCAGGGGTTCACCAGGGCCACCAGGGGTGGTGCCACAGCAGGGGCTGACACCTGCCCCTACTTCTCCGCCCTCGACGCATCCTGGGGGGCAGGACCGTCCACGCCACCCCAGGGGGCAGCGAGCCGGGACCAGAGGGCCCTGACCCAGGCGTGGCAGAGGGGCCAGCACGGAGGGTGCTATGCCAGCAGGACCCCCAAGCTGTCCTGGCACTGGAGTCAGCAGCGTCGTCAGGGGAGGCCACACCAGGTAAGTGCCATCACTGTCCCCTACCCGGGGAGGGAGACCAGGGACCGCACGTATGGGCCATGTCTCCCACGGATCATGCAGCCTCCTGTGCACGTGCGGGCACATGCCTTGCCACCTTTGGGCAGGAGGCTCCAGCTGCATGCCACACAGGGGCCATGGAACAATAGCAACACGCATCTGTGAAGAGACCTGATACACTCCTGATCCCCGGGCGGGACCCAGCAGGATGCCCTCCCTTCACATGCTCCCTCTACACAGAGGCAGGGGACATCTCCCCGCCTCGGCCGCATTACACGGCACAGGGGCATGGGTGCAGTCTTGGGACAGCTCCCACTCCTGGGGAAAGCCAGACATATCGACCAGGGCCTCTGGGGGTATGTCTACACTACAAAGTTAATTCGAACTAACAGCCATTAGTTTGAATTAACTTTAATAGGCGCTACACATACAAGCTGCTAGTTCGAACTTAATTCGAACTAGCGGAGCGCTTAATTCGAACTAGGTAAACCTCATTCTACGAGGACTAACGCCTAGTTCGAATTAAGGGCTGTGTAGCCACTTAATTAGAACTAGTCGGAGTCTAGCCCTCCCCAGCTTGCCCTGGTGGCTACTCTGGCCAACACCAGAGAAACTCTTCTGCCCCCCCTCCTGGCCCCGGAGCCCTTAAAGGGCCACGGTCTGGCTACAGTGTTTGTGCGAGTTGCAAGCCTGCCAGCACCCAGCCAGCAGACCCTGCACCTGGCACGACATGAGCCAGCCACCCGCTGCCACCCAGCCCTCCGCCTCTTCCCAGGACCAGGCTGGCGGCTCCCAGAAGCCTGCCCGGGGCCGCGAGAGGCGGGCACCCGCCTGGTCAGGTGCGGAGATCGTGGACCTCATCGAGGTTTGGGGGGAAGCCTCCAATGTCCACGATCTCCGCACTGGCCACAGGAACACAGCCGTGTACAGCCGCATGGCTGACAGCCTGGCCGCCAGAGGCCACATGCGGACCCGGGAGTAGGTCCGCTGCAAGATCAAGGACCTGCGGCAGGCCTACTCCCGGGCCTGCCAGCCAGGGGCTGACCCAGAGGCCTGCCCCCACTTTGAGGCCCTGGACCGCATCCTGGGGGCTCACGCTGTCCATGCCCTCTGGGTGTGATCGACCCCGGGGCAGAGGGCCCCATCCCGGACATGGAGGAGGAGGAGCAGGAGGACGCCGAGAGCCAGGGAGGCCTCCACATGTGAGTACCATCATGCTCCCCTTATGTGTACGGGAGGGTGGAGGGAGAGGGAGCCCAGTGACCGTGCGCCTGGGCCTTGCCCACCATGGAGCAGCAGCTGGGTGTCATGCAGTGGCCCTGGCCTTGCAGAGGGGGGCTGGGTTTCACCCACCTTGTCCCCAGGGAGAATTGACTGCTGCTCTTGTTTCACCACCCCGCCTGCAACAGCCACCCACACCCGGGCCAGCAGGCGCACCAGGAACCAGGAGGAGTATCAGCGGCGGCACCTGTGGTTCCTGGAGCACCAGCTCCGCACCCAGGACCACTGGGTCCAGTAGGACCTGCGGCTGCAGCAGCGGAGTTTGGAGGCGCTGGAGAAGCAGGGCCGTGCCCTCAGAGGCCACCTCCAGACCCTGGTGGACAGGTTCCTGCCTCCTCCTGCACCGACCCCTGCGGCCATCCCAGCTCTCGCTCCTCCTCCCACCGCTCCTCCCCCTCCCGCTTCCTCTGCACCCCCGGCCCTCCTGCCCACCCTCCCCCCCGACGCCCCCGCACCCACAGTGCTGTGAGACGGGAGAGCCAGCAGGACCCCAAGCCTGAGCTTTCCCTTCCCTTCCTCCCCTTCCTCCCCCTTCTAGCTCCCTCCTCCCAGGTTTACCCTTCCCTCTCCCACCCTCACTCCTCCCTTCCCCCACCCCAGTTATGTAAAATGAAAATGAGATTTTGGTTGGCAAAACAGGTATCTTTATTTGACATTAGGAAGGGGGTTAGGGAGAGGAAGGGGGGGGGGTGGAAGAAGGCCCCAGTGGGGCATGCAGGGAGAGTTCAGTCCTCCTCCTCCACCTGGAAGCTCTCCCGCAGGGCTTCCCGGATCCGGACGGCCCCCCGCTGGACTTCCCGGACAGCAGCGGTACGGAGCTGAGCGTAGTCGCCAGCCATGCGCTCAGCCTCAGCCATCCAGGCTGGCAGGAAAGCCTCCCCTTTCCTCTCACACAAATTGTGCAGCACACAACATGCTGCCACCACGGGAGGGATATTGTGCTTGGCGAGGTCGAGGTGGGTGAGGAGGCACCTAAATCGTGTTTTCGATTGTCCGAAGGCTCCCTCCACCACAATGCGGGCCCTGAAGAGCCTGGCATTGAAGGCCTGGTGGGAGGGGTTGAGGTGCCCCGTGTACGGCTTCATGAGCCAGGGCTGTAGGGGGTAGGCCGCATCCCCCACCAGGCACATGGGCATGTCCACGTCCCCGACCCTGATGTGGCGGTCAGGGAAGAAGCTCCCGGGCTGCAGCCTCTGGCACACGGAGGAGTTCCGGTACACCGGTGCATCATGTGCCTTGCCAGACCAGCCCACATTAATGTCCGTGAACTGGCCCCGGTGGTCACACACAGCCTGCAGGAGCACGGAGAAGTACCCCTTTCGGTTCACGTACTGGGAGGCCTGGTGCTCCGGGACACGGATGGGTATGTGCGTCCCGTCAATGGCCCCCCCCGCAGTTGGGGAAGCCAAGGGCGTCAAACCCCCGGATGACGGCGTCCGGGTGGGCGAGGCGGACCACTCTGTGGAGCAGCACCCAGTTGATGGCCTTGACCACCTGCAGAGAGACACAGCAAACCACGAATCACTGGGGCGCCCAGGTGGATGGGAGTGTTCGTGCCCTGGCACTGCCCCGCACGAAGCAACCCCCCCAGGCGGCGTGTAGTACGGCCGGGACAGACCGACCCCTCCAGTGCGGGGCACTTTCGCCTCCTCCCCTTCCTCCCCCCATTTTCCCTGGGGCGGCCCATCCCCTCCTTGCAGCCCCCCTCCTCCCCGGCCCAAGTGGCCGGTGAGTGCCATACCTGCATGAGCACTGCTCCAACGGTGGATCTCCCCATGCCGAACTGGTTCCTGACGGATCGGTAGCTGTCCGGCGTGGAGAGCTTCCAGAGGGCAATGGCCACATGCTTCTGGAGGGGGATGGCGGGCCTCATGCAAGTGTCCTGTCGCCGCAGAGCAGGGGCGAGCTACTCGCAGAGCTCCAGGAAGGTGTCCCTCTTCATCCTGAAGTTCTGGGTCCACTGTCTGTCTCCCCAGCGCTCCAGGACGATGCGGTCCCACCAGTCGCTGCTGGTATCCAGACGCCAGATGCGGCGGGGCATGCTGGCGTCCGGGCGCTGCTGCGGCTCCTCCATGGCCCCCAGGGAGGCCAGGCGGAGAGGCAGGGGGCTGACGTGCACCAGGTGGTGCCAGGCAGCTTCCAGCCATTGCTGGCAGGCTTGCAGCAGCAAGTCCAAAAACTGCACCAGAAAGCCCAGGGCGAGCTCTGGCTCCATGTTGCCAACTGCGGCGACGTCCCCAAAGGGAACCACCGACACAGAGAGGCACAGAGAAAAACGCTTTGCTGACCCTCGGCGAGGTAGGCAAGCAAGCGGAAAAGCTGAGAACCGGCTGTCCAGGGGGGTCCCTTTAAGCATGAGCCTCAGACAACAGCCACACAAAGCAACTACTGACCTGATGCCCTGCCGGAACCGGTTTCAGCTACCCTTAAGTGCGCCCCAGCGTCCAATCAGTGTGGACGCGCTAGTTTGAATTAGCAAAACGCTAATTCGAACTAGTTTTTAAGTCTAGATGCGCTAATTCAAATTAGCTTAGTTTGAATTAACTAATTCGAACTAAGTTAGTTCGAATTAGTGCTTTAGTGCAGACATACCCTGGGCAAGCACATCGGCTCTGATGGTGCAGGGCACGATTGTCCTCGCCTCGCATGGGGCGTTGGGCATTATCTACTGCGTTCCCAGGGAGAACTGACCACTCCCCTTCTTTCTCCACAGCCGCACCAGCTGTATGTGCAGGGAGCACCACCCCACCTGGGACATGCTCCCGCACCCGGGGGCTCCACAGGACCACCTCAACACGGCAGGGGTACTGAGAGCAGCACCTGGGGGCCCTATGAGCCCTGCACTGCACCATCCAGGGCTGGGTGCAGGAGGACCTGCAGCTCCGCCGGGAGCAGCTAGCCCAGGACCGTACCTTGTGCTCATACCTGAAGGTCCTGCTGCAGAGCATGCTGCCCCCATGCTGCCCCAGTGCCTGCTGTACCCCTGGCTACTGTTCCTCTCCCCATTCCTGTCCCCCCACCCGCCTCTCCCTCCTCAACCTCCTCACCCTCCTCCTCAATCTCCACAACCCCTACCTCAACCTCCACACCCTCCTCCCCATCCCTCCGGGGACGCCAAGGCCCCTGCACCCACCATGTTGGGAGACATATGACCCAATGAGACCCCTACCCCTGAGCACTGAGCTTCCCCTCTCCCTTCCTCCCTTTGCTTCCACCTTCCAGCTCCCTCCTCCCAATTTTCCCCCTCCCCTCTCCCACCCTCTCTCCTCCCATCTCCTGCCTCCTTTCCCCAGTCTCCCCAGAGTTTCATTCCCCCTCCCCAGTTTTGTTAAATAAAGACCGTTCGTGTTTATGAAAGAAATGTGTCTTTTATTTCACATCAGGAAGGGGGGCTAGGGAGGGGTAAGTGGAAGGACATGAAGGAGGAATGGGGCACGAGCCTCCAGTGGGGAGGACCGGGGTAGCTCTGAGGGCTCCTCGGGGTGGATGCTCTACCGCAGGACCTCCTGGATCCTGACAGCCCCCCGATTGACCCCCTGGATGGCAGCCTGTGGCAAGTGCAGCCGGGCTGATGGCAACGACCCCACAAGATGCACCGGCATGCCATGGGGCAGCTCTGGCTCCATGTGGCCGAGTGCTCTGGTGTCCTGAGTGCGAGCACTCAGGGCACTCCAAGACGGGACTGCTTTGCTGTCCCTCATCGAGGTAGACAAGCAAGTGGGAAACCCTGAGAACTGTCTGTCCGGGATGAGGGTAGGGTCCCTTTAAGCATGGAGCTCAGTTAGCCTCAGGCAGCAGCTCCCACACTAAGTCCTAACCTGATGCCCTGCCGGCACTGGTTCCAGCCAGCCTTAACTTCGGTTCAGGGTCCACTCAGTGTGGATGCGCTATTTCAAAATAGCAAAACACTATTTCGAAATAGGTTTTGTGTATAGATACGTTATTTTGAATTAGCTTAATTCAAATTAATTATTTCAAATTAAGTTAACTCTAATTAATGCTTTAGTGTAAACAGACAGAAAGTGCAATCTCTATCATGAAAATGCTACTTACAAAGGAGGATTTAGAATTTTTTTTAGAATAACTGCATTCAAACAAAACACTTTAAAATTTTATTGCCCACAAATTGAAGCATGGAGGGGCATACGAATATTTAGCATATCTGGTGATCCAACTACAATACTGCCATGCAAATGCCAGCTCTCTTTCAAGTGACATTGTTAATAAGAAGTGGGCAGTATGACCTCTTGTAAATATAAACAAACCCATTTGTATCAGCAATTGGCTGAACAAGAAATAGGACTGAGTGGACTTGTAAAAGGAGAATTGAAAATACTATTCCTTTTATCTTTTTTACAGTACAAATATGTGTAATCAAAAATAATATAAAAAGAACACTGTACATTTTGCATTCTGTGTTTGAATTGAAGTGAATAGGTTTTAAAATGTAGAAAACATCCAAAAATATTTACAATAAATTTAAATTTGGCATATTATTATTTTTAACTGTGCAATTAACCATGACTATTTTTAATCTAGTCAATTTATTTTGCATTAATCGCATGAAGTAGCTGCAATAACAGCCCTAATTGCCATAACACTTTATATTTATATTAGAAGAGTTCTGCTGCAATATGCTGAATTATTGCTCCCATCTGAAATAAGTATATGAAAAGCATGCTCATAGTTCATTCCTTATCGAGCCTAACAGAGAAAATGTGCCCCAATCAGTCAAATTAAAATGTATATCATGTCATTTTTCTGGTTTGCTATTTCCCATTATTACATCTTTATGGGAACTTTAAGAGAAGTTTCTCTTCTCTTCCTAGTCATGTGTATTATGTCTAGCACTGTAGTTTCGGGTAATATTGTGTTCTCTATTTGTGTAAGATCACAAATGAATGTCCCTGCAACATACATGGTTTCTGCAGAATTCTAAGAAAAATCTTGTCTCTGACAGACCATTATCCCTCCTACAGATACAAGGGCTAGTAGTGTCTATACTGCACTTCTGTAGTCACTTGGGGATTATGAAACAAGGACCATGCCCTGATTGACAAAAGTTTAAGGATGTGGCCAGTGCGTCATCAGCAGGAGACTGTCTCCTACTGATGAAGCTACCACCCTTCCGAGTGCTTTTATTTTGTCTCTCCTACTAACAAAGGTTATACCACATACCTGACAACAACCTGGCTGAAGTGGCACATCAATGCCTATAGATATACTTTTCATCATGCCAGGATCCCATGAACCTATGCTCAACTCCCCAACACCTAAGCTAGCTAGATGGGGTGCCACATATTTTCCTTTATTCAGGACATAGAAAAAATTAGGTCTGGTTCTAACTGCATTATAGCCTCTTTCTGGAAATCAGTTACACCTATTTATTTGTATTATAGTGATTCTTAGAGGCTCCAGCCAAGATCAGGACCTTACTGTACTAGATACTATACACATAAGAGACAGTTCTTGTCCCTAAAGCTAAACACTAAGGGCCTGTTGACATACGCAATTTGTACCACTAACGATCCTGACAGAGTTAAAGCCAAATAGTCCTCTAGAGTGGAATCAGTTTTACTGTATAAATGGTCTTATACCAATGTAGGTTATACACATATGGGAAGAGAATAAGTTATACCAGCAGAAGCTTCCTTTGTATTAATATAACTACTTCTATTGTAGATCTTGTACTGGTACAACTATGCTGATAAAAAACCCACACACCTATAACTGAGTTTTACTAGCACAAAATGCACATGTACACCGGGCCTAAAGAGACTTGGCTACGTTTACACTACGAGCCTCTTCCACAAGAGGAAATGCAAATGGAGCGCTCATTTACATTTCCTCCTTGGATCCCTTTTGCACAAGAGATTTTTGCACAAAAAAGCGTTGTGTAGATGGCTCCTTTTTGCCCAAAAACCTCCTTTTGCGCAAGAGGCGTTCTTCCTGAGCCGTTCTTGTGCAAAAGGGATCCGAGGACAAAATGCAAATGAGAGTGTGACACATGCAAAAGGGCACTCCACTTGCATTTCCTCTTGCGGAAGAGGCTTGTAGTGTAGATGTAGCCTAAGAGTGGAAGAAAGTATCACATTTTTATTTTGCTGAGACACAGATTGTTGATTTTGCCCAAGATAACACAGACAATCCATCCATAGCACATCTGGGAGTCCCAGTCCAATGCCTTAACCAGAATATTATCCTTCGAGTCTCTTCTTTCTCTGTTGTTTTGTTGGTTTCATTTTCCTGTCTGTAGCAATTGGAGAGGAAATATAGTTAAGGATTACCAGAGTTCAACAATACTCCTTTGAAGTTAGTGGCTTAGGAGGACTTTAATGCTAATATTTGGGTTTCTCTCTCACCCCGGGTATGTCTACACTAGAGTTAGTTCGAACTAACAGACGTTAGTTCGAACTAACTATCATAGGCGCTACACCTGCGCTCCGCTAGTTCGAACTTAATTCGAACTAGCGGAGCGCTTAGTTCGAACTAGGAAAACCTCATTTTACGAGGATTAAGCCTAGTTCGAACTAGCTAGTTCGAATTAAGGGGTGTGTAGCCCCTTAATTCGAACAAGTGGGAGGCTAGCCCTCCCCAGGTTTCCCTGGTGGCCACTCTGGCCAACACCAGGGAAACTCTATTGCCCCCCTCCCGGCCCCTGCCCCCTTAAAGGGGCACGGGCTGGCTACGGTGCCCGTGCCAGGTGCAAGCCTGCCAGCACCCAGCCAGCAGACCCTGCACCTGGCACGGCTCGAGCCAGCCACCCGATGCCCCCCAGCACTCCCCCTCTTCCCGGGACCAGGCTGGCGGCTCCCGGGAGCTTGCCCGGGACCGCAAGAGGCGGGCACCCGCCTGGGCTAGTGCAGACATCATGGACTTCGTCCACGATCTCCGCACTAGGCACAGGAAAGTGGCCGTCTAGGGCAGGAGAGCTGCCAGCCTGGCCACCCAGGAGCAGGTGTGCATGAAAATCAAGGGGGTCCACTGAGACCCCCGACCCTGAACCCTGAGCTTACAATGGCCGTCCTGGGTCAGACCAAAGGTCCATCTAGCCCAGTAGCCTGTCTGCCGACAGCAGCCAACCCTAGGGACCTTGGAGGGGATGGACCGAAGACAGTGACCAAGCCATTTGTCTCATGCCATCCCTCTCCAGCCTTCCACAAACCTTGGGCAGGGACACCACTCCTACCCCCTGGCTAATAACACTCCATGGACACAACCTCCATGACTTGATCTCACGTCCCTTTAAACTCTGTTCCAGTTCTAGCCTTCACAGCCTCCTGCAGCAAGGAGTTCCACAGGTTGACTCTTTGCTTTGTAAAGAACAACTTTCTGTTACTAATTTGAAGCCTGCTATCCATTCCTTTCCTTTGGTGTCCTCTAGTCCTTCTTTATGGGAACTAATGAAGAACTTTTCTGTATGCACCCTCTCCACCCAACTCCTGCTTTTAGAGACCTCTATCCTGTCCCCCCTCCGTCTCCTCTTTTCTAAGCTGAAAAGTCCCAGTCTCTTTAGCCTCTCTTCATATGGGACCTGTTCCCAACCCCTGATCATTGTAGTTGCCCTCCCCTCTCCCACCCTCTCTCTTCCCCTCTCCCACCTCCTTTTCCCAGTCTCCCCCAGTTTTGTTCAATAAAGACAGATTCCATTTTTGAACACAATTGTCCTTTATTTTGTACATCAAGAAAAGGGGCTAGGGAAGGGTAAGTGGAAGGAGGTGAGGGAGGAATGGGGTACGAGCCCCTGATGGGGAGGACTGGGCTGGCTCTGCGGGCTTCTGGGGGTGGAAGCTCTCCTGCAGCCCCCCAATTGACCCCTCTCCCCAGATGGCAGCCTGCGGCAAGTGCAGCCGGGCTGATGGCCGAGTGCTGTGATGTGCCCAGTGTGGGCACTCCGGGCACTCCAAGCCAGGACTGGTTTGCAAGCAGGGCACCCCTGAGAACTGTCTGTCCGGGGTGGGGGTCGGGTCCCTTTAAGCGCAGCCCTCGGCTAGCCTGAGACAGCATCTCCACGCTCTAAGTCCTCCTCTGATGCCCTGCCGGCACTGCTTCCGGCCATCCTTAAGCCCGGTTCAGGGTCCACTTAATGTGGACATGCTAGTTCGAATTAGCAAAACGCTAATTCGAACTAGTTTTTAGTTCTAGACGCGTTAGTTCGAATTAGCTTAGTTCGAATTAACTCATTCGAACTTAGTTCGAATTAGCGCTGTAGTGTAGACATACCCCCCCTGATTAAGTTATGTCACCCATTTGTATTCTTCTATTAACCTTAATCAACTTTTGTTGCTTCCCACAGCCCCATTTGAGTGTAAATCTTTGCACTGAACTATGTTTTGCTTATCTAGAGTTTGTATATACAAGAACTTTGATCTTCGCACAGAATTTTTTATCCTGATTTGCATGCAAGACCCATAGGAGCTGCGTAACTGTGTAACTTTATCTCACGAATCCAGCCTTCAACCTAATTCATATTAGATGAAAACAAATCCTAAAATACTCTACCCAGCGCCAATGCAGCATCTTTACACTGCACCACCTTTCGATCACACTTTATTTCTTTTTGCATTTAAGTGGATACTGCCAGGAGAGTAATCATTCAACATACGGACACTTTTCCATTATTTCATCCTCTTGTGTAAAAAAACCCACAAGCCTAGCAAATTAAATAGGAATGTAACTGCCAGCAGTGAGAGTAATCAAAATGTGTTTGCCAGATAAACCATTACACACTTAATCAAATCAAAACCACTTACACAACAAATTCTAATAGAATCTACACTTTTCCAGTCCAATATTATGCCATAACAAGAGGCAACCTCTATATGGCAGCAGTAATACAGTTGCATGAGAATTAGAGAACAAGAACAACATAAAATCATAGACAAACTATAGATGAGTGAAGTTCAAAGGGTTATAAGGTTTGTTTCAGAAATTATTCAGAACTCTAGGCTCCCCATGGCTATGTCTACACAGCAGCATTGTTATTTCAAATTAACGTCAGTTATTCAGAAATATAATCCTCATCTACACACAAGCAGTTATTTTGAAATAATGTTGAGCTAGAGGACTGCTTACTTGGACTCCTGTAATCTTCATTGTACAAGGAGTAAGGAAAGTCAGGGGAAGAGTGTTCTCTCAAAATAACTGCCATGTAGACAGCACCAAAAGTTGAAATAAGCTATTTCGACTTAAGCTATGCAATTAGCATAGCTCAAATTGCATAGCTTATTTTGAGTTTAGCCCTGCTGTGTAGACGTATCCCATGTTGCACAAAAAGTCTGATAGGAACAGAATGTCTTGAGATTTCCAGTGCTTCTTGGTTCTAGATAGGCTAAAAATATTTACTACATTAGAGAGTGTGGATTTATTCATAGTCATGGTTTGGGTTCAGGCTACTTTATATTTCAAAATTTCTGCTTCCAGTCACAGGTGAAAAGAACAGGAAAACGGGCAGTGTTATTGCATAGGAAAGTAAGCACTGGGGAAGTTTCATTTTAAGCTTTGAGCAAAGGGCAGACTTGGTTTTTATTTTACCCAAACTGCTTTGCTTGTTCCTAATACAAATCTATACATTATAGAGTTTTGCTAATTTGTGAAGAAGTTGGCAACATAAACAAGGGATATTTGCTAGACTCTGGTATGTAAACTAAAAAGTAGAGAGCATCTTTGTAAGCAGACCAGAAATTAAATGACCAAGTAGTACAACCTGTAAGATATTTTACTAGGACTTGTGTTTTGTAATGGATAAATTTGAGCTTGAACTCTTTGGAAATATTTTTCAGAAGCATACATCGTGGTAAAGCTGTTGGAGGGAAAGCATTAATTTAACCTTTTCAATCAGATGGGTATGGATGATACTTTAGATTTTTAACAAAAACATTAAGACATATGTCCATGCCCCATGAAGCATGGCCTAAAGCAGACTCTCCACACAGATAAGGGATAGTTGCACAAATAAACAGGAGCAAAATGTCACACTTACATTAATATGAAATCTTTTTGATCCTCCCCTTTGTCAAACTGGTTTTCAGACAACTCTAGGGTGGTTCTTATTTAATTTCTTAATAAAGCCAAATCATTTTTCAATCACTAAGACGTTGCTTTTGATGTCAACGATAATGAATTCATCAAGAGTCACACACATACCTAACTCTTGTCCATAGTGTCTGCATCTTCAAAAGCATGTTAGATATCAGTTGATCAGTTACTACTCAACACTATCCAGTTGCTTCATCTTGCAAGCTATAGATTGATCACATTTGCTTGTACAGAACAGGCTACTGAAATACAGAAACAAAGAGTAGGAGGTTTCTAAAGGGCCTACATGACTTAGAAGCACAAGTCCCACTGAAGTAACTAAAACTTGCATTCCTGCCCTAAGTCGCATGGGCACTTGGCAATTTTGTCTGTGGTTAGTGACTGAATGGGGAAAGCATGCTGAAGATAACCTCCAAAGCTTTTTAAAATGTGCCATGTATGATACAAAGGCCATTCCTACCAGCTGGCAATATGTTTTAATTAAGCTCTCACAAATGTAACTCCAAAGGGCCAGATACATAGACAAAGGAACAGTGATATCTGGAGAGCCCCTTCACAGCAGGCACATTGTCACTCACTCAGCACTTGGCCTTTTATGAAGTATGTCTGTACACTCTTGAGCCATCACATGGATCAATGCAACATTTTTTCTAAACTCTCATCAAGCCTGAGAAACTCACTGCACCTAGCACACTGTTCATAGTATTTATCCAAAACCACAAATCTGAGGTGTCTAATAAAAGCTTATTAGATCGACAAGGTGGATGAGGCTACATTTTTTACATTACTAACTTCTCTTGGATAGAGAGAAAGACAAACTTTGCACAGAGCTCTTCTTCAGGTCTGGGAAACCTGCATAGCATGTCACCACTAAATACAAGGTGGAGCAGACTGAAATGTAGGTTACCTACTCGTGCTAAACTATTGGCTCCACCTTGCATTTAGCGGTGGTGACATTCTATGTAGGTTTCCTAGGCCTGAAGGCGAGGTCTTTGTAAGCTCAAAACTTCTCTCTCACCAACAGACATTGAAAAGCTTCAGAGGGGTAGCCAAGTTAGTCTGTAACTGGAGAAACAACTAATAGTCTTGCCACACCTTAGAGACTAACAAAACATGTAAATGGTATCAAGAGCTTCTGTGGGCACAACCCACTTCTTCAGATGAATGGAGTTATTAAAGGTTCAATTTCCAGACATCAGCTATTTCAAGACAGACCCAGAAAAGAAAACAAGGTTAAATTAAAAAATATATATAGCCTCACCTACTTTGTCCTGGGACCAACCTGACTGCCACATGCCTGCATATAAAAGCTTATGTCATACTCAACTTCAAAATCCTTGTGAGGTGTTTGAATAGATGATATTTAAGGAATTATACATATGAATTAAAAATATATTTTAGAGTCAGTATTCTAGTGTGTTACACCTATGTTTTATACGTAACCATTTCTTCTTCCTCCTGTTATCCCTATCAAAGCATTATCACAAGTTCTGATAATGAGCCTATGATTATAACGAAGATATATTTATAGTGAAACAAAGGCTCTGATCCTGAGTTGTACCCAGTAAAGTTGTGTGCATATGTAACCCAGACACCTAGGCTATGTCTACACTCGCGGCTTCTTGCGCAAGAACATCTTGCGCAACGGTTCTTGTGCAAGAACTCTTGCGCAAGAAAACATGCCATGTGCACGCTGTGCTTTTGCACAGGAGCGCCCATGGCAGTATGGACACTCTCTTGTGCAAGAAAACTCTGGTGGCTATGTTAGCCATAGTGCTTTCTTGTGCAAGAAATCCTTGTCGAGCGTCCACACTGCCCTCTTGCGCAAGAGCTCCTGCGCAAGAAGGCTTACACCTGTTAAAAAAGAACGTAGCTCTTGCGCAAGAAGCCCTCTCTTACCACACCGTACTGTAAATTTCCTTGTGCAAGAGCAGGCGGGCAGTGTGGACACTCTGCAGATTCTTGCACAACAACGGCCATACTTGCGCAAGAAGTTGTGAGTGTAGACATAGCCCTAGTATGGTTCTCTGACCCATGCAGTGGCTCTTAGACCACAGCAACAGATAAGACCAAGAGACCTCTACAGCATGGGCTAGGAGTCAGTTGGCTTTTAGCTTAGAGGGTAGAGGCTCCTATACTCAGCACCAGAGATCTGAGGTTCAAATCCACCCGGTGGCAGTTACACATATACTACTCCTTCAGGGACAGCTTACCTTCTGCCTTAGGATTTGTCTACACTACCTCTTTTTTGCGGAAGAGGCAATGCAAATGAAGCGTTCATTAGCAACTTCTTACACTCCATTTGCATAACCTCTTCTGATGCTTTTTGCACAAGAGGTTTTTGCACAAAAATTAGCAGTGTGGACGGGTCCTTTTTGCGCAAACACCCCTTTTGCGCAAAATCCTTCTGCCTCAGAAAAGGAGGTACAGTATACAGATCTTGTGCAAAAGGGGGTTACAGAGTAATACTTCCGAGACTCCCGATCTAAAGCGATCACTCTTTAGAGCACATGCATAAGTTCCTTGTTCTTCCTAACATATGCAAGTGGGCAAGGCCACATATCATGACCCTAAGCTTGGACTAGTCCACAGAATGAGAAATTCCATATCACTGGAAAATTTTGATTTCGTAGCAATGATACTGTACCCCTAACAAGCAGAATTGAACCTAGGATCTTTGAAGCTTAGTGCATGTGCCTCTACCACATGAGCGAAAAGCCAGCTGGCTCTCAGCTAAAGCTGCAAAGCAGATTCCTTATTCTGTCTGTGCCACTAGCTGAGACAGTGACTCACACCCAGGTGGTGTGTGGGTTACAATATGTTTTAATTAAGCCCTCACAAATGTAACTCCAAAGGGCCAGATACATAGAAAACAGCTAAACAGTGATATCTGGGGAGCCTTTTCAGTGCAGGCACAGACATTGTCATTCACTCAGCACTTGGCCTTCTGTGTGTACAGACTCGAGCCACCACACGAATCAATGCAACATTTTTAAACACAGCTAAACATTGCTTTAAGGAATATGCTGACAAGCTCTTTAGCTCCAAAGGCCTCTAAACAAATACTTTGTTATCAGAAAGGCTTTGAGAGGATAAAAGGATAAAATCCCTTTTTCCCCAAAAAGACTGAACTTTCATAGAGACTGTCACATGCATTGCTGTATTACCTAGAAGCAATACGTTCACTAAGTTTCTTTCCCACTTGGCCAACTTAGCTACTTTGTCCCTCGATTTAGCAACGTGTTTGTTTCCCTAGTGAGAAAATCGGTGTCAAAGTATCCAGTGACAAGTGTAATGACATTCACTGCCAAACACAATGACATTCAGAGAAAGAAATCACCAATAGTGATAGTTACAAAATCATTCACAAGCAGCTCGGTAGTGGTAATAAAACCCATTCCATGCTCTTTTTACTACGTTCTTTTGCACACCAAGTCCATGTCATTACACCTAAACGGAACATGTCTTTAGAAGGACTTCTTTGGTTGAAAAGCTATAGTCTCCAGGCAAGGAAAATAAGTTTGTAGAGGCTAATTCAACACTTTACTATTGTCAGGCTCATTTTGGAGAGAGCAGCACATTAACCAGGGCGGGCTTGGTTTTATCCAAATGTGTTTTTTCTTGCTGCTCTGTAGTAGGTAGCTCACCCTGCGATGCAGAGAAAGATGGCTAATGAAGTTGGCAGGGCAGGAGAGGCAAGTTAGCTGAAGTCAAGAGCTGCGCGGAAGAAGGTGTGGTGGGTATGATGAGACAGGGCAATGTGCCCCAGAGGGGAGGTGGCACCATACCTCCCATGCCTCTAGGGATGAAGCCCTTTCTACAGGAGCAATGGTGGAGCTAGCTTGATTCCAGCTCCCTATTTATTCCTTCCCGTGACTTAACCTGGGGTTAGCTACCCAAATGTTTTCAAAAATCAACCCCAGGGGATTGGGGTCTAGCTAGTGAATTTTTGTTTTTTAAAATCTACTTTCTTGGCTCCTTACAGAACCAAGCTCAGGTCAGGTGAATGCCCTTTTCCCCTTGCTCGCCCTTTCACTAACCTGCTGGCTCAAACCTAGGCTGTCAAGAAAGGAAGATTCAGCTGAAAATAATCACCCCAGCCAACTTGGGCTCCAGTCTACAGAGCACCCAACCACTATGCAGAGAGGACTGCAGTTTCTTTCCCAATGAGCAGAGGGCATCAGCCTGATGATGACAGCGTCCTGTTGTTGTTACTTCTGGTACGTAACAAAATGAAAAAGAGCACAGAATGGATTTTATTAACTCTATTGACTGCTTGTGAATGATTTTGTGACAATACTTGCCTGAGCACACATGTGTGTGTGCATGCATGTGCATGTCCCTATGTTTGTGTATTAGGGCTGTCAATTAATTGCTGTTAAATCATGCAATTAACTCAATAAATTAATCACTGCTAATTGCAGTTATAATTGCACTGTTAAGCAATAGAATATCAATTGAAATTTATTACACTTTTTATGTTTTCCTACTTTTTCAAGTATGTGGATTTCAATTACAAGAATACAAAATGTACACTCCTCACTTTATCATTTTGCAATACAAATATTTATGATAAAATATAGACAAATAATATTTTTCAGTTCACCTCACACATACATTGTAGTGCATTCATTATTGTGAAAACACAACTTACAAATGCAGATTATTTTTGTTACATGACTACAATCAGAAACAAAACAATGCAAAAATTGTAAAACTGTAGTGCACTGCAAGTTCACTCAGTCCTACTCCTTGTTCAGCCAATCTCTAAGACAAATAAGTGTGTTTACATTTACAGGAGATAATGCTGCCCACTCCTTATTTACAATGTCATCTGAAAGTGAGAACAGGTGTTCACGTGGCACTTTGGCACATAAATACCTGGCAAAGCTGGCTCCTAGATATGCTAAACATACGCCCCTTCATGGTTTTGCCACCTTTCCAGAGGACAGTTTCCTTGCTGATAATGCTTGTTACAAAAAAATGCATTAATTAAATTTGTAACTGAGCTCCTTGGGTGAGAATTGTACATTTTCTGCTCTTTTACCTGCATTCTGCCACATATCATTCTCGGATGATGACCCAGCACATGTTCATTTTAAGAACACTTTCACCACAGATTTGACAAAACGCAAAGAAGGTATAAGTTGCATCTCTCCAAACTGGGACTCTCTGCTCTAGCAATACAAATGTTCCAGGACCAAAGAGTCCTGGTAGAGGGCTGGGAGCCCTGAGGTCAGTAGGGCAGTGAGTGGGCTGTTGGCAGTGGGGTTGCCCTGCAGGACTGGGAAACCTGGTGGGGCCGATGGGGGGGGGGGAGGGAAGCCAGTTGGCAGGCCACTGGCTAGATGGCCATTGGCTGGGCCAGGCCTGGGGTGGGCCAGTGCCAGGGGACCAGAAACAATCTTCTGTGGTCTGGCAAAATTCCTTACCTGGGACCAATCAGGTCCCTAGGGTGCTTGATACAGGTTGGACCTCCCTGGTACATGTGAGATTTCTAAAGATAGCTACAGCACTTGACCCAAGGTTTTAAGAATCTGAAGTGCCTTCCAAAATCAGAGAGGAACAAGGTGAGCCTGCTTTCAGAACTGTGATGTGGAAACTACAGAACCTGAGCCATCCAAAAAGGAAGTCAACCTTCTGCTGGAGGCATCTGATTCAGATGATAAAATGAGCATGCAACAGTCTGCACAGCTTTGGATCTTTATCGAGCAGAACCTGTCCTCAGCATGGACACATGGCCTCTGGAATGGTGGTTGAAGCATGAAGGGACATATAAATCTTTAGTGCATCTGGTAGGAAAATACTTTGCAGCATGAGCTATAATAGTGCCCTGTGAACACTTGTTCTCTGTTTCAGGTGACATTGTAAACAAGAAGCAGGCAGCATTATCTCCAGCAAATTGTAAACAAACTTGTTTGAGTGATTGGCTGAACAAAAAGTAGCATTGTTGTTTTGGTTTTGAATGCAGGTGTTTTTGTACATAATACTACATTTGTAAGTTCTGCTTTTATGATAAAGAGACTGCCTTAGTGTATTTGTATCAGGCGAATCTCTTTTGTTTTTACAGTCCAAATATTTGTAATAAAAATAAGCACAAAGTGAGCATTGTACATTTTGCATTGTGTGCTGTAATTGAAATCACCACATTTGAAAATGTAGAAGACATCCAAAAATATGTAATTAAATGATATTCTATTATTTAATAGCACACTCAATCATGATTAATTTTAATTGCTTGACAGCCCTAATACATTCTCTGTAACTTTTGTATAGTGACTTTTTTATTCTTTTCCAGTGTTTAAATAGCTACATCTAGCGACTCTTTAGGGTTTGTCTGGTGACTAATATGTGGAGTTGGCAACACTGCCCTTGGCCTCTATTTTTCCCTTCCTTCCTCTGCTATTACAATTAACTTTGTGCAGAAGGTGAATTACCCTTCAGAGACCATGGGAGCCAATGGATTAAAAAATTATCATGGACCTGTGGGTATTTTAGGTGCTCACCCCCTTTATGATCTGGCCCTTTGAATAGGAGACAATGAGGACAGAGGGGAAGTAGTAAGGATTCTTGATTTGTCTCATTGTTATCCTCAGAGTATGACACTGTCAAGTTTTCCACCCTGAATCAGAGGAAGGACAACTAGCTCACTGCAGGGACTCATACCAGGAAAGAAATGCCCCTCCCCCATAACATTTCTATTTGAATTTGTTTTTGATTGAATTCTTTGATTAGGGTCTTAGCAACAGCACAACTGGAACTTCCCACAGGTTTAATCTGGCTCTTGTGATCAGCTGTAATCAGACATTTTTACTTCCTAAAGTGGGACTGATAATTAAAGCTAAATCAATACAAAAAAAGCTCATTTACTTGGAGAAAACTCCCCCACCACCACCACCTTCCCAATAATCACAATTTGTGATTTAATAAATATGCATGATTAAACATACAATGCAACTGATTTTAAAAGAATAAAAAAAATCAACTTGTATTGGTATTTGTGGGAGATGTTCTAATGTTATAGATTAATTGACCTGAAGCATTCAGTAGAAAATACTAAATCCTCTGCTGGTTTGTGTAGCCTAATATAACTCTTGCAGCATTAGCAGCTACACAAGAGCACTTTCAATTTCAAAGCCTTATTTCCAGGGCTTTATAAATCTTTTATCATTGTATAAAACTACCAAGCTTACAAGCTTTAGACACATTCCAGGCAAGGTTAGATAGAGGAAAGCAGCTAGAAGCTCTCTGCCAATTTTACTCTCTTTGTATTATATAAGTTAATTGGGAGCCAGCCAAAAGGGATGGGAGTCCTGCCCAGACCCCACACTCCAAACCCACTTCCTGGCAGCCCCCTCCCACACATTGAACCCCTCATTTTTTACCCCATTTTTTTGCTTCTCACGTTTGTGCGGCCCCAGACTGATTTTTTGTAGGTCAGTGGCCCCCACTCCAAAAAAGGCTCCCCACCCCTGAACTACATAAAGCTACCATTGCACCCATTGAGAAAGCAATGGGAATCCCTAAGAGTATGTCTACACTGCATCCCTAGTTCGAACTAGGGATGCAAATGGAGACAATCGAAGTAGTTAATGAAGCGGGGATTTAAATATCCCGCGCTCCATTAACATGATCTCGCCGGCTCGCTAGTTCGAATCACAGTTGATTCGAACCAGGAAGTGCGCTCCGGGACGCGTTAGTTCGGACTAAAGCCCTTAGTCCGAACTAATATTACTCCTCAAAAAATGAGGAGTAACATTAGTTCGGACTAAGGGCTTTAGTCCGAACTAACGCGTCCCGGCGCGCACTTCCTGGTTCGAATCAGCTGTGATTCGAACTAGCGCGCCGGCGAGATCATGTTAATGGAGCGCGGGATATTTAAATCCCCGCTTCATTAACTACTTCGATTGTCTCCATTTGCATCCCTAGTTCGAACTAGAGATGCAGTGTAGACATACCCTAAAGCATGTTTCTGCAGGCAGAATTAGGTGCCTGACTAGTGTTTCAGTGACTATCATGCATCCAGCTAACAATTCTGAACTGCATGAGGGTTTTAAATATTAATTCTACTAAGGCAAAAACAAAATTCAAGGAAATTAACCAAATGAAGGCACATTATAGCAGGGAGAAAGGCCCGGAGGAAATGAAATCTGAAACTCTTCTGTTTTGATGAAAGGAGCAGAACTTGGCCTGAGACGCAGATTAATTTTGAATTCTCATTCCCTATTCTTTAATATCTGGAGTTCAGTTTTTAAATGCTTGAATTAAAGCACTCAGATTCCATGGTGAAGAGAGCTAACTACAAAACAGTGAGATAGAGATAATTTGGGAATTGTCTAATACACCTAGTTATTAATGATATGTTAATATTTTTATATTACTTTGATTTTTACTTGATATAGAGGCATTTACAGGCTCAGACAATGGGTACAAGTCTTTATAAGTGCAAATGAGCATAGAGGTATAATTATTTTATACATGAATCATGTTATTACACCACCAAAGACTAGTCAAAAGCTGCAGTTGATGCTCAAGTTGGATGGTGGCTTATTTAATAGAGAACTAGTATTAGAGCTAGTCAAAACTTGGAATTCCTGTTCTGCATAAGCCAGGGTTTTCAGGGATTCCAGGGTCGTTGGTATGGAGGACGGAGCCTTGTAGCACTGAGACCTTGAAAATCTATAGATCCTGGAAGTTTAGGCTTCCCAAAAGCCCACCATGTGACCAGGAAACTAGGCAAATTTCCCACCAATTTGCCTGTGATTTGTGCAAAATTTGCCAAACCCAGCATATTGCTCTGAACCATTTTATGGTTGCCGAATAGGCATACTTCAATTAAACCCTGTTTTCTCAGAAAATTTGAGTCCAATTATTATATACATTCTGCAAAGTTGCCTCTGCCTCACCATATTTTCTATAGGGTTGCCAGATGGTCTCAACAAAAATACAGGACACATTTGAGATTACATCACAATCTACATAACATCTTATTTAGAAAATACCGGACATTTATATTTTCTCAATTTGTTTCCTGAACAGAAAGCTCAAATACTGGACTGTCCAGTTCAAAACCGGACTACTGGTAACCCTAATTTTCTGGGTGCTACTCCATGGGATGATTTTGCTCTTTTAAATCTTTTCTGGTTTAGATCATTTTCTTGGGGGGTAGAAATTATTCTTTTTTTATCCTGGGATAAGGGAAGAGTCTCTCTTTAGAACTGATATTACTCCAGCATATTGAATATTTTTGTATTTAAATGTGCTTATTCATAGATTTTTAAGGCTGGATGGGACCATTTAATCATCCAATCTGACCTTCTATGTAACATAAGCTACATAATTTCTCCAAGATACTCCTGCACTGAGCCCAGTAATTGAAGTTGGAATAACAAATATTATCCTGAAAGCCTCTAGATATGAAGACGTTAAGAAAGGGAGAAACCACCATTTCCCTTGGGAGTTTGAGACAATGATTAACACCCTTCCTGTGAAAAAATTGTGCTTATTTCTCATTTGAATTTGTTTGGCTTTAACTTGGTGCTATTGGTTCTTTTCAACTTTGGGACAGCCAGGAATTATTTGAGATGTGGTCGAAATGTGTCTGACTCAATGAAAATGGAAGAGATGATGTTCAATAGTGTATTGATATATTTCAATTTCACTTTTCCCTGTCTGTGGAGCTATTAAAGATCACTGCAGCTTTTGTAGGCAGATTTATTTCTTTTGAACTCTATTGAGCTATCCAGCTGATCCGTTTTACTGTTATAGAAAATTAGATGCTTGATGGTCTCATTTTTCAGAAAGTCTGGTGGGTACATGGTTATTTGTGCCATAATGCATCTGAAAAACCTCTCTCACCTGAATAACGACACATGGGATTTAGAGGACATGATGCAATGTTTGAATGGGTTTGTTTATTCATTGTTAGTTTTGAAATTGTGCTTTCCTATACTAGAGTGAGTGGCATCAAACAGGTGTCAACTAGACCTCTTTACTCTGCACCCAAAGCAAAACTGGCAATTTTGATTTGTTTGGTTTTTTGCTAGTCCCTCTCTGAATGCATATTTTTGGAGTGTTTTGCCAAAATCCAAATATTATGAAACAGTTTTTACTTGGAAAAAAAATCTTTTTTCCCCTTGAAAGCAACCAATCCATTTCCTCCCAGAGAGAAGAATTGAGTTCCAGTTACAGAGCTCATAAAACCTGGTCAAAGATATCCCAATGAGCTATTCCCTCTGTAAGGGTATGTCTACACTAGCTCCCTACTTCGAACTAGGGAGGCTAATGAGGGCAACCGAAATTGCTAATGAAGCGTGGGATTTAAATATCCCGCGCTTGATTAGCATAGTCCCGGCCAGTCGCCATTTTGGAAACTGACTAGCCTGAAGTAACTGCCCACATCTACATGTGGCAGAGAAGCGCGATTCCGAGATAAACCCCTTAGTTCGAATTAACAGTTAAACCTCATGGAATGAGGCTAGTCAGTTTCCAAAATGGCGACCGGCTGGGAATATGCTAATCAAGCGCAGGATATTTAAATCCCGTGCTTCATTAGCAATTTTGGTGGCCCTCATTAGCCTCCCTAGTTCAAATTAGGGGGCTAGTGTAGACGTACACTCAGTCTACCTCAACTAGCCCTTCCACTGGAAAGGCCCTGATGAGCAACCCGCTAGCAACCTCCATAATAATGTTGTCCTGTTCCTTTTTCTCCTGCCTACTACCTCCTTTCCTGTTTTTCCAGAACTTCTTCCATCCACTATGTCATTCACTGCAATTCAGTGTCATTCTAATAGGGAGATACAGCTAGTACAAATGGAATCAGAACATCCAATAATCACAAGCCTTTGGGTCCACCTGCTGAATTCAATTGCTGTGAAGAAATATATCCATGGTATTGATTCAGAAACACAAAAAATCAGCTCATCAATTTCACTAATAGCAACAAATGATAGGGATAAATATGTTAATAGTTCAATACACACAGCAGAGCAGAACCATTATGTCCCCCTCCACTCCAAATAACAAGAATATAAGCATCCTTAATGGGCTCTTTGACAGTGGAGTTTTCTGTGGGCCTTCAGTATAAGCCTCGCTGCTGCTCATAAAATATAACTTAATTAGCAGCAGTAGTAGACTCTTTTCCTCCAGGGACTGGTTCCTATATGAGGATGACAAAGATGCATGCTAGTGCAGACAACACATGCTCTGTGTCCATTACTCCATCAGTTTTCAAAAGAACTGAATTCATTTATCTTTACACTTACAGATATGAAGATCCTTCAGATTCTTAATTTAAAAAAATGAAATTAACTTCTCCAGGAAACTATTAACTATTGCATTTTTTTAAAGCCACCCTATTTGTGAGTTTTACCTTATTGAATTTACAGCAACAGCTAGAAAAGAAGCAATATTCCCAGAACTATACTAACACCACTGATGATGCTAGTGCACAAATAGAAACATAAACCAAAGAACGATGTTAGTACCTAATCCATACGAGGCAGACAAAAAGGGAAAAAATAACATTTGCCCAAGGTAACCAGACAAAAAAAAAATGGTCAGGGAAAGATAGATTCTAAGTTTTCGTTGGGAAAACACATTTCTGCAAAATTGGTGGAATAAACACAGCATGAGAGAGAGGAGAATACATGTCCAGTCAAAAACATATACCTTATTGGTGCTAAGCAATCACTTCTGCAGCATCTGAGGTGAGGCCTTTCTTTGGCCGAGGAAAATGAGTTTAGACAGAACTTGGAGGCAGTGCTGGTTTAGGTGCCTCATTATTGCTGTAAAGCAGGCTTTTTCTGTCCATGGCCTTCGCGTATAGCCCATCCTGCCACACAAGGCCCCTCACAGAAAACCCAGACTGTAAGATACTCAGAGAAGCATGGGAAGCACAATGCAGCTTTCTGTAAAATGGAATTTGGCCTTGTAGGCATCATAGAACAGGGAGGTGAGCATGAAAAAAAAATAGAACACAGCTGCAAGAGATAAATAAGACTCTCTTGACCAGTCCTTGAAGGCAGGGAGGTAGGCATAGGGAGATAAGACGCAACTGCCATGCACACTGACCATGCCCACACCCAGCACTGTCCACGAGGCCATCAGGCGGGCATCATGAAAAATCCTATAGGGCAGTATTTCACATTACCTCATTACTAGCCTATTAGGCCCGGCCAGGGAACTGACCCTAATAAGGTACCGGATATCAGGTTATGTTATAAAATACCTTCAACCCCTTTGTTCGACGGAGGTACCGTGTATTGAGGGCACGTGGTTTTTTTGCCCAGCTGAAGGATTGATCACCCTGAGGCTGCCTTCCCCACCCTTCGAGTCAAAGATAGGGGTGCGCGAGTCCTGAGCATGCTCCGAGTTTTTGTGTGTCTTCATGTTGTTATCATTGCTGGATTTGTAAGTATTACTTAAATCTATCAATTGTTAGCTTAGTCAGTAGTTAAGTTGTATTAATCATATCTTGTAATCTTGTGAAGTATAGATCATGTAATTTTGTGCTGTTTGATAGTGTTATGTTTTAGGAGTTGTTAACCTGTAACAACAAAAATCAATAACTAACTCCACCAGCTGTCCTAAAGTAACATTAGAAGGATTAGCTGTAAGTGGCCTTTTTTATTATTATTATTTTAGCTTTGTTTTTTGTATTTTTCGTTTTTTATGCTGCGCTGCGTTAAGCGAATTAGGAATAGTGATTTAATATAAGTAAATTGTAATCTAGGAATTGTAATCAGTTAGGTATAGTTGTGTTCAAGTTTTCTACCCTGTAAAAACATTAGGCAATTGTTAGTTAAAAAGACCATTTTCTAATTGTTGGTTTTGATAAAAGAATCATTCCACTTAATAAAGATCATTTGTTTTACACCATCATCCAGTAGTTTTCACTAGGTAATCGGCTTTAGCCCTTGAGGCTTCCACCACATCACCAAACCAAGGTGTAACATGGCGTCACGAACAGGATGTGGTGAATGCCCCTGGGCAAGCAGACCCCCGACTGAAACTCAGGAAGATGTATTCAGTCACTTAACGTATCACAAATTGGGAGATAATGAGAGTAATAACCCCTCAATGATTTTTAATATAAAAGTAAGGAACTGGGCAAGCCTTAAAAACATGGGCAGGCCTCCTAACAATGTCTTCTCTGAGGTGTTTGTTAAAGACACACCTCTCTGTCATGTTTATCCGGAAGAGGAGACAAAAGGCCCCGCCTGTGTAACAACAGGGTTAAAAGGGAACGAAACAGACCTGGCAAAACTTTTGACCGCGGCAGAAATTTTTTTAAAGAAATCTGATAGCCACGTGTCAGCCACCCTTCCAGCTACCCCTGTTATCCACAGTAGTCCAGGGCACACTCTCTTAATAAAGTTAGTTCAAAAGTTAGAAGAATCCCGAGAGCAAAAGAAATTAAAGCCTGATAAATTTAAACTCAAGAAAGTAGCAGAAGTTTTGAGGATCATGTTTAAAATGACCCTCTGAAAATTGGACTCAAGCCATGCAGCGCTAAGTTTTGCTGCGTGTGGGGCTCAGCAAAAAATTGAGGCTAACAATCCCAACCGAAATATAGATGTGCCTCCGGAGAAAAGAGCTAGGCCAGCTAAGCCCCCCCTCTTATCCATGAGAAGCTCTCGAAAGTTTAAAAAACACCAAGCACCCCACCTTTAGCAAAAGAACCTGAAGTGGAAGTATTCCCAGTAGCCGTTACAAAAACAACATATGATGCAGCAACCGGACTTACTAACCAGGTCACAGTTCTATGCAACCGTTCCTGGACCGAATTAAAAGCCCTTTTAGAGGACATGCAGCGTAATGCAGGAGAGCTCCCCACAGTATGGTTGGAATGTGTAGCTTTAAATAACGGATCAAAGGTATTAAATAAAGAGGAAGTAAAACACCAATTTTGAAATAGACTTAACAGCTTGTGAG
Organism: Pelodiscus sinensis; assembly: GCF_052426305.1. Taxonomy (NCBI): domain Eukaryota; kingdom Metazoa; phylum Chordata; order Testudines; family Trionychidae; genus Pelodiscus; species Pelodiscus sinensis. The sequence goes on along the minus strand of NC_143064.1, from coordinate 15,986,974 downwards.
AAGTGTTCCTCCAAATTCTCAAGGAAGGAATTCCTGCCGACCATCAAGCCATATTGGCCCTACGCATTTTGGTTGGAAACGTATACACAGAACACAACGCAGGAGTAGGAAAGGGCTGCCAAGCTACTTTAGGAGATTCTCAAGCCCTTGTTAGCAAACAGATAACTACAGCCTCTCTGGCTGGAATCGCAGGCAACCCAAGGATGTTTCACAACACACAAGTGGGGGCCGTCCAGAAAAAAAAACAGTTAAAACCTTTCCCCTCGCACACTGTTATAATTGGCTTGAGGGCATGAGAGGACGTAACCTAAAAGCCACCCTAAAAGCCAACTAGTGGGAATTGAATTTGAAGATGTAATCACTAGAAGCTAATTCTGCCCTAACAAGGAGACACATTCTGCAACATAAATCTCTTTACAGAGCATGAGCAAGTGATCCACCCCAGAATCAGCAGCATAGATCAACTGCTGCTGCATGGATGTTATAAAAACCCTATACTGAGAAGTTTAAAATTAGTAATAGCTAACTGCAATAATACACATTCGGATTTACATACTGAAAAGAATTAGGAGGTGTGGGAGCTAATTGGAAAGCCCACTCTCCTTGCCAAATTAATACTGGATAAACTTGTGTCATTGAGAAAAGTCATTTAGCAGGACTCAGAATGGACCATAAGAAGGAAAAAGCATGTGAAAGGGGAAGGCAAGAAGTTTGGAGCCCTATGGGCATAGTTGAAGGAATGAGGAAAGTAATACAAACATTGAAAAGTTACTAGGAATGAGGAACGTTTCCTTTGAAAAGACAAAGCAAGTGATTTAAGAGAACGTGAAGGTAAAAAGTGAACTCTGTGGGAGTGTGGAAGGAATTAAGCGATTGTTGTGGTGTGTGAAGGGAAACCTGCTTTAAAAATGACACCTCGTTTCTTTGTAGCCTCTTTCTTAAGCACTGTGCAAACCATCTAGGCAAAGAAACAATCAAATGTAAACATTTGTCTATGGACACTTTTGTTAAATCTGCAAAAGAAAAATTAAGGATTCTACTGAACCTTAATTGGTTAACTGCATAAAAGAATGAGCTCTATATATTGTAACTTTATTTTGTGAGTTTCAAATGAACTAGTTTTATTTTGTTTTAGATAATGTCCTCTTGCTTAAAATTGCAAACAGAGAAAGCACAAATTGGTTAGTGCTTGTGTTGGGCATTCAACTTTTAAGGTTAAATTTGCTCTCTAAGAAAACCAAGTTATTGTTTTAAGAATCCAAGCCCTGAAACTTCACTGTGTCTCTGTTCAAAGCTGAGTTGATAACACTTTTGGCTTTCTTTCAGATCCAAGGTTCTGCGTGGGTACAGACTTGTGCCTGCTGTCGCACCCTCTTGAGTGAGCCTGTAACATTAAATATGATTCTTTTCAGGAAAAGAAAAGCTTTTTGCTTGCTGGAACAGTAACTGGCCAACCAACACCTTGTGCTAAGAAAAAGCATTATAGCTTCACACATTAAGCCTGATCTGTGGTACAAGAGGGAAACTGAGGCATGACACTGTTGAGGAGGGCTAGCAATTCTGAGGTAATTCAAGGGAGTGGAAGGTCACGAGTACTGATGAAGCGCCCTTGTTCTCTGAAAGTTGCAGCTCGCTCGCCCATGGAAGTAGTAAGGAACTAGCTGTAACCGGTTCCCCTAACAGATCTTAAGCAGTATTTTAAGTTATAATAAGCCACCGCAACGGGGGTAGAAATATTTTCTTCTCTTTCACATCATCAGAAAGCGCTGGTGCCAGCTGAAGAAAAACAACAAACAACAACAACAATAAAACCATGGTTCTGTGTCATAACATAGTAAGTTTGTGTTCTGTCTTCTGTCCAAGTTTGTCTTGTGTGTCTTAATTGTAATACGTATTGCAAATGTCATTGTGTGTAGGATATTAGTGTTTTTATGAAAGGATATTTTAAGTAATGCAGAAGCATGAATTTAAACAAAAACAAAATTAATAATTGGACCCAATCAATCAATTGGCAATCAATTAGCAACTTTAAAGTTTAGTGAAAGGATAATAGTTTAGTAATTGTTTAGGCTAGGAGAATGTGAACAATGTCTCCACAGGTGAACAAAAAGAAATTGGAAAGAAGCAAGAAGTGCGCCATGTGAACAGAAAAACTAGGAGTGGGGTACCAACCCCTCCCCACCGGATTGGCTTTGCTTTAACAGTCAGACTAAGTTCCCTTTTATTAACGTCACTTAACAACAATAGTCTGGAATCTAACCAGTATTTTGTATTATGATAAATATCGAGAAAATAATCCACAGGTTACCCCCACTCCTATTCCCTATCCCGTTTTTGTTTGTAAACAGGAATTTTGTGTGTCAGATGGAAACCAATCTCCATAATGACGGTAGCCTGCGTATAACCCCATTTTACTGGTCGGATGGAACTGGCCTAACCCTCGTAAAGGCAAGTGATGGATCTAGGCTCTGATGTAGCAACCATCCTCACCTTCACTTATTGTATCCAGGACACTTTTAGCTTTGTGGAAATCAAGCCTACTCTCAGCTGCCCAACAATGCGAAAGGACACGGCCATGTAGCCATTCAAGGAGGAGGCATTTATGTATAGGACTCCTCACTGCCTCGTTTTGTAGGATGGAAAAACCGGGATTTGTCCTCACTCTGGCAGTCAGTAGGCACCTGGTTTGGAAAAGCAGCTTTAGCAATATCCACCTAGAATCCTGTTGGAAATCTGATAATGCGAGAACTGCTTGAATTGAATGTCCTGGCTATTAAATGCCTCGGTAACCAAACCGGCAAAGGACTAAAATAGTTATCAGATAAAACTGAAGAAATACATGTATATGTTATGCAAAATAGATTAGCTCTTGATTACTTGTTAGCAGAAGAAAATGGTTTTTGTAGTTGGTTAGATGAGTCTAATATATGGTTCTATGTTTAAAGATAAATGTTGTATAGAAATTAAGTCAATTAAACAAAATGTAAGTGATGTAATTGAGAATAATGAGCAAATTCTAACGAATGTCAAGGAATCATGCACCTTTTTCGGACTGGAATGGCTAGACTCATAGTTTGGTTTAGAACGATACAAAGAACTTTTTGCCTCCATTTTCATCACATTCATAACATGTATTGTTTGTCTTGTTCTAGGATGCGCTGTTTTAAAAGCCTGTACAAGATGCATTGTTGCACAAGTGCTTCTCATTGAACAGAAACCTTTACTCAACACCAATAAAGGTGGCAATCAGGAGGAGGTATAATCGGTGGCGTTTGGGCCGCTCGGCCATGGCCACGGGGGCATGTTGTAAAGCAGGCTTTTTCTGTCCATGGCCTTCGCGTATAGCCCATCCTGCCACACAAGGCCCCTCACAGAAAACCCAGACTGTAAGATACACAGAGAAGCATGGGAAGTACAATGCAGCTTTCTGTAAAACGGAATTTGGCCTTGTAGGCATCATAGAACAGGGAGGTAAGCATGAAAAAAAAATAGAACACAGCTGCAAGAGATAAATAAGACTCTCTTGACCAGTCCTTGAAGGCAGGGAGGTAGGCATAGGGAGATAAGACGCAACTGCCATGCACACTGACCATGCCCACACCCAGCACTGTCCACGAGGCCATCAGGCGGGCATCATGAAAAATCCTATAGGGCAGTATTTCACATTACCTCATTACTAGCCTATTAGGCCCGGCCAGGGAACTGACCCTAATAAGGTACCGGATATCAGGTTATGTTATAAAAGACCTTCAACCCCTTTGTTCGACGGAGGTTCCGTGTATTGAGGGCACGTGGTTTTTTTGCCCAGCTGAAGGATTGATCACCCTGAGGCTGCCTTCCCCACCTTTCGAGACAAAGATAGGGGTGCGCGAGTCCTGAACATGCTCCGAGTTTTTGTGTGTCTTCATGTTGTTATCATTGCTGGATTTGTAAGTACAGGCAGTCCCCGAGTTACGCGGATCCGACTTATGTCGGATCCGCAGTTACAAACGGGGCCGTTCCTCTCCCTGGTCTCCAGCAGACCAGGGAGAGGAAGCAAAGCGGCGGAACACGTGGGCAGCGGACAGGGATGTCCGCTGCCCACGCGCTCCGAGGCTTGGCTCTGCTTCTCCCCCCCCCCCGTTCCCCTGATCTGCAGACCAGGGGAACGGGGGGGGGGACGGGGGCAAATCAGAGCCAAGCTGCGGAGCGCCCGGCCAGCTGACAGCCCAGACGCGTCTGGGCTGTCAGCTGATCGCGCGCTCCGCGGCTTGGCTCTGCTTTGCCCCGCCCCCCATCCCCCTGGTCTGCAGACCAGCGGGACGGGGGGGCAAAGCAGAGCAAAGCCGCGGAGCACGCGGGCAGCGGACAGCCACGGCGCGTCTGGGCTGTCCCGCTGCCCCCGTGCTCCGTGGCTTTGCTCCGGACACCTGTGTTACAGCAGCTGGGGCGCTGCCATTTGGTCCCGTAGCGCCGCTCTGGGCTCTACTGGACCAACCGGGCAGCACCCCAGCTGTTCTGCCCCAGGCGTCCTGATTCAGCCACTGCTGGTCAGATTCAGCAGCAGCTGAATCAGGACGCCTGGGGCAGAGCAGCTTGGGTGCTGCTGGGTTGGTCCAGTAGCGCCGAGGAGCGGCGGCGCTACTGGAGCAACCCAGCAGCACCCCAGCTGCTCTGCCCCAGGCGTCCCCAAGTCAGCCACTGCTGAAACTGACCAGTGGCTGACTACAGGAAGCCCCTTCCCCCGGGCTTCCTGGAATCAGCCGCTGATCAGTTTCAGCAGCAGCTGACTTGGGGATGCCTGGGGTTCTTAAGTTGAATCTGTATGTAAGTCAGAACTGGCGTCCAGATTCAGCCGCTGTTGAAACTGATCAGTTTCAGCAGCGGCTGAATCTGGACGCCAGTTCCGACTTACATACAGATTCAACTTAAGAACAAACCTACAGTCCCTATCTTGTACGTAACCCGGGGACTGCCTGTATTACTTAAATCTATCAATTGTTAGCTTAGTCAGTAGTTAAGTTGTATTAATCATATCTTGTAATCTTGTGAAGTATAAGCAAGTTGCATTGTATAGATCGTGTGATTTTGTGCTGTGTGATAGTGTTTAGGTGCCTCATTATTTGCTCACTCGTCTTTATTACTGTGTGCATTTGTGGCCTTCGGCAAGATTTTAGCCCTCAATTTTCAATCTTCAAAAAATATTACAATCAATAAGCAGGGAGCAAAAAATATAGCCTACTAATTATTTAAAATTAAGAATTACCCATGTCCTTTTTCTCCTTGCATTACACTTAACACGGGGTTAATTTAAAGCGGTACTGTATATTAAATCTCACAGATTTTTACATGTGGCAGTCTTTCTATTGAGTCCTTACATGTAGTCTTCCTTCCTTATTATTATACTGAGGGAAGGGCCACAAGCACTTTTCTCTAACAAATGAAAAACATTTCTATAAAATGTTAGGTAGCCTTTAATCATTTGAGAGATAGATTTGGCTTTTAAAATGAAACCTAGCACCTCTGAGAAAATATGAATTTAAAAAAGTTGGGTTTATTTTACTGTATTTTGTAGGAAGACAGGCTATTAAAAAAAAAGATTCACTTAAATTAAGAAGAGTTTCCTACATAGACTGAATAAAGAGGAACACTTCATCTTTTTTTTATTTTAATTAAAGAATTTCCTGCCAAGACCGTTTTTGCCAGAGAGACTTAACAGACTTTCTACTGAAAAGCCAATTTTAACTGACATACCAGCATTCCTACATCTTACAGTATAGCCTGAATCTAAGATGTCTTCATTAATTATACATTGTTCTTAATGCATAATTATGTAAAATAACAAATTTGGTCTGATTTAGTTGTTTTGCCTTATGTGGCAACAGTACATTTATATTTAATAAGGCCATAGTAACAAAAGTAGAAGGCTAAAATCTCTATAATGTCCATGCTTATGAAGGCAGTAAATAAAAGATACTCCTTTGGGTCCTTTGAGGTAAATACAGCCATTAAAGAGTGTATCCAAAAATGACTTTTTGTAGAGGCAAAATAAAAAAAGAAAATGTTCAACAATTGCACAACAAAAAGGGTTGTCTCTCATCCCCCTACTCGCCCACTCAGGAAATTGCATCAAAGCCATTTATTCAATATAAGCTTTTGGCTGAAACACTCAATATTGTTTTTCTTTGCCAGCAATAGCCTATATATTTTTAAAAGCATTTTGCAGAACATCTTTCAGCAATGTTCCTAACAGCCTTGCAGGCTTCTTTATGATGTTGCAACATCCAGAGCTCCCCTGAATCTCTTCACCAAAATTCTCAGTCTATATGTAAAATAATTTAATTGCTCTTTTTGGAGTAAAAAGGAGACATTGGGCTGTTGCGTGCAAAACACAACAAAGGAAGTAGCAAATAAATAAGCCTATTATTATTTTTGGTGATAGCACCTATGATAGATAATTTCCAAACACTGAAGAGAGATAGTACCTGTTCTGAAGAGTTCTCTACCTAAGGACAGGCAAGTACAAAGAAGCAAGGAGAAAGAAACAACAAACTTAGATACACGTCAACTCAATTCAATGTCGTCTAAGTAGTTTTTTTAAAAAGAAATTACTGTAATGAGCTCAAAGAGCTTTTACCAGATATACAGAGTATATCAGTGCAGGAGGCGGGGGGGGGGGGGGGGGGGGGAGGGAAGACAATGTAAAGCTTGACAACCAAATAGGCAGGGGCAGCATAGAGTCTTGAAGGCAAAACTAAGGAGCAACAGTATGTGGCTGTGATGGTGTGGAGGTCACCCCGGCCCAAATATTAATGATAGCCATGAGCATAAATAGAGGCTCACTCAGCTACCCCCAGGGATATTTGTTGCCTCAGGCTTAATCCAACCAATGGTCGCTAGCACCTTTCTTCAGGACATTTTTTCTGCATCTGAGAACATTGGCCTCTGTTGACGGCGGGAAGAAGTAACTTCCTGTGAACGTAGGTATGAGAGGAGGATAGCATAAGGGCAGCTGCTTTCTCTTCAACCACCACTGTGAGGATGGGACTTTACAAATAGAAATTACTTGTCCAGATTTTCACACTGCTTGCTATGGAAAGCTGCCACCTGTATTTAGTACAGTGGAGAACAGTAATTAAACTATCATCATCTATCCCATTTATACTTTCTTACACATCTTCTTCGATGGTTGAATCTTTCTCATTTCAGCCAAAGTCAAGGCATTCTGTGTTTCCACATCTATTAAAGCACTACAAGATCCCTTCTCTTAAATAATGTACTTTTCTGTATAGGGTATTTATCCTGAAGGTGCAGGGTTGAAGATTTGGGTACACTGTACATCAGAGTATCTCCATCAAAGTCAGCTCAGGATCTTACATTTTCTCTCGTCCATGAATTAAAGAAAACAAAAATAAATTCAGTCTATTCTTGGAACATATAATTTGGCATCACCACTTCATTTTTCCTTCTAATATCACCTTCAGATTTTCAATAAACTTAGTCATGTGTAAAGATGGTGACCACTATTTTGTTCTAAGAGTTGCTTCTGCAAAGTACACACACATGCGCTGCTCTCTCATAGAGGCTTTACTTTTGTGCTTTGTTATTTTTTTTAATATTCATGTTAGACTGAAAGTTTAACTTTTGATCTTTGTGTGCGGAAATAGACATACTTCATCCCTACTTCCTCTGCCTCTTTCCAGTGAAAGATCTTTTTCTACTACTCTAAATAAATAAGAGGGAATTTTTGCCAAGTAATCTGTTTTTCTCTCCCACCAATGGTTTGACCTCTCCCTTCACTAACCTCTCTTCACCTTGTGTGCAAATATTATACACTGTTTTGGAGATAAACTTTTACTTTGGAAGTAGACTTAACAAAAACTAAGATAATCAATATTTATATATTTGTTTTCATAAAAGAGGGTAAAGGAGCTGGATAACAAATATGAGAAAAAACCAAAGACGAAGAAAACATTTAAAATATTAAATTAAAACCATTTATCTGAAGCAACAGATAAGTTAAAGGACTTTGCAACAGAAGGAGAAGGTGACATTGATGAATGGAACAATTTGGCAACTGAAAGTTAGTGACCATGAGGAGGAGGAGAGCAAGAGAGGATAAATAAAAGGAGAGATATTGGCGGGTAGAAGAAAAATAAGGATGGCTCCGTGTGTGTAGAAATAAAGGCAGAAAAACATAAGGGGCAAATTCATCTCTGGCCTGAGTAAAGAGATTTCAGTAGAGTTAAAACAGGTAAGTTTCATTTCAATATTTTGGGACCTAATTTAAGTACTAATGAGCTCTTTCTCTCACTGAAGATTTTCTGCTCTTTCCTTTCATGGAATGGTTGGTTCTAAGAGGCAAAGAAAACCAATACTATTCCAGCTGTCATTTTAATAAAGACAACATCCCTTACCAAAATTAGGCATCTTTACATTGATTCCAGTGAGTTCTGTTTCATGCTTTTTGTCATGCGAGGTAAGGAGGTATGCAAAGTGCTATCCATAGAAGGGGAAATAAAATTTGCTGTAAAAGGGGCTGCGTCTAGACTACGGGAGTTTTCCAGGATGTTGGAGGTATCTCAGAAAAACTCCACCACGTCCAAGGGAACGTGTCTGCTCTTCTGCTTTTTTTTGCAGAAGAGCAGACGCGTTCTTTTGGAAGCTCTGTCTTCCTGTTCCCACGAGGAAGAAAGGCTCTTCAAAAAGAGGAGAATTTTCCAAAATTTGGCCCAGCGTAGACGGGCCAAATTTCAGAAAAGTCTCTTCTGACAAAACTATCGGAAAAAGGTACACAAATTACGGAGCGCAATTTGCATACCTTTTTCCAATAAAGCATTGTAGTCTAGACATAGCCAGAGAGAAGACTGCCCACCAACAGGAAAATTAACACATGCATCATGCTGGAGGGATTTTCTCCTCCACTAAGTTTATACCACAGAAAAAGGCACTGAGCATTCATTATTTGTCAAGGAACATTAGCCTATTGCTCATATAAGCTTTCATATATAAAAGAAAGACTGTGGCAGGATTGAACATCTCCAAACAATCTGAGCAGTTATCAGAAAACATTTATTTTGATGATTCTTTTCCTGGGAAACTGATCCTAAGTCACACGTAGCCCCTCGCTCCTTCATTAGACCTTGAGTCAGGAACAAAAACACAAATATTCAAGACTATAGGTATCTCTGAAACACTTATATAACTTCCATCCACCTGATAGGCTGTATATTTCCCTGCATTACTTATGTGAAGCCTAACTGATTTGGCTATGTGTCTAAAGCAGTGGTCCCCAACGTGGTGCCCGCGGGCGCCATGGAACCTGCTGGGACATTTATGTGCTCCCGCCTAGCACCGCCCCCGGGAGCGCGGCACATGCACGGCCCCTGCCCCGGGCAGCCCGGCAGCCCCATGTCGCGTCCGCCACCCAAAAATGTTGGGGACCACTGGTCTAAAGCCTCATCTGATTAGTATACAGTGAAAGAAAACTTGGCCAAAAGTACTTGTATGGCAAGAGCATCTGTAACCCCAAAGCCCCTCAAGGTATTTTACCAGCTATTCTGTTCTACTCAGGTTTTTCTATTGCAAACGTTGCCATGGTATCAGTGTCTTTCAGTAGCACATTATGCCACATTAGTAGCAGCTGTCATGTGCTGGATCTGACCCCACCACCTTCCTCAACCCAAAAGAGTTGTCACCATCCTTCTCTACTCCATCAATAATGCCAGTCTTGATTATCCATTTGTGCATATAACTCACAAACATCTCATTTTCTTCTGTGCTGCCTTTTCTACACGCTACACTACACCCTTACTGAACTAATATGCACGGCTACAGTCTTTACCTAAACACCAACTTACATTAGGATACCTACAAGAAATCAGCCAGCTCAGTTGTGGGACAACTTGAAATGACATTTCACCATTAGGAGCTGCAGCCCCTGAGCTACTCAAAGTCAGGCACAGATATTGTCTGTAAGGCTATGTCTAGACTGCAGGCTTCTTTCGAAAGAGGCTCTTTCGAAAGCATCTTTCGAAAGAGCCTCTTTCAAAAGATCGCGTCTAGACTGCAGGCGGATCTTTCGAAAGAGAAATCCGCTTTTTCGAAAGAGAGCACCCAGCGAGTCTGGATGCTCTCTTTCGAAGACGGCCTCTTTACATTGAAGAACGCCTTCTTTCGAAAGAGGAACTTTCGAAGGAAGGTGTTCTTCCTCGTGAAACGAGGTTTACCGCCATCAAAAGAAAAGCCGCGTTCTTTCGAAATAATTTCGAAAGAACGCGGCTTGAGTCTGGACAAGGGGAAGTTTTTTCGGGAAAAGGCTACTTTTCCCGAAAAAAACCCTGAGTCTGGACACGGCCTAACTGAGCACTCAAAACCTGAGGCCTACTACATCAGTGAATACTTCTGAAAAGGGTGGCCTTTTGTTCTCCCATTATTCACACATGGAATTAACTTTGTGAAATGCTTTGTACTTTCTTATTGCCTACATTTATGCTGTACTGCATTGATTGGGTTGAATTCTAAGCTTCCTGCCCTCTCCCATAATTGATTTTTCATGTAAGATTCAATACAACCCTTAATAGCAAATTATCTGAAGCTATAGGACGTGAAACCCAAACAGGTATTCTGAGCCAAATGGGGATTACTCACTGTTGGGTGCTTCTGTGTATTCCCGTCTGGCTAGTTTCATTCAGATCTAATGCCCCCTTTCTCACACTGTGCCCCTCCATTTTTTGAGACTCAGGGTGCTTCCTCCTCTGGCCAGGAGGAGGAGCTTCAATCACTATATTCTATATTCCTCCCTGTCTGGAATATCAAATGGCACTGGACAAGGTGCCTGCATACCACTCCAGAGAGTTTTCCAACCCCAGGACTGTGCCTCTTTCCCAGTGGCTGAGAAGAATCTGGAAACACCCACACCTCTGGGTTCCAGCCCAGGAACTCTATGTTCCGCAACTATGGCAGGAGTCTCAAAGTCCCAGCCCGTGGGCCATTCCTGGCCAGAGGAATTGATCATCACCCCGCCCTGTCCTTCCCATGGCACCCGTCCTCACAAGAACGCGGCTTTGTGGATCACTGAGGGGCCTGGCATGACAGCAGCAGTCATTCTGTCCCTATCCCCACTTCCTGCAGTGGGGAAGTGGAACACCGTGGAGCAGGTGCGCTTGCCCATTGTACTCCGCTTCCCCCCACAGTGCCTGCTACCACATAAAGTGCAGGTAGGTGTGATTGCTGCTGCTGCAGCAGCATAACGCCAGGCCGCTCTCCCTCCATGATTAGGAAGGGGTGGTGCATGGGGGCCAGTAAGGGACAGTTCCCCCAGCCTACCAAGAGTTCCAGGCCAGATTGTACAATCGCTCCAGCTGGGGATGGTTCATGGGCCATGAGTTTGAGATCCCTGAACTATGGTTTGCTTGTTCCAAGAACCTATAGCTATTTCCCTGGACTCCTTCCTACACCCCTTCTCCGTTGTCTGCCCCCTCCTCCAGTTTTACCAGCTCCAATTTTGTCCTCCCAGGGAATAACTGTAAACTACTTCTCTTTGATTCCTTGCCAAACTCTCTAGCTCCAGACAAAACTCTCTTCTCCCAGGGAACCACTGCAGACTGCTTCCCCTATAGCCCCTGTCTCTTCTCAACTAAGTATAGGGAATAGGGCCAAGGACACTACTGACAATACTACATATGAAATTCTTCTTAAGGAACTTTGTAGCAGTCTTCCAATCTGGCTAACCAATTAAGAATTTTCACAGGAAGAAGATCGCTCAGGAGCCTTTTACCTTCACACTGCCTATTTTAATAGTGTAGCTCTTAGAGCCAGCCTAGCCTTATTTTACTCAGCAGCAATGAAAGGAACATACAGGCCTGCATCCTCTAAGACACTGGTTTAAACAAGTTAACATAAGTGAAGCCTAGGGAACCTTTACAAAGATAACATTGCTCAATGGCTACCCTAGATTTGGGGGTGGGGGGACTGGGAAAAGCTTGCTTAAGAGAAAAAGTTGGCATGAAATGAGACTAGGCAACCACAGGACTCATGAACTCTTGGATATTTTAAGATAGGATCATTAGTAAATGTCTAACTACAAATTTGTTTTAGCAATATGGTAATGAGTCAATAGGAATTAATATGCTAGCATATCAGGGAAAGGCACACCAGTATAACAAGAGTGAGGAAGTTTGATATGGACAGAGAAGGGTGGGTGTCTGTATATTCATGGTGATTCCCAGACCTTATACATGCAAGAGCCTTCATGAAGAAAGTAGTTAGTCCTCCACCTTTCGATATAATAGTGCTATAATTTATCATTATCTACAAGCACTGATCTGATCATTGTTCTAGGGTAGGGAAGGAATGAGGGGTTCAGAACACTGGCTACCCCAGGAGAGAGGACAACTCCAGCCCTCTCTCACTGCAGCAACTCGGTGCCAGGTGAGAAGTGCCTGTCCATGGTCGCTGCAGCAGGCACAGCCAGGGAAGGATGCATGTCCCCCAGCTAGGGAAGCGACCCACAAATAGACAAACTCTCTGAAATATATAGTAGATAGATGTGCCCTTCTCCACCCGTCCCCTCCTTCCCAGTGGGGTTATAGCTGTCCCAGTACCCATCTCTGACCCCTTGCTGCCCCCTGTGGTCATTCTACAGTATGACTGCCCCTCCTACCAGACCCCTTCCTTTCCATTTTATTAGAAACAACCAAATTCCAGGCACATCCCACTGTCCTGGCACAACCAAATTTTGATCTTGTTTTAAGTTATAATAAGAGGAAATGGCATAGCAAATTTGGTGGTTCTAGCTCTTACCATTTAGGAGGAGTTCTTAAACAAATTCACAGACAGACAGATGGGCGTGCGCGCACACACATACACACACACAAACTCTCTCAAATATATAGTAGATTCCTGTTTGCTTATGTATTTTAGAGCTTTCCAATCTCTATTAATTGTACTAACAATGGTAGTTAAAGTTGCATGTAAGTGCACTATACAGCCTGGAGTTCCCTACCTGATATTTGAACTTGTCTGATTCTGGGACAAGAACCTTAGTAGACTCAGCATTAATTGGGTACCATTGGTATCATTAAGGCTATAATAGGGTCCAAAGTCAATAATGACAAAAGTTGTTACTACGCAAAGGTTATAAAATATGAAATGAGGCTGGTACTCTCAATCCAGCACCCAACAGGAAGTGTGCACATCTCAGAAATAGCACCAATTCAATTGCTAATGATAAGCACTCTTGCTTGAAAAAGTAATTTTGGCCTATAACTAAATTCCCATGAAAACTACAGTTTTATTTGCAACCTAGGCATGTTTCTACCTCCCTGTTTAATAAGAATGGATAAATATAAATAAGTTAGGAAACATTTTCTTTGATAGCACTGGAATTTCTAGAAGAGCTTGTACACCAAACATTAGGATAACATATTTGACACTTAAGCTAGAGGCTAACTTTCAGCAAAGACAGCTGAGACAGGGATAGGTGAGGGAGGGAAGAGAACAGAACATGTTCTTTAAGTAACAGGAAAATTAATGTTGCATTTTGAATCCAGGGTGAAACAGTGAACTGGCAAAATGTCAACACAAAGATGCCTATTAACACACTTTACTGTGACAGCCATTGCATCTTTCAAAGAAACCAGTAGTGTTTTCACATCTTCTTTAGAAATCAAGACGTTAGTAAATTCAGTCAGCTATGATTCCTTTTCAAGGTAGCTAATTATTCTCCCACTCTACACAAGACAAAAGGTGAGTTCTCCCAAAATGGGTAAAGAAGCTGCCCTAGAATTTAGGGAAGAGTTGATATTATTGAGTGATAAAAGGACAAACTAATCCCATTGTCTGTGTGTATATCTACTATATATTTGAGCTTGTCTGTCTGTGAGTATGTCTGTTTGTTCAAGAACTCTTCCTAAACAAGAACTCTTCTTAAACACTCTCTCCACACCACTCATGATTTTATAGACCTCTATCATATTCCCCCCTCAGTCTCCTCTTTTCTAAGCTGAAAAGTCTCTTCAGCCTCTTTTCATATGGGACCTGTTCCAAACCCCTAATCATTGTAGTTGCCCTTTTCTGAACCCTTTCCAAGGCCAAAATATCTTTTTTGAGGTGAGGAGACCACATCTGTACACAGTACTGAAGATATGGCGTACCATAGTTTTATACTTCCCCTCCTCCTTCTTCCCCTGGCTTCCCCCTTCCAGCTCCCTCCCAGGTTTCCCCCCCCCCCTTCCACCCTCTCTCTTCCCCTCTCCCACCTCCTTTTTCCAGTCTCCCCAGAGGTTAATCTCCCCCCAGTTTTGTTAAATAAAGAGAGTTTCTATTTTTGAACACATGTACCCTTTATTTTTTAAATCAGGAAGGAGAGCTAGGGAGGGGTAAGTGGAAGAAGGTGACGGAGGAATGGGGCCCCCTATGGGGAGGACTGGGGTGGCTCTGCGGGCTCCTCAGGATGGAAGCTCTCCTGCAGGGCCTCCTGGATCCTGACAGCCGGCCGATCGATCTCCCGGATGGCAGCCTGCGGCAAGTGCAGCTGGGCTGATGGCCGAGTGCTGTGATGTGCTGAGTGTGGGCACTCAGGGCACTCTAAGACAGGACTGCTTTGCTGTCCCTCATCGAGGTAGACAAGCAAGCGGGGAACCCTGAGAACTGTCTGTCCGGGGTGGGGGTCGGGTCCCTTTAAGCACAGCCCTCGGCTAGCTTGAGGCAGAAGCTCCACACTCTAAGTCCTAACCTGATGCCCTGCTGGCACTGGTTCCGGCCAGCCTTAACTTCGGTTCAGGGTCCACTCAATGTGGACATGCTAGTTCGAATTAGCAAAACGCTAATTCAAATTAGCTTTTAGGTCTAGATGCACTAATTCGAATTAGCTTAGTTCGAATTAACTAATTCGAATTAAGTTAGTTCGAATTAGTGCTGTAGTGTAGACATACCCCAAGTGAACTTTAGGGAGGGCAGTGGGGGGCCGAAGCTTACACACACACACACACAATTTGTACTGGAATATTCCTGACTGTTCCCCTTTGTCAGGGAGCAAAGGAAAGTGCACAGTTTGCCGCATTTCTCACTCTGTCTGGGAAGCACAGGGGCAGGTGTACAGGACATGCCACAGCTGGGGGACATGCACCTCTCCCTCGGCTGTGCGCACTGGAGCTGCAGTAGCCATGAAGAAATGCTGCTCACCTGGCCCCAAGCTGCTGCAATGAGAGAAAGCTGGAATATTCCTGTCTCCTGGAGGCATCCTGCACACTGAACCCTTATTCCCAGGCCCATCCAAGAGTAATGATTTAAATGAAACGTACATTTTCATTTATTATTCAAAAATCAAAATGAAGTTAAGGACCCGAGCAACACTAGATAAATCTATTATTATTTATATTGGCTGCAGTCATTAATATATGATTCTGCATATTACCATTGACACCAAACATATTTTTAAGACTGCCAGTTTTGTGCTAATTGCTCAGAACAGGGCAATGATCTTTTTGCCTATGATTTGCATAAAAGGTGTTGGGAGGAATACTAACTACTGTAACTCCTTTGGGGAACTTCTTGCCCAGTTTATCAATGTGCCAAGATGTGGAGTTTTATTCCTTGTAGAATCAAAGGTTTAAAGATGGAACTAGTATAAATGAAAACATACAGTTCCATTTGTAGCCACATGACAAAACTGACATAGGAAAGCAAATGGGTTAAGGGATACTAATGGATCCTTCTGCTTCTACAATAGAACCCAAATTTGTCAGAAGTGGCTTCTGATTTTGGATGACCAACTTGAGTTACAAGGAAAATAATAATTGTATTAATAATCTATGTGGAAATATATCAAAAGCCTTACTGAAATTCAGCTAGGATTAGAACTACAGGATTTCCTTTGTCTAAAAAAAATCCATCATCTTCTCAAAGAAGGGAATCAGGTTGGTCTGGCATGATCTACCTTTTATAAAACCATGTTGTATTTTATCCCAATTACCATTCTCTTCTATGTTCTTAACTACTTTTTCTTTCAAAATTTGTTCCAAGACCTTGCACACAATTGAGGTCAAACCAACTGGTCTGTAGTTTCCTGGATCACTTTTGCCCCCTTTCTTAAATATAGGAACTATCTTAGCAATTCTCTAGTTCTAAGGTATGACCTCAGAGTTTACAGATTCATTAAAAATCCTTGCTATAGGGTTTGGAATTTCATGTGGCAGTTTCTTTAGTATTCTTGGATGGAGATTAAAGGGACTAAAGCAGGGGCTCCAGATAAAGTGTTTGAGTTTTACATCCACCTACGATGTGATAATTTCTACCACCATGTCATGTTGCCATTAGCTTGCCTGTCACAACCCTTAAAATCTTCATTGGCCTCATTAAAAATGGAGATAAAGTAGCTGTTCAGACATTTTCCCATGCCAAGATAATCCTTAATAGCCATCCCATCGACAGTGCTTAGCAGTCCCACTTCTTCTTTCTTTGATTTCTTTTTATTTATATAGCTATAGAACCTTTCACTGCTGGTTTTAATTCCCTTTGCAAGGTCCAATTTACTTGGCTTTTGGAAGTTTTCCCTTTATCCCTTCACTTTCTGACTTCCAAGAGAGCTTTCTTTGCTAACCCTTCCCATCTTCCCAGCCTTGCAGGCTTTTTGTTTTCTCTTAAATCACGTGTTTGAGATGCTCTCTTGCCCAGCTTGGTGTGTAATCCTTCCATACAATTTTTTTTCCTTTGCTTGGGATAAGCCATCAGGTAGCTTCTGCAATTTTGACTTAAAGTAATTCCCATACTCCTCCACATTCACATCCTTGTTCTTCAGTCCAGTCCATTTTCCTAACTAATTTCCTTATGTTTTTAAAATCTGCCCTTTTGAAATCAAGGGACTGTATTTTCCAGATCTATTTTTGTTTATCCTTCCATTTAGTTTAAACTCTTTATCACTTGAACCATGGTGTCATCTACAACCAGTTGTTCTATGAGGTCCTCACTACTCACCAATGCCAAATCTAAAATGAAGTCACTTCTAGTTGATTCAGTAATTATTTGGTTAAAAAAAAAATCTTCCAGTTATCACATGTCGGAAATCTGTGTCCTGTTATTATTAGTAGCACTTTTCCTCCAATCTATATATGAAAAATTAAAGTCTCCCATAATCACATAATCCCCTGCAACATTTAATTTAATTAAAAACATTACAGATGTCTCTACCCATATTAAAATCAGATCCTCATTGTCTATAACATACCCCAAGAACTATAATAGGGGAATTTCTAGTAGCTTTCTTCCCCAAAGGGGCCCAAACATATTCTGTCTTACCTACTCCATCATTTATAATTTCTTTATAGTCTCCTTCATCATTAATATACAATGTTACTCCATCAGTGTTGCCTTTCTTTCTGCCTTTCCTAAACAGCACATACCCTTCAATATCTGTACTCTAAGTCATGTCTCCTATTCCACCATGTTTCTGTTATCCCTATAATATGTGCTTTCACTTCCTGCACCAGTAGCTCTCCTTCCTCTGTTTGGTTTCCCAGGCTCCTTGCGGTGATGTATAAATATCTTAACTCAGGATTGCTACTTGGCTTTACCTACACCCTTTGCCTGATTGGCTATAGTCATTCTACAGCCAGTATCATCTGACTGGTATCAGGATCATCTTTCCCTTAATGTCCATTCTTCTACTCACTGCTGTTCCTTTCCCCATTGCTGTGCCCTTTTAACTTGATTTTCCTCCTTCTCAAGAGGGAGACAGGTTGTGGGGTTGTAGTGAGTTCTAAAATGCCTAACTTGTCATGACTGGAGTAATTATCCCTATGGCAATTGTGCTCCTGGAAGTGGCTGGCATGTCCCTGCAGCCCCTGAGGGTATGACTACACTAGCCACCCTAGTTCAAACTAGGGTGGCTAATGTAGTCATTCAAACTTGCAAATGAAGCCCGGGATTTAAATATCCTGGGCTTCATTTGCATGTTCCCGGGCACCGCCATTTTTAAATGCCCGGTAGCTCGAGCTACCTGCCCACGGCTACACGCAGCACGGGCTAGGTAGTTCGAATTAACACTCTTAATTCGAACTACCATTACTCCTCCTGCAATAAGGAGTAACAGTAGTTCGAATTAAGAGAGTGAATTCTAACTACTTAGCCCGTGCCGCGTGTAGCCGCAGGCAGGTAGTTCGAGCTACTGGGCATTTAAAAATGGCAATGCCCAGGAACATGCAAATGAAGCCCGGGATATTTAAATCCCAGGCTTCATTTGCAAGTTCGAATGACTACATTAGCCACCCTAGTTTGAACTAGGGTGGCTAGTGTAGCCGTACACCGATAAAGGCATAGCAGAAACCTGTGGACACCACTTCTGTAGCTCCCATTGATGAATAACGGAGAGCTGTGGCCAGTAGAAGCTGTGGATTGGTGTGGTGGGTGAGCGGCAGCACATGGAGCCACATGTTAAAATCATGTGTGGAAATTACATGAGTATCTCCCAATACTCTCTCCCAAGTTCCTAGTTTAAAGTTCTTTTGATGAGTTGTGCCAATCTTCATTCCAGAAGTCTATTTCCCTTCCTACTCAGGTAGTGTGCTTTCTGTAAAAACAGTCCTTTATCCATGAATGCCTCCCAGTGATCAAACAGTTAGCCCATCCCTTATGGAAAAGTCCTATAGAATTCAAAAATAATGAAATGACTAAGGGTGCACCTACGTAGCATCCTAAACTCAAAATAAGATGCGCAATTTGCATAGTGCAAATTGCGTGTCTTATTTCTAATCTATTTTGAAATAGCTTATTTTGAAATTTAGTGTGTCTGCACAGTGCCAAATTTCAAAATATTGCACTGTTTCAAGCCATCCCTTAACCCTCATGCAAAAGGTTTACCAGGATGCGCAAAACAGCACGCCCATTATTTCAAAAAATATTTTGAAATAATGGTCAACTTGTGTAGACACGGGGTAGCTATTTCAGGATACCAGAGGTATCCCGAAATAACCGTGCAGTGTAGACATACCCCAAGAACCTAAAGAAATTATTTTGAGTTAATTCAGTCATCCATAGAATCGCACTGATAATTCTATCCTTGTTGTAGATTTCTATAGTTTGGTTTTAATTTTTTTAACAAGCTGCAGAAATGCTATCCTTCTTTATTCAATTCTATAGGATTTTTCCATAAGGGATGTGCTGAGTTAATTAGTCTGAATTTAATTTTCTTTATTTAGCCTGAGAGAAGGGGAGTATATAATTGATCTATCCATTATGAGGCTTGCAGATGTTATAATAATCATTACCAATTACGCAGCAGTTTTATTTAACAATGTCCATCACAATTATTTGTTATTTTACAGACACCTCCTAAGTGCAGCTCTTACCACAGGCAGCATAATTGACAGATCAGGCACCAAGAAGTCAATGGTAACTCCCCTGTCCTGCAGCAATGATGAGCTTTGCAAAGGTCAACACTTGAAATGAGCATTTGTTGTTTCACATCTTACCAAGTGATTTTGCTATAATAGCAGTCCCACCTCTTATTAATGCTGAGAAGTAAGTCATACTGTCATGGCCCTGTTAGGCATACTTAAAGAGCATTTTATTTTTACGACATATACCTTCAGGCAGTCTCCTTGAACTGATCCAGGAGTGTCTTTACATTACCGTTAGAAAGCAGATGCGTTTTGATTGGCTTTATGTACTGTATATTCCTCTTTCCATGGATTCACAATTTGCCCTCAGCCAAGCGGTTGAATACCCACAAGAACTGTGCTACCAAATATAGACAAATGTTAGTGCTCTAATAATTTATACTTCTCAAAGGCATCAGCATAGCAGCAGCAGATTAGCAATTTCAAGGTATATATAAAAAGAATGTTTTCATTTTTATCAATTTGCATATTTACACAGTAATGCTCTTCCACACAGTTACAAATGAGATGCTCAATTTACCTCAGATGTTTTTGGAAGTCGACATTAACAATTCACTGCATTCAAATCAAAATGTATGGATATACGGATTTTAACAGAGGCAGTTTTATAAGCGCTAAAGTGCAAAGGATTGCTACTGGAAGCGAAGAATCAGGAAAGATTCCTATTACTCTAACCAATCACATAACCATTTCCAATGAGGGGTTATCTACTATATATTTTAGAAACTTTTTCTATTTGATCAAGAACTCCTCCTAAACAGTAAGAGCTAGGACCATCACATTCAATATACAGCTTCCTCTTATCATAACAAAGCAATGTAAGGGTTTAGTTTGCTAGGAAAATGGGATTGCTTCTTATAAAATCAGACAAAAAAGAGACAGAATCACCAAATCTAGTACAGTCCTCAAAACTGACATACCCGAGCAAATGTTGAAAGAAACTGAAGTAAGATGAGCCAGAAAAATAGGATGAACCAAGAATTGGATTGTTTCTCAGTAAACTTTACAGAAAAGAAATAAAACAGAGAAATTCGGAGTAGTGCTCTATTTTGGCACAGCTGCTCAATGCTTAAGGTTTGAAAACTAGAAGACAATATTATTGGAAAACAAATTGATTATAGCCCTTTTTTGTTAAAACATAGTGAATGATAAGATTTTAATAGGACGAAGAAAAAATACTTGATGGAATTCCCATTTTTAAAAAATTACTAAAATTAATTTCATAAAAATAACACTGTATTTTTCAATAAGATAATCATTTCAATAAATCATGTACATTTAAAAAAAGATTGAATTAAGGGTCTGAGCAATGCCAAGTAATCTACAATGTATATATGTAACTCCCAATAAGTCTACCCTCTGGACGCAAGGAGAAGATTGTATGCACCTTGCTGCTAAATTTTTCCAGTGGTAATTCTTGTAATTATATTGTCTCCTTAAGCTTCTTGGTCTTTTTTGAAGATTACTCTATCTCTATTATGGATACCATAAGACCAAGAAGACAACATTCATTAGATGTGATGAGGAAATATTAATCTCAGAGAAAGTGGAAAGGAAAAGAGTTGATTCTTTATCCTTGTCATTCAGAAGGAAAGGGGAAAGATGATTTGTGTGATCTTGGTGTGGTACAAGAGCATACTGAACTTTTAAATCCCCTAATTCCCTAAAGTATTATATTTTAGAGACTTTTCAAACTTATCTTTCAACACAGGCAATCCCTTCACTGAAAAAAAACTATTTGCTTCACAGCAGAAGAAACACTATTCCTTGCTTAAACAGGTACCTACACAATACATGCCTAGTGCAACTGCTTAACACACTTGATAAAATGTTTCTTATTTCTTTGCTTTGGCATTTGCATTTAGAATACTTAGATATTTCACTGGAGAGAAAATTGTATTTAAAAAGTATTACTTGTATTAGTTATACTTTTGTGTACAGAAGATTGGAGTTAGTAAAATAATTATACAAAAGTGCTTGCAAAGCCATGAGATAAAAATACAAACCCCAAGTTGCTTTAATGCTTAAGCATTAAAGTTCTGTAAGTCTCTGTCTTCTGAGAAGGTCTGTTAAATACTTTCTGGAACTTTGGAAGTAATGTTATTGCTCTATGAGCATGATAGCTGCGTTATACTGATAACATGCATCTATATATCTTAGGGAAAAAGTAATAAACCCTGCAATGAAACGCTATTTCCGGAGTCTCTTCTAGAGAAGATAACTTTTGCACAAACTCATTTTTCATTTCCACAGCATTGTCTTCTTTTCTTCAAACAGGATATAAGATGATTTCACAGGCAATTTTAGAAGTAAGCACCTACCAAAGTTCACCCTTTACACAAAGATAGTCAATCTCCAGAAAGGACTAAAAATAAAAAGCCATATTTTTCAAAAGCGCACACACACACATACACACACATACATGAAGATTAACACGGCTCCCCTACTTTAGGTGCTTTTAGAGGCAGAATGAACTTGCATCAGCTAATAAAACAATTTCATTGAGAAACAGCATTCCATACAATTCTTGATCACTTCTTCTGGGGCTAACTAGCCAATTAGAAACACCCACTTTCTGCAATTTATTTAATTGTATAATCCAATAGCAGTAATGCTATTTTTCTATCTTATCCTAAAATGCTTGTTTTGTGACTACATTTTGCGTGTAATCACAAAGCCTGGATTTCTTTTGGTCATTTTTCATCCTAACTAGAATGACAGACCTCTACCTTCAGTAGCCAGTTTAGTATTCTGGATTCTGTAAAGGAAAGGTACAGGCATTAACGTCACTGGTGGTAGAGAAAATGGGGCTGAATGTTTCAAGAGTTTACTCAATTTCACAGTCGCCACCATTATTTGTCCTTCCATTGCTTTCTTCCAATTTACTTTCCCTTTTGTCTTGGGTCCTGCCTGCCCTGCAGCACCTCCTCATGGCCAAGCCTGGCATTGCCAGCACTCCTTGCCTCCGTTTCCCTCCACAAGTTGGGTCTTCTCAGTTCCCTACATATTGGTCTGTACTGGAGTTTCGTTGCTTAGTCCTCAGAACTAAGTGATTTAAAAAAAAAAAAACAACCACTTACCACCTTCCAGATTAGCAAATGTTGGACTTAAGAGTCACAAACAAACAAAGATTTCTTTGCTCCTCAGGGCCTGTTTTAGCCCATTTTCTGGGTCCTGTTCCCTGTTTGTGTCTTGCTGACTCTGGTACACTCATCCCCCAGGCTGGCTCCTGTGGAGCTTTATGGTCACGTGGCACTTATAAAAGGGCTGAGGAAGATTGGTCTGAAGTGAACCAAAAAGGCACCAGTATGCCCCTGTGAATGCCAGGAGCCAAGGTCTGCTGGAGGCCGCAGAAATTCAATCTAAGGTATGTCGATTCTAGCTATGCTATTCATGTGGCAGCAGTTGCATATTTTAGATCACCTGTCTCTCATAGCGTAAACCTGGCCTGACCCCCACCGGGGATCAGATTTTGTCCTGAAGAATGACTCAGGATCTGGCATCCACTGCTTCTATATCACCTACTGCATTTGGCCCTATTCTAATACTTTTATTTTGAACTTACCATCTTGTAGCAGTGAGCTCCAGAGCTAAATAGTAAGTTGCATTAGAAACCTTATTTGCCTTTTTCCAATTTAAACTTTTTAGTCTTTCAATTTAATGTACTATTTCCCTGTTCTTGTGTTATGGGACAGGATACTTAACAAAACTCCACCATTTCAGAGGGAGGATTAGACGGCCCAGAGATTGATTTCCAGACCTCAACACTCACAGCTTGAAAACAGTTCCACTTTTAAAAAGTCCTCTCTATATATGTGGCACTTTAGATTTCAAAATGGTGTCTTATATACCAGCTACTTGTCAAGTAAAATAAAGCCAATGTATACAAACAAAAATGTGAATTCCAGGATTCTAATACAGAGAGCAACACTTTTTTTCCTCAAAGACAAAAGGCGGCCCCTTTTAGCAACAAGTCCATTAAGAGAAGGTGTTATTCTCATGGGGCGAGGGGAATAAAACCCTTAAAGATACAGAATCCCATTCACATTTGACAAAATTGTTATCTGTTATTTGCATATGGTCTCTTTTCACTCTGCATGGCACAAGTGACTGCTTTGAGTTCATATGCATTTACTTCCTTTTGAGGATAACACCACAAGCTGAGCAATGACAGAAAATGCTCAGAGCTGAGTAAAGCTCTTTCTACTCTACACAAGAATGAAGAGATGCACAAACAACACTAGATACCCTTTTTTTATATATACAAAAGGCAACTCCTTCACTTCTTGTTTAAATGAGATCTCTAAATTCCAAAGGGTGATCTACAGCCTGTCAAGAAGCATTCATGTTATAAAATATATTGTGTCTGGATATGAGTCAGTCATGACAAGCTCAAAATACATGTTCTTTACCTGAAGATCTATCTTGATCCTCACAATCTCCAAGATCAACTGGAACTCTCAGACAAGGTGCTCCACACCAGTTAGCAGGTGAGAGAGAGACTCCGCATTTCATTCTGAAAAAGCAAGAAAGAGAAGTATTAGGGTGATGAACAATCTCTAGGGATAACAGTGCCCAATGAGCAGAGTCCAGTTTGGTGTTTCTCAAACAGTCACCCGTGGAGCCTTTCTTTGTCATCCACACAATTAAATATTTTGAGAACAAAGCACTGTAATATTGAGGGGAAAGACAGATAGTACATAAGTGGGGAGTAGTTCACAAATCTAAAAAACAACTGGTGCCTCCTGTTATAGTAACTGGAGCAAGAGGGTGAAATCAAGGATTCCTCTGTTCTTTTCACACCTTAGTCACTGACTTTACTATATGACGCTGAACACGTCAATTAACTGCAATGTGCCTTATTTTATCTCTCTCTCTCTAAAATACTATCATAAATAGTTATTAATATCTTTTGGGGTGGTTACAATGTCTGCAAGGCACGTTAAGATTTAGATGTGGAAAGTGCTGTTGCAGGCAAAGCATTACTATTCTCATTCATCCACCTGAAGCAACTAACTCTCCACCAAGCGACATTTCTGCAAAAAGCAAATTACTCTTTAAAAAACATTAGCGCAAGCAGAAATAAGAGAAGGCACAGTAGGAATACAGAGCAAGACCAAAAATAACGCCAAAGTGTTTTCCAAAAGCAGTGAGAATAACGTGGTGTATACCTCTGTCTAAATTCCATATCGATACAGGTTAGAAGCATTTTAGAGAAGGTGAGAAGCATGAGAGCTAAATAATCTCTGTATCATTTTCATAATTAGCTCATTCAAGTTCCTTTTTCTGCTGAGGCATGGTTCCTCCAGCTCGTTACTGTGCCAATGTAAATGAGTTGACCTCTTCTCCTCCTCTTACCCCCAAGGAACCAAACCACCAGATTCATCAAGTCCTGCTGTATTCTGCAACTGGCAATGGCAAGTAACTGAAGCTTCAGAAGCAAACAAAAAACCCTACCATGTACCTAGGCAACAGTGCAATGCTGTAGCTAGAAGTATTTTGGGATTCCTTCCTTCCCTACAGAGCTCATCTTACAAAATTAGTGGATAAGCTCTAACTACCTTTATCTTAGACTGAATAACTACTAATAGTACTGCTTGCTACTATTTGCTGTTTACGAAGTTACCCAACTCCTTTATTAAATCTAGCCACATTACTCCAGTCCTGCCTTAAATCAATGTCTCATCCAAGAAAAGGGTAGTGGAGATTGTGCTGGAACATCAGAGAGCTGAACTGTCATTTCTCCAGCCAAACAGATTTCAAGCCAAATGATTTTGCTCATTTGTTACACACCACTTGTACTGAGGCCCAGCTTGCCTGAATGCATTTCCTCTTCTGAAAGTACTGTGCTAACCTCCCTAAAACCTCTATTAAATCATCAGAGGTACGTGATTCTGATGTGCTGCATGTGGAAGCAAAATTATAAATAATCCAGCCTGAGCGATTGTTACGGATTTAAAGCAGGGGGGAAAGGAATTACATGAGCAGCCCTGTTCTGTTCAGTGGGCTGAGTCTGCTGCTGCTTTCCTTATGAGGCAAATCTAGCTTGCTCCCAACTGCTCCATAAAAATGCACCATGGTAGCACATGCTACAATTCTCTTACCTGGCATGAACTACAGCTCGGACTGCTGCCAGTTTGAGGACAGGTGGGAGCTTAGAAATGAGTAGATATGAAGGAGATAAGCACTTGATAAATATAATTGATAAACAGACAAACCGATGCTAACCTAGGGCTGCAGATCTACGCAGTTGTAAAAGAATAAAAAGAGGACATTTTAGGCTGAATTTAAAATAAAACAATTTTAACTGTGAGACTTTTCAGGCTGTGGAATAATCATTTTATGCAAGTGGGGAAAATCCTGTTGATTGGAGCATCTACTAACTCGGAAAAAAATCATGTGCTGCATGTTTCCATCACTTGCACTCATTGAAAGTCACAACTAGAGGCCTTCAGAAAGGTAAACTAATGCTCACACAGAAGTCACAAGTGCAATGCAGAGACTAGGTGAAGCTGTTTGGTCTGCATCATGCAGGCGGACAGACTAAATTACCATAATGGTCCTTCTAGCATTAAAATCTATGGGAACACACAGCAGCAAACAATTTCAAATGAGCAGGGAGATGAATTAGATGCTCTGGGGGGGTCTTTACTGTCTCTAACTTCTCAGATAGCATGTGTGTCACTGGGAAAGACTAGACATTTTGAACCATCTAAACAACTTTTTTAATAAAACATTATGATTGATAGAGACTGCTGTGACAGATGAAAATAAAACTTTTGTCATTTTATAGCAATTTCTTTCAGAAGTAGTAAGTTGTTCCAAATACATTAAAAGTGATTTTCTCAGTGATGCTCACTAGTATGAAATTGTATTTACTCTGCACTTATTTTTCTATTATCAATAACATAAGAAGCAGGCTTAAAAAACAGCTTCTCTGGATCACTGAATCCAATTTAGAGGAGAAAACATCTAGTTTGGAATACAGCATACTGACACAGGCACAAGCCTTCAGTTGCAGCTAAAACATAATGGAAAGAAACCCTACAGGATCAGCTTTCTAATTGCTCCAGTTAGGTGGATGGCCAGATGAGATGGTCCTAGATAACAACAATATTTTTTATCGTGCTATAAATAAAAGTGGTAAGAAAAGACCTGAACTTGTATGAAGGGCAATAAAATTTGATACCAGTTTGTCAAAGTTTACACAGACTGGCAGTTCCACGTGATAGGTAGTAGAGAGGTAAGTGCACGTAGTTATCTTGTCTATTGGTTTTTAAGATCAGATAATCACAATTACACCAACATCTAATTTCATGTTAACACATGTTCTAGTCAACCTCTCTCCAAGGCTAACAGTGGCACAGGCATCTGAGAAAGCATTATCAGGGGCTTTCAATGGGCCACAGAGAAGGAACTCCAATCTCAGCACTAACACTCTCGCCAAGTAAAAATGAAGATGCAGTGAGAGAGAAGACATGGGGGAGGAGAGAAGCCCTTCCTCTCCTCATGCTATTCTTGCTGTGAGTATAAACTGCCATGAACACCCAACACCCATTCTATCTGCCAAATCTTACTGAACCTACACATTGTGCCTGCAGAGTCAGGTTAAATCCTTTGTTTAAATCAAGTGCCATTTTCACCATTGGAAAGGGACACAAGGCAGGGCTCCAGATTAGTAAAGATCCTTCCCATTTCTCTTCAGGAGTATGGGGAAAGGTTTAAAGAATCCAAAGCCACCATTTATATCAGGCAAATTCTGATCAGCTGCTCCAACACTAACCTTAGGAAGGGGTTCGCTCCACACCCACTCTGTATCTTGAATTCTCATGAGGGTATCAGATACACACACCTTTAACACACACACCCACAAGCTAATTCTAGGTGGCATTAAATAATTTGTAATTTCACAAAATGTAACATATTCCTTTACAAATTACCAGAGAGAAAAGAAACAGAGGGCATGAAATAGAAGGACAATTGTTATACCAGTATATTTTCCTTACAGGCACAAGGACTAGAGTAAACCTTAGAAAGCTGAGCATTCTGATCAAACCATACCTGGGCATGAAATAAAGAAAACCTCCTCGATTATACAGGACATGTACAAGATTGTCAAGACTCAACCACCATTCATGGCACCTATATATTTCTGATGTTATGAGAGAAAATACCATTAAGTACTCACTTCTTGGGCAACAGAGACAGTCCATCAACCATATGAGGTTATTTATGCATATGAAAACATTCAGAATAGGGCTCTCATTATCAATTGCTATATTGTTGTTTATGCGCTAACATGCTGCACCTTAACAGCATAGAACACAGCACTAACAGAAACAGCCAGTAGTATTCCCAAGAACAGTGGTCAGAGAGAACAAAAGACCCCTCTGTAACCACGAAGAAGCTGTATAAACTACAGGAATATTATCTGTATCAGCACTGTTAACATGAAATAATTTGCTGGTGAAATGTCATCCGCATTTTCCTCAAGTATCGTCACAAGATTATGCCTTATTAATCCTGACACAAACACCAATAAAAATAAATCAATCAGAATTATACTAGTAACAAGTATAATAATATATGTCAATACCAGTCCCTTTCCCAACTTTGCAAGTGCCATCTCCAGGTGGAAATGAGAGGTGTGGTGTTGGTTACATTAATACATCCAGCTCTAATTTGTTTTCTTCTTGTCATTAAAGCTAAATAAAAGTGTCTTAGATACAGTTATTATATATTTTGGAAAGTTTGTCTGTCCAAGAACTCCTCCTAAAATGGTAAGATCTAGAGCCACCAAATTTGGTAGGCAGATTCCTCTTATCTTAACTTAAAGCAAGCTCAGGGTTTGGTTGTGCCAGGACAATGGAATGTGCCTAGAATTTGATTTCTCATAAAATGGAAAGGGAGGGGTCTGGTAGGAGGAACAGTTACATTGTAGAATGACAACAGGGGGCAGCAAAGGGCCAGTAATGGGGACTGTGACTGCTTTAACCTTACTGGAGGGAGCAACAGGGAGAAAGGGTTAGGTATCTACTATACATTTCAGAGAGTTTGTCTATTTGTGTCTGTTTATCTGTGTGTATGTCAACGTTTCCTGTAAGCTGCACGATGCAGGGTCTGTACTCGCCGGGGGTAAGCAAGTTCTCCAATCAGGGAGGCAGGAAGTACTTGGAGGATCATGTGACCCAAATCGTGTTGGAACTGGAGTTGCTGACGACTGAAGGGGAGCAGGGGTAGGTGCTTCATTGCCTGTCACCAGCCACTTTGAAAAAGTTGGGTAAGTTACAGGCACTGCCAGGTCAGGGCAACTTCTCTTCTTCGCTCCCATATTCTCCCCTGCCCTGTAAACTGCTAACAGGATGACAGCCTCTCACCTTTCCCCTCCACCCCCACCCTACTTCTCCCCTAGGCCCTAGCCCTCCTGTTGGGGAACTGAATGGACAGGGACCCCTGTTTTCCTCTTTGTTACACTCCTCTGCTGCCCATTCAGTTGCATGTTTACTTTTCTGTCAGCACAGGTGGTATTCTCTTCAGTCCTTCCTGTCAAAGATAGGGGTCCAGGCAGAGACAGGTGCATCCTGGAGATGAATGCTTGTCTGTAAAGATGGCATCACCAGAAGGGCTTTGGCTTCCACGACCACGGCATGCTGTTCCAAGAAGAAGGGCTGTTAAGTAGGGATGGGGTTCTTCTTTCGAGGAAGGGGAAGACTGTATTTGGATGTGGACTGGCTAACTTAGTGAGGGAGGCTTTAAACCAGGTTCAGCAGGGACAGGTGATGAAAGCCCACAGGTAAGTGAAGAGCACGGAGACCTGGGAGTTGGGTCGGAAATGGGAGGGAGGTTGGACTATAATAGCAGAGAAAGAGAAAGGACAAGGCAGAACTGGGAGGCAAAATCAAATCAGTATCTTAGATACCTATATAAAAATGCAAGGAGTATGGGTAATAATCAGAAAGAACTTGAAGTGCTAGTAAATAAACACAACTATGACATAGTTGGAATCTCAGACTATATCTAGACTACAGGGTTTATTTTCTGGAGAATCACGTCTAGACTGCCGCTTTTCTCCGGCTTATCCCCAAGCCGGAAAAAAGCAGCAGCCATGTTAATGTAAATACTGCGGGGGATATTTAAACCCCCGCGGATTTTGCTATTCCAAAATGTCTCATTAGTATCCCTTTTCCGGAAAGGGATGCCAATGTAGACACAGCCTAAGTGTAGAAGGGTACAGTTTGCTCAGGAAGGATAAGAAGGGAAAAAATGGAGGAGATGTTGTCTTATATATTAAAAATGTATACACTTGGACTAAGATGGAGATGGACATAAGAGACAGACTTGTTGAGAGTCTCTGGGTTAGGCTAAAAGGGATAAAAAAACCCAAGGGTGACATCATGCTAGGGGTTTACTACAAACCACATATCCCGGCAGAAGAGGTGAAAGAGGCTTTTTTTAAACAACTAACAAAATCATTCAAAGCACAGAATTTGGTGGGGATGGGGGACTTCAACTATCCAAACAGAT
Source organism: Pelodiscus sinensis (assembly GCF_052426305.1). Lineage (NCBI taxonomy): Eukaryota > Metazoa > Chordata > Testudines > Trionychidae > Pelodiscus > Pelodiscus sinensis. The sequence goes on along the minus strand of NC_143064.1, from coordinate 15,957,074 downwards.
GTTGGGAAACTAACACAGCAGAGCACAGATTATCCAAAAAAAAGTAAACATGATTCTGGGATTCATTAACAGGAGCACTGTGAGCAATATATGAGAAGTAATTCTTCTGCTCTACTCTGCACTGATTAGATCTCAGTTGGAGTACTGTGTCCAGTTCTGGGCACCACATTTGAAGAAAGATGTGGAGAAATTGGAGAAGATCCAGAGAAGAGCAACAAGAATGATTAAAGGTCTAGAAAACATGAGCTATGAGACTGAAAGACTGAAAGAATTAGCCTTGTTTCATTTGTAAAGGAGACTACTGAGAGGGGACATGATAGCGGTTTTCCAGGCTCTAAAAGGGTGTCACAAAGAGGAGGAAGAAAAATTGTTCTCCTTGGCTTCTGATGATAGGACAAGAAGCAATGAGCTTAAACTGCAGCAACAGAGGTTTAGGTTTGACATTAGGAAAAACTTCCTAATTGTCAAGGTGGTTAAACACTGGAATAAATCGCCTAGGGAGGTTGTGGAATCTCCATCTTTGCAGATATTTAAGAGCAGGTTAGATAAACATCGATGAGGGTGACAGACATCTAGACAGTGCTTGGTCCTGCCGTGAGGGCAGGAGACTGGTCTTGATGACCTCTCAAGTTCCCGTCCAGTTCTACTATTCCATGATTCTATGTTTCTACTTTGCCCCGTTCTCTTCAATTTACATCCCTCCTCCACACTTCATGGTAACAAGACAGCACCTTCCACTTCTCCTGTGCTTTCCTACATTTATCCCATTTGGGATCAGGTCAGTATCTCCTTCAGTGAGAGCAAGACCAAACTTCTCCCTGCAGCTGTCATTTAAAATGGGAAATCCCCCCCCCCCCCCCCACACACACACACCCCCCGTTTCAGCCATCTCTCTCATCACTTTAGGTTCCCCTCCTTTTTTTTAGCTCTCTGGTGAGTTCCATGTTTGGAAAGCTTCCCTCCCTGGCTGCAGGATACAGGACAGCCACGATCTACATGTGCAGAGGCTGCAAATGGGTCAGCAGGGGTCAGGTTTTTTAGTTGAATCAAGACATTTGGTAGGGATTTTGGGGTGAAGGGAAGAACCTTGTGAAGAGACGTTGTGCGAGATTAAACACATGGTAGGACAAGACTTTGGATAAAAGAGGAGGAGGATTGTGAAGGTGTATATTGTCTTGGGAACAGTGCAAGCTGGAGCCACTGGTAAATTTGTTCTGTAGCTGTTATCTTAGGGAGCTAAGGGGAGGGCTTCTTGAAGTTCCCTTGGATAGGACCTGGGTGGGAGCAAACTGCATGGGAGTGTGGTGTGTGCCAGGACATTTGCATGATTACATTTCAAAGTTTATATAGGTGTTAATGGCTTAAAGTATGAAAGGAAAAAGATTATTTTAACCAAATTTTGTGGAGTGCTGTAGATATATATCTAAAACTGTGATCTTAATTATTTTAACTATTGTGTTACTAATTAATACATATTAAATTGTATTGCATTAAGGACAGATCTTTGTTATCTGGTAGAGTTCTGGCTCTTATGAGTCAGAAGTACTAAGTATGATGCTAGCTGTTTTGTAGCATGAAACCTTATTTGCAAGCTCTTTGAAACATGGATCTGTCTACAAACCCCTGAAGCCATGTGTTAATTTGCTCTGGGGCTTCTACTCTTTGAGCTGGTGGCACACTCATGGTGAAAGTTTTGAACCTGGAAAATTTCTATTTTTAGAGGTCTATTTCATTTGTATTTGTATAGCATGGATCCTAAACATTCCCCAGATAAACTGTATAAGCTGGAGTGAATGCCTTTTACTCTCCTTTCAGTAAATATTGAAAGGAGTAAATATTGGCAGTAAATATTGAATTAATATTTGCAAAGAGAGCATGACTATTTCTGTGTGACTCAGATTTGTTTAGCATCTTAAAGCTGAGTTAGGGACCTGAGCAATGCCAGGTAAATCTCCTACTTAATAAAACAAAGCCTATTGTGAAATCACTTCATGGTGATAAGCACTATCACGAACTAAAAAACAAGCTGTCAAAGACAAGTAAATTCTTATGTAGTCACCTCATTGCTACATATAAACCAAATGAACAGAAAAGTCAAAAGCTCATACCATGTGTCTATCTTCATCATTGTAATAACAGAGAGAGAACACCCATAGGCTAAAAATGCCTATAATTGTTTACAAGCACTGATACTAAAACTATGGTATTGCTTTGGCTGAATGCGAGTGAGCAGAAATATAATATATACCAGCCAAGCATAATGATACAAGAGCAATTCTTGAAATAACAACAACTTGGTCAAATATCAACCATGTATCACAAAAATAAATGAAAACCCATACTAAGTCCTTAAAAAGGAAAAAAGTTTAAGCACTCACATCTTTCACCCAATGCCAGGAGACATTTACTCTATAAAGGAACAATCCAGAGAGGAAGAAAAATTCAAAGATCTTTCAAGTCTTATAGAAAATGTGATATACTGCATTGATTATAACTCTGAAATTATTGTGAAAGAAGAAAGTAAAGTTTTCTGTGAATTAATAGAAGCAACTAAGATATTGCTGGAATGTCAAATTCTTGTACACAAAAGATGAAATAGTGTGGAAAGACACTCATATACAGTGCAGTACTTAAAACTCAAACTATAAATCATACACATACTGTAGCTTCTTCTATTTTAAATGAAATATCTCTGTTAGTATGCCAACATTTTTGTTCATTAACTAGCAATACTGGGACCACTGAAATGAGATTTGAATGCTGGCAAAGAACATGAGTACAGATGAAATTAAGTTTTCTGAGCTTTTTCCAGATCCATTTATGTACAGCTTTGTTTACCTTCCTTCATGCAGCCTGAAAAATTGCAGCTGGATATTGTTATTAACAAAAGCCATGGTTACTCTCAGGCTGTCTCTACATTGGCATGATTTTGCGCAAAAGCAATTGCTTTTGCGCAAAAACACACTGCCTGTCTACACTGGGCGGAGAGTTCTTGAACAAGAACACTGACGTTCTAATATGTGAAATCAGGGCTTCTTGCACAAGAACTGTGATGCTCCCACTCAGGGAAAAGCCCTCTTGCACAACTGTTCTTGCACAAGATGCCAGTGTGGACAGGCAACATGAATTTCTTACGCAAGAAAGCTCGATGGTTAACATGGCCATCGGAACTTTCTTGCACAAGAGAGCGTCTACACTGGCATGGATGCTTTTGCGCAAAAGCACATGCCAGTGGACTCTCTCGTGCACAAATACTTTAATGCAAAAACTCTTGCACTAAAAGTACTTGTGCAAAATCTTGCCAGTGTAGACAGAGCCTCAGTATATATTAAAGATAAGCCATGACTGCTACTCTGATTTTCCCGGGGAACAGACAGGTAACACCAAAATAACACCATGTCATAAGCCATTCTACTCATGTATTACCTGAAAAAGTCTGGGAAGGATACTTTAGGGCGCAAAGTATCCTAGTTGGTCCTGAGGAGATTTGTTGGAGCTTTCTCTCTTAAACTTGCAATTAGCTGGTTTTTTTTGTTTTGTTCTCTTCTTCCCCATCCGCTGTGGTGGATTTATGCTTTTACTATGGGGAGGCTTCCCCTCCCTGCCACACACACACACACACTTCTTTGTTTTGTCATTGGGTCCATTTTATGTTTCCCTCATATTTGTTCTGGACCTTTTGTCTTCCTCGGCTCTCTACTGTCTGCTCTGTATAAACTCCATGGAGTGTGGCTGAACACATGAATAGCCATACCAGATCACGCCATAGTCCACCTATTATCTTATTTCTACCAGCAGCCACTAGCAAAAAGCTTCAGAAGAGACCACATTGACAATGATGACATGGCCAGCTCAGAGGAGGAATTTCATCCTAAACCCAAGCAATTCATTCCTGACCATGCTCTGAATCTGGGGTTGATTTTCTAGAATGTTTTTAATCCTATCTGGCATAAATGGGCACGTTCTCATCATTGATATAAACATCTTACTTAGTTCCCCCTTCGCCATTTGGATTTACCTGTCCTTTCGCTCCCTCATCCATTTTTGTATATATACTTATTTGCATACAGTGTTTTCATGTCAGCCATTCAGTCTTGGGGCGAAAGGCATGAGCTAATGACTAGAGGTTGTTGCTGGGATGATTGACTCTTGGGTTCTCTGCTATGAAGCTGGGAGGGGCTGCAACTGCTCTGGAGGACAGGGTCATGATTCAAAATGATCTGGAAAAACGGTCTGAGGTAAATAGGATGAAGTTTAATAAGGACAAATGCAAAGTGCTCCACTTAGGAAGGTACACTCAGTTTCACACATACAAAATAGGAAGTGACTGTCTAGGAAATAGTACTACAGAAAGGGATCTAGGGGTCACAAGCTGAATATGAGTCAACAGTGTGATGCTGTTGCAAAAAAAGCAACCGTGATTCTGGGATGCATTAACAGAAGTGTTGTGAGCAAGACACGAGAAGTCATTCTTCTGCTCTACTCTGCCCTGATTAGGCCCGAGTTGGAGTATTATGTCCAGTTCTAGGCACCCCGTTTTAAGAAAGATGTGGAGAAATTGGAGAAGATCCAGAGAAGAGCAACAAGAATGATTAAAGGTCTAGAGAACATGATCTATGAATGAAGACTGAAACAATTGGGCTTTTTTAGTTTGAAAAGGAGAAGAGTGAGAGGGGACATGATAGCGGTTTTCTAATCTCTAAAAGGGTGTCACAAAGAGGAGGGAGAAAAATTGTTCTCCTTGGCCTCTGAGGATAGGACAAGAAGCAATGGGCTTAAACTGCAGTAACGGAAGTTTTAGTTGGACATTAGGAAAAACCTCCTAACTGTCAGGGTGGTTAAACACTGGAATAAGTTGCCTAGGGAGGTTGTGGAATCTCCATCTCTGGTGATATTTAAGAGCAAGTTAGATAGACATCTATCAGGGGTGGTCTAGACTGTACTGGGTCCTGCCATGAGAGTAGGGGACTGTACTCGATGACCTCTCAAGGGCCCTTCCAGTTCTAACGTTCTATATTCCTATGAACTCACTGTATGTTGTAGAAAAGTCACTTGTCCTTGTTCTTCATTTTTTCTGTCCATAAAATGGACATCGTGAAAACAACCTCAGTGATGTTTTGAAGTAATTAAATGATGTTTGCTTCACTGCATAATGCTGGTAAAGTGTGATGTAAACTTTAAATGAATAGCATTAGATGAATGGGACTTATGGTTGGCCAAAATCCAGCTAATTGAATTCCTCTATGTACAGACTGTCTGAAGCAGCACTGAAAACTACAGTATTTTGGAGGCTTTGATGTGACTTATGTTATGCATAAAGTTTGTGCTGCACCCACACAGGCTCATCGATGGGGGGCAGAGACAGAGGAGGGAAATGGGGCACTTGCCCCGGGGCCCAGTGATTCAAAGAGGTCCAGGGCTCTAGCCACCACCATTGCTACTGCAGCAGTGGTGACAGCTGGAGCCCTAGCCACTTTTGAATTGCCACCAAAGTACCATTCGGCTGCTCCGGGTGGCTCTGAGGGTATAATCCATGGTCCGGGCAGCACTGAGCATTGGCTGCCCCCACCTCTCCCTTCCACCCGAGGCCTTACCCTTTCTGGAGGATGCAGAGCCAGGCTCCGCACACCTTACTGCCCCAGAGCCTGCAGTGTCTGTCAACCCCACACCCACACGCTGTACTTCAGCGAACACCCAGCTTGGAGCAATGCCTGAATAAGGGCTGCAGATGTTAACTCATTCTTATTGGGTGAAATTCTGTCTCCATTCAAGTCAACAGCAAAACTCCCAATAACTACATTTTTTGTTAATCTCTAAGGTGCTGCAGGACCATTCAGGGTCAGAAATTAGATTTCACTCATAATGATTAACAATACTGAAGGATAAATGGCATTTGGAACTTAGGAAGCTACCCACTGCATTTTATTTCTGGTAGCCTTGCTACCCACATTATATTAGGTCTCATCTCCAATAGAATATTAGGTTGGTAGAACTACATCTATTAGAGACATGAAAAATCCGTCGTCTTAAGTGGCATAGTTAAGTCAACTTAAGTCCAGGCAGCAGTGGGTCACCAAAGGTATTCTTCCAAGCTACCATGTCCTGGGGAAGTGAACCTGTACTGGGGACAACCCTGTTGGAATAGATATTACTGGCCATCCACCAGGGTTTCTGTCATAGTGCATGGCCAAGTTTATGGCCAGATTGCAATTGCACAAATAACACAGAATAAGGTTGCATGTTTACTTTTAAAAGCTGAAAGGGAAAAGCAGAAAAGTTTAAACCCACTTCCTCCCTGAACATCTTCTTACTTAGTTGATGTTTGTGCTTTTAGTCTGTGGCTGGCAGAGAAAATGCAGTCTGTACTGCCAGAGCCTTGATATTCCAGCACAGAGCAAAATCAGCAGAGGTCAGTGCCACACCAAGACAGAAAATGAGGTGTCCGTATGCAGCTCAGCAACCATGCAGTTTCGGTCAATTAATTTTCAGTTTCCCATCGTGTTCAAATACTAAATCCGCTTTAAAATTAGTGACTTCTGCATTAACATTAGCAGCAAACAGTTTAAAAATAATGGTTTATCAGATCTAGGGTGGAGTGTTGCTTTTTCAGATTATTTTTGCTTACAAGTATCACCCAGATGAAAAATGACAGCATGAAGGTAAAGCTGCTGGACAGTACATAAGATAACAAGCAATTTTATTTTTAAAGCATTCTCTGAACTTCACCCAGGTGCTTGGGGCACTGTACAACTAATAGTACAGTAATATGCACAGAACCTAAAATGGATACATACTGAAACTAAAAAGGAGAAAGGATCTAACATGGGGGGAAAGGAGAATTAGAGATCCTGAAAGAAAGGAGCAAATAAAGTTAACCAAAGGAGGTAAAACTAATAAACAGCATTGAAACGAGAAAGTTTAAAAGTGCCATTACAAAGTGATGAACATGTGATATGGCTGTAGGGTGACCAGATGTCTCAATTTTAAATGGACAGTTCCAATATTCAGAGCTTTGTAAAATAAGATGCCGATTACACCACACCTCTGTCTCAATTTTTCACACTTTCATTCTAGTCACCTACAAGTGACCCTTTTGCAGGACTTGAGGGGTAAATCCCTAAGAATCCATCAGTTACAGCAAAACATGCTCCAATCACTCAGACAATGTCCACACACATGTGGGACAATAATGTACAAGGATTCCAATAGAAACAGCAGCACGCCCTCACAAAATTTGCTGCCAAAATCCTATCTACTTCCACAACAAATGGTAACCATTGTTCTTCTCACAGGAGAGTTAACACAGACTCCCCACAATTGACAAAATCCATGCACTGCATAGATGACTACATCACTACTCCCACCCCACTTTTTGTTCCCACTTTGATGTACACCAATGGGGTGTGTCTAGACTACAGGGATTTTTCGAAAACAGTGGCCTTTTTTTGAAAAATTTTTACCTGTGTCTAGACTGCAGCTGCATTCTTTTGAAAGTAAATCGAAAGAACGCAGCAGTTTTTTCGACCGTGGAAAACCTCGTTTTACGAGGAATAACGCCTTTTTTCGAAAGTGTTCTTTCAAAAAAAGGTGCTATGTAATGCAAACTGTGCTTTTTCAAAAGAGAGCATCCAGACTGCCTGGGTGCTCTCTTTCGAAAAAGCGGCTTGCTTTTTCAAAAGTACTGGTTGTAGTCTAGATACTCTTTTTCGAAAGAGGCTTGCAGTCTAGACGTACCCCATATAACCAACCGAATCTAGAACAGCCAGGACAAGATAGGACTGGCAGCAGCATCCAATTGCATCTCAGTGTTACGTGCAAGATCAGTGCAACAATGCCACAATAAAATCCATCATGGATGCATTAAATAGCCTGACTACAAAACCTTAGCAAAGCCTCCAAGCTCTCATGGTAATGCTTGCCTACTTTCTATAGGCTGAGCTGGATTTACAAAGAGGAAAACAAAAGTTCAACTGCAGCTGTAGTTTCCCTGCAGAATAAAAAGCATAAATGCACGTAGCAGTTTAAATTCAGCTCCACGTCCTGCATGCTACCTGATGCAATCAATTCCTTATTCAAAGTTAGCATCACTGAGCTACAAGGAATGGCCCCCCAGGCAGAATCAGACGAGAGGGATAAAACACTGCTTCAAACAGCCAGACCCTCTCCCTCAGCTAAAGCTGCTGAGATTGCTAGGAATATAGCTTACAATGACAGCCTTCCTGCCTGTAGTATACTAACAAGGGTTAGGAGCTCAGCAGGATATCCGTGGAAGATTTTGAACAAGCTCCTCGCCCTTCAAGAGAACATAAACCAAAGCACTGAAGGATTTGGGAGATAGAGAGAGAAATCCCGTGGGAAGAACAAACAGATGTGCATGCCTGCTTTTTCAGAGAAAGGGACTTTTTTCCCCTCGTGCAGCAATACTGATGTATGAAGGAACAAATTACTTCTCTCCACATCAGCGAGGCACCTTGTAGGCCCTCTGAGGGAGCGGGCTTCAGCCAGCAGAATTAAAGCTTCATTTCCCTGTGAGCTGAAGGAAGCGCTATCCTCTGCAGAGTACCTTCTGAGCTTTGCTACCAGGAGCTGATGGCGGGAGACTCTGAATCCGTGCACCCCACTGGATACCCCCTTCCCAGCCAGCACACCAATGCCAGTGTTTCAGGCTGTACTAGCTGCAAAAGGCCCTGTTACAGATTATTCTCTGATTAAAGCCCATGCTGCTTGCTCTGGTTCTCTGGGCAAAGAAAGGAACTCCATGTGCAGGGTGGGATGCAGCTCCCTTTTTCATACATGAACAAAGGACAAGGATGGCTCCTAGCTCTTCACCGTTGGTCTCTCACAGATATTTAGGAGCATGAGTTGCTGGAATATGTAGTCCTTCCAGGCAGCCCCATTGATAGACCCATCTGGAGACCTGCTGAGAAATAAGGGTGGGAGATATAAACAGATTCCTTGCAGGGAGAGTTGGGGAACACAGAAGTTTATACTGAAAAAACCTCTAATGGTTTCTTTGGTTGGCGTAATGATCTCTGTTATACATATTTTGAGGTAAGCACTGAGTGCTTGTTTAAGCCCAAAATCAGGGAAAGTCCTGGCTCCAATGGCAAATGCAACTTTTAACTTGGCCCCCTTGCAAGTCTGCCTTAGGAGACAATCTTTAATTACACGAATGGACACCATTATTTAGACAACACAATACATGAATTGCTTTTTCCCTACAACAACCGAACATACAACTGTAGCATCTTGTCACATTTATTTAATGTTACATACATGACTGTATCTTCCAAGAAGCCTGCACAGTTTGTTACTGTCACAAAATCACCAGCTCCGTAGTATATTTTTATAGACAGGTTTTATTTTTAATAATTCCATCTGCAACTACACACTATACTCTTCTTTTTCAACCAGTAGCACCTCCTCTCATGGATGTATGTCCAGGTTCAAAGGCATTACCTGGCCCTCACTAAAAAGGAGATTCATCTCAGTTCTGTTTCCCTCCACCTTTGCTCAGGTACTCAGGAGGAGGAATATAAATTGGATGTTTACGACGGTCAGGCTGGTCACAGAGATATACAGAACCAGTTGAACTCCCAACTGTGGAGATTTTTACTGCTTTTCTGCTTACTTATCTTGCCTTTTTATTATGACCATTATACTTCCAGGAAAAGACCTTTCAGCTGAGTCACTCAAGCAGTATACAAAGCACAGTATAGAAGATGAGGCAGCTAAATGACAAAGATAGCTGAGAACAAAAGATACCTACTTTGCCTGAATAGATATTAGAGCACTTTTACTAATAATATTTGTTTTATTTAATCTGTAGCATCTCCTACAAACTGTTGATATAAATGACTTAACTAGGCTCTGGGTAAGCATATAATACAGAACACAGCACTATAGAAAATAAAACAATATTGAATTATGTAAAAAACTGTATTGGATCCTGTAATTAACATTTGTATCATTTTGTTATGCACCAATGGGCAGTTACACTTAAATAGGTAACCTTCATTCTGGGATTTCCCAGGGTGCTAGGGGGATGGGTGTTTTGTTTGTTTTTCTTTTGTTATTTGGAATGCTTAACCATTCAGCCTTACTGTTTTCTTAATATCGATCTTTGATGAAATCCTCATGGAGAGGTTAGGGGTGGTAAGCAAATGTTTTGAAATTATTTTCATACTGTAGAATTATTTGTCTGAAAATTTGCCATGTGCCCGTCACTGCAATATCAGACATCACCAGACTCTTCAATCCTTGCACCTTTCACAAGTTCAGCAGAAGTCAGCTCTTATGGCTAGCAGGAAGAGGAGCCTTACTGCTTTTACTTTCAAAATAGATAGAGTTAAACAGGAAAGAGCTTGCGTGCCCTTTACACAGCATTTTGATTCCATAAAGCTCTCATCCTTTATCTGGAAGTCTTTACATACTCAACAAAAGCTTTCCACATGCATCATCTCAAGTTTTCAAGAAACAAATTCACCACTTGGGCAGAGACCAAGCCTAGAAATGTGTAGCCTAGTAGGTGGGATTTTCATAGGGCTCTGGTTCAAAACAGGGAATTAGAATAGAAATGAATATACAACTTTAACTATAGTTGTAGCCTCCACAACACCTGTAACAATATATAACTCGGATACATTACTACCCATTTGAAGAACCTGTCAGTTACAGGAACTAAATGCCAGATGTAAGGCATGCAGTACCATCAAAACTAGTAAAAAGGAAAAACAGATGTTGATCAATTACTCATCACCAAGAAGAAAGAATAGGTATAAGTTTCAGCAGAGAGAATGTAAGTTAAGTACTAGGATAAAAAAAAACCTTAAGAAATATTAGGCAATGAAAAACACTATTGAGAGAATGTCATCATCAAGAAAGATGTTGAAGGCTACACCTGTCAGGGGTGTTGTAGGTGCAGCGATGTTGGTAGTATCATTCATGGGTCTGTATTGCATATCTTTGAGTGATTCTAACAACTGTTTTATTTGTATAGGGTACATTCATATCTATATATTTTACTAGATATAGGTGTGATGAATGCATGTGATGAATGCATTCTAGAAACATGAGCAATTTGAAATCATGGGAAGGTTTATTTATATATATATAAACACACACACAGGTTGACATGGGATTCTCAAAGGAACTGTTATATAAAGGCCTTTCCATAATTTCAAATTGCTCAGGTTTCTAGCATGCTATCATTCATCTCTTGCTATTCCTTCAACTTTTGCTAGTTCAAGTTTTCTTCCTCATTCCAGTTGCCTGTCACCAGGCTTCTGTAATACCAGCTGCCTAGCATATTCCTCTAGGTACTTTGTCCTATATACGTCCAGACTGAGGTATCTGACCTATCGACTAAACCTTCCGTTATGATCAGCTTCATCAGTATTGCCTCACCTTAGGGCTTAATGAGGTTAGACAAATTTCATACATCTTGTTGCACTTTCAAGTTAAAACCAGCTATTTTTCCTTAGCCAAGACAGGCAGGAAATGGCAATTGCTGAGTTGTCTTTGAGAATCCCATGTCGATGCTAAACTGGAGGGTTCAAAAAGCTTCAGTTCAAGCTGAATTGCAAGGCTGCTAGAGGTTGTGGGGGGTTTGTTTTTTGGTTTGGGTTGTTGTGGTTTTTTTGGCTCCTTTCCATTTGTATTATCCCCTTTGACATTTCCAAGTTCACAGAGCAATATACAGTCAAAAAGAATAATTCCTCTCCTTCGCACTCAGTTGAAAGATCCAACAAATTAGCAGTAATGGATTACAAAGAAGAAATTCTTTGCTCATCTGCAGCCAAGCTCTGCCCCCGAGGGGCAACTTTTATGAATACAATGCTATTGTTATCACTGTTCAAACCACAGTCTTAAATATTTGTGCTGCAGCACATTACTCTGTGTCAGCACGGTAGGCAGGAATCTCAAAAGAAAGCTAAGCGAGCCACCACAATAGTCCAAGAAGCGAAGAGAGCAAAATAAAAGGCTGAAAAGTCTCAATATTTTTGCATTTCTAAGACTGCTTCTGTAGCCTGTCTTGCCGCAACCCAAAAGCGGTAGCTAGAAAAGTGGGGGCCTTAAAAAGCCTTATGTAATCTGCGTGTTTCCTATTCATCTTTAGAAAAGGCTAATTTTAACAGCACAGTGTAAAGGCAGTTACACAAAAGAGAAATTTTATAGCATTCTAGAGAGTTGATGTCATCTGGGAACAGCATACTCCAGCTACCTATAGTTTGAAAAAACAGGGTCAGACTCAAATCACAAGGAAATTCAGTTTATGTTTCATGAGTTCATAAATCTAGTACTGTGGATTCGCTGGGATCAAAGTACAAATCTTTAAGTACCATAATTCATGGACACAAAGGATTAATTTTAACCACAAAATGTTTAGAATATGAGCAACACAGAGAGCAGCACAGGCAAATATACAGCATGCATAAAAAAGCATTAACTAAACGTATTTCATTAGTGTTGCTCTGCTGAACAAGTTCAAAGACATTATTATAAGCACAAACAGTGCACATGGCTGATGTGGAAGTGAAAAGACATATACTGTACGAACACAGTTTAACATGCCCTCTAGTTTGATGGTCATTACATGGATTTCATTTCTTTCAATCTGGGTGATTTTTTTTTTTAAATTACCTTATATAAAATGATTCATGTACAAGGATCTGACTCTTTTCCACTGGTGAAATATTACTTGTGTATGGCACATATGAGCTTCCTGACTGGAAGACTGTGCATTTTGCCACTGATTTTATATATGTGGAAGATGTTCAAATGTATGAGAGCAGAGGGTTTAATCAATGCAGCATTTCAGCAGACCAGCCGTGGAAGACTAGGTCAGCCATGCTTCAATGGGGCAGCAAAACACCTTGGCTATGTTTTCACTGGCAGCTTCTGATGGACGTTTTAACAATAGGGACTTCTTGCGCAAGAAATTCATGTTGCCTGTCTACACTGCCCTCTTGTGGAAGAGCTCTTGCGCAAGAGGGCTTATTCCTCGTGGGGAGAGGAATAACTCTTCTGGAAGAAGCCCTGTTTTACAATGCTATACTGTACTTTATTTTGCACAAACAAATCCATAAACAAACTCTTCAAAATATATAATAGATGTAACCCCCCGTGTGCATTCATGAAGGGATGGGGAGGTGATCCAGCATTATTAATTAAAGGTTTTGCCTGGAAGAGACAGCACCACGGTTCTGAACACTTTGGCTATGTCTACACTGGCAGCTTCTTGCACAAGAACAGCCATTCTTGTGCAAAAACTTGCCTGCTGTCTACACTGCATGAACATTCTTGCGCAAGTACATTTACAGTATAGCGTTGTAAAACAAGGCTTCTTCTGGAAGAGTTATTCCTCTCCCTACGAGGAATAAGCCCTCTTGTGCAAGAGCTCTTCCACAAGAGGCCAGTGTAGACAGGCAACATGAATTTCCTGCGCAAGAAGCCCCTATGGCTAAAATGGCCATCAGAGCTTTCTTGCACAAGAGAGCGTCCACACTGCCATGGATGCTCTTGCACAAAAGCACATCTCTTGCGCAAAAGCACATGGCAGTGTGGAAGCGCTATTGTGGAAGATTTTTTGCACAAGAACTCTTCCGCAAAGAGTTCTTGCGCAAGAAGCTGCCAGTGTAGACATAGCCTTCTGTTTAAGAAAACAGGACAGAATTATACCAATAGGTAAAATGTAAGATGCCCACTGACTTCTGTAACTAAATATATCTGTAGGATGAAAAATTACATTTCCATAGCTCCTTCTAGATCTATAAATGTCAATAAATTACTCCCAATACTTAAGCAAATGCCTGACTTTAAACAGATGGATTGGTCTCATGAAATCCATGGGACTACAAGTGCTTAAACTTAAGCACATGCTTAAGAACTCTGCTGCTGTGGGGCCTAAATCCTAACTGCGATCATTATCCCTATTTTACAGATGGGAAATTAAAAGGAAAAGTGGCCTGCCAAGCTCCCATGGAATGCTTAATATTCCAAGCCATCCACACCAGTATCTAAACCGCATCTCCACCCTTCCTTTCCAAAATGGCAGCCCCCATAGCCACAGCACAATGACACTCCCTTATTTTACAGGGCAAAAAAGATGCCAAACCATGTACCCTACAGCTGCTGAGCAGTGGTTCTCAAAGTGCGGACCGCAACTGTTTTATAGGTGGTCCATGCGAAGGACACCCCAAAATGGTGTTGCTCTACCACTACTCTGTGGGCCAGGGCCTGGCTGCTCACTCTCCCTGCCAGCCCAGTGCATGTGTGATGTCTCCCAACGGTAGCCCTCCCCCACCAACAGCCCCTCATTACCGAATATAGCTCACACTACAGCACAGCATCCCAACCTCACCCAGCACAGTGAGACCACGCAAGAGCCGGATGGGTGGGGAGCAGAGGAGGCGGAAGTGAGGCCCAGAAGAACAGTGGACTCAGGAAGTGCGTCATGAGCACTAGGCATGTGCATCGCAAACACTGGAGCAGGAGGTGAGGGAGGGATGGAATGAGCCATTTCCTGATTGCTCTGGGCTGGGCATCTCCCTTGAGCGACAGCAGCCCGGAGTGCGCACCTGCCTCTCCCCCGTGTCATCCTGGTCCGGCCGCTCTGGGCCTCGAGAAGCGAGAGGTAGCGTGCTCAATGTTTCCATGGTAATTGGCGGAGTGGTGCCTTGAGGGTCACTCCTACCCCCGTTGGGACCCTTGGGCCAGGCTGCCACAGTTCTGTGTCTCTGGCCGGCTGGGGGAGGGGTCAGCTCCTTAGGGAAGTTGGGGGGGGGCGTCATGCAGAGAGATTTGACAGCTGCTTGTCCCCTCCTGTGGGCCAGTGACCCCACCCTGCCTCCTCCCTTCCCCCGAGCCAGTCTGGCAGGGAATGTTCGGGCTTTCTTCACCTTCCCCTCTCCTCCTGCCGCACACCCTCCAAGTGGGAAGCCACAGCTGGTGCTCCAGCCTCCCGACTGCATGGCAACCATGAGACTGGAGCAACAGCAAGGATGCCCCACAGCATGGGGGAGTATGGAGGACCGAGCTACCCCCTCCCCACCCTACTGGGGGAACAGCAGCACAGTGATGTACTGTCCAGAGGCTTTGCCCACTGCTCCCATTAACCAGGAGCAACAGGAGTCTGATGCCAGGTAAGTGCCCCCACCATGCCCAGACCCCCGCACTCCAATCCCTCTCACTCATCCCCTTTCCTCTGCCAAGGGCCTGCACCCCCATCCTTCTCCCACTCACTGGCAGTCCTGTCCCACACACTGAACCCCTCATTTTTGTCCCCACTCCAGACCTTAAGGGGGTCTACAAAATCTATTAACTCTGGAACTCCAGGAAAGTAAATCTGGCCTATGGGAAGCCCTGAACCTCAGTCCTCCCTGTCCCTTTCCCTTACTCCACGGGGCTGGAGAGCCACAGAGGAGCAAGGTGTCTCAGTTGGGGGCCACATCAGTGAAGGTTAGAAGGGTTTTGGAGGAGTTTCTTTGCTTCTCACTTATGTGGTCCCTGACTGATTTTTCTGTGGGTCAGTGACCCTCAAAAAAAGTTTTCCCACACCTGCCATAAATAAAGAAAACATTGAAACTTTTTGTGTTGCACATAAATTAATATTTTACTTTATTTAAAATGAAGTTTGATAAACTAACATGAGAAAGTTAAAACGCTTAATCTGTTTAATAATTTAAATAAAACTGTTCTCCCTAGCTGCAGCACTAGCAAAATAGCTTGGGTGTAATTGGGAGCCAGGTGGTCCATGGGCCAAAAGGTTTAAGAACCACTGTAGTAGAGGAATAGTCCATAGCATTGCATGTCTATAGGCTGCTTAGGCCCTGTCTACCCTTCCAAGTTTGTGCCAATGTAGGAGCACTCAGGTAGCCCCATTATAACAGAAGAGAGCTCTCCCCCACTGACATAAAACAGATGAATAAGTGACGGTAGCTGTGCCAGCGGGAGAGCATCTCCCACCAACACAGAGAGTGCACATCACTGCTTATGCCAGCAAAACTTAGGCTGGGCATGTTTTTCACTCTCCTGAGCAACAAAAGTTTTGCTGACAAAAGTGTTAGTGCAGATAGGGCCTTAGTACTTTAATCTTTTGGGACTCTGATCCAAAGCCAACTGAAATCAGTGGAAAAATTCTTGATTTGGAGCAGGCCCATATTGCCTCTTCTACTGACAGATTTCCAAGAGCTTCACAATAATCATCAGGCCACATAACACCTTTGCAAACAGACATTATACCCATTTTATATACGAGTAAAGTGAGGCACAGAGATAACATGACTTTCTGGAGGCCACATCTCAGTGGGCTCTGGAAGTCCTGTCTCCCAGCCCACTGCTTGACCCTTAGTCATCATATCCATTGTAAAATAAAAGGTCCTCAACATCAGTTAAAATACAGCAGAATTGTTTTAATTTTTGCTGATTTACAGGGGTGACAAATGGGCCAGACCTACTGTTGATGGAAACTTGCATAGGGCCATTAACCGCATGGACTTCAGTATAGTTATACAATTTACACCAGTAGAAGATTTGGGCCTGTGAATAGAGGAAAATATATATGTAAGAGGAGTCCTGGATATTTCTAACTCTGTTTTTCCCTCACTTTCTGGGGCAATTTTTAGGATATAAATCATATTTTCCTAAAAGAAATAACATCTCCACAATTATCAACATTTCTTGAAAAGTAGTATAATAAAATAAAAATAATAACAACAACACAGCACTTTTTATCTCTAGATCTCAAAGCACTTTTCAAAAGAAGTCATTATCATCATCATTTTACAAATGATGAAACTGAGGCAGAGGGAGGTCAACTGACTTACCTATGATCACAGAGCTGAGAATTGCACCCAAGTCTCTTTAGTCCCAACCCAGTGTCCATCCACTAGATTACACTGTACAATGCCAGTCTGTGTTCTACGTTTATAATTATATGCAAATCTGAGGTACGACTGAACAATATAAATGCTTCACCCCACGATTAATTAAAATGTGTTTCAGTAGTCATTTGTCTGTGTTCCAACCTAGGATTCCATGAATTTAAAACAAAAAAAAATTACATACAAAGCTGAAGATCTCATCTGGGATTGAGAACTAAGCAAATGATGTAAACTATTAAGCAAATGTTGAAAAAAAACCTTAGATCTCTGCTGTGTCCTTAAGGGGGGGCAGCACAAAATTCAGTGAGTGACTCCAGATGTAAGGAAAAGTGTACCAAATATGAAACTATGCCCAATACGTGTATCTCTTAGTGAACTTAGAAATCAGATTTCTGTTTTTAAAGGTTCATACTATTTTAAGGGAAATCTAGCTTGCAGCAGCAATGTGTTACAGCAATTTTGTGCGGTGGCATCAATACTACTCCTAGTTACAATAAATTACATGTTGGCATTTAATTATCAAACCCTGATGAATCATGGTGATATTTTTGCATTTATCTAAACAAAAAAAATCTAGGAAGCCTCTAGCTCCACAAAGAAAATTCAAAGGAAGGATGCATTCAAGCATTTGAGGAGTGTGGAGATGAGAGAGACAGAGAGGTGCATTAATCAGAAGGTTCAACCTCCCAACAGCAGGAAAAATTTATTGCTCATCTCAGGCATCCTTCAATCTGACCTGCAAAGCAAGCAAATTTAAAGTAGCATTCAGTTCCTTATTGAACCTTGTTGGCTGCAGGCCAAAACTATCTCCATTATTTGCATTTCCCACATACATATAGACAAATGTCTTAACCACATCAAGGTCATTCAATATCAAGGCCATTAAATTAAGTTTTCCTCTAAAATGAGGTCTCATTATCAAGACTAATTAAAGGATGACAAAACTGACTGAGCTGCTCTCTTCCTTTGCACAGGCTTATTCATGACTAGGACATTCCTTAGGAATGAAGTTGATTAAAATTATTAAAAGCTATTTTAATCCCTGTGTTGTGTTAAAGGTCTCTTGACTATCAGCGACAGAATAGCATAAAATTGCAAAGATATGTGGTTTTTTCTACTGGTGCTTTGGCCACATGCTTCTCACTGATCCTCTGGATTTACCTTTTCCCCTAATGTCACTGACTATTCCCTCGTTCCCCAGTTTGTGAATCACAGTATGTGGAATAACAGTGGGGTGCAAGATTTCATTTCAGCTAGTATTTCCATGTGTGCAGTTAGTGTAGGAAACACAATAATCTGGATCACTAGTTGTTAGAAACTGTAACCCACACACCACGGGTACATCTATACTTATTCCAGAATAGTTATTCCGAAATAGCTTATTTCAAAACATCATGACTACAATGCAGGGAAGACTCAAAATTAGTCCGAGGCAGGCTTCCCTAATGTAGACGTGCTATCTCGATTTAGAGCCCCAGGAAGCACTGGGGAGGAATAACTTAGAATGGCCCTGGTGAGAATGGCCCTGGTCACAATGAAATTATTTTGAAATAACTCTAGTTATCTCGAAATAATGGTGCAGGATAGACACACCCCTAGTGGGTGTGGTTCACTGTCTCCTGTAATGGCACTTAGACCATTTACAGCAAGAGATAAGATCAAGGGAGCTGTACAGGGTAAGCTGAGAGCCAGCTGGCTTTATAGCTCTAGCAGTAGAGGCTCCAAGAGGTCTCAGGTGCAAATCTCTCCTCTAGTGTTACACAAGTTCTACTCTAGTAAGTTTACACCATGTGAGGATCTTATTTATGAACTCCACATTTGAGGCATGAATTGCTCATCCCCTGTAGATCGGCACCAGTACTTTGAGAAGGGAGAATAAGCTCATTCCTTCATACTTGACACAGCTATTCGTATCTATGCAGCACTGTATACATGAATAATGCTTTGCAAATTCACCCAGGGCCTGTGTCCATTCCAATACACTAGCTTGTGCCAGCTGAGTTTGTGGGACTTGAGTTGGGGGGATCTAATTTATACCTCCAATCTGCAGACAAGTCCACAGCATCTCTACAGTCCATAGGACACTGTCCTCCCCTTCCCTGCCCCCCCCCATTCATAAAGTTTTAAGTCCAAAGGACCACTAGTCCTTTCTAGTCAGACCTCTTGTGTATCACATGCCCTTACATTTCACTCCCTTGCCCTATGTTGTGCCCAATGGTTTGCATTTTACTAAAGTACAATTTGCATTTGGCTAAAGCATGTCTTCTGGAAGGCATCCAGTCTTGAAGGGAAGTAGTAGAAAGACCTGGAGATCCATCACTTCCATTGGTAGTTTGCACCAGTGGTTAATCACCTTTGTGGATAAAAATGTGCTTTATTTCATGTTGAATTTTGTCAGGCTTCAGCTTCCAGCCACTGATGCTTGTTCTGCCTTTCCCCAATATATTAAAGAGCCCTTTCGTAGATTGTATTTTGTCCCCATGTACACCATAATCAAGTCACATCTTTGCCTTCTTTTTGATAAGCTAGATACAGCTCTGTCCTCTGACTGTAAGGCATTTCCCTATTTTACATCATTTGGGTGGCTATTTTCTGCATCCGGTCTGATTTTCAATGTTTTTTAAAATGTAAGAACCAGAACTGTACACAGTATTCATACCAACAACACCATAGACCAGGGGTGGGGAACCTAATGCCCAGAGGTGGGATGTGGCCCCTAGCTTGCCTGGATCCGGATCCCGAGTCTCAGGGCTCCCCACCCCCCGCCCAGCACTGGGGAGTCCATGCGGATGATCCAGCCCTCTCTTCCTTGCCCTCCATGGGGCTAGAGCATACACAGTCTACTAGCCTGGGGCCCCCAGGCTCTGGTGTGTGAGGGGAACGTCAGGAGTGTCTTTCTGCTTATCAGTCAGGGGTCACGTCATTTGTGTGCAGCCCCGACTGATTTTTCTGTGGATCAGTGGCCCCAACCAAAACAAGGTTCCCCACCCGTGCCATAGACTAAAGAAAGAGTCACCTCCCTACTCGTACTCACTACTCCCCTGTGTCTACAAGCAAGGGTCACATTAGCCACAGCATCACTCTAAGAGCTCATGCTTTCCACAACACATGGGCTGCACTCCTTTTCTCTAGATGTGTAATTTTTGCAGAAGGCTGCACTAAGCACACCCTTTGGTTGAATGGGCCTTGGTTACCAAGCAATGCAAGTCACTCTGTAGGACTGCTCTGCCCTCACCATTATTTACCACTCTTCCAACCTTTAGGTCATCTGCATATTTAACAGCAATGATTACTTCTAATTCACAATGAAAATATTGACTAGCATCAGGCTAGCGCTGACCACAGTAGAACCTTGCTAGAAAGAACCCATTCAACCATGATTCCCCCTACACAGCTACCTTTTGGAGATCTGTCAGTGAGCCAGTTCTTAATCCATTTAACGGTAACTTTGTTGATATTGGATAGCTAACAACAGCAGTACTAAGACTTTGGCAGCCCTGAAAAGTTCTTGACATCGCTACATCAATTAAGGAGGTGAAAAAAACCATATCTCTGGCCAACGTAGTTTTGCCAACTTCACGGTGTAGACAGTTATGTCCATGGAAGAAGGCTTCAATCAACATAGCTAACCTCATTTGGAGATGCAGTGTTCCTACGCCGACAATAAAACTCCTTCTGCCAGCATACTTAAATTACTCACCCAGAGCAACAGGTCCCAGGATGGGCTTCTTTAACCATGACATCCTTTTATAGACTTTTTTCATAGATGTCTATCATTTTGCACAGGCCTTGCTCTCCCTGCTTCCTTCTAGCATTTCTTCCTTTCATGGGCTTCTCTTTGCCAGCGTAGGCCTGTCTCTCTCTCTCTCTCTCTCTCTCACTCAGACAAAATATCCCCCAGAGCTATTTTTTCTCTTTATCTTTTTCACAATATGTGTTGTCAGCAAGCGTGACAATGTATTTACCGGTTCTACATGCTGAATATCAAAAGTCACTGCAAATCCATGTCATCAATCATTTCTCCATTATTGCAAAAACATTATAAACCAGTTGTGTGGTTCAGCAATTTCAAGATTTAGAAGGACACTGTCAAGACACTTTTTATTGCTTTTAATTTTATTTTTGTTTGTTTTATACGCATCATGTTTTAATACCCTCACAGTAGCTTCTAAAGCAAATGCCTTTTCCTATTGACTTTGTTCTTCCCCTTTGGCCAAAATTGATTTTCCCTGAGTTTTGAATGAATCTGAAATTAATGTGACTGCTCTGTTCAACACCAACAATTTTGAGCAGTCTGCGTAAGCCCCCTCCTTGCGCCAAACAACCTCATCATTTGTGATTCAGCATCGTAAGCAATAACTAAGCACTCTTCACAGAGCTACTGAATGAGTCAGGCCAGAAGACTAAAAGGACATTATTTTAATGAGCCCCATAAAAAGGCTAGCTACTGTGAGGCTTTTGTTTTAAAAATTGGGCGGGCGCAAGTTTCAGCTATAAAAAAGAGGTTCTTTTTTTGAAATGTTGATATTTGGAATCAGAAGGATTTACTCTCATTACACCTTTAAAATTAGAGCTCAAAGAACCTAATATTGTTTCTAAGAACAAATCTACAGGAGGACACTCAGAAAAGTTAAGGCAAATCAGCTAAAGGTGTGAAGGCAATGTTCACAAGTTAAAGCATCCTAAATCCCTAAGTTTAGGACTAGAGTGGCCTTATTTCTTCATAACAAAGAATACTGAGGCTAGTCTACACTACAAAAGCTTTGCCGGTACAGCAGTAAGCATTTAAGTATACCAACAGAGCCCTCTAGTGGAGATGCAGCTTATATTAAAAGGAATTATTTTACCAATACATTTAAACCACCTCCCACCCCCAACAAACCACTAGCGGCCCTAGACATGGGCCATGAGGGCGGTTGCCTAGGGCAATGTGCTAATGGGGGTACATATGACCAGTCTCACATGACCTTACCTGGGGCTAGCCAGTTAAGCAGGAGGGGAAACACAGCAGCCAGCTCAGCCAAGGTCCGGGAGGAAAGAGGCAACTCACTCATTTGTCTCAGGTAACTCTTCTGTTATGGTGGGAGCAGCAGCAGTGATGGGTGCCCAGGGGGCTCCCCATTCTCCCTGGGACATAGGGCCCCCTGTAGAAGCCACGTGGGGAGTGGGAGAGGCTCGGGGTGGGTGGCTAAGGGTGGAGGGGGTTGAAGGAATGTATGTGCAGCTTCTCTCTGTCTGTCTGTCTGGGGTTTGGAGCAGCCCTGCTATCTAGGCGTGTATCAGCGTGGAGCAGATCTAGGTCTAGCCCCTCTCCACTTCCCCCCACCCCCTCTCCAAGAGCCCTACTTGTCCAGGAAAGGGTTTTCCCATGGCTCTGCCAGCAGGATTGGTGCACTGGGCACACGTTTGTGCTCCCATCCCATCCCTTCCCTACAGAGAGGTGACATGAGAGAGGTGACATGTGTAGCACTGGCTCACATTACCCCCATCCAGTTTTCTGCTAGGGTCTGCCTGCCCAGCTCTCTCCCCCTCCCTCTCCTGCTTCCTGGAGGCAGCCTGGGGCAAGGAAAGGAGAGAGAAACAAGTAGCATGTGCACCAAATAGCTGAGACTGGAGTAGTAGGAAGGAGGGGAGGCTGCTGCTTCAGCTGTTCAGGGAGAGGTTAGATAAGGGAAGAAGGAACATTTGCTTTCCCATAGGAGAACTGAGGGGGAGGGCTAGCCTACTGGCTGGGCAGAGTTGTTGAAGGGACCTTTAAATTGTGTCCCCCATCAGAAGCTGAAGGTCCTGTCCTCCCTACTCCCTGGCTCAGAAACTTCACTCACTTTTTGGGGGGGATGGAACTGCTGCTGCTTCCCCAACATGAGGCAGGTGGGTGGGTGCAGAGGAGATAAGTGAGAGTTACTGAGATAAATAAATACATTAATTAATGGAGATCACCTATCTCCTAGAACTGGAAGGGACCTTGAAAGGTCATCAAGTCCAGTCTGCTGCCTTCACAGCAGGACCATGTACCATCCCTGACAAACTTTTGCCCCAAATGGCCTCCACAAGGACTGAACTCACAACCTTGGATTTAGCAGGCTAATGCTCAAACCACTGAGATATCCCTCCTCCCTACTGAGCGATCAGTCACCCCATGTCCCCTTTCCCAAGTGGAGAGGGAAATGGGGTTACAGCAGGTGGTGTCTGCCTGGCAGGCTGAAACACAGACCTTTCATCCTACTCTTGATCACCTAGCCACAGGTTTTGTTTTCACTAAAAGTTGTACTGATCAGGATGCTGAAATTTCTCAGGTCAAAGCTGTTGTTGGGCACAATGTTGTTATTGCACCAAGATTACGAATAAGGAAATTTTATTTGCTCCCATCTTCTTCATGCTCTGCAAGTTTCCTAGTGAGAGGATCTGAGCATAATGTAACAAAAGACAGGACTATGCAGCATTTTAAAGACTAACAAGATGGTTTATTAGGTGATGAGCTTTTGTGGGCCAGATCAAAAGCTCATCACGTAATAAACTACGTCTTGTTTCAGCAAGACCAGACTAACACGGCTACATCTCTATCACTATTCTGAGGATAATGTGTGATTGTTGTGACTTGCATTTGCAATCAGGCCCTTAAACTCAGAAGGAACTCAATGGGAATATAGGCTCTGCCCCATCTCCCCACTCCCTCTGCAATGCTTCACCCCTTCTGCTCTGGCTTATACATAGGCTTGGTAGAATGCACTTTTTATTTTTTATAACTTTGTGTAATATATACTTAAGCTTTCTGTCTTTTTATAATTTTCATGGGTGAGGGAAATTATGGGGGGGAGGCCAGATAATTTTTTTAATGACCGTAGAAGTTGAAATTCGAAGAGTTCGAGCTTTACATCTATAAAAATACAAACAGAGAAACAAGGTGGGTGAGGTAATTTATTTTATTTTGGACCAGCTTTGGTTGTTGAGAAATTAGCCCTTTTGAGAACCACTCTGGAGAAGAGCTCTCTGGAGGTCCAAAGATTGTCTCTTTCACCAACCATATTTGGTCCAATTAAAGATATTACTTCACTCACATTGTGGCTCTCATCCTGGCACCAACATGACTACAAGAAAACAGCAAAAACCACTAAATGTCAATATCACATGCCAAGATATACAAAATAAATATCCAAATACCAGATAAGATTTGTTAATTTAACTATTCATTCCATTATCCATTTGCAACAAGCCCCGTTCAGAAATTTATATCACTGAATGTTAACTCTAGCAAGTTCTCAAGCACCATTTTTCATGCTTTCCCTATTTGTAAATAATTTAATTATTACTGATGGAAATATTTCAGGATTTGTGTGCTGTGAAATCAACAGCTAATTTCTAAGTTATTTGCAAAGTTATTTGCAACAACAACAAAATTCCTAGAAATGTCAAGTGCCTATGTATCCTCTGGAATCACAGTTAAAGTTGCCTCTCCCAATCCCCACCACAATCTGAAATGACACCCCTGGTGAGTCAGGAGTGGCCAGAGAGCTGCAGGAGGGCCATGGCTCAGACAAGATGGAGCCCCCATCTGACAGCATGGAGCTTGCCTGGAGCTGCAGGCCAAGCACCAGGTATAAGGGGCAAGTGCAGCTGTGGCAAAGAAGCAGCCAGGTCTTCTGCAGAGCAGCTCAAACTGTGGAGGAAGAACACCACTGAAGGGTACATGAGAACATACTAGGTCAGACCAAAGGTCCATCTAGCCCAATATCTTCCAGCAGTGGCCATTGCCAGATGCCCCAGAGAGAGTGAACAGAACAGGGAATCATCAAGTGATCCCTCTCCTGTCATTTATTTCCAGCCTCTGACAAACAGGTTAGGGTCACCATTCCTACCTATTCCGGCTAAATATTACTAGACCTAACCTCCATGAATTTATCTAGTTCTTTTTTTAACCTTGCTAAAGTCCTGGTCTTCACAACTTCCGCTGGCAAGGAGTTCCACAGGTTAACTGTGAACCGCATGAAGAAAAACATCCTTTTGTTTGTTTTATACCTGCTACTTATTAATTTCATTTGGCAACCCCTAGCTCTTGTGCTGTGTGAACAAGCAAATAACTTTTCCTTATTTACTTTCTCCACACAGGTCATGATTTTAGAGACCTCTATAAGCCACCCTTAGTCTCCTCTTTTCTAAGATGAAAAGTCCCATTTTTATTAATCTCTCCTCATATGGCAGCTGTTCCAAACCCTTAATCAATTTTGTTGCCCTTTTGTGAACTTTTTCCAATGCCAAGAAATCTTTTTTAAGATGAGGCGACTATATCTGTATGCAATATTCAAGATGTGGACAAACCATGGATTTATATAGAAGCAATAAGATATTCTCTGTCTTATTCTCTATCTCTTTTCTAATTATTCCTAACATTCTATTTGACTGCTGCTGCACACAGAGAACTATCCACAATGACTCCACGATCTCTCTTGAGTGGTTATAGCTAAATTAGTCCCCATCATTTCGTATGTTTAGTTGAGATTATTTTTTCCCATGTGCATTACTTAACATTTATCAACATTAAAATTAATTTGCCATTTTGTTGCCCAATCACTTAGTTTTGTGAGATCCCTTTGAAGCTCTTCATAGTCTGCTTTGGTCCTAACTGTCTTGAGCAGTTTAGTAGCATCTGCAAATTTTGCCACCTCTCCAGACCCCTTTCTCCTGACCCAGTCCGGTTTTTCACCCAGTGTATCATTTTACAATCTGATGCTATTGAAAAATAGCAGCCTGCCTTTGTGCCTCATATTTTAGGGTAAATATTTAATCTAAAAGAATCCATCCCCCATCTTGCTCTTAAAGGAAGGGCTTGGCCAAGAAGCACTGATAATGACAATTCCCTTTGCGAGGTACAGAGAGAATAGTAGGCCCCGCACCCAGGGGAGCAAAAGACTGAGCAGCTTCCTTCATGTGCCCCAAGGTTGTGCCTTATCTCCATCTCCTGAGACTCCAATTCCACCTCCTATCTGTGGAGAATGCTGTGGCTTATAATCTTGCCTGTCACAGGAAATGTCACAGTTTGCAGCAGCAAAGGCA
Organism: Pelodiscus sinensis; assembly: GCF_052426305.1. Classification (NCBI taxonomy): domain Eukaryota; kingdom Metazoa; phylum Chordata; order Testudines; family Trionychidae; genus Pelodiscus; species Pelodiscus sinensis. The sequence continues at coordinate 15,931,140 of NC_143064.1, read as the reverse complement.
TGCAGTGCTGCCTTCTGAACCTTTGCATCGTGGCTATGTCTACACTGCAGAGCTATTTTGGGATATTGGAAGTATCCCGAAATAGCTATTCCATGTTTTTAAAGCAACCCGTTATTTCAAAATAGATTTTGAAATAATGGGTGCGCTATTCCAGCATCCCGGTAACCCTTGTTCCATGAGGGTTAAGGGATGTTTCGGAATAGTGTTATTTTGAAATTATTTCGAAATAAGCTATTTCAAAATTACCTTGAAATAAGCTACACAATTTGCATAGCGCAAATTGCATAGCTTATTTCGAAGTAAGGATGCAGTGTAGATGCTCACTTGGGGTATGTCTAGACTGCATCCCTCTGTCAGCAGAGGGATGCAGGTCAGGCAGGTCAACATTGCAAATGAAGCAGGGATATAAATATCCCGTGCTGAATTTGCATTACAATGGCCGCCATTTTTGCCGACTCAGCACTTTGTCAGCAAAAAGCGGCAGTCTAGAGGGGGATCTGTCGAGAAAGAAAGCCTTTTTCCACAGATCCCTTATGCCTCCTGCAAGGAGGTTTACAGGATATTTAAATCCCCACTTTGTTTAAAATGTCAACCTACCTAATCTGCATCCCTCTGCAGACAGAGGGTTTTAATGTAGACATACCATTGGTGAACAACATTTTGCATTTGTTCTTACTCATTAGTTTAGTGTTTAATGTTTAGTTTGACACAAATATAATATTTTTATGAATTACATAGTTTATTATTTTCATAAAATTGAATCAAATTGTGTCCATTTTTTGTGTAAATTTATGAAAACATTTGAGATTGCTGCTTTATTTCTGAAATTTTCACTACTACATACTTAAACTTAAGGGGCACCAAAATACAAGTTCTCCCAGGTCGGCATTTTCACTAAAGCTAGCCCTTCCCCAAACAACAGAGTCTTTTGCTAGCCTGGTATAGCTATGTCAGTCAGAGATGTGGATTTTTCACACCCTAGCCAACACAGACTTTATAGTGTATGCTGTAGTAAGGTGAGGGCCTGAAACATAAGCCCACGTATCACAAGCAGACCCCTGTTCACAGAACTCGGCACGAACAGGGCTGATCATGTATAACTCTAATTGGTAATAGGCACAGATATAAAACAATAATTGGTTCTAGGTACTGGCTGTAAGACAGTAATTGTCATTGGGCATACGTTGAAAGCACATTCTAGAAGGATAGTAACACCATCTTGTTAAAAAGGACCTTGTCCACAAAGGGTTCCTAGAATAGGATTTAGTTTTCTTCCTTTGGTCTCCCCTGCTCTGAGAGATGCTGACTCAATGCATCTAGTGCTGTTCCTTAACTTCCCCCTTAATATGATGGAAAGGACCAAACACTGGAGAAAGAGAAGTCTTACAGGAGGAACAGCCAAGTCCGGAAGAAGACTTATGCAAGAGTCCACAATTGTTAGCATCTCTGTTAAAAATCTGAACCTTGGAAATAAGGAGATTTTTACCTTTTCCAGTCTGTGCAGACAGACCCCAGCCTCCATCTGCAGACCACTGATGGGGCCTTTAATTTGGAGCAGAGTTGGGGGAGCAGATCACAACCTGGTCTCATCCCGTGTAGTCATTGACATTTACACCTGATCTGACAGGGTGCAAGACATTGTTAGCCTTATTCTCCACTATTTTTTTAGTCATTCCATGGGAGAAAAATGCTTCTGGTAGAAGTAAAACATTTCTAGACTGCAAGTGGGTTCATCAGATAGCTCAGAATCCTTTTAGAAGATATTAGGCAGTGCACTCAAGAGATGTTTATATGACACTTAAGAAGTCTTGAGGAGGGAGATTCAGTCTAATGTGTTTTATAAGACAAATAGGGAAATAGCTTACAGTTGCTGGAGGGAATAAAAATACTGTCAGCATTACTGGTCTCTAGCTTTTCTGCTGTTAACAGAAATATTCCCTACTCCACTTTACAACTCACTGGAATTTTACAATTTCCCAGCCTGAAATTGGTGGGATTTTGAATCCTTCTGACATTTGTATTTGTGATTTTAATTTTTGCATTTCTCAGTTGATCTTTCACCTGCACTGATGTAATTTTTACTGACATTCCAGCTAAGCTAATGAGCACTTCACATGAACTGATGCTGACTCACTAACATTTATCTTTATAAAGCTATGGAAGGTAGCACATGTGCTAAGAAAATGGGGAGGTTAGGGTAACACAAATATATTACAAAGAAAAGAGGGCAATTAAACCAACCCTGGACTCCATGCCTGCCAATGCTGTCAGGTGTACTTCACTTTATACATGCTAATAGTTCCAGTGACTTCAGTGGTTCTAAAGCAGTGGTTTTCAGCCTGTAGTGCACAGAGACACCACCCTGCCGTCACCGTCCTACATCCTAAGCTGCAGCTAGGAACAGGGAGATAATGCTACAAGAAAAAAATTAAACTAAGTGTCAGGAAACACCTCCAAAATGGAAATCTTCAAAAGAACCTCTCATAGTAAAATGATGGAAACTCCAATGCCAAAGTTAGACTTTGCAAACACCATTAAATGTAAGATAGGAAATAACCCTGAGTCTGCTGGGGAGATGGACCGGCTGACCTAATAGATCTTTCCCATCCCTACAGAGAGGAAGGCTTGTCCAAGATTAAAGCATTAGACAGAGACTTGGGAGACTTGGTTCAATCCCCAGGTCCACCACAAAATTCCTACATAATCTTTGGCAAGTTGTTTAGTTTCTCCATGCCTTAGTATCCCATGTAGAAAATAGCCCTTTCCTATCTGAGGGTATGTCTACACATCAAAGTTCACTCGAAATAACAGCTGTTATTTTGAAATAACTTTCCTAGCGTCTACACAGCCAAACCACTATTTTGAAATTCTCTGATTAAGGGTACGTCTAGACTACATGCCTCTGGCGACAGAGGCATGTAGATTAGGCTATTGGACATAGTAAAATGAAGCGGTGATTTAAATAATCGCTGCTTCATTTAAATTTACATGGCTGCCGCGCTGTTGAAAGTTATAGATACACAGGCATCACTGAACCCATCACTGAGAGACAACCACCTCCAGGGGAGAGAATGGCAGCTCTCTCACAATCCGTGCAACACTACACCACAGAAAATGAAGAACGTGGTAGCAAGGAACACTATAATGCCTGGATATGGCCCATGTGCTGGTTTAGTGGGAGGGTGAGAGGTAGAAAAGATTCCTGTAGGTTGACATTTTTCTGTGTTCATTGACAGGAAGTAGGCAGAAGTAGCGATTCCTTTTCAGCTTTATCTTTTAGAGGCACTGAGGCCAATTAGCATTATTTAGTGTTGCTAAAATTTCCAGCATTAAGACTCATGTAGGAGAAAGGTTTATTCTTGTTACAACTGAAAGCTGTAAGTTAATATCAATCTTCATTTAAACAGAAGCTAGTGTCATGATACTTTTAATGTGAGCATGTTTTTTCCCCACATTGCTTTTTCACCTCTGAAAAAAAGATTTTTCTATGCCAAAATAATGAGATGCTGGAGGCTGTCAGTTAGCAGCATTGTGGGGGTTTATCATATTTAAAAGGTGACCCTCACATTTAAAAACAGAGAAGTGACAATGAAGTTTAGGAAGTTCTTGGAAAGAAAATAAACCACATTAAGTACTTATGTAACGCCAATCAGCCCAGCACCTGGACACTGCATGGATGTTAGTTCACTTATCCTCACCTTGCTGCAGTGAGATGAGAGAATAGTATTCACTCTGCTGACACCATTCTTGGGCCTAACCAAGTGAGTTATAAGATCAAGAATACATATTCCTGCACATCCAGAAATATAATCTATGCTATCATGTGCCAAAAGTGTCCGTCTGCTATGTACATTGGACAAACGTCTCAGACACTTCGCCAAAGAATCAATGCCCACAAAACAGACATTAGACAGGATCACAAAGAAAAAACAGTTTCTTGCCATTTCAACTAGAAAGGACACTGTCTCAATGTCCTAATCACATGCATCCTACTTCAGAAGACATTCAAATCTGCACTTGAATGGGAATCCTCTGAACTGGCATTCATGCTAAAATTCAACACTCTCCGCAGGGAGCTGAACAAAGACCCCCAACTACCTTACCCATTACAAAGATAGCTTCCCCAATTATCACCTCTAGTACCATTAACTCACAGACATCTCCCCTTCCCCACCTCTAATATTAACTCACAGGCATTTACCTTCTTCCGCCCCTCCCCCCCCCCCCCGCATCCCTCCTCTGTTCTGAAATGTGATTTGTCCTTTTCATATGTGTTCATTTTTTAATTGTATCCTTTGGTATATATGGTTGTAACTATTTCCTTTCACTATTTGATCTGAGGAAGTGGGTCTGGCCCACGAAAGCTCATCATCTAATAAACCATCTGGTTAGTCTTTAAAGTGCTACGTAGTCCTGTATTTTGTTTCAGCTACACCAGACTAACACGGCTACATTTCTATCACTATGTTGCATAAGGACAGCATTCAATGTGTCTGAGAGTGTGCCTAACCCCAGAGGCTACAGGTGCACACACACATTACCATAGATTGGCCAGAAATTCTTAGTGCAGTGTGACTTCTCCCATACAATCCTGGCCTGACAAGAGGCTTGGCCATGAGAAATTAAAGCACAGAAGATCCTGGCTAAGCATTCAGCTCTTCTTCAGACAAGAAAAAAAGATTTGACAGTAAAACGGTGATTGTTTTTTCATGCAAGTGAACCTTTTAACCTGAGCTTAAATATAACCCTTCTGCCGGGTAGGCCTGGCAGCAACCAGGGACGGGTTCAATATCTTGGGGTCCATCTTACACAGAACCGACTCAAGCCCCCACCAAGTAACCTGGGAAATTCACACACCCCTGGGTGCCTCTGAGAGGCAATGCTTCCCCACTCGCAAGCACTGAGTCTGAGTGTAGGAAAGAAACATTTAATAAAGCAGAGAGAGAAGTCACACAGCATTAACTTGGGAAAATACCACAAACAGAGTTCATAACCCAAACAAGAGCTAAGCCCCCTGTCCCCAGCCAAGAATCACTCGAAGTCTCAAAGTCCGACAACCCAAAAGTCTCTGTCCCTGGTCAGTGCCACCCAGAGTCCAAAAGTTCACCCACGGGGTTTCACCTTCCAACCTGGGTAGAAATGGGGGTGGGGAGATAGATCAGAGGCACCTTATGAGTCACCCCACCACACTCCACCAGCTGTCTCGATCCATGCCACCAGACGCTCCACTGGTCACCTGTTGCCGCTCCTACCAGCCGCACCGCGCTGCACCGCTGGTCGCCTGCCGCCGCTCCTACCAGCCGTGCCATGCCGCTTGTCACCGCTGGTCGCCGCTCTGTGCCTGCTGCCGCTCCATGCCGCTCCTCGCTGGCTGCAACTGGTCTGGCTCCCAGCCAAACCAGTGATTTCACCTCTTAGTGATTTCAACTCTTTAGCCACCTGGACTGGCAAAGGATTCTAGCTTCCACTGGACTAGCAAAAAGACTCTTCATGGGCTGTGTCTACATTGGTGCGATCTTGTGCAAAAGCACCCGCTTTTGCACCAAAACTTGCTGCCTGTCTACACTGGCCGCGAGTTCTTGTGCAAGTACACTGACGTTCTAATGTATGAAATCAGTGCTTCTTGCGCAAGAACTCGGATGCTCCCGCTCAGGAATAAGCCCTCTTGCGCAACTCTTGCATAAGAGGCCAGTGTAGACAGGCAACATGAATTTCTTGCGCAAGAAAGCCCTATGGTTAAAATGGCCATCAGAGCTTTCTTGCACAAGAAAGCGTCTACACTGGCATGGGTGCTCTTGCGCAAAAGCACATCTCTTGCACAAATGCAGGTGCCAATGTAGACACTCTCTTCTGGAAGAGTTTTTGCACAAGATCATGGCAGTGTAGATATAGCCCTTGAGTCTGCTTTAGGTCTGTCCTTAAAACAAAGGGGGAAATGGGCATGTTGGGCCAATCTTATAGCTCACACCGAGCAAGTGTGAAGCAGGCTGACTCAAGCCCTTTATACATTCTCCCCAGCTCAGTTCACTCAACTCTGGAAGGGGTGAAGCTTGTTCCTCGGAGACTTCTTACAATGATGGTGGTGTCTCTCCTACAAGCAATGGTGGCATGTTTTACAGTTCCCACATTTAGGGGTAGCATGATTTATGACCCCCACAACAGCCCCAAATTATTTACAATACACCACATTCCATTCCAACACTGATCCTCCATCAGCCCTGGCTGAATTGGATTTACATAGACACACCTCGTATTCCATCCCCATCCTGGAATGAGCTGTATTTACGTATCAACAGTTAACAGTTAATTATCTTGCACAGCTAAATAATTGTAGTGGGCACACCCACCCCTGGGCAGCTCTCTCCTTTTAGCTGGCTGATAGCAAGCAGCAGTTGAGCCCCGGCTTAAATAAATATAGGCAAGAATAATCTCCTTCACCAACTTCTGTAGCCAGGGACTACAGTTTATCCTTACTGAGCTGAAAAGCAACCCCTGTCTCTATAGCCACATAGCCAAGTAACATTCTGATAGGTCTCATTTCCATCTATTTTCTACAGGTAGATTAGGCAGTATGGGCAACAGGATTGCAATTCTCAATTATTTTACTGAGGAGGGGAGAAAGTTCACCAGGAGCTGGAATGGCTTCCTTTTGGAGAGGCAGATCTGAGGTGATTTAAACTCCCCTCCCTGGCTCATTTTAAAACACTTGACAGTTCCTCCCATCTTGTATTTAACTTGGGGCAAAATGCTAGTTGGAAGAGATTCAGCTGTTTCTCTTGAAGTGTTAGCTAGTGTGGTAGAGACAACACTTGTTTCCATGACTGGCGCTGAATTTTCAACTCTCAAATTTTGGCACAGGCTCAGATGAGGAAAGGAGTTTTACTGACATGGTCTCAATTCAGATGGGACAGGTTTCTTTTGTATCTTGGATCCAATTCAAAAGCTCTGCCCAGCAATGCTATCTCTTGAACTGCCAGAAACCCCAGTTTTCAGGTTCCTACAGTCATAGTGCTGAAGTAGGCAATATATTAACATATAGTAATTATTGCTTGTGAAAGGAGCCAGGTAAATAACCAGTTTGCACCACCATCTCTGCCATGATAAGTTAAAAATAGCATATCAAGAAGCCATGACTCTAAAGGAGCATTCCAGTCACAAGGAACAGTCTGGGCATGCTAACGATGGATTGTGAAATTAGTGTGACGCTATCTCTGAGCCTCTCAGTGATTCCCCTGACCCACGCTGGAAAAAGACCCACCTTGCCCGATCCACCGGTCATGGCAATGGAAAGGGGCCATAAAAGAATGCAGAAAACAGCTGAACAGGATTACATGTCACTTTCACCTTTGATTTCAAGCTAGATATTTATATCAGGCTCTTCACCCCAGCATCTGATTTGTGCTATGCAAAATGCTATTGAGACTGTAAGTCTGTTAATTACAAACCATAGATAAAAATAGCTCTAAAGCCTTAGCTATTTTATGTGATGCTATTAAAGGGACAGAAAAAATCCTGGCACAGAGTCCTCGCTCAGAGAGATATCACGCATAACCTATCATTATACAAAGAGTAACAGAAAGGACACCCTCCTCCCCTGTGAATTTCAGCTGATATTTTATTACTTTTTATCACTATCGATTTCCAGGACAGAAATTAAGATGCAACATATAAAAACACACACACACATACTACTTCCCTGATTCAAAACAGAGCAGGAACCTTACGAAACTCATGACTCTCTTACAAAAATGCATTCACAACTTAAAATAGTTTTTACTGCCTGCAACAGGCATGGGCACTGGGATCAGAATCACAAGAGAACAGCTTTCATGGGTTTATTGGAAAGTGCAGCAGAGCATTACAGCATCCAAATATGTGGATGGAAAATTCATTCTTCACCTCGGAACTCCCAGTGAGACATGGGACTACCAGACAAAGCAAGTGGTAGCCAATTGTGCTCAAGTAAGAAATAGGCTGAAAGACCAAGCTCCAAACACCTAGGCTACGTCTACACTGGCATGAATTTCCGGAAATGCTTAAAACGGAACAGTTTTCTGTTATAAGTATTTCCAGAAAAAGAGCGTCTACATTGGCAGGATGCTTTTCCGGAAAAGCACTTTTTCCGGAAAAGCGTCCGTGGCTAATGTAGACGCGCTTTTCCGGAAAAAAGCCCCGATCGCCATTTTCGCGATCGGGGCTTTTTTGCGGAAAAGACTACTGTGCTGTCTACACTGGCCCTTTTCCAGAACAGTTTTCCGGAAAAAGGACTTTTGCCCAAGCGGAAGCAGCATAGTTTTTCCGGAAAAGCAGCTGATTTCTTACAGTAGATCGTCAGTGCTTTTCCGGAAATTCAAGGGGCCAGTGTAGACAGCTCGCAGCTTATTCCGGAAAAGCGGCTGGTTTTCCGGAATAAGTGGCCCAGTGTAGACACAGCCCTAGAGCTTTTGTTCAGTGGTCCTGGAACTCTATTCCCAGTTCGAGTCTTCTCTCCCCATATTTATTATTTTACGAGTGTGTATGGGATATAGGGGTGGGGAATGCAGCTGTCTTTGTAAGGTACTTATCAGAGGGCCTCAATCTTGAATGCATTTGTCCTCACGATAGCTCTGTGAGGTGAGGTAGTGCTATTATCCCCATTTTACAGATGGCATTCTGAGGCACCAAAAGACTCGGTGCTTTCATAAGGTCATACAGTAAATCTGTAGGGAAGCAGAGACTTGACACGCAGTTTCCCAAGTTCAAGATTAATGCCCTAAGATCTAGTCCAGGCTGCACACAAGTGAGAAGCAAATCCTGTCACTGACGTGGTCCCTAACAGAAGGAGAAAGATATGCCCCACATTTCCCTCGCATACCAGAGCCTGTGGGGGCCCAGGCTAGTAGATTTTGTGTGCTTCAGCCCCATGGTGGGGCAGGAGGTTCCCCAATGCTGGGGCAGAGCCCTGAGCCTAAGGGGCTGGATCCAGGCAAGCCAGGGGTCACATCCAGCCTCTGGGCCTGACGTTCCCAACCACCCCACTCTAGACCATCCTTCTTCCCTCAGGTTAGACAGCCTCTTTCATGTGAAGAATCCTATCTTCACAGGTAAATATATTAAACCAAAGGGAGATACACAATGTTATAAAACAAAACTAGCCTATCAAAGTGTCTTCCGCTGTCACTGCTTTGCTGGCACATAGGATCTTTCTTCCTCTCCCAGCTACTGGAAAGGTCTTAGAGGCTGCACTTACGTTCTCTGCCTTTCAGACAAAGAGGAAGCCTAATGGTAGCCTTCAGGAGCCTGAGTTTCTACTGAATGACATAATGAAGCATAACCAATTGTGACTGGGTGCCAGAGCATGGAGGGCAATTTGCTAAGAAGCAGAGGATATGAAGCAATCTCTTTGGCAGTTTGACTGTACTGAATTCAGCAGCCAGGCCATGAAACCAAACCAGGGGCAGAAGGCTCTCAAAGATGACAGTAAAATGAATTTGAAAAAGAAAATCCAAGCTCAAGCAACTGGGAATGCAGATGTAACATTACTCAGTGAATTAATTTATAGTAAGATCATTGCTAGAGCTTTTGATTGTTGTCGGTAGGTCCTTAATTATGAAAAATAAAGTGTCAAATCCTTTTAAAGTGAACAGCCAATAAACCAGTGATCCAACCATAAAAAGTAAAGTATCTCTGTCAGCAATGCCTGGGATTCAGCATTACAAAATACTGCTCAGGACAAAAAAAATATACCACTCTGCTTTGAATAAATGGAGTCTTATAACACTCACTAAATCATTGCCCAACTACCAGTTCTGTAGCACAGCAGACTTCATTCCCTTTTGCTAGGAAACACTCGACAAACAGCTTTATTTTGCAATGTATTTTTGGAATCTTATGAGCTGAAATTATGATGCTCAGTCAGAGCAGTTACTTTAGGATTCATATACTCTGCTCCTGCTCAGCTAACTGGGATACAAAAGGCTAGAAAACAGAAATACGAGCTTTCCATTCTTTACTATACTAGTTTCATCTGTATCTTAAAATATTTCCTCCTTCTAAAGCCACTTATATAATGTACAATACCCAAGCTGTACGCATCAAGCCTCCAGTTACACACCTCACTGCTCTTGGCACAACACGTTGCTACCCAAACTTCTGACATCTGATGGAGAACCAAATTGAACATTTTGTACAGACACCTGACCTCCCACAAAACCAGTTGTTTTCTCATCGATGAAGGAAACTATAATTCCTTCCTCCCACATTGTACTCTCCGAAATGTCAGTATTCAGTAGCTCTGTCACTCAGGATCACATGCCCAGTCAACTGCAGGATGAGCCAAATTCTTGGAAGCAAAAGTGAAAACAGCATTGCTGCTGGCATCAAATATTTTTGCTCCCTGGAGCTTGTAACGAAGCAGTCCTCTACCCATTCCACTAAGCCACTTGTAATTTCAAGAATGCTTTTTACCCACAGCACTTGTACCAACCACCTGAGACCACACACCTTAGCAGAAAGCACTTTTGATCCCAGCAAAGAGAATTAATATGCCTCTGGACTGGGTGCAATGGCTCAGTGCTATGCAGGGTGCAATGGCTCAGTGCTCTTGTTTAACATCATGCAGTGAGAAGAGGTGCTGAAGGTTCTTCTCAGTGTTCACCAGCCCTCGCTTTCTGTCCTGTTCCACTCTACTCTTTGCAGACGTGCGCACACAATGGAGTACTTGATGGAGCGTGATCTCAGCCAGAAGGCACTCGCCGACTGGCATCCTCTGAAGCGGACTCAATTCACCAGAGAGAGAAAGCAAATGGGGAGCTGAGTCTCATGTGAGGAGTCAAACAGCACAGCCATCATCTGTTACAGCCAGAGCCCTAAAATGGAACCCCACTTAGAGAAGGTCAGAAAGAAATACTGACAGGTTCTCACTACAAATCCCAAATTAGCTCCATACTTGGACTTTGAGCACCTAAAATACCAAACATAGATAGTTTGTGACCACATGCTGAGTAGGTGAAGTGCAAAATATAGCTACATCATTTTCCCTAAATGAATGGTACTCACTACAGACCTAAAACCCGAAATCAAACTCAGGGACCTCACAAGCAGGGTGGGTCCCAAAACTCAGGATCCAGCCTCAGTATCTACACTGCAGTTTTACAGCCCTGCATCCCAAGCTACCTAAGCCTAATGTGGCTGATATGGGCCAGCCATAGGTGTTTAACTGCAGTGGAGACCGACCTTTACAGAGATTAATGGATGTGGAGCGAGGCCAGCTTTGGGCAAGTCTCACCCATCATGTAGAATAATCAGTTACCGTAATAAACCATGTGTGAGGAAAATGCATAGGAGCTGGAACTAGGGATGCTGCAGCAGCCCCTGGCTTGAAGTGGTTTCCGTCATACACATACTTTACAGTTTGGTTCAGTGGTTCTTAGCACACCCACTATGCAAATTGCTCCACTACCTCTGAGGGAATGCAGGACAATCATTCATACAAAATATAAACAGGTGGTCAGCATTGCCCTTTCCATAACACATGCAGCCACATACCAGTAGCAGCAATAAGACATCCATTGGGTGGTAATACTCACTCCCTGTTAATCTGTGCTGGATTTGAACTGGAAGTTGAGGCTAAAAGCTTACAGCCCATTACCAAGCCCTGAGCCACACAGGCCCTAGAAGTTTGCTTTTACATTTTCGTTGCTTAGTTCCCATATTTCTGAGTTATGCTTGACCTGTTATCCCACTTTCCAAAACACTCATTTACTCCCCCCAACTTTACAAATTATTCTCTAGATCTTAATATCTCCTAATATGATCCTCGGACACCAGCTTCCTAATTAAAGTGCACTTGGATAAGCCATTTTCCCACTGTACTAGCACACTGGGTAAGCCAAAGCAAAACTCAGTATCTCAGGTTCTTCAAAATATCTAAGAAAATTAGATGCTACCCTGGATGGGGAGGTCTGATTTAGGGATGTCAACGTGTAGTCAACTAGTGTACGTCTACACTGCATCCCTAGTTCGGACTAGGGATGCAAATGGAGACGACCGAAGTAGTTAATGAAGCGGGGATTTAAATATCCCGTGCTTCATTAACATGATCTCGCCGGTGAGCTAGTTCGAATCACAGCTGATTCGACCCAGGAAGTGCACGCCGGGATGCGTTAGTTCAGACTAAAGCCCTTAGTCCAAACTAATGTTACTCCTCAAAAAATGAGGAGTAACATTAGTTCTGACTAACGCCCTTAGTCCAAACTAATGTGTCCCGGCGTGCACTTTCTGGGTCGAATCAGCTGTGATTCAAACCAGCGTGCCGGTGAGATCATGTTAATGAAGCGCGGGATATTTAAATCCCTGCTTCATTAACTACTTCGGTCATCTCCATTTGCATCCCTAGTCTTAACTAGGGATGCAGTGTAGACGTATTCCTAGATGATTAACCAATATGCCTGGGCTTATGGGTGAATCCTGTCAACTACATGCGTCCGCCACCTTGCTGCTTCTGTATCAGAGGCAGCAAATGGGGGGAGGAAGGAGCCAGTGCCCGCAGGGAGCCAGCTTTCAAGCCGGCTCCTCATATGCATGTGCTCCCATGGAGCCACCTGTCCCCCTGTATTGCTGCCTCTCAGAGGCAGCGGTGGGGTGAAGGAGGGCAGGCAGGAGCCAATACGCATGGGGAGCCAGCTTTTAAGCCAGTTCTCTCTGGGTGTTGGCTCCGTGGAGCCACCTGCCCTCCTCCTTGCTGCCTCCCACAGAAGAGGCTGCTCCATGAGATGGTGGCACAGCCTCTGTCCATGGAGAGCTCAGGCCCCCCACAGACAGGAGATGCAAAACAAACAAAAGGAAGTTTTTCTTCATGCAGCGCACAGTCAACCTATGGAACTCCTTGCCAGAGTTTAAAACAGGGTTTAAAAAAGAGCTAGATAAATTCATGGCTATTAGCCAGTATGGGTAGGAATGGTGTCCTTAGTCTCTGTTTGTCTGGAAATGAATGACAGCAGAGGGATCACATGATAATTACCTTATGTTCTTATGATTCTGCCACCCCTCACTGCTGCCTCTGATACAGAAGCAGCAGCACAAGGTGGCAGGTGCTCCCAGGAGTGGGACCAGGAGCGCCACTGGCTGCTGGCCCCACCCAAGGGAACTATCAAATAGTCACATAATCGCTAAAAATTGATGCGGTTACACGATTATTCAATTACACATTGTCTAACATCTCTAGACTGATTTGCCTATGAGTCAAAATTATGTTCCGTGAAAGGAAACTGTTAATTTCCAGTGCATCCTCATTTACTTTACCTTTCAGAGCCTATTGGGGCTCTAACTTTCCATGCTTCAGTCACAGTAATTAAGGAGGATATGATATTTGTTAGGGTAACCCTAAATTATATTACGTCACAGTCACCATAATTAGGCAAGTATTAGAAATGGCATTAAAGCTACAGATGTACCCAAAGTGTGATCATCTCTTGGTTTTCCCCCTTCCAATCAAACTAGTACTTTAGGTAGATTACCGTATTCAGAGGCGGGGAGGGAATTCCGTTTTCCATTCTTAAATTTCCCTAGTTTGAGTACAGTGAAAAACACAGAAGTGCAGACTGTCAAACCTGTGCTGAGATCTGTAGGAAATATCTTTTAAAGAAGACACTACACAGTGCCTGTCAAGTTGCACCATTTCACAGCCTGTAACCACTTCCGCAAGAAATTCTCCGTCTTGCAACATCATCATCATTTCTCCCTGGCAGAGCTCCCCCTCCTTGTCCTTATCTATGATTACTGACCCAGCCTCACCTTTTCTGCATCTGGTTAGATCAGATGCCAGCAAGCCAGCAGGAACTGTCAACTCCTACACAAAAGGGACATGACTCTCCCAGACAGCCAAAAGGTGCTTTTAGCAGTATAAAAACCACCCTTTTTTCCAGTACAAAAAATATAGCATTACAAGGAAAGCAACAACATTAATGAGGAAGCGGAACACAACAAGGAATAACTGTACAAAGGAACAAAATGTCTAAAGTATTTTTCCCCATTACCTGGTCTTTAGATTGAATAAATTATATGGATTACCTATGAATTTCAAGTTACCAACCTTTAGGGTTGACTGGGCCTTCGTCCCAGGATCAGGTCCAGTATTTAAGTTATTCTATGGTTGAGAGACCTGGTGTGCACAGTTACAACCCTCACACTACAGGAATCATAGAATCATAGAACCATAGAGCTGGAAGAGACCTCAGAAGGTCATTAAGTCCAGCCCCCTGCTCTAGGCAGGACTAATCCCAACTAAATCAACCCAGCCAGGGCTTTGTCAAGCCGGGACTTAAATACCTCTAGGAATGGAGACTCCACTATTTCCCTAGGTAACCTTTGTTAGTATACATCTGGGCTTCGTCTAGACTGGCATGATTTTCCGCAAATACTTTTAGCAGAAAAGTTTTTCCGTTAAAAGCATTTGCGGAAAAGAGCATCTAGATTGGCACAGATGCTTTTGCACAAAAGCACTTTTTGCGGAAAAACATCCATGCCAATCTAGATGCGGTTTTGCGCAAGAAAGCCCCAATCGCCATTTTTACCATCTGGGCTTTTTTGCGCAAAACAGTCCTGAGCTGTCTACACTGGCCCTCTTGCGCAAATACATTTGTGCAAGAGGGCTTTTTCCCGAATGGAAGCATCATAGTATTTGCAGAAGAACACTGACAATCTTACATCAGATTGTCAGTGTTTTTGCGCAAATTCAAGCAGCCAGTGTAGACAGCTGGCAAGTTTTTCAGTCTAGACGCAGCCATGTAGTTTAACACATTTAGCACTGTCACACACATCCCAATTTCACATGATAAATAGGGAATGTACATCTGTATTTCCATTTCCTCACACCATTTCTTCTAGGACAACCTGAAGCATTGCCATCACCATCCCCAACATCACCAGTGGCCATCATTCTGGCATGTCCCAAGAACTACATCTTCTCCTGCTGCCCCTAAGCGGGGATGCCACTTTTATAATAAGCTACGCTGAGGTTGTTACGTTTGATACATATTCAGTTTCCTTGCCTCCTTATTTGTATTTTCTTACCTTGCTAATGCTGAAGAGTCTTTTTCCTATAGGTTTGTATATTATTGATCTCAACTTGTGATCATATACATCAATTTGTTACCCTGGACCTTTTATGATTATGTGTCACATCTGTTATTTCTGTCCTACCCAGTTATTTGGGGTGGTCTTAACCAGTTATTTAGAGTATTTCCAAGTAGTGATGTACCTGAAGTTTGAGGGTGTTCTTGGAAGCCCCTATGCCATTGAAGGTCGCTTTATCTAGGTGAAGGGTCCCAAACATTCACACATTGACTTGGCTATCTGGGTGAAAGATCCCAGACATGTTGGCTGTGTCTACACTGGGCCACTTATTCCGGAAAATCAGCCGCTTTTCCGGAATAAGCTGCGAGCTGTCTACACTGGCCCTTGAATTTCCGGAAAAGCAACGACGCTCTACTGTACAAAATCAGCTGCTATTCCGGAAAAACTATTCTGCTCCCACTCGGGCATAAATCCTTATTCCGGAACACTGTTCCAGAAAAGGGCCAGTGTAGACAGCCCAGTAGTCTTTTCCGGAAAAAAGCCCCGATCGCAAAAATGGCGATTGGGGCTCTTTTCCGGAAAAGCGCGTCTACATTGGCCACAGACGCTTTTCTGGAAAAAGGGCTTTTCCGGAAAAGCTGCCTGCCAATGTAGATGCTCCTTTTCCGGAAAAACTGAAAACGGAATAGTATTCCGTTTTAAGCAGTTCTGGAAATTCATGCCAGTGTAGACACAGCCGTTATGTTAGCTTTGCCTTAGCTCAACATACAGGAAGCACTCTGTTAAGTCCTTTGCATTACAGCCAAACTACTCTAATATAAACCTATTGTAACCTATTATAATAAACTTATAATCAAATCATAAGGAAATAATAAATCTATAAGAATATATCTATCTACAGGCAGTCCCCAGGTTACGTACAAGATAGGGACTGTAGGTTTGTTCTTAAGTTGAATTTGTATGTAAGTCGGAACTGCTACATATAGTAGGGGAAACTCTAGCCAAACATTTCTCCAGAGCTCAGTTTTATTCTCCCACACCTCACTTCCCTCAGTCCTTTATTCTCAAGCTGAGGTGTCTGCTGAGAAAAACCGCTCTGTGTTTCCCTGGTCTGCTGGGGGGGGGGGGGCGCTAGCTTCGCATCTCCCTGGTCTGCTGGGGGGAAGCAGCTAGTGCGGGGTTGCCTCACCCCGTTTGTAAGTAGGGATCCGATGTAAGTCAGATACATGTAACCCGGGGACTGCCTGTATAGGTAAGCAAGCAAGCAGGTTAGCCGAGTAGGCTACACCCCTCAGTTCAGAGCTGCAAAAGTAACTTTAAGCTGCTGGCTGTGCCAGACTGACAAAGCACAGCCTCCAAAACCTTCTGTTTTGACATATTTTTCTTTCTTAAAGAAAAGCAAGTGAAGCAGGCTCAAAAATCAAGCACCAAACTTGTAGGCAAGCTGAGAGAACTGGTTGAAGGGCTTGTTTCTTCAGGGAGCAGCGATGCCAGCACTGGCACTGAGCCAAAAGTAGGGCTGAGGCAAAAAGGTTCTGTCAAGGAGCAACAGCTTTAAACTCCATCCTGGGTTCCTAGTGGCTTTAACCATATGCTCAGATTCCCTCTCCCTACATGGGTTTTGCTCCTCGACTAAACCACAGCTCCATATCTTCCATGGTAATGAAAGTCCCAAATGAATGGAAGCCCCTAATGGGCAGTCCTCCTCCCAGTCTCTCATGCTAGGCATTTCTCCCTCCTCTTTGAAGAAAAGAACCTCCGCAGCCGGTATCACTCCCTGGGGTCACGGACCCCATCCCTTGAGGACATGCTTGTCTTCTCCCCTTTCTAGGGGATGAAAGCAACCCTGTTTGGTGGTTCCTCAGGGCTGAGGGGACCTCACACCCTCTCTATGAGAGTTTCAGCCCTTAGACCCTGCAAACTGAAATGAGTAGCCAGTTGGTATGCCCCAAACAACTCCCCACCCCCCACACACACCTCTTTTCCCCAGGACTTCTTCCAATGCTCTGCCCCTCCTTGGAAGTGATCTAATGAAGAGGGCTATGCCCTATCCCTCCCTCTCCCTCAGAAGAAGGCTCTGCACCAGGCCATTTGGATAACATCCCAGACGTCCAACCACTTGGAGTACATGGTCAAAAAGCCCACCTTCAAAAGTCATCACTTTCAGATACGCTCATTGAGGGATTTTACATCAATGGCTATTTTCAACTATAGCCAGGCTGCAGGGGACAGACCTATGGGAATGAGAAACATTTCATGACAATAGACTCAATTAACCTGGCAGCGGAGCTTAAAGAATGCTGGCTCTGGAGCTTCATCCAGCAGTGCTGCAAAGTTCACTGGGCTTTGAGTGCAAAGGCACTGGTGCCACAGCATTCTTGTTGCAGACTGACCTGCTGCTACAAGGTGTCTCCCGCAGCTTGGGCCAGTTACAGGCCTCCAGAAACTAATCCAGACAGCAATATCCAGCGGGGTCGACAGCCACCACGGGCCCCAGGGGAAGGTGTGGGGGAAGGCCTGCTCTGCACCCCAGAAGGGGCGGGGCCTTGGGCAGAAGGGGAGGGACCAGGGCAGCCAGCTCTCAATGCCACCCGGAGTGTGGCATGTTCCCCCCTCACCCCCGCCCAGCCCTCAGAGCTGCACAGAATGGCATTACTGTGCTCCAGCAGTGACTCATAGGACCCCAGGGGTGGCAGCTGCCACCACTGCCCCTTTGAATTGCCTAGCCCTGGGGCAAATGCCCTCTTTGGTCCCCCTGTCGGTGGGCCTTCTTGATTTTTTTGCACCTTGCTCCCAAGAAAATCCTCCCCTGATTCCCGGAGTGATCATACTAGGATCTCTGCTAGGCTTGCCAGGTCTCCGGTATTGACCTGGACAGTTCAGTATTTTCGCCTCCTGTCCAGTAAAAAAAATTCAGAAAATACCGGATACCTAAAATGCCTGGTATTGTCTGATTTTTTTTCCCCTGCCAGGAGGTGAAAATACCAGGCATCTGAGAACCCTACAGCATATTCAGCAACTGGGCCAAGCCCCAGGCTGGAGCAGAAAAACAAGATGGCCGCCAGCAAAAAGTCTCTTCTTAAAGGGGCCATGCTTTTTTTTTTTGGCTCAGCAACTTTGGTTTCCCCCTTTTTTTTTTCCTCAACAGAATTTTTTTTTCCCGGTGTTTTTTTTTGGGGGGTGGGGGGGGTCTGTATTTTTGGTTAAACCATCTGACAACCCTATCTCTGACAAAAGTCCTTCCCTTTCACAAAGCTGCCCAGCCTTGCAAGTGTGGTCCAAACACAAACTTAGGGAAGATTCTCTCTTCCTATTTACACACCCCATGTACTAATGGACAGATGAGAGCATACTAACGAATCAGCAAAGTACAAAAAAAAAATTTGACCAACATATAAGTATCAACAGTCAGAAAGCTGTAGTGAAATTTAGCTTTGTGATCCAATGATTGTAGCCTTATTATTCCTGCATGACCTACATATATTCTTCCGCTTCACCTGCTTTGTCCTCTGCATTTTCATACAGTATTTTATGCAGACTAGTATGCTGCATAGCTTTCCACAAGAACCATTATGACGGCAATGCTCTTTTCTCACCTGCATTTCTCTGTTACAAAGCTGTCGTTTCATAAAGACGTCAGACAACAAGAAGGGTGTAATATAATAAAAGTGCGCATTTGGGGCTATTGCGTGCAAACTTTTTAGGCTACATACCTCTTTCCAAATAATGTAGTATACTACTTACCTCCATCTGAGATAGGATCATAACATGCCCATAATTAGATTGCCAACACTTACTAAAGCAGTGTTGTCCATCTTTATAGGATATTTCTTGGGTACCACACTGACAAGTGTCTGCATACCCCAGTTTGAAAACTACTGCTCTATGCAATTCTATGGAGACTTATTATACAAGGAGTCTCCTTAAAGTATTCTACACCTTTATGGTATGTGAATCCATAACTAGCTGTGGGAAGATGAAATCAAGAAAGGGAAAAATTAGACTGAATATCAGAAAAAGTTTGCTCACAGTGACAGATATTAGATCATGGAACGGCTTCTGGGAAGGAGTAATGGAAGATCTGGAAAGAAGTAATGGAAGAACCTTAACTTGGGACTTTTAAACATAGACTGGACCAAAAAAAATCCCTAGAAGCGGCAACAGAACTGGCAATACCATCACTAAGGCAGATTCTCCGATCTACTAAATTCCCTGTATGGCACCCAAAAAGAACAAAGTGTATTTGAAGTGGCCAGAAACGACCAAGGGAGCATTACCTTTGTGCAGGGTATCTCTCTGTGGACAATAAAACTGTGGAGGGGACAAAGCCAGCCCAGACTGACATTGATTTGGGAAAGCAGGGGCCATGCCACAATGTGAGGAGAACTGTATTAAAGCAGAGCTATGCTATGCCCAATACACCACTAATATGCACCCCTGAGTGATTTTACACCAGCAAGAAAATTAGAGTTGCTTTTGAATTTAGCTCTGTGATTCTTCAGCTCCACTCGTTTTGCTTTTAGAACTGTAATCTTAGTGAAATATTTGACTTTGGGTCTAATACGTGTCTGATTAGGTACCCAATTCTCATTTTAGGAGACAATATTTTGGAGACATATTGTCTAACTAGGTGTCTTGTAATTTAAACGCAGAAATCACTAATTCCTAATAATGGCAGCTCAATCTCGGTCTTACAAGATGGGCAGCGTTACTTCATTAGGGTAAGGGTGGGAGAGGTTTTTTTCTGAGGAAGTTGCATGCAAGGGGAAATTTTAACCAATATGCTAATATTTTCCTTTTCTTTATTCTTTTCCCTCTACCATCCCTTAACTATTTTGCTGGCTATTTTTAGTTCACAATTTGCAGTTTGATTCATTGTTACATTAATTTTCCATTCCTTTGTGTTCCTCTTCATCAGCTGCAGTGTTAATAATTGTACCAAAAATAAGCAGATGTTCTGTAGGATACACCTGGGTTCAATTAAATTCTGTCAAAAGTTCTGAATTTGCAAGTGGTAATAGGTTACAAAAATATGGGGAGAAAACTGAGTGGCATGCAGTGTTAATTTTTCTTGTCCTGAAATACAGCATTGCAAGAAGGAAATAATCTTAACAAAAAATCTGTCATATACATAAAGAGGAAAGATTCACTGTCCTAAAGAACAATTCATGTTCAAGTACACATTTCTGCCAGGCATATTCAAACATTCTCAATAATTAAAAAAAAAGTCATGCAGCTACTCCAGCTTTTATCACGAATTATGAAAAATAAGTTAGCTCTAATTTTGGACTGTAATAAAAGCACTGCCTGGGGCTGCTCAAAGTTTTCTATTTCTGTGAGGGACGTGTCCTTGAACCAATTCAAGGCAGCCAATGCATCTGCTTGTGAAAGTCTGTACAGGTAAATACCTAGAGAACATGCCTGCCAATGTCCTTGCTGTGTACTGCAAAGTGATATTCTAATGAGAAATCTATTTTTGCATCCTTTCATGGTTGGTAAGATAATGTATTTTTATTGTATAGTCTGCCTTAGACAAACAGTTCAACAAATATTAAAATAAAGCTTTAGATGTTCAAGTGTTTAATTCTTTCATGCAGCTTATTACATGATATTGGGACATTAAAAGTTCACTGCCAGCATTATTACGGCCCACTCCTAAGTAAGCTGTTTTAATATCTGTTTGCACTAAAATGATTTCTAAAGCAGAAATATGTCCGTGTCAAAGACCCAGCACAGAACAGGGCTGAGCATTGGAGGATGGTACATCTGGGCTGAACTTCCCAGCTCATACTTATCTATGGTTATGTCTACATTGCCGAGAGTATGCAAATGAAGCGCTGATTAGCATTTTGTCATGCTTCATTTGCATAATCTATTCAAGCTGTTTTTGTGCAAAAACAGTGTGCACATTTCCTTTTTGCACAAGACCCTTATTCCTCTCCCAGAGAGGGATAAGTATCTTGCGCAAAAAGGGGTTTTTACGCAAAAAGGAAACGTCCACACTGCTTGTTTTTGCGTAAAAATGGTTCAAACAGATTATGCAAATGAAGTGCAACAAATGCTAATCAGCACTTCATTTGCATACTCTCTGCCGGCAAAAGCCAGCAGTTTAGACAAAGCCTAAATGTCCCCAAATCAAAACTCCATATTCAAATGCTGAGAAAGTTTGGGTACAGAACTCAGCTTTGAGGACTCAGTTCTGCCCCTCCTCATAGGTTACATTTTTACACACATTTAGTTTGAAGAAACTAATGTTGGTCCTATAATTGACCTGTGTAGCACCTTTCATGCCAAAGAACCAAAGGCTGTTTAGAAGCCAAGGTCTGACCCTGCAGTCACTTTTGGTAAGTCTACACAGCAAAAAACAAAACCACGCTCTGCACCAGTGAGTCAACTGACAGTACAGGCTTTAAAAAAAGTAGTGTAGATATTTGAGCTTGGGGTAGGGCCTGGGCTCTGAAACGCTACAAGGGTGTTAGCTACACCAGACAGCCAAGCCTGCTGTTTTCAACCCTGCAGTACAAGCCCTAGGAGGCCAGTGGAGAGTCTTGTTTTGCTGTGTCACCATTCCCTCTGTGCAAAGAACTCCCACTGACTTGGAGGGCCATTCAAAGAGGCTATTAAGTTGAAACACCAATTTACACATACTCATTTCCTCCACCCCTGAAATGCAGCCAGGTCTGGGGTGAAGTCTAGCAGGTGGGTGACAGCACAGCTGAGGATAAGAAATAAAGTACCCAGCTTCTAGTTAGAACTGCTGGGGCAGGGAGATGGAAGAGGAACAGTAAGTAAAATGCAATTAGCCAAATTGATATTTGAGTAACACATCAGGGTTAAAGCTCCTGCTCTTGTGAAAACTGCCACTGACCTTGAAACAGACAAGTGATTAGGATCTCTAAAGATCATAATCATCACAAATTCCAAAGGGACATGACTTCCTTACAAAACAAGTACAACCTGGATCAGTCTCCCGATAGGTATTCAAGTGGTCTGGTTATATATTTAGGTTCTCTTTTTAAAAAGGAGCACCTCCTATATCAGTGCCTTCTAGCACCATGCTGGGGTATACTATGTGCCATAGGGTACAGCTCACCCCCAATACGCCACACCTGGGGTAACATCCATGATAGATGGAATATGGATACACGGATTCATTTTCATAAAATTTTTCCCCCTTCATTTTGCTTTGACTTGGCCATGTGGGAAGCTCTCTGGTAAGCTCTTCACTCTGTGTGGAGATTTTCTACCTTGACTCTTCACCTATGCTTATGCAAAGTGGATGTAAAATGAGACAATTCTAGGCTGGTAGCATTTAACTCTATGCTGCTCAAGTATAGTTGACTGTTCAAGGTAGCCTGGGGTTCATTGTCTACAGGCATTCTTCATCAAGCCTGGTGGCCAAATTCAAATACCCACCCCCCCACACACCCTGCTGCTCAGAAAAGCAGGTCAGGGAGTAATGCTTGTCGTTTCAGCCCTGGAGGGGGGCAGCAGAAGAAAGAGGTTTATGTCATGTCTCTGGGGATGAGTGTTTTAGTTATTACACACAGTAAATCAGGGGAAGGATGTCACCTAAAAACAAGCTACACCTAGGAGGGTTCTAATCCAAGCAAAAGCCCAGGCTGACCTTGTCTAGCTTGTGATATTTGGCAGGATCACCGCAGCCAAAGGTGTTACAAGGGCAGCAGGCACTTAAAGGGTTTGTGTCTGAAGGCATCTGATTTCTTGTTTGAGCACATAAATGCTGGTAAACAACAAGAAGAAATCAGAGCCAGGTAATCTAAATACCCCTTCAATAGCTAGCTTGAGTAGATCCAATGGAGTTTTGCACTACAGAGGTGTAATATACACTGAATATCAGTCCCTCCATACTTCCGTGGGCCAGATCTTAAGGCAGTGGTCACCAACCAATACATCAGGATCTACTGGTAGATCTTGAAGCCTCTGACAAGTGATTCTGACTGGTATGGCCGGGAGGCTCTTCAACTGCCCCTCCCCCCACTGCCCTGCTGCGCCTGCCTGCCCAGAGCCATGGAGTTGCCTCCTAGGAGCCTCCTGCTTGTTGTGCAGGGTGGGGGAGACAGAGGCAGCAGGGCACTGATGTCACTCTGTCCCTCTCTCCTGCACTCCATCTTCAGAGAGTGAGGAGGGCAGGGCCACAGCGAAGGAGTGGGGCAGGGCCTTGGAGAAGGGGCAGGGCAGGGGTATTTGTGCTTGAGGTAGATCCCGGATTGACTTACATTCAAAAAGTGATCTTGTGCTTTAAAAGGCTGGAAACCACTGTCTTAAGAGGTGTCATTTGGCTGCAAAGCCTTATGTGTTTACATTTTCTCATTGGCTAATAATGAAAGCTTAATATTGAATAATCTGTATCAACGCTGCTCCGAACCTGAGACTGAACAACAACAAAAAGCATTGTAAAAATCCCTTTGATCCATTTGCTAAAAATCTTCTCTCTCTGATCTATTTAGAGGACGCAGACTGGAAAGGAATGCAATCATGGAAAATTACTACTGCAGGACTTGAAAATGTGAACCATAAGGTCCAATGCCTGTGGCAGACCATGGGAAAGACTGGCAGTCACTCCATTCTCCATTTTGTTTTTTCTTGCAAATGAATTTACTCCCCCGATCACAGGAGGAAAAGCACAGCCCTTACGAGGGCCCTGCCCGGCAAACAGCATGTTCAGGTGGAGAAAGGCGCAACAAAACAAAGTTCAGCTAAGTTCCATCAGGTACAGCATGGCAGTGGCATCAGGGAAGGCTACTTCCATTGTCCTGTGCCTCAGATGTCATCCAGAGGGACCTGTCAAGGGGTGAGGACTGTTCTCTCTACGGGCCTGTTCAACCCCTTTTGTTTCAGCATGCCAATGGGTGCTCATTTGTAATAGCAATTTTTGTCAGCTGGATATCTGCTCACTGAGAACATTATCCGACGATGGGAATGGCTCTCAGCCATGGCCAACCTGCAGCAGCTCCTACTGAACACTTAAGTCACTGTCAAAACAGAGAACAGAGAGGATCTGTCTCCCTTTCTCTGTGCTGAACTATGTAGCTGTCCCTTGTGACAGATTTTTGAAGGACCTGCAAACTTTCAAATCAGGAACCAATTTAGTTTTAATATATCTATGTGCACAACTTCCCTGACTTTAACAGAGTTGCAAGGAGGTTCAATAGTTATCCAAGGTCTGTGTGCTCTTCCGTTAGGTCACTCGCTACCACTGACTAACTGCATTTAACCTGCCTTTTACCTTTTCTTTAATTCTCAATTCCATGCAAGTTCTGTGACAGATGGAAAGTAAGGTAGAGCCTTTGGTTTAAATGCCTATTATTTTAAACTCCCAAATCATGCATCTTATCTTTGGCTTGAGAGATTTTGTAAATAAACAACACCTGGCCATGTTGCAATCTGAAAGAGTTGCTATTTTATCCATCAATCTGTCTTCCATGGTGAACGTTCTCTTACATACAATTAAGGAGAACTTATCATCAAAAGTTGCAAAGAGACAGGAAAGAAGGTTCCAGAGGAACCAATCTAGTTATAGACTGCCCTCAAAACAATTCACTGTTCAGGTATATGGAGAAAAGCTCCTATCTCCAGAGGAAATGACTGTAGCTACTGTAGTGCCCCCTCTCCATCTGGTTACCTTCTTTAAAGCCAATCTCCTTACAGGTTTTGATGGATAGGTCTGGGTTCTTCTGGATCCTGCCACCCACTCAACTTTATTCTGATTGATTTATTTGGCGGTGCCTCCACCCCCTTCACTCCTTCCTGGCAGGGTCACCAGGGCAGCTTGGGAGGAAATTTCTAGCCCAGGGTAATCCCCACGTTATTTGCCAGATAGTTGGAGACTCCCAGAAAATAGCACAAACACATACACTATAATAAACACAATTATATTAAACAGGAGACAAATATAACAGAACAGGGTAAAACACTATTTTTAGGGTCACCGGTGCCCAGCAACTGTAAGATCAGTGTCCCGTTGGTACACGTACTTTGTTGGGGCCCTTAATGACTGTTGACCACAAAATCCTTCTCTGCAGGGGTTTAGCAGTGGAGCTGACTAGCTCCAGTACAGCCCAAAGGACTCACAAATGGGAGAAGGCAGTAAATCCCTCCACAGGTTTAATATGCTTCAGGTAATAAAATCCCCAAACAAATTCCCTGACTTACTAACTAAAAATTGGTGCACTCACACTCTGTGAATGAGCGTCAGGTTGAGAGATGACTCAGTCTCTGCAAAGGGGCTGCTCTCTTCTCACAGGGATCCTCTTCAAGCAGGAATCAGGCTGCTTCGGTCCCAGAATTTCCCCTCACCGCGAAGGGGTGCAGGGCTCAAGGTGCAGGCCACACAACTGCACCAACATTCAAACTATAACCTCCTAGCCCAGCATTCAGACACACACAGTAGGCAGCAGCCCTGAACTCACCCCTAGAGCAGAGCTGACCATGCGGTGACTCCTCTCACCCAGGGAGCCGGAGAGCCAGCTCAGCCTGCCTGGGGAAAGCCTCCCAGCAAACTCCACAAACTGGGAATCAACAGTGGAGACATAAACCCAGCTGAGGGATCCTGCCTTCAGGTCCCTAGAGGCTAGTTCTCAGGGGGATCCCTGCATGCAGGCCTGGGGCTTACTAGCTCCCACACAGCCAGTCCTCCCCCTGCCGTGGCTGGCTCCAGACTTCCCTCAACAATGGCCCCTCCTTCCCCCTGGGAGGGGCATCTCACTCCCTATGGGTTGCAGGGCAGACTCTGGCCCTGGTAGGGAGGGGGAGCCAAGGCAAACTCAGAGCCTCTCCCTGAGCTGCCAGCAGACAAGGCCCCGGGAATCCAAGTAATCTCCTTGCGGGTTACACCACTTTCACTTGTAAGACAGTAATGACAGTCTTCAAAATTAAGACTGCAGAACTGGACTTCATCTACAGGTTGGACCCCCCCCCGGTCTGGCATCCTTAGGACCTAAACTTGTCTTGAATGAGGGAATTTTCTGGACCAATGATGGTCCCCTGCCCTCAGCCTCCTTACACGCTGCCTCTCCCTGCAGCTGGCTCCAATCCAGCCCCACTGCAACTGGGTTCGCTGGCAGCCCTGCTGCTGCCCCAACCAGATGGAGCTCCCCAGGGACGGGGCTTGCCAGCTGCCAATGGCAAAGGCTGGGGCTCACCAGCCCCCACTGCTGCCCCATGTGGCTGGGGCTCCCAGCTGCTGGACTCCCAGCAGGCACACTCTCCTGCCACCAGGGATCTGTGATCCTGGACTTGAATAAAGATATTAACTGGTTAACACACTACAAAGCCAATT
The DNA here is from genome assembly GCF_052426305.1 of Pelodiscus sinensis. NCBI lineage: Eukaryota > Metazoa > Chordata > Testudines > Trionychidae > Pelodiscus > Pelodiscus sinensis. Next base: position 15,904,784 of record NC_143064.1, on the reverse strand, counting down.
TCCCCTGCCTTTGATATCTGCATTGCCACATCAAAAGAGCTATGATGGAACATATCCGGCCCACCTAACTAGCTTCATCTCCATTGTCAGTTTCTTTCTTGGACTCTGTTATTTACAATCAAATGTATCTGATGAAATGGGTCTTACCCACAAAAGCTCATGATACTATATATTTTTGTTCCTCTTTAAGATGCCCCAGGACTACTCATTGTTTTTAATGGTACAGACTAATACAGCTACCCCTCTGAGACTTTTCAAAATTAAGATAATCTGCCCAAAAATCCACAAACGGCAGATTGCCATGGTAGATTTTTTTTTAATATGAGGTAAACTAAACAAGGTATTCATAAAAATAGAGTATTCCAGAAAAAGAAGAAAAAGTAACTCCCTAGGTAGTTTTCTACTGTTTTCTGTTCCTTTATATTTGAAAAAGGTTGGACCTGAAAACTCCAAACTGCTTTTATTCTGACAGACTTAAGGAAGATGGATGCTGCATAGTTTGGTAGCAAATTAATACACAAAGTCATTGCAGTTTATGTGAAAATTAAAATTACCACTACGGCCTGGTTAAGGACTTCAGTTTGAGTGTGTTGCATGGGAGCAAGAAATGAATGGAAACAACATCTCACCTCAACGAAGACTCTCTAGAGCTGGTCAGAAAGACAGTTCATCGTTTTCCTATAGAAAATTGACTTTTCATTAAACAAAAATATTTTTTTAACCAAAAATCATTTTTTAATGAAAAGTCAAAATGTTATGTAGAAAGCAGAGACTGTTCATACACGCATGCATAGATGAAACTGTTTTGTCAGAAAGGATAGTTTCAACAGACATTTTTTGACAAGCCCTAACATTCTTCTCTCTTTTGACAGATACTGGCTACAGTCTTTTCATGCTGTGTGTTTATAAGACTTTGTAAACTCGCTCACTGGTTGGCAACCTCTGAATACTCAGTGATTTTAAATACCTTATCAGTTACAGTATGCAGGTGACAGAACAGAGCTGACTGAGAACAGAGATTCAACCATAACTTTGAATTTTGTTTCTCCTGTGAAGGAGACAGAAGAACAAATTGCAGTACAGTTCACATGAATGAAACTTCGTAATTGCAAAATGGAATCTCTCTTTGTGCACAAGAAAGAGCTTTGCTTATTAATATTTATAAGCCTGGTGTTTCAGAATCTCATTAGAATTTGTCTGAGATCTCACAAGTTGTGGAGAAAATAAAAATAATGGCATATTTTCCATTGCTTTTGATAAATGCCAGCTACCACTTAAACACCACTCCTCATCCGTTATCCTGTACACACTGAATGCTCCAACTGATAATCTGCTGTAGGGATTATCAGTCACTGTGTGTACCAGCGCATGACACAGGAAAGTTTATGCTTGGAAAAATTCAAAAGTCTGCCTAACATCTGGCTGTTTTCCAAGCTAGTAAAAATAAATATTTTAGTTACTTTTACTCTTCTTTACTCAAGCAGAATTTTTCCTTCTGCCTCTAGCCAAATTTTTTGTCCAGTTGAAATCTTCCTCATTTACTGTACTCAACAAAAGAAAAGGATCCTTCCAAACAATATCCCAGACCTTGCACTGGACAAGGTTGGCTGGCATTTTCTATTTTAGGCTGAAATGTCCAAAGCTGTCTAGGGAACCTAGAGGTCCAATTCCCATCAAAATCAATTGAAAATTAGTATCCAGCCCCAATGGTGGCTTTGAAAATCTCAACTTTCAAAACTTGAAAAATGGAAAGCAAATGTGCAAAACCTATTGCATACATAACTATTTGCATTTGCAATTGTAGCAAAGGATCTAAATAGTTTTAAGCAAGGAACTGTCCAATCTGCACATGGAAATAAACCTGCACTAATGGCATGAACTTTCTTACACTTGTGATCAGCTTCCGTCTTTTAAAATATTCCTGATATGGCACTTTAAAATTCAGTTTCCAGGCTGTAGAGCAGCTAGCAAAGGTATTGCTACAAAGGCAAGATAAAAGCCATTAACATTCTAAGTGAAGTGGGAAAGCTCATAATTCTATAGAGGAGGATGTATCAATACAAATAGTGGTCAGCTACCACATGCTGACTGCAATGAAGGGACATTTTGCACATTCTTCTGTGAGACAATATGGGCCAATGTGTCCAAGTATGTAAATCCAAAGAACAGTTATCAGGAGGAACTCACATCACATTAAAACAGCCATACAGTGAATCTTTTCTATCATCTGACTGGTCCAACTATACATTCAGAGACAGCCTTACAGATCCAAGTACACACCAAGAATCTGATCCTACCCTGCTGTACAGCAGAAAATCCCACGGAAGTCTTTTGGAGTTTTGCATGTGCAAGTAACACATGAATAAGATCTTCTCCCAGCCCCAAATAAGCCCCCAAAACAAATGTCTTGTGACTTAGACCTGAATACTGTGTCTGTAAGTATGCTACCGGCATCCTGGTGTCCCATCAAAAGCAATTGACAAACATTCCCATGTGAGAGCCAGGTATTGTTCAACATCAAGTTCCCTCACAACAAGATGCTCCTTACAATGGAAATGAATCACATTCTCACATGTGGAATGTAGTGACATTATGCTTACAGCTAAGAGTACTACATGTACTCAGAAATGTTAAGTCACAATGTCACAAGTCAGCCTCCCAGAAACATCATGAAACTAACTTAAAAATCATGATTCAAACAAAAAATAACACATTCGTGGGTCTTTCTATTTGCTTTCTGGCTTCTGCACTGAAATTCTTACTGAATCCAATGTCTCAGGAACAGTGGGTTTAAATAAAATACCAAGCAGCATGAGACTCATGATATCGTTGCAGAAGTTGGCAACCCTGGATACTCCCAGCATACAAGGACTTACTTATGAGCAAGCAATTTCCAAGCTATATTGGTTCATGTACTACCTTCTTTTTAAAAAATAATGTAAAGTGAACTGACGGACCATCGAGCTTGCATACTGTCAGTGATATGTGCAGTACAGTTGGGAACTCCTGCATAGAGTAAGGCCATATCTCCTTTTATCAGATGCTCTGGCAATCAATCTTTTGGGGTTTGATTTAGTGAGTCTAGTAAAGACCTGCTAAAGTGACCTCTTAGTGCACCTCTGTTGACTGTGGTACTCTTTGCTGTTACGAGGGGTAAGGTAAGTCTATGGGCGAGTTTCTTCTGTTGGCCTCTCACTTTGGGACTGCCCCAGAAAAATCAGTACAAGATACGTCGACTCCAGCTACGCAATTCCAGCTACATAATTCACATAGCTGGAGCTGCATATCTTGCATCGATTTTCTCCACCAGTGTAGACCTGGCCTAAGGAAAATAAAAAGAGCGCAGGGTAGTCATCTAGTACAAACAGACCAGCACAAATTGAATTGACTCTTGAACTCTGCTCACAGGGAGAACTCTCAGAAATATAAAAAGGTCAGGTACATAGAAAACACCCAGCCAACACCATGACATATTTTCATAGCCACATATTTCACAGAAAGGTAGGGTTGGTAGGGTTCTTTAAAAAAAACTGAGATGGCTGAAAATTGATGCAATATGGCAAAGTACAATGGACCGTGGTATTGCTGATCTCATTCACACACATCACAGAAAATGTTCAGAAGATCAAGACACACACATATGTACATTTTATATAGTGGTGGGCCCAAAGAAAAATCTCAAATCTGAATTTCATTGCTGAGGACCAGCTGTAGCTTTATGGCAGAATTATTTTTATTTTCACTTTAGGGTTGTTGCTTTTTTGTGAGAGGGAGGGAGGGAGGGATGTGGGTTATATCTGCCTGTACCCTGCAAGATAGCACTAGCAGAAGAGGGACATTTTCTAGTTTACAGTTCTGAAATCATCCACATACAAACCCCTGTATGATAAAAACACACATGTGACTGGGGATTGAACAGGAGATATTAAATACAGTCCTGATGATGTTCTGGGAAGAATAAAATGGCCATTTGGGTCTATGTAGATGGTTCTGGACTTATAATATTATAATACCCTGCCAATGTTAATCAACTTGCATTATTTGCCAGGACTATTACTATAATGGATAATAATTCTTATCTCCCTTGCAAGGCTGTTAGAAGGATTAATTAGTTAATGTTTGCACAGCACTTCGAACATGAAAAGCACAAGGTAAGTGCTATGTATTATTATCACTGTGCTGTATTTAGGCAATCTCTATGGAGAGGTTTATGTCGAGTGTAGTGCAACTCTCCCGCCTGTAGTCCTCATAGTATGTTTTATGTCTTAATTGTTAGTGCTTTTCATGCATTGTCATTTTAGTTGCATATGCGGATTGATTGTGCTTAATAAAAGACATTTATATGTTTAATGTTTCACCTATGGCTGGTTTTATAAGAGAATCTATCTTCTTAGACATGTCACCCACACTTCTACTGATGGATGTACTCAAAACATATACAGGAATTCATCAAATCACTACTTCACTGCTAGACCCTTGTCTCCTGCTATAATCCAAGTCTGTAATTCATTGCTAGTGCAGCTCCAGGAGGGAAGCAACAGTACAAGCTATAGTGTAGCTGACGATCAGACCTCTTTTCAATAGCCATCACACTCTACAAAGGGTACGTCTACACTGCAATTAGAGACCTGTGACTGGCCAATGCCAGCTGACTTGGGCTCCCAGGGCTCAGGGTGCAGGACTGCTAGATATCAATTGGACTGGCATTTTTGCCAGCACACCTAGGTTTACAAGGTTTTGAAAAATCAGGCCCTCAATATTGCTGCCTCAGCAGAGATTAACTATCAAGCTAATTGCTGAAGAGGAGTTTGGGAGCTGCGCATGTTCCCTATAGCTACTGAGTATGCACAGCAAAAGGCACAGATTCCATTCTGCATACTACTTCATGCACAGGCTCTGGCTAATATTTCTGCAAAGCCAATCCTCTGATAATCAAACAAATGGGTCAAAAGTTTCCAAAAATGCAACACTAAAAATACACAAAAGGGACAAAGAATAATACTGGATTTTCTGGAGCTTAGTAACTGAGTTCCTGATTTGCCAACTCGGGATCTTGAAACATAGTTGTTAATTTGCATCACTCAGGCTATGGTCTACACTGCAGAGCTTTTCCAGAATACTGGAGGTATCCCGAAAAAGCTATGCCATATCCAAGGAATTTCTGAAAAAGCGGATGCGTTCTTTCACCATCCCTGTAATCCTCATTGTATGAGAAAGAAGGAATGTTCCAAAAGGGGAGGTTTTTCTGAAATTTGGCCCTGTGTAGATGGGCCAAATTTCAGAAAAGCCTCTTCAGGAAAAAAAGCAGAAAAAGACACGCAAATTGCAGTTTGTAATTTGCGTATCTTTTTCTAGCTTTTCTTTACAGTCTAGACATAGCCTCAGTAAGGAGCAGCCAACAGAGTTGAGAGTTCTGGAAACCAGCAGAAAAATTTCAACCTTCTATTATCCCAGAATGTAGCATATATGTCAACCTGATTAGATTTAACTGAACACAATGGCATTTTTGCCCAAAACTTTCTACATTGATTAAAAATAAAGAGAAACAACATATTTGAAGAGCTGCATGTGTTGGGGATGATCCTTCAAGGTAACTGTTAGGTCCTGACCATTCAGACACATGAGTAATTCTGCTGAGATCAATGCAAGCATCAGATTAGTGGGGCATAATGCAGCTACTTTTAGGATGACGGGTGGCAGACAATCAGCACACTGTGAAACAGAGAAGAAACTGTGGCCAAATGACCGCTGGCTAAGCCCACACATACATATATTACAGATTATAGAGGGACCTGAAAGACTGTGTGGGGTTCTAAGGTCTCATCCAAAAGACCAACCTGGAAAGCCACAGCTTTCACTGCACCAATATAAAAACAGTAGTATGCACCAGTGCCACATTATTTCCATTTGGAATGAGCACGTCAAATTTAAAACTAAACACTGCATGGGAAAGTTAAAGCAACTGAAGAATTAAACAAAATAAAATGGGCAATTTCACTGAAATAAACTTCTTTAGCAATACCCTTTCTTACTGGGTTTGATTAAGATTGCTCCAGTCAACCCTATATTAAAATGGAGAAATATTTCCCCTTTTGTTCACTGCCCAGAAACTGAGCTGCAACAATGATGTTTCTGTGACATGCCAGCTCCTCTCTGCCCTTTTCAAGCTGCTGCAGGCAGTGATTAATGTCACTGGAAGATTTCCTTCAGTTTCCTTAACAAGAGAAGTTCCAGGAGTCTTAGCTAACGTTAGAGCAGCCATTTCAACCACAGCAACAGACAAACTGAACAAACCAAAGGTCAAAGATATTCAGGGGTCAAAGCACACAGATGGAAATATTCCACGGACCGTATTTCCAGTAAATAGTACATTGTTATTGATATAGTGCCACAAAGCTGTCTGTGATAGGTTGCCCTCTGTAGGCAACATGGAGTGTGCACACATGTGAGTCTGATCAGTTCACTCCCATTCCACTGAATGCTGTAGGGCAGTGGTCCCCAACCTTTTGGGGCTACCGGGCACCCGGGGGGGGCAACTCATGCGCCCAAGGGCGGGGCTGCCCATATGCCACGCGCCCGGAGCTGGTGCCGCTCCTGTGCTGCCTGCCCTGGGGCAGGGTCACCCATACGCCATGCGCCCGGGGCCAGAACAGCCCATGCACTGCATGCCCAGGGCTGCCACCGCTCCTGTGCCGCGTGCCCAGGGGCGGGGACGTCCATACACCGCGCACCCAGAAGCTGGCAGCACTCATGCGCCGCGTACCTGGGGCTGGCACTGCTCCTGTGCTTCATGCCCAGGAGCAGGGATGCCTATACGCCACATGTGTTGGGGACCACTGCTGTAGGGCATCTTACTAGCAGGCCAGCATTTGCACTCCAGTCAGGACCTCTTGGATGTTTCAGCCCCATTCTGTGTACCTGGTTATGCCACCAAAAAGCCCACAATCAGGAAAAGGGATTCAACATAAGCAAGGTAAAGAAAAGGCTGTAAGAGGCTCCTTCCAGGATGCGGGCTTATCTTACGTCAGAGGAGCACCTGGGAGAATCTCTACCCACTTCAAAGTCCACTGGGGTTCAAGTGGAAGTCTCAGCTCTTTTCCCCTTCGACTCAGGGGTTCTGCACTCTCCCGCAGCGAGGGCAGGAGCTGTCAGCACTCTCACCAGGGCTGGAGAAGCTCAGCAGCCTGTTCCCTTACCTGGGTTGCCCCATCTGAGTGGCAGTCCCTCTTTTGACCTCCTTCAGTCCTGGCATGATTTCCAGGTGTGGCAGGTAGGGACTGCTCCAGTCCAGAGCTGTTCCTTAATCTTTTTCATGCTCGTGCGGAGTTTATACACCCTCATCACATACTTGAATAACTAGAACTACAAACATCTACAATTAACTGTTTTCACGCTATTCAAATATTAACTCACAAGAACCCCATTCCACAAATATTTTAATCTCAACGTTACACAGGGGGAAATAGAGACAGATCTTAAACAGATCTTAAACTAGGGAAAGGGGCAGCATTTTAAAAATGATGCTCGCTAAGATGTGAGCACGTTTTTTTGAAGCACGTCGTGTAAATAAAGATGTTCAAAAATGTGTTAGGTAGGGCTGTACAAATAACTGGTTTATGGTTTGCTGCCAGTTCCAGAAAAAAAATAATTTCAGGTCACTCCAAAAACAATTTTTCAACATTTTCAGCAAACCAAAAAGTGGGAAAAAAAGAAAGTATTGGGGTGAAACATTTTATTTCATTTTGATTTTGAGCTTTATTTTAAACCGGGTGGGAAAGTTGTATGATACAAGATACCTGGCTTCCCCAGAGAAGCGGTCTCCTGCACTGACCAGCACTAAACCCCAAGAGTAATTTCTACTTCCAAACTGATGACGTATTAGGCACCAGCATCTCGCTCTTCTTGAAAACAGCCTGAGAAGAGAAATCCTGGCTGAGGATGTGCTTTAATAGCCAGCGTCACTCTGTCACTTTGGAATAATCATATGCAAGACTATGCAGGTGATCTCACCCAGTTCGAGAGCCTCATCTCCTCAGGCACTTACTGTTCGTGGCACATCTTCCAGTGAGTCAATGCTGTTCCCCAGAGAAATATTGCACAGTCTGGGCACATGTGCAAATCCCCCTTTGCACCGTTCCAAAACTAGCTAATAACTGTCTCTTGCAAACTCTGCTCAACATCTTTCTCCCTCTTTCTCCTCCCCCCGCCCTTATGACAAAATGGTCTGCCTTCATGGGGGCTCTAACAGCTCATCAATATAAAGTGAACTGCATATAGCTCTCCCAGCATCGTAGTCTTTATGACATATGAACTGTAACAAGAAAGGAAGGGTTGGATGAACTGTCTGCTCCAGTTAATCACTTGGAATAGCAAGCACGTTACAAAAATCTATCCTTATCTCCATGGAGACCGTCAGGCCTAGCATCTTGCTAAACACTGTTACGCAGCAAGATGGCACAGAGGGGAAAAGTGGCTAGAAACAAAGGAGATAACTATAAAAATAGTGGAAGTTACTAGAGATATTTTAGGTTGGTTACTTCATTTGACATTTAAGGGCCCAGTCTCCAGCTTGCCGCTTGTTTGCACTTGCAATGATTTGTGGGTAATTTTCGTGTCACGTATATGCAAGGACACCATTTCAGGAGGGTAGAGGGGGCAGCAGTCGTGCGCTCCGGGGCGCAGCTTGCTTTTCATCCTGTACCCTGGACTATCAGGGAGTGAGGGGAAAGTGCTTGCATTCTGTGCAAGCCTCCCTCACCTGGCTGGTGAACTCCCCCAGCCAGGTGTGGGAAGTATGCACGGAATGCAAGCACTTTCCCCTCACTTCCTGATAGGTCGGGGAACAGGATGAACAGCAAGCTGCGCCCCGGAGCTCACGACTGCTGCACCCTCTACCCTCCCGAAATGGCACACTTGCTTGTACACCGAGGAAACTGATATGTAGGTACAAGGAAAACCAGAGCCATCTGGAAGTTCTCCAGGAGCAAGGTCTAGTCAGTGGGAGTGAGAATGGCATGTATGTATCCTTTTGTTTATTTCAGAATCACAATTATTTGGTTAGTTCTTCTGCCAGTGCCTGGGGAGGCGAAAATAAAAAGGAACCTCCCTCTCCATGTAAGGGCCAGCCACAACTGGATTCCTTCTACCCCCAAACGAAGATGGAGAAAGGTGGGCAGGAGACCCTAACAGAACAAGTCAGAAACATCATAGGCAGCAAGCAGCAGCATCCTTCCTTTGGGCCATTCCCACCCAAACGGTTCCACTACTCCCTGCTCAGGAAAGTGGCTAAGTATTATCATCTGGCTTTTCAATGCAAAGCTCATGAGGGCAGGACTTCTCTCCACTTTGCTCTGGCCAGCACTCACACCGTGCCAGAAACCTGCCCTGTCACCAGCTGACCAAGAAATCTGACAGATAAAATATAGTCTTGGCTGTGAGAAGCCTCAGACATTACGGGCTAGCTTCTTAAAAATGTCCATCTTCATTACGGCTAAAAGTATTTGCTCTAACTTGTAACAATCTGGATTCTATAAAGGCAGATAAATGCGATCATACCCATTTCTCAGAGGGGAAAAAAAGCCAAATCCATCTATATAAAAAGGTATGACAGATGTCGCGAGAATCACAGATCCGATGATGCATACCCAAGGGGGGAAGGACAGAACCAGATGGACCATTTTAGCAAATAAAAGATATTTATTTATAACAGTGATGAATTTATAGTATTTATTCTAAGATTTTTAATAGACCGTGTTAATAATGAATTTACAGTATTTATTATATTTATTCTACAATTTCTAGTTAAACGTGTCAGAAATATAAGGATGGGAATGGCAAGGGGAATAGTCTCTATTCTAAAAATATCCAGCTACACTAATTAATAACAATAATAACTACAAACTCTATGTACTACCAAAAACAACTACAACACTAAGCTTATACAACAAAGAAAATCAAATCATACATACCAACTTACACAGCACATGGAACATTTCAAAAATATTGGTTCGGTTGCAAAGGCCTTGGTTATGCCCGAGAGTCAGGGGAAGTGGCTGGTCGGTTAATCAGGTTGGCAGCACTTTGAAGTATACGAGAAGGCACGCGCACGGTGGTACGTGTGTTGCGAAGACCTCCTCAAGCGAACTGTGCGATGGGTATTTATCCCCAAATCTGCATATCGCTTTCCCACACCTGCATATTACCATATATGGCCCAATGGTCACCAAGCGAGGATCTGTGTCCCAGGGGTTGGGCCGAAACTGTGCAGGTTTCATGCGACCAGGTAAGCTCCGCAGTTCTCACGCCAAGGTGACGGGTGGGAGAGTCTGAGGCTATTTTCCCCTTTTCACACCTTCCCTTTTTCTAAAGGCAATGGTATGCAGGAAGGGTACAGCCAGTTTCTCCCGAGGAGTACTGCAGCCCACTATAGCAAAAGCGGCCTGGCCAGACTTTTTACTGGGGGGGCAGTTTTTTCAATAACAACAGAGAAAAATTACCCTATTAGAAAAGGGGTAGCAAGCCAGGGCACCCTTAGGGCTGTTCACAGTAGCAGGTGGCTGCACAGACTGCCGAGGGACCATTCCAGCAGCTGGAGGTCCCCAGCGCACAGCAGCATGCCAGTCACACCCATTTTCCCTGTTCATCCCCCTGACATGTCTCCTAGGGTTCCCAGGTGTCTGGTTTTGAACCGGACAGTCCAGTAGTTGAGCTTTCTGTCTGGGAAAAAATTGAAAAAATACCAGACATATAAATGCCCAGTATTTTCTAATTAAGTAAGTTTTATTATTATGAGTATCAGTACGTAGTTGCGTGCTGCCCTCAAGGCAGTATGCAACTACACAGTAGAGAGGAGGGGGCCAGGGCCATGCGTGGGACAGGCAGCACCCCAGGATCTGCGTGCACCTGCCAAATGATTCTCTCCCCCCGACCTCCTCCCGACTAGCCCCGCTCCCCGCGAGCCAAGTGTCTCCCCCCACTACCCTTCCCAGCTAGCCCTGCACCCCCTGACCCTCTCCTGACCAGCCCTGCTCTCCACCAGCCGGTTCCCCCCGGCTCTCCTCCCCGTCCAGCCCCGCTCTCCCACCAGCCAGCCCCGCTCTCCCCTCCAGGCCAGCCCTGCTTCCCGTCAGCTGGTTCCCCCTGCCCCCATTTCCCCCGGCCAGCCCTGCTTCCCCCTTTCCTTCCCCCTCCTCCTCCGTGCCAGCCCTGCTTCCCGCCAGCTGGTTCCCCCCACCCACAATCTCCCCTGACCAGTCCCGTTCCCCCCGACCTCCTCCCGGCCACTCCTCTCCCAGCCAGTTCTTTCCCCCTCCCCCCAATCTGAGATCAAGTGTGTCCAGTATTTTTTTTAAGCCATCTAGTTACCCTAATGACTCCAGTGGGAGGGTAGGCCCTAGCTGCAGTGGTATATATTCAGCTCTGCTGCCCTTATAGCACTCAGGGATAACCTTATGCCAGAGAAAACTCCAGGCAGATAACACAACCAGCTTTTCAGCTGGTTTACTCCAGCAAACCAATTAAAAGCATCCACAGCAGGGGCCATCTTGTTATCTAGTGAGTGCTGGGTGCAGCCCAAATTCAGCCTCTGGCCCCTGAGCATACACAAAAGATGTAAGCAGCTCTTTGTGCAAAGACAAATATTAACACAAGCTGTGCAGAAAATCAAAGCATCAAAAACTTTTGTCTTCTAAAATGGGTGGAAAAGTATGCTAATGCATTTAAATGAGAAGACATACTCAAAGCACAACTAATGTTTGCTAATCCCTCTGAAGACTATCTGAAGTTATGCTGTGTGAAAAAGAATAACCCATCTCAGCTTTCTCGCTGCATCATTGTTATTGTGAGGGGGGATGTCAGAATTATTTAGCGATGGTAGATGTTGCGACTTAAAAGGTTAACGCTTTATAAGCCATTAAAGCCCAAATTGTTAACATGACATATCAAAATATACAGAGAAAATATCCTTAAATCAACATATTATATACCTGCTTTGACTATTCATTTGCAACAAGCGTAATTCTGACTCCAGTACATTCTCAAGCAGCATTTTTTTAATTTTGCCTACCTATAAATTTAAATTACTGTTGATGGAAACCTACTGTGATGGCTTGTGCATATATGGTGAAATTAATGTTTACCTATATTTCCTGATAACAAATACAATCCTTCCAAGGCTACTTTTACTCACTGTATCTATTAAATAACAACAGGCACATTTGTGCTACCTCAGTAACTAAAACATATGGCTATCTTATGGGAACAAACATGTTAGCACTAAAGCTATCAGTAAAATCTGCTATTGTTTTAATCTCTCACTTATTGTCCTAATTATTTAGAGATTCCTTGGGAACACCTCATAAACTCATAAACAATTGTATCCAGGATCTTAATGTAATCCTTTATTAACACAGTGTGATTAACAAAACACCTTTGACTTTGCATATGTTTGAAATGCATGTGTGTCAGCTATCTTAAAAAGTACATTAAACACCAGGTAATCTTTTCGCACAAGGTGGAAGAAGTCTATCTAGGCAAGCTCAGATAAAAAGCCAAGTCAAGTCAGCACTGCTCCAATTCATCTGGGTGTATTTAGTCTGAAAGTTGACCTAGCAATAGAAGTTTCAGAGGGGTAGCTGAGTTAGTCTGTATCAGGAAAAACTTAAACAACAAATAGTCTAGTAGCACAACCCACTTCTTCAGATGACAGGAGTATTAGAAGAATACCATCTGAAGAAGTGGGTTTTGCCCACGAAAGCTCATGATACCTTCTATAGGTTTTGTAAGCCTTGAAGGCGCTACTAGACTATTTGTTGTTTTTTTAAGTTTTTCCTAGCAGTAGAAGTTAGCTTGTGGCTATTTTTGAGGCCTGTCCCAACCAAATGGCAAATCAAAGGATGATGGTGATTCCATAGGTGGTGAGTTATATGGGCCCATGGTGCCAGGTTTCATCCAAAATTGCTGCCTGTCTATGCTTCCTGCCCCCTGGATAACCCTGGCTCCCTGCCAGCCAATGCACATTCTAGCCCCACCTGCCACCCTTGGGCAATTTAAAATACCCCAGGAGACCCCTGCCACCACCACCAGCAGCACAGTGGGGTTAGAGCCACTTCCTGTTGCTCCCCCCCACCTCAGCCCCGTGGCTACCAGCATGTGCATCTCTGTGGCATGGGGGAGGGGAAGGCAGGTCTCCATGACATGGCAACACATGACACAGAGATCCCAAACCCCCACTCCCACCAGCCACTGGGATGCTCATGCTGACAGCCGGGTGAGCAAGCGGCTGGAAGCTCTTCTAGCCCCAAAGCACTGCCGGTATTGGCAGAGGGAGTCCCCACAGGGTGTTTTAAACTGCCCAGGGTAGCAGGCAGGGCCAAAGGACACATGGAGGGTAGTGCATGGAGTGGCAGGGGGGTGAGGGAGTGCACATGGGCAGAAGCACCCAGAGACCCTTGGCCTCCCACTGCCAGAGGGAGTGCCCTAGGTAAGCATGGCACTCCCCCCATTCAATCCCTCCCCATCCTGCTTTGCAGCCCACTCCCTCCAGAGCCTGCAGCCCCTCCCCATCCTGCCCCCAAGCTCCATCCCAGAGCCTGCATCCCAGCCTAGGCATGATAAATCAACCTGCCATCCCCGCTGGATCAATTGCTGTCCATCAGTCCAGCCCATAATGCAGACAAGCCCTTATGGCTTAGTCATGATCTACCTCAGGGGAGGACAACAAAACTGGCAGTTCACCAGCTTTAGCCCCTGGTTGGCCACCGCCACTATTTACCTGCACCTACACAGGTGTGGCTGCATGACTCTCCCATTGGCTGTGGATCGCCGTTCCCAGACAATGGGAGCTGTGGGAAGAAGCACAGACCGGGACACCACTTCCCACAGCTCCCTTTGGCTGGGAATGGTGATCTGCAATCAATGGGAACTGCAATCTCCTGTACCTGAAGAGGCACTGGTAAATATAGCAGCACCAGCCCAGCAGGGGCTAACCCTGGGGAACCAGTTCTGGCCCGCAGGCTAGTATTTGCTCACCCGATCTATCCTATGAAGTCACTGTCATTCTTTAACAGGAGGAAAACAGCTTCAACTACAAACAAACTGGCTTCTTCATACAGCTTGAATTCCAGCTACACCACCACTGTTGATTAGACACGACATCCTTCCTGGAACTCTACACTGCACAGAGAGACATCAAACGGCTACATAACGTAACGGCAAGAACACAGACATATGTGTAACATCCTGTGGTATTGCTTTTGAGCTACCAGTAACGCCAAACACCAAAGGAGGAGTGAGTTTTGACATTGCACAGATTCTGAGTTAATCTGTTGGTGTCAGGGGAGGGATTCATGTACTAACAGAGACCAAACCTGAAACATTTACTCATGCAAGCAGTCTCATGGGTATGAGCAAGGTCTCTTACATTAGCAATGGGCAACCTATGCTTGTGAGTGGGCCGCATGAGTGGCCCTCCTTCATCCCAGTGGGCTGCAAGATGAACATAATCAAGGCTGTTTCACGGGATAGGGTAGGTTTGCTAACTGCCCTTACATATCTAGAATTTGCAGGGGGTTCTGATTGATCCCTAGTAGCTCTTTGATTGGATGCAGAGGGAGTGCATGGCTCTCACAATCAGCACGCATCTCATTTCACATGCCTTTCACCTTAGTAATACCAGTAGGAGAAAAAAAGATACTTGGACAGACACCAGCAGAATCTGGCAACTCTGCATGTGAGCAATTGTAAACAAAATATTTTGTGAGCCACCCACAGAACCTTGGTGGGCTGCTTGTGACCCACAGGTTGGAGGTCACCCATCACTGCCTTATATCAACAAGAGTTTCAGTATCAGGCCCTTAGTTACTTCACTGTAGGTGAGTAGACTCAAAATATAATCCATTTAAACCCCTGGAAAACTGGTTTAAATAGGCAGCTGTCTGACACCATCAATGTGAAATCTTTTCTCGGTGTCAGCACTTAAGCACTGGTACCACAATGTCTTCGGACATTTCAATGTATCTGTTACCACATACAGTACCCAAGTAGTGAAAGAAAAGAGGATTTCACAGGCACTTCTGGCTGCCAGTGGGATAGGTTAGAACCAAGGTAGGTGAGGGAATACCTTTCACTGGACCAATTTCTGTTACTGAGGCTATGTCTACACTTCCGTTTTTTTGCCTCAGAAGATATGCAAATCATGCTCTCATTTGCATATCTTCTGCCATTCCTTTTTGCAGAAGAGGTTTTGCCACTAAAAAGCCCCATGTAGATGGGGCCATTTGTCGGAAAAAAAACCCTTTTGCGCAAGATCCTATACACCTCATTTTTGAGGAATAAAGGATCTTGCACAAAAGGGGGGGTTTCCGACAAATGGCCCCGTCTAACAGGGCTTTTTAGTGCCAAAACCTCTTCCACAAAAAGGATAGGCAGAAGATATGCAAATAAGAGTGTGATTTGCATATCTTCTGCTGCAAAAAAAAAGGCAGTGCATGTTATACAGAGAAACATTTATTGCATAGAACTGGAAGGGACCTGAGAGCTCATTGAGTTCAGTCCCCTGCCCTTATGGCAGGAACAAGCACTATTCCTGACAGATTTGCCCCAAATCCCTAAACAGCCTCCTCACGGATAGAACTCACAACACTGCATTTAGCAGGCCAATGCTCAAACCACTGTACTATCCCTCCCACCATAGAGCCCTACCCTTAGATCCACAAGCTTTTAAGCTTACCCAGCACTCTCCTTCAGGTCTGGGGAATGTAGAAGCAGAGAGGTTGAATTTCAATAGCTGATCACAAAACTCAAGGGCTATGTCTACACTGGCAGTTTCTTGCGCAAGAACATCTTGCGCAAGAGTTCTTGTACAAGAACTCTTGCGCAAGAAAACATCCACACTGCCATGTGCGCGCTGTGCTTTTGTGCAAGAGCATCAATGGCAGTGTGGACGCTCTCTTGCGCAAGAAAGCTCTGATGGCCGTTTTAGCCTTAGGGCTTTCTTGCACAAGTAATCCCTGCCATAAGAGCGTCCACACTGCCCTCTTGAGCAAGAGGACTTACACCTGTTAAAAAAGGACGTAGCTTTTGCGCAAGAAGTCCTCTTTTACCACCATACTGTAAATCTTCTTGCGCAAGAGCGGGTGGGCAGTGTGGATGCTTTCTGGAAGAATGGCCATTCTTGCACAATAGCCCATCAGTGTAGACATAGCCAAGGTGTATAGAAGAAAGAATTTCTTGCAGGCCCTCTGCTATTGTCCCTCTTTTAAACAGTGTGGTTTAATCTGAACCACCAGAGTGAAGCAATCCTGACTGTATATAGTGATAGAAATGTAGCCGTGTTAGTCTGGTGTAGCTGAAACAAAATACAGGACTATGTAGCACTTTAAAGACTAACAAGATGGTTTATTAGATGATGGTTTATCATTACAAAGATAGCTTCCCCAATTATCACCTCTAATACAATTAACTCACAGACATCTCCCCTTCCCCATCTCTAATATCATTAACTCACTGGCATTCACCTTCCTCCCCCCCCCCCCCCCCGCCTTGCATCCCCCTTCTGTTCTGAAATGTGATTTGTCCTTTTCATATGTGTTCATTTTTTTTAATTGTATCCTTTGGTATATATGGCTGTGACTATTTTCTTCCACTATTTGATCTGAGGAAGTGGGTCTGGCCCACGAAAGCTCATCATCTAATAAACCATCTTGTTAGTCTTTAAAATGCTACATAGTCCTGTATTTTGTTCTGACTGTATATTGCACTCGTACCACATTGGATGCCCTTCAAACAAGGATCTCAGAGCACCTGGCCAAGCATTTTGCCCCTCAATCCCCACCTCCCAACCCCCTCCCCAGGAGGTATACAGGGAACTCCTCCTTCATGAAGTACAGACAAGTTTAACATGCCAACCTGCAAGCTGCTACTGTGTAGCAGTCCAGTCCCCACAAAGGATATGTCCTACAAGCTAACATTGCCCTGTAGACAAGTACCAATTGGTCTCCATAACACAAAGGGCTGAATTTAGACTAGGTGTAAAGTCATTTTCACAGGCATGTTGTGACGGCGCGTTGGGGGTCCCCTGTCTCCTGCATACCCGAAATGGCACGAACAGACTCCGCCAGCCAGTAGAATAGAGGTGGTTTATTGCTTCTCCTGTATACAGCACAGCACAGATGTCATCAGGTTACAGGGCAGGCCTAGGATGCCTCAGCCCCCCTTGATATGTGGCAGGGGTCTCGGCTTCTAAACCCCCCAGCCTTTGCTGAGGCTGCTTCCTCCATGCTCCCAGCCAGAAACTAACTCACTCTCCTCCAGCCCTGCCCCCCAGCCAGGGCAGCATTCACCTTCCTTTGTTCCTCTCCATGGGGGTTAGCCGGTCGGACTGGTTGAGAGATCCCTTTGCATAATGACACATCCCTGTCCTTCTGGTCTGTGATACCGGAGGCAGCCAGTGGGGTTACCACAGACCCATAGAAACCAGCAAGTTCCCCCCCACTACATCACACATGTTTATGGAGTTGCACCTCCTTACACTATCTCTGTGCTGCAGTTAAACAAAGAGGGCCAATGGAGATTCCCTTCACTTAGTCCTTACACAGTTTCCTTCTCACTCCCCCTGTACTGTACATTGGTTAGCAAATGACACCAATTCACTTGTGTAGGAATTTACTATTTTTCAATTTGTTAAGCTCTCCTAAACTCACCAAAGTCCAATCACTACTTTGCTGGAGGCTCTTGGGGGTGTGGTTTGAGGGTGTCATAAGAATCACTAGCGAGATTTTGAGAAAGATCAGAATAACTATGCTCTGCTGCAAGAGCTATGATTTCTGACAGTGACACCTAGAAACCTAGCTGGTGGGCCCTGTTATAGTAGGCACAGTGAAGACAGATAGTCCTTGCCAGGAGAAGTTACAGTCTTAAGAGTAAAAATAGACAAAGGGTCAGAGAAGAAACAGGCACACAGAGGGAAAGCAAAAACGCAAAAATCAAATTGTGTTCCATCTAAAAAGGTCGCTAAAAAGCTCGCCCTGGTGCAACCCACAGCTCTGCAGTGGAACACATGGCCATGCTCATTTCCAACACAGAGGGGCAGCTCAAATAAGCAAGGTCCCAGCCTGCATCTTGATCTGAGCAGCCAGCAGCTAAAAGACCAGCTTTGATCAAGAGCATTGTTTGCCTACTAGCAGCTATAATCTGTGTGGGTTGTGCTCTGGTGTAAGAGCACAGGTAAACACCAGCCGCTTGAAGTACCTGGCTCTCGGACAAATCTGACCACCCCTAGTTTACACTTACTAGGCTAGGCAAGCTGGAAACTGAAGAAGCGACTCAAACTGAATAATGTATTGATATGAAAATCTGCCACATTTCAGCAGCATTCCAAAGTCATTCGGTTCCCACATTCTGAGCTAACTAAGATTCTAAATGCTGGGGGCAAAGCCGTCCTGTCCATAGGACAGGCCCCGTGCTGCTTACCTCAACCATCCTATAGACAGGACAGGTGCAGGTTGGCAGCCAAAGTTGTTCCTGCGCCACCCTCATCCTGGTGGCAGGAGCCGAAGCAGCCTAGCAGCCTGTACCACTTCACTCCTCCCTGTCCTGCCCCCCCTCTCCTGGCCTGCTGCACATGGTTTCTCTGTGGCAGCAAGAAGCAGAGCACCCCGACCCCAGGGCACTCTGCTTCCCACCACTGGGGACATGTGAGGCACAGCACGCTGGGAGGGTGGCATGGCAGGACATGGTAGGGCAGAGCAGGCTGCTAGGCCACTCCGGCTCCTACCTCCAGGTTGAGTGTGGGATGTCCTCTGCTGCCACCCACCCCCCAGTAATCCCCGGCTTGCACCACACGAGGCAGGGGGCAAGGAGCAGGTGACAGGAAGGGAAGGGCAGTGGGGGCAGGCCATAGGGAAAAGGATGTGATGGAACAGGGGTGGGGCCTGCAGCAGGGGGCAGCCCCAGGCCCTGCATCTGGGGCACTGGAGTGGTGGCCCCAGCCTCGCACCCCACCCCAGGATACGCTTGCCGAGGGTTTTAACATCTTTATAATCAAGCCCTGAAAGATGCTCTGCCCAATGCATGCCCAAACCATTTATAAAAACTGGTAAATCTCCAGCTGCCACTTAGACATGATGAGTCAAGAATTCTGCTCTGCACCCACTGCCAGAGTGAGAGAGTATTATTTAGTGCAAGAGTATAGTGTGAAGTCTCATACAAATATTATAGAAGCTGTTTCTGAGAACTGTTGTTAAGGAGAAGGAGCATTCTGTCAAGCTAGGAAATTAGTCAGAACAAAATATCTGACTAAGCCAGGGTGGATGAGTGGACACACTGGAGGGAAAAGTAGAATTAAGCAAATCTGCATCAGTATTAACCATCAATACCATAGAAAGCACTACATACATCCTACTTGTGTGTGGACGATTTCAAATTTAAATCCATATTAACCCTCTAACTAATTGAGGAACCCAACGCTAACTAGGATGGGGAGCAATCTCTAGAATCTGTATGGTTACTGAACTGGAGATTTTTCCTCAGAGGCCCAGTACATCATTGCTTCCTGCCAGAGCACCACATCAGATGGTCAGTGCCATGCAAGCTAACATTCAAGGAAATAGTGTCGCTCTGCAGCCCCAGTAGGCTGAGATTCCTTCTTGGCTGGGCAGTGGAGTGGGAACATTTTTAAGAGTGAGAGTACTGAAAGAGACAGCTCTCTTACTGCTGTCCACCACCACCCCTCCTCCCCCTGCCAGCTCAGGTGAGGAGCAAAGCCCTGGTGCATAGTCAGGAGCCCGGGGGTACTACAGTACCCCCTGCACCTCTAGAGTACGTCTACACTAGCCCCCTAGATCGATCTAGGGAGGCTAATGAGGGCGACCGGAATTGCAAATCAAGCCCAGGATTTACATATCCTGCGCTTGATTTGCATGTTCCCGGCTGGTCGCCATTTTAGAAATTGACTAGCCCAAAGTAACTGCCCGCATCTACATGTGGCAGTGAAATGGGATTCCGATTTAAAGCCCTAACTCGAATTAGCTGATATTCCTCCTGCAATGAGATTTACCAGCTAATTCGAATTAGGGGCTTTAAATCGGAATCTCGTTTCACTGCCGTGTGTAGACGTGGGCAGTTTCTTCGGACTAGTCAATTTCTAAAATGGCGACTGGTCGGGAACATGCAAATCAAGCGAGGGATATTTAAATCCCGGGCTTGATTTGCAATTCTGGTCACCCTCATTAGCCTCCCTAGATCGATCTAGGGAGCTAGTGTAGATGTATCCCTAGTTCCCACACCTATGTGATTAGGTGATCATCAGGAAGACTGAAAAGAGAGGCCTAAATGAGGCCAAGAGGATGACCCCAAGAGGTAGTAAGCCACTACAGCCACCACACTGTATAACTTCTCTAGTATTTGTAATACTGTAGCATCAATATGTATTCTTAACATTAGTTACTTCAACAATCATTTTGAAAGAAAAAAAAAGCTTCCAAAGCTCACAACACAACCTGATTAAGGCTAAGACAGCAATGCAGCATAGGAACAGGATGTGTACTTTACTGTCAGGAACACATAATAGCATGGTCCCAGGCTTGCATGTGAGCTAGGAAAAAACCCCAAAAGGAAATCTTTTCTTTGTCTTTTTATTTGACGTGGAAGATTCCTCCAAAGAGCTGCTCCAGTCACAGCACTCAGTCAACATTCAATTTAAAATCAATCTTCCTGTGACGGAACCGTGTCATAGTCAAAGCTCAACACCTTGTGTGCAGATAGCAGCCTCATAGGGCAAAACTGCTGCAGTTGAATCATTGATTAGTGACATGAAGAACATTCCCTGCATAGTATTACTCAAGGTCCTCTGCTGGTCCATGTTGTCCTGTAGGAACATGGACCTTCTCTTCAAGACCTAATCCTGCTAGTCACCAAGAATTGCTGCCTTGCGTTTACACTGCAGGGTCAGGACCTACAGATTGTTATGGGAAACGTTCAATGACAATGTCCAATTGATGACAAGTCTAATGTAACTATTAGTACATTACTTACAAATTTTAAGCCGATCAGAACTGAGACTGTTACAGGAGACACTTAGAATTTCCCAAATACATTAATTTAGCTAAGAAAATTGGGAGAATGGCAGCAAACTAATAATACTCAGTTAACAGTAAATAAAAGGCAAATGTTTCCCACAACCCATTGTCCAATATTGGATCAGTTTAGAATATTAGTCATGTGCATGACTAAGGTAATATTAATTGAACTGTTGTTGCAGAATAAAGACAATTGACTGATTTTAGCTTTTAGATGCCAGTGGCACTAAGAGGTTGGTGCAGCTTTGAATTATATAGCAGAGTAGTGGGCCTTTTCTATTCCCTTGAAGTCTTGAAATGGTCTATACTCCAAAGACAGTCACATCAGATAGTTATGGCATAACTAGGTTGCCCCAATCCGCTTACAGTCATAAGGTCCTGCAACTGGGCCTGCATGGAGAGACCCCAGACATCCATGCAAAGTTCTGTTGGCTTCAATAAGACCAAGATCAGCCAGAAGGGTTTAGCTCTGTGAATATTAATACAGCATCAGGTCGATCAGTGTCTGTGGTAGAGACTAGAGCTCAACTGTGTTTCATAACCTTCCTGACCACGGATTTGGTGGGGGGGAGGAGGGATTTCTGCAAAGAGATCTGTCCACATGTGGAAAAAAAGTATTTGCATGCAATTCAAGATAGTATCATAATGCGCACACTCAAAGAGACTAAATTAATGTGGCACAGACAACTTGAATTCAGGCATTTCCTAACTTCTGAATGCTTGACTGCGCACTCTTAAATCATGTGCTTTTAACAGTTTCTATGTGTAAGGTTCTACACGTAATTTCTTGCATTTAAAAAAAACAAAAATTCCATTATGTGCAATCACATTGACTCTCCTGTGGGTGATCCAGCAGGGTCTAAATCTTTAGACCCGACACAGACACCTCTGCCACTCGAGCTAATGAAGTAACTAGTACTGTTGTATGAGGTTTTCTGCTCCATGTGGACCAGCAGCACTAGAGGAGGATCAAAGACTTCACAAGTAGTTTCTCCAAGCTCCTTCCTTCCCTTCCCTCCCGCCTCCCCAGCAGTTTAAGCCTCCCCACCCACCTTCCAAGTTTCCTTATCCTAAACTGCCCCCATCTGACCCCCAGTCCAGCCTTTGTCCCTCCACATTTAAATCATCCCTGCAGACTGCCTGTGCCTATAGGAAGACTGACTTCAGCTTCCTGATCTCTGCTCAAGTGCCTAGACCTAGCATGGCAGGGAAAAGCCTTGCTCAGCCCAAGGGGAATTTAGCTGCTAAAAATCTAAATAGCCTCTAAGTAGTATGTACAAACTGTGAATTTGCCAGGGCTCATAAGTTAGCAAAATTTGGGGGGAATTTGATGGTGATGACAAAACATGTCCCTGTTACATTCTTTTGTATTTTAAGCCTCTACCACAAACTATAGGGGCAGTAGAGTTTTTCAGGCAGAAGATGGCCAGACTTTCACATGAGCACTAAACAATGTATTTTTCCCTTCCCTTGCTTTCAGGAGCGGCTGAACCATGTTGGCAGAAATTTTCCAAAATAATTAGTCCTAATGGGAAACCTGGCATGAAAATATTCAGCCTGAAAAGTCAGAAGGTGGCAAAATCATAAGCAACTGATAAGAGTCTTATAGAGGAAAATATTAAGCAGTCTTAGTAGGAGGCACTACCAGCCCAGCTTATAATGATTCAGGGAATTATCACAAAGAAAGAAAATATTCCATTTATCTCTTCCCTGCATCACAGGTTTTTATTTTTCAACTAGCACTCATCTTTCACTCTTGCAACGCGAAGAGATTTTATTCACCTGTTTACAAAAGTAACAGAATAATCCTCTAAAAATGAGCAGCATACACACATATTATAAAATTCACTTTTAGCAATAAGTAGTCAGAGCGTGCTGAGCGCTATAAATACTTTAAATGCTATTTGCATTGTAGTGTAGTAATTGAAGGGTTTAACTAGATAAGATCCAATTGTCTAGGTCAGACCTGTTATGATAGAAGATACTTCCTTAAAAAGACATAAACACAAGCACAAATTAAATCACGTTCTGGATTGTAAATGCATGCAGACACATCTAATATGAAAAACAATATGCTGCTTTAATCCACTTTTGTCTGAGGCCTTCACATAAAAAAGGAATTTCAACTGTACGTTTAGAAGGAAATCCTGTCTGAAAAATAAATAAAAGTCTCTGGCATGAACTCCAAAACATTAAGACATATAGAAGTTCTGCTACTTTACATTGCACAAAATAGAAGCAGTTTTGAAAAAAAGCTATCCTTTTCAGAGGGAAAACAATAATTAGAGCTTCAAATCTGATGTGTATATTTACAAGTATACACAACCAACCTATTGTAGCAGGATGAAAACTCAGAGAAAAAAGACAGCTTTAATAAAAACAAGGAGGATTTTTAATCAAATATTCTGTTTTCTTGAAAGGGAGTGTTCTTCTCAAGATGCTGAATCCCTGTATCAGAAACATAACTCCCATTGCAGTAGAAAGTAAGAATCAAAGGGTGACTTAAATTAATGCAGGAGCCCAGTCAATAAAACTGTGCTAGTTAAACACTGACATCTACAGTCTCGTCTTGGGAAAAAGAATCTCTTGCTGAAATGCAGTCCACTGCATCCAGCCCTCGTTAGAATGGCAAGTACGTTACCTACACTCAGGAGTAGACAATCCAATTCACATTTTTTAATCATCATGGAAGTTTTGATGTGATATTTGGAGTAAGCCATTATCATATTTGTTAGAACTATTATTCAGTATTAACTACAGGAGGAGATCCATAATTCAGGATAATAGTATTTGCTACCTAAGTTACATTTTGATTTATCTGAAGTCCATGTATCTCCGAAGTAATTGAAGAAAACAAGAACAGAAATATTTCTGCTCACTGTGCATTGGTGATTTTAGCATCTACTATATAATTCAAAGAACTCCTCCTAAATGATACGAGCTAGGACCACCAAATTTGGTACGCTATTTCCTCTTATTATAAATTAAAGCAAGGTGAGGGTTTGGTAGTGCCAGGAAAATGGGATGTGCCTGGAATGGCATTGCTTCTCATAAAATCATACAGAAAATAAATAGAATCATCAGGCAGGTGAAGAGGCCTGTATCCCTCCAGCCCTGAGCCTCCCACCCCCCAGGTACCCTTTAAGGGAAGGGGGTTGAAGCTCCCCTACACACAGATTCATACAGGAAAATTGCTGGCTGTTCCCTTTTGTCAGGGAGCAAGGGGAAAATGCCCAGTTTGCTGCATTCCTCACTCTGGATGGGGAGCACAACAAAAGGAGAACTTAGACCTGCCTCAGCTGAGGGACATGAACCCCCTCCCCCAGATGTGCCCACTGGAGCTGCAGCATCCATGGAGAGATGCTTCTCACCTGGCCCCAAGCTGCTGCGATGAGAAAGGACTGGGATTGTCCTCTCTCCCCAGGGCAATCTGCATATTGAACCCCTCATTCTCAGCCCCACCTCAGAACAAGGATTTAAATGACAAAAAAAATTAATTGGGTTAAGGACCCAAAAAATGCCAGGTAAATCTTCCAGTTAGGAAATAAGTCACAAACGCCTCATTTGGAGTTCTGTATAAATGTATGGACTGATCTTTAAACATCAATGGAACTTCCATTCTGACAGCTGAAGTTTACTTCCTGATAAAGCTACTCAAAGATGACAGCTTGCAGATCATGTTGCTCCCATCAGATAGCTGGGATGACTCAACTCGTTCTCTGGCTCTCATTATACAGTGTCTTAGTAGTTGAGTTATCCCTGCTTATCTACAGCTCCAAAATTAACTGAGTTCTCCCACGTCTTTTTGCTGGAACTTTCAATTCCACACCCAGGTCTACCCATTCCATCCCTCTCTAGGCCTCCAGAGACCTTTGTCTATCAGTTTTATTGCTCTACACAGCCACGTCTCCACGTCTGTACCAGGTCCTTTGTTGTTTCACCGCTCTTTGTTTTTCCATTTCAGTGCACTACTTACAATGATCCGTGCACCATAGAAATTCATCCTTGTTAATCTACAATTTGTGGAAGGGCACCAGAGCTCCACCAAGTCTTACATCTCAGCAATGACCTACTCACTTGTGCGTACACACACTTCATTCACCCACTTCAAGTTTGACTTATTTGGCGAATTCTCTCTCCTTCCCACAAGCAGCCTTAAAGGCGCAGTATGATCAAGAAAATTTAAAATCTTGAGAGTTTTGCTTCCCTAAAGAGACCAAGAACTCACATTGCTGCAGTTTCTTCAATGTTCCCCAGAGGAGATTCCTAGCATGTATAGCAAGAAAAAAAATCAGATGAAGTTCTGGTCATAGTACAGAGAGACAGTGATTCTGTCAGTGATGGTTATAGTTTCGGAAGGGAATTAAAATGGCCACAGGTGTAAATGGATGCCTTTCATATCATAGACAGCAAAACCATCATTCCACTCTGCAGAACCTTGAAGCAATGTCAAAACAGCTAAGACACAAGCATGAAGGCCTCTTAGAGGAGAAAAATAGAGAAACAGGGGATGAAGACAGCTATAGTCATAGGAGATCTAATGCTATGGTGTACATAGAGTTGTCAGTTTCCACTGAAGTCAAGAGGTTCCAAAATTTTGTGAATGCTCACTTCATTAGAGAAAGCCTGCAGTACTAGAAATGTAGCTCTCAAACACCAGTTTTATCACTTTTTTCTTGCTTGCTAGTAGTTTGAGGAAGTGGGTATTATCTCAATTCTCTCAATTGATGGATTGGGTTTTCTGGCTAATGCAGTCAAAAAATACCTTTGCCAGCTTCTCTTCTCACATATAATCCTAGCTGCTCTGTAATGGTGCTTGATCAGAGCCTTGTGAGCATTGATTAGATATAGAACAACTAGAAATCGTCCAGTAATTTGGACTTTTCGTACTAGATAAAGTAGCTTCAAAATCAGCTATAATCAGGTTAGCTAACCCTGTCTTGATGCGTTTTTTTTATTTCAGCCATTTGATTTTTTTCCTCCTAGCAGCTTTAATCTTGCAACTTGTAGTAGCACTACAATTTATCTAAATACTCCTATTTTTATTCAACTTGGGTTCTGAAATGTGTACGGGCTACAAAGCTTCATTTGCAAGTGAATGTAAGTGATGGGGAAAACATTTTTGATGCTTTGAACCCAAATGCCTTACCAGATTCCATATGAGAACTGTATCCTGTCTTCCTATGTTGCTTTTATTTTAGAGAGATTCCGTTTCTCAATTGTCTGGTTAGGTCCTTGGATCATGGCAATCACTAGAATACATAAACTAGAAGATACATAGTACAGTGGTTCTCAAACTATAATCCTTGGCCAGTGGCCTCTAAAATGATATATTTTAGTAACCATATTGTGAGATTTTGGGAGAGTAAGTGGGTACATGAAGCAATTTGTGTTGGGAAGTGGTCTGCAGGAGGCAAAAGTTTAAAAACTGATGAAATACAACAGTTTTGGCTTCCTCTCCTTTCCTAACTGCTGTGCATCATTAAACTGCTTTCCTCTATATGAATTCTGGCTGATTTTATGAAATTGCTGCATCCTTGAATGCCTCTGTGTATACTCAAACAGCCATTCAATAAGAAGGCTGGTGTCACATATTTCCCTGTCCAGGAACAGAAAGGCAGTGAGCTGAATAGATTTCCATTCTAATATGAGCACCTACAAACTAAAGGGAAAAAAATACCATTCTCCCCAAACTGACTGCAAAGGGTGCAGTTGGAGCAATTGGAAAACCCCAGCAGAAAGATCCCGAGACCACAGATATTAGGCCTTGTCTACACTACAAATGGGTTGCTCATATACTAGGGTTGCCAATTGTCTAATCACACAAACCTAAACACTGTTGCCTTGTTCCCTGCCTGCCTGTTCCCCAGTGTCCCGCTCCACTTACTCCATCCCCTGTTTTTCCCCACCCTCAATCATTTTCACTGGGCTGGTGTCAGCCGATGGTCAGGGCAGTGCATGTGTGTGTGTTACCCCCGAGTCTTCAACTGCTGAGACACAAGGCCCCGTCGCAGTGGGCAGTCTAGGTGAGACTGACGGGCGCCCCAAGAAGTTTACAGGGAGAGCTTATTACACCTCAGATTTCAGCTGCTAGGATACAGATATCTTCGCAGCGGGCAGTCTCGGGAAGACTGAGAGATGCCCCAACGGATCTGTCACCTGGGAGTGACACGATCCAAAACGCCCAAGCTCTCCATATAGCTGTCCCTTATGACTGGCTGGAGTTCTTTTTAAAATTGTGCTTGGTTCTGTTACAGCAACTAAAGGGGTCAGGTCACAGCTTAAACAGTTACTATTTTATTGTTACAGGGTAAACTTAGCTGTTAAATGCTACTACTGTGTTACAGATAACACAGCCACTACAAAGGACAGGACAGAAATTACACTAATAAGTCACTTACAGGTACCATGAAACCCTTTTGGTTCTCTGAGCTCTTATTAAATGCATGCAAAATAGACACCTAGCAGGTATATATTCTCTCCCCTGTGTTCCAGACTTGGCGTGGCCAGAGTCTTTCTCTCAATCCCTCGGGAAGAAGTAGGGCGGGGTTGGGCATCCCACAGACCTCGGGAGTCAATCAATACCTGCCAGCAGGCGTAGACGATTGGAGCTCAAATGGGGTGGGCTAGTAAACCCCTCCTTATATCCCTTGGGTCACGTAGGCTTCTTCCTGGTCTCAAGTGGCCAATTAGGAAAAATGGCTTTGAACGCCAAGTTTCCCATGAAGGGTGCAAAACATAATTCACACCTGGGAAAATGCAGACAATGGGCACCTCTGGTATGTGATGGGTGAAGATTCTTCTCCTGGGACAGTGCAGGCGTGTCAATTACTGGTACTAGCCATCAGGGCGGTGGGAGGCCTCCCAGTCATCAGCTAGCCCATTTACTGTCTGGTTTCTGTTTACGGTAGACTCAGGGACAGGCAGCACACCTGCGTTCCCAGGGCATCAAAGGCTGACTGCCTTTCCCTTGCTCTCTGGGGGGCAAGGGGAAACAAGATGGGGTTCATGTCTGACTACAGCTGGGTAAGGGAGCTGGGATGCAGGAAGGGATGTGGGCTTTGGGCTGGGGCCAAGAGGCTCAGTGTGGGAAGGGGTCTCTGGGCTGAGCCTGGGGCAGAGGTTATGGTGCAGAAGGGCATATAGGCTCTGAGAGGCGGCATGGGGTGCAGGGTCTGGAAGGGATTTGGGATTCATGAGGGGGCTCCGGGCTAGGGCAGAGGGCTGGAAATGGAAGGAGGTGCAGTTTCTGTTGCAGTTTCTGGGGGGGGAGGTTCAGGGTTGGGATAGGGGGTCAGGGTACAGGCACTTACCTCAGGTAGCTTCCAATTAGCAGCACAGCAGGGTGGCCCCATGCCTTTCCTGGACATTGCCAGCATGACCCTGCAGCCCCTGGGGGGGGGGGGGCACATGACTACAGGCATTGCCACTCCCTCCAGGCACCACCCCCACAACTCCCTTTGGCCACAGATCCCCATTCCTAGCCAAAGAGGATGTGGAGTTGGAGCAGGCTGCAAGGATGTGCTGGCTGCTCCCAGGAGTGGTGCGGAGCCAAGGCTGGCAGGAAGCCTGCCTTAGCCCCACAGTAGTGCCAGCCTTTTAGCAGCTGAAAATCAATCAGATGGACTTGATCTCCATGAGACAACTGTTACCAGGTTCTGGGAGATTCCCAGCAAAACGAGGAGGGTTGACAGCATTCTACCATACAATGGCAGGGCAGCCAAGAGGATAGGCCTGGTTTACACCTATAGTTTAGGTCCACCTATTTACATTACTCAGGCTGTGAAATAATGTATGCCTGTGCAATGTAGTTAGGTCAACCTAATTCCCCCTGTGGATGCAACTAGGTCAATGGAAGACTTTAAAGGGAGATTTACTACAGCAACAAACATCCCTCCCACTATAGTAGCGTCTACTCTGCATCGCTCCAACAGCGTAGTTACAGCAGTGCCGCTCTAGCAGAGACATACCTGTAGATGCAGCTTATGCTGACAGGTGGAGTATTTCCTGTCAATATAGTAACATCTCAATATCTCCTCTAATATCATTAGCCATGTTGACAGAAGCACTCTGTTCACATAGCTCCGCAATGGACAAACTAGACTAGTGAGTAGGACACATGATTGGCCCTCCATTATGGGTGAACATAGAGTGGGGGGGGAGACAAGTCTCCAGCCCCACCCCTTCTGCCCAAGGCCCCATTCCCCACAGGAGCCAAGCCCTCCCAACCGCAGGCGCAAGCCTCCAGCCCTCCACAGGAGTCTCTCTGGCAATACAGCATAGGGAGGGTGGGCAATCTGCGGTCCCAGTCTCCCTGGCCTTGGAGCACAGGGAGAACACAGCACCCCCTAGCAACTCCAGCCTCAATGTGGCTGAAGCCCAGGAGCCCATGTGAAGCAGGGGGCATTTGGGGAGGAGGAGTTGTGTGGGCACGGCCATCCCTGGCAGTTTGGGAAGGTATTGCCCTCCCCCACCTCTTATACCCGCTGCCCATGCACTTCATCTCAGTAGGCTGCAAGATTGCTGTAACCAAGATGGTTGCCAGGGATAGGGTAGTTTTGTATTGCGTACCTGGAATTTGCAGGGTGTGCCAATGGAGCCATAGCAGCAATTAGATGCAGAGGGAGCGCACGGCTCTCACAGTCAATGTTGTGTGCAATCAGCATGCACCTCATTTCATATGTCCTTGCTTTACGTGTGTGTCACTGGTAGGAAGAAAAGTTCTGTGGCTGGAAACCAGCAGAAACTGGCAACCCTGCACATGGGAAAACAAAATGTCTCTCTGGCCACATCTAAAACCCCGATGGGCCACCAGTTGCCCACCACTGATGTAGCTGCATCTACACTGGGGCTTTGCCAGCAAACGGAGCTCAGGAGTAGGTTTTTTCATATCCCTGACCCATATAGCTACACTGACAAAACTTGGTAGTGGAAACTTGGCTTTAGAAATTGCTTTTTAAAGAACATGAATGGGTTGAGGGAAGTTGAAGAGCGAGGGGTACCTTGGGTCTGCTGGATCAGAACAGGTTAGGGGACTTGAGGCAGGAGCCAGAAGAAGAGACAGCAGAGGCAGGGAAGGAAACTGTGCATAGCATCTCTTGTGATCTGTCGAGGAATAAGAGAAAGATTGACTTAGAAATTCCTCTACAAAGAGACTGCTATTTGCTTCAACTTATATGCTCATGAAGGGATTGACCATAAACCATAGTACCTAGGAGGGTCGGTGTGTGCTTATGCTATTGGGAAACTTGTTAGAGTTCAGCACTGGACTTAGAACCTAGGGCAGCTGGATCTCAGGGTCCCCTTCATTAAAAGAGGAACCAGAGCATCTGTACCTAGGAAACATGCCTGAGAAAGCGGCTGAACCCAGCCCAAACCCAGGGTAGCTTACTAGCACATGGCTGCAGCATACAGGTCCCAACGTAGCTGCCTGGCAAACATCCATGAGGGGGAACTCAGCCAGGCCAGTGACAGAACTAACTAACACTAAAACAGCAACTATGTAAACACACTGCTACAGTTTGCCAGTGGAGAGATAATCCCTTTATTAAAACTTGATAGGCTATTTCAGCTCCCACTGTTATCCTAATAACATTTATTAAGTATGGAGTGCTACGGACATGAGAGAAAATCCAATTTGGCCTGCACGCTGTTGGGTACCTTCTTTTATCTATTTATAAACAATTTTTTTTCTGTTATTCTGAAATCCCAGCAGAAGAGACCAGACAAAGGAATATATTAAGGGAATTCTAAAGAAGAAAGTTTCCTTTAAATCCAGAAAGGAGTAGCTTGTAGATGGACCAGCCCAACAGAATGTCAAAGTTCTAATGAAGCGTGCCTAATGAGCACAATTGTGATAATGTAATGAAATAATAAAATGTGCTGACTATGTGATCTCCATCTCCAGCACTGGGATCAATGAAGATTACCTAGTGTTACATGCACATTTTGGAGACAAATTAAATCTATAAAATCTTGCTTCAGTGCATTCACATCCAGGGCCTGCAAACTAAGGGTCTTTCTGTAAAAAGAGCATGACAGAGGAAGCCTGTTATAGCCATTCTTTATTCATGTTGCTCATTAATAAGTACTCGGTATCGATTGTTTAGCCTAAATGCAGATAATTTAAGAATTCCGTGATAACCACATACTGCACCTGCCACGTTTACACATCAGAAACTATGGGATCCCCATTTGTCATCAGTCCTCACTTTTGTTCTGCCTTTCCCCAATTTACTCTAACCATGGGCAGCAGGTGAAAGCCCAGCTAGGGAAGGCAACCCCTGGCTCCAGCCCCACCTCTTGTGCCTGAGGCCCCACCCTGGAGCCAACCTCTGCCCACCCCCAGCCAGATGCTTCCTGGCCATGTGAAGAGCCAGGTTGCCATGCTGCAGCCCCATCCCTAGCCTGGCCCTCCCCAGCGGCCAGGCTGCCAAGCCGAGCTGCCACGCTGCAGCCCCAGACTTAGGCAGTTGGGCATGTCGGCTGTTTTGGGAAGGCTGTGACTTCCCTTGCCTACATTACCGACCAGCCATGACTAATCTCACCAGATTCTCTACTGCATTTGATGTTTTCCAGGCCCTCCTCATTTCCTGGTATCTATATTCTTTACTGCTTTTCTCCCTCCTTACTCTTCCAGGCACTCTATGGAAATCTTGTATTTAGCATACAACTCATGCTTTCCCCATGCTCAGTCCCCTAATCAGTCATAAAAGTTTGTTCAACACCTAGGCTGTGTCTAGACTGGCAAGTTATCTGTCTACACTGGCTGCTTGAATTTCCGCAAGAACACTGACTTCCTACTGTCTGAAATCAATGCTTCTTGCGGAAATACTATGCTGCTCCCGTTTGGGCAAAAGTCCCTTTTGCGCAAAGCTTTTGTGCAAAAGGGCCAGTGTAGACAGCTCAGATTTGTTTTGCGCAAAAAAGCCCCGATCGCAGAAATGGCGATCGGGGCTTTTTTGCGCAAAAGCGCGTCTAGATTGGCACAGACTCTTTTCCGCAAAAAGTGCTTTTGTGGAAAAGCATTCATGCCAATCTAGACACTCTTTTCTGCAAATGCTTTTAACGGAAAACTTTTCCGTTAAAAGCATTTGCGGAAAATCATGCCAGTCTAGACGTAGCCCTAAAGAATAGTGTTGTACAAGAGCACACAGCAACATGACACAACAGTTGAAGTACTTACATTCTTGACTTTGCCTGATCTAGAATTTGATCAAGAATACCAGGCTTCAAAGCCCTATTTTTACATGATTTAGTCACTAATCCCTGGTCTACATGAAGGAGTTATTTCAAAGAAACAAGCAGAACATCCACACTGCCAAGCCCATTATTTTGAAATAACTCCTGCTTTCTGCAAGGAATAAACTTATTTCAAAATAGTTATTTGGAAATAGCAGGAGTGTGGATGCTCCACTGCTGCCATTTCAAAATAACTACTCCCCAGAGTCATTCAAAGTAATTACTCCCCAGTCTTCTTGGGACTCTAAGTCGAGGTAGCACATCCACATTAAGGGAGCCTGCCTCACACTAATTTCAAGGCTTCCCTGTAGCTATTTTGAAATTATTATTTTAGGAGTTATTTTGAAATTATTTCCTAGTGTAGACATGGCCTAAGACATTTGTTTTAAGTCCCATCTGAAGGATGCCACCTACACCAGTATAGTGCTACATAACACCATGCTGGTAGTGAACTAATGACTACAAGGAAATTGATACCTCCTGCTATACCACCACCTGTCTTTGAGGAATCCCATTCATGTACTGACCAATTCTGACTTCTTAGCTTTCCAGACATACTAGAGCACAACACGGTGAATCACCTTGGGTGATGTGGCTACAGCCCTTAATAAAGAGAACCTAATATTTTCTGCCAACTAGCAATAAAGCCTTGACAGTACAAAAATCCACTAAAAACGTTGCATCTTTTTTTAGGACACTGAAGCATAACTGTAATCCCTAGATCATATATAAACTCATGTTATGATTCGTCTGTTGTCCATACTTCCCCATCTAACAATCTTCAAATTAAAACTGATCACATCATAATGCATTAAGTTACTATGCTCTGAGGAAAAAGAACATGAGTCAAAAAGCCACTGATGAATACACAATACAGCTACAGAGCTCATAAAAACAACAAAACATTTATATCACAGATGACACATTTCTTTCAACTGTCTCCTGATGTGAATCTTGTCAAGCAAGTGAGCTGTCAAATCCCATATAGATTCCACCCCTTAGCACAGGTAGAGCAATAATTTAATAAAGCACAAAAGATGTCCAGGTTACCTGGCTGCCACATTGCAAAGCTCAAGCCCTGCTTCTGCAGCCAAACCAAGGAAGGCATTTTATTATTTTGTGTTTTTCATCAAACAGGTTACAACATAAGTCAATATTTTAATGTGCAAAGCAGCCCCCAGTCCCTTTATTATTCTCACAAAACGTCAGTTGTCGTAGCACAGAAGTGGGCAATGAAATGGTCACAGTTCACCAGAGTTAGCCCATGGCAAGCTTCTGCTGCTATATTTCCCTGTGCCTCTGCAGGTACTGGCAACTGCAGCTCCCATTGGCCAATAGGTGCTGCAGGAAGCAGCACGGACCAGGACATCACTTCCTACAACTCCCATTGGCCGGAAACAGCAATCTGCAGCCAATGGGAGCTACAGTCACCCGTACTTGCAGAGGCACAGGTAAATATAGTGATGACAGCCCACCAGGGTCTAACCATGATGGACCAGATCTGGTATTTGCCCACCTCTGTCTTAGCATTAGAGGACATACAGATGATAGTTGTCCATGAATTATCTTTCAAAAGAGCAGGCCTCAAACAGAAATTATGTAATTACTATGAATTTCCCGCCCTAACATCATGCTAGTGAATTTGATTCCCCTCCCATTTTTCTGATTGCCTAAGATTGTGTCAGTAAATGCAGTTTGCAGAAAGTTGCTTGAGGCCTAGACTCCAAACCCTTCTGGATCTAGGAAGCAAACTGTCCATCTAACCCATTATTACCTAGCACCTATTCTCTGTTGAAGCTGGTATACTATCTTATGAACTGTATTGACACACAGGGCATATCTACACAGCAGGGTAAAAGTCGAATTAAGCTACATCAATTGCGTAGCTTAAGTCAAAATAGCTTATTTCATCTTTTGGTGCTATCTACACAGCAGGAAGTCAAAGGAAGAGTGTTCTTCCTTCAATTTCCCTTACTTCTCATAAAATGAGGGTTACAGGAGTCAGAGTAAGAAGTCCTCCAGTTTGACGTTATTTAAAAATAATGGCTTGTAGTGTAATGGCTCTTCATTATTTCGGAATAATGTCAGTTATTCCAAAATAACACTGCTTTTGAGACATAGCCACATAGGCATTGAGAAGCTACTATATGAGCAGTCTTGCAGGAGAACAGAATTTGAGAACAAAATCTGAAGGGGCCACAAATCCCTGAAGACCCAATGCCCAATGACTACTTCTAGTTTCAAAACTGGAATAACTATGAGAATAAAACATGTCTTCAAGGGACACACAGTGAATTTTTATTCATAGATCAAAGTTAGTGTTCCATGCAAGGTGAAGACAGTAATGTGCATGCATAAAACAAGTAATAAACTCTCCACCCTCTTTTTACAAAATGGGCAAAGGAATTATTCCTGAAGGACAGGCAGATTTCTGCTAAGGAGATACCGCAAGCAATATCTCCTCTAGAGTTCTGCCTGAGTGCAAAGTAACCTTGCACCTGGTTTGAGTCCAAACTCATGTGTTGTATAAGGAACTAAAGGAAAAGGGCAGCAAGAAGACAGCACAGGCAGTTAGGATGGGACACAGAGTAGAGAGAGTAGTGT
The DNA here is from genome assembly GCF_052426305.1 of Pelodiscus sinensis. Classification (NCBI taxonomy): domain Eukaryota; kingdom Metazoa; phylum Chordata; order Testudines; family Trionychidae; genus Pelodiscus; species Pelodiscus sinensis. Next base: position 15,869,865 of record NC_143064.1, on the reverse strand, counting down.
ATTCTGAGAGACTGAAGTGGGATGGAGACTTGGGATATTGGAAGAGAAACAGACACCTCCTGCAGGCAGCAGAGTAGAGGGGAGCTCTGATGTCCAAGTCCCCAAAAAAGACACTGGGGAACCCCATTTTCAATCTACTGTGAGTAGCAAGAGAACAGCTTACCACCTTCCCCCTGGGAAACACCGGAAAGGGGCAACTGGACAAAAATCACATGTGACAATCCAGGACCTGTTGTAGGCAATAGGAACTGGCACAGGATCACAATCCTGCACACAACTGGTTAGTTCAGCTGCGCACCTAAAAGCTAAGCTTCACCCAGCACTGGCCTTTCCATGCATTTTTGCACCTTGGGCTAGTTTTCTGTAAACATTTTGAAAGGACTTCAGGAATTCATGGCTTTCAAAATATGGTGAATATCCCAAAATGCAAATAAATTCCATGGTACAAGAGTCAATTTCCCTCATCACAACCCCTCAAGCTCAAGCTCCTGCTATATCTAGAAAGAAAGTCCCTTTCAAAATGCCAGCAGTTACAGAGACCCTTCAGCCCAGCTACCAGTGGCCTCTTATCTCTACTTGAGCAGACACTACACCCCCTTCCGTGTATTTACACTATCCTAAAAGCAGGGTCTAGAGCCTCTGCACTTCCAAACTTATCACTATGCCATTGGCCAGCACACTAGTAAATGAGCAGCTCATATGAAGAGGAGTTTTTGAAAGAGAGAGAGAGAGAAGACTTTATCATATAAAGCTGCATACATTTAAGAGCCAACATATACTGTACATCTGTAATTTGCTCTGTGCATGCACTCCAGTCAGTTACATTAAATTCTTAAAGGATTTAATTGGTCTGCACAGCAAATCCACAAGATGAATGATGAGCAAAAGTTACAACTACCCTGATTATATGGCTCTGCAAGAGGCTTTCGATGAAATTGCATGCAACATTTTGCCTTTATAACAGACATTAAAGAACACTGCACAATCCATTTTTAAAGCTCGCAATGTGTGATCGGAAGTAAAGAAAAATAGAGACAGGAGAGATGAAAAAAGTGACGTAATCAATATCTTTAGATAAAAAATGCCAGGCATGTTTAGTTGCAAGAAAATAAGATGAAGATGAAGACTGTTATCAGGTCCCACTGCGTAAAGGGCTGTTACAACGAGGACGATCAGATTTGTTCCCCACGTGCACCAAAGCCAGGGCAAGTAGGTAATGAGCATAATCTGAAGTAAGGGAGATTTAGGTTAAATATTAGGGGGAAATTGTAACTCTAAAAGTAGTTAAATTCTAGAATAGGATTGCAAAGGAGGTTGTGGAATCCCCATCACTGGAGTTTTTAGGAATAGATTGGATAAATACCTGTCAGGGATTATCTAGGTATACTTTGTCCCTCCATAAGGGGCTGGACTTGGTGACCTCTCAAGGTCCCTTCCAGCTCGACATTTTTATGATCTCTGCCGTCTGTTTCAATGCCTCTATTATGGGTTGTTTATGAAGCCTCAGTTTTAAAAATAGCTTATTAAGATTGTAAGAATAGCAATTTATGGCGTGTGGTTTTTTAACTCCAGCATTAGCATCAATTAATTTTTATTTCTCTGTTTTCTAGAAAAAAGGAGAGAGAAACCAGTTTCTTTCAGTCCAGGCATGTTTACTAAGCAAGGTCTGCAATGAGTACGTTGCTTTCTGCCGCGGCTGAATTTCCTTCTGTGGCAGTAATTTCAAGGCCAGCTTAACGTTGGAGTTATAGTCTTGGCTTTACTTGCATTTTATCTTATCCCTCGATAACTGAAGAGCAAGAAAGCTAACATAACTGATGTGAAGCATGAAATCACATAAAGGGGTTTTCCCTTACTGGTCATGCCCTTCCCCCCTCACAGCTGTGCCTGCTTCTCACCCCAGGGGTGCCAAGGGGCACTTTTAGCACCAGTGAAGCTCGCGCATGTGACCCTACATGAATCCAGCCCACCAAGCCTTTGAATCCAGACTGTGGCACGCTCCACCCAGGCCATCAGGCAGAGAGCAGCCCCAAGCCGCTCAAAGTGGCTGCCTGCTCCATGTGCCTCTCTGCACATGGTGTGTGGGGAGGGGCAAGAGGAGTCTATGCTGGAGGCAGGGGCAACACATGAAGCCTCCATTCCTCCCCACCAAACATATGGCGCAGAGGGGCACATGAAGCAGCCAGCCTCTTTGAGCAGCCCAGGGCTGTGGCAGGCAAGGAGCCTGCCTAACGGTCCTGCTGGGCTGCTGGCCAGGAGTCACCTAGCTAAGTGCTTCCCAGACAGAGCCTGCCTCTGGCACCCAACGCCCTGCCCCAGGTCATCACCCAAACCCACTGCACCCCCACTCCAGGTCACAACTCCTTCCCAAGCCCTACACGTCCTGCTACACCCCTCCCCCAAGCCAGAATCCTCTCCTGCACCCATACCCTCTCCTGGACCCTGCATCCCAAGTCCCTGCCCCAGGTCACAACCCCCTCCTTGACCCAAACTCCTTCTCAGACCCCACACCCTCTCCTGCACCTCAGTCTTCTACTCTGAGCTCCCGTCTGCACCCATCCTACATCCCAGACCCAAGCCCCTGCACAGAAAAAACTGCAGCCCTTGACCACTTACCAAAATCTTGAAGTGGCCCCTCCCGCATCAAAAATAATTGGCCACCCCTGCTGTAGGGCATACTTATTTCTTGTCGAGTCACTGCTCTACTGGGAAATTTGGAAGCAGCTTACTTTCCATCTCAAGTTCCGTACTGCACAGTTGAGCCATTTTTAATACATATATGTTTATATATATATATCTATACACACTGCACCATTAAGCAAATGCTTCACACTTCCTGAGCTGCAATATTTGCATTTACCAAATAACATTCAGTGGGACCACCACTGGGGAGGAGTGAAAAGGGGGCAGGTACCTAGGGGTCCAGCAATTGAAAAGGGCCTAGGCTGCTGATGCTGGAGCCCTAAATCCTTTAGATCGCTGCCAGAGTATCATGGGGCACTGAGGGCTAGCTAAGGGAGACTAGTTCCTAACCCCACCCCTTCCACAGGGCTTGGAGACAAGCCCCCACTTATTCCCCAGGCCCAGCAAAGTCTGTTGCCAGCCATGACATTCAGCTATTTACTGGATTCTCTACGCTTGAAAAAAAAGTGGGGGAAGCTGATAAACATTCTTTTCATGCTACTCATCAAATCTATACCACTCCACATTTATCATGCTTTCAGCCTTGTGTAGGTTCTTGTTTCCTTTCAGACACTTAGTCTGTCTTTTGAGTCCTCTCTAGGTTGTTTTCTGAACATTCTGTCTGCTCTATTTATCACTCTTCCTAGAGACATAAACATTCGATTCTTTCGCCTAAGTGAGCTGACTGAAAAAATTCACTACATCACACAAATGCAACTTGAGATCTGTTGAAAGATTTAAAATATGTAGAGAAAAGCCAGCTACCCCAGGCTGGAGAACGGAAAAACATTCAAGGGTAGACAAATCATTACAGGCCCAGTTCAGCAGCCCACTCACATCCCATCACAAGCACGAAGGACGTTCCAGCAGATAGAGCTCTAGCCTAAGAGCTGGGCAAGTCCCTCCTGTCCTGTGCCAAAGGCTCTGTCTTCAGCCTTAAACAGTCACTTAGTCTCTCTGGGTATAGAGAGAAATAGCTAATTTTGAAATAACGCATCTACACACAAAATGCATTTCAAAATAGCATTTTGCTATTTCGAAATAGCACGTCCACACTGAGTGGACTCTGAATTACATTTAAGGCCAGCTGGAACCAGTTCCAGCAGGGCACCAGGTCAGGACTTACTATGTGGGGCTGCTGTCTGAGGCTATCAGAGGTCTGTGCTTAAAGGGACCTCCCCGCCTCCCCCCTCTCGGGGCAGCCAGTTCTCAGGTTTCCCTGCTTGCTTGTCTACCTCGATAAGGGACAGCAAAGCATTTTGTCTCTGCTTGCTCTGGTTGCCCTCACTCAGGACACCACAGCACTCGGCAACATGGAGCCAGAGCTGCTGCAAGCCTGGGTGCACTTTCTGCAGGCTGCCATCCGGGAGGCCCATTGGGGGGCTGTCAGTATCCAGGAGGCCCTGCGGGAGAGCTTCCACCCTGAGGAGCACTAAGAGCCTCCCTAGTCTGCCCCACTAAGGGCTTGTGCCTCATTCCTTCCTCACAACCTTCTACTTACCCCTCCTTAACCCCCCTTCCTGATGTAAAATAACATACATGTATTTTCATGAACACAAACTCTCTTTATTTAACACAACTGGGAGGACGGAATGAAACTCTGGTGAGACTGGGAAAAGGAGGCGGGAAAGGGGAGAAGAGAGAGTGGGAGAGGGCTCAGGGTTGGGGGTCTCGCTGGACCAACTTGATTGCCATGCAAACCTGCTCCTGGGTTCGCATGTGGTTTTTGGTGGCCAGGTTGGCAGCTATCCTGCCATAGATGTCCATGGTCCTCCGTCTAGTGTAGAGATCATGGATGTTGGGGGCATCCCCCCCAAATCTGAATAAGGTCCATGATCTCTGCCCTGGACCAGGAAGGCTCCTGGGAGCTGGCAGACTGCTCCTGGGGAGTGGTGGAGGGCTGGCTGCCAGTGTCACCCTGGGAAAGCTGGAGGCCCCCTATTTCGAAATAAGTATCTACACAGCACTTATTTCGAAATAGCTATTTCTAATCTGGCGTTATTCCTCGTAGAATGAGGTTTACCAAATTCAAAATAAGTGATCCGCTATTTCGAATTTATTTCAAAATAGCGGTTTGGCTGTGTAGATGCTAGGAAAGTTATTTCAAAATACAGTAAAACTCCAATTGTCCGGCATCCAGTGGTCCGGCACTCCTGATAGTCCAGCACTAACTGGAACCCAGAAGTGCTCCGGCCAGCCATACAATTGGAGCTGCTCTGCTCCCGGCTTCCCCAAGTCCGCTGCTGGTCAGTTTCAGCAGCGGTAGACTTGGGGAAGCCCTGGGGCAGAGCACCCCAGCTACTCTGCCCCCGGCTTCTCCAAGTACGCTGCTGCTGAAACTGACCAGCGGCTGACATGGGGAAGACGGGGGAAGAGCAGCTGGAGTGCTGCCGGGATGGTCCCGCAGGGCCACTCAGGTGAGGGGCGGCGCTGCGGGATCAACCCGGCAGCACCCCAGCTGCTCTGCCCCCAGCTTCCCCATGTCAGCCGCTGGTCAGTTTCAGCAGCAGCGGACTTGGGGAAGCCGGGGGAAGAGCAGCTGGGGTGCTGCCGGGTTGGTCCCGCAGCACCGCCCTCTCCCACACGGCGCAGTTCCCCGCCAACACCCCCCCTCCGACCCTTCAGAGCCCCCCTTCCAGCATATCTGATGATCTGGCACCCCCTGGGTCCTAAAGGTGCCGGATTATCGGAAGTTTACTGTAACAGCTGTTATTTCGAAATAACTTTGCTGTGTAGACATACCCTCTGTGATGCCTCATCTTTAAAAAATAGGGATAATAGAATCATAGAATACTAGGACTGGAAGAGACCTCAAGAGGTCATCGAGTCCAGTCCCTGCCCCCATGGCAGGACCAAATACTGTCTAGACCATCCCTGATAGACATTTATCTAACCTACTCTTAAATATCTCCACAGATGGGGATTCCACAACCTCCCTGGGCAATTTATTCCAGTGTTTAACTACCTTGACAGTTAGGAACTTTTTCCTAATGTCCAACCTAAACCTCCCTTGCTGCAGTTTAAGCCCATTGCTTCTTGTTCTATCCTCAGAGGCCAAGATGAACAAGTTTTCTCCCTCCTCCTTATGACACCCTTTTAGATACCTGAAAACTGCTATCATGTCCCCCCTCAGTCTTCTCTTTTCTAAACTAAACAAACCCAATTCTATCAGCCTTCCTTCATAGGTCATGTTCTCTAGACCTTTAATCATTCTTGTTGCTCTTCTCTGGACCTTCTCCAATTTCTCCACATCTTTCTTGAAATGCAGTGCCCAGAACTGGACACGGTACTCCAACTGAGGCCTAACCACACCTAAGAAGACTGGGAGATGCACCGTGCATGCGTAGTGCCACCTGGGGCGTGCGGCGCATGCGCAGGGCCCCGGGTGCGGCACTGCACATGCACCGCGCGCCCTGGGTGACACTGCGCATGTGCCGCACACCTCAGGCACTGCACATGTGCTGCGCGCTTGGGGCCCTGCGCATGCGCCGCACGCCCCAGGCAGCACTATACGTGCACCGCACCCAGGGCACCGCGCATGTGTTTTGCACCCGGGGCACTGCGCATGCGCCGGGCACCCGGGATGGCACGCTGTATGCGTCACGCACCCGGGGCCCAGCACATGCGTCACGCACCCGGGGCCCAGCACATCGCGCACCCGGGGCACAGCACATGCGTCGCGCACCCAGGAGCAGGGCCCCCTTAGGTGCGTGGCCCCATTCCGGGGAATCAGCTGAATAGGCCTAAAGCCTAAAGTATAATGTCCTCACTACTCACCAAAACCAAATCTAAAATGGCATCCCCCTTTGTTGATTCAGCAACTACTTGATGAAGGAATTCATCAGCTATCACATTTAAGTAAATCTGAGCCCTATTATTATTAAAGTTAGACCTTTAATAACACCCCAAGCACTATCCCAGGGGAGGATCTGATAGTTTTCTTCCCCAATGTGATTTTTGCCCAGACAGACTCTGTCTTCTCCATTCCATCACTTTTTATTTCTTTACAATCTACCTCATCATTGATATACAATGCTACTCCACCACCTTTACCTTTATTTCTGTCTTTCCTAAACAGCACATACCCTTCAATACCTGTACTCCAGTCATGCCTAGTATTCCACCATGTTTCTGTTATTCCTATAATATCTGGTTTCACTTCCTGGACCAATAGCTCTAGTTCCTCCATTTTGTTACCTAGGCTCCTCGCATTGGTGTACAAACATCTTAATTTTTGCTGTTTGGCCTCACTCACATTCTTTACCCAGTTTGGCACGGACATTGTACCTCCAATATGACCTATTAGACTAGTATCCACTCTACCCTTCCTCCTTATGTCCATTCTCCTACCCCCAGCTATATCCTTTCTTACTTCGTTTTCCTCCCTCTCAATACTAAAATCTGGCGTAGAGATTACCTAGACATCTCCCAACCATCTCCCCCAAATTCCTAGTTTAAAACTTTTTTAATCAGCTGTGCCAGCCTCCATCCTAGAAGTCTATTTCCCTCCCTACTTAGGTGAAGTCCATCCCGAGAGAACAGTCCTCTATCCGTGAATGCCTCCCAGAGGCCATACATCCCAAAGCCCTCCTTATAGCACCACTGTCTGAGCCATCTATTGAGCATCATAATCCTGTCACACCTTAGTTGCCCTTTTCTAGGAACAGGCAAAATCCCACTAAATATCACCTGAGACTTGATTTCCTTAAGCGTCTTCCCCAACCTGGCATAGTCTCCCTTGATTCATTTCAGTGAGAATCTAGTCATATCATTTGTTCCTACATGAAGGATGCTCAATGGATTCTTTCCTGCTCCCTTTAGGATCCTCTTCAACCCCAGTTCCACATCCCATATCTTAGCACCTGGCAGACAGCACACCCTTCTGTTCTCTGGATCAGCTCTGGTTACAGGCCTGTCTATTCTTCTCAATAAGGAGTCCCCAATCACATAGACCTGCCTTTTCCTGGTGACAGTGCGATTCTCTGGTCTATCTCTTGCTTCCTCTGGCTGCAAGTCCTTTCCATTCCTGTTTTCCCTTGTAATCCTCTTAAACCCATCCTGTATCCTCCTTGTGCTCACTATTGGTGTTGTCTCCATCGACTCTTCCCATTTATCTAAGGGACTAACCACTCTTCTCTTCTTCCTTACCTTTCTAACTTCATTGTCCACCTGCTGTACCCCTTCTTCATTCTCCAACTCCACATACCTATTCTTGAGCTCTATTTCTCCTTCACTGACCCATCTTTTCCTCTGCCTGGTTCTCTTAGTCACATGCTTCCACTGTCCATTTTCTTCACCCAGTAGTCCCCCTCTGAGGCCCTTGATCCTGCTTCCATCTGCATATCTAAGCTTTCCCCTTCAGCCACCTCATGCCTTTGCTCCATCATCTGCTCGAACCTCCTTCTAAACTCAACCAGAGTTTCCACCTGCATCTCCAGTCCTTGGATCTTTTCTTCCATCAGCTCTATCAGGAGGTACTACATGCAAACAAAACTCCTTTCAGGTACCCCCTCCAGATCATGTACATCCCGCAGCTGCCACATCCAATCATCCTCCTTATGTCCTCTACTGCTTGTTACGTCTAGACTGGCATGATTTTCCGGAAATGCTTTTAACGAAAAAGTTTTCCGTTAAAAGCATTTTCAGAAAAGAGCATCTAGATTGGCACAGACGCTTTTCCACAAAAGCACTTTTTGCAGAAAAGCGTCCGTGGCCAATCTAGATGCGCTTTTCCGCAAAAAGGCCCTGATGGCCATTTTCGCGATCGGGGCTTTTTTGCACAAAACAAATCTCAGCTGTCTACACTGGCCCTTTTGCACAAAAGTTTTGCGCAAAAGGGACTTTTGCCCGAACGGGAGCAGCATAGTATTTCCAAAAGAAGCACTGATTTCTTACAGTAGGAAGTCAGTGCTTTTGCGGAAATTCAAGCGGCCAGTGTAGACAGCTGGAAAGTTTTCCCAGAAAAGTGGCTGATTTTCCGGAAAAACTGGCCAGTCTAGACACAGCCTCTGTGTTTTATCAGCTTTCTCACCTAAATCCTGTTAGTCCAGCGAACACAAAAACAAACCAAAACACACACACCCCATGACAAAAACAAACCCCAAATGAGCCCCACAATCCAAACTCCCCTTACAAACTCCCACTCAAACTCCCCTCTTTACAGCTCTGTTTGCTAGCTCCTGTGCCGCTGCAACTATCTGTTTTTAATAAAATTGTTGTTTTAAATCTTTGGCTTTTAATATCTACTTTGGAATAACAGAGACTTTAAGAAAAGAAAAAAGGACGACCCAGGGTATGGGTTACCTAGGTGTCAGGAGGCGCCCCTGTGACCACCTCCCCCACCGTGCCTCAACTTCCCAACCGACCGTCTTCACTCAGCCCATCGCTGGGCCGCCTACAATCTGTCTCGGGTGCTCATCACCGGCAACACCACCACTCCTCCCTCGAGTCAGCCCCGACCTCTGATTCCCCGCTCGTAGCACCGCCGTGACACCCTCATTACAGCGACAAGAGACACCGTGGAGGGAGAAGGGGGGGCCCGGACCCACCCTCACTCACAAGCCGCAGCCCACGGCCCTAAGGACTTGGATCCATGAAGGATCCGGTCTGGTCAGTGGGGCGAGTCGCCAAAACGCACTGACCCGCCAATCACACCGGGTTCTGCCCTGGGCTACTTCCCTTCTCCTCGAAAGCCCCTCCACCACGGCGCTCACCTTCCCCTTCGAGTACAGGATTGCTGGAGGAGGAGGGACAGTTCCTGGCTGCGGCTGACCGCTTTCTCCCAGCCTTGGACCTTTCGCCCGGGCTCGGAACCTTTCGGTCTGGGCTGGTGTGCCTTTTGAAATGGCCGCTGCCGCCCTGACCATCCTTTCACGGGCGGGGGCCGTGCTGGCAGCTTGCCTCAGCCCCGCCCAATGCCAGCGTCCCTGCATGATGTCCCTGATCCGGGACGGCGCGCACCCCGCCTCCTTCCTTGTAGGCGGGGCCATTACTCGCTCCCTCCGCCCGCCCCGGGGCATCCCTGACGTCGCCCCTCCTGACGTCAGCCCGGCGCGACAGCCAAGTGATGTGGGAGCAAGCGGCGCATGGGTGAGCCTCCCCGCCACAGCGGCTGCCCAGCGCTTCGCCGGCAGCGGAGAAGGGACGGGGCGAGGACACCCCGTCACACTAGGGAAGTAGTGGAGTCTCCATCCCTAGAGGTGTTTAAGTCTCGGCTTGATAAAGCCCTGGCTGGGTTGATTTAATTGGGATTGGTCCTGCCTTGGGCAGGGGGCTGGACTTGATGACCTTCTGAGGTCTCTTCTAGCTCTCTGGTTCTATACTTTGCAAGCCTCAGAAACAAGCAGATGCCATATTGGGGCATTTCCTCGTTTTTATATATAGTAGATAAGACTGCAAGTCTGTCACGGAGATTCTGGGACTTTTCGGGACCTCTGTGACTTCTGCAGCCGGGAAGTAAGGCTGACTCCAGGGCCACCCAAGCATCTCTGGCAGCCCCAGGGCCAGCCACCCTCTCCTCCTCAAGCACTAGTGAGCACTACAGGACTCCCTAGAACATCCAAGACACTGTACAAGTCATGAACTGGTCACAGGGCATACCTATGCCTTGTTGATTCACTGCTCTACTGGGAAATTTGCTTTACTGGGAAACTAGAGAAATGGCCTGAGGTAAACAGGATGAAGTTTAATACGGATAAATGCGAAGTACTCCACTTAGGAAGGAACAATCAGTTTTACACATACAGAATGGGAAGTGATTGTCTAGGAAGGAGTACTGCAGAAAGGGATCTAAGGGTCATAACGGACCATAAGCTAAATATGAGTCAACAGTGTGACACTGTTGCAAAAAAAGCAAACATGATGCTGGGATGCATTAACAGGAGTGTTGTGAGCAAGACATGAGAATTCATTCTTCCACTCTACTCTGCACTGATTAGGCCTCATTTGGAGTATTGTGTCCTGATCTGGGCACCACATTTCAACAAAAATGATTAAAGGCCTAGAAAACATGAGCTAGGAGGGAAGACTGAAAGAACTGGGCTCGTTTAGTTTAGAAAAGAGAAGACTGAGACTATATCTACACTACAAAGAAAAGTGGAAAAAGATACGCAAATTGCAAACCACAATTTGTGTATCTTTGTCCACTTTTCTTCCAAAAGAGGCTTTTCCAACACTGGGCCCATCTACACATTCCATTCTCTCTCCCTCTTCGCCATCCTCCCTCAGGCTCAGTCTACACTGCATCATTTTTGCGGAAGAGGAAACGCAAATGAAGCGCTCATTAGCATTTCTCGTGCTCTCATTTGCATATTATCTTCTGATCCTACTTGTAGAAGAGGTTTTTGCAGAAAAAAATGCACTGTAGATGGGGCCATTTTGCACAAAAAAAACCTTTTGCACAAAAACCCTTATTCGTCATTTTGTGTACTTCCACAAAAATGATGCAATGTAGACAGAGCCTCAGTTTCACCAGGCAGGGACAGTAGGTTGGGGCACAGGTTCTGGTTTTGGATTAAGTGATTTGAAGTGCAAGAGGAGCTCTGAGCTGAGCTTGGAGCAGGCAGTTGGGGGGTTCTAGGTGCAGGCTCTGGGACAGTGTTTGGATGCAGGGGTACTCGGGGCTAAGGTAGGGCCTTGGGGTGCAGGAGGGGGCTCATGTCTGGGGTAGTGTTTCAGGATGTGGGCTCCAACTGGGCACTGCTTACCTCAGGTGGCTCCTGGGTGGTGGTGCAGTGGGGCTAAGGCAGGCTCACCCCTGCCCTGGCCCTGCACCACTCTCTAAAGCAGCCAGCAAACTCCTTCCCTAGTCCTGTTGTGCCCCCTCTCTGCTCTGTGGAGATAGGATACAGGGTGGGAGAGGGGGCACCTTGAATCAGCACCCCTCTTTTCCCCCTCCCCTGTGCAGCCCAGCAAGCAGGAGGCTTCTAGGGGTGGGGGAGGCAGCTCCAAGTCAAAGGGCAGGAGGTGTGCAGCAGCTGAAGTGCTGATACATGATAGCTCTTGGCCAAACCAGTCGGATCCCCTGTCTGAGACTCCAGAATCTACCAGTAGATCCCGATCTACTGGTTGGTGTCTACTGTACTAGTCTACTAGCATAAGACAGGCTAATACATTTCTATTTATGTTATACATGCTTTTTCTATTTTCATTCACAGTGTATACACATGGCAATGAGAGAACAAATGTGGTATTAATGTTTCCAAAAGGAAAGACGAGTATTCCTGACACAACTGCTATCAAGCAAGTTCAACTTCAATCCTTAATCAAATAAAAAAAAAAAATCCATAAGCCACAAACATGGAGTATAACGGAACTGTGACCAAACAACAAACTGTGCCAGGCAAAATTGACAGATCTTGCAGAGCAACTTAGAAAAATCATTGCTGAAGAGAATGCAAGACGACATGCAATATATTTAGACTTTAGTAAAGCATTTAATACAATGCCTCACAAAAATAATTGGAACATTTGAGTGAAATTGGTTTGGACAGGAACATTGTCATGTGGCTTGAAAATTAATTGAAGGTCCTGAGTAAAGAGTAATGGTGGACTCCAGTATTTTGAATAAGGGAGGAGATTATAAATAAAGCTACCTACAGAGATCAGCATTAGGCCTAGTTTTGTGTTTTCTCTTCCGGCTGCCATATGAAAATGTAACAGCAATGTGTTACTTAAATTTGTAGATATTAAATTGGGAACTATAAACAGGAATAACCACACTGAACAAAGAGGGGTCAGGTGGATGGAAATATGGACAGGAAACAAAGGGACCTTCACTTACAAGGCCACTCATCTGGGAAAAATAATTAGAGTGTCAAACATCTGAGACAGGGGAGGCAATACCTGAAGAAGAGTAACCCCAAAAGATACTCCACATAACAGCAGTCAGTAGAATAGCAGTCTCACCATTAAAGGTGATCTGTTTTGCAAGTGCCATTTTTCATCAGGCAAATATCATAGTAATGTAACATTTCATAAACATATTTATAATGCCTCATTTGGTCAATGTGGCCATTATGGCGCTAGAAGTGTCTCAGTAAAGAAGTGAAAGAAGGAAAAATGTCCCTGCACTTGAAGGCTGTGGGTTTTTGCCGGAGAAAAGCGCCAGTCTAGACGCGATTTTCCGGAAAATAAGCCCTTTTCCGGAAGATCCCTTATTCCTACTAGACTGGCGCTTTTCTCCAGCAAAAACCCCGACCCGGAAAAAAGCGGCAGCCATGTAAATGCAAATGCCGTGGGGGATATTTAAATCCCCCGCAGATTTGCAATTCCGAAGTGTCCCATTAGCATCCCTTTTCCGGAAAGGGATGCCAATGTAGACACAGCCAAAGTGTTACTCTGTTAATTAGAAGTATTCTTTTCTGTAGTTGGCTGGGGCACTATAGAGCAATAGCTTGCTGGCAAACAATTGTGCTGTCAAGATACTGAGATGGTGTAATTCACATCATCCAGCTCTGGATTCCAAGGTCTGGGACTCAAGTTTTATGTTCTTTGAATGCTCCCCAGCCTGAGTATTCAAAGCTCTCCCCACTTGTAAATGAGTTCTCCATTATACTTTCCAGAGTCCAGAGCTGCTGCATCTAAATGCCTTTTGTATAGCTACGTCTGCAAGGCTATGTCACTAATAGGCTAGGTTAAACTTGCAAAGTTTTTGCACTGTCCGTTGACTGGGGATAGGGTAAAAGAAAGTGCAGGTTTGTGCTCTCACTTCCACGGACATCAGATTGTGTTCACATTTGCAGCCCTTCCATCTCAGATGAGAGCAGTGCATTCAAGGCAGTTATCTCACAGTCCCTCTCCATTTTGAGGATAGGTCTTGTGGAGGGGGTAGGGGGTGATCACAGGGTACCCTGGGTCTCTGCACAGACTCTTCTCCCTGAGGTCTGATTAGCTTCAGGAGCTCAGCATGGCTCCAAACAGGGGATCATTTGCTCCCTGGAGCAGCCATTGTCACCTGGCAAGATAAGCGAGCACTTGCCAAAAAAACAGGAAAGGGAGTTTCCAAATTCTCAGGGCTTTACAAGGGAAAGGGAGGGCCTCTGTTTACCCAGCATCAGTGAAGAACAGCTGCTGGGCAGAATGGTCACCTAGGCACTGTGGAACATTCTCTGGAGGCTAAAATCTGTGTAAAGAGGAAGAATGTGTCTTCAGTTGCACATCGCCACAAAAAAGATCACTGGCAAGTGTAGACGTGCCTACAATTATTGTGCAAAATAGAAACTTTTTGTGATTTAAATGGCAAGTGTAGCTGTGCCTGTTGTGTAGTCATACCAATAGAAACTAAAATCCTGACTTCCAGTTCTCTTTTCTAACCATAAGAAAGTATTCCTTCATAACACAAAATTGCAATCTCTATTCATGTCTAATAGCTCTGGCAATGTGCAAGGCACTGTACAAATACAAAAGAAAGTAGAGACACTCATGACCCCAAATTGTTTACATACTAAAAAGCCTAAAATCGACAAAATGGTGAGGAAAAGAATGCAACATTTTCATTGTGTGGCCAAGTAGCCACATCCGGATAATACAACAACCATTTTCATTACTGCATTACAAATACAGACCATCCCTAAATACAAGAAAACTTCACCATGGTCATTCCAGTAGTTTTTACCCTCAAAAGTTCATGACACAATATATGTTTTAGTTTCTAAAGGTGCGTCTACCCTGCACCCATAGCTCAAAATAAGGTACACAATTTGAGCTATGCAAATTCTGTAGCTTATTTTGCGTCAACTCCAAATAGCTTATTTCAAAATTTGGCACTGTCTACACAGCACTTATTTTGAAATAAATCACTATTCCAAAACATCCCTTACTTCTCATTGAATGAGGTTTACAGGGACATCAGAATAGTGAGCCCCATTATATTTCAAAATAACAGGCTTGCTCAAAAGACACAGAATAGCTGCAGTGTAGACGTAGCCTAAAGTGCCAAAGGACTGCTCATTTTTATTCCGGTAATTTGTTAGTAAGAGGAAAGGATCTGCATGTGGTTGGGGTAGCAGCAGGGCTGAGTAAATGTTTTCTGACAGACCAGTTATCAGAAAACATGGATTTGAAGAGTAAAAATTTTCATGGGAATCTATCAACTTCATCTACATTTTTTGCGGGGAGTTATCTAAACCTATTCTAATTTTTGCTATAATTTACAACATAAAGTCCGAAGGTTTGTATACAGTTCTCATAAACAGGAGCTGCTAAGGAAAGTCTGACTTATGTGAAGAGTGAGGAAAGGGTTAAGTAACTGGAGGATGCACCTGCAGAGGGAGTTGGGGCAGTCAGCCAATAAAAATGCAGAAAGGAATTTCAAACCAGGAAAGAGGGGTTTTTCTTTCTCTCTTCTTTGTTTGAGATCAGAGCAGTTTCTCCCAGGTATTGAAGGAGATGGGAGATGCTTTCTCTCTCCAAGAACGGACTTCTTGAAATGTGTAAGTAGGGAAAAGTTTAGATAGTCCATCAGGGTTTATTGTTTTCCTCATTTGGGGGGTTTGGAAATCATGTCTGAGCTGGCTAATTGTTTTACTCTTTTGTAAAAGTAAAAAGTCCCTGATTACAGTCCAGGGACTTTTCCTGAGTCTACATTGCTTCACAGCTATTTATTACCTAGTCATTTTACTATGCTTGCAACAGTAGTTTTCTTTTGATTAACCGATATTGGTTGATTGTTGTGTCCTTAGGCTTATGTGCCTAGTTACCCAAGCAGAGTCCATTGTTCTCTGCAGATTCCCTCTGTTTGTTTTCTCAATTCCAAGCAAAACAGAGTTTGGGACAGGGGGGAAACTTTGCCTTAGGGAGGGGATTCCCAAGTGATCTCTTCCCTGGAAAAGGGTTTATTTTATATCTCTTTAAGTACACTTGGGTGGTGGCAGCAAATTTTTATTTATCTTTTTTTCTTGGATCTCAGGGAGACTAAGACAGGACAAGCGTGTCTCTGGGAGTGCCAGAGACAGGTTTTACAGAGTTTATTCTGCTAGCCGGCCCCCCATCACTGCACTTGGAGTGTCCGGGTTGAGGGACTGAACTGTGACAACAGTATTCTACACTTTGGAAGATTTTGTGTGACAAAAAAATTCCTAGATTTCAACTTTTCATCCCAGTTCAGGGCAAAACGAAAAATTGAAGTCTCAGCATCTCGTGAAGGATGGACATTTTGTTTTTCAAATAGCTCTAGGTAGCAGTCTTGGAGATTGGCTCAATATGTTCAATGTGCTAGTATAAGCAATGGTGAGGAGAGGCTAGTGCAAGAAACAGACAAGGAAGATGATGGAGCAAAATGGAGGGATGAGACAGCCGGGCAACGTGAAAGCAGATGACGGCAGGTAATGTTGATGCTTGTGCTAATTTACTGCCTGTCTCATGCCACTCAGAGGCCCCACTCAGACTGGGTGTGTGGAGCATTGCCTGTACTCAATGGAGTGCCAACCTTCCACTAACCAGCATAAACCGAGTGCTAGCTGACAGCCTATCAGCAAACGCAGGCCTTCAAACCAATAATATGTAAAGCATTAACCAGCTCTTGGTGTACACTTGGAACCATCCCTAAGGTCTTTGCATGGCAACATGTGGCCTTTATGTTTCACTCCCTATTCCCATTCTGCTTTAAAATAACTTTATGTGGGGAACTGGGGATAGATTTGGAAAGAAAAAAGAAATCCAACTGATCTACAAGCAGCATGACAGCATTTAACAGTGACCAACTATAGACTCAGTCCTGCAACCACACATGTACTTTAAGTTATGTGAAGAATCCCATTGAAGCCAATGGGGCTAGTCAGGGTCACAAAACTGAAGTTGTGCTTAATTGTTTATAGGATTGGGGCCTGTGTTATTGTAAATTCTTATATATCGCATTACCAGAATAAGGAATAAAAAATGTAACATGGGAAAACTCCTAGGTTTGTAATGTTTAAAGGTATGTATAGGGCATCCATTTTGAAAACAAAGACCAGTCCCGTGACACTGGGTCTGACAGGCAAAGGTTTTCCCGCCTTTTTATAGCAGAGAGGTAAATAAGTTCCAGGTAGAACCAGAATTACCTTAGAAGATCCTATGGGGTTTCCCTGTACAGGCAGACTCTACAGGGTCTCCCTCACAGAGGTTTCCCACCACAGACTGCATAAAAGGCTGGTAGCCAAAGAGCTCAGGACTGCCCATCCTAGTGGCAGGTTGCGCGGGCTTTTCCTTTCAGGTCACCTAGACTTCCAGACCACACAGCCGCAGCCATACTGAAGACTCCACAAATACCACCAAATAGCCAGCAACCTTGCCACTTACTTTCCACCTGAGGCGGGGGAGACGACAAGGGTTCACCTCAGTGCTCCTCTCTCAAGACTCTCCAGGAGCCATGAGATAAGAGGTCCTGAGCAACCGTCTTGGGAACTTTCAAGAGGTTTCTATAAACTGGTTATAATACTTATTATTTAGACTCAACTAAAGGCTTGTTTTGTTCAGTGGCCCTGGGAACTGACTACTGTACAGGTTAAATTGTTCTTTTGTTTTTGATCTACTTCTGGTTACCCACTGAATTGCTTATTTTTGTAAATTTTCCCTAAATACATTTTCCATATTTTTGGTTTACCTACAATGAATTGTCCTCTCTGACTAATTAAGGGAAAAGGAAGGCACACCACCAGATGACAGACGCTGGCTGTCACAGGACTGGACAAAGGGTTCAGTTTTGTTAGGGGACCCCTGCAGCCTTATCTTTCTAAAATCACTTCGCTACCTAACACAGCATCTCATCCGTGTTCAGACACCTTTACCGAACCATCTATCTCCTGACAGAAACTAAATTAAATTTCTCCTCTGCTGAGACCCTGCTGTGTACATGTAAATTTCAATGAAAGCACTTTCAGAAAGAGCACAGAAACATTCCTGAGTGACATCAGCTATATTTCATTGTGCCATCGTGATTTTATGACAAGCTTCTGAGCATAGCAACCTTTTCCAAAACATCATGCAAACTGTACTGTTCTTTCATAGGGTTAGGGAAAAAGCCTTATGTTATATGTGTTTGTTTGTTTGTTTATTAAAGTATAATAAAACTTGCAAGAAACATTTTGAAGGACAGTGTGAGTAATTACTTCTCCATGTAAAACTTTTTCCCCCTTTTGTGTCCCAAATCTCCTACAGATTGTCCATCCAGGCTTTTTATAGGCAGACGAATTCTCAACTTGTCATTCTTTGAATTCACTGGTTTTCTCAGCTGTGATAAATAACAGCTTATTGAGGCACTGAATCTGCAGGAGAACAAAAACAATAATAACCCACAAACCTCTTCCTATGTCTATGAGACCAGAAAAGAGAAAATGCACACACTTTCATTTTAGCCACAGTGCTGTGACTGTCAAATCTGCATAAGTAAATCATAAATTATTAAGTTATTGATGTGCATCATTTAGGAATCTCCTCATTTAACCATAGAGGTTTTCCTCTTAATTATTTTATGCTGGGGTGGGGGGTAAATATATAGCTTTGGTAGTTTAGCACAGTTTTGCAGCCAGTTAACTACAGAGAACTAAAAGTTGTTGACCCTGCCTGCACACAGCAATTATTAGTCCACTGAGAATCTGCTGTTTTGAAGCTTTGCTATAAGGAAGCCTTCCACCTATTAACATGATACTCATTTTTGAAATACAGGGATCTCTGTGCATCTAAAATAGACAGAAATATTAAATATAGAAAGCAGTTTGAGAAGTTCCATGATAAAGGCCAGTTAGCATTCGCATATTTAGCTGAGGTTTATTCTGTTCATTACTCATAGACTCATAGACTTTAAGGTCAGAAGGGACCATTTTGATCATCTAATCTGACCCCCTGCACAGTGCAGGCCACAAAATCTCACCCACCCCTCCTAGAATAATCCTCTCACCTATATCTCAGATATAGAGAATCCTCTAGCTGTGATCTGTACCCCATGCTACAGAGGAAGGCGAAAAACCTCCAGGGCCTCTGCCAATCTACCCTGGAGGAAAATTCCTTCCCGACCCCAAATATGGCGATCAGCTAAACCCTGAGCATGTGGGCAAGACTCATCAGCCAGACACCCAGAAAGTTCTCTGTAGTAACTCCTATCATCCCTCCATTGACCTATTTCTCACTGATAATGAATGGTCAATTAGCTACCAAGATCATGTTATCTCATCAAACCATCCCCGTCATAAACCCATCTAGTTTAATCTTGAAACCAGATACTTTCTCTTATTACTTTCTCTTATTAAATATTTGTGGCCATGATAGTTCTACTAAAGCAGTAAGCACTCAAAATATTCAGAAAGAATCGTTTTGTTGTATGTAATAGCACGATTCTCTATAAGGATCATTTTATGAGAGGTATGTACAATAAGTCTCCCTGTCAGATAGTTACAAAAGTAGGATGTTCACATCTCACTGAAGCTATAGCCTAAGATCTTATCAGAGAACTCAACTATTCATTGTAGCCCTTCACCCTTTGATATAATTTAACATGAAACTGCAACACTCCAATTTGTAGGATGAGGGAATACATTTTAAATGGAGGAAATAAACTTGCTATCCACTACGGGCCACAGTTTCTTAATGACTGTCCATTTAGCATAAATGAGAAAGTCCAACCCCTCACGTCCCAGGGAGGTAGCAACAACATTGTCCCATCTCTAGTGACCTTGACAATTTTAAGTCACCAATTTTAAATCAAAGTTGACGGATTAATCAAGGCTGATTTGAACCTGCTGCACTCTGTCAGTGTCTTTGGGCTGATCTTCACACTGCAGTAATTTTCCATTTTAACTGATTCTGTCAGAGCTGTTAAGACACCAAAGGGCTCTCTGCCTCCCTTCTGCGACACAAAAGCAATTTCCACTTACACTACAGTGTAGCAAGGAATTACATTACAATGGGGAAAAGACAGACATGACCTAATTTTGGTCAGGTGCTGCTGGCCAGCAATGAGCGCGTGCACATGTCATTAGCGGGGATTTCAGAGGCTGTCCTCAAAATTTTAAAAGTCAACAAAATGGGGAGGCATGAGCCGGGGAGATGCAGGCATTCTGAAAGCTCCCCAACTCCCTCTTCCTAATCTCATTTTAGTTTTAGGGTTCCCTATCTTTCCATTTAAAAATTAACTCCCACCTTCCCTCCATCTATAATGGAGCAGCTGTTGTAAGCGTCTGCAGCACAGCAGTCACTGTACATGTCACAAAAAGTAAATGTCTTAGAGGATTATAAACCCCAAAGGCTATATGAACCCAAAGATACTGCGTTAGGCAACCCCTCCTCCATCTATGCATATTTGCCATATAGATGGTTCACATTAATCATAATTACAAGACTGTCCTCGGCATGTTTTCATGCAAAACCCTACTGGATTACCAGTGAAGTGGAACAGCAGTACAATTCTGTGCTGCCAGCTGGAAGCCTGAGTTCCAGGAAGGATGGATCTGGCAGGCTGGCCTGTGGTCTTAGGGAGGTTTTGTTCATTATGCACATTATCTGCTCTATCCCAAGAGAAGAGAGAGAGACAGAAGACAGAACCATTTATACACAGCTCTGCCTGAGTGATCCAGGGAGCCTGATGCCATTAACTCTGGTGAGAGCTGCTCACTTTTCCCTCTAGCTTGGGCAAAAAGGAGCATTAACACCTACGATTAATGCATTAAAAAAATCGCAAGTGTTAACGCACATCAATTGACAGCCCTAATAGAAATATAATCCAGAGGCAACTGAGACCACTGAGAAGGAAGTATTAAGTTTGCTCTATAGCATTAAGTGGAGGGAAGTTGGCTTTTAGCTCATGCAGTAATGGCACATGGCTTTAGGCCCTAAGGTTACAGGTTCAATCCCTCCTGCTAATTCTACAGAAAGATGAGCTATAACTCACTGGCATCGTACTCAACTTTGAGGACAGGGACAGTACATTATATGCAGGTGTGCCAGCCTGTTCTGCCTCTGCTACCTTGTTTACCTGGCAAACTGCCCAGTCCTGGCATAATTTGTTGTTCCCTAGTGGGTTGCTAGTTTTTTTTACCACGGGTTAATTTCTCCCTTTGGGGTTAGGCTGGGGAAAGGCTCTCTCCTGATTACAACCCATCTACCTAGAGGTGAAAGTCAGCGGGTGCGCAGTTCCTGCAAAAACTGGCTGACCTGCAGCAAAAGCCAGCAGGGAGTGATTTAAAGAGCTGTCAGGGACCCAGGTTGCAACAGGACAGCAGCTGTAAGAAATGTAAGTTCCTTTCACCTCTGCATCTACCCTTTAACAGTTCTCTCAGATCTCCAAAAGAAGATCATTACATTCCTGCTTAATACCACCTATGACTGGTACAATGACACTGTCCGGACCCCAGCAAACATGGGGTTAAACACCCACTAATCTTTCCCCTCCATTTATACAGTCAGAGAATTAGAGCCCCTGGGAGGGTCATGTGATTCAGCATTACTGACAGGCTATTAAATTAGACAGCCTATTGACCTGCCTGTTCACGCCATCTAATTTAAGCCACTCTGCATGGCTGCACATTCAGCCAGCATCAGGGATGATAGCCCTGAAATACACCATCGGTGTCGGCAGATGCAAATCCATTGATTTCAACAGAGTAGCCTCATTTACATCAGTGATGGATTTAGCCTGTTTCCCTGCCCTGAGAGCTCAAAAGTTCTGCAGAACTCTGCTCAGATGCCCATTACCATGCATCTACTCTAAGGGATGTGCACTAAGGGATCTGCAAAACTCTGCAGCATTTGTTAGCAATATTTCAAGAATATGTTTGCATATAGGAATCTATGACAACGTGGACAACAGTCTCTTAGGCCCACAGTATTAAAACCTTTGCTAAATGGAATGGCAAAGGCTCCCTCTGCAAAGTTCAAAATCTCCTACAAAGCAATGACACTCGACAAGAACGTCTTTGAAGTTATTATAGCCCATTGTTAACTGTTTATAGAACACAGAACTTGAGAAATAACGGTTTGATCCTTATTAGCTATAGAAGTAACACAGACCAAGTCCTGTGTGTCAAGGTGAGTAACTATACCAGTTACTAGAGAACTTTAGTAAATGCTAATTTAGGAACTGCAATATTCATAAAGAACATAATGGATTGTGATAGTCCATTCAAAACTGGTACTGAGGGTCAGTGTGAAACCTCTGTTACATTGAATCAGTTAAGTCGATGATGTGGAATCAGAAGTGCCAGTCAGGTCCACCACTATCTGAATTTGAGCAGTGGAATTACAGTGCCCAAGTATTATGGATGGTCCTTCCCTTAGAGGAAATCAGGCTCAGATCAGATCAGATCAGGAAATCAGGCTAAGAGATTAATGGTAGTATCCCAGGCTTCCCCTACACATGATGTGGAAATTAGATTGGTCGTATTAAGAAAATCTACACAACCTTCTCCTTTCCTCTGTTCTTTGATCAGAAGTTAACTAGTCCAGCAGTTCTCATCCTATGCGTCAGGACCCCAAAGTGAGCCGCTTCCCCATTTTAATGTGTCACCAGGGCTGACTTAGACTTCCGGGGACCCAGGGCTGAAACCTGAGCTCCAGTGCCCAGGATCAAAGCCGAAACCATAGGGCTCAGATTATAGGTTCCTTGCCTGAGGCTGAAACCCTTGACCTCCAGTTTGGCCCCACCACCTGGAGCAGTGGGGCTCAAGCCTCAGTCTCCTCTCCTGGGATCATGTAGTAATTTTTGTTGTCATAAGGGGGTCATGGTGCAATGAAGTTTGAGAACCTCTGCACTAGTTAATCGTTAGAGGCACGTTCTCAGTGTTGACATCTGAGTCATCATAATTAGGCTCCAGAGTTAACGCCCCATGAGATGAATAGTAGCAGTTCAAACCCTTCTCAGATTTATTATTTCAGGCTGGCTGTAGACTGAGGAATTGGTTACATTCAGTTCACGTTTTGAATGTTATCTTCACAACTGCAAGACCAACAGGCAATGTATTTTCAGTGAGAGCTTGGAGCACAGGATAACAGCCCCCAAAAGAGATACCAGCTCACCAAGCTACTGCTGCCTGGCCCAGTTTGACCCCTGAGTTTTGAAAACATGCAACTGAGCTAAGACTGCTGAGTCCCAACTCTGTAAATCTGGACAAATTACTTAGCCATGCTGTGCCTCTCCATCTACCCCTTAGGATAATATACACATACCTCACAGGGGTGCTGTGAAGCTAATTTCATCAGCATTTACAACGCACTTCCTGTCCAGCAGGGGAAAGTGGTATGGAAATACAAAGAGTCGCTGTTTCAGGGCCTCGCTTCTGAAAGAGATCTTTTCCTAAGTTTCTTCCAGACAAGCAAGCTCCTACCTTGAAGCTGCAAAATCTTCTTAGAACATTGTTAATCACAAAGAAAACATGTTCTTGTTGTTTGTCAGACACTGTCTTAATTACAGTGGAATGAGGCAGATACAGATTACGTTCATTAATATTGTCATTGTCAGGAGATAACAGAACCATTAATACACCTTAAGGAAACAACAGCTTGCGTCTGCATGAATGGGTGGGAAATCATGAATTAGAGAGGCTTATTTTATATTTTATTAGTGCAAGAAGAATAAAATCTAGATGGAATGTGAAATACAGGGCAGTTACTCAGGAAAAAAGGGCAGTGTGTACTGTTATCTTTACAGTTTGGAGCAGTATTGTCCTGGCCTAGTCTGTACTGTAGGCCTCCATAACAGAAACTCTCTAACTATAGCCCTGGACCACTGGCAGTCTGCACTCTGGGGTTACGTCTACACTGCAACGCTATTTCAGGATACCGGAGTATCCCGAAATAGCTATTCCGCGTCTCCACAGCAAGCCCATTATTTTGAAATATAACAGGCTTGCTATTCCAACGTCCCTGTCAACCTCATTTCCATTGTTAAATCTCAATACATGAAGGTAAAACATACACATGTTCCCAACATTTTGTGCTTACACACTTGGTGTTGGTGCCAAGGGATGTAATGAGGGTTGTGAGTGAGAAGAAAGTTGATCTGCAGCATTGGGAACACAGACATCCATAAAGCACTTGTTATTAAGATTTGAGTCCCCTCTAAAGAAACATTTGAGAATTCCTGGTTCTGAGATTTGTCTCCAGTTTGAAATTAATCCAAAATATGACATCTCCAGTTCAGACTGGCAAGCAGAAGGCTGCCTATTGCTTTACCGTAAGCTTAGACACATGAATGACTTGATTTGTTATAGGCAGTATTTCTCTAGCCATGTTGGTCCCAGGATATTAGAGAGACAGGGTGGGTGAAGTAATCTCTTTTATTGGACCAACTTCTGTACATTTCCTAGACCTGACAAGCTGGAAAGCGTGTCCGTCTCACCAGCAGCAATTGGTTCAATCTACTTCACTCACCTTGTCTTTCATTTGCTCTGTCAAAGTCTGCATCAGCTTCCCTTGTTTTCGTAGGATACGTTTGTCTTTTCCTCATCACCACAAGTCAACATATAACACACCTCTCCATTATTTTCATTTACACAGGCTTGGAAGGCATATAGACTCGATCCCATCATCTCACCTTTATCTCTGTACTTCACTGCCATGCTGAACAGCCTGCAATGTACTGAGCTGCGTATAAACCATTTACTTCTACAGGTTGAAGCCTCAAAGTGGCTCAAGGTTGTGCCTTCAGGAAAGTTTCCAGCAGCTGGAGCCAAGCGTAAATCTACATCACAGACACATGATGTAAGCAGACCTGAGCTAGCTTTAATCAGGCTAGCTTAGTGGTTCTCAAGCCCCTTTGAAAGGGGTCACCAGGGCCAAAGCCCAAGCCTGCAGGCTTCGTCCCTGGTTGGCAGGGCTCAGGTTGCAGGCCCCCTGCCTGGGGCTGAAGCCCTTGAATTTCAGCTTAGGTCTCCCTCGCCCAGGGCAGTGGCGCGTGGGTGGGTTCAGACTTTGGTCTCCCCTTCTGGAGTCATAAAGTAGTTTTTGCTGTCAGAAGCGGACATGGTGCAGTGAAGTGAGGGCCCCGGCTAGGGTATATCTACATTGCATTCCTCCTTTGAGAGAGGAATGCAAATACAGACAAATGAAATTGCAAATGAAGCGCGGATTTGACTTTCCCGCGCTTCATTTGCATAATGGCATCCGGCCGCTTTTCCAAAATACCGTATTTTGAGAAAAAAACGGGGTTATTTCAAAAAGAAACCCTTCCTTAGAAATAACCCTTACTCCTTCAAAAATGAGGTTTAAGGGTTATTTCGAAGGAAGGGTTTCTTTTCAAAATAACCCCTTTTTTTTCTCGAAATACGGTATTTCGGAAAAGCAGCTGGATGCCATTATGCAAATGAAGCATGGGAAATTCAAATCTGTGCTTCATTTGCAATTTCATTTGTCTGCATTTGCATTCCTCTCTCGAAGGAGGAATGCAATGTAGACATACCCTTAAACAGGAGCAGCAGTAAAGCCATAGTAGTATTGGTTGTGCAAGCCTGCCCAGGACCCTTGCGATTTAATCTGGTGGCTAGTCCATGCTGCTGTAATTTCACTACTGCTGGCAGCTAAGGTAGTTATATTAATGCCAGCTGGGATATAGCTACATGTGCTGCAGTCACCCCTCTAGCTGCAGTGTAGATACACCTCAAAAGGGGCTATAAGCCCTAGAACTACTACAGCTAAAGAGCACTGGTTTACCTTAAGAGGTAAGCCTGTTGTGGGGAGCTTGGAGGCCAGAGTTCTGCTGGTCAGCAGGTTCTTTCTGTACTGGTGACAACAGCTGGCATTTGTAGTACTCTACTCACTAGCCTTGGTTTTACAGCTGGTGAAACCCAGGCTCAGGGAAGTGAAGCAATGTGCCCCACGCTCACGCAGCAAGCCAGTGACCTAACCAGGACTAGAGCACACACTCCCATGCTCCACTTACTCTCGGCGTAGCTACAGGTTTGCTAAATCCTTGATTTCGCGTGGCAAGTGTGCTCAGACCCTCTCTCTTTGGATATTAAAAGGTTAAGATTTGGACTGGATTAAAAGAATGTAAAGCACTCAGAGGACTCTCACAAGTTATGGATCCAATATGCCATATTACCCAGATCTAATAAAGGCTACTGCTCTAGACTAGGAATTATATTGCCTCTGTTCTGTGATAAACTGCTCCAACACTGCTATCACCACTTTCCAATATCATCTTTTAACATGCTGCAAGGTTCTAATTAGTCTGTTCGGTCTTCTATCATTTGTTGATCTGCTCCCCTCCCCATTATTTAGCTAAAAATCACAAGAGAAATAGAAATGGAGAACAGGCCACATTACTGATGTAGAGTTCTGGCAAAATTGCCTTAGTTACATTAATAAGCTTTCCCCATAAGGCAAACGTAGCTCAAGCTGCTGCACAGCCTTAATTTCTCATTTATTTGGATTCTGTTTTGATTTTCTGTCTCTTGCTAAATATATGGCTCTTTTTCTGTATTGATCTTTGGGATTGCCCCCATATTAGCTACTCTGGAGACCAACTCTACACTGCTCTAATTTGGATTACAAATAAAAGTTTTGACAAATCCATCTCAGGGTCTTTCTTTGGGGAAATTTCTTGTCACTTGGCTAGAACTCTTATTGGTGCAGTAACTAGTCTATTTGTTCTCACGTTCAACAGCATATGCCAGGAACAGCTGGATAGTCCCCCTTCCAAGTGGGCTCTTTGGATTTGTACTTCATACTAGTGAAAACTCCGGCTTAATAAAATGATCAAACCAGTTTTGTTTTGTCTTTTAAATAGTTGTAATCCAGGACAGCTAGTGAGGATGTACAGCAAAGGCATGGAGAATTGACTGAAAATTCCAATAGCCTTTTACCCAGCAGCCTCACATCTCATGCAGCAACTGGTTATTTATGTCTTCATGCCAATGTCTTATTCTAATGTGCTCAAGCATGAAACATCAGCTACAAGGTGATTTTCACTGTGTGGTTTCTATTTCTGTGTGTGCTTGACTTGTGAATATGGTTTAAAAGGCAAGTATGGCACAAATTAAGGGGTCAGGACATTAGAATTCTGGTTTGGTAAGTCATTTAAGACCTCGTTCTTAAAAATAAAGAACACCTACAGCTTCCACTGACTTCAGCTGTAATCGCAGAAAGACAACTCCTCTGAAAATGAGCATCTTCACTTCACTGGGCCTCCGTTTCACTTGTCTGTAAATGGAGAATAGTAATAGCTACTCAAAGCCGTGCTGCACATTTAAATTGCTATATACTTGTGAAGTACTTTGAAAAACTCAAATAGAAAGTAGTAGGTAAGCAGTAGCACTAAGGGTGGGATCCATGACAGGTGTTAGATGTTGTGACACTGAGCATCACAGCACCTAGAAAAATAAATCACAAGGGCTTAGTCTATACTTCAGGGTTTTTGCGCAAGAAGCCTTTTGTGCAAGAGTTTTTGCACAAAAACTTCGCACACAAAAACGTGTCCACACCTCAAAGCACATCACAAAAGTGATGTGCTTTTGCACAACAGAGCGTCCACACTGCATGGACACTCTTGCACAAGAAAGCTTTTTCTGATAGGGGTTTCATGCGCAAAAACTCCTCCGGAGCGTCCACACATACCTTTTTGCACAAGAGTTGTAGTGCAAAAAGGAGTCATTCCTCGTGGGGAGATGAATAACTCTACCAGCAAAAGTCCTCTGTTCTGTCGATTTTTTTGTGCAAAAAACGGCTGGTTTTGCACAAAAACTTTGTAGTGTAGACATAGCCAAGAACAACACTTATCTACAAAGCTGAATTAGGTGCCTTGGCTTCCTATACAATGAATAGGGAGAGACGGAGACCCAATAATGTGATTCACATAAGCCGGCATGCCAGGTGGGGAGCTGCCTAAGATATCCAGTTGGAGATGCTAAGGAGAGGAATGTGTACTAAGCCCTGCCCCTTTCTCAGAGATAGGCACTTAAGTCCAGGCTACAGGGCAATTCCTATCTCGATCCACCAAAGGAACCTACTACCAGAGGCAGGCAATTTAGGAGCCAGACATATTTTTTGTGGATCTAAGTTAGAAAATAGAAGAGAAATGAGAATTCAGCCCTGTGTTTAGAGTACTTGCTTGGGAGGTAGGGATCTGGGGTTCCACTCCCTTCACTCTACCTGGGTGGGAGGGTGGAGAATGGATTTGCACCAGAAGTCTCTCACCTCTCAGAAAAGTGTGCTCTCCATTAGTTTTTGGACTATCCTGAAGCGGGGTCTTAATAATCCCCCTGGCTGAAGCAGTTCTGAAGCAGTAGCCATTATAATGGCTATAGTGAACTAGCCATGCTCAATGGGCCAAATAGCCACATTCGGCTAGCATGTTGGACACCATGGCACAATGGATTAATAATAAAAGCAGGGTTGGGGTAGGGGAAATGGGTCCTAGGTCTTCCTCCTCTTAAATGGATGCCCTAACCATCGGATTATAGTCATTTTGTTCTACTCTGTGTAGATATTTAAATATACATCCTTTCTCTCCCTCTACATGGGAAACTGAGGTGGGATCGCCCATATCCCAAGCAGCTTCACAAATTGCTAGGCTACAAATTATAAAACAGATGCTACCAAGTGTAGACTCCAACTTGCCCTCCAGCTGGGGGGAAGCACTTGCCCCCTCCTTTCACCCTAGCTCCACCTCCACACTGCCCCCAGTCCACCCCTTCCCTCAAGCCTCTGTCCCACCTCTTCATGCCTCCATTACACCAAGTCCCTGTTCCGCCTCCTCCCTACCTCCTGGAGCTCCCTGAACATGGCTCCCTGAACATGCCAATACAGGAGTCTGCCTTCTCCATTCATTCTAAGATTAACACTGGAATTAGCCAAGAGAGATGGCAGATTAACAGCAGTATCTGCTATCTAGCGTCAGGATGTAGCCACTTCCTGACTTTCATTTGCACAGACAAACTTCTTCAGATTGTTTTGGTGACTCCATCTTTTCCAGGCCAAATGCAAGAATCCAAGTAAAATATTCTTGGCTCGCCACAGGCTCCAAACTTCACCCCTCAGTGTAGTGGCGAGTATCAATTTAAGGTTCTCCCTCATCAAAGTCCTTCAATTTGGTTTCAGGGAATTGGGAAGCTGGTTTCCTCTCCCACTCTCCACAAGTCCCAACCAAAGGGTACGTCTACGCTACAGAGGAAGATCAAAGCTGCTGCTGTTGATTTTCCAGGGTTTGAATTAGCGATCTAGTTAAGACAGGTAATTCGAAGTGAGAGGGGCACTCCAGTCGATGCTGGTAACCCTGCTTTCACAAGGAGTAAGGGAAGTCAAAGGAAGAGTGCTCTTCCTTCGACTTCCTGCAGTGTAGACAGCATCAAAAGCTGAGTTAAACTACTTAGACTTCAGCTACAGAACTAACATAACTGAAGTTGCGTATCTTAATTTGACTTTGTCCTGTTGTGTAGATATACCCATAGATACAGTCAGACAAAGAGTAGCTGCACAGACCAGGTCTCAGGCCCCCTAAGAATCCCAGGCCAAAAAAATTTTCCTCTGCTTTCCATGGACTTTAATCTTCAGCCCTCAACAAAGGCCTCATTGACTCATGATTACGACACTCACAATTAGTTCTCCTCTGAGGGGGTTTTTCACTGCCTTCTGCTGGAGACCCATGATTAGTTCCAGATGTCCCTAATAATCTTTGGCTTTGCCCCAAAGAAGAGGTGGCCCTGAAACTAGACGTTCCCCAGACTGGTCCTCTGGGTCTTCTTCCTAAGGGTATGTCTACACTACCCCGCTAGCTCGAACTAGCGGGGTAATGTATGCATACCGAACGTGCAAATGAAGCCCGGGATTTGAATTTCCCGGGCTTCATTTGCATAAGCCGGCCGGCGCCATTTTTAAATGCCGGCTTGTTCGAACCCCGTGCCGCGCGGCTACACGCGGCATGGGCTAGATAGTTCGAACTAGCAAGCCATTCCGAACTATCTGTACGCCTCGTGGACGTTCCACGAGGCGTACAGATAGTTCGGAATGGCTTGCTAGTTCGAACTATCTAGCCCGTGCTGCGTGTAGCCGCGCGGCACGGGGTTCGAACAAGCCGGCATTTAAAAATGGCGCCGGCCGGCTTATGCAAATGAAGCCCGGGAAATTCAAATCCCGGGCTTCATTTGCACGTTCGGTATGCATACATTACCCCGCTAGTTCGAACTAGCGGGGTAGTGTAGACATACCCTAAGAGACCTACTCACCACAGCTGCTCCACTTCACTAGGAACAGCCACCCAGCTATGGTAGCAAGTAGCTTTTTTAGCCTTGCTTTCACTTAATGTTATCAATCACTTGACACCTGGGGGGACTACAATTCCCAGTTTCTGTTCCTGAAGGGCCAGAATTTGGGATGGAGGCCTGTCCTTAAAGAGACAACCCATCCTCTGACTGTATTTAGGTAACACTAATAAACCCACCAGGAGGAAGTGTTGGTCTGTATTTTGTTTTATAAGTTGTTTGCGTCTGTTGCTGGCACATTATAATTTGGACTGTATTGTTTGGTAACCTTGGATACTCATGTGACCGTCATTACTACAATAGCTACGCATCTTACGAGCTATAATATATTTGTCTTTACCTCTCCCTTGTGAGATAACGCTTCTTGTGTAATACATGGGGCACTGAAACACAAAAAGATTACAGGAGCTGCTTACCTCTGTCTGAGTCAAAGGAGGGAATAAACCCTAGTCTCCCAAATGCTATGTTAGCAGCCTAACCACTACTAGACCACGCATCCATATTGTACCTGGTTTTTCTTTGGCTTGTGTCTCTGATTCTTCTATTAAAAAAAATTATCCTAAACCTGAGGCCTCTCTGGTATGTATCATAAAATGCCTACACCTTGGTGCAGATATGTATCTAGCTAGACTAGCATAGACAGTGGGGGAGATACATCAGGTTTAAATACAGCTTTGCTTTCCTTGTTCAAGCTCTGTACCACCCACATGTGGTTAAAATGGGAATATTTTGCCACTATTACAAGCCATCAGTTTTGCCATTTTTTCTAAAACTTTCCTGAGTCAGGGAGATAGAAGGGTAACAGCTAAACAAGTATAGAGCTATGTATAGTTTGTATATTTTTAAAAAATCATTTGATTCACTCAGTTTGTTCTGTCCATTCTCATCTGTCAGGATTCCACTCTCGTGCTTAGCTGAGCTATAAGGCTTCCAAGGGTTCTGATTCAGCTGTAATGTAGCACTTGGAAACATCTATGCTTGAGGCTTAAGTGCCACATGGGCTATGTCTAGACTACAAGCCTCTTTCGAAAGAGGCTTTTTCAAAAGTATCTTTCGAAAAAGCCTCTTTCGAAAAAGAGCGTCTAGACTGCAAGCAGTACTTTCGAAAAAGTAAGCCGCTTTTTCGAAAGAAAGCAGAGAGTGAGTCTGGATGCTCTCTTTCTAAAAAGTCCTGTTGGCATTCAAGAACGCCTTTTTTCAAAAGAGCACTTTCGAAAAAAGGCGTTCTTCCTCGTGAAATGAGGTTTACCGCCGTCGAAAGAAAAGCCGCGTTCTTTTGATTTAATTTCGAAAGAACGCAGCTGCAGTCTAGACGCAGGTGAAGTTTTTTCGAAAAAAGGCTACTTTTTTCAAAAAAAACCCTGAGTCTGGACACAGCCATGGAGAGAGACTAGACATTTTAAAGCCAATTCTCCCTCTAGCTAAGAGACATCTATTTTAATAGGCACCTTTTAGTTTTAGAATTAAACTTTCCCTAGATTTTGTTTTATGAAAAAGTCAGGATAGCTTATTTCTCTCCAGATTCACTGTGGGTTTTTTTCCATTTGAATACTAATAGGGAGGTTCCCAAATTTTTTTTCTTTTTTACTTTGCAAGTCCTTATTCCTATGAGTAATACTCACACACCACCCACTGACTTTACTGTACTACTGATAAGTTAAGGGCTTCTAGGCACAGACCCAGAGAACTGAAAGGCCTAGTCCAACATTCAAGTTAGGAAACTGGGATTCTAGTCCCAGTGCTGCCACTAAGGCCATGTCTATATTTACCAGCAAATCAATGCTCCAGAGGTTAATCTTCTGGCATTCAATTTAGTGGGTCTACTAAGAACTTACTAAATCGAAACGCTAAGAGTACCCCTGTCCACGCTGGTACTCCTACTCCTTGCCAGGAGGAAGGAAAGTCAATGGAAGTATTTCTCCCATTGACCTCTTGCTATGGGTACAGTGCCAAAGTAAATCAAGATACATCAACTCCTACTATGCAATTAATGTAGCTAGAATTATGTATCTTAATTCAAATTTATCCCATAGTGCAGACCTGGCCTAATTCTTGCTGGGTCTGCCTACACTTTCAGCTCCAGGAGAAATATCTGTGCTAGCTCTGATTGGGTTAATGCACTAAAAATAAATTATAGCCATGCCAACAGAAGCAGTGGGTGGGACTAGCCACCTCACATACATATCTAGACCCTTTGACAGGTATTTTCATAGGAGCTGAGGGTGGCTAACCTCTCTCACCACCAGCTACTATGCTAACTCTATCAGAGCCAGGGTAGGTAAGTCTACCCAAGCTAAAACTTACACCTCAAGTTAGAAGTGAAGACATGCCCCATTTCATTTTGAGGAAGTCAACGCAACTCTTTGTGCCTCAGTTTTCCCATTGGCAAAATGAGAATAGATTCTTATCTATGTTCATAAAGCATGTTGAGATCTATGACCAGGCATTGTTAGTTATGCATCTCAGTCTGAAGACAGTGTATTTTATCTAATATGAAGTCTTGAATGAGTGTAGCCAATGCAGGTTTTGAGACCTTTGACTTAAATAAAATAAATAAGTAAATAAATAATCCTACCATCATGTAAGTTAAGCAACCATAAGGAGCAGTTTGTGTAGTTCTGGGTGCACTGTTAGCTCAAATACATAAGCTGAATCCATATGGTGAATTAATAATTTCCCAGCAAGGAAACAATTTCAAGAGCTATTCACTTAAGCAATAGTTTCTACTGCATCTAAATATCAGAAGCAATGAAGGCATCTTCAGATCTAGTAAAATAGATGAAGCAATAGTATGGTAATAAATTAGGGAATGGGAGGCAGATGTTGGGCCTTCCAGGAATATAGGTTATTTTTATTATTATTTTTCTATTACGGTCAAGTGCAAATAAAGCCTCCAAGATAGTGGATTGCTGGCTCAGTGCCACTCTCTGATCAGTTACACACAAGGGCAGGAGCGGGCTTTGCAGGGAAAAGAGATGGCATGGACAGTTTGCACCTGCTCTGTCACTCTGGACCTCTTCATCTCGCTGAGTATGCTTTACCATCTTTTCTCCACTGTCAGAGTGAGAGGCTCGCATAATAAAGCGACTAGCCTACAAGGAGCTGAGTAGCTGCTAAGCGATAAGAATCCTCAAACCATAGAATCATAGAATCAGAGAACTGGAAGAGACCTCAGAAGGTCTTCAAGTCCAGCCCCCATCTCTAGGCAGGACCAATTCCAACTAAATCAACCCAGCCAGGGCTTTGTCAAGCCGAGACTTAAACACCTCTAGGGATAGAGACTCCACTACTTCCCTAGGTAACCCATTCCAGTGCTTCACTACCCTCCTAGTGAAATAGTTTTTCCTAATATCCAACCTGGACCTCTCCCACCACAACTTGAGACCATTGCTCCTTGTTCTGCCATCTGTCACTACTGAGAACAGCCTCTCTCCATCCTCTTTGGAACCTCCCTTCAGGAAGTTGAAGGCTGCTATCAAATCCCCCCTCACTCTTCGCTTCTGCAGATTAAACAGACCCAAGTCCCTCAGCCTCTCCTCATAAGTCATATGCTCCAGCCCCCTAATCATTTTGGTTGCCCTTTGCTGGACCCTCCAATGTGTCCACATCCTTTTTGTAGTGGGGAGCCCAGAACTGAACAAATACTCCAGATGCGGCCTCACCAAAGCCGAATAAAGGGGAATGATGACATCTCTGGATCTCCTGGCAATGCTCCTCTTAATGCAACCTAATATGCCATTAGCCTTCTTGGCTACAAGGGCACACTGTTGACTCATATCTAACTTCTCATCCACTGTAACCCCCAGGTCCTTTTCTGCAGAACTACTACTTAACCAGTTGGTCCCCAGCTTGTAACTATGCTTGGGATTCTTCCGTCCCAAGTGCAGGACTCTACACTTGTCCTTGTTGAACCTCATCAGATTTCTTGTGCCCCAATCCTCCAATTTGTCTAAGTCATTCTGTACCCTATCTCTGCCCTTAAGCGTGTCTACCTCTCCCCCCAGCTTAATGTCATCCACAAACTTGCTGAGGGTGCAATCCATCCCCTCATCCAGATCATTAATAAAGATATTGAACAAAACCGATCCTAGAACCGAACCTTGGGGCACTCCGCTAGAAACCGACTGCCATCCTGACATCGAGCCATTGATCACTACCCACTGGGCCCGGCCTTCTAGCCATCTTTCTATCCATCTTACTGTCCATTTATCCAATCCACAATCCCTTAACTTGCTGGCAAGAATATTGTGGGAGACCGTATCAAAAGCCTTGCTAAAGTCAAGGTATATAACATCCACTGACTTCCCCATGTCCACCGAGCCAGTTACCTCATCATAGAAGCTAATCAGATTGGTCAGGCACGACTTGCCCTTTGTGAATCCATGCTGACTATTCCTAATCACTTTCCTCTCATCCAAGTGCCTCAATATGGATTCCTTAAGGATCCCTTCCATGATTTTTCCAGGAACTGAGGTAAGACTGACCGGCCTATAGTTCCCTGGATCATCCTTCTTCCCTTTTTTGAAGATGGGCTCTACATTTGCCTTTTTCCAGTCATCCGGGATTTCTCCCGATCTCCATGACTTTTCAAAGATAATAGCCAAAGGCTCCACAATGACATTTGCCAACTCCCTCAGTACCCTCGGATGCACTAAGTCCAGACCCATGGATTTATGTACGTTTAGCTTTTCTAAATAGTTCCTAACCTGTTCTTTACCCACCACGGGCTGTCCATCTTCATCCCATCTTGCGTCACTTGGCGCAGAAGTCCAGGAGCCGACCTTGTCCGTGAATACAGAGGCAAAGAAAGCATTGAGTACTTCAGCTTTCCCCACATCATCTGTCACTAGGGGTATGTCTACACTACGCAGCTAGTTCGAACTAGCAGGGTAATGTAGGCATACCGCACTTGCAAATGAAGCCCGGGATTTGAATTTCCCGGGCTTCACTTGCAAATGAAGCCCGGGATTTGAATTGCCCGGGCTTCATTTGCATAAGCCGGCCGGCCCCATTTTTAAATGCCGGCTTGTTCGAACCCCGTGCCGCGCGGCTCCACGCGCCACGGGCTAGATAGTTCGAACTAGCAAGCCATTCCGAACTATCTGTACACCTCGTTCACTCTCAAACACAGGGGAAAATAAATAAATAAATAAATAAACAAACAAACAAAAACCAAAAAAGAACACACACCAACCCTCACTCACAAACACAAGCTCAGCACACAGCAAGAAAGCCCCAAATACAACACCCACTTCCCTCAAGACTCCTGTATCTGCTTCTCCTCTACCTGGAGAACTCCCCCTCTAAAGCCTCACTCAAACCCTACTTGGTAGAGTCAGAGGTAGAGAGAAATCAGTGCCTTCAAAAAGCAGGCCCTAAGGACCTGATCCCGAACCACTGACATGAGTGGGAATTTTGCTATTATCTTCAGTGAATGCAGGGTCAGACCTAAAATGGATAATGATGTTCCTCCTCCCAGAGACAATGGGCAGCAACTCTACAGCACTTCCTGATTGGCCTGACTGGGTCCCAAGGTGGCCTGAAGCAATGCCTCCCTAGCACACCCTCTAGAGTGCTCTTCGGGCCACATTCACACTCTGTAGAAATGAGATTTTTGTCCTACCTCCCATAATCCAACATTTAAATACTGAAACTGGGTGTTTAAAGGGCTAGGCAATTATGATTCAATGTAGTTATGTAGCTACCATGAGACAGAGTGTGACGGGGTTCCACACCCCCACACTGTAAGCCGCCCGAGCGTGGCTTGTTGGCACACCCCGACAGGTGAACGCCGAGCCTGCCGCGCTTGTGTGGCAGCTACCCTCCCTGAATGCAGCAGCATTAGGACCCTGGGGCTGCCGCACATCCACTGCGTAGGGACGTCTGGCCACACAGAGTGGGGAGTTCAAAAGAGCAGGGGAGGAGGAGAACAGGGGGGAGAGCAGGGACTGGTTGTGCTCTTTCCCGCAGAAGGGCTGGCGGACACCACTGTACCGGAGGAGCTGGAAAGGCTGACACCGAGCCTCCCAGACCAAGGCACTGGAGGGCAACGCCCAGAAGACCTGGGCCAAAGCAGATGGTTGTTGGCAACCAGGAACGAACTCATGGTGGTGTTGGGGGCAGGGCACCCATGAAAAAGAGACACTAGGCAGAGTCAGGAACCTCAAGGTAGTGGTAGCAAGGCAAGGAAAAGGGGACAACCGGAGACCCCAAAACGGACTTTGCCACACAGGGGTAATCAGATCTTTCAGTCCAAGCTCATAAGCTGATTGCCAAGGAGTCATGAAGGATTTTTTTCCGTCTACTCTAGCAAAATCAGTTGGGTGCACATTTTCCCTCCACCTTCTCCTGAAGTATCAGCTTTGGCCACTGTTGGATACAGGACTTAATGGATACAGGGGTCCACTGATGTCTTGCAAATCCTACGACGATGCTGCCTTTGCTCAGGAGATTTATATGCAGTGGTTTCATTCGAATATAGAAGTAGTAAGATGTGGAACATTTTTAAAGCATTGGAACAGTTTCTAAAGCATATTGTCCACCTGTCAGTGACTTTTGCACCTACCATTGATAATGCTTTAGTATTTGCTCAAAGATCAGATTGGCTGAGACCCTGAGATTTTTTCCAACTTCGTCTACAGAGACACGGGTCACTTGCAGGTTTAAACCAGAGTAAATGTTGGACTCTCTGTAACAAAGTCTTTAAATCATAATTGAGGACTTCAATAAACCCAGCCAGAGATTAGGGGTCTATTACGGGAGTAGGTAGGTGAGGTTCTGTGGCCTGCGATGTGCAGGTGGTCAGACTAGATGATCAGGTAGGTCCCTTCTAGCCTTAGAGTCTATGAGTTTGAAATTAAATTTATCTCACAGTAAACAGGCAGGCAAACAATTAAGACATTTAAAGGAAACAGGGTCATCACAGTTACAT
The DNA here is from genome assembly GCF_052426305.1 of Pelodiscus sinensis. Taxonomy (NCBI): domain Eukaryota; kingdom Metazoa; phylum Chordata; order Testudines; family Trionychidae; genus Pelodiscus; species Pelodiscus sinensis. The sequence continues at coordinate 15,833,091 of NC_143064.1, read as the reverse complement.
AGCCATATGCCCTGATACCTGTTGGTCTACACCACAATCTAGTTGTGTGATGTGCTATATATGGGATTATATATGGGAACATAAGTAGCTGGTGTCTAAATCAGTTATTTGGATTTAATGCTACTTTAAAAAAAGAAGTGTTTAGTGGAACATATTAAGAAATATATTTACCAATAATATAATCTTTAGATTGTCAGAGTACTGTGGTCCCCCCTCTCCTCAGAAAAGACCCTTCTTGGGCTTTAAAAGACCTTTCCTTCACTTTGGTATATTTAGTGACATGTATACATCTCTAACAAAGGATTAACAACCAGGCCCTAGCCTCCCCAGCATTGTACAGTTACAAATTTGACGAATGAGTTAGCAATGCATGCCAGTTAACAAAGTCTCCCAACACACACTTGCAGCAGAGAAATATTATTTAATCTCATTTTACAGATGGGAAAGCAGAGAGGTTATGTCAGTTGACCAAGCTCCTGCAGCAGGTGAGGGACAGAGCTGAGACCAGAACCTAGGAACCCCTGCACAGAAGGCTCTGCTCCAGCCTCCAAGTGCCACACAGCCCTCGGAAATATCATTGTCATCTGCTTCATGTGCGTTTTGAGCACTTGAGCACAGCAGTCCCGGTTTCACAAACTGCCCTGATGGATTCTAATTGGAAAATCGTAAAAGCCACCAAATTCTTTGTAATCCAAATTATTTAAGCGAGGCACTCAGGACAAGGTAGATTATTCAGATCTGGATGACCCACAGCTGCCGACAAGAGAGCCAGCCTGTGAGGCAGACTTCCAGTAGGCCAAGTCACCCAGCATGTGAGTAACCTGGCTGACATTGGCCTGAAGGCAGCTCCACAGCTGCCAAGGGGGGAGGGAGTCAACAGCCTGGCCAGATGCTTCTGCTGAATAACCACATTCCAGAGAGGAGATAGATTTAATGTTTACTCCAAGCACATGCCATCTGCTCAACAGCTGCCATGTGCACTTCTGATGCGTATGAAAACCAGGAGAGAGGAGAATGAGGAATTGGTGAAAATCAAGAGTTATTTGCCCTGGTTGTTTTGTAATTGTATTGCCACTAGGGTTGCCAGGTGTCCAGTTTGGAACCGGACAGTCCAGTATTTGAGCTTTCTGTTTGGGAAACAAATTGAGAAAATATAAATGAGAAAATAAAATTTCCGGTATTTTCTAAATAAGATGTAATGTAGATTGTGATGTAATGTCAAGTGTCTCCGGCATTTCTGTTGAAACTATCTGGCAACCCTAATTGCCACAGTTCCAGTTATGCCCTTGGGTATAGCCAGCTTAGCTTCATACAGCATTACCCTTCATACAGATTCCTGGTAATGGCAAGACTAAGATCTTTCTTCAGCCAGCGGTTTTCAAACTTTTTTTTCTTGTGATCCAGTTGAAGAAAATGGTTGATGCCTGTGACCCAACATAATTTGACTAGGGTGTGAGCTCCTGGGTGGGGCTGAGGATGGGAGTTTTGGGGTGCAGGAGGAAGCTCTGGCTTTGGGGAGGGACAGGGCTGGGGCAGGAGGGGCTTACCTTGACCGGCTCCCAATCAGCAGTGCAGTAGGGGTGCTAAGGCAGCTTCCTGCCTCTCCTGGCTCTGCAGACCCTGCTGCTCCTAGTAGAAGCTTTCCAGCCAATGGAAGAGCAGAGTTAGTGTTCAGAGCAGTGTATAGAGCCCTGTTTGCTCTCCTCCCACACATTTAGGACCTGGGCTTGCTACCGACCACTTCTGGGGTGCAGTGCAATCTACGGTGCCAGGGCAAGCAGGTGGCAACCTTAGCACCTCCACCGGTCACCTGATCCTCCTGCAGCAACAAGACCCACTGCCCAACATTTTATGACTCAGTGCCAGCCGTCATGACCCAGAGTTTGAAAACCACTGTTCTAAGTGAAGGTCATTGACACTGCAATCCTCATTTCCAGAGCTGCCTCAATAAAATGGACTTTCCCCAAAGACTGCCATTTCTGGAATTGTTCACCAGTCCGGGAAAACAGTGCCAAATGCAGATGCTAGTTGTAAGCAGAGGGACAATAGACTATTTCCTGATCAAGCTGAGAAGTCAGTGCTAAAGTGAATTGTGTATATTTACTACATTTTGTTCTGGGCAGTGGGACAGTTGTGTTTTCTGAGATGGTGGCAAGTAGATGAGGGTGACTTCAGAAACATTTGTTTTCTGCTGACCACCAAATCTAGCAGAATGATGAATGCACAGAATACAGATGTTGCCTTCTGCATTTTCTATCTTTGAGGTTCTGTTCTTTCCCCTTTATATTTGTCTTGTTTTGTCTTTTAGGAAGTAGAATCAGACTTTGAACAACAACAGCTCCAGCCCATCCCACCTAGTTTCATCTCTTTTCCCCAAAAAGGGGAGTTATTACTAAGAAACTATCAAATAAGGGGTCTTCTCTTCTAAAAACTCCTTCCAGCTAAAGGAAAAGAAAACATGGCTAAAATAAAAGCCTTAATACTTCATATTTCAAATACTTTAAGGCTACGTCTACACTGACATGATTTTCCGGAAATGCTTTTAACGGAAAAGTTTTCCGTTAAAAGCATTTTCGGAAAAGCGCGTCTATATTGGCAGGACACTTTTCCACAAAAGCACTTTTTCCGGAAAAGCATCTGTGGCCAATCTAGATGCGCTTTTCCGCAAAAAAGCCCTGATCGCCATTTTAGCGATCGGGGCTTTTTTGTGGAAAACAGAACTATGCTGTCTACACTGGCCCTTTCGGCAAAAGTCTTTTGGAAAAAGACTTTTGCCCGAACGGGAGCAGCATAGTTTTTCCAGAAAAGCACTGATGATTTTACATTAGATCCTCAGTGCTTTTCCGGAAATTCAAGCGGCCAGTGTAGACAGCTGGCAAGTTTTTCCGGAAAATCAGATGATTTTCCGAAAAAACCTTGCCAGTGTAGACACAGCCTAACTGTTTTCTACCTTTCTGTATCTTAATAAAAGAGATAAAAGACGTTTATGTCAGTGTGTTTGCCATGGTACTAAGCAGGATGGTCTCTGTATTCCAAACCCCAAACCTTGATTTAAATATATTTTTTTTCCTTTCTGTTTAATGTTGGACAGTTACAGGATAGTAACTTTGACTCTTTGGGCCCATTTATTCAATTTACATTAATATGACACCACTCTAACCCTGCAAAATCACCATTGGCAGCTCCAGAAAATTTCTGCCACATGGCTTGGGAAGGGGTCCATTCCCTCCTCCCCAACCCATTAACAAACTAGACATTATATGGGAACTCCTGATGCCTGTAATACAAACAACAGACCAGCTCATGAACAGATGGGGGAATAGGTGCTAGTGAATATTTTAAATTAAAAAACTATGATACCTTAAAAACACTGAGCATCCACAACTCTTATTGAAGTCTATAGAAATTGTCAGTGCCTGGGGCTTCTTGTGAGCGGACCTATCTTCTAGCCCAATATGGTACGAAGATACACACATCCTGTAAGCTACTAAACATGCTCAATCGTTGGGGAGTTGTTTTGACACTGATGGCCACATTGCACTTTCCAGCAGGGGTTAAGCATGTTGCAGGATGGCGTTTTTACAGAATGAGCTGTAGAATTAATTATGACAATCTCTTCACTGGTCGTGGTTTTTTAAACCAAAATCCCATCCCTCTTTACAACACTACCTGTTACAGTGAATCACAAGATTCCTCTATTACGGCTACTATGTTACAGTATATATATCAGCTTCATAATATGAAGTCAAAGTCATTCCAGGTCAAACCTTCAATCAAAAACACCTTATTAAGCTTCTTTTCACCCTCATTAAAAAGATACAGAAAACCATGCAGGAAGTTGGGGAGTTAACAACATTTAAAAGAGCTCTCTTAAGGTTTGGGTATTTTTATCTTTAAAAAAATACATTTGCAGATTATAAATCTAAAGAGACAATTACAAAAGTATTCTGAGAGTCTTCTTACTTGATCTATAAGGGGTGGGGAGAATGGCACAGGTGGCTTAGAGGAAAGAAAATACATTGCCTCAGCCTTTTTTCTTGAATAGGATCCTAACTAGCCATATTGCAGCTGCAATGAAGTGTCTTATATTCCTGTGATTTATTACAGTAAGGACAACGTCATCTGCCAAAGCGTGCTTATAAGTTATAAAATGGTTTCCTAAGGAAACATTAGAAAAGGCAGATTTCAGAGGCAGTTTGCATTTTTACCCTGATTAGTGTCTGTGAAGATCTTTTGAAAACTTCCGTATCAAGCACAAATACAAAATCATTGCCAAAGAGTTTTCATTGGGAAGGAAGTTCGCTTGACTCAGAGAATAGGGATGAGTCCTGAAAGAGAATGCTTACAGAAGTGAGAATGCAGAATGGTATTGAAAGAAATAGAAACTCGAGCAATTCTTGGCAGTCTTCAAGCACAGTGTACTATGGACCAAATTGTTTTGTGTTTAACATAAAGAGCTGGTCACAGAAGGATGGGTTCTTTTAATAGCATTTTAACTCGACCTGAGACTCCAAAGACCAAATCAAATTTAAGAAACAAATTAAGGGCTTGTTACGGGGGCCTCCTGGCGGCCCAGAGCAGAACCACAGTTGCATCCCTGCCTCAGTTTCCCCAAATAGACATTCGGTGAGTTCAAATGAGGTTTTGATGCTGTAAACAGTGCCCCTTCAGGGGGCCCATTTATTTAACCATAAGACAAAACATGGTATACAAGTAAGCCTTCGCCTCCTAGCTGGGGGCTCAAGTTCAACTTAGTCTGTCTGCCTACCCACCACCCTCCTCCAGCCATCTGTGTCCTCCACCCAGGCTCCTCACCAGTAAGGCCATCTTGACCTGAGGCCCTCTCTGTAGTCAGGCCTCCTGCCATGACCTGGGAAGTACTCTCTTGAAGTGGTCAAACCAGTGCAACTCTTCTCTTGTGTGACATATATTCCTCTTCAATCTGGACTGCCTAACACTCTCTCATAAGATCCATTCACTGGGATCTCTCAGTAGCTTTCTCCTGCTGTAATCTCTTCCCTACAGGAGCACCTTCCCTAGAGAGCTCCTTAATCAGCTTTTCCAGAGGAGACCTTCTTTGTGGTCTGGGATCTCCTGCCAGAGCCTTCATAATACCTGTATTAGGCCTAGGTGTGCCTTAGAAAATTAGCAGCTGCCCTGCCACCTAAAAAATTAACTATTCATAAGTATCTTGGTTATGATAATCTTGTGGCCCGCTAAGATGAAGGCGAGCCACTCACTAACCTAAGATGCCCATTGCTGGGTTAGAGGCCAGAGGCAGTTTTTGCAATAAGTTGACACACCTTTCAGCACACAAGTCTAAAAAGCACGTGTCCCCTGATATCTTGGCCCTTTTATTTTAATAAAATGATGTATTGCCATTTGCAAAATGATGGATCATCAATTGTTCAGTTCTTCAGCTGTTTTCTTCCTGCTGTTTCATTATCACAGCTGAACATTTCATCTAAATTAGTGACCAACCCTTTGGCTGGGAGCCCACTGTGACGCAGTCCAGCAGACTTGTTTCACTGTTTCAATTAAGTGAACCATGACCATCGGAAATCTTCCAAGTACTATAGTGCACTCTCCTCCCTCCGTGCATTTCCACACTCACATTCCAGCTAGCATTTTCAAAAGTCTTCTTTAGTTCATAAAGAGAAGCCAGACAATGAACAAGAAGCTGATGAAAATGCTTCTGGTAATTCATTTGATAAAAGCTCTTTACACAGACTCCAGGGGTATTATTTATCGTTTATTTTTAAACTACTTAAAGGTGCAAAATAAAGTCAATTCCAAACTAAAGCATCTTCTGTCTTTGTTCTCATCCTCAATCATCATGCCTGACCGCAAGATGCAAGAGCTCTGTTTCTGAGAAACACTGTTAAATCCTAATTTTGCTCTAAAACTGGAAGGGGAGGGAATTAAGTATTGAATACAAAGACTGTTGTGTATTTTGATGGGTTTGGATTTCTTGGTTAGCAGAAAGTATGTCTTGAACAGAAACTCAATACATTTTTGGTATTCCCAGGCTCCTCTGATTCTAAGCTTTTTTATTAAGGAGCATATGCATAATGGCCATACACCTCTACAGCAGCAAAAAGAGCACATAATTTTATCACTTAAAATTCAGTCTTTTAGGCTATGATTCAGTACTGTACATCACTGACAATTCACATTGCAAAACAGATTTATCTAGCCAGCACTCTCCTTTTTACATTAGCGTCTCGCAAATTTTCTCTGAAAACTGCTCTCCTATTGTTGTGAAATAATTTATTGTAACATGCTTAATTTGAATATGTTCCACTACAATTTCCTCAAGGTAATTAAATAATAAAATTGACACTAAAGCTAAAAGAAAGCGTTGACAAGTAACTATTACATTTCTCTCATAAGAATTTAAATGTACAGCTATGACTTGGAAATAGGATGGTCTTTTATGATTGCCCATCTGAAATGGTAGATTTATTCTAAGAGCCATGTGCTCTTCTTTAATGCACATCATGCAGAGAATCAACACCTGGAAGTTCTACAGAATAGAGAGCAAGGAGGGGAAGTGACTACTACACAATACATACTTCCCCCTACATCCACATCATGGAACCTACTTCCCATGTAAATGGGACAGCATGAGCTGGCAGGAGGGAGCAGTGGTAAAGAGCCCTGGCATATTGTCACCAGAAAAATGCGTAACTGACAGCAAAAACCAAACTCACAGCTTAGCTGTGCTGCTGCTCTGAGCTGCAGTAACCATCACGTTGTACTTTCCAGGATGGAACTAATGATAGCTTGACAACTCTGCCAGCCATCCAAGGGAGGGAGAGTGACCTAGAGTTGTATAGAATTAAGGGAGAACTTTGTAGTGTGTGAGCTCCATGAGGATCTTTCTCGTGGAACTCCAGCCTATGAATGAAGTTGGGCCATGCTCCTATGGCCTGGCCAGCTTGCCTGGAAGTTCCAAAGGATTTCAAGGGAAAGCAGAAGGCATCTCCTGAAATGTCATGCAGCTGTGCAGATAAGCGTTACACTTCCATAGGTTTCTACATCAAAAGAGGTCCTCTAGGCGGGCCCAGTGGCAGAGAGGACTCGGGAGCCTTTTGATTCATTAGTTGACACTAGATGAGTGGCTTCAATGACAGGGATCTGTGCAAGCCAAGAGCATCTAGTGCAGCCCATTATATTCGTTAAATAAAAATGCTGCCTTCAGTTGCCCCTATCAAGCTGCATTCCCAGCATCTGGTTAGAGGAGGCAGGGTTCTAAAATTCGACACGTAGCCCTGATATCCACAAAGAAGTGAGAGTGAACCCCACAGAGCTCAGGCCTTACACAGTTTCCGTCTTTGCCCGCATGTTACTTGTAGCATTGGCAGCACAGCCATTATTCTACCCACTGTCAGCATTGCTCAGATGCCTGTTCCAATGAGGATCAGAGAGTGCAAAGCTGCTATTGTTCATTCTCTTCCTGATCATGGTCACACAGTCAACACTTCCCTCCCCAGGGACAGACAGGACAATCCACTTTGTCTGTGAGTCCTTGGCTAGTAGGGAATGCTGAAGAGTGATGCTGTTCTCCTCCTTCCTACCCACACAGTAAGCATGTCACGGTCATGATCCATATGATCTCTGCCAGCTCAATGACTAGGAATCCCAAGGTAGGTCCCACATGTGGGTTGCCCGCACAGCAATGCATTTGCTGCTGATACACTACACACTGTTAACAATCCAGTTTTGCACCAAAACCATAGCTAATAGACATTTTTGTTTTGTCTCGGTGCTATCAGCCAGGGACATCTCTGTGCTGACATTCCTGCTCCATTCTCAGTCTAGAAAAATAAACATCTTCTTGGAGAATCTGACATTTACTAAACTTAGTTTTCTTCTATGAAAACAGATATGGTTAGTAGGGGGAGAATGTTCACCTTTCCTGACTATTGGGAACTCAAATGCATCTTACAGTAGCTATTAAAATTCAAGCTTTCATTCATTCTTTCCTTTCAGTATTTACTCAGTCCCCCTCCTTTCAGAAGAGGTTGCCTTGGCATACGCCTTTTGTCCCAGGTAAACCATCATAACAATAAAATAGCAACAGTACTTAGAGCTTTCCATCTTCACACATTAACTAACTAATCTCCACAACCTCTGGGGGTGGAAGGTTCAGGCCCAGAAATATTATCCTTCCATTTTGTAGATATGGAAACAGAAAGGTGTAAGAGAGTGGCTCACAACTACAGAAGCACATGCCATCAGACCCAGTATTGGAATTCAGGAGTTTCTAGCTCCCAATGAATACCTGTCTGGAAGCATTTTTCAAAAACTGGGTCCTACTAATTATGTAGCCAAATACAAACTCCTTGAGAACATGCCAAAAATAATGATTTTTGTTTCATATTTTTTAAAAAGACAAGTAAGAGTTTTTTTAAAAAAAAGAAAAAAGAGAGGATTCTATTTCCTTCTCTATTATATGTAAGGTCTCTCCAAAGCTTGAAGATTTCTTTACCTAAAGCTTTTTTCTGTCCTTCTCTATTTGATCAATAGTGACTCTTTCCCTTGTGTTAGAGAGAGAGAATTAGCATGGCTATTTCCTCCTCCCGCTCTTTTCTTTTTTTCATGCATTTGTGCACAACAACCATCAACTATGATGTCAGCCTGACTCTGGGCACTGTGTCTGTTAGCTCAATAGTAGCAGCGGTGCAGAATGTAGCTTCACTTCAGCATTCAATTGATTGAGCAAGGGCAGCATAGACAAGGACGATGATGATTTTCTCATTCCGCTCCACTCACGTTAAAAATAGGAGGATGTATAAAGCCTTCCTGCAGGCTCCTTTGGAGTCACACGGTATCATCATCTTCTTTACATATTTTCCTGTGTGCCAGGGCACATCATTTAAATAATGATTATTTTCAATGCCAAATTCCTCATTTTATTTTTCTCATTGTGGAAAGAAGAGAAAAAGTGAAATGAAATTATCATTACTAGGCAAGTAAAATCCTGTTTAATTAGTAAACTGCTTAAACGCTATGATTAACCGGTTAAGTGATTAAATGGGGGCAGGCTGGAGCAGCTCCCACGTCACAGGCAGGGGCTGGTCCAGCTCTGCTGTTGCTTCTATTCCCTCCCTGACCCGCATGAGGCCACCAACTCCCAGCCCATGCCGACTTCCAGCCCATGCCGGCTCGCAGGCTGGGAGTCGGCAGACTTGCACTGGGTGGAAGTGGCAGTGGAGGAGGGAGAGCTACCAGTTTCCAGGCCACCCAGACTTGTGTGCTGGGAGCTGGCAGCCCTCTCCGCCCCGCCCCCCCTCCCCACCCCGCTCACGAAGCTGCCAACTCCCAGCCCACATGGGCTGCTCCTGGATAATGGTTAACCAGTTAGGGTATGTCTACACTACCCCGCTAGTTCGAACTAGTGGGGTAATGTAGGCATACGGCACTTGCAAATGAAGCCCGGGATTTGAATTTCCCGGGCTTCATTTGCATAAGACAGGCGCCGCCATTTTTAAATCCCTGCTAGTTCGAACCCCGTGCCGCGCGGCTACACGGGCACGGAGTAGCTAGTTTGGATTAGGCTTCCTAATCCGAACTAGCTGTACTCCTCATTCCACGAGGAGTACAGCTAGTTCGGATTAGAAGCCTAATCCGAACTAGCTACTCCGTGCTGCGTGTAGCCGCGCGGCACGGGGTTCGAACTAGCAGGGATTTAAAAATGGCGGCACCCGGCTTATGCAAATGAAGCCCGGGAAATTCAAATCCCGGGCTTCATTTGGAAGTGCGGTATGCCTACATTACCCTCCTAGTTCGAATTAGGAGGGTAGTGTAGACATACCCTTAACCATCCACATGGTTACCATATATAATCAATTTTGTAGATTCTAAGGCTAGAAGAAACTGTTATGATCAATTAGTTCGTATTAAACATGCCATAAAATGTAATCCAGCAATTTCTGCACCTAATGGTTGAACGAGAGAAAATGTTACAACATGACAAGGAGTTTGAACCCTATATCCTCTGACTAAAAAGACCCTCAACTGACTGAGCTAGTCAGGACTATAGATAGCTTTAAAATAGCTATTGTTATCCCAGATTAAACTGCAGCTGTATCACTTGCAGCTATTGTACATTTTTTGCTCAGAATGGTCCTGATCCCACACGCGGGGGTCACGAGTGTTCAGCTTCTTGCAGAACTAGGCCCAATGTGTCTTTCAATCTCTGTCAGCCTCCTGTTGTATTTGCCAGTTGATGCATAAATTCAAAATTTGATTACACCCCTCTTCAATTCAAGTGACAGAACAGCTCCATCTTTGATAGAGATTAGAAAGCTTGACTGTTAAAAATGTACATTTGGACATCAAGAGGCCAAGATTTTCAAGAACAGAAGTCTGAAAGGCTCTAGCCCAATGGTCCCCAAACTGTGAGTCATGCCACCTAGGAGGGTGGGAAACATGGGAGGGCCACATTAGGGCATGAATTCACCAAGGACAAGTCATGCCTGACCAACCTGATTGCCTTCTATGGTGAGGTAAGTGGCTCTGTGGATATAGGTTAAGTGGTGGATGTGATATACCTTGACTTTCACAAGGCTTTTGCCAGTAAGTTAAAGAAGTATGAGGTCTCTTCCAACCCTAATCTTATGATTCTATGAAAGGGAAGAGAGGGAGTGCCACCCAATTCCATTGGGCCCCCAGCTCTGCTCCTGGCCACAGTCATGGGCCTACTACTGGCCATTATCCCTGCCTTCTGCTCTAGCCACAGAAGCAAAGGAATTGGTAGGTGTACCCTAGCTGGGTTAGGCCCATGTTATGAAACAGTGCACTAGTCGTAGTAAAAGTCAGGACCAGAACATAATTCTTTAATATGATCTGGCTTTATCCATATAGGCTGGACCAGCCAGTGAAGTCCAATATCTTGCCAGCAGGCTGGAGCCCATGAGCTCAACTTAACAAGTGATGTGGATTTAGCTACTACACAGTGGTTATATTCTAACCCTGCACTCAAATCTCCTATTGATGGCAGTGGGAGTCTCTCTGTAGAGCAAGGAAAGTGCCCGACCCTACATGTATACCGCAACCCACAAGCCTTAGTTCAAAGAGGAGTCAGTCCTCTTCACTGAATGAGTTTGATGCTCCTGGCCTTGCATAAACTATGCTATAACAACTGGTACACAATATAAAAAATGGCCAGTCTAGCCAGGCCTAACTCAGAAATCCCTGTTCACTCTGGACCAGAAGATTGTGCTACAATTCTCCTACTGACAACTGTATTCAGAGGTTATTTTTACTAACTGTAATGGGGTGGACTAGGCCCAAAGCCCTTGCTGGAGGCCTTGCTGCATCCTACCTCAGATAAAAGGGCAGAAAAGAGGTCCTCCAGGAGACTAGAGTGGCAGCTTCTGCCTCAGTCAATCAGGACCCAGCAAGCTGATATAAAAGAAGCTGCTGGGCAGGGCCTTGCAGTTCCTTACTGGTGTTGGATCCAGGCAGACCTAGGGACTGACAGGGAAGACAGCAGTACTTCAGACAGCTCTGAGTGGGAGCTAGACTTCAAACCTGGTCAGCATCCAGGTTCAGCAGCTGAAGACTAGCTGTTAACAGACTACAACAAGTTGCAGAACCCTGGTCAGTGTACAGGGAGAACTTGACCACAAAGCCCTCAGAGCTGGACAGAGCAGCTTCCTGGGGAAGCGGCCCAGGGAATGAGAAAGCAACAGACCACAGTGATACTCAGCAGTGATACTTGTGCCGGGACTCAGAGGAGTGGGTGGGACTGGGTCCGCCCCACCCCCCAATAGCTACAAAAGGGGGATAAGAAAAAGCCCACTCTCAGGTGACTCACCAGGAAAGCCATCTGGGGGCACAGCTACACTTCAGGGCAAAAGTCTAATTATGATACGTAATTTCAGCTACGTCAATTGCATAGCTGAAGTTGAAATAGCTTAATTCAGCTTTTGGCACTGTCTACACAGGAGGCAGTTGAAGGAAGAACACTTTTCCTTTGACTTCTCTGACCCCTCGTGAAATAGTTTATTCGGCATAGTCAAAGAAGCGGGGATTTAAATAATCCCCGCTTCATTAAAATAAAAATGGCCACCGCGCTGTGCCGACAATCAGCTGATCCGGCACAACGCGGCAGTCTAGACGCGGCGCGGTCAACAAAGGAAGCCTTTGTCGACTGCTCCAGTAGGCGCCGCATCTAAACTGCCGCGCTGTGCCGGATCATCTGATTGTCGGAACAGCGCGGCGGCCATTTTTATTTTAATGAAGCTTCTTTGATTATGCTGAATAAACTATTTTACATGGCTCTGTCAACAGAGCCATGTAGTCTAGACGTAGCCTGTATGTTGCCATTCTTAATGTCAGGTTAGTACTGATTCAGAATGAAGAATTTCACCTATTGACTCAATAATCCCACATTTTGCTATCTCTGATTTCCCTTGCTGTTCTCCTGTTCTAGATCTGACCCTGCCTAACTCATGAGATTTGACAGGATTCCAGCCTTCAACAGCCTAGCTTCAGTAAGATACTTGAAATAGTAATTTACTGGAGTTTTAAGAATTAAGGTGATGCAACCAGTGTTCCCAGTAAAATGAGCTCTTGGGCAGCCACCCAAGAGAGATTTAAATGCCACCCAGCTGATTAGCAGAGTGCTCACAACCAGCAGCATGTGTTTCTACTAGTGGTGCACATCCACACATGCTTTGGTGCGCATACCAAAATTTATTCTGTACATGGATAGAAAAAATCAGAGGGAACACTGGATGCAATATAGTGTAATAATCTTATCAACTTAATTTTTCATTAGTAATTTGAGATGGAGTGTAGCAAAAAACTGTGTTTTCGTTTGTTTTGTTTTTTAAATAAGCTACATTATAATAGTGCTAAGATATCTAATTGTTGCTGAACTGGCCTATGCTATAACTTCTGACACTGTATGGTGAGATAGAACCTCATCCATTACCAGGCTACCTTACTATATGCTTCAAGGCTGTGTCTACATTGGGCCACTTATTCCGGAAAAGCAGCTGCTTTTCCGGATTAACTTGCCAGCTGTCTACACTGGCCACTTGCTTTTCCAGAAAAGCAATGACGATCTACTGTAAAATTGTCAGTGTTTTTCCGGAAAAGCTATGCTGCTCCCATTCAGGCAAAAGTCCTTTTCCGGAAAAACTGTTCCTGAAAAGGGCCAGTGTAGACAGCACAGTAGTCTTTTCTGGAAAAAAGCCCCGATCGCGAAAATGACGATCGGGGCTTTTTTCCGGAAAAACGCGGCTACATTGGCCACGGACGCTTTTCCGGAAAAGCATCCTGCCAATGTAGAACGCGCTTTTTCCGGAAATACTTATAACGGAAAACTGTTCTGTTTTAAGCATTTCCGGAAAAGGGTGCCAGTGTAGACATAGCCCAATTGTTCCTCATTTCTTCTACTATCAAGCAAAAGCATCACTACTGTGAAGCTCAAAAAGTCATTTCAGGCTTATATTATGTTTTACATGCTGCTTAACTTCGTCCTCCCTGATCAGCTGCATGATAAAAGCAACACTGAAAATATATTAGAGTGACATTTGAAATCTGTAACTACATTAGTCATTCTGTCAGGGCCACAGAGAATCTCACCAAACTCTAGCAGGAAAACAATTTGCTGAAGCACCAGCTGAAGCAGCGAATTGCAGCTCATTGAAACCCTTTCTAGTACATGATTAAGCAACTGCTGAAGCAATTGAAACCTGGGCTTGATTATGAAAACAGAAGATACATAACATTAACTTTGTACTGACCTCTAGTCACTGGAATGTGATAACCACCTGGAGGGCTGTAGATAGAAAGAGGCCAAAGGCAACTACATGAGAAAGACAGCATCAGTGGTGTATCTAATTTTGGAACTGCCAGAATGCAGTTACTGGCCCACATTTTCCCCTCAGTTACACATATGTAATTTGGACTTACTTTACTTATGTCAGTGGAGGATTCTGGATTTGCACCAATCTAATTAAAAGCAAAAGTTAGTTCACTCTGTCTTTATTTTTCAGTGAACCACCAACAATGGTGCTCCAGGTCCTTGTGCTGACAGCAGAATGCTGCGATAGCCCGTGTTTACTGTTTTCTTTTTTTTGTCACAGCTGATATTATTAGTATGTTTGGTATCTAATATATCGATCAGGGCAAGCAAAATTCAGTCCATGGGCCATATGCCTCCCACCAAACATTTGGATTTGGCCTGCCACAATCCTCTGGGATGCTAACATCCAGAAGTCAAGCAGAACCCTTGGGCAGGCTCCCTTCTTGCTGTGACCCCACACACTGCTCAAAGCAGCCAGCTGCTGGAGCCAGTGCGTCATCTCTATGGGGTGCACCCATTGAGGGGAGGTTGATGTCCACATGCTGCTCCACCCTCAGCACAATGGGAGCTGCCTAGGCCCAGATTGAGAGTGCAGGCATCTCAGGGAGCCTGCCTCCCCCTTTGGCACACACCACGCAGAGACACAGGCTGGCCACACCAGCAGGCCATTTTGAATGGTTTGTGGGGTGGGATCCCACTGGGCTGCTAGTCTGCAAACCCCTAGGGTATGTAGCTCCCAGCTGGAGGCTACACCTGGCACCCCCTCCTGCACTCTGGTCGCTGGCTCCAGCTCACAACCCCTTCCTGTATCCCCGTCCTGCACCCTTGCCCCAGGTCAGAACCCCTCCAGAATCCACATCCCTCCTGCACTCCAACTCCCGGCCTCAGCTCACAACTCAAATCCTCTGCACCTCTGCCCCAAGTCACAAGCAGTGTTCCCTGTAAGCTGTGTGTTTGTGCAGCTGCTCAGGAGTTACATGCCACCCAGATGATTAGCAGAGTGCCCACAGCTAGCTTTTTTATTTCTACTGGTGGTGCACATTCTCACATGCCTTGGTACACATAAAATTTATTCTGCACATGGATGGAAAAGATTAAAGGGAACATTGGTCACAACCCCTTCATGTCCCAGGTCACAAACCAAACCTCTGCACATCCTCCTGCATTCCTGCCCTAGGTCACAACCCAAACCTCCCCCTGATCCTACATCCCTAACCCAGATCACTCTCAACCCCCTCCGGACCCAGTTCACACCTCTGCACTTCCTGCTGCACCCATACCCCTGATCACAACTCACTACTAGACCCTGCTCCCTCTCCTACACTCCTGTCCCACATCATAATCCCCTCCTTCACCCAAACTCCCTCCAGCACCCCACACCTGCACCCCAACTTCCTCCTAAACTCCTTCCTGCACCCCAATTCCCTACCCAAGTTCCTTTCTGCACCCAACCTCCATCCCAGACACTGCACCATCTCCGTTAATATCACAGAAAAGTGCAGCCTTTAACCACTTACCAAATTCTTGGCATGCCCCCCCATCAAAAATTATTTCCCATCCCAATATAGTCAATAAATAGTAAAAAGAAACATAGAAATTATATTACAGAGCATACTACTCACTTAACAGTATGACTAGATTCTCTGCCTTTTTGAGTCAGAGAAGAGAACAGGGCTTTCTTAGCAAAGTCTGTACATGCTGTAGCTGTGAATGAAAGTTTGCCCCAGCAACTAGACTGGATGTAAGAAATTCACTCATCTCTTTCACAGTTCCCAGAGGTGAATCATCCCTGCAAATCAAAAACTGAGGAGATGGGCCTCACCTAATGATGCAAAGCTCTACCCAAATCTGAAAATCATCAAGGCTGGACCTCAGCCAGAGTGAAAATCATCAATAGATTCTCTGTAAGAGTGTCCCAAAAGAAGCGTAATAGTAACTGCTATTGACAGCACTTCGCATTGAAATAGCACCTTTCATCCATATGAATCTCAACATGCTTTAAAGGCTATGGGCCAGAGCCTGGGTTGGTATAAATTAACATACCTGCACTGAAGTCAATGGAGCAACAGTGATTTGCACCAATAAAAAAATATGGCCATTTATATAACAGAATAACTCAAGCCCGTACTCAGGAATTTCTGTGGGGGAGGTGAGCTGTAGGAGAGGCTGGTGGCTGCCCCATGGCCCAGCCTCGCCTCCCCACAGTCCAGCCCAGCCCCAGCCATGCTCCTGGGTAAGGAAGGGGGGAATCAGTCCCAGCCTTCCCCAGCTGGCAAAAGCATGGGGGAGAAAGGCTGAGACAACACCTCTCCCTGCTTTCCCCCAGCTGGCCAGAGCATGGGGGAAGGAGGCTGGGGCAATGCGCCACTCTTGCCTTCCCGGGGTTGGCCAAAATCGGCCCCAAGGTGGACCATGGAGGACCGTGCAGGGTGCATTCACGCCCGTCGTGCACACACAGCCACACACATCACATATGGGCCTTGTAACTACATCCTTTAAAACTGCAGTGCAGGCCATGAAGTAACCCAAGTACACCACTACCAAATTATATCAGTGGCATACCTAAGGATACAGGGTCAGATTCCTCTCTCATTTATGCCAAAGTAAATCCAGAATAACTCCATTCACTTCAGTGAAATTACTGTGGATTTACACCAATGAAAATGAGAACAGAGTTTTGCCTAACTTGTCTGTTAGCGTTGAATATTTATGAAATTATATCTCAAATTAGATCCTATATGGCAGTAGAGTTATAATTCTGAAATCACTGAAGCCTGGTGAGCAACAACATTTCTGTTCTTATTATTTGCTTCAGTTGCTCATCAAAGTTTGTTTACTTTGAAGTCAAACAAAATGCTCTTTTTGGAGAAGGGGTATAGATATTAAAAAGAAATTCTGAGTGGCGAGGGATGCTGCTTTTGGGAATACTGTTCTTTGTTTTCCTAAAGCAGTGGTCCTCAACCTTTTTAAGCACAAGATCACTTTTTTAATTTAAGTGCAATTCAGGATCTACCTCAAATCCAAACACCCTTGCCCCACCTCCTTCCCGCCCCTTCTCCGAGGCCCTGTCCCTGCTCACACCTCCCTCCGCCTTTCTCTCTTCCTTTCATCAGGCAGCGGCAGAGGGTTGGGGCACAGGCTCTGGTCTTGGGGCAAGGGATTTGGAGTGTGAGAGGGGCTCTGAGCTGAGCCTAGGGCAGAGAGTTGGGAGGCAGGAGGGGGGGCAGGATACAGGCTCTGTAAGGAAGTTTGGGTCTAGAGGGCTCAGGGCTGGGGCAGAGGCTTGGGGTGCAGGAGAGGTTCATGACTTGGGGCAGGGGTTCAAAGCTGGCTCCAGCTGGACACTGGTTACCTCACATGGCTCCTGGGTGGTGCTGCAGTGGGGCTATGGCAAGCTGCCCCCTGCCTTGGCCCTGCACCAGTCCCAAAAACAGCCAGCAAACTGCCAAGCCTATTGTGCCCCCTTCTCCATTCTGTAGAGCTAATACAAGATAGGAGAGCAGGCACCCTGACATCAGTGCCCCTCCTCTCCCTTACCTGCTCTGCACAGCAAGCAGGAAGCCCCCTGGGGGAAGGGGAAGCTCCAAGCAAAGGGCAGGAAGTGCACAGCAGTGGAGGGAGAGACAGCTGGAGTGCTGTGCTTCATAACCATTCACAAATTTGCTGGGGGTTCTACTTTCACGTCACAAGAAAGAACAATAAGTATCACTAAATAAAAGTTCCTCTGTACGCAAAGTATTTTAACTAATAATGAGGTTTTGTTTGATGTTTAAAGATTGACTTGGGTGTAGGGTTGCCAGATGGTTTCAACAAAAATACCAGACACACTTGACATTACATCACAGTCAACATTGCACCTTGGTTAGAAAATACCGGACATTGATATTTTCTCAATTTGTTTCCCGAACAGAAAGCTCAAATACTGGACTGTCCGGTTCAAAACTGGACCCCTGGCAACCCTACTTGGGTGGGGAGAGGATTCTGTTGCATCATATTGTGATGCAGAAGGCTGGCCAATGAATTATACTCTGGCAGATCAAATTTCCTCATTGTGCTGATTCAACTAAATAATATGATACTACTTACTGAGAGCAGGTTTGATGGGATTTATTCACTAGGGCAAGTCCTCTCCCCGGGGCAGCCTGCTTACTAAACTTCTCATCCCCAACCGCACCCTAGGACAATGATTTAAATGATGCATGTACATTTTCATTTTCTTTTCCAAAAAACAAAAATTAATTGAGTTAAGGACTTCTAGTTTACTATGTATATGAGAAAGTTTGTCTGTCTATGAGCGAGCAAGTGAGTCTGTCTGTCTATCCATCTGTTTGCACAAGAACTCCTCCTAAAGAGTAAGAGCTAGGACCACCAAATATGGTATGTAGTTTCCTCTCATAACTTTAGTTGTGCCGGGGGGAGGGGGAGCGTGTAAAGGAGAGGCTGAAGCTGCCCCCTCCCCCAATGCATACATGGACACATGAAATCACACAGAAAAGAGACGGAATTACCAGTCTGTGCCCTCTCCCCATTCCAGGACTGCCCCAGTCCTGACCCTCCCACCAGAGCTGGACTTAGGCATGGGCGAGCTGGGCAGCTGTCTGGGGCGCCAACCGATAGGGGGCACTTAATGGCAGCTGTAACGGGTTCGCAGCATCCCTTACAGCTGCCATCAGGCGCCGCGCGCCCGGCTCCCGCAGCACTGGCCAGCAGCGCCCTTTCCCCCCCACGGTCGTGGGGCCCTGCATGGCCCAGCGTGCACGTGAGAAGCGCTGGCTGGGCCGGGCTGGGCAGTGCATGCGCTGTGCGCCCTCGGGGCAGGCCCTGGGCTGCGCGCCAGCGGCCGTGGCCGGCCCGCGCATGCACCATGCACCTTGGAGGCGAGCCTGCCCTCCCTGGGGGGGCGGACCCGTGCCCCATGGGTGGGCCCGCGCATGCGCCGTGCTCCCGGGTGCGGCACCACGCGCCTGGGCCCAGGGTGCCAAAAGGGCTCGGGCCGGCCCTGCCTGCCACCTCCCAGGTGCCCATTAAGGAAGGCGGGGGGGCTGCAAGCTCCCCCTTCCCAATTTGTATGGGAACATTGCTGTCTGTTCCCCTTCACGATAGAGCGAGGGGAAAGTGCACAGTTTGCTGCCTCTCTCACTGTGGCTGGCGAGCACAGAGGACAGACGATCCTGGGTGTGCTCTAGCCGGGAGACATGCACCTTTCCTCATGCTGTGCCTGCTAGAGCATGGAGATGCGCTTCTCACCTAGCCCCAAATTGCTGTAATAAGAGGATAGGCTAGGATAGTCCGCCCTTGCTGGGGCAAACTGCAAACTGAACCCTTCATCTCCAGGCCCATCCCACAGCAATGATTCAAATGAAGCATGTACATTTTCATTTTATTTTCCAAAACAAACATTAATTAGTTAAGGGCCTGAGCAACTCCAGGTAAATCTTCTAATAAGATATAATGCCGGAGCCAATCTACAACTGATCTCTCTGGGTACGTCTACACTACAGCGCTAGTTCGAACTAACTTAGTTCGAATTAGTTAATTCGAACTAAGCTAGTTCGAACTAACGCATCTAGAACTAAAAACTAGTTCGAACTAGCGTTTTGCTAGTTCGAACTAGTAAGTCCACATTGAGTGGACTCTGAACAGGGCTTAATGATGGCCGGAAGCAGTGCCGGCAGGGCATAAAAGGAGGACTTAGAGCATGGAGATACTGTCTCAGGCTAGCCGAGGGCTGTGCTTAAAGGGTCCCGACCCCCACCCCGGACACACAGTTCTAAGGGGTGCCCCGCTTGCAAAGAAGTTCTGGCTTGGAGTGCCCTGAGTGCCCACACTGGGCACATCACACCACTCGGCCATCAGCCCGGCTGCACTTGCCGCAGGCTGCCATCTGGGGAGAGGGAGTAATTGGGGGGCTGCAGGAGAGCTTCCACCCCCAGAAGCCCGCAGAGCCAGCCCAGTCCTCCCCATTGGGGGCTCGTACCCCATTCCTCCCTCACCTCCTTCCACTTGCCCTTCCCTAGCCCCCCTTCTTATTGATGTACAAAATAAAGATAACGTTTCTTCCAACATTGACTCTGTCTTTATTGAAAAAAACTGGGGGAGACTGGGAAAAGGAGGTGGGAGAGGGGAAGAGAAAGGCTGGGAGAGGGGAGGGCAACTAACATGATCAGGGGTTGGGAACAGGTCCCAGATGAAGAGAGGCTACAGAGACTGGGACTGTTCAGCTTAGAAAAGAGGAGACGGAGGGGGGACAGGATAGAGGTCTCTAAAAGCAGGGGTTGGGTGGAGAGGGTGCATTCAGAAAAGTTCTTCATGAGTTCCCATAAAGAAGGACTAGAGGACACCAAAGGAAAGGAATGGGTAGCAGGCTTCAAACTAGTAAGAGAAAGTTGTTCTTGACAAGGCAAATAGTTAACCTGTGGAACTCCTTGCTGCAGGAGGTTGTGAAGGCTAGAACTAGAACAGAGTTGAAAGGGAAGTGAGATCAAGTGATGGAGGTTGGGTCCATGGAGTCCTATTAGCCAGAGGGTAGGAGTGGTGTCCCTGCCCAAAGTTTGTGGAAGGCTGGAGAGGGATGGCACGAGACAAATGGCTTGGTCATTGTCTTCGGTCCATCCCCTCCAGGGTCCCTAGGGTTGGCCACTGTCGGCAGACAGGCTACTGGGCTAGATGGACCTTTGGTCTGACCCAGGACGGCCATTGTAAGCTCAGGGCTCAGGGTCGGGGGTCTCAGTGGACCCCCTTGATTTTCATGCACACCTGGTCCTGGGTGGCCAGGCTGGCAGCTCTCCTGCCCTAGCCGGCCACTTTCCTGTGCCTAGTGCGGAGATCGTGGACGAGGTCCACGATGTCCGCACTAGCCCAGGAAGGTGCCCGCCTCTTGCGGTCCAGGGCAAGCTCCCGGGAGCCGCCAGCCTGGTCCCGGCAAGAGGGGGTGGGCTGGGGGGCATCGGGTGGGTGGCTCTGTGCCGTGCCAGGTGCAGGGTCTGCTAGCTGGGTGCTGGCAGGCTTGCACCTGGCACGGGCACCGTAGCCAGCCCGTGCCCCTTTAAGGGGTCCGGGGCCGGGAGGGGGGCATAGAGTTTCCCTGGTGTTGGCCAGAGTGGCCACCAGGGAAACCTGGGGAGGGCTAGCCTCCCACTAGTTCGAACTAAAGGGCTACACAGCCCTTAGTTCGAACTAGCTAGTTCGAACTAGGCGTTAGTCCTCGTAAAATGAGGTTTACCTAGTTCGAACTAAGCGCTCCGCTAGTTCGATTCAAATTCGAACTAGCGGAGCGCTAGTGTAGCGCATAGGAAAGTTAGTTCGAACTAACGTCCGTTAGTTCGAACTAACTTTCTAGTGTAGACATACCCTCTCTGTTTAGCAGAGAAAATATAACTGCACTTCACCACAAGATGGCAGACTCTCTCTTCTTATTTTTCCTCTTCATTTCCCCACTAGTTATCATAACTCCCTCAAGAGTAAGTTCCTGCGTGGCTACAAATTGCAGAGAAAAGAAGAGGTCATGTTTGCTACAAATGAAAAAGCAACCACATTTTACAAAGCAAAGTATACATTTTATTTCTGCAAATATATGAAGACACTGAGGCAATCTAATCCTTTTATAATCATGTTTACTTGTGCCAGGTGTGAAAAACTATATCCATGAATCTCATGCGGCTGTATACTTGACTAGTGCCAGGAATAGTTGTAGTAAAGTTTGTTATGCTGTGTTTTAAATAGCCAGTGCTATTACCTCATGTTACAATTCCTAAAATAAAAGTAGGGTGGATCTTGTTCTCTTATCTGTCCATTACCTGTTGACTGTTGAACAGATAGCTTTTTCCTTTATAAAGTATCCTTTATAAAGTATTGCTCTCTGTAAGCACAGGTCTGGCATCTCATGTCTATTACTCTCCTCTGTGATGTGCATAGCATTGACCTCTGTCACTGATACTATTATTGATACTACAATAACCAGTGAGGGGGGCTCTATCAAATTCACACTCCATTTCAGTCAATGTCACAGTCATAGGGTTTTTAAAATCATAATTTCATTATTTCAGATTTTTAAATCTGAAATGTTACTGTGTTGCAACTGTAGGGGTCCTGAACCTAAAAGGTGTTGTCAGGGAGTCACAAGGTTATTAGGGGAGGGGGGTGTTGCAGTACTGCTATCCTTACTTCTGTGCTGCTGCTGACAGTGGTGTTGCCTGAGAACCAGGAAGCTGGAGAGCAACAGCTGCTGGCTGTGAATCCAGCTCTGAAGACAGAGCCACTGCCAGCAGCAGCATAGATGTAAGAATGCCATGGTATGGTATTGTCACCCTAACTTATGTACTGCTTCCTAAAGAGCTGGACCCACAGTCAACCACTGCCACTCTCTAGCCACCCAGCCCTGAAGGAAGCAGTGCAGAAGTAAGGGTGGTATGGCTATCCTGACTTCTGTGCTACTGCTGGTGGGGTGCTCCCTTCAGAGCTGGGTGCCAAGATGACAGTAACTGCTCTCTGAACACCCATCTCTGAGGCAGTACTGAAGTAAAGGTGACAATACCACAACCATGCCCCCTTTTGGGGCCAGGACCCCCAATTTGAGAAACACTGGTCTCCCCTGTGCAATCTATATAGTACATGGTAAAAACACACAAAAGACCAGATTAGGAGAGACCAGCAGTCACAATTGGTGACATGTTTTTCATGACTGTGAACTTGGTAGGGCCCTACCAATGAAAGACAGATTCTAATATTTTTATGTCCAAAAAGAAACAAAACAGAAAAATGTTAAATCTTTGTTTTATCCTTCCATTTCAATGTTGTCTTGTTATTTTTCGTAATTCCTCGAAGTAGGAGTCTCTTCTCTATTTTACATTTTCCTTCATGTTACACAGAGCTGCAGAAAAACCCCTACTCTAATGACTTCATTTTACAAAAAGGCCCCAACTCTGCCTTCTGCCACAGAAAAACCTGACAGCATCTCAGGATACCTAAACAGTGGCATGTTTTGTCTAGTGCCTATGTGCACATCTGCTACCTAGTAGATAGCACCAGAACTACTCAGAGGGATATAATTAGCCCTATTTTGTTATCAGCCAAATGAGATTCTCTCTTACCTTCAGTGGTAGAGGTTTGTGCCCTGAGGAATCATTACTGCAAGACACTTAAGCACATGCTCAACTTTAACCTGAGGCACCTTTGTGTAGGTAATATATGTGTGGTATTTTACGTGTTATGGAAACAGTTCTCATATATGTGAGGCAAATGTTGTATATGGGTGTTATATAATTGATGTGTTGTGTATACTGGCAGTCCCCGGGATACGTACAAGATAGGGACTGTAGGTTTGTTCTTAAATTGAATCTTTATGTAAGTCGGAACTGGCGTCCAGATTCAGCCGCTGCTGAAACTGACCAGCAGCTGACTACAGGAAGCCCGAGGCAGAGTTGTTCTGCCCTGGGCTTCCTGGAATCAGCCTCTGATCAGTTTCAACAGGCTGACTCTGGATGCCAGTTCCGACTTACATACAGATTGAACTTAAGAACCCCAGGTATCCCAAGTCAGCTGCTGCTGAAACTGATCAGCGGCTGATTCCAGGAAGCCCGGGGCAGAGCAACTCTGCCTCGGGCTTCCTGTAGTCAGCGCTGGTCAGTTTCAGCAGCGGCTGACTTGGGGACGCCTGGGGCAGAGCAGCTGGGGTGCTGCTGGGTTGCTCCAGTAGCGCCGCTCCTCGGCGCTACTGGACCAACCCAGCAGCACCCCAGCTGCTCTGCCCCAGGCGTCTTGATTCAGCCGCTGCTGAAACTGACCAGCAGCGGCTGACTTGGGGACGCCTGGGGCAGAGCAGCTGGGGTGCTGCCGGGTTGGTCCAGTAGCGCCCAGAGCGGCGCTGCGGGACCAACCGGCAGCGCCCCAGCTGCTCTACCACAGGCGTCCAGAGAAAAGCCTGGTCTGCTGGGGGGTGGGGCGTACTAGCTGCGCCCCCCCCCCCCCCAGCAGACCAGGGAGACGCCGGCGGTGGACCGAGACGCACCGCGGTCCCGCCGCCCGGGTCCTCCGCGGCTTTGCTCCGCGTCTCCCTGGTCTCCTGGTCTGCTGGAGACCAGCTGACCAGGGAGACGGGTAGCAAAGCCTCTGACGACGCTGTCAGCGGGACAGCCGCGGCGCGTCTGGGCTGTCTGCTGCCCGCGTGCTCCGCGGCTTTGCTCCCCGTCTTCCTGGTCTGCGGACAGCCCAGACGCGCCGCGGCTGTCCCGCTGCCGGCGTCCTCAGAGGCTTTGCTCCCCGTCTCCCTGGTCTGCTGGTCTCCAGCAGACCAGGGAGATGGGGAGCAAACCCCGTTCGTAACTGCGGATCTGACATAAGTCGGATCCGCGTAACTCGGGGACTGCCTGTACTGTAGGGCAGTGGTTCTCAAACTTTTTGACCCGTGGCTGGCCTGGCTCAATGCAAACCTTTCTGTGGACTACCAGTTGCTAATGGAAACTCATTATTAATTACATAATTACGCCCCAGCCATTTTGATAGTGCTGCAGCAGGGAGAAACTATTTAATTTAACCAGCAAGAAAGGAAATATTAAATTATTAAACAGAGTAAGCACTTGAACTTTCTCATGTTAGTTTATCAAACTTCATTTTAAAAAGGTTTTGATGTTTTCTTTATTTATGAAAGGGCGGGAAACCGTTTTTGGATTGGGGCCACTGACCCACAGAAAAAACAGTTGGGGACCACACAAGTGAGAAGCAAAAAAAAAAAAACCCCTCTAAAAAACCGCAGCCCCCAACTGAGACATCTCACTCCTCTGGTGCTCCAGCCCAACAGGGCCAGGAGTATTGAGGTTCAGGGCTTCTTATGGGCCAGATTTTCTCTTCTGGGATTTGGGGTAAGTGGATTTTGTGGACACCCCCTAGGTTCTGGGGTAGGAACAAAAATGAGGGGTTCAGTGTGTGGGACAGGGCTGCCAGTGAGAGGGATAGAGATGGGGGATGCAGGAGGTGAGGTGTAGGAGGGGGAGCGAGAGCATGAGGTCTGGGAGGGAGGGAGGTAGGCTGGGAGTAGGGCCTCTGGTCAGGAGGGAGGGTGTAGGAGCAGGCTGGGGAAAAGGTGTCTGGCTAGGGAGGAGGGTGCAGGAGCAAGGGAGGATGCAGAAGAAGGGCAGGGGATAAGGTGTTTTGATTAGAGTGGAGGGTGCAGAAGCGGGCTGGGGATAGGGTGTCCAGCTAGTGTGGAGGGTGCAGGAGCAAGGGAGGGTGCAGGAGCAGGCCATGGGGAAGGCTGTCTGACTAGGAGGGGGTGTGCAGGAGCAGGATGAGGGTAGGGTGTCTAGTCAGGGGGAAGGGTGCAGGAGTGGGATGGAGTTGTGGGGTCATGGCAGGGGGCAGTGCAGGAGCAAAATGAGAGGGTGGGATATGGGCACTTCTTCCTCATGAGCTGGACCCATGGAAGGACTTCCCCTCCCCAAGATGGAAGCCATTCTGGTGCTCCAACCTCACAGGGGGGAGGGATGGGGACGTGAGGCTAGAGTGCCAGCACGGGCAAACTGATGCAGGGAGAGGGAAGGGGGGGCTGAGCTTGAGCCACGGACCATGGAAGGTGGCCACAGATCACAGTTTGAGAACCACTGCTGTAACGTGATGAGTAGGTACACAGGGACTGTTGGTGCTGTGTTTGTGAAAGAGAGACAAGGAACAAAAATATGGGCGGCACTGTACTGTGTGTGAGAGAGATGGAGAGATGGCAAATGGAGGTGCAGGGATTAGGGTAGTTCTGTGTGGAATGGATGAGGAGGGTGTGATACTGGGTGACACATCCATGATGGAAGACAAATGAGTAAATTTGGGACAATGCTGTGTGCAATACTGGGTGGGCACTCTGATGTAGTGAAACTGGTTGAGGCAGTGAGTTAGTGAGGTACTTCAGCAGTCAGTGGATTCACAGACTGAGTAGAGAGTAGGGATATAAGCATTCAACCATTTAAACAGTTAACTGATAACTATTGGTTTCCATTACAGTTAAACACTTTGCCATTTGCCAGCTCCCGTTCCTACTCCTGAGGAGCCGGCTGCCACCCCACTCTGCAGACTCTGCAGTACGAAGCTTATGCTGCAGATCCCACAGTACAGCCAGCTCCCTGGGAGCAGGGCTGGCAGCCAGAACCAGCGCACTCTGAGAGCAGGTTTATAAGGGGGCTCCTGGTACACACCCACTTCGGCTGCTGGCCCCACTCCCAGGGAGCTGGCTGCGCTGTGGGCTCTGCAGTACAAGCTTGATACTGCAGAGACCACCATGTGTGTAACCGTGTAACTGCTAGGATTCTTAACGGTTACATGGTTACATTTTTAAAACCTTTTTTACGTCCCTATTAAGGCTGGTGGGTGGATGTGCAGAAAGGCATTGTGCTATGTGTGGGATGGATGGCAAGC
The DNA here is from genome assembly GCF_052426305.1 of Pelodiscus sinensis. Taxonomy (NCBI): domain Eukaryota; kingdom Metazoa; phylum Chordata; order Testudines; family Trionychidae; genus Pelodiscus; species Pelodiscus sinensis. The sequence continues at coordinate 15,806,867 of NC_143064.1, read as the reverse complement.
AGATGTATATGCCAGGAGGGGGGTTGGTCTATGTGAGGGTTGGGTGGGCATGAAGGAGGGTTGTGCTGTTGAGGAAGATGGAAGGAGGGGATAACAATGGGAAGGGGGTAAGGATGGGGAGGGGGAGGGCCTGTGCTGAGGAAGGGGATGTGGGGAGGAGGGAAGGACATGGGGGAGAGGAGGAGGGGCTGTGCTGGGGGAGGGGCTGAGGGGGGAGGGAAGGACGTGGGGGAGGGGGAAGGAGGGACTGTGCTGGGGGAGGGCCTGTGGGGGGGAGGGAAGGACGTGGGGGAGGGGAGGAGGGGCTGTGGGGGGCGGGGAAGGACGTGGGGGAGGGGAGGAGGGGCTGTGCTGGGGGAGGGGCTGTGGGGGGGAGGGGAGGAGGGGCTGTGGGGGACGGGGAAGGACGTGGGGGAGGGGAGGAGGGGCTGTGCTGGGGGAGGGGCTGTGGGGGGCAGGGAAGGACGTGGGGGGGAGGGGCTGTGGGGGACGGGGAAGGACGTGGGGGAGGGGAGGAGGGGCTGTGCTGGGGGAGGGGCTGTGGGGAGGAGGGAGGGATGAAGGAAGAGCAGAGAAGGGGAGGGGCTGTGTTGGGGGGAGGGGGGAGGGAGAGAGGCTGTGTCCCCGCCCCCTGATCTAGCCGCTCGGTCTCCACTCTCAGCCCCGCCCCTGGCGAACCAGCGAGCGGCCGGCGGCTAGAAGGGCTGCGCGCGGCGCTTGCGTCCGGCTGGCCGGAAGAGGAAGCAGTTCCGCTTTCGTCTGCGTGCGGGGGGCTCGCGCCTTCTCCTGCCTGGGCCAGTCCGCCGGGGGCACCGGTGAGTGATGGGGATGGGGCCTTGCCAGCCCGCACGCGCCGAGAACGTGTCACTGTCGAGGCAGGGAAAAATACCCCCCCCCCCGGCCAGCGGGCGCTGGTGGCCCCGCCGTTAGTGGGCACCGCCCCCCCCGTGGCTGCTCCCGTGCGCCCCGCTCTCCTGCCCCACAGCAAGGGCGATGCCCCCCCCTTCCGTTCCTGTCGCCCCACCTCAGAGCGGGCTTGGGGTAAGCAGGTGTCACGGGGCCAGTCCAGGTATTTTGGGCTTTGTCTTTATATCGGCTCCTATTTCCCTCCCGCCTCCCCTTCTGATTTCTTTTCACACTCGCCCTCTCCTAGCAGGGGCGGGCCAGAGTAAACAGCCTCGTCCTCCTAGGGACCTGCCCTTGCACCAGCTGCTCCGGCATTTCCTCCTTCCACGAGCCATGATTGTCACCTCTCTCTCAGCGCGAGCCGTTACTGTCACGAGAAAAGCAGGACATGGCCCCGTTCGGACAGGCCACGTAAAGCCCAAAGGATCCTTGGTTCCTGTGCCCTTTCCCAGGGCAGGATTGTTAATAACTGAAGAATCAAAATAATGCAGAACACTAAATAAGTGATTGTGCCTGCCGTTCATATCTGGGGAGGGGAATGAGGTGCACTTTTATGCTAGGTAGTGCTTTCCTGGCTGTGTGGGCCCACCTGACTTTGGGGATTTATGCTACCCTTGCCTAAGAGGAAGTTATCTTTCTATGCTATTTGCCATTCTGTAGGTTATATGCTTCCTCATACTCTTGACACTTGCACCTTTTGTTCTCAGTTGTAAAGGCCAAAGGCTGTAATAGATTAATTGAAAAGTATCTGTTCACCTATTGTCATGTTACAAACGTGTCTGTGCTGGCCTTCTGTATAAAGTACTAAACTCTCAAATCCTCTGTCTCAGCCCTCTTAGGAAATAACCCAGGTTTGATTGTTTCCCAGGGATCACAGCTGAGACCATTCTACAGTTTAGCTCTTAAGGAAAGAGTGCCAAGTTGTTCCATCCAGCACACAGAGAAGCGATTGAACAGATTTCTGAGGATAAAGACCTTGAGGAAAATACTTTTACAGAGTTAATGTGCGGAAACATATTTATCCTGTCACTTGTTACCATAAGAATATGTAATAGGGATGTAAGCAAGAAGTTGACTACTTGATAAACTTATCAGATAGTTGTACGGTTGCCAGATACTTTCACAAAAAATCCTGAACATGGCAGGGGGGAAAATTGGTTGAGCAAAAAAAAAAAAAAAGAGGGGGGCACTAAACTTGAGCCTCCCAAAAAAAAGTTGCTGCACCTTTAAGTCGCCATGCTCCCCCCACAAGACATGGCAGGGAAAGAATGCCCCCAGCAGCATTCAGTCCGAAAAAAACAAACCACCAGCCACTTTACATGTCCAGTATTTTCTGTCTTTTTTTAAACCAGACGGGCCACAAATAGCAGACTGCTCGGCTGAAAACTGGACACCTGGCAACAGAGGCAGCAGGGAAGAGGGGAGATAGGAAACACTGCTCTTGCAACAGCCCCTATCCGCAGGGGTCCCAGCAGGGAGCAGCCTCTGTTCAAGGCGGCTGCTGCCGGAGCAGCCCCTGCCCACAGCCAGCCAGGGCTGTCGTGAACAGGCACTGCTGAACCAGCTCAGTACCAGCTCCAGGAGCCCCCCGTGCTGTAGTAAGAGCTAGGGTAGCTCCTAGAGCAGGCATGTCCAAAGTCCGGCCCGCGGGCCAATTGCGGCCCATGTTCCGATTTAATACGGCCCCCGCTTCCTCCCCCTCTCCTGGCTCCCCGGCGCTCTTTTGAACTGGCGCGCCCAGCGCGCTGCTTCCGGCCGCGCCACCTCCGCGGTCCTAGAGCCTGCCCTGTAGGGCACGTCAGCAGCCCCGCTCCCCCGCTCGGCTGCGGGTTCGCCTTGCCCCCGGGCCGCCGTGAGGCCAGCATGCCCTGTGCTCTCTGCCCACCTCTGACCCTGCGGGCCCTCCGCCTTGGGGCTGAGAGTGCAGGGGACGGCCCTCACGCATGTTCACTTCTTCAAATCTGGCCCTCTTTGAAAAAAGTTTGGACACCTCTGTCCTAGAGCCAGTTTAAGCTGGGATTGAGCAATCCCAGCTCACGCTGGCTCTGCATTTTAAATGTAATAAGAGCCTGGCAGCTCTTACTACTTTAAAATGCACAGCCAGCATGCTCCAGGAGCTACCCCCATTGCAGTTCTGCAAAGCAACCCTTATTGACTAATCGTGTAGTTGATGCAAATTGTATCAATTGCACGATTAGCCAAATAACCATTCTTTAACATCCTTAATATGCAGGAATAATTAAAGAGCATTTTAATTCTTGCTTTTCTGTTCATGACAATATATAGAGGCTTAATTATTTAAATTACAGAAGAAAGTTAGAGAAACTATTACTTCAGTTTAAAATTGAAGAACTTGTTTTATATTGTGAACAGAAAAAGTTTGTTCAGATAAAACAAATTTCCATAATCTTTCAAAAGGTGTCTTTTCTTTCTAGGAAAAAATGATTTCCGAAAGCAGTTCTTTTGTGAAAGGTATGATGATAGGAGGACTCTTCTGTGTGTTTGTTACACTCGTAGGCCATATTAAAATGGGCCATGGGACTAAAGCACATCATCATGAGCATCATCATATTCAAGCACCTAACAAAGAAGATGTCTTAAATCTGTCAGAAGGCGAGCGAATGGAGCTCAGCCATAGTATCCGTGTTTATTGTATCATCCTTGTAAAACCTAAAGATCTTGGACATTGGGCTGCAGTGAAAGAAACATGGAGCAAACACTGTGACAAGGCAGAATTCTACAGTTCTGAAAATGTGAAGGTGTTTGATTCTATTGTTCTCAACACAAATGACATGTGGGTGATGATGAGAAAAGCTTATAAATTAGCGTATGAACGCTATAAAGATGAGTACAACTGGTTCTTTCTAGCACATCCAACTACATTTGCTATTATAGAAAATCTCAAATACTTCTTGCTGAAAAAAGATGCATCGCAGCCTTTTTATACAGGGCATGCTGTAAAATCAGGAGAGCTTGAGTATGTAGATGGTGATGGAGGGATTGTCTTAAGTATAGAGTCCCTAAAAAGACTCTCTAAAATTTTTGAAGACCCTGACAAGTGTCCAGAACAGGGAGGCTTGATTTGGAAACTCTCTGAGGATAAACAACTAGCAGTCTGTCTGAAATATACCGGTGTATTAGCTGAAAATGCAGAAGACTCTGAAGGAAAAGATGTCTTTAACACCAAATCAGTTGGTACTCTTATTAAAGAAGCAATGACTAATCAACCTCAACAAGTAATAGAGGGTTGCTGTTCTGACATGGCCATCACTTTCAATGGACTGGCTCCTAATCACATGCATGTAATGATGTATGGTGTTTATAGGCTCAGACCCTATGGGCACAATTTCAAAGATGCACTGGTTTTCTTACCTCCTGAAGGTTCAGACAATGACTGATACCTGTTCAAAGGCGGCATATGTATTGTGTAGAACATGCAGTCAGCTGTTAATATACAATGTGACTTGCATGTATACAAGCTGGTGCAATTTTTGTATTTGATGGTATCTGTATTTTTTGCACATCAGGGTTTGGTCATTTTTAGTTTTAAAGGGGGAATTTTTTTTCTTAAAACATTTTTATGCAAAATGTTTCTGGCTCTTGGGGGTGTAGAATGAGAAATGGTAATGCTAAAATGTTTGAGAGATAAAGGATACAAGTTTATAGGGGATGTTTGTATGACTAAATATTTATAAGTGAACTCAAATGAATCTTAATCTATTGTAATTTAAATATATTTTTGCAAGATTTTTTGATTCTTCCATGCACTTAAATCTTTATATCTTTCTAAGATGTATAAATAAAACTGAAAATACAGATTTAGTATTAAAGTACAATTTTAAGCTGCTTTCTTTACACTAGTGCTTAAAGCAATTTCAGTTCTAGTCTATAATAGAAATGAGCAGATTGAGTTTTTTTCATTTTTCAGGAAAATGTTGCAGCATTAATATGAAGAAACCTAATCAATGTCATAATCAGCTGAAGGCTGCTGTGCCTGATTCGCTCAAAAAAAAGTTTAGTGACACATGTATTTCCCTCTGTTACTTTGTACACTTGCTAGCATTCTGCAGAGTTCACTACTTTCTGCCAAAAAACATCCATGAAGCTGCAATTTAAGAAGCAACATGCAGATGGGTGCAGTAGACAGAAAGCTCATGCCAGAGGGAATAACCAAGCATGTTTGATAATGCTATCTGAAGGAGTCTTCTAAACCTCAGTGGGGATGGGGAATCTCCTTGTAAAACACATTTGGTCTGGTAACTCAGGATATGTTCTTCTAAACAGAATTTTCTAGTAGCTAGCAATTTCAAAAAATTAAGATTACAGTAAAATAAACTGCTTTCTCCTGATCACTGAAGAGAATGAAATGCTGCATCTGAAACATTATTTTCCTTTTCATGCCATAGTAGACATTACATACACTAATGTTCTTCACTCCTGTTATGTACAGTTTTTGTATACTTACGTGCCATCCTCAAAATGGCTAGTTAGTCTACCTCCTTCACTGTTTTCATAGAAATAACTGGGTTATCACAAGGCTGGGTCTCTTGTGTTTTTAGACAAAATATCTAGCCCCTGGGGCGTGTGGAAGCTGTTGTATTAAAATTTCACTTTTATAACAAACTAATATTAGTTAGCTAACTGCAAGTAGCACAGAAAGACAGATACTGACACTCCGTTTCACCGCATGCATAGTACAAACAAATAGGGGAAAGGTTTGCAATTGATACTGACCAGTTAGTAAAAATTCTTTACTATTTCTGTGGTTAGAATACTGGTTTAATTTTTTTCAGAAGTAGCTATTGTGACCCTAAAACCTGTTAAACTGTGGCAGAGTGCAGGCATCTTCACCCAAAGATAGTTTTATCTAATGTGGATTTACATTATCAATGACATGTTTCACAGAACAAGCCAAAACTTGTGAAAGTTAAATGTTTGAAATATATTTAAAAACAAAGTGGTGCAGCTGTTGGCTGATATTCACTTGAGCAAGTGGGGGTCCTTTTAAAATATTGCTTAGATAGCTCTTACATTGCACTTTGGATCAGCTTGTTTGGTGTAATGGTATGCACTGCAGAGTCTCTCAAAATAGTTGAATGGGTTAATACTCTAAAGCATAAGTTAAAGTAAATTTTAACCTATTCAAGTCAGTCAAAGAAAGTGCTCATGATTAAATGCATCCTAGAATATGCAAAGAGCTATCTGAGCCTTTAACTATCAGCATCCTGGTGGAAGGGCATAACAAATGGTGTTCCACAGGGGTAAAATTTGGGACTGGTTCCGTTCAATATCTTCAACTATTTAGATATTGGCATAGAGAATACACTTAAGATTGCAGATGATACCAAGCTGGGAGGGGTTACAAGTACTTTGGAGGATAGGGTCATAATTCAAAATAATCTAGACAAACTGGAAAAATGGTGAGGTAAATAGGAGGAAGTTTAAAAGGACAATTGCAAAGTACACTGCTAAGGAAAGAACAATCATTTTCACACAGAATGGGAAGTGACTATCTAGGAAGGAGTACTGCAGAAAGGGATTGAGGGGTCATAGTGGACTGTAAGCTAAATGAGTCAACAGCGTGACACTATTGCAGAAAAAACAAACTTGATTCTAGGATGCATTACCAGGAGTGCTGTGAGCAAGACATGAGAAATCATTCTTCTGCTCTATTGTGTGCTGATTAGGCCTCAGTTGTATTATGGTGTCCTGATCTAGGCACCACATTTGAAGAAAGATGTGAAGAAATCGGAGAAGGTCCAGAGAAGAGCAACAAAAATGATTAAAGGTCTAGAAAATATGACCTATAAAGGGAAGACAAAGAATTTGGCTTGTTCAGTTTAGAAAAAGACATAGGGGACATGATAGCTGTTTAAGTATCTAAAAGGGTGTCACAAGCAGAAGGGAGAAACATTGTTCTCCTTTGCTGCTGGTGATAGGACAAGAAGCAAGGGAGGTTTAGGTTGGACATTTGGAAAAACTTCCTAACTTGTCAGGGTGGTTAAACACAGGAATAATTTGCCTAGGGAATTTGTGGAATCTCCATCACTGGAGATATTCAAGAGCAGGTTGGATAGACATCCATCAGGGATGACATAGAAGGTGCTTGGTCCTGCTGTGAGGTAGGGATGTTAAATATTGACTAACTGAATAGTCGATGCATTTTCATCAACTATTCAATTAGGCAGTAGGGCATCACCTCCTTTGAAGTGGGCTCAATTCCTAGGCTCCATGTGGCACTGCCTCTTTAACATGTCATGTGCTGGCCCCAGGCTGCACATGGCATTTCAAAGCAGCAGCACCACATGGAGTCCAGGGTCTAGCTCCAGGCTCCAAGCAGTGCTGCCGCTTTGAAGTACCCCCTCCTCGCTGCCTCTTTCTGATAGGCAGAGGGAAGGCGGGAGAAACTAGTTGACTAGCCTGTTGACTGATAAGCATTTGCTTATCGAATAGTCGACTAGTCCTTCACATCCCTAATTCTTTTCATTTTCTAAACTCCATAAAATCTTCGATTCGTTTGAAGTGCACATGGTCAGAAGAGATTAAAAATGGGCATCTCTTACTCAGATCTGCTGTTAATTCCCAGTTCACATAATGACAAGTATTTACTAGTTTTCACTCCTATTAGGAATGTGGTGCCATATCTTATGGGAAAGGGAGCTAGATGAAGTAGAGCTTGAAATCACAACCCAGGATGATAGAAAATGCTAGTTTGGAAATGGAGCAGAATTAAACTAGAAGACCATGAAACAATAAATGTGGACTAATAGTCTGTATAGTGTAACTGAATTTTAAATCACTACAGTCTCTGCATGTCACTAGACTATAGTCCCTCAAAGTCACAGCTATGGATGTAAAGAAGTAGTTGACTAGTCAACTTACCAAGTGATGACTCTCTCCCCACACCCCCTTGCAAAGGCAGGGGGGGGGCAAGAAACAGGAGTGCTCTGGGAAGCTGCATCTCCATGGTGCCACCTACCTGCCCTCACCCACCAGCAGCACTGGGAGGGTGAACAGGAGAGGATGCCAGAAAACCGCCTTTGCCTGCAGCTGATCCAAGCTCACCATGGCAGAGGCTACTCCAGCTGCAGCCCCTGGCCACAGAGAACCTCTGCTACAAAGCAGCCTCTGCCTGTGGTGTCCCGAGCTGACTGTGGACAGAGGCTGCTCCGGCCAGGCAGGCAGCCCAGCTCGTGCTGGGTCCAGGATCTAATCCCGCTGCAGCTCTTCAGTTTAAATTTACCAAGATTTAGGCGGGCAGGCAGCCCCACTCTTAGTACCTTTAAAACTGAAGAGCTGCAGCAGCGGTAGCTCCTGGACCTGGCACAAGCCGGACTGCCTTCCCTGTCAATTAACTGAGTAGTTGTCAAAAATTCTATCAACTACTTGATTAGCCAATTAACAGCCTCTTAACATCCCTAGTCACAGGACCACACAAAGAGGCACTAGAAACTGAATCGTTTCCATGTAGAATTCTTCCGTCTCATCCATAACAATTACAAAAGATATAGAAGAAAGGACTGAAGTTGTCATGGACTGTTGGTGGTACTAGACTGTTTTCAGTCACTTATAGATCCTCTACTTAATTTTTCAACATTTTCTTTGTGGAAGGGGCTGTAATGTTTTACTGCACTCCTTTCCCCAGAAGGAAATAGGCAATTTTAGTATATTACTGCAGCAGCCATTTTAGCGTTTCCAACAGTCTCTCTCACACGGACAGTTTCAAACAGGTATTTCCTTTACCTTTTCATTATTGACATTGATAGGTTAAAACTGCAGCACTGTAACGTCTGGCCTACACCCAAAATAGCAAGTTTACCTAAAGGTGTAATTTTAAACAGCTTTCATTAACTTGCTGTCACTGAACATTCTTAAATAATTTAAATTTATCTATAGTTACAGCAGCAAATTAGACACTTATTCTGTGTAGAGATCTCTTCTGGTATTATTCCTTTCCAAGAAGTGGCAGGGCAAGCAATTTTAGAGCTATTTGCTTTACATTAAAGGAACATTAAAATTAGGGATGTGAACAAGTAACCAGTTAAATGGTAGTCCAGGTACTGGTTAGTCGGCACCCAGGTGCAGCCTGCTACAGGCGGAGGGCTGCTCCAGCCCCTTGGGAGTTGCCTGCTCCTCCCCTGTAGAAGCCACCCATTCCTCCCTCCGCACCACACACGAGGGGCTGTTGGCTCCTAGTGCCAAGCATGGGGGCGGGGAGACTGCATGGGGTGGGTGCATGGAAGGAAAACCCACTTAATCAGTTAACCAATTAAACCAACTGATTAACCAGGAGTTTACATCTCTATTTAAAACTATGCAAATCATAGCCAGAAGGTGTTAAAGGTAGGTTACTCCCTTCCCTCATTCTGTAAATTGTAACCAATTCACTTCCATGTCTTTATCAGCTTCCCTTGTTACTTAAGTTTCTCTTGTTCCCAAAGGCTATGTCTACACTGCAGTTATTTCAGAATAAGCTATTCCGGATTAGTTATTCTGAAATAGCTTACTTCAAAATAGCATGTCTACACTACAGGGAAGCCTCAAAATTAGTCTGAGGCAGGCTTCCCTAATGTAGACGTGCTATCTCGATTTATAGCCCCAAGAGGAATAACTTACCCTTCACTAAGGCCATTGTATTTCAAAATAGCAGAAGTGGAGCATCAACACACGTCTTATTTCAAAATAGCTATTTTGGAATAGGCATTATTCTTTATAGAATGAGGTTTAAAGAAGTCAGAATAAGCCATCCATTTTTTTCGAAATTATTTCGAAGTAATAGAATTGCTGTGTAGATGCTCACATAGTTTTCAGAATAATTGCTGTTATTCTGAAATAACTTTGGTGTGTAGACACACCGTATGGGAACTTTGCCAATATTTCATCTTTTAACATCAACAAGGGAGTCAAAAGGAAAGTAGAGCCAATTCCCTGTGCAACCCCCCGACAATAAGTAGCAGGAGCAATATAATTGTGTAATTTCCAAAAGAGAAATCTTTAACTATGAAGAAATCATCAAGCTATATATTTCATACGCCATATTTGTAATAAAAGTTTAGGATAAAGGAAGAGTATTTCTATTTCAATAATTGTTAAATTAGAGGATCCCAAACAAAACACACACATAGAATGAGACAGAAGCCCTTTGATACAAAATTAAAAACTGCAAATACAAATAATAAAAATATTCACATTATTAATAAATCCTTCAAAAATGAGTCATGTAGTGTTGTTATTCTGTTCATTCCATAACTGTTAGAGGCTTCAGATGGTTCCACAAGACACAATGTTCTATCTGCATGCACAATCACTTAAATACAGGATGCATCTTGTGCATGCAATCCCCATTTATTAATAACAACAGCACGTGCACAGGTGAATGAGTGCACAAATGGAGGCCAAGTTGGTATTCCTTTTAAAGTTTGGCCCAGAGATATTAGTTTCTGGCTACATGATTTTCATCATTGTGTTTTGGTGCCATGGCTGTGTTGGACCGTTCTACAGCTCTCAAAAACAGGAAAACAAATTGAACAAGGAGCATGAGACAAGAGCCTGTCTGCACTTACCATTGTAGACATTTCCCTTTTACTACTACAGATTTCCAATGCATTGAAAAACTGATCTCAAATATCTTAAAGTAACTGATCATTTGAACACGATATCCTGTGTATCTTGGTAATGTCACGTGTCTCACAATTCAGTGTTTATTTCATAGTCCATAAATCCTATAAACTAGCTGCATCTTTAAAAATGACAACTCACCTGAGTAAAACATTCATACCATTACTGTTGGACAATAAGTTAAATTAGAATTTGACAAAGTATATGGAACATAGAAACATCCAGTCTGAATGTTTAAACATCCAGTCTGAATGTTTAAAAATCAGAAACTATATCATCTTTCTAGACTTCCTGTTACCAGAAGTAAATGCATTGACATTTCAGAAATTTTATATATACAAAAGTATTAAATATATCTTAAATCTAATTTAAATTGTGCTATGAGACAGCACAAAATTTTACATCTGTTAGATTTCTCTTTTCTTTGCAGGAAATGTTCTACTCACTGTTCACATATGACTTTTTCATCAGATATAATCTTCAAGCGTTCCAAAATATGGGTTTAAGATAAAAACTTAAGAACTGTAATAAAGTCTCAAACTATTACTGCTAACAGGACTTCAGTATTCACTTGATTTATTTAGCATAGCCACGGAACAAAATTTGTACATTCAGTCACATTAAAAACAAAAGGAATTACAAAGCAGTCCATTTACTCTAAGTGCGTTCCTTTGGAGTCACACTGTTTCTTTTGCTTCACTTATATGTCTTCATATGCCACAGGCCATCATTTAAATAATGGATATTTTCAATGCCAATCCCTTTGTTTACTTTCTCACTGTGGAAGGAAAAATTAAATGTAAAAGATAGATATAATGGTTCATTACCATATACCTACAATTCAGCCCAACTCTTTGGGCTCATCTGCATTAGTTTGTAGTCATGTTTGATAACTCAAGGTAAAATATATTTGAAAGCTGTGTCAGAGCCTCTATGTAAGCTGATTTTGACTTTATACCTTAGTTTTTGAAGAGCATATTTACAAAATAATGACGTTCCAAATACATAATTCTTGGAGGAATCAAACTTTACTGGTCAGCTGCACCTCACATCGCAATCAGAAATATCTGACAATTAAGTGATATGAAACTAGAAAAACAAACACCATCTAACAGAAAAAGGCTAGAGATGTTAAAATGGTTAACCAGGTTAACTATAGCACAAAAATGGTTAACCATTTTAACTTGGGGCCTGCTGCCACCCCACCACTCATCCTTTCATGTCCAGGTTTACACCTCCCAGTATGTCTCACCACCGCAGTTCACTGGTAAGCATACTAAGCCTCATGCTTACCAGTTAACCATTTGACATCCCTCTAAGAAACAGCAATAGAAACTGTTAGACTGAAATGAAATATAATTAGAACATTACTTTTGTCATTAGATGGGTTGAGCGGAAGCCAATACATCATCTATATTAGGGATGTAAAATCCCGTTTAATTAGTTAACCAATTAAACTTACGTTTAAGCAATTAAACAGAGATGCCAAAATAAACCCTGCTGCAGACAGGGGCTGCTCTGGACTGGCTGGAGTGCACCCCCGTCTGCAGTAGACCTCATGAGGCTCACACAGCCCCTTGCCTATAATTGCACCAGCCACCATCAGTTAATCATAACCGGTAAGCCTCATCCATTTAGGGATGTGAATCGTTAACTGGTAAGCCTCACCCATAGCTATATGCCTGCTATATGCCTGCTTATTCTGCTCCCAAGTAAACTTCCATGGCTTCCTGCTGGGAAGGCAGGTTGCACAGTCGCCTCCAAATTCATTGTTCTTATAGTCTTAATGAAGCAGCAAGAGGTACTAATTATCTATGATCAGCTCTATCCCTCTGGATACCAGTTCTCTACTGATTTAACACTTCATTTTTAATGGCCTAGATTTAAATTTTAATTTAGGGTCTTTGATCAACATGGCCCTTCCATGTCAGAGTGCTAGGGACATTATAGAACTGAACTTCAGTCATTTTAATGACCATGCAATGTACCATTACCAAGCCACTCAGATATGTTTTAGGCGTATTTTAAATTCTAAGCCACATTTGTGCTTCCACTTATTTGTGGTAATTAATAGCATAGGCTGTTTCTATACATTGGAATCCTTCAATTCAAATTATCTAATGCCTGCTAAAGTGACAAAAGTAATTCAAGCAGCAGAATTCGCCCAGTTGTCATTCTGTCAATTTGTAATTGCACCCTTTTGATAAAACCCTCAATTATTCAATCAACCCTTCTATTACTTGATAAAACTGCTTCACTTTCTTCAAACTTCCAATTCATTCTGGCTGTGTCTACACTGGCACCCTTTTCCGTAAAAGGGATGCTAATGAGACACTTCGGAATTGCAAATTCCGCGGGGGATTTAAATATGAACATGGCTGCCGCTTTTTTCCGGCTCGGGGTTTTGCCGGAGAAAAGCGCCAGTCTAGACGGGATCTTGCGCAAAATAAGCCCTTTTCTGGAAGATCCTTTGAAAGTAGGAATAAGGGATCTTCCGGAAAAGGGCTTATTTTCCGCAAGATCCCGTCTAGACTGGCGCTTTTCTCCGGCAAAACCCCAAGCCGGAAAAAAGCGGCAGCCATGTTCATGCAAATGCCACGGGGATATTTAAATCCCCTGCGGAATTTGCAATTCCGAAGTGTCTCATTAGCATTCCTTTTACGGAAAAGGGTGCCAGTGTAGACACAACCTCTAGGTTTAAGAACTAGAAGAAATGTTAGATACCTCTGGGGATCTTTATTTTTCATTTTTTTAAACAGCAGCACATACCTCATTAAGCTAATGACTAACCCAACTGTAAGCAGTAATTTGGTTGGTTACTTTATCAACCTTCTGTCATTATTTTCTGCAGCTACAATCAAAGTGCTGGGTGATCTCAAAGAGTACATTAAAAAGTAGAAGATTATGAAACAGTATTTTGCATTAACCTAGGCACTACCTCCCACAGCAATGGGAGAATCCCTCTATCACTGTAGTGTCTACTCTGAGTGAATAGTGCAGCTGTAGCACGGTCACATTTTAAATATAGACATTGCCTAAGTTAGTTAGGTGTTTCTGAAATTAAGGATGTTAAGAAGCGGATAACTGGCTAATCGTGCAGTCGATACAATTTGTATTGGCTAGACAATTAGTCGATAAGTGGAAGCTCTCTGACCTGACTCATGCTGGGTCCAGGAGCTACCCCAGCTGTGGCTCTGCAGTTGAAATGTAGGTGGAGCTGGGTGCACAGGCAGCCCAGCTCCTACTACATTTAAACCGCAGAGCCACCATAGCAGGGGTAGCCCCCGGAGCTGGTGCGAGCTGGGACTCAACAGTCCCTGTTCGTGCTGGCTCCAGGACTGCCAGGCTCTTATTACATTTAAAATGCAGAGACACAGCAGGAGGAGCTCCTAGGTCCCACTGACTCTGGGACCACTGTGGCTCTGCCTCCCCTTTCTCCCCCTTTCTCCCATACTACAGAGGCAGTGCTGGGGAGGAGCCAGCTCCTGTTTCGAGGCAGCAAGGGCAGGCAGAAAGCAAGTAGTTGAGTAATCACTCGACTAGTTGCTTACATTCCTATCTGAAATAACACATTAATAATAGTTAGAAGACAGACCCCCACCCTTCCTTTTGCAACTAAAGAAACATCCTGTTAACCATTCTCTTCTCTGCCTCCTCCTTCTCTAGTATTTTTTCCACTTTGCTTCTCTCCCACCAATAGGCCTCTTACTTAGCTAAGCTACCTAACCTCAGCAGTAGGAATTTTATGCATGGGAGATCAACTAGAGAGATATGACTAGATCAACTAGAGAGAACAAGATGAAGAAAACATCAAGAGCTAGAAAGTATCAGTAAGACTTCTAATCTTCAGAGCATGAAAAGCTTTCCTCATCACTGTGATGGACTCAAGCCTCCTAGACTTCAAACTACAACTCTCTCAGGACATCAAGTCCCATATGTTAGCACATACTTGTATACAGATGCTTCTTTTTTTAGGTCTTTATGAAAATAAAACAAGCTGACACTCTCCATATTTGAGAACTAGAGCTATCTTCCCATTACCTCACACACAAAATAAAATAATGGTTTGCATTTCTGCTGGGGGGGGGGGGGGTGAGGCAGGGGGGAAGGAATCAAAATAGACTGTTCTCTGTGCTTCTTAGCAGGAAACATGGCTGAATGAGTTGAGTCTAGCCACAATGAGAAACCCTGACTTAAGTCACTGTCTTCTAAATGTAATTAAGAATTAACCTACCCCTGTGATATAGATCAATTTTAAAAATGAGACTCACATGTCCTCAGCTGACATCTTCATGACTCCAACACACAGTGCATGTTGTTTTCCTTCTGCCATTATTGCCTAAAACATACCGCTAAGGAATACCAGTGTGTGCTTGTTTTTAAAAAAAAAAAACACATTTCAGAAAAATAAAAGCAGAACATTAGGAAACACCTTTTCAGAAATATCATAGTTACTAGAGTAACAGCACTTTATAGACTAACAAAACATGATCTTTCGTGGGCACAGCCCGGACGAAGAAGTGGACTGTGCCCATGAAAGCTCATGATGCCATCTATATGTTTTGTTAGTCTATAAAATGCTACCAGACCATTTGCTGTTTTTTAAGTTTATCCTGTACAGACTAACTTGACTATCCCCTACAGCTAATAGATTAACAGTTATTCTTTTACTGCTCTCAAGAGACTAGTTCTTAAAAGCAACTGTATGTACAAGATTGTATTGTGGCAGTGTCTAACACAATAACATGGGTCAGAAAATTAAACTAGTGCTCTAGATTCACTCAACAGAAAAAAAGTGCATTAAACTGCTGAGTCAACATGCAAAGACACACACAACCAATTTGTATTGTCTTTAAACAGCAGTGATATTAAAAAAACAACATGTAACGTTAAACTGATAGCAATACAGGACTAACTACTTCCTCTGTGTCTATTAAAGAAAGATGACGTCCTTACCCTTCTTAAAAGAATGACACATTGATTAAAGTGGTGCATCTGGGATGTTTCTTTAAATACCAGGAACCAAAATCCTGAGGAATGTAACACCAATGACAGAACTAAAACAATATTAAGACAACAATAAAGTTGTGATATAGAAACTCCAAATCAAAGGACCCCCTGTTCTTTGCAAATAATTCCCCCCTTGGACCAGACAAACTCATTATGCTGATCGCAATTTGCAAGGTATTTATCCATAAATAATAATATGTAAAATATCTACAGGAAGCCCATAACTTATGAAGATTCATAGTAATTGTGAGATGTACATACAGATAATAATATAAGGAATAACGTAATCTATATTAAAAGTATGCTTTATGGGCTTGAAGAAAAAAAGTAAAGATTAATCACTAAGATGTCTTAATGGTCCATTTAGGCAAAGGGGAATCATCAACCTGCCAAGTTTGGCCAGTGGGACAATGCAAGGCTCAATTGTTTAGCATTATGCAATACATGGTTTCATATTCAAAGTCTATCAGAGGTAAAGAAACCTAAAGGTGAAAAAAGAACATTACAACAGAGCTTTATGCTGGCTGTGAGTTGAAACAAAAGCTTGTTTTTAGAATAACAGTGTTGGGAAAAAACACACTGGTTCCATTTACTGACTGGGACGGTTTCAAGAAAAATTTGGATCCTGGCTACCGAGGAACCACAATTGTGCACTGCAAAACAGACAGAATTTCGAGCTGGGGGAATTGAATAGGCAAGGTAACTATTGAAAGTATAATGAGATTTGTTTCAGATTTTGTTTTGCATCATAAGCACTTGTTTCCACCATACTCTATTGTTTCTAGTTAAATTATCAGTCTCTCTTAGAATAAAACAGAAGGTGGTTTAAGTGCTCATGAATACTGTGTCATTTACAGGAATGGCGGTTTAAAGTAAAACTAGTAAACTTTGGAATGCTGCAGAGGATTTAAATTATGTGAACAGCCAGTCTCAGGGGCTGGATATCACAAAGGGATTTGTGAAGTAGGATGCACCCATTGTTAACTGGCAGGCAAAGGAAGGGCTGAAATAAGATCAGAGGAGAATACATGAGTGGCTGATGGGCTCACAGTGTCACGGAACTACCAGAGACTTCTCCCTTGCTGAAGGCAGGGGATAACAAAATATCTGGGTAACTCAGATACCAGCAGAGAAGTCAGATGTCCTTTCTTTCATTACTAAAATGAACAATGACACATGCTAACAGCAGCAGCACAACAGGGGCATTTGAGTTCAGCCAAGTTGAATCTACAAATTCCATTCTCAGTAAGTGGAGAAGCAAGACCAGAGTCCATCACAAGCACAGAGTAAAAGATTAGCTGCACTCAATCACAAGAGTCTCTGACATCAGTGGGACCACTACTTCATCAATATACAGTTGAGCAACGCTCTCAACTCATTTCTTTATATTTGCTTTTGTATTAGGAATGTTAAGTTTCAATCAACTAACTAATCAAATAGTCACTGGAATTTCCATCGGCTATTCGATTAGTCAATAAAGACTAGTACATTTCAAAGGCGGAACACCGCACAAAAGCCCCAGCAAAAGCCCTTGTGCATTTCAAAGATTGAAATGCCATGTGCAGCCTGGGGCCAGCGGGGAGTCCCACTGACACCAGGCTCCATGCAGGTGCTTCCACTTTGAAATACAAGAGCGCCATAAGAACATAACGGCCATACTGGGTCAGACCAAAGGTCCATATAGCCCAGTAGCCTGTCTGCCAACAGTGGCCACCACCAGGTGCCCCAGAGAGGGTAGACTGAAGACAATGATCAGCGATTTGTCTCCTGCCATCCTTCTTCAGCTTCTGACAAACAGAGGCCAAGGACACCACTTCCATCCCCGGCTAATAGCCTTTTATAGACCTAACCTCCATGAAATTATCTAGATTCTCTTTAACTCTGTTAAAGAGCGTAGCCTTCACAGCCTCCTCTGGCAAGGAGTGCCACAGGTTGACTACACGCTGTGTGAAGAAGAACTTTCTTTTATTAGTTCTAAACCTGCTACCCATTGATTTCATTTGGTGTCCTCTAGTTCTTCTATTATGGGAACTAATAAATAACTTTTCTTTATCCGCCCTCTCCACACCACTCATGATTTTATATACCTCTATCATATCCCCCCTCAGTCTCCTCTCTTCTAAACTGAAAAGTCCCAGTCGCTTTAACCTCTCCTCATATGGGACCCGTTCCAAACCCCTAATCATTTTAGTTGCCCTTTTCTGAACCCTTTCCAAGGCCAAACTATCTTTTTTGAGGTGAGGAGACCACATCAGTACACAGTATTCAAGATGTGGGCGTACCATAGTTTTATACAGGGGCATTAAGATATTCTGGGTCTTATTTTCTATCCCTTTCCTAATAATTCCTAGCATCCTATTTGCCTTTTTGACCACCGCTGCACTCTGTGTGGAAGTTTTCAGAGAACTATCCACAATAACTCCAAGATCTTTCCTGATTTGTCATAGCCAAATTAGCCCCCATCATACTGTACGTATAGTTGGGGTTATTTTTTCCAATGTGCATTACTTTACACTTATCCACATTAAATTTCATTTGCCATTTTGTTGCCCAATCACTCAGTTTGGTGAGATCTTTTTGGAGTCCCTCACAGTCTGCTTCCCCAAGACCCGTCCAGCTCTCCTTCCTTGAGGCCTCATCCACTCTGTTCCCCTCCTCTCCATCACTTGCTATCCCCAGCCCTTATACACTCTCACTAGGTTGAGACAGGAGGTGTGGGGTGGGAATGAGGGATTTGGGTGTGGGAAGGGATGAGAAGTACAAGCTCTAAGAGGGAATCTGGATGCAGGAGAAGGGGATGTTGGCTTGGGGAAAGGGATCCAGGCTCGGAAGTGTTGGACTCATGTGGACGGTTGGGGTGCTAAGCAATCAGTGGTTTGAGCATTGGCCTGCTAAACCCAGGGTTGTGAGTTCAATCCTTGCAGAGGCCATTTAGACATTTGGGGCAAAAATTTGTCAGGGATGGTACTTGGTCCTGCTGTGAAGGCAGGGGACTGGACTCGATGACCTTTCAAGGTCCCTTCCAGTTCTAGGAGATTGGCCTCTTAAATTATGGAGATTGCCTGTGTAGACAGGCAACATGAATTTCTTCCTCAAGAAAGCCCTATGGCTAAAATGGCCTTCAGCACTTTCTCAGGCAAGAGAGCGTCCACACTGCCATAGATGCTCTTGTGCAAAAGCACAGCTCGCACATGGCAGTGTGGACGTGTTCTTGCACAAGAACTCTTGCGCAAGAAACTGCCAGTGTAGACATAGCCTAAGAGTTTCCTTGCATGAGCAAAATGAATTTTGTGTTGTGCACCAATACTGAGTTCATGTGGCTTGTTTGGATGTGCCACTGTGGCACCCAAGTTATTAATAAATATTTTTAAACCTTTATCTTTTCTCTCTGATGCCATATCTCCTCCCCTTCTTCCATCAGTTCCCCTGGTGCCTGCTGCCTCCCAACTCCTCACCCTCCTCTGCTGTCCTGACTCTTGCCCTTCCCACTGCCCTTATCCCTCCTGCAACCTGCCCCCTTCCACCAGCCCTTCTCTTCTCCCTGTACCCACTCCTCCAGTAGCCCCACTCTGATCATCTGAGCTACCCCTCCTCATCCCCTAACACCTCCCTCTACAAACCTGCCCTGCGTCTCTCCTCTGGTGCTGGTCCCTCCCCTGCCGGTGTCTGCCCTTCTGTTTCACCCCCAGAATCCCCTGGCACCTGCACCTTCCCTTACCCCTGCACCCTCCTGGTGCCTCCCCCTTCTCTTACTGCCCCTACCTCCTTTGCCCTTTTTCCCTGATGCCCACCCCACCACCCTCTGCCCCCGTTCCCATCATGCCCCTGTGCCCTCACACGACTTGCTCCATCCTGGC
The DNA here is from genome assembly GCF_052426305.1 of Pelodiscus sinensis. NCBI lineage: Eukaryota > Metazoa > Chordata > Testudines > Trionychidae > Pelodiscus > Pelodiscus sinensis. The sequence continues at coordinate 15,787,476 of NC_143064.1, read as the reverse complement.
CTTCCTCATGCCCACCCCTTCTTTCAAGCCTTCTCCCAGCACCTCCCCCTCCCCCCTCTAGCCTCCAATGCCCTTACCCTCTCCCCTCCCAGCATCACCCTGTCCCCCTCCCACTGACACCTCCCCTCCTGCCTTTTTCCTCATTGTCTGCACTTGGCCCCCTGGCATTTGTCTCTCCTCTACCCTGTCCTTTTGGTGCCTGCCCCTCTCTTCCCCTTCTCTCCTTCCCCTCTGCTCAAGCTCCTTCCTTTCCCAGTGCTTCCCCTACCTTCTGCCTTCCACTTTGTGGGGCTGGACTCCGCGCTCTGTCCCTGGACTCCGAACCCGCAACTCAGCCATATGGCGCAACGCAGTGCCCAGCAGTTTTAAAATCCCAGGCCGTGATGTTACGTCACGCCTGGGTGACTCCCCGCCTACCGGTTTGAGCATGCCATGCAGGGCAGCAGCACCCAGCAAGGGGAAGCTCAGTGAAGGTTGCGCACAGCAGGGACGAGACAGGACGGGACAGGGACGGGGATGGGGGAGAGATGCTCTGGGGCCGGGGTGGGAGGATGCGCAGGGGGGACCGGGGCCCACTCCAGTTCCAAATATTGGTGCAGCATGGGCACCACGAGCCCATACAACTCGCTGTCCATGCCTGTGCTAGCTAGCCAGCTCTCTCTCTTTCAGAGGGGGTGGGGGATTGCCGGCTCCTCACGGAACCCCTAGTTTCACTTCGCGGAACCCCAGGGTTCCCCGGAGCACCAATTGGGAAACACTGCCCTAGACGATCGAGATATAAAAGGAGCAATCAAGGATGATAAAGCCATTGCGGATAAACTAAACGATTTCTTTGCTTCAGTCTTCGCGGCTGAGGACGTTGGGGAGATTCCCAAATCTGCACCGTCCTTTATGGGTGATGAATCTGAGGAACTGTCCCGGATTGAAGTGTCATTAGAGGAGGTTTTAGAACAAATAGAAAAACTTAATGTTAACAAGTCTCCGGGACCGGATGGCATTCACCCAAGGGTTCTAAAAGAACTCAAATGAGCCCAACGGGGGGCTCTTGTGCATTTCAAAGAGGAAGCACGGCACGGAGCACGGGGCCAGCAAGGACTCCCCGCTGACTCCGGGCTCCATGCGGCACTTCTATCTTTGAAATGCATGAGGGCCCCAGTGGGGGCTCTTGTACATTTCAAAGATTGAAATGCGGCTGTGCCCCTGCCCCCTCTCACAGAGCTGGAGCTGGGAGAGAACCAGCTTTTAAGCCGGCTCTCCCAAGCACCCCTTCCTCTTTTCCCCTTTGCTACCTTTGTTATAGAGGCAACAAGGGGGGGAAGCGACTAGTGTATCAACTATCCAATAAGCTTTTGCTTATCGGATAATCGACAAGTCGTTTAGTCACTTACATCCCTATTTTGTATGATGAATTCTCTCTCCTCCCAAATTTCCTTTTATGCTCGTTTGGATGATTTGATGATAGGACCAAGTTGTGCATTAAAATAATTATGTTTAGATTAACAGAACAGCATCCCGACCCTCAAATAAGCACTTAAAAGAACTACAGACAAAACTGTACTCTTTTATGTTATGTTGGTTTTGGTGTATACTTACTAAGAACTTCAGAAAATCTTCACTCTGCAAAGGATCTGAATGTCTCTGTCTCTTATCAGGCTATGACAAGAAGGGCCCTTGAAAAGCCAGGATAATTCATAACAAACTACGATTAACTTGTAAAATACAGTGATAGACAATTCACTCATCTTGTGGCCCGTGTGAATGTAATTGACCAAGAAGGATACAACAACTGTATCAACAGCAGCAGGGTAAAGTTTCGCTCCAGGAGAGGTAAGGCCAGGACACATTATGTTTGCTCCACTGAGTACAAATTTAATGGCTCCTTTATCAACCTGCTGATGTGGTAGAATAAATGGATCTAGGAGGGGGGGAAAAAAGAATTACCACACTATAGAAGCAATGAAAACATCAATAATCCATACCACTGACTCTGTAATACACCTGCATGTTCTAAATCAAATTAAAAAAGACAAGACAGATTACACATATCATGAATTTAGTTTATTATGGTAGGCGATTTACCATTATCCTGTCATTTATCTGGAGGCTGTGCTGTTTGGCAACACTGGCTCCACAGATCTCATCACTACTGGACCAAAAAAGCTGTTTCAAAAATACCTAAGTCACTTAGTAGCCCAATTCCATTGATTTTCCATTGGATTTAGGAGCTTTTGTAAATGTTCTCCTTAAGAATCAGAATAATGTAAACAAATAGGAACTCAGAGAAGAGTAACAAAAACAAACAATTCAAAGGGATAGTTCGATCAAAGATATGTTTTGCAGAATGGGCATGAGGGGTAGAGTTGCTAAATACATATAAAAAGGATGCTGACATGATAGCCACCTATAATTATTTTTTAAAATAATCAAAATAAATATTGGGTAGAACCAGGGGTCATAACATGCAGTAATAGGATAAAACAACAATTCAGAATAAATACCAGGGGAAAATCTCCCAGAGAAACCGGGGAACGCTTAGAATATTTAACAACAATACTACACAAAGCATCACAAAAATGCTGTTAGGGAACAATCCCTTATTTGCAGCAGAAAGAACTCAGTGACTTTGCAGCTCACTGACTGGGTCTATCTTCCTTTTATCTATGGCTGATAAAATTTACCACTTGCATCTGTTTTATATAGTAATTAAAGCCTATTTGAATTCCACTCATTATGCCCCGCTCCCAAGAGACTTACATTTGTGAAGTAACCTTAGAGTTGGGTAAAATGTCCCTTCTCTTTGCCTGAAGAACAATAACTCTCCATTTACTGTGAGGATTTCTATATGTTCATGACTGGAAGATAAAAAGAGTTAATTAATATTTTTGGGTAGTGCATCTGAGCATGTCACTTCATACTACTCAGTTTCTCCTGCATCTCAACATTTAATGCAGAAATGGGACATTCCAGCAGTAACATTTCAGTCACAAGTTTCTTTACTAAGATCACATACCAATTTCCTCAGTATTCCCATCCTCCCCCACCACCACCACCACCAATATAAAAAAAGAGGCACAGTCCTTCAATCACTATGGATTTGCTTTCTCTGTTTTTCTAATTTTAACATTTGACAATGAAGTTCAGTACAAGTATAGTATATTGTGAACTGTGTAAAAAAACGGAATCAGTTAACTCAGAGTTGGAAAGCCAAATAGAGAAAAATATTCCCCAAGTTTCCTCCTCCTCATAATACAACTTTCCAACCCAACTTACCCAAGCTTAAGCAAATTAGATTTGAAGACTTCTACATTTATGTTTGTGTGTGTGTAATAACAATCTCAGAAATAATTATTTCCAGTAATGCCAGATATGTGCCAGGTGATGGATCAGTTATTCAGATGAGTTCTTACATAGCTTTCCTAAAGCATAACGAACATGGTTACTTTTGAACTAGTAATAATTTATAAACTCCTACATAAACTTACTTCTATGATATTCAAGAGAAAAAGCATTTCTCAAAATAAACTCAATTTTACTGGGACACAGAAAAGTATGCAATAGGCAAACATCAAGGCAATTTGGAAGTGGAGGTTACAAGAAGAGAAACTTACCATCTTACTATTTTGACAGGATCTTTCTTTGGCATAATTTGATTTAGCCATGGTTCAATACCAGGAAACTGATCTATCAGTTGGTTCTTAATACCTTTAATAACTGATGTCTTCAGCTGGATGCAGTTAGATACATTCTCCTTTTCATCGAACCTGCCAAGTCACAAAACAAGACTTCAGTGTCTGCAATCTCCCAATATGATGACTATTTTTTAAATGTTAAAGGGACATGTAATTTAGGTATCAAATGTCTGGCAGTATTTCAGTTGTACATTTTTCATAACATTTTAATGGAATGCCCACCTGTGCCACTCATAAATACATTTCTAACTTTGAATCTGCAACTCATTTCTTAAAGGAAATACATAATCTGATATATGTAATACAACATAATTTGCAACATTTAGGTGGCACTTAAATAGCGTTTAGATGCAAACTATTTGCTTTCATAGCAAGTAAAGCCCAATTTTATAGTTTTGGACAGTCCCATTGAACTCAATAATAATCTCAAACATAAGGGTTTCCCCAAAGGCTGGATCCTGCTCCATTAAAGTCAATGGGGGTCTTTTCACAAACTTTCAGTTTTTAGGGCTTGATTCTGCTCCCCTTGAACAACTTGCATAATTGGGGCCTTAATTTGTCCCAGTTGGTTTCAATATTACAAGTTATGTTTTTCTGGGTTATCCTTGCTTTGTGTACACAAAAAAGCATGTTCTCCCGTTGCTTTGATAAATGTATGTTACCCAGCTGATTGTTATTTCAGTACATAAAAATATATCAATTATAAAATCTATTTACATCACTTTTTAATATATTTATTTAGATCCAGGGTACATGTGAAAAGAACAATTTAAAAAATGAATCACGTACATTTTCCCAGATGCTAGATGCTTTATTACAAAACTATTTAGATGTGATGATAGAAACTTAACATGCTGCACAAATGCATTATCTAGCCTTGCCTACATTATTGCAGGCCATTGACCTAAGTCATGCATATTCAGCTACATAAATAATGTAGCCAACGTCCACATATTTAGATCTATTTACCGCGGTTTCGTCACCACAGTAAGTTGACAGATGACAATCTCCCATCAACTCCGCTTACTCTTCTCATTCTGATGGGATATGTATCTATATATTACAGGCAGTCCCCGGGTTACGTACAAGATAGGTACTGTAGGTTTGTTCTTAAGCTGAATCTGTATGTAAGTCGGAACTGGCGTCCAGATTCAGCCGCTGCTGAAACTGACTGCCAGTTCCGACTTACATACAGAATCAACTTAAGAACCCCAAGCGTCCCCAAGTCAGCTGCTGCTGAAACTGATCAGCAGCTGATTCCAGGAAGCCCGGGGCAGAGCAACTCTGCCTCGGGCTTCCTGTAGTCAGCCGCTGGTCAGTTTCAGCAGCGGCTGACTTGGGGACGCCTGGGGCAGAGCAGCTGGGGTGCTGCTGGGTTGGTCCAGTAGCGCCACTCCTTGGCGCTACTGGACCAACCCAGCAGCACCCCAGCTGCTCTGCCCCAGGCGTCCTAATTCAGCCGCTGCTGAAACTGACCAGCAGCGGCTGAATCAGGACACCTGGGGCAGAGCAGCTGGGGTGCTGCCGGGTTGGTCCAGTAGCGCCCAGAGCAGCGATGCGGGACCAACCGGCAGCGCCCCAGCTGCTCTGCCACAGGCATCCAGAGAAAAGCCTAGTCTGCTGGGGGGGGGGGGGGGCGTACTAGCTGTGCCTCCCCCCCCCCCCCCAGCAGACCAGGAAGACGCGGGCGGCGGACTGAGACGCACCGCGGTCCCGCCGCCCGGGTCCTCCGCGGCTTTGCTCTCAGTCTCCCTGGTCTGCTGGAGACCAGCAGACCAGGGAGACGGGAAGCAAACCTCTGAGGACGCCGGCAGAGGGACAGCCGCAGTGAGTCTGGGCTGCCCCGCTGCCGGCTTCCCCCGAGGCTTTGCAAAGCCGTGGAGGAGCTCGGGCAGCGGGGCAGCCGCGGCGCGCCTGGGCTGCCCCCCTGCCGGCTTCCCCAGAGGCTTTGCAAAGCCGCGGAGGGGCTCGGGCAGCGGAGCAGCCCAGGCGCGCCTCGGGGGAAGCCGGCAGGGGGGCATCCCAGGCGCGCCTGGGCTGCTCCGCTGCCTGAGCCCCTCTGCAGCTTTGCTCTGCGTCTTCCTGGTCTGCAGACCAGGGAGATGCGGAGCAGCTTTTCTTGCCCCGGAGTACACGGGCGGCGGGACCGCGAGGTCCCGCAGTCCGTATCCTCCGGGGCAAGAAAAGCCCCGTTCATAACTGCGGATCCGACGTAAATCGGATCCGTGTAAGTCGGGGACTGCCCGTATATATATTTAGAGATTTGTGCATCTATCTGTTCGTGAGTCCATCCACCCCTTCTGCGAATCCGTTTGTTCAAGAACTCCTAAACGGTAAGAGCTAAGGCCACCAAATTTGGTATGCACCTGCTTCTTCTCCTACTTTAAAGCAAGGTCAGGATTTGGTAGTTCCAGGAAAATGGCATGTACCTGGAATGGGATTGTTTTCCATAACATGGAATGAGAGAGGGCTGATTGGAGGGACAGCAAGCACAAGGGATAGCTATACTACAGTGATCACCTGGGGACAGCCAGATCAGCAACAGAGTAACTAACTGGGGATGGGGCACTCAACTTGCCAGCCACCTGACCGGGCAAGTGGCGCCTGTGCCCCAAACAGAGTCGGCAGGGGAAGGAGGGGGAATCCTCCCATCACTACTTCCACAGGACAAAGAAGCATAGCCTCTCCCAGAGACATACACACATGAGGTCAGAGGAGATACCCCACCCCACCCCACAACAGGAGGCTGGGAACCCCCACAAGAGAGACACCAGGGCCAGGATCTGTCACCCAGAAGGCACCGAGGCCCACTGCATCTTCCTCTGACCATAGTTCCCACTAAGGTACATGCCTGCATGGCCACGCACAAAAAATTCTTCCTCCACCAACCTCCTTTGGAGAGCCGCACAGCAGCACTCACATGGCAAGCGACTGCCCCAGCAGGCCTACTGAGATGGTGAGGTGAGGGAGCAACTGGAGCAGGGGGCCAGGACCTGCCGCAGCCACGAGGCAGGGGAAAGGAGGCCTGCTCCAGCGGCTGGGGCTGCCATGTGGTGGAGGAGCTGGAGCCAGGAAGAGGACCTGTCACATGATGCTGGGGGTGCATCTGCTCCACTGGCCGGGAATGGGACCTGCAGCATGGCCGGGGGAGGGGAGGGGGGTTCTGCTTTGGCAGCTGGGAACATGTGTGTTAATAAATTGGGTGCTATAGCGGCACACATCCAAAACAGCGCACCTGACCTCAATATTGATGCACAAGCCAAAATTCACTCTGTTCATGGTGGAAAATCTTAAGAGGGAACACTGCTCCTACCAGAACCACCTTCACCTCTATGGGTGGCCCCAGTACCCCCCCAGTGCCCTGCTCTGATCCCTTACTCGCTGCTCTGATTCCTGCATCCACCCCTGCCCTAAGCCCCACCACGTATCCAAACCCAACCATGTGTCCCCCGACAACTCTCACCCCCTGCCCTCACTCTCACATCCCAAACCCCCTAACCTGAGCCCGCCTACCCCAAACCCGGTGTCCTGAGCTCCCCCACACACCTCCCAATCTTCTGCCTTGATTCCTGCACTCCCGACCCCCTGCCCTGAGCTCTCCTCCCCCCCCAAACACACACACAAACACCTCCCAATCTCCTGCCCTGATTCCTGCACTCCCCAACCTCTGCCCTGAGTCCCCACAAGAACCCAGGTAAATCCTCTAGTATAGCTACATTAGACACAATAAATCAGCCCTCACTAGATCAATTGCTGCCCATTTATCCAGCCTACAGCAAAGACATATCCTCTGTAATCTACTAGCTAAATAATAGCAGTAAAAAAACCTAGACATGAACACTTGCTTTTGACAGGCCTAACAATCTCAAGAAAAATTAATGAAGAAGAGTGCTAAAGATTGCATTGTATCAGTGTTTAAGACACTTCTTATTTGTATCAGTTACTGGACAATTACACTTTCAGAGAATCACAGAATTGTAGGACTGGAAAGAACTTCAAGAGATCTAATGAAGTCCAGTATCCTCTATGCACGGCTGGACTATGTATTATCTAGACCCAAGCATTACCTAAGTACTATGTTTAGGTATAATTGAACCTATCAGAAGTCTTCATGGCCTAATTGTTAGGCAACATTCATTGTGTGAGGATCAGAAATGCACAAACTACAGCATTATGAAGAGAACATCAAGCCTACAGCACTGAATGAAATTGTGAACTATCCGTGTGCGTGTTATTCCCTACGGCAGTGAACACACACACACTACCCAGCCCCCTGCTTGCGGTTGCAGCTCACGGCACAGGGTTGCGAGGGCGGTTCCGCTCTCTCACACGCACCGAGGGGGCGGGGGGCGCAGGGGCGGGGAGGCCCTGCGGTGAGGAGAGGCGAGCGGACCCGCCCCTCGCAGGGCTCAGGAACTCGAGCCCGGCCGCAATGAACAGGTGATGAACCCGGCGCCCCGCCCCGGAATCCGCAGGGCTCAGCGCCGCCAAGGAGGGCAGGGCCCGGCCCCACGAGGGGCGCCCCCCGCCCATCCCCGCCCGCCGGGGAACACGCCCCCCTCACCTACTTTTTGAACATCTTGGGGGCGCTGGGTGCCGGCCGCAGGCGGCGGGCGGGTCCCTGGGGGCCGCGCGGACGGAGGGGCTGAAGGCGGAACTGGCATCCACGGGCTCCCTAGGTTCTTCACACGCGGCTCCGGACCTTCCGTCCGCCTCAGCCGGAAGCTGGCCTACTTTACGGCATTGTCGCACGGCACTATCGCAAAAAAAAAAAAAAAAAAAAAAAGGCGCGTGACGAGCGGCCGGAGGGGGGTTGGGGCGCGCACTACAACTCCCGGCGGCCAACGCGCGGTACCCCCTCGCCGGCAGGTCTGCCGCCCCACGCCGGCCTGTGACGCAAATCTCCGATTCCCGCGCGGGGCCCGTCCCGCCTTCGCTCAGCCGGGCACAGAGCCCGAGCGTCCCCCTGGCTCTCCGCGTGCCGAGGCGCGACACAGGCCCTCGCGACACGCGCGTGCGCGTCGCAACCCCTGCAAGCCCCGCTCCCTCTGTCTGGCAAGCCCGCACCTTCATCGGGCTGGCTGTGGGGAACCCTGGTTACAGTGCTGGTCTATGGAGCTATACCTAGCCGTCTCATAGCGCTGGAAGGGACCAGTCCCCTGCCCTCACTGCAGGACCGAGAACCATCCCTGGCAGAGTTTGCCCCCGATTCCCTAAATAGCCCCCTTAAGGTTTGAGCTCGCAACTGTGGTTTTAGCAGGCCAATGCTCACACCAGTCAGCTATTCCTCCCCACTACTAAGGAGTTACTTCCTGAACTGCGTGGACTCAGGCTCTGCCACTTAGAGACTGAAAAGCACGTTTAAGAAGTCAACATGCCCCAATGCTATCTTCTAACTCAGATGGCAAAGGAGAGAAAGGACAAATTGGGGGGGGGGTACAGTGGAGGGGAAATGAGGCCATGGCACCAAAATCAGGGGTGGGCCACAGACTGCCTATTTCAGTCAACTGAAAGGCGGCGAGGGGGGGGGGGGGGGGAAAGAGGCAGACCGGGACAGTGCTTCCTGGTGCTCTCATTGTCTGTGGACAGTAATCCGTGGCCTAGGAGAGCTGTGATCACTGGATACCTGTCGAAGCACAGGTAAATATGGAGGTTGGGGCCCACCAGGAACTAAATCTGCAGGCTGGAATTTGCCCATCCCTGCTCTAAATCCTACTATGTGGCAAACAGGTTGGTAGTGCCAATATCTATACCATAAGACAAATACCCAAGTCCTCCATGCTTGTACTGAGATCCATGTTTCCTTAGGGAACATTCTACTACCTGCTGCACATGACAGCAAATTATGCCTTCTCTCTCCCATAGCTTCATGAGGATGAAGCTGAATGAATTGTAACTAAGAGTTTTCTGACTACTATGGGGCGGGGCGGGGGAGGGAGAGAGATTCAAAAGGAACTCACTTTCATTGAAGACTAACCCTTGGTGTGGTTTCTCAGAGAAGCAGTTCTTGAGAAATTCCAAAATAACAAGTCTGAATTATTTTCAAGTGAGAAATCTGTAAAACAATCTGATTCACTTCAAACTGGGAAAATTTAAAACACACACACTAAAATAGACCAGAGTCAGATATCATGCAGATTGGTTTGAGAAAAAAAGTTATTGGAGAAGGCCAACTTTTCCTGCAAAAAGGGCTCCATCAACACACGTACAAGAGGAGACTTGGGAGGGTGGCCTTGTAGTTGGTACCAAGTAGGCATGAAGGAAATTTCAGTTAAGTTCCTGGCTCTCTTGATGACTTAATAGACAATCATAGCCAAGTCACTTAGGCCTGTAGTAAGTTAAAGGCCTGTAACATAAAAACAGCAGGCCTGAAATCTAGTGAACAAGACTTTGGCTCAGTGAAACCGGAGGCAGGAAAGAGGCTTGGCTAAAGAAAAATAATATAAGCCAGGTCAAGCATAAAGAATGCCAAAAGGTACCAGGCACAGGCTGCAAACACATTCCAGAGAAGTTGTAACAGAATGCCTGGCTAAGAAACATCTTGGTACCAACCGCTTCCCCACAAATAAAGTGCATACCAACCTAGGTTCAGGACCAGGTCAAAGTTGACAGCATGACGGGTTGGCTACGTCTAGACTACATCCATTTTTCGTAAAAGAGATGTAAATTAGACGTATTGCAATTGCTAATGAAGCAGGAATTTAAATCTCCCCTGCTTCATTAGCATAAAAATGGCTGCCGCTTTTTTTTCGGCACAGAGCTTTGCCAGAAAAAAGCGCCAATCTAGACACTGATCTTGCGGAAAATAAAGCCTTTTACGAAAGATCCCTTATCCCTCTATGAAATTGCTCTGGCCCCGGCTGAAGCCTGTAAAATCCCTGGGTTTCATGGGAATGCCTTCTTCAGGATAAGCAGTGGAATGAAGCAGGGATACAACCCCAACACACAGAAATGTCAGCGCCCCTTATTGTCAAAGTAGTTCCTCAAAGCCTCCCTGATATTGATAAGCCATCTTACGGGCTCCTCCGACAGCATGATTGTCTGGCTGTTCAAACTGTGCATCTGGGTGCTGTCTCTCACTGTTCCACCCCCAGGCAAACACTTCACCCTAACTCTCATACAAATTATGTGAGCAACAGAATGCAGCCACCACCTTGGGGATATGATCCTCCAAAAAGTCCACTGAGACACCTCCATTTCCCTTTCAGTCTCCCACAGGCACATTCAGCAATGTGGCATCAGCTTAGCCTGTTGCTGAACCGCTTCTTACTACTGTCGAGGTGCCCCTTGTAAGGCTTTATGAGCCAGGTCTGTAAGGGGTAAGTTGGGGTTACCTAGGATCATTTCCACTTCCTCCACTAATTTTCTGTTATGGAAAGAAAGTCTCAGCCTGAGGCTTTCTGTACAGCCACTGTTCCTGAAAATGCATGCATCGTGCACTTCTCCAACCACCCCATATTTATATCTGTGAAATGCCTACAGTGATCCACAGGTGCCTGAAGCTTCATGAAGAAGTACCCTTCCGATTGATGTAGTCTGTGGCAGGCAGGGTGGCGCTATAATGGGAATACATGTGCCAATTGCCCCGCCAGTTTAGAAAGACCATTTCAGCAAAGTCAACCACTATTTATGTCATCCACATTTCTCAGACTCCCAGTCCTACACAGCAAAATATGATGTATTGCCCTGCACACTTGCATAAGTGCTGTCCTGACAGTAGACTTCTGTTACCTACAAGCTGTGTTCTTGGGGAACCAGGGTGTGGTGCTCATGGAGGACACCCACCTCACTCCAGCCCTCTGCTTGAACCAAAGACAAAGACAGAGGAAGACACACCTAAACCCTCTAGACAAGGGCGATAGGATTAAGTAAACACCCCTATACAACAGCATGGAAGACAGGAGAGGACAGACAGACATCTTTATTTGCATACAGAATGGAGAACAGCACTTCCCTGGTGGGAAATCTCTGCTCTAGATGCTAATGAACCCATGCTCAAACCCAAATCAGTAATTATCAAACCAATTTTAGCAATAGGCCCTCTATTGATATCCATTATATGATTTACAATATAAATCATCATGCTTCAGAACATAAGCCAACTTCTGCATGAGAGGTATTAGGAAAAGTCTTTCCCTGTGAGCAGGTTATTCCATAACTCTTCAATCTTTCTTTACACTTTCCTGAAAGCATCTGGCAATGACGGCTATCAGAAACTGGATACCGGATGGGTAGGAATACCGGTCTGATCAGGTATGACAATTCTTATATTTCTCTGATGCTAGGGTTGAGATTTCACAGTAAGATACATTGGACAGAGACCTTAAGTTCTCAAAAAGGAAGGCTTCTATTTTACATTTTTATGTAATTTTGTAAAATTAGCAGATAAATACATCCTAAATTGATCACAAACCTACTGCACTGTAAAGGGTCCACATTATTTTTCCTTGTTAATTACTGACATCTGACTACATCCTGATACATGAATTGAAATGTTGTCTTATGTACCACTATAAAAATTTTACTAGCTATTGCACAACAAAGCCTTCATTATGCTTTCAGAAGCTTGTTTGTTACTTGCAGCCTTAACACTACTTTCCTGGGTGTTATTCCCCACACTCAAAAAATAGTCCATCAAAAAGAAAGGAGAAGTAATTATTAACATTATTCAACACAGAGTATTTTGAAACTACAAAATAGTCTTAAAAATTAACAGAACAAAAGCTATCCTTCTCTACCCTCTGAATTCCAAATAAGGCCCCATGTATTGCAGGGTGGAAAAAGATCCGTTTCTTGAAGACTGAACACTGACACTGGTTAGGGAGTGTGTCACTGGAGGAGATCCTGGCACCAAAGGTAAGGAAAGTTAAAGAGCCATTTCTGAAGGTCGAGGTGGAGTGGAACAACAGTGGCCTCCTATGAAGATCCCAGCTGCTGGAAGGGGGAATGGGTTCTGGTGAAGACAGTTATGTTTTATATATTTGATTAGGACCAAATTATAACGTATCTGGTGATGGTTCTGATAACTGGATGTACAGTCACCACCATGGTAATTAGCACAAAGATCATAGATTAAATAAGTTACAATAGATTAATTTAAGTATCCATCAATATTTTATTGGGTCAGACTAGACATAAATGCTTTTGTTCTTTATACAGCTGATAGAAAAAGGAAAACATACAGATGAGCTCCAATCCTGCTCCTATAGAAGCCAATGGTAGATTTCTCATAGACTTCAGTGAAAACAGGATCAAACCCATTGAGTATGCAAACTGCTAGGTTATTTTTCTAGGCAAAGTGAACTGACCAACCTTGATACTGTACAATTTACTAGGGCCTAATGTTTAATAAAATTATAACTATGATACACAGTATAAAATGATACCTGCATAAAAAGCAACATTTATTCAAATGGTAAAATAAACATACTCATGGAGAAATGATAAATATATGAAATTCAGAGAGATTAAGGAATTCCAACATTATATAAATACTCAAGTATATAAATAAGTAATTTAAAAAGCAATTATTTGTAGTCTCATTTGAAAAAAATAATTAGGGACCTCATTCAATACAAATAGTCTTGTTATTCTCTCACTGGAGTATAAACAAGGGGGAAATTTGACACTAACTATTCCAAGAGGATTTTCTTTGAGCTTTGTGGAAGACATTTATTTTCTGTAATACAGCTACATCTTAGTAAGCATAGCCTTGCTAGATATGGTTACCCTTTTTTAGAGGGCTACAGTTAAGAAATTACTGTATTCACACAATATGCAAATAGCATGAAGAACAGGCCAAATGTTGCCCCCAATAACACAGCCATAAACCTGGAATGATTTCAGTGTACCTAAATATATAACCAGTAAAACTGAGAGCATAATTTGGCCACAGGGATCACACAAAAGGCTTCCACCAGGAAACTAGTATCTCCCGTCTTCTGATAAGATGAACTCTTTCTGTCTCACTGGGTTCCAAAACAGGATATCCACCACCTCTGTTTTTCAGTTCTCCCAGGTTCTTTTCTGCATATGAGTGTCTTTGGAGGCACATCTGCAAACCAAGACTTCAAGGCTACTTTAATTTTTGCATGATTGGAATGTTTGCATATAGACTGAATAAATTCCAAAGCATTTATAATGAAGTTTTGTAATGCAACTGTTCATCATTATTAATCTCACCAAGATTTACACGGAAGCCAGGGCACTCCCTGTTTCTTAGCTTGCATAACACCTTAATTAGCAGTGGCATTTCTACACTGAGTACCTCATGCAAGCTACTTTGCACTCTCAACTCCAAATGAAATCACCTAGCAGGTTCTAAATAGGGATGTGAAAGGTTAACTAGTTAAAGTGTGGGCTAGAGCAGCTCCCCACTTGCCATGGCAGCCCCATCCACAGTGGGCCCAGGCACCTGCAGGCAGGGGCTACTCCAGCCTGTCCAGAGCAGCCACTGTCTGCAGCAGGGGAGGAGAGGACAGTCAGGATGTTAAGAGGCAGGTAATTGTATTGACTACACAATTAGTCTATAGGGGAAGGTGCTCAGTCCCAGATCACGCCAGATGTAAGAGCTACTTCCAATGCAGCTTTGCAGTTTAAATGTAGTAAGAGCTGGGTGTGCAGGCAGCCCAGCTCAGTCCCAACTTGAGCCGGGTCCAGGACCTACCACAGCTATGGCTCTGCATTTTAAATATAGTCAGAGCCAGGTGTACATTTTACTACAGGTTGAACCTCTCTAATCCAGAACTCTCTCATCCAGAAACATCTGTTGTCCAGAATGATTTTAGTTAGCTGGATGTCCACCTTTCATGGATGTGGCCAAGTTTCCCACAGTCCAATAAAGTTTGTTTACAGCCACCAGTCCTAGCTCTCAGTGGAAGTGTTGGTAATGCTGCTAGACAATACTGACTTCCTGTAGTACAGAAAATCCTCTCGTTCAGAACTGGTCAAGTCCCAAGGGTGCCAAACTGGAGAGGCTCAATCTGTACATTTAAAATGCAGAGCTGCAGCAAGGGTAGGTCCCAGACCCACTACAAACTGGGACTGAGCCAAGCTTACTCAGTCTTCACATCGGGTCCAGCAGCCACCCCCAACCCTCTACCCCTTGCAGACAGGGACTGCTGCTGGAGCAGCCTCTGCTCACTGCGAGCCTGAGCCCACTGCGGCCAGCCTCTCCTTCCCCCCACTACACACACACTGCTGTACCTGATAGAGGCAGCCACACAGGGGAGGGGAAGGCTTCACCAGAGAGACGGTGCTGGGGGAACGGACTTTTAAATCAGCTCCTCCCAGCAATGGTTCCTGCTTCCCCCCCTTGATGCCCCTCATACAGAGGCTGCAAGGGGCAGGAGGGAATGCAAGTAGTCAGCCTAGGCTTATCGGGTAGTCAAGTATTTGACTGCTCACTTACATCCCTAGAGGAGAAGCAGCACTGGGGTAGCAAGACTGCTCCACCCCAACTGGGCTGGGGCACCCCTCCTCCCTTTACTCAGTTAACCAGTTAAACAATTTGTTTAATCAGTTAACCAATGAAATAGCATTTTACATCCCTAGTTCTAAGTATACAGCATTTAAAATTCTCAAATAGCTTCGGAGACATGAAGAAGCAGACAGGGAAGAGCAAACTGATAAAGACTAGCTAAACTAACTAGGCTAAAAAGTAAGTAATAAAAGCAACACTGTTATATTTTACCTTTCTTATTACACTATTAGTAACCACATAATTGCACACTTATTCTATTACACATCGGCTCAAAAGCAATTTCCAAAATATCTTGCATGTGGAAAAAATGCAAGGTTTTAAGTCTGAGCTCTTTATTTCTAGTATTCAGACAAAAAAAGATTTCCAGCAAAACTCGGTAAAATTTCTTCCAGATCTCTGTAAACCATGCTTTCTGTCAAGAAACGTTAGTGTTATCTTTTTTTAGCATAACATAGCTGCCAGCAGTCTTTCTGAGGACCTCTTCTGTCAAAAAAAACAAACAAACAAACAGGTGTGAGCTACTATGAGGAATTCTTTGAGACTTTCTGCAACAGCAGTGTCTGATAGCACCCACAAATATCTCTCAGTCCTTAGTGACTCACAACAGTACATTCAGTGGACTATTTTTTATATTTTTTCTGATTATGAAAACATACCACTACCAAAAAAGGATGTTCTGAAAGGGATCTAATTATCTCCCTCTCAATGCCAATGGTTCTAACTCTAAAACCCAACAAAAGCCAAACTTATTTTGATTACAAAGCTTTGTGAAAATTTGCATTAGGCTAAATTTTAGCAGAGTTATAATGATATTAGTGGTGATAATTGGGGAAGCTATCTTTGTAATGGGGTAAGATAATTTAAGTCTTTATTCAAACTTAGGCGTAAAGTGTTGAATTTAAGCATGAATGATAGTTCAGAGGACTATACTTGAAAGAGAATCCTCTGAACTGTCATTCATGCTTAAATTCATGCTTAAAGATAACTTCCCCAATTATCACCTCTAATATCATTAGCTCACAGACATTTACCTCCCCGCCCCCATTCCCCTTCTGTTCTGAAATTTGATTTGTCCTTTTCATATGTGTTCATTTTTTTAAATTGTATCCTTTGGTATATAAGGTTGTGACAATTTTCTTCCGCTATTTGATCTGAAGAAGTGGGTCTGGCCCACGAAAGCTCATCACCTAATAAACCATCTTGTTAGTCTTTAAAGAGCTACATAGTCCTGTTTAATATTGTCAGAGCATCCTCAGACAGAAGGCACCAGGGAAGCCCAAGTATTGCAGAATATTTCCCCAGCTGTCAAGTAGATAGCTTACAGTATGCCTTCATAGGCAGGGCAAGGGTTACAATGCACTTACATTATCTTGGCTTCAGGGGTAGCAGAGTTAGTCTGTACAGAATAAACTTTAAAATCATCAAATGGTCTGGTAGCACTTTATAGACTAACAAAACATGTAGATGGCATCATGAGCTTTCGTGGGCACAGCCCACTTCTTCAGATGATCTTGACTGTGAGTTTTTGCAGTAAGGCAACCATTCAGGGTTTGGGTCAAACCCCACCCCCAGACATTTCTACAAACCCCTAAGAGGGGCGGTAGGAAGGCAACCCAGTCTGCAGCTGAGGGCCACAAACAGCTGAGGAAGAGTGGGTGGCGGGCGAGGTTCTGAGACCTGCCCAGGGCAGCAGGTCAGACCCGATGATCAAGGCGGTGCTGTCCGACTCGGGGGAACAGGCCCGTCTGCCTGAAAGGCTCAGACCGGGGCGCAGGCAGCAGGGCGAGGGAGGCAGGGCCGTGGGACTATGGGCATCCCCCCGGCCAGGAGAGGCAGGTCCCAAGATTGCCCGGCCCCAGGGCGGGAGCGGCTGCAGCCCGCGAGCTAAGTGGGCGGGGAGGCGTCCCCACCCCACGGGGCCGGCTCTGCCAGCGGCTAAGGGGGAGGGAGCAGTTCTATGGAGCCGCGCCAGGGGGCGCCCCCGCCCACTGAGCGAGCGTGACAGAAGCCGGGCCCAAGCCGCCCCATCCCTGATCTGGGCAGCGGGCGGAGCCCAAGCACCACGGGGGCCTGCGCTTACCTCACTCGACAAGGCGGAGGTACGGCAGCCGACAAGGATCAAACCAACCCCGTCCACGGTGGGGTGGGCGGGCACGGGATCCCACAGGGAGCCAACCCAGCCCCTCCCCCTCCTGCTGCCACGCGGAGTCGGGCTGTAACCACGCCTCCTGCCGTCCGACGTACCCCACGCTCCGGAGCGCGAGGGGATAACGACCCGTTCCGTCACCCGGCGCGAGCAGCCGGCACCATGATCACTTCCGGTAGGTCAGAGGGTAGCGGAAGGGGTGCTAAAAGGTGGCAGGTTAAACTAGCCAGCGAGCGGGGAGAAGGCCCCGCAGGGAGACTGTTCCCCGCCCCGTTCTCCGGTCTGTCGGTGACGAGAGACCCTCCCCCACTCTCCGGCTTCCACTGCTCTGGGGGCCTCAGCCGAGTTTCCGGGCGGTTGCCTCCCACAATGCCTGGCGGCCGGATGTGCCGCCATCTTTAGGCTCCCTCTCTCCCTTGTATTGACAATAACAAGCCCCGATCCGTCCCGGGCCGTTCCCCCCTCCCGGGAGGGAGAGAGAAGGAGGGAGAGAGGGGGAGACGAGAGAGCGAGAGCGAGGGAACTCAGGCGAGAGGAGAGGGGAAAGCGAGCGAGGGGGTGGGGGCTGAGGAGAAGAGGAAGGAAGGAAACGGGGAAGGGAGGAGGTGGAGAAAGGGGTCTAAAGACCAGAGGGAGCGAGAGATACTCACTCAGCCGCCCCTTTTGTTTCTTCTTGGAGAAAGCGGGCAGGAGCAAAAGAAGGAGAGAGGAGTTGAGAGACTCCAGTGGGAACAGAAAAGGTAGAACCCGGGTATAGAGAGGACTGGGAGAGGCTATAGGGTGGAGAGAAGAAGAAGGAAGAGAAGCTGCTGGGAAGCATAGAAGCAAGAGAGGCATGAGAAACTGCTGAGAAGAAACAAAGGAGCAGTGAAGAGAGGAAATAAGTCATTCTGTTGTGAGAAGAAAGTGAAGGAGGAGGGAACTGAAAGACTGTCCTGGCAGAAAGGAGGAGTTAAGAGACTCCTCTGAGAGAAAACAAACCAGAGACTGACTAACTCTCTCTCTCTCTCTGTCTCACACCAAAAGAATTTGATGCCCCTCAGGCAGTTCACCTCTGTGTGTTCATGTTTCCCACAGGTTTCTCTTCCCCCAACCCCCCACCAGCAGCTCAGGAGGTCAGACCTACCACTGATGGTAATAGCAGCAGCAGCTCCTCTTCCTCCTGCAAGAAGAGAAAGTTAAACAACAGCAGCAACAACTCTGAAAAAGAAGAGTTTGATTCCATTTCCTCCTGCTCCTCTTCTCCTTCTAAAAACTCATCATCTTCCTCTATCATCACCGCCTCTTCTGGTGGCCCCTCATCCAACCATCACCTGCAGAAGAAGCTGCGCTTTGAGGACTCCCTGGATTTTATTGGACTCGATGTGAAGATGGCAGAAGAGTCTTCCTCATCCTCTTCTCCTGCTGCCTCTTCTCAGCAGCAGCACCAGCAACAATTCAAAAATAAAAGCCTTTTGATTTCTTCTGTGGCTGTGGGGCATCATGCAAATGGCTTGACCAAAGCTGCCTCCTCCACGGTCTCCAGTTTCGCCAACAGTAAACCTGGCTCTGCCAAGAAGTTAGTGATCAAGAACTTTAAAGGTAACAACAAACCATAATTTGATGAGTTGATACTCGATTATGTGTAATTTCAACATGACAAGCGATCTAGTTAGCTTGTAAATAGGATTTACTGGAAATACTCTTCTCTGGTAAATACCTACATGTGAATGTAAAAGGGAAAACTTGACAAATCTTGTACGCACTTGGAGGCAGACACCATAGTTTGGGATTACTTTTAAGGCAATTTTCACTGTTTCTTGAGAGGAAGAATTTGAGACGTTGTACTCCTGTTTTTTGCTTTTAAGTCACCCTTATTTCAAATGATAACGTTTGCTTATTCCTGAGGTAAAAATTTTGACTGAAAAAATACATAGGTTAGTCCAGGTTGTTTGACAGGTCTCTGCAAAAGATAATGGTATAGGCACAGCACTTCTCATTTTGTCCATCACTGTCTGGTCTGTGCTTATTTTAATTCTTTTTAAATTAACTTACATGTTTAGGTGATTACTAAGATTTTTATGATGCACATGACAAAGTGGGTCTTTGCCCACGAAAGCTTATGCTCCAGTACATCTGTTAGTCCTGTGGCACCTTATAGACTCCTTGTCGCTTTTGCAGATACAGACTAACATGGCTACCCCTCTGAT
The DNA here is from genome assembly GCF_052426305.1 of Pelodiscus sinensis. NCBI lineage: Eukaryota > Metazoa > Chordata > Testudines > Trionychidae > Pelodiscus > Pelodiscus sinensis. The sequence continues at coordinate 15,767,970 of NC_143064.1, read as the reverse complement.
ACTTGAGATTTTTATGATTGAGTTCTTCCTTTCTCTAGGCCTGTTAATGGATTGGCATACTTTTTTTTTTTCTTCTCCTTGTTGCTCCACTTCCACCCTCTCACCAGTAGGATTTGTGCTGCTCTTGTTACTTGAGTTTCGGAGTGCTATGTGAGGCCAGACAAAATTATGGCAAAGCTGATTGCTGCAAAGCTTAAGATGATGTGATGTGGCATGTGAGCTATTTTAGCAAGTAGCTGCATTATGAGCCGCTATAGGAGCAGACAAGGAATGCGCATAGCTTTCAGTGAGCCGTCTGTCTGTGTACAGATGTGGTCTCCTCACCTCAAAAAAGATATTTTGGCCTTGGAAAGGATTCAGAAAAGGGCAACTAAAATGATTAGGGGTTTGGAACGGGTCCCATATGAGGAGAGGCTAAAGAGACTGGGACTTTTCAGTTTAGAAAAGAGGAGACTGAGGGGGGGATATGATAGAGGTCTATAAAATCATGAGTGGTGTGGAGAGGGCTGATAAAGAAAAGTTATTTATTAGTTCCCATGATAGAAGAACTAGAGGACACCAAATGAAATTAATGGGTAGCAGGTTTAAAACTAATAAAAGGACGTTCTTCTTCACACAGCGTGTTGTCAACCTGTGGAACTCTTTGCCAGAGGAAGCTGTGAAGGCTAGGACTATAATAGAGTTTAAAGAGAAGCTGGATAAATTCATGGAGGTTAGGTCCATAAAAGGCTATTAGCCAGGAGATAAAATGGTGTCCTTGGCCTCTGTTTGTCAGAGGCTGGAGAGGGATGGCAGGAGACAAATCGCTTGATCATTGTCTTCGGTCCACCCTCTCTGGGGCACCTGGTGCTGGCCACTGTCGGTAGACAGGATACTGAGGTAGATGGACCTTTGGTCTGACCCAGTACGGCCGTTCTTATGTACAAAATCCAAGGTTCATGCAGTTTTCCATCTTTCTTCTCTTGGACCACCACATGCTAATCTGACAATATATTTCCCTGCCCCTCTTCTCTTCACTTTGAGCAAACAGTGGTTTATATAACATTTTCTTCCCAAAGGATACTGAACTACTTCATGTGCTTTAAAGACATATAAGAGTAGAGGAATTTATTGCCTTAATCAGGACAGTAAATTTGTCATGCATCTATATCTAGTGCTAATTTAGAATATTCAAATTAGATTATAACTTTGCTTCTGGTATTCCTGATACTACTTACAAAACTTCTTCCTTCCTGCGTCAGAATGCACTATCCACATTTAGTTTGACTCCGTTCTGGAATTTTAGGATCGTGGTACATGATAGAACTGAAATCTAGTCTTCGTTTATGGCTTCTCTAACAGCTTGTAGGTGAATGGCATATGTGCAGTAGCTTTACACAACTTTTGTAATGTTGGTTAAAATTGTAGATTACACATTCTTGTGAGCACCTGTTGCATATTATGAATTGTGTTGGCTGACACTTCAAATATTTATCAGCTCTGTGACTGCTATTAATTTAGTCAGTATTAAATGACAGGTTGAAAACATTTTTTTAAATTATAACCCTATCTGTGTTACTATTAGCACCTTATTAAAATTATAAAAAGTTTTTAAAACTGTAATTTCACGTGTTTTTTTTTTTAATTCATTTAACTTTGATGATAACAGGAGGCTAATTACATTTCTACTTAGTGCATGAGAACCTAAATAGGAAATGTATATTTAAAACAAAATGCCATCTTATTTTGACTCCCTCCCCCCAAAAAATGACAGTAAATTTTTCTGTTTTAATTTTGTTTAAAAAATGGATTTACAAAACCTAAACTGTGGGCCAAACTTTATCTGAAAGTGTATGCATCTTTCTCCTTAAACTCCTCCCACCCCTGGAACCTGTAGACCTGCATTGGTTCAAACCGGAAGGTTTTCTTTGCAAACAGAAGTCTATAATCATTTTTCCTGTGTAAGTATAGCTTAAATCTGCATACATTGATGGGACGAGTCTCCTTCACCAGTTTCCCACTTGGGACCTAAAACACATCTCTACAAGGGCCAAGGAAGTGTAGTACATACTAATAATTAAAAATGTATATGATATGTATAGTTCTCTGTCTTGGAACGTGTGTTATACATAAAAGGCTGTCTTCATCTTACTGATGCACAATGATAAATCCATATGTCACTTTCTAATTATTTTCACTGTGCTGTTAGCTTGATAAAAATCAGTATTAATGAAAGTATAGACTGACAATATTTTTTCACTTGAACTATTAAGACCTAGGCATTGCAGAGTTTATGGACCAGTGATGGTATCTGTGCTACAAGCGCTGTGACGTGCAGGCACAACAGAGTGACTTAAACACTGTGAATCAAGTTGAAACTTAGAATTTCATTGCTCTACCCAATAGTGAAAGCAGAATCTGATTTATACCTAAAGATATTTTTTTCATATATGTTTAGTGGAAGCTAGGGATGTAAAAGTAGTAGGCTGCCTGATCAGCTTAGTAGTTCAGTCAAATGAACTACTCGCATTTCCCCTTCCCATCCACCCTCCCTCACCTCTTCCCCCCTCCCCCCATTGCTGCCACTATCTCAGAGGCAGCAAGGCGGAGGGGAGACAGGAGCTGATGCTGAGGGGAGCCAACTTAAAAGCCACAGCACTGTCTCTGTGGTGCCGCTTCTCTCCCCCACCTCGGCCATGCACTGCTGCCTCCATCAGAGGCAGCAGTGCAGGTGGGCCAGGGGAGGCTGCTCAGGCCAGCTCATGCTGGGTCCAGGAGCTACCCCACTGTGGCTCTGCAATTTAAATGTAGTAGGAGCCGGGCTGCCTGTGAGCCTGGCTCTTACTACTTTTGAACTGCCGAGCCACAGTGGGGTAGCTCCTTCTGAGCGCCTTATTGAGTAATAGTATAGTCTATACACATTGTACCCACCTCTTAACATCCTTAGTGGAATGTTTATTTGCGAATTTGTCATCTTTACATTATAAAACAACTAGAATTTTCTGTTTTCCTTAAAAAGGATCTCAAGTATTATTTTTATCTCCTAGATAAGCCTAAATTGCCTGAAAACTACACAGATGAAACTTGGCAAAAACTGAAAGAAGCTGTGGAAGCTATCCAGAATAGTACTTCAATTAAGTACAATTTAGAAGAGCTCTATCAGGTAGGTGGGCCTGGTCTCTGTTTAAAGCCCTTCATTCTAAATAACATCTGAACATGCTCTGTTCATTTTTCACATATTAAACTTATTTGTGATTTTAAAAATAGAAAGGAAATATGACATTTTGGAGCTGCTTTTCCAGAGAGCAAACTGTTTACTTAGAACAGTTTCTCAAAATGAATTTAAAAATCCACAAGAGAGGATTTTCAGAAGCTAAAGTTGAACTGAGAACTTTTTTGCCTGCCAAGAGCATAATCTAAGGTGTAGTTTCCCTTGCAACAGTTAACATTAATTAAATAAGGCAAGAAGCTGTATTCCCTTTGCTACTGTTTTTGAGTTTGTGCTGTGTAGCTGCTCAAGGAGAAACATGAACTTTTAAAATGTTTGGTGTTTAGATAAGAAACGGACAATTTGGATTAAAATGTAATCAATTTGTGTCTGTCTAAACGCAATCTATTCATAATTTGGAATCATGAACAACCATTTTTAATTTAAAAAATCGTTTAACTTTTTAAGTAGATATAAAATGCCACCATAGTTTCTCATTAAAATCATATTCACCTGGTTGTCATTGCTAGCCATTAGAATTATGTATATTTACCTGTGAAAATATTTTAAACTCCTTTTTTTTTTCTTATGCCTCAGTAATGATTATTTTGCCCTGATTTATTTTATTTTAAGAATGCTGTCAGGTCTAAACTGAGTAGTAGGCCTTTTTAAGCTCTTCACTGTTTATATAATTACATTTCTACTTCTTCATGTGTGGTTACATTCCTCAAACTGTTTAGGAAATCACAGTTACTTTGGCTAAACTTAGGGGAGTTTATACCACTTAGTGCTGCACCTAGTTGTAAATAAGTACACCTATTCTCCTCGAGCTTTTATCATTTAAAAAGGCTTTTATGTTTTTTTCAGGTGAATTTTGAATGTGGTTTTGGCTATAGTAAATATGTAATGGCATTCTGTATTGAGGTCTTATTGAAGTTGAATTGCCTGAACACGTACTGACCCTTTTTTTTTTTTTTTTTTTTTTGTCCCAATGTTTTACTGCCCGGTGCATATATTACATATACTTCAGATTCTTGTTTTGGACTTTTAGTCAAAAACAGAGAGGTTTTGAAATTTCACTTTTGGCATATACATGGTTCCACAGTAAAGCGTGTCTTGTTTGCAGCATTTGAAGGAATTGATGGCAAATTAGATACAAAAGCAGTTGTTGATTTCCAAGTATTTAAACTGTGTACAAATGAGGTTTGTACCATATTGAATAATGAACTGCAAATACGCCTTTAAGAAAAATACAACCTATCATAAGAATGTAATGGTGTAGTCGATTAACCGATAAGCAGAAGCCATGCATTTCTCTCTCTTCCCCCCCCCCCCCCCCCCCCTCCCCTAGCCAGTACATTTTTTAGCAGGCTAGCCAGCAGCCTGCCTCACCCCTGACTTGTGATGTGTCCGGGACCTACCCTGCTGCAGCTCTTCATGCAAAGTTTATTAGGAGCCCCACGGGCAGGCAGCCAAGCTCATTTTCATTTTCAGGTCCAGGAGTTCAGACGTCCCCTAGACAGGGGCTGCTGCCATCTCGTGCTGCTGTCTCTTTATCAGAGGCAGCAGCATTGCGGACTGGCTGCCTGTCGCCCAAGGGGAGCTTGGCTTCTCAGGAGTGAGGCCGGAGCACACTGGCTGCACACTGCCAGAGACTTGGCACATCAATTAACCAATATTTAACATCCTTGATCTACCACTCAAAGGACAAACTAATCAGTTAACTAGTAGAGATGGCCTTTATCTACAAAGTCTTACTGAGAATCTTGACATTACTTTAAAGTAATAAATGAAGTTAGCCTCTTAGAGGTTAGAAACAGACCAGGTTTCACTATGCTTTATGCTCATGGAGAGTGAGTCACAACTACTTTGCGAATTGTGACTTTGAATATCCTGGTATGTGTTGAAAATCTCAACTATAATGTTATAATTATTTAAATATATTTAAGTGAATAGAAATATTATGATTGTACTCTTAAGTTGAATCTAAAAATAAATGTCGTATTTTAAAAATAGTAATAGCTATTGCTAGTATTTAAAATGCTAAATAAGCCAGTGCTGCATGTGAACAGCTGCTTGGTAAATGGATCCGATTCCAAATATGCTTTGGCAGACGTTATTATCCAAGCAGAGACGGGAATGGCCAAAAAGAAGCCTATGGAAGTTCCTTCCCACAGTTTTCAAAAGGATGTGTTCAGATTCAGATTTTGTTTTTTAACAGAGTTAAGCTTCTTGGTTTTAGTTTGACATATCTGTGTGCCAGTAAAATCCCACTGAGTGAACATTTTTTTTTTTTTTTAAGCCTTTAATTTTTTAGACTACTAGCCATTAGGGCTGTGTTAGTTCATCTACTTCTGAAGTTGAAGTTGAGGAAGAGTGTACAGAGATAAGCAGCTAAATAATCCTGGAGAACTCAAAGCTTTATACAAACACTTATTTGCTGGAATAATTTTCTTAAGTACATCAATACTAAAAAGTAGAGGCCTAGACTTTGGCAGTAATTACCTGTTTAAAAAGTTGATTTTATTTGTAATCGGACATTTTAAACATTTCTCCAAGTGCCTATTGCTAGGGCCTGAGACCTGATCTCTCTCTCTCTCACCCCACACACACCTTATTATCCCACAAAACAAATGTAAACTAACCCATTGAATATCATGATGAGGAGGCTTCTTGGTCCCATGTCCTGAGTATGGCTAATACATTTGGTAGTGTGGAATCCCCAAGCAGGGCCTTAATACTGAATAACCCACTGCTGTGAATCACAAGTAGGAACATCTGAAGTCACAGACATCTTTTCAGTATAGTGTAGCTATTTGCAGCATTAGCAATAACAAAATGTCTTGTATACAATAATTTTAAATATTGATTTATTATAATGTTGCAATAGCAGTTGTACAGTATATATGGAGATACTTCCATTTAAAAAAAACCCACTGTTTTCACATGCTTGGCAATTCCCTCTACCTGTGTATTTTAAAAAAACATTGTGTGTGGTTTTTCTTAAAATTTCGTACTTGGTGTGGAATTTCTCCATTAAAATGCATGTATTTTGTAATTGACATCTGGGGTCAAAACAAAATATTTGAAAATCCTATTTGACACAAGCGAGTTGTGACTTTTTCCAAATATGTATAACTGTATGGAACTCCAAATATACAGGTGCTCATGCAGGGTTGGATTAAGAAAGGGGCTTTAGGGTCTGTAGCCCAGGGTACTAGGCTAAGGGGACCGCTTCAGAAGATCTCCAGGCTACCAAAAGTGCAGATTTTTCTGCAGAGTCCACTTAGCCTAAGGCCTTGGGCCACCAACACTAAAGCCTCTGTGTTCCAGCTCTACCTGGCCATGGGGTTGGAGGCCATAGCTCTGTGCACTGCTGTCCCCCACATGTTACAAACAGGGCTGGAGTTGCAAGTGCTGGGAAGCTCCATCGATGCACTTCCCTTGCCTGCAGCTCCCATTGGCCAGTACGAGGCAGCACGCAGAGCCAACTACTCTCTCTCTCTTCCCCTGTCTGGGGCTTGCACCAGCAAATGGGAGTTGCCCCCTCCTGCAGCCTAACTCCCTCCCCATCCCTACACTCCAGCCTCCAGCCCTGAGCCCCCTTCCCAGCACTCACAGCTCTAGACTAAACCCTTTTGCCCCAGTCTGAAGCCCCCCGCTGTACCCCAGACACCTCATCCCTGGCTCCTTTCCAGAGCCCTCACCCTTCCCATGCTCAACCCTGCATCAGCCTATAGCCACCTCATGCATTCTCTGAACACTCATTTTTGGCCCCACCTTGGAGCTTAGGAGGCTTCCGAAAAACTGACAGCCCTTGATCCGCACAGGAGTTAATCCAGCTCCGCATGCGTGCATATGTCATATATTAAAAATTTCACTTATTACACATTGAAATAAATGCACATGGTTTGAAATCCATCCATTCATAATGGACCTAGAGAAAGTCCTCCAAAGTGCGTAAGTCCCTGCGCTGATGCAGTATGGGAAACAGAGTCGCTATGCAGTGGGTATGTATGCAGCCCCTGTTTTCAAAAGTCAGGGGGTACAGAATTCTGGAACGTTTCAAAAGAGGCTGCCTAGGAGGGACAAAGCGGAGATGGATCAGATGCAAATGGATTGGCCAGAAACCATTTTGCCAATGGAGTACAGAGGGCTAGACACTGTTAGCTGTGCTTATTAACTAAAAGATTGAGGACAGATAGGGTTACGTCTCAGAGGGGTAGCCATGTTAGTCTGTATCTGCGCAAAAAAAAAAAAGTACTGTAGCACCTTAGAGTCTAACAGGTTTATTAGGGCATATGCTTTCATGGATAAAGCCCACTTCATCAAATGAATTGGAGTGGAAATTACAGTGGCAGGTATGTGTGTGTAATATATATAACCTCTCCTCTCCCCCCCAAAAAAAGGAAATTATCAAGTGGAGGACCAGTGTTAATGAGGTCAGTTAAGTCAGGGTGGATGTTGTGTACCTGGCTTGAGGGTGGTGTTCCATCTTTACATATCCAGTTGTCATTTCTCCCAATCTCAAAGCCCATGTGGATGAAAGAGGGGTTACATTTTGTATCCTGTGTTTACTTGAAAGTTTGATCTGGCTTTTTTCCACTTGTTAAAGATCTGTAAGTTAGAAGCTGATAACATAGGCTATAGACGCATGAGAGAATGAGGGGGAAACTTATGTGCCATCTGAACAAAGAACTGTACAGTGTTTTCCTGTTAAATCAGTAATTTTCAGCCTGTGGTTCACAGATTATGCCTAAGATTTCCAAAGGAGTCCTCTCCTCCATTCAATTTCTGTTAAGGTCAGCAAAGGAAATATGGTTGAAAATCATTGTTTTTTAAAAATTATATTGATGTAACTTAAAACCGAGAATTTAAGCTCTCAAATATCAGAAAATTCAGTTGTGACTTTCCCAGCAGCTTATGCTTATGTAGCACGTTGTATGATACTTTTATTCATGAAAACAATGTATATTGAAAATACTATGAACTCTAACTCAGTCAGTCTGCATCCCATATATTCCGAGTTAACTGTTAGTTTCTGACACAAGAAGTTCGCACTATTTTTTTATTCCTTGTTCTCCCTTTAGAGTTAATATAATTATGGGTGAGTGAGCAGCATTCATTTCACAGAAATGCTAACTTCAGACTGTGGAGTCTTTACTGCTGGTGCTTGATGCAGAAGCTAGAAAGAACCGGGCTTAGCTGTCAGATCCCATGCTGAGTTAGTGGCACTGGCAGAATGCATTTTTACTTTGAACTGAGTAAATGCAGTCTGAAAATCACAGAGACGATGCATGTGGAACTAAAGATTAGCTACCCACATATTCTGATACCCATATATTCTGGTACAAAAAACCTTAGTTAACCTAACTGTTACAGTTGTTTGTGTGCATTCAGTATAAATACAATCAATAAAAGGAAAGCACCAAGGAAGGGGCCATCCACATAATAAGCAGGGTCACTTCACAATGCTATTATTCCTACTGACTTTACCTTAACTGCCTTTTACTTTCCACTTAAACATTGAGGATACATGCATCTGGTTTTTTTTTTTTTTCTAATTCACACCCAAATGGTCATAGTTAACAATGCCCTCAGATAGCTTAAGATAGTGATTCCCAACCTCTGACTGCCGGGCCACAGTGGCTCCAGAGACCAGGGCTGAGGTACACCACTCTCGCTGCAGCTGTTGGGAGAAGCGTGCTGCCCTGCTTGTCAGCTAACCGGTGCCACGCAGGGAAGTGCTCTTCCGTGGTCAGGAGAAGACCCCACCCCTACCTGGCACCGGTTGGTCAAGAGGCGGGGAAGGACATGTATCTCCCAACAGCTGTGGCTGGAGGAGAGACACTGGGCAGTGTACCCCAGCGCTGGCTCCCAGAGCTGCCACTACGTGGGTACCAGCGAAGGGCTAGGTGAGTGGGCAGGGCTAGTGCTGGGAGGCTCTGGAAGTTGAGCTAATAGTGGAGGGGAGTTATGGGTTAGGGCTGGCACTGGGGTCCTCTGAGGGCGGGATGCTGGAACGGAGGGGGGGGGAGGGAGAGGTTGAGTGCAGGAGATTCTGTGGCTGGTGCTAGGGATAGTGGAGGAGTTGGGGATTTTGAGGTTAGGCCTGGCACTGGGGGCTTGGCTTTTGGTGGACTGGAAACATTTTATTTGTATAATCATCATTTGCATAATTAGTATTCAGATATGCAAATAACATGTTACTGATCTGCCAGATGTTTTTGAATGGGTTTGCCAGTTGCTGGTATCGAAAAGGCTGGGAACCACTGGCTTCAGATATATATACTGAGAGAGTATAGAATACAGAGCACTACCAAAAAAGTCCAAGTCATAATTAAGCTTGTGTGACCTGGCGACATGTGGCAGAGTTTAGAGGGAACTTGGGGTGGGTGTGAAAGGGTGAACACTCGCGAATGTGCTTTCTTGCACTTCCCTGTCTCTCTCAGTGGAAGTACAAATGGCTTAGTAAGATCAGTAGCTCATAAAATAAATCCTGAAGTGTCTGTACTTCAAAATAATAAAACCCAAAAATTGCTGGAAAATTGATCCCCTGTAGGGACAAATCATACACTTCTCACTTAGGCAATTAAGGTATGTCTACATTGCAGTTAAGCACGTGCAGCCAGGATGGGTCAGCTGACTCGGGTTCACAGGGTTCTGGCTGCAGGGTTGTAAAACTGATGCACAGACATATATTAGGCTCAGGCTGGGGTCCCTGAGCAGGGAGGATCCCAGACTCTACCATAAGCCTGAACATCCACACAGCAGTCTCTAGCCCTGCTGCCCAAGCCTTGTGAACCTGAGTCAAGTAACCCAGATCAACTGCAGCTGTGCCACAGATCTTATTCCAACACAAACATAGTCTGAGTCCCATGAAGTCTGTAGATCCATGGATTGTGAACTATTTAGGAGCAAGCCCTTTTTGTCTCGTTATAGCTGTAATGTCATTTATACATCTACTGTGCTCTAAGCAGCAGTATGTTATGTAAAGTTCAAGAGTGGGCGAATCTTGCTCAAGGATCAAAAACTTGTCGTGCTATTTTTTTATGGAAGGGATAAATCCATCTTACTATATCTGTTTCATTATTTATTTTAGGCTGTTGAAAATCTCTGCTCCTACAAGATTTCTGCAAATTTGTATAAACAATTGAGACAGATTTGTGAAGACCACATCAAAGCACAAATTCATCAATTCAGAGAATATCCTTTAACTTTAGGTGAACTGAAAGTCTGTTCACCTGAGAGTCTCGTGTTTCTTTTGCATCAGTTGATGGTATTGGAAAGGTAGCATTATCTTATAGTTTGGCATTGTGGGTGTTCTTTCCATTTCTGCTAAACTACTAGATAAATGTTTGTAGAGCCATTTGAGATCTTCACAGAAACAATGAAGTGTTACTTGTGCAAAAAGTGTTACTGAAGGGGAGTGCAACAATATGGTTAAATGCAGTCCGTGAACTGTTTTAGTTACAACGAGGGTATGTCTACACTGCCACCCTAGTTCGAACTAGGGTGGCTAATGTAGTCATTCGAACTTACAAATGATCCCGGGATTTAAATATCCCGGGCTTTATTTGCATGTTCCTGGGCACCACCATTTTTAAATGCCCTGTAGTTCGAACTACCTGCCCATGGCTACACGTGACACGGGCTAGGTAGTTCTAATTAAAGCTCCTAATTCGAACTACCGTTACTCCTCCAGCAATGAGTTCAAACTAGGGTGGCTAGTGTAGACATACCCCTAGGGATGTAAAAAAATCATTTAAAATGTAACCATGTAACTGCTAAAAATGCTAGTAGTTACATGGTTACATCTGTTGCAAACTTACATGTGTATATAAGCTTTGCTACTGAGCCCGCAGTAAAGCCTTCCCAGAAAGCCAGAGTGTAACCGTAACGGAAACCAATAAGCTGATTCTTATTGGTTAACCATTTAAACGGTTACACTTTTACATCCCTAGTTACAACACCCTTCAGTGACACCTTCTAAGAATTAGCAATGGAATCAACTGTTGTAAAACACAAGAAGACTCCTGAAACTGCTTTACGTGCAGGTAAGAAGAGGCAATTAATTTCAGCAACTTTTATCTTAAACTGTATTGAGTCTAGAAATAGCTAGTACTCAGTTACTGGTTTGGGATCTTTAGCAATTTTTAAAGCTTTTCTGCTTAACTGGAAAGTCTAGTAGTTTATTAAGAGGCATACTTTCAATAACCAACTAATATTACACCTGCATATTGTATGCCCACAATAAAACATAATGCAAATGGTACATTTAGACATGTACCTATAAGATTTGGGGTCATGTGTCTGGCATTAGCACCTTAATTCTGGCATTTGTGCTTGGAAATGATCTCGTATGTAAAATTTAATTTTGAGTCCCTGTGAAAATATGATCTGAAACTATAACATTCTTGTCTGTTTACGTTTTAATAAATCATTGTGTTTTAATTTTAAAAAATATGTAATTAATGTTTTTCATGTTAGCAAAGTACAATCATTAAAGTAGATTAAGCTTCTAAGTTTTTGGTTTTGATAATGTTACTGAGGGACTGGAGTGATTTTTAGGTGCTTTTGATAATTTTACCCTGGCCCTGAACTGTTAATCATGACTCTGATATAAACTAAAAATAAGTAAAATATGAAAAAAATTGTGATCTTTTCTAAAGGTGGCTAGTAAATTTGTGATGCATTCTTCTGAAAACTGTGAAAAAGTAAACAAGTTCTCAAGCTTTTTAGGTAGCTAATGTCAGCAATGAGATTTGTTGTAATTTTCTTAACTGCTTTTTCATGGATTCGCTGGATAGTGTTCTTTTTCTAAAGAAAATAGACAAATGTTGGCAAGATCACTGCAGACAAATGGTAAGTTTTAAAAAAAACCTTTTATATTCCTAACAGTTTACTTTTTTTTTTTCCAAATACACTTTGTGCTTCTGAAATGTTATCTAATGTCTTATGTAAAGGCTTCCTTTATAGGAGGGAATGACACTGACTTAGTAGAAATGTAGCTTTGAAAGCACTTCCCCTAGCTGAATCTTTGAACATATGACTTTGGTCTTCAATAAACATTTTTTTGGGGGGTGGGAGGGAGAGAATCTTAATTTTACCCTTGGTTCATGTCTAAATACTAACTTTCATTCTTTCCCACTCTAAATTAAATGTCATGTTGATCATCTTATTTAAAACATCTCACTGCATACTAGTAAATGCAGAATACTCCAGAAATTGTAATGATTTTGGCACATATGCATATAGAGGTTTATGACATTTGGAATTTCAATTTTAATGGATATAGAAATGCTGATAATTTTTCCCCCTCCAACAGATCATGATTAGGAGTATCTTTTTGTTCCTGGATCGAACTTATGTTCTTCAGAATTCAATGCTGCCATCAATTTGGTAAGGATGCAAAGAATAAAATTGATGTTTTTTTTTTTTTTTTTTTTTTAAACTCTTTCATACTGTCTTACTACAGGATGAACCTCTCTAGTCCGGCACACTGTGGTCCAGCAACATCTGTGGTCTGACATGATTTCAGTTTCCCATGGTCCATAAAGTTTGTTTACAGATACCAATCCTAGCTCCCAGTGTTCTGTGCTGTTATTTAGCTCTAATTTACCCCTAAGTGTCTTCTAAAAGCCAGGTAAGCAGTGGGAGTGTTGGTAATGCTGCTAGACAATAGTGATCTCCTATGGTCCAACAAATTCTGTGGTTCAGCACCAGTCAGGTCCCAAGAGTCCTGGACTAGAGACATTCAACCTGTATTTTGAAATATAGGGATTTCCGTTAGTTTATATTTTTCACTCCTTGGAGAGAAATGTTTTGAATTTCATTTCCATGAAATGTGTGAGTTTTGCAGTGACTAACACCAAATTTTAACTGAACTGGTATAATCTAATTCCAGTTTGCATAATAAAAGAAAGCCTATTCAGTAATTGAAAATCTAGGATTTAGGGTCAAAGAGTTATTTGCTACACATCTACTTATCAAAGGTAATAAGGATATTTAGTACATATGTAACTTTCTAAAGATAAAATGCTTTAAATATATTGGATAACAAATATGAACAAGTTCTACTTTTATAAAGGGAGAAACTAAGGTTACATCTACAGTACCAGCTAGGGCTGTGATTCCCAGGTCTCCTAAATGTACTTACACTAGTTCTCATTGAGGTAATGCAAGTATAAATAGAAGTATAGCTTCAATAGGACAGACAGTAATGGCATGGCTTACCCATTTCAAGTCCATATTTACAGGTTAAGCCATGCCACTGTTGTCATTGCCTTTGCTATGCTACTGTTTATACTTTCAATTGCTCTCATCACACTAGTGCATGGGTTCTCAAACTGGGGGGCATGAAGAAATTCCCGGGGGGGGCGCGAGGCAACCCAGCCACACACCCCCGCCTCAATCCCACCCCAAGTTTTGCTGCTATTTTTTTGGGGTGGGGGGGGCGTGAGGGTTTCTCAAAAATCAAAAAGGGGGCGTGATGCCGAAAAGTTTGGGAACCACTGCACTAGTGCAAGAAAGTGTATGAGCTGGGAAATCATACCCCTGGTTCCAAGATTCACAAACTGTTTGGCAAGCTCCATTTAGGTGGTCTAAAGTGCATTTAAGTGGCCACACACAAGAGAAGATTGCCCACGTAACTAGTGGCTTGCAGGCATGAATCCATTAAGTAGGTGCCTGGACCCTGGAGAAGATGCACATGTAAGGTGAGGTGGTGGCCTTCACAGGAATAGGGAGTAATTGGGAGAGCGGCAGTGAAGTGGGGAAAATAGGTAAGTGGGGGGGACAGTAGGGAGAATTTAGGACATGCAGGGCTGTAGCGACCAAAGAAAGGTGACTCTTCCCAGCAACCACAGCTCTGGATCTGGGGAAAGCCAGCCCTCTTTTCCAGCCTCAGCTAGCCCTCTTTTCCAGCCTCAGCTGTGCGGTTGCTGTGGCAGGAGAGAGACCACTGCTGATTTTAAATGAGTCGTGTGCTTTTATTTGTAGAACAAAAAACATTTATTGTTAAGGTTTTTTAATATATAGCACTTTTACACAAAGCACTTTACACTACTTTGCTAATGGTACAAACAACATTTGGAAAGATCATCAAGGGGTCTGGTGAAACAATCTGCAATTTTCAAGTGGTCTGTGGAGGAGAGGGGGAAATTTGAGAACCATTGCCATTATCTCATAGTGAAGACATGATCAATGAGAGGTTGAGGTCAGCTTTTTTTTAAAGTGAATTCTGATGACTGAATTGCTTGAGTTTGGACTGCAACTTGATATACCTTAGTAAAGGTCTAATTTTTCAGAAAGTTATGAGTACCCATTCACCAATCCATTTAAGGTGTCAGGTTGGACAACCAAAACTGAGACCCTTGCCTCCAAATTGCCATTCTCCATTTAAAATCTTTGCCCAAGAACACCCAATGACAGAGTTGAGATTAGTACCTTGGCTTACATTCTATGTTTAGTTCTTTTGACAAATCTGCTTTATCTTTGAATAGATGCTAGCATTCATATTAAATTGAGGAAATAGTTTTTAAGCAACATGAGTTTTTAATCTTTCTGAATCCAGCTAATTCAACCCAAGAATGGTTAACTTCCTAAAATGAAGTGATTATCAAAACTAAATCTCTTACTTGTATGCACAGATATGAGAATGTATACATGAGTTTTCCTTTGGTGGTTGTTTGCTGTTTGTTTGTGTGTATATGTGTGTGTATGCATTTACGTGCCTCTGAAATGTCTTGGGAAACTGAGACAGTAAATACTCGAGCATCAAAATCGACTATGTACTGTTGGTTTTTATTGTGATAGTTCAAAATAAATCAAGGATGGTACTGATGTCAATTATTTAAGAGGTTTTTTAATCCTTTTTAGGGATATGGGTTTAGAGTTGTTTAGGACTCATATAATTAGCGATCAGAAAGTTCAGAACAAGACCATTGATGGCATTCTTCTCCTGATTGAGAGGGAAAGAAATGGTGAAGCTATTGATAGGAGTTTGCTCCGAAGCCTTCTAAGTATGCTTTCTGATTTGCAGGTGAGTAGATTTTCTTCAGTTTGCAGAAAACTGAAAAAAAGCATCGCACTTGTATTAAAGCATAGTGTGTTCTTAAAACTGAATTATTATTCTTCATTCCCTAGATTTATCAAGATTCTTTTGAACACAGATTCTTGGAAGAGACTAATCGTCTTTATGCAGCAGAGGGACAGAGGCTTATGCAAGAACGAGAGGTATTTTGTTTTAATCTTTTTCCTATTAACAGCCACCGATGAAACTTCTGAGCTCCAAGAGAGCAGAATGTGTTCCTGTACTGCATTCTCTGTGTGCTAGGATAGCTGGAAATAGTCTCAGCAGTAGTATAACCTACAAATTTACCTTTTAAAAGATGTACTCGTGCTAGATGTACTCAAGCACCATTGCTCTAGGGTAGGAATGGGCAATAATTTTGGATGAGGAGGCCACTCCAAAAATTTGGAAAGTGGTCAAGGACTGCACTCTTCTCCAAAACGTAAGGTAGGAGATACAGAGTCTGGGATGGAGGTAGGGCACAGAAGGGAGCTCGGGTTAGGGGATTGGGGTGCAGAAGTGGGTGTGGGGTGTGGAAGGGAGTTTGGGTGAAGAAGGGGGTTGTGACAGGGAGGGGGTACAGGGTCTGGGAGGGGGTTGTAGCCTGGCGCAGGGGTTTGGTTTGTGACCTCTAGGGCAGGGGATGGGGTGTGGGGTCTGGGAGGAGGTATGGGTGCATGAGAGGATTCTGTCCTGGAGGAGGGGTATAGGAGGGGGTCCAGGGTCTTGGGAGGTGATTCTGACCTGAGTCAGGGTGCAGAGAGTTTGATTTGTGACCTCAAGCAGGGAGTTGGAGTGCAGGAAGGGTTGGGGTGCCAGGTGCAGGGTCCCAGCCAGCAGCCCAGTGTGACCCTCAGGCATGCTCCCTATCTGCTGCAGCCCCACATGTCGCTCAGAGCAACCCAGGCAGTTTCCTAAACTGGCCAACGGGAGCTGCAAGATTGTGCACCACGCTCATTCCCAACACAAAACCCATCCCTTCCCCCTGGAGCAGACAGAGATCCCATGTCCCCCATTGCCAGCCACATTGAGTAGCATGCAAGTGTATGTCAGGCAGGGAGCCTGCTGGGCCTAGGGATGTAAACGAATAGTCCACTACCCAATAAGCATGCGCTTATCAGGTAGTCGAGTAGTGACTCGAGTAGTTGCTTCCCCCCCACCTTGCTGCCTCCATCCGGGGGAGCAGGAGCCAGTGCTGGGAGGGAGCCAGCTTAAAAGCCGGTTCCCCCCAGCACCATCTCCACGGGGGGCAGGAGAAGCAGAGATGTACTGGGGGCGACCAGGCACAAGCTGGGAATCAGCTGTCCTAGCTCATGCCCGGTCCCCCCCATGGTGCACATCTGCCTTGTAAATGCATTAAGAGCCTGATGGCTCTTAATGCATTTAAAAGGCAGAGCCACAGCAGGGTGAGCTCCCGGAGTCAGGAGCTAACTCTGCTACGGCTCTGCAGTTTACCCACCTTATCAACTGAGTACTTGATGGAAATTCCATTGACTGCTCGATTAGTTGATTAAACACAATTTAACATCCATAGCTAGGTCATGGGACAGTGCCAGGACGGGTTTGGCAGGACTGATGCAGCCCATGGGTAGTATTTTGCCTGTTCCTACTCTAGGGCCTGGTGTTATTGGACCTAAAATTATCTGTAGCTGCTGTTAGATTTTGGTCCTTGCATCTCTTCAGATTTTCTTCATAATTTAAACAGTATTTTCTTTCATCTTTCAGGTTCCAGAGTATCTTCATCATGTCAACAAGCGATTAGAAGAAGAAGCAGACAGAATTATCACATATTTGGATCAGAGTACACAGTAAGTGTGATATGCCTTGACTTAGTCATTCTGTTTTAATTCCATTGAAGGCTTTTGCCACACAAAATAACTACATTCATTTTCTGACTTATTTGCATATGAATGTAATGTAGGCTGCCAAACGCTTCTCCTTTTCCCCAGAATTACTAGGAGCCAATTTTGTTATCTTGTACAGCTAACTGGAGTGGTTGATTTTTAAAAACTGATTTGACTTTGGGCGATTAATGTGACTTGTTTGGCATTTTAGGAGGGAGAGCCTGTATTCCTACTAGCAGTGGCAACTACAGGCAGTCCCCGGGTTACGTACAAGATAGGGACTGTACGTTTGTTCTTAAGTTGAATCTGTATGTAAGTCGGAACTGGCGTCAGCCGCTGCTGAAACTGGTCAGTTTCAACCGCGGATGAATCTGGATGCCAGTTCTGACTTGCATACAGATTCAACGTAAGAAACCGAGGCGTCCCCAAGTCAGCTGCTGCTGAAACTGATCAGCGGCTGATTCCAGGAAGCCTGGGGCAGAGCAACCTCGGCGCTACTGGAGCAACCCAGCAGCACCCCAACTGCTCTGCCCCAGGCGTCCAGATTCAGCCGCTGCTGAAAGTGACCAGCAGCGGCTGAATCAGGACGCCTGGGGCAGAGCAGCTGGGGTGCTGCCGGGTTGGTCCGGAGCGGCGCTGCGGGACCAACCCGGCAGCCCCCAGCTGCTCTACCCCAGGGGTAGGTAAGAAAAGCCTGGTCTGCTGGGGGGGGGGGGGGGGCACTAGCTGCACCCCCTCCCCCCCCCCAGCAGACCAGGGAGACGGGGGTGGCGGGACCGCCCAAGTCCTCCACGGCTTTGCTCCGTCTCCCTGGTCTGCTGACCTGGGAGATGCGGAGCAAAGCCACAGAGCACGTGGGCAGCGGGACAGTCCAGGCGCGCCGCGGCTGTCCCACTGCTGGCGTGCTCCGAGGCTTTGCTCCCCATCTCCCTGGTCCGCTGCTCAGACCAGGGAGACGGGGAGCAAAGCCTGGGAGCACGCCCGCAGCGGGACAGACCAAGCGCGCCTTGGCTGTCCCGCTGCGGGCATGCTCCAAGGCTTTGCTCCCCGTCTCCCTGCAGACCAGGGAGACTGGGAGCAGCTTTTCTCGCCCCGAAGGATGGGGGCGGCGGACCGTGGCGCATCTGGGCGTCCCGCCGCTCCCATCCTCCGGGGCGAGAAAAGCCCCATTCGTAACTGCGGATCCGACATAAGTCGGATCCGCGTAACTTGGGGACTGCCTGTACTCAGTTAACTTTCCTAATGAAAGTAGAGCAAGACCAGCAAAAATTATTAGGTATCTCAGTGGGAAAATTCCAAGGAGGTAAATACCATTTATAGAAGAAAATGTTTTGAATATCCGTTTCTCAGACAACATATTCATCATCCTGGAAACTTAAAATGAAGATTATCTTCTGGGGTGGCCTCAAGCGTAGGAGGTGGCTGGCAAGGATGCTGGAATTCCCCTAGAGAGATGTACTCTGGGGCCACTTCTGTGGTTACTAGGAGGGAGAGGAGCCCTGCAACAGGACATCTGGCCTCTTTGAGTAGATGGGCAGCAGGACTTACGTTGGTACTGGAAGTGAGCAGGCCACTGAGGCCTCTTAGGGTACGTCTAGACTGCATGCCTCTGTCGCCAGAGGTATATAGATTAGGCTACCAGACACAGGAAAATGAAGCGGCAATTTAAATAATCGCCGCTTCATTTAAATTTACATGGCTGCCGTGCTGAGATGACAAACAGCTGATCAGCTGTTTGTTGGCTCAGTGCGATAGTCTGGACGCGCGGGTTTCGACATCAAAGGCATTTGTCGACCACCCAAGGTATGCCTCCTGGGATGAGGTATTCCTGGGTGGTGGACAAATGCCTTTGATGTCGACACCCGCGCGTCCAGACTGTTGCGCTGAGCCGACAAACAGCTGATCAGCTGTTTGTCATCTCAGCGCGGCAGCCATGTAAATTTAAATGAAGCGGCGATTATTTAAATCGCCGCTTCATTTTTCTATGTCTGGTAGCCTAATCTACATACCTCTAGCGACAGAGGCATGTAGTCTAGACGTACCCTTAATGTAGTGCAGGGGTTCTCCCAATAAATATTTTGGTGGCTTCAAAGTGTGGCCACCAGCCCTCTGACAAACCAGTCTCTGTCACTGACCCTCGTAACTCTTCAGGAAGTGTCTGTCCCCGAGAGTAGGGTCAGGAACTCGCCAGCTGCCTGTGGAGTTCCCCAGGTTCCTCATGCCCCAGCAGTTGGGAACAGGTAAACTGCCCAAGGGAGAATCTCAGTGACTGAACACTATAGCTACTTCCAGTGCTGTGCATACCGGCCCCATGTGTCTCCAGAAGTGCTACTTAGAGCCCCTGAGGAGGCTGTGTGGTCCAGGATGCCAATCTCTTCTGGCAACACCAGAACAAACACTAAGGCAGTACATCTCACTGCCTTTGGTGACTGTTATTCAGGAGCAACAGCTGAGTATGGCAGGGAGAGGCTGCTGCTCTCCTTCCCCCCCCCCCCGAGTCTTCACCCCACGCTTTGGAGGCTGTCCTGGCAGCAAAAGACACCTGCTGGTGGCTGCATTTGAGGAATGCTGGATGAGGAAGCAACCCCAGGGATAAACTCTTTGGGGGAAGAATTCGGGACTGCTGTCTGTGTGTGCTGTTTCTCCAGGCTTGCTGTCTCCTCACACCACCACCTCAGCCACCAGCATAAGAAGCTGCTAGCTCCTTCAATGGATCCTTTCTTCCTGCATGCATTATTAGCAAAGTTCCCTTTTTAAGGAGCAGTTGGTTCAGATACCTGTTGTCTTGCTTTGTGAGGGCCTGAATGCCCTCTCCATGAGATCGGAGGAAACATATTTCTTAACTTTCTGCCCTATTGTTGGCTTCACCTTGAGGCACTCAGATACCATAGTGATGAGTTTACTATAAATCTCTAGTGAACAACCAGACAATAGGGTCACCTACTGAGGGAAATAAGTTAAATATATTTATATATAATTTTGTGAAACACACAGTCCTAAGTTATGCATCAGGAGTCTATCAAGTGCTACATAGAGATTTAAGACAGGCTAGTCTGTTCTCCAAATAAGATTTAAAGCTGTCAGTGATAGAAAAAGGAAAAGTAATTGTAAACATTTCTTCTATAGGAAGCCACTAATTGCTACTGTAGAAAAGCAACTGCTAGGTGAACATTTAACAGCCATTCTTCAGAAAGGTAATCTTTCTTCTTTATAGAAATGTTTCTAATTACTGCTTCGGGGCTTTCATTCCTGTGCTGAAAAGAAAGTGACACATTCAGGTGCTGGGGGAGGACACAAGCCACATCATTCTTTAATACCCCTTGCTACTCAATTCATGAAGTAGCACTGGAACATTTTGCAGAAGGGCAAGTCCCATTCTCCTTTTCAGAGGTAAGGAGCCACGATGGTGTCTTCAAATACATTGCAAAGCAGAAGGAAAACTGGAATTCAAATAGAGATGTTGAGTTGAGGATGTCCAGTAACATTTTGAAGACCATGATTGTAGGTAGCTTTTGCATTAGGCCAGATATAATAATAGAGACGATTTAGGATTAGCAAGCAAACATGCTACTGTACTTTAAAGAAAGTAAAAGCAGTCAATGTGAGTCCATGTGTTGCTCTATGGCTGGTGAATAATGGATACATGAGTTCAGCCTACACAAATTGTGCATCTGATCTCCTTTTTAATATTTTGTCCTTTGACTTGAAAATTACTAGATCTGTGTTTGCCAAATGCTGTAGTTGTATTTGTCTGGAGAGAGGTCTTCTGGTGAGAATCATTGCCATCACCTATTCGCAGCTACTAGAAATGAGGGTGTTCGGGGATTCTTACTTACATGATGTCCCTGGACTCTGCTGTAGTTTTTTTTTTTTAGAACAAGTGATTAATGTGAAAGATGAAGATGCTACTTGGCTGCGTGAAGAGAATTATATTTTTATAATGTTTATAAAACTTAATTTTCTGCAGAAATTGAAGTTTAAGACTTCTAAGCTTCCAAGCAAAGCTTCCCAGAGACTATTAGAGCTTAAACTACTTTATTACTGAATTTAAAGTAGCAATGAAGTATAAGTGATCAAAGCTTATGTGATGACACAGTTACATATAATGCAATAGTCCAAGATATCCATGGCCCAATATAACCAGGGATTTCAGGTACAGAACTAATTCAGATTACCATTCTATTTTTGTTGTCTAGCCAGTTTGACTGCAAAAAATACCAACAAATTAATCTGTTGGAGAAGAAATGGAAATATTGAGTGATATGAATGGGTTAACATGAGATTTGAAGTTCTTTACATTCTGTTGGCATGCATGGTTTGCTTCCAATGCTTATACCTTTTTTAGATGTTTAAACTTTCAAACTCACAGGTTTAAACCACCTTCTTGATGAAAACCGAATTCAAGACTTGTCTCTTCTGTATCAGTTGTTCAGTCGGGTCAGAGGTGGAGTGCAAGTTCTCTTACAGCATTGGATTGAATACATTAAGGTATTGATATATATCCAGGGGCTAATACTGATTTTTTTTTTAATATAATCACTGGGGATTGTCCATAACATTTTTCTTTGTCTAAACAAGTGTTGGAGCTTAGTAATACAACTTTAGTTTTAACAGATGACCTGGGAACTTTTAAACAGCATACATATATGCACCTGAACAACCTCTGAAATTGCACTGGGAATGATACATTGTTTTAGATCAATTGAATATTGTCTAAGGATCGGTCATTTTTTGTTTTGTTTTATATACAGAAAAAACTTGTAATAAGTTCTTTCCTCAACCACTACTAAGCCAAATGTACTTTGTCTACACTTAAAGCATTGCAGTGCTCAGTAATGACGCTACCTAAGCTGGTGGAAGAGCTTCTCCCATTGGCATAGGTACTCCACCTCAAAGAAGTGATAGTGGCGATGCAAGGGGAGAAGTCTTCCATCAACAGAGTGCTGTTTGTAGTGGGGGTTAGCTGGGATAACTGTGTCATTTGTGTGTGGATTTTCTACACTCCTCAATAATGTAGTTATACTAATATAGGCTTGGTCCACACCACCATCTTAAGTGATACTTCAGTTATCATTTTTTTTTAAAGCGTTAACATGTTGGATTACATTAATTTGTTCATAAAAGTTCACTTTAACATTTTAAATCCCAATTTTTATTCATATGAATTATGTGTACCAAAGGAAAAACACTTGCCTATTTCTAGCAATGAAGACTGCATGAATGTATTTTGATTACTTTCATCTGTGCACTAGCATCAAGCGTATTGCCAGGGTAAGAACTTGTCTAAAAGAGCAGTTTGCTGCCAACATCGCGTGTGGGGTTATGTTAGTTTGTTGATGCCTTGTGTTGCACATAGTGCTTTTGGGTTTTTTTCTAACTTTCAGCAATAAATTTAGTGTGTTTCCTGATTAAATGGGAATACACTTTCATACATGCAGCATTTGTATTCTTGTGTGTGTAAGTATAGTGCCACTATCTGTATTGCTCCAGCCTAAACTGAAATTCTCTGATTTCACTGAGTGGTAGATTTAGGGGGGAAAGCTACTTAAAAAGCAAAGGACATACATACCAGATTACAACACTAAAGACCTTTTATTATCTTTCATTTATTCATAGGCAAACTCCCATTGACTTCAGTGTTCAGTGGGCAGATGATTCTGTACCTTTAATAATATTGTCACACAGGCATCCTAATTTTGGTAGGAGAATGCTTTCTTTGTATTACTGTTGTGGTGAAATTGACTTCACTGGGAGTCTTACCTATGTAAGTGTGCAGAAATGAGTTCTTGCAGCATGTAATATTTTGGCTGTATATAATTTGACTATCATCTAAGTGTTGTACCATAAAGTTGGCTTACTATTGTGTTTGCATCTCTTCTGAAATGCAAGTTCTATTATACACTGACTTTCACCAATTTTTTTTTTTTATTATTATTATTATTTATTATTATTATTATTGCTCTCTATCTTGGTATGGCGATTCAAAATATAAAATGCTATCTGAATAGCAAGTACATTCTACCATTTTAATCACTGTGTTAGGGAAGCAAATCATCTAACCTTTGATTTGAAGATTTCATGCAGATCTGGTATTTAGAATTTTGGTTGAAAGATGAATTTTTGTTTTGCAGGCATTTGGTAGCACTATAGTAATTAACCCAGAAAAAGATAAAACTATGGTCCAAGAACTGCTAGACTTTAAGGATAAAGTTGATCATATTATTGATGTCTGCTTTTTGAAGAATGAGAAATTTGTCAATGCTATGAAAGAAGCTTTTGAAACCTTCATTAACAAGAGACCAAATAAACCAGCTGAACTGATAGGTATACTTTTCAGTCCCTCTTCCTACATAGAAACTGTTCTCCTGTGGTGATTTGTTTTTTGTGGGTTTATTATTATTATTATTATTATTATTATTATTATTTTATTAATTTTGGGATTTTTGGTTTTAGACAAACAGATTAGGGGAATGATGGGATTTTACATATGAAATGAGATTTAACAGAAAGCATAACTAGATAGTAGAATCTCCTCCCACAATGTATATTTCTGAAAAAGATTATTAAGATTCCAAAAAGCATTGGATACCGTTGTGAAGTCTGACCCTTTATCATTTCATTGGCTAGGTTGTTTTGTTTTCAGAGGGAGGCAGGGAAACAGTTGAGGGATGTCAATCACTAACAGAGTTTAGGCAAAAGCTTCCCTGATAGTGGAATTAGTTTGGTCTTCAGGAGTCCCCATGTGACACTTCATATGTGCACAGAGCAATGTAGGTAGGTGTCTGCAGCCCGAGCCATTATGGATCCACCAGTCATAAAACCTTCCTGCCTGTCCCCCTCCCTCCCCCCATCAAAGTAAATGGAGCCCCAGTGGCATACAGAAACTCTCACTTTCTTGTGTAATTGAGCCATACCTGTTAAGTTATCTGTTGGACTGTATACATTTGTGGGGGAATATCACTGTCATTTTAGTGGAAATTCACTTGAGTGCCTTAGTTTTCAATTTTCTGCGTTTCAATCATTTTAGCAAGTATTATCCCACCATTTGAAACTGAAACTGGCTGTTGAAATCAGCTATCATGTGCAGTTTTTCTTCCCAAGTTTAAATTTCTCGATCAATTTTAACAGATCTTACTCTGGTGCCCAATGCCTTCTTTTGCTGCTACATTAGCTATACTAAGCTTGGGTCTTTAGTTAAGGACCTTTATGTGATTATGATAGTTACAAGTTTGTGAATTTTCATTGTCTCATATTTAAAGTGGTATCTCACTCATATGAGAAGAGGACCTTGAACTATTGCAATTTAATATTGTTTTCACAGCGTATATGAAAATGCTGTCAGAATGGCACTGCTAAATTTGTTCATAATAATGGCTCATTGTTCTGATTTTCCACAAAGATCTTGTGTTTTGTCACAATTTTAATATAGGTTCATTCTGAATGCACAGCAGACTCAGGTTTTCAATTTCTTTTACCTGTTTTGCTTTTTAGCTAAGTATGTGGATTCAAAACTACGTGCAGGCAACAAAGAAGCTACTGATGAAGAACTTGAAAAAATGCTGGATAAAATTATGATTATATTTAGGTTCATTTATGGTAAGGGTTACAGTTTTGTGTTTAATTATTTTATGTGTAATAATATAATATTTCCTTCCAAGTTGATTCTAGTCTATCTGCCTTTAAAAAGTGTACAGTATCTCCGTGGACTTAGTTTTTCTTCCAGTCATTTAGTTGTAGAGTGCCCATAATGCTCATTTGGTACCTGATTCAAAGCTAATTGAAGTTAACTGAAAAGTTCCCATGGACTTTAGATGGGGCCCATTTAAGAAACCTTTCATTTAAATGTTGCTGTTTTCACAAACAAGTTTTATCTGATTGTTAACGAATCATATCTTTTACATTACAGGAAAAGATGTCTTTGAGGCCTTCTATAAGAAAGATCTAGCAAAGCGGCTTTTAGTTGGGAAAAGTGCATCGGTAGATGCAGAAAAATCTATGCTTTCCAAACTCAAACATGGTGAGTATCTTGCCCTGCTTTTTCCTGTTATCAGTTTAGACCAGTGGCGCCAGCTGGTCGATCTTAGTGGCTTTCCCCATCTATTCTGATCTTTGGTGGCACAGTGGAGTTGCCCCAAGGCAGGCCTCCTACCTGCTGCGTCCCCACACCACTGCTGGAAGCAACCAGTGTGGCCTCATTGGAGTGGGGAGCAGTGGGCTTGGCGCATTGCTCCTGCTTTCAGACACCGCCCCCACAGCTCCTATTGGCCAGAAACAAGGAACTGTAAGAGTCGTGTTAGCAGAGAAGGGCAGCATGCAGAGCCATGTGCCCCCTTGCCTCCCTCTCACAGGGGCATGTTGGCTTCTTCTGGGAGCAGTGTGGAGCCGGGGCAGGCAGTTGGCCTCACTGCACCTACAACTGAAAGCTGCCCACAGGAAGTGCCCTCAGCAGGAGGTCACACGCCCCACCCTTCTCCAAGCCCTAATCTGACCCCTTTCTGAACGCCAACTTGCCCGAGCCCAGAAAAGTGAGTGAGGGTGGGGGGAGAATGAGCAATGGAGAGAGGTGAGGATGGAGTCTGAGGGGTGGGGCCTCAGGGAAAGAGTGGGGTAGATTCCGAGATGCCCTTAATTTCAAAAAGTTATCATGGGCATAAAAAGGCTGGAGACCACTAATTTAGACTATAATTTCTATATTTTTCCCCTTGTCAGGTTTTTATTTTAATGTTGCCTTTTATTTCCTTTAAAAAAAAAAAGGAAAAGTGCATGCGTATGTACGTACGTACACATCTTTTTCTGCACTGCTGTGTTTATATAATTCCATTCTGTTTTAAGGAAACAATTTCATATAAGCAAATATATTAGTACCAGGCATAAGTCACGAATTTAAAGTTCAGACTGATCATCTAGCTCAGGGGCAGGCAAAATAAGGTCCATGGGCCAGATCCAGACCACCAGTCATTTGGATTTACCCCACCATGGGCCTCTTGGGCAGATTCCCTGTCTGCCATGGTCCCACACGCTGCTCAAAGTGGCCAGCTGCTGGGGCCAGCATGTATCTCTGTGAGGTGCACCCCTTGTGGGGAGGGAGGTCTCCACATTCTGTGCCTACCCCCTGAATAGTCCTCGCAGCTCTCATTGGCTGGAAACACACTAGGCCCAGCAGCCAGTCTCTTTGAGCAGCATGTGGGGCTGCAGCAGACAAGCAGCCCTGAGGGTCACAGTGGGCTGCCGGTCAGGAGTCACCTACAGTAAGCACCTCCCGTCCAGAGCCTGCACCTGGCACCCCAAGCCCTTACTCCAGGTCACAACCTTTCCTGCCCCAGGACACAACCCACTGCCCTCTCTCCTGCATTCCTGCCCCAAGTCATAATCTCCTCCTATATCCAGGCTTCCTCCTAGACTGCACTCCCTCTCACACCTCTCCCCCAGGTCAGAACCTTCTCCTACACCCCAGTACCCTTCCCAGATCCCTACCCCAAACTCCCTTCTGCACCCAATCTCAGTCCCAGACCCTGCACTACCTCCATGAATATTGTAGAAAAGTGTGGCTCATGACCAAATTTTTGGAGTAGCCAGCCCCTGCTCCCCCAATCAAAAATGATTGCCCAGCCTTTATCTAGCTTGTACCATTTGGGTCTTTGGGGGTAAATCAGAGGGCATCTAGTACAAAATACTTGTGCTATGAGAACTTAATGTCCTGCTTCTTCCTGGGTCATTGTTTTTATCCAATATAAAGACTCCCAACCCTGTATCATTGCCAGTGAGTTCTTACTGATGGTCGTTCATTGTTTCATAACACAAAATCTGGTGCCTGGTCAGCCAGAATTCCTAAGCTCTAATCCAGGCCCAAATTTAAGGAGATAAAGATGACGCAGGAATTAGGAATGAGATATTTTCTGAACCTGTACGTGTGTGCTGTACTTGAATGGCTCTCTGACATATGGTTTAACCATTTAAAGTGTTGTTTCTTAATTTTTGACTAGCTTTTTATTATAAAAACCTCTTACAGAATGTGGAGCTGCTTTCACCAGCAAGCTTGAAGGAATGTTTAAAGACATGGAGCTTTCAAAAGACATCATGATACAGTTTAAACAGGTATAGTTGTAAAGCCTGCCGTGGCTTGTCTTTTAGTATTTTATTACTTTATGGGTATGTAGGACCTACCCCAGGGGAACTCACTACTACCTGCTTTTAGCTTGAAGGAATCTTGGCCTGTGCAGCACACAGAGACCTGCTGCATCCCTTCCTTCACAATGTAGACACATATGCTGGCCTCAGCAGCTGGTTGCTTTGAGTGGTATGTGGGGGCACAGCAGGCAGGGAACCTACCCAATAGTCATGGTGGGCTGCCAGCTGGGAGCCACCTACAGTAAGTGCCTCTTGGCCAGAGCCTGCACCTGGAACCTCATGCGCTGTGCACTCCTACTCCTTGTTCCTGACGCCACCTGTGTCTGGTAGCACAAGCGCTATCCTTCAGGCCTCACTACCTCTGGAATTCACAATATATAGACACAAATTCTGGAGTCTTCAGAGCATTTCCTGCAATGTCCATCATCTTATCCACTGAACACTCAGAATTACTAGGCCTTGCTGTTCCCAGAGGAGCAGTACACACCTGCTTGTGAGATTCAACTCAAGATCACCAATGTACTTACCTCCACAGCACTTAAATTCATTATGGAAAACATAAATCTCTGTTCTTTGATCAACTTAAGTGGTAGTAAGAATATTGCAAACAAGCAGTTACATATAAAACAAAATCATAACATGCTTTCTACTGACTAAACAATTTATACTCCTTTAGAAAAAAAGCTTACTTCAGCCAAAGTTCTAGCCAGCATATTCAACAAAGCCTGATTGAGGCCTGTTTTTAATAAAGAAAGTTCTGTCCATCTGCTTGCTCAGTGAAGGATGTTAGGGTGTCATCTTTGTGTCCCAACTCCCCAAAATACAACAGAGCAAACCATTGGACTGCATCTGAAGAAAAGGTTTTGCTCCCACCCAACTGCCGTTGTCTTGTTTTATGGGTATTTTGGTGTTTTTTCTCTTCCTGTTGGTATTTCTTAAGTTCCTATAATCTTTCCCTAACATCCAATATGAGACCCAAGGTGAACTATACTTTAATTTACATCTAAACAGACAGAAAATCTGTTGTT
The DNA here is from genome assembly GCF_052426305.1 of Pelodiscus sinensis. Lineage (NCBI taxonomy): Eukaryota > Metazoa > Chordata > Testudines > Trionychidae > Pelodiscus > Pelodiscus sinensis. Next base: position 15,739,710 of record NC_143064.1, on the reverse strand, counting down.
CATATTTGCTGGTGATCAGTCCCTTAACCAGTACTGAGCAATAACTGGCCTGTGGGCTGGACATGGTTCACTAGAGTTAGCCCCTGGCATGCCACCACTGCTTTATTTACTTACGCTGCCCAGCTGTGGTCGCTTTTGCAGCTCCCATTGGCCACAGATCAGAGAATATTAGAACTGGAAGGGACCTCAAAATCATCAGGTCTAGTCCACTGCTCACAGCAAGACAAAGCACAATTTAGATCGGGGTGGGCAAATTCCAGCCCACAGGCCGGATCCAATCCATAGGGTTAGTCCCTGGCAGGCCCCCTCCGCTGTTTTCCTGCGTCTCCACAGTTAGTGGATGATCACAGCTCTTGTTGGCTGTGAATCACCATTTGCAGCCAATGTGAGCAACAGGAAGCAGTGTCCCAGGCCACACTGCTTCCTGCTGCTCGCATTGTCCGCGAACAGCAGTTTGCAGCCAACGAGAACTGCAATTGTCCAATGCCTGCAGAGGCACAGGAACTAACCTTGGTGAACTGCTGCCATTATATTGCCCACCCCGATCTAGATCGTCCCTAATAAGACTGAGACACTGCTTCCTACAGCTCTCCTTGGCCAGGAAAGGTGATCCATGGCCAATGGGAGCTGCAAGTGGTTGTACCTGCAGAGGTGCAGGTAAATAAAATGACAGTGGCTCACTAGGGGCTAACCATGGTGAACTGCTTCTGGTTTATTGCCCACCCTTGCCCTAGACACAGACCTTCAAAACAATTTTCAGTGTAGATATACATGCATTTTGAGAGATCCTGTTGAATAGCATGACATTGACTTGTATTTAATACTCTGAACAAGAATGTACATTGCAAACCCAAGAGATACCTATAACCCTACTGTACTTCTTGCCAGTTGGCATTGGGGGGCTTTGGGGTCACAGTGTGTTATGGCCAAAATGTTTTGTTTAAATATATAGAATATGTCCTAGTTGTAAATTATTTCCTTACTATTTGAACTTTACTCCTTCAGAAGACACAGAGAATAATGTGTACTTGCAGGGTGCAGTTTTTAATGTGTTTCTTTTTTGTACAAAAATCCGTGGGAGGGCATGGTTTTTCAAAGGCAAAATGCAGTTGGAAGCACAACTCCTACTGAAAAGTCAGTCGGCAAGTATTCAATATCCTACTAAATACTCCAATCCTGTTTGTGCCTTTGTAGAATCTTCCACTTTAGTTTACTCTTTGATTTCAGACTTATTAGTATTAGTATTGACTAATAACAGAGGAAAAATCAGCAGAAAATGTACCTATAGTGGGAAATACATTGAAATAAATAAGCAAACTTGTTGAATGTGTACCTTGAACAGCATTACAAGCTGATGAGCCAAGAACTAATGGATGGAGTATACCACAACTTAGTTGTGTTTCTGGATCTGCCAATGATTTGGTGTGTTGACATTAAATAACTTTAACTTTTGCAAATTCTTGGCTTCAGTTTCTCTCTCTCTCTCTTTTTTTTTTTTTTTTTTTTTTTTTTTAAAGAGTCTCCTACTCACAATGGTGGTATAAGGGTTTCTTTGTGCTGTTTGTAAAGTGCTTTGAGAGCCTCTGCAAGATGCTGTCATACTCGTTCTAATACTCATGTCATTAACTGGCATTCTGTGCAGAGAATATATAATGAGGTTATTTGCATTCTGTGCAGACATGGCACTGATAATGCCAGTTTAACTTCCTGGTAGTTTTACCTGTAAGAATAAGGAAACAACACAACTTTTTCAAAATGCTTTTGTTTCTCTACACAGTATATGCAAAATCAGAATGTACCTGGCAACATTGAACTAACAGTGAACATCCTGACTATGGGTTATTGGCCAACCTATGTGCCTATGGAAGTCCACTTACCACCAGAGGTAAGGATAACTTTGCTGCACTTTGCATACAGAAGTAGAACACTTCTTACTTGAAGCTTGCCATTAGTTAACATTTAATGTTTAACTGCCTTTCGAATAAAGGGTTTAGGAATATAGCCACTTTTTAAAATAGATCAATCTTCAGGACATAAGTATGTGGTTAACATCTTTTTTTAAAAATAAAACCTTAATGTGTTTTTTGTATCTAAACTTAATTCTTCCTTAAACTGTTTTATTTTAATTTATTTAAGTTTTTAAATAAATGGAATTCAAAGTGGAGTTTTTCTTTTCTTTCCTGTTCTCTAGATGGTAAAACTTCAAGAGATTTTCAAAACCTTTTACCTGGGAAAACACAGTGGTAGGAAACTTCAGTGGCAATCAACACTAGGTCACTGTGTGCTAAAAGCAGAATTTAAAGAGGCAAGTACTTGGGTCTCTAGGTTATTTTCTGCTGTGGTATTCATGAAATCTGGCTTTTGTCAATTTTGAGGTACTTTGTAATAGTGGATGCCTCTAGGAAAAATTTATGCAGTATGGTTAATATTTAGCATTGGTAATAGCCACCTTGAATATATCTTAATATAATGACTGTGTGGTACCATCTAGATTGGGTAGCTCCTGCAATGGCACCAAAGTATTGCGTGTGAATGAATCTGGGTATCTGGTCTTGGATGGTATAATTCTGTCTTCTGTCATAGATAAATTACAGGAATTTTACTTTTTTCTACTTTCAGACCTATACATTAAGTATATATACCATATTTGTAGTTGTTGGGAACAAACTGTCTAAGACTGGTGCTGTATTTCATAGTTAGCACATAGTGGCTAATAATATTCCTTTTCAGACTCATGAGCTGAGTAAAATGGATAGCTTTCCTTCAGGCTTAGTTTTCATTTGAATTAATGTACAACACATGAAGAATAATTTTTTACTTTCTTTTCAAGAAGACTTAGTAACATCTGGTCATTTCAACCTCAACAGGGAAAAAAAGAGCTTCAAGTCTCTTTGTTCCAGACACTGGTGCTACTTATGTTTAATGAAGGAGAGGAGTTCAGTTTAGAGGAGATAAAGCAAGCTACTGGGATAGGTCAGTATTAAATGCAGTTAATGGTGTCTGAATACTGTTGTCTAAAATACTAAACAGTTTGTTTATGTTTTAGAGGATGGAGAGTTAAGGAGAACACTCCAGTCATTAGCTTGTGGCAAAGCTAGAGTACTGACTAAAAGTCCAAAAGGCAAAGATGTGGAAGATGGTGATAAATTTACATGCAATGATGATTTCAGACACAAACTCTTCAGGATAAAGATCAACCAAATCCAGATGAAAGAAACGGTATGGGTTTGGGGTTTGTTTTCTTTCAATTGCTGCCCTCTTGCCCTTTCTCCTGATCCATAGTTTGATTATTTTTGCATGTGTTAAAAATACAGTAAATTTTCTTTGTCCAGTGTTGGGTTTGCATATTTGGTCACCTTCATGAAGTATGCAGGTGTACTTTGTGTGGCAAGTGAACCATAGGGTTTAAATTTAAATTTGCAAACAAAATCAGATTCCCTTGCAAATATCCTATTAATCCAGTCTCATGATCTTCCCATATTTCTAGGAATGTGACAGACTTTAAATAGAACTTGTAGTTTGTGCCATTTACCTTTTTATTTTCTGAAGCTGTACTAAATAAAATGTTTGCAAACTGCTATGGCTTAATCTGATTAGATTACATGGGAATAAGAGAATTCAGAGCCTTCATTGAAATTTTGTTTTCTATATTATGGCTAGGTGTTAACTTGTCACTGGATTCCTCCTAATATCAGAAACAAACTATTTTAATCACCTGTATGAGCGTGTTTCTCTTTGTAGACAGCCTTCCAAAAAGGACTTTAGAAGGAAGTCAGACAAATATTTGACACCAAAAATGCTGTGGTATATGTGCAGCTGTCTATAGGTCAGATAACCAGAAAAGGATTACTTTGACTATTTTAGTGTGCTTTTTAAAACTTCTTTTTAAACTGCTCATCCAGGTAGAGGAGCAGGCAAGCACTACAGAGAGAGTATTTCAGGACCGGCAGTACCAGATTGATGCTGCAATTGTGCGAATCATGAAGATGCGCAAGACTCTGAGCCACAATTTGCTTGTGTCAGAGGTGTACAACCAGCTTAAATTCCCAGTAAAGGTAAATTTCTGATTTTCTTTTGTTTTATAAGTTATGGTCCCTTACTATACTTTCTCCTAATTGGTGTTATTGGCTTTGTCTATACTTACCGGAGGATCGACACTCCGGCAATCGATCTTCTGAGGTTCAGTTTAGTGGATCTAGTAAAGACCCACTAAATCAAATGCTGAGGATGCCCCTGTCAACTGCAGTACTCCTCACAGTCACAAGGTGTAAGGGAAGTCACCACCTCCCATTGTGGGGCCACCTCATAAAATCGATGAAAGGTGTATCAACTCCAGCTATGCAATTGTTGTAGAAAGAATTGCATAACTTATATTGATTTTTCTCTGCCAGTGTAGATCTGGCCACAGAGATCTGTCAAATAAATAATACAGCCAGTGAAATACTCTTATTTGGAAGGGAAGCTATTACTTCTAGGAATTTTGTTAGATGTGCCAGTATTGGTGCTGCTTCCCAACTGCTTAGTTCAAACTTCTCTATAAAGAAGAGACCACCATATACCTAATACAACTTTTCAGACAAATAGTTCTGGCTAACACTTTGTGGAAATTAAGATTTAAAAACACCTTTAGCTGATGGTTGTTTGAAACAATGACCAAGATACCTGTATCCATAGTGAGAGATCCATCCAAGTTCATATTGAATTCGGATCTTAGTTTGCGAATAAACGTGTACATAACTTGTTTCATTCTTAAGCCAGCTGTAACTTCTGGTATTCTCCAGTGCAAGAAATGTAAAATAGAAAGTATTGCTACTTTCTTCTGTAGCTTTCTTGAAAACACCAAGGTTGAGGCTTATGAGTTAAACATTCACATCCCTACCAGGCACGCTCTTTCTCCCTTGTTCATGATGGGGGTTTTGCCTTGCAGCAGCCTAGATATATTGCAGTAGCCTAGCATTAAGCAATATGCTTCCAAATGTACAAAGTACATCTCTGTTACTGGGTGAGAGCATGGGTCAGAAGCATTTTTTGTTTTGTTTTGTTACAAAATACCTTTTTATGATCTAATTTAGAAAATACGCAAGCATTACATTATGGGCAGTATGTTTGCCTGAACTCCAGTTTTAATGGGGCTTTCTGTTTGACAATCAGGCTTTGGCTTTTTATTTCTGTGAAAAACATTTTAGATCTATCATGCTTTTGTACTTACAGAAATGCCATGGAAAATCCTTTAATTGATCAATAAGATATTTAAGTATTCAGGTGGTAATTTGAAAAGTGTGTTGATGTAATGTTGAAGTAGAAGGAATTGAGTGATCAGAAACTTTGTAAAGATGTCTGCAAAAAAAAAAAAAAAAGAATACTGATGATCTGCATTATTTTACAGCCTGCTGACCTTAAGAAGAGAATAGAATCCTTAATTGACAGGGACTACATGGAAAGAGACAAAGAGAACCCAAACCAGTACAACTATATTGCATAAACATATGTTGGCCTTTGTTTTTCTGCACATTTGGTGTATACTAAATTGCCGGTGGATAAACTAGCCTGTTGATCCCATTATTTGACTTTTTATACTACCGAGGAATGAATGAAAGCGGTGTAATGGAAAAGTATAGTAGAGTGAACTTTTTTCAGTGGTTAACATGCCCATTTAAAGAGTACTATTTACATTTTAAGAAGAATGCTGTTGAACTCTTTGCATGTTATTTAGTATGATGTGCAGAAAACTGTAAGAAAGTACCTGGTCTTTGTGATTCCATTTGTCTCTGAGTCTGAAGAGGAGTCCCTTGGTATATGGCTAATGTTCTTTTACACTTGTATGAAGCAGAAGGTTAATTAACATACAGAAGAGAGCCTTTAAAATGCTTAAACTGCATGCAAACTTTTAATTTACTGTACAGAATACTGGATATATCTATCAAATAGCAAAATGACCAATGATTTTGATTCACTCCTATTTGGATTTCACCCTTGGGGCTGGATAATAATTACCAAGTCAAGTTATGCTTATTATGTAGAAAACATCTTCTCTTCCAATTCAGACAAAATGTAAATGAATTCGTAACAGCATAAAATGATTTGTAAGGTTACAGAATATGTGCCATTCTTTAAATAACTGTGCTATAGTAAAACTCTAAACAAGCTTAGACTTGTATTTATATGGTTTACCCCAAAATGTAAAGTATTTGCTCTCTTCTTAATATAAAACAGCAGCAACAGAAACTCAGTTCTTACTAGCCATGGGCAGGAGAGTACAACTCTCTGCAACAGTACTCAGCAAAAAATGTATTTTAAAGTGAGGCAAAAAGCAACTGTTTTTGCCAAAAACAACAACAACAACAACCCTACATGAATAAAAATTACAAATGGATTTTAATACTATTTTTCTTTGCAACAACCTAAATGGCTTGAACTTCATCTTAGGTTTAGAAAGGGTGAGAATCTTATAGACGTGTCCTGCCTTGTATTGCTTTTAGGTATTAACTCAATCCAACCTAAAGCTTTAAGAACTCAGCCCTGGACAGTAGCAGGCTTTGCTTCCAAGAGCCCAAAGTCTACCTCTCATACAGAAAGATACTTAAATATTACTTTAAGACACCTAGATCCTGTTTTCTTCGTTTACATGAGCATTATTTGGATCTTTATGAAACCTGGGAGTAAAAAATTGCTTGAATACAGAGACTCACCAAACAGTGCTTGACATTTTTGCAACAGGAACCTTTTTTTCTCTAAGCAGAATATTTCAAGATCATAAAGTGGCAGCATAAGTTATTTTTTCCAGTTTTTACAGATATTTGAACACTCCTCTGCACATCATCTGGTCAGTCATCTAGTTTCAGCCATGCTGCATAGCAGGATGAAGACTCTGATCCACTTTCAGGCATCTACATCCCTGAGAAATGCCAGACAACCCTTGGAGGCAAGAAAATGTTACTTTATTTAAAAATAATAATAATGGCCTTTCCTTAACCTGTCTGATTGGCACTCACCTATTCTTAATCTATTCTTTTGTCAATTTAAGGCCCTGTGGAATACATAATCCCTATAGTGAGTGTGTGAGCACATATGTATGGTATAAGTTGTCTCAATTTTTTTCCTCAAACTTTTTACCAAAAGTGCTCACTTGATAGAAGAAAAGAAGGTAGCTTGTCCCAAATAAACAGTACCGCTTATTTCTTATCCTTCCCTCAAAGCTGACTTCCTGTAAAATGTGCACAGCTCTCCACATGAGCCATAGTAAAAAACCTGTTAGTTTTTTTGCCTACTTGTTTGTTGTCATTCTGATCCAGTGAGAGACATTCAGAGCCACCTTTACCTTCAAGAGGGATAATTTTTCCAGGCGGGTGTTTCTTGCTGGAGACTGCTTTGGCAGGGAGTCAGACAAGCCTTTAATTATTAGCTCACAATCAGAGAGCCACTAGGGAGAGTATAACAATGAAATTAAGATCATGGCTTTTCTATATTATTTTTAAATTTCTTTCAGTATCAGTTGCATTGTGTGTCTCTTCTCCATGTATGTGGGGATTCTTTTCTCTCTAGGATATTGTTGGGGGAGGGGCATCAAAAGGTTCCCTTTTAGGGAAGGATGGAAACCAACATATTTGACTGCCCCTGCTCCAATCTGTTGCAGCAGTTAAATACAACCAAAGCCACATATTGAAAAATGAGATGGTTAGACTCTCTAATTAGATGGGTGTTAAATTTCAACTATAATTAGCCAGAAGATTTTGTGAGGGTTTTTTGTTTACTTTGATAATTCCATTTATTTCAACATGTAAATGCAGAGACTATTGTGTAGGAAATTCATGTCCTAAATTGTCATCATGCTTCAAAGATTTGACACTGAAAACCAAATTAACCTTTTCACTTGGAGTTCAGCTATTCAAGTAACTCAATGAATGGCTTATGAGAATGCTGGCTAAACTAGATACTGAAGAAAAGCAGGGGAAAGTATGTCCTCATATCCCTTTATTTACCACACTGGCATATCCCCCAACAAATTGTTCATTTCTTCTCTAGTGGTTTTTGCTCCTGGTTAGTGACAAAGCTGTAGCCAAGATTAGCATCCAGCTATACTTGCTGGGATCATGTGCCTGCCTATTGAGCCACAATATTAATTTTGTTTTAGTGGGCTTGGACCACAACTCATTTGGCTATTGAACAGATTGTCTGTCTGGCCACATTTTTAATCCTGACTCTTGCATGCAGTTTATAGCAGACTTGTTCATAAGAAAATGCAGTTTATTCTTAGAAGTATATATTTTAGGTTTTTAATCTTTATACCCATAAATGGACTTTTTTTTTGTCTTGGCTGGTTTAAAAAAAGTGACCATTTTGTTTAAATGCTGTAATTGCGAAAGTGTTGTAAACATTGTTTTGTTCTATAGTTCACACAAAGGTGCCAAAGTAAATAGTTAATAAGAGACCTAACAAATTTGTTAAGTTGCTTTAGCTGTGGTTTATATTTTGATCTAATGCTCATTTTTGTCACAGTATTTTTCATTTCCCTAAACATATCATTTGCCCTAATGCTTTCTTTTAAACAATGTTTTATTTGTGCATCTAAAAAAAAGTTGAAATGCCACTGTTTTTTAGTGATTTCATATAATAGGAAGAGTATTTTCTTTGAAAAGTTACAGTAAAGTTGTAAGAGTACAGCAGCATTCAAAAAAATGTAATATACTTTTTGTATAACAATTCTTCAGAAGTATGTCTGGAGTGGGAAAAAACTAACCCTGTTACTTTTAAAAAGCCTCTTCACTCGGCCACTAGACTATAAAATTGTGCTTGTTTACTGCATCAAAATGTTATAGTTATGCAGATTTGCAAATGGGGCATGTCACCTTTGCGTCCTCTAATGCAAAAAGCAAAACCTTTTTAATGTTTCATAACAAGTCTAAAATGGGTACAGAGAGTCTTTGTTAAGTTGGTAAATAATGTAAATATATGTCCTTTCAAAGAGTGAGTCTGTTATCTAGGTATTTTGTGTCATTTAATAAATATTAAACAGTTTTGTGTTGATAAACTCTTATTTGTGTGTGTGGTGTGTCTTTTTAATCAGACTTGCACATATTGGTGTGCTACTGTGTTTTAACACTCCCTTTAATATCTTTGGGAGGTATTTTGATAACAAGATTTTTGCTGTCTTCCTGATTTCATCAACCTTTTGTTGAGGTATCCTGCTCACTTGGGTTTCCATTCTTTGATTCACTTTTTGTTTTAAACATTGTTTTCTGAGAATTTTAAACCATCTATACCAGCCTAATGGCCTGCTCCAAACCCTATTAAATACAGTGACTTCACTGAGCTTAGAATCAGGCCCAGAATACACCGGAGTACTAAAAACTGTACTAAAGTATTGAATAGGGCTTGCTGCCTGTTTTCACAATATAGAACCCAAATACAAGGTTCCTAGGCTAGACTGGGGAATGACTCTTGAGAAAGAAATGGGTGAAGCTAGCCTTAAATCAGTGTTTCTTGTCTTATGTGAGAACTTGCTTGGATTCATTGTAGAGCTTAATCTGAAATATGAAGGACACTTTTGAAAGTACACATTGATACTTACTTCTGTATTGATGCTGGGCCACCCTTATGGTGTGTTGTGCCATCTGAAATTTGGTGCTTCTTGGGAAAACTTGTTACAAGCATAGGACTTGTCTGTGCAGACTTCACTACAGTGATGCTCTCCTCTCACAAAGCAAGCCCCGCTGATGTCAAAGGGTAAATAAGGGTTTGCTAAATCAGCTGCTTTTACAGTGAAGGCATGAGGCATATGTTTTGAAAATATATTATGGCAGGCTTGAACAGTTTGGCAGCTTGGAGCAAAGCAAGTCACTCATTCTTCGTGCAATGCTCTATGCTGAAAACTAGGATGTACTGCAAGAACAGCAAGCCTGAATGATAATGCTGAGATGCCGTCTAAGAAGTTAATGCTACTTACTCAATGTGCATTCTCTATGTGAGTATAAGCTGTTCTTGTGCATTTGGAAAGGTAAATCTAAAGGTAAAAGTTGCATGCAGTGCCCTCAGACACATCCACCTTCCTTCCATATGCTGTAAGACACCTGGTACTTAATATATTGTTTTAGCCTGAATCTGCCTTCATGTAACAAAACCTTTGGGCTAAAGTGATAGTTCTTCAGGCTTTCCATAACCTTATCGGTGTAGCTGGTATTATGAGAAGAAAGCGTGGTCCTGAATTGCACTGAAATTTCAGACTGCAGAGCCAGGGTTAGTGGCCCCTATGCTGTAGTGCTGAATTTGTGTTCCCAACAAGGTCTAGTCCTTACAGATCCAATCAGGTCCTAGTTAACATGGCTATGAGGCCAGACTGCTTCTGTGACCAGCCACAAGGTTTCCAAGAAGCCTGGGTCAGACTCAGTTCCTGCAGTTCTCTGTCAAGCCCCTGAGGCTACAGATGTTTGAGTGAAGAGCCATGTTACTGGATCTGACTGTCATGTTTCTAGAAGTATGGTCAAGAGACAACTCAGCCATGCCCAGCAGTACTATACCTTGTGCTTTCTGATTATTGGAAGCTTGTGGAAACCCCACAGTTGCAGATCAGGGTCAGTTCCACCTTCTGCTTCTGGATTCAGAAAGATGGAATTGATCCGTCTGCCAGAATCTGAGCTGGCAGCTCCTTTGGTTCCATCTACCACAGCACCAAACAAGAAGCACAGAGACAAAACGTCTGCTGTTACCAAAGCTGGCTCCTGTGCCAACAGTTGGATCTGTCTGATTCTGACAGGACTGGTACGGTGACAAAGTGGATGTCTGTTCCACCTCTGACTTCATAATAAAGGAGATATACAGTTGGGGAAAATGTTGGATCTGAGATTGTCCATGTCTTTGAATCTATCATTGGTTCCTGGCCAGTCTCAGCTACATCTTCTGTTCCAGAGAGTTCTAGACTGATGACTGCCCAAGTTCATCTTCCAGCTCCACTTGATTCATCAGTTCTGAGTGGAGGAAACAGTTTCCAAAAGGAGACATGTTTCCCTAGTTCCACATTCTTCATCATCCACTGTTAGGAAGAAAAGCTCAGAGGTTGCTATTGGTCTTCCTCCAGAATTCTTTCCTCCTCTGGACTCTGATGGAGACTCCCAAGACCTGGATCTCACGCCTACATTCAGACCTGCTACTACCCTTAGTACAGTCTTAGTAAAGATCTTTACTGGGAAGAAGACAAAACAAGAATATAGCGATTGTGGCTTGTTTTGAAACACTTGCCTGCAGAATGCGGATCATATATGTTTCCTGCACCCTGGTTCTGGGGAGATTGGCAGTCCTGGGGTTCATGGCTGTATTGGGAGGCCACTTCAGCAATTTTTCAGTTATCCTTCAATCACATGGAGAAGGAAATGTTTTATCTGTTAAAGATCTGACAATCCCAAAATCCGTGGGCCCAGCTCCTGATCCATCTACTTTACCAACAGAGATGCCCAATAAAATGTCTAAAGGAGAAGGTGAAGCGGTAGTGCCTCTGTTTGAACAGAAACATTCCAAAATGGTTTATGAGCCCATCTTATCCCCAGGTGAACAGGTAGGAGTGGCTTTGGACTCCTTCCCCTTCTGAGGATGCTACACAGTTCCACAATTTGGTCGATCGTATGCGGTCCCTTTTAAAATCTTCTTACAGTGCCTGCAGAAAAGACATGTGGTGTTTAATATCGCTGATGCTACTTCATCATCCATTGGTATTAGGTTGGTTAATTATCAGGTGGTCACTACCTGTTCCATTTTCTATCTGTCAGCTGCTGGTCTTCTGCACCAGAGGTCAGACTTGAAATATGCCTTTCCTGTGATCCATCTACTATATATTTGAGAGCGTTCAGTTTGTGTGTCAATTATCTGTGTGTTTATCTGTCTGAGAGACCGTTTGTTCAAGAACTCATCCTAAATGGTAAGAGCTAGGACTCCAAATATGTATCTTCATCCTCTTATCATAACTTAAAGCAAGGTCAGGGTTTGGCTGTGCCAGGACAATGGGATGTGCGTGGAATGTGATTTGTTTCTCATCAAATGGAAAGGGAGGAGGCGAGACAGCAGCAACAGTTATACTTATGAATGATCACAAGGGGGCAGCAAGCATATGGGACAATTGTAACACAGAATGACCATGGGAGCAGCTGCTGGCCAGGAACACAATCCTTGCCACTGGCTACCCCAGGAGTACAACTGGCAGCACATCCACCACCCACCCCAGGCTGGCCCCTACCATGCAGCCCCTGCAGAGCATCTGCTGCCCTGAGCCGTTCCCAGGGAGCTCCCACACTCTGAAAACCTCCTCACTGCCCCCAACCTTGACTCCTACACTCACCGACCTCCTGCCCTGAAAGACCCGAGCAACACTGGGTAAGTCTTCTAGTAAGGTAATGAGAAAGATATATACTATTTACGTAGGATTTTTTCCAAACTTAAAAATAATGTACAGCTGTCCCTATTTTTTACAGGACCTAAACAAAATAGAAACACAAGATGCTTTGCACAGCCTTTTTTTTTTCCCCCCCTTCCTAGATGTTTCTTTTGCTTTTTAGGTTATTTTTTTAGACTTGCTAGCCACTAAGTTTACTGTGGAAAAATAATATTAACAAACATACAAATATCTTTTTTTTTTTTTTTCACAGCAGACTTACTCTGCCTCAGGAAGCCTAAAGACAACTTAAGCCTTAGATGGGTAGGTTGGTATGGAGGCATGATAAACTTTGGGTCAGATCCTACCACCTCTTAGCCAGAGCACAGAGCCTGGAGAAGCCACGTGGATACAGCCTGCCATTTTAGACCTGAATCCTGACTGCACCAGCCCCAGGAAGGTGGGCAGCTCCCTGGATGCTTTTTCATCCAACTTTGGGGTTCCACAATTGGGTCCTGCCCCCCGGCAAAGCCCCAAAGCCACTGCATTGTTCCCACTCCCATCACCAGGCAGGAGGCTGTGGTAGCAAGAAAAGCCCCTGTGGCCACATTTGAGAAATGCTGTCCTCAAGAAGGAAGAGCTATGTGGAGTCCATGTGCTGCCTGTGCTCCACCTCACCCTGAGTGCTAGCTGTGCAGTTCCCATTAGCCAGGAGTCACAACCAATGGAAACGGGGGGAGGGGGAAGGTGCCTGCAGACAGAAGCAATGCACATAGCTGCCTAGCTGTGCCTCCAAGTCGTAGCAGCAAGGGCATGTTGTCACTTGTGGAGATTGCCCAAGGTGAGTACTGCTTGGACCTAGTGCCCTACCCCTTGCCCTAAGCCCCCTCCTGCACCCAAACTCCTTCCCAGAGCCCATCCACCACACCTCCTTTCACATCCAAACTCCCTCTCCAAGACCATCCCCACTCTATCTCCACACTCTGAACCCCTCAGCCCCATTCTGGAGCCCCACTCCTGCACCCCAAAAAACTCATCCCTGGCCCTGCCCCAAAGCCTGCACCCCCAGCTGGAGCCCTCACCCTCTCGCACACTATCTTCCCATCTACATCCTGAACCCCTCATTTCTGACTCACCCTGGAACCTGCCCTCCCATACTAATCACTTTCCCTCGCTGCAGAGAAGCCGGCACCCTCCATCGCTGTCTCCAGCGTGCAGACCAGGCTTTTCTTGCCTACCCCTGGGGTAGAGCAGCTGGGGGCTGCCGGGTTGGTCCCACAGCACCGCTCCGGACCAACCCGGCAGCACCCCAGCTGCTCTGCCCCAGGCATCCTGATTCAGCTGCTGCTGGTCAGTTTCAGCAGCGGCTGAATCAGGACGCCTGGGGCAGAGCAGCTGGGGTGCTGCTGGGTTGCTCCAGTACAGCCAAGGAGCCGCGCTACTGGAGCAACCCAGCAGCACCCTAGCTGCTCTGCCCCAGGCGTCAGCCACTGCTGAAACTGACCAGCGGCTGACTACAGGAAGCCCAGGCAGCTGACTTGGGGACGCCTGGGTTTCTTAAGTTGAATCTGTATGTAAGTCAGAACTGGCATCCAGATTCAGCCGCGGTTGAAACTGATCAGTTTCAGCAGCGGCTGACGCCAGTTCCGACTTACATACAGATTCAACTTAAGAACAAACCTACAGTCCCTATCTTGTACGTAACCCGGGGACTGCCTGTACTGCAGAGCTCACAGCCTGGGTAAGCGTGTAACCGCTGAGATGTTCAGCGATTACATGGTTATCCTAATCACAGGTTTTCACATCCTAACTCTATAAACATGCTGTGCCCAGAACAGATCTATACTGAAACTGATGCTGAAAAAGACATGAACGAATCACAAGACCTGGGTGCCATTTTATTTAAAGACTGATAATAAATCGCTATGGCCTCAAGGAGAATCAGACAGGTAATGCAATCAAGTTTAAAAGGATCAGCTACTGATTACTCAGTTATACAGCTCCCCATGTTGAAATATTGTCTGACACACACACACCCTTATCATTCTAGTCAGCTCTCACAAATCATGTCCCCATAGTTTCAGAAAAATTCTACTTCTGAGCCTGTTCCTTTTTGCTGGAAGTTTGGGGTTTTGGTGTTTTGAGGTTTTTTTGTGGGTTTTTGTTTTTTGTGCAGCATGATGTAGTTTCTCATTAAAATGCATCAGGTGACAGCCAGAGTCTTGACTAATCATTTTCATTAAGGTGATTTGAATTTAATTGTGTGGTTGACTGTTCCTGCCTCTTTCAGACAATCTACATTACTTACTACTATGGTTATTAAGAAATTGCTTTAAATATACCAATATGGCAGTCCAGACCTTTCAAGATCTAATTTTTTTCCTAATGTTAAAAAGCTAATGCTTTCATGCAGAATCCTCATAATGGTAACATCCTAGTGGATATTATCTGATCTTGATTAAGCTGTTGTCCAGACGATAGCCAAATCCACATTGCATAGCCTGCATACTGAACCACGAATTTGGCCTCAATGGGAAAAGAAATATTCCTGAAGTGGCTGCAATAATGCAGAGGTGTCTGTGTCTGATGTCTCTCTATTGTGCATATCCATAATCCCCTCTTTCTTTTCCCTTCCAGGGTACAGACTCCTTGTTATTGTTTTGTTTTTTGTATGCCAGGATTAGCTCTAGGCAGAAGAGGCTTAAAGTAAAAGTCAAATCAAATGACTAAACTTACCAGGATAACTGTGATAACCATTGCATTTCATGTATATTATCTCTCCTTTATTGGCGGCTTGTATATTCCAACACTAGAACTGTATGGCTACGTCTAGACCGGCATGATTTTCCACAAATGCATTTGCAGACAAGAACGTCTAGATTGGCACGGACGCTTTTCACTTTTTGTGGAAAAGCGTCTGTGCCAATCTAGATGCGGTTTTGCGCAAGAAAGCCCCTTCGCCATTGGGGCTTCTTTGCGCAAAACAGTTTTTAGCTGTCTACACTGTCTACTCTTGCGCAAAAACCTTTCTGGAAAAGGGCTTTTGCCCGAACAGGAACGTCAAAGCATTTGAACAAGAAGCACTGATTTCGGACAGTAGAACGTCAGTGCTTTTGCGCAAAATCAAGCGGAAAAACTTGCCAGTCTAGACGCAGCCAAAATCTTCTGAACATTTGGTAGGATGTTCCAAACCTCCATTCTGAAAATTCAATACATCATGGAGCACAAATGCACTGCCACATAGAAATATCCCATTTGTTAATTTCAAATCACACTGTCCCAATGGGAAATGTCTCATTAAATCTGGATCAAGTGGCCATCAACCAGGACTTCCCTAAATCATACCAAATGCACATGAAGTCTTTCTCGATACAGTCAAATGCAATTTTTTTACTTACTCCTCATCTGCTATCCCCTACTCCTTGGTTGTAAATAATTGATCATATAGGCCTGAGCCTTGATGTCTAAAGTCAATGGGATTCACCACCAATGTCATCAAATCAAGAAGAAAACTATTCATGTTGGAGCCACTAGGCTTGTTCCTTCCCCCCACCCCTATATCACCTTCTAAGAAAATTGCAGAGGAATCAGCCAGAAACTCCAGCTGGTAAGAAAAGTAGGTTTATCAATTTTGATTGGACACATTCCTGGAGGTTTCATGTGATATTTAATGAAAGATTAATATCGAATTTTCGGAGGCTCCAGGACATTCCTAGAGGGTTGGCAACCATAAATGCAAGCCAAAGCAGCGATCTTGGGACATTCCAAGAACTTTTTATAGTTTTGATTAGATAGCCTGGCTGCTCCAACCTCCTCATCCCTCCACAGAGTCTTTTCATCCTGAGCCTCTTCTTCCCTACCTTATCTCCTTTGTCCCTTTCCCTTCATCTTATCTTCTCTTTGTTATTAAACCCTCCCCCCCCCCGAAAAAAATCACAGCTCTAACATGCCATTTGCTGCTATCGCAGTCTTCATTCTGCTGATGTATTCTATGCATTCCTTCACTCTGTTACGTCTTGTCTATTTGGATTGTAAATCCTTTGGGGCATGTACTGTGTTGCTCTGTTAGTACTTGGCACAATAAAGAACTAGTCTTGATTGGCTCTTAGACACCAGGGTAATAAACAGAATTAAGAGTAAGTACTCATCAAAGGCTGGATCCTGTAAGGTCCTCGATTCCTATTCCCTTCAGCAGGCCGAGAAAGTATTCTGCACCTTTCTGGATAGGCACCCTAAGTCTGACCCTCACCAATAAACCTTGCCATCATGCTTGAGGAATAAAAATGGGTGTGGGTTTACAAAATCAACCTGACAGTTTTTGTTAAAGGGAGGATTTATTTTGTCCCTTCCACGGTGGTGGGGAAAGGTTTGGGACTTGCCAGAAAGAACTGTCATGCAGACTCCATACCAGCCCTTTTGGGGCCAGAGAGAATGCCTTGAAACCCAGCCATTGCTAGTAGGATCAAGATAGCTAGAGTCAGATGAGTGAGAGAGAGAATGAAGATGCTGTTTAGAATATGCAAATGTCCGCTGTTCCAGACTATACCCAACACTTAAATGGTGCTGAATGGTAAGTGAAAGCCCTGAATACTGCAGACCAAATTCATCTCTGGACACAACTCCATTAGCCTCACTGGAGCTTGCATTAATTTACACCAGGGTAGAATCTATCCCTGTGTTTCCACAGGCCAGGCTTACAGAGGTCCTCCCAGACTCTACATTTAGGAGCTGGGACCTACAGAGATTTTCCCATGGGGCTGTCTCATCATTATCACTACAACTAACAGAAATTTGCAACCACAGACCCAGAGCAGCCATCAGTATCTCTTGTTTCAGAGTGTGACAGGAAAATAAGTTAACTAAGACACAGTCTGTATTTTTGTACTGTGTGTGGGCTTGTCATTTTTATTAAGACAAATTAAATCCTGTTCCCTCTCCCACTTACTTTAATGCAAGTTTTGCCACTGACCTCATTGGGAGCAGGATTGGGCCCTTCAGTTGGGTGAGCAAAATTATCTATCCCACAATTCTCAGGCTTGAACTGTCTCATTTTTCTCTTGCTTGAAACAGCCAACAGGACATACTAAGAAGCAGTTTCAGCCAACCTCAGAATGCACAAATGATAATGCACAAATGCACGTGATAAGCTCATAATGAGATGAGGTGACATCACAGTCAGTCTTACAAAGGGCGTTCTTAAAATTAAAGGAGACACTGTTAAGGGGGCATTGGTAGGTTAAAAATGAGATATATGTTAAGAAATCCCTTACCTGTTTCTAATCATACCCTGGCATATTTGGTGATAAGCAAATCTTCTTAACATTTGTTAAGTTTTAATAATCTATTTGGTCACTTCTATGAATCTGCTAAACTCAGACAATAAAACAGGCTGTTATCAGGTTCATTTTAGTTTCTGCTGAATTCCTGGTCCTGCTCACGTTCTGGTTCTGATGTACTAAGTAAAGGCTGTCGTGTAGAATACAAATGTCACAAGGAAACATTTAAATTCACATGCATTTAGGAATTAATCCAAAGGCCCTGAAGTAAAGCTCCAATTGATTTAAAAAAAAGGAGCATTCCAGAACACAGACTGCTACACATATATTAACCAAATGACCCCCTTTCTTTAGTGGCTCCAGGTTAATTACAATCATAGTCTAGTTGAAGGTCTCTGTTTTGATATTCAAACTGCTTCCTGCAAATGGTCCTATGTGCCTGAGAGATCACAGTTCATGATCCTGAAAGCTGGACCTCGACTTCCTGCAGCTCCCCTTGGCTGCAAAGCACAAAACGGAGTGAATGGGAGCCACAAGGCTCTGTGGCTGCAGCACCAGTAAATAAACAAACTGGGGCGTCCAGTTAATGTGTTTCTGAAAGTGATTTCGCAGAACGCTTTCAGAAACACTGCTCTAGAAGGCTGACCCACACAAGGGGGTGGATGGGACACACACTTTGCCAGTGTGTTTCCTGGATATTTGTTGACAGCAGAGATATATTGAGATTCAGGAATCCTGAGTTCTATTTTAGGCTCTGGAGGGAAGTGTTCTGCCTGTTTTCACCAAGACTGACACTGTCTGCTCATGCCCTTCTACCTGTCCTGGTCCTGTCTCTCTCCTTTCTTGGCTCCTTATCTACCCAGGTCCAGCCTCCATAACTCTGGCTTCTCATCCCAGTCCCACTCACTTTTTATAGACTCATAAGACTGGAAGGGACCTCGAGAGGTCATCAAGTCCAGTCCTTTGCACTCATGACAGAACCAAGCATCATCTACACTAGTGGTGGGCAACCTGTGGCCCTTGGGCTGCATGCAGCCAATTGGGGATCTGTGTGGCCCATGAGACTTGAGTTTACTGTTGCCCATGGGCAGGGTTGCCAGATTCTGCTATTTTCTGTCTGCATAGAATTTTTTTCGTGCTGGCATTACTAAAGTGAAGCAAAGGCATGTGAAGTTAGGTGATGTTTGCTTTTTTTGTAACAGTGTCACATTATTGACTCACATTTAGCTTGCCATCCACTATGGCTGCCCCATCCCTTTCTGCAGTACTCCTTCCTAGACCATCATTTCCTATTTTGTATGTGTGCAACTGATTGTTCCTTCCTAAGTGGAGTACTTTTCATTTGCCCTTATTGAAGTTCATCCTATGTTTACCTCAGACCATATATCCAGTTTGTTGAGATCACTTTGAATTAAAATTCTAAAAAGTACTTGAAACTCCTCCCATCTTGCTAGCATCCACAAACCCACCCAGTCTGAGTCTTCTACTCCAAATCATTTGTTTGACTCCCAATTTTCCCCTTTCCACAGCCAATACCAAATGCCTATTATTTCCACCCACCCACCGCAACTTCTTGTCCACAGTCTCCATGCCTCCTCCTTTCCCTTCCCTTCTAGCTCTCTGACCAGTCTCATTCCCAGGACGACGACTCTAATCTCAGTGTAATCTGCTTACCCACCCACTTCCTGATTCCCTCAATTGTCTCCCCTTCCCGGTTTCCTTGTCCCAAACTCGCCCACACCTTGTCCACCCTCCCAGTCAACTAGTTCCTAATTCCCACTTCTTTCCTCTGCTCCCAGTCCCCCCCCCCTTAGTCAGTTTCTCTCCCTCCACCTCTTTAGTCCCGTATCAGTGGGCTCCTTGTCCCGTTCTAGTCCCTCCCGCTATTCTAGCACTAGAAATTCTTAGAGAAAAAGTTCTTCAGCACTTTCTAACACGGGCACCACAACTTAGTTTCCCCTCATGTCATTCTGGGAAATGGTCTGGTGTTAAAATATTAAAAAGTGTTTTCAATGTATAAGATAGGTCGCACGCAGTTGCTTGCTGTGTGAAAGGGGTCCCTAGCACAAACGTTTGGGAACTGCTGATGTAGTCCTTTTTCCCCCTTATTCTCAGATGTCCCCTTAGTCTTATATTGGACCCTTAGTCTTATATTGTGCCCGCCCGCCTTAGTTATAAATTCGACTATGCCTGTGACCCATACAATTAATGGTGGGGTGAGGCGCCTCTGTGATTGGTTGCCCGCCGAGGGCTCCTCCCCTTCATATGACCGGCCTTGCGCTTTCACTGCGCCCGCCCGTTCGTCACGCAGAGCCCCAACACTGGTGAGCATGGCGACGCGCTGCTCTTGGTCGCGGCCCCTCAGCCTTACCTGCGGCTGCCTCCTGCTCCTGGTGCTCGGCGGCCCCGGTGAGTGCTCGGCGGCGGCGCGCCCAGTAGGCGGGGGAGAGGCGGGGGCTAGCTCCGCAGCCTGCGGGCGAGTCCTTCGGGAGGGGTCATGCCGGGGGGGCGGGGACGCTCTGAGGAGGGGGGCGCTCTGGGGGCGGGGACGCTCTGAGGAGGGGGGCGCTCTGGGGGCGGGGACGCTCTGAGGGGGGCGCTCTGGGGGCGGGGCTGTGCGGAGGGGGGCGCTCTGGGGAGCTCTCTGAAGGGGTGGGGGTGCCCTGGGATAAGTGCAGGGGCTGTGGGCGCGGGCTTTCTGCGCGTAGGGGCGCTCTGTGCGGGTGGGGGTGGACTTTGGGGGGGGCTCCTGCGTGTAGCGCGAATGTGTTTTGGAGGGGCGGGGGGGTCATGTCTGCGCAGTGGGCGATGGCTGCTGGGGGCCGGGCGTTGCGTTGCGGATCTCGCTCGCAGGTGCGCCAAGTCCCGGAGCTTGGTCCCTCGAGGCAAGGCTCAGACCACGGGGAGAGGTTTTTGCCCTGGGAGTGATGGGGATGAGTCCCCTGCACTCAAACCAGCTCTGCTGGGCCCTCAAGGGTGTGCTGGGGGGTAGCCCTGAGAAGGAGGCGGGGTGAGCATTCCTGGCACTTGTGTGGCTGCTTTTCTGGCACCTTTGGGAGGGTGCCCTGAGAGCACAACTGGGCTTCAGGCAAAAGCACAGTAAAGATGCTCCAACATGATATTCGGGGCAGTCATAACTCTCCATTTCTTCTTTTCCAGGGTGTGCTCCCTTCCTTGCCCCCCAGTCTTCCCTTCTTCTATGTGTTAAACAGACCCATGGTGTCTGTGAAATGCTTCTTTAATCCTTCCTAGTCTACCTAACGGCTTCATTTTTTTGTTTTGTTTAATGTGGCATTTCAGTTTGGACTCTGTACTATAAGGCCTGGATTTTCTCTCACTGCAAACTCAAACTGGCTTTAGGTTTGTTTTTGCTACTGTTTAGGATAGAAGTGTGTACCATTATATAGGGATGAACAGACATGGACTAGAAGTGCTAACTCTAGGTCTTCCCAATGTGATCTCCTATGCAAAGTGAAAATGGTGCTGAATTTGATTTCTTCTAATTAATTGCAATCCTGACTTGTTGAAAAGGCTGTTTCCAGCCTTGGTGTATTGATATTTTTACAGAATTATGCTGTCAGGTTAATATTAAGTTATCCAGAGGGATAGGAGAATAAAATGAAAAAGGATAGGGGAGTAGTCGCCAGCTTTTTGTCATATATCTCTCAACTTATTTGGACCAACAGACTGCATTTTGATGGCTTTCTGGGCTGTTGGATTAACATTGTTACTTGAAATACTGGGTATTCCACAAGAGCACTCTAAAACTGTAACTGTAAATACCTGAACAAGAGTCTCCTCCTGTAAAACATGTTCTTACTTGTAGCCAAATTGGTCTTTACAGTTTTGCAGGTCCAAATAAGCCAAGTAGAAATCCAAACTGTACAGAGTATGCTGGAGTAATACTCTGCTGGGTAAACTTTAAGTGGCATCTTTCCCCACACCTTAATGGATGCAAGTAATTCTTCATTTGGTGCGTTTGGCACAATATCCTTTCACACTGGGTGAACTAATCCAAAGTGAGAGTAGCTAGCCTGTGGTTTTCACCAGACAACTCAGCAGGTGAAGTGTTTTTCAAAGTGGCACTTCTCTTTTGGATCAGGAGTCTGGTCTTTGACATACTTCTCTGCCAGAACAGCTATTTCAGTCACAAATCACACTTCATCACACCTCTCATTGGCCTAGCTATTCCAGCAAAACTTGTAGTGGTAAGTGCCGCCACTTGCTACTGCTAGTGTTACCGTATTCCAGATTCCCAAAATAAAGGATGCTTGGGGAAGAAGAAACCTGGGGGATACTCAGTGGAGTTGAGGAAAGTGTCACTTGGTGTCAGTGTAGCAGGGCAGCTGGCACAAGCCCTTTGGGATTCCTCCCCTAGGACTGGGGTGAGTGTGGGAGGGATCCAGCAGCTGTGGCTTGCAGGGAATGGGCAAATCAGATGCAGGGAAGGGAGCAATAAGCGCTGTTTCTGAGCTGCAGCTTGCCTGCTCTGCAAGCCTTCTCCCCACCCCCCATGTTTGAAATCTTTTCTCACCCAGAGAAAGCAGGCTCAAAGAGGCTATTTCTGGAAACTTTTGATGTATGGTAACCCTAGCTTCTGCTGCATCCACATCACATCAGAACAAATTACTTTCCCAGAGGAATCAGAAGTTATCATTGTTTTCAAATTTATTTCTGCAGGTGGTGATGGGTGGGTTAGAAAATGTAGGCTTGAGGTAAAACCAGGTTATCCAACTTTCCATTTTGAATAGGGCCCACCACTATAACCAGACATCCTTTGTAATTGTTAGTAACAGGAAGAGCACTTTTTACATATATAGGGTATTGCTCTAAATTCTGCTGTCATTCTTCTTTCTTATTGGAATAGTTCAGCTGCAAGACAAAAGGAGAATGCTGCACTTCAGTTGTACTTTTGTTCAAATATCTTTACTTTATTTGAAGGTGCATCAGTAGCTTTTTTTTCATAAAATGAAAATGAGGCAGACTTATTCAGGTGCTGCAGAGCAAGTCAGCAGCACAAAATAGAACCGAGTCCTTGCTATGAGTGTCTTGTCTTAAAAGCAGCATAGGATTAGGCAATATGAAGATAGTAATTTCAGTGCTACATGCATTGTGCTCTGTGGCTCGTAGAATACGTATGAAAATTTGGACTGTCTTAATAAATCATGTTGTGGTCTTGAATAACTGCCATGGTTTTAAAGAACTATCATAATCTTTAATATATAATAATGTGAAGATTATGAAGTTTATATTACTGCCACTCTTATGTCTATACCTCTGGACTTTATTTCCATGTGACTTCTTTTACTAACATCTTGCTGTAAGACTGCTCTCCTATCTTATCTAGAGCAGGAAATGGTAGCGATTCTTATCGAGCAACACTAAGCATCTCCCTTACTGAATGTGATGGTAAAAAAAAAAAAAAAACCCACACGAAAGTGAAACATTCTATAACTGCAATATTCAGGTTTCCAGTCTCTAGAAATAGTTTGTTGAGACAAGTTCTGGTAATGGTCACGTGCAGAGGCGTTTGGACTCTCTCTGTAATGGGTACAGTCTGCTAAGCTCAAAGATGCATGATAGCCTGTCATATTAGAGTAGAGGGGCCAGGAGCATGGTGAAGGCAACATTTTTGAGAGGTTAAAGAAAAATGTCTAGTACTAGGCGCAAGTTTTTCTCTGAAGAATGGGGGGGGGTATTAAGTAGCTGAGGGCTGACTAGTACTTACAAGGTCTGGTAGGGAAGCTTGAATGCTTGCTTAAGACCAGGTTTCGCAATTCCTTACAGCTCAGTCAATGCTTACATATGTGCTCTCCAGTGGAAGTTGTTTTGAAACTTGTACATTACAGACTTTGTTTTGGTTTTTAAAGTAGAGTGTGTAGATCAAAACTGTAAACCCTTAAGTACTAACACTGACTTTTTGGAGTTTTGACTGGCTTTTTCTGAACACTGAAACGTTATTAACAAATGACCATGCATAGGCAAGCTGGCTTATGCATTGCGACACTTGTATTTAAAATTTCTTAACACTTACACTTTTTGGATAAACCAAACTGGAGTCTTAATCACTTGCTATACTAAAAGCATCTAAGTGTAATCTCCCTAATTTATAATCTCTCTAAATAAAAATAATTTGTAGTGGTAACAAGTACAATTTAATATTTCAAAGTTCCTTCAGTAAAGCTTCTGAAACTTGGTGTTTGGTGCTACACTTTCCATAATAAGAGTAAGTCAGTTCTAGCTTGTCAATAATGATAGTGTGTGACTCACTATCACACACTGGCTATCACTATCACTTAAATCACTGGATTTAAGTAGTCATTTGAATATAAAAGATAATATTTGGGAAACAATAGCAAATTGTAGCCCAGTCTCAAAGCTGATTTACCTGTCAGCAGCTAGGGAGTCTACAAGCTGAACCAGTTTCCACTGTTAGATTTTTTTTTTATATACTGTCTCTCTCAAAATGCCTTTGAGAATAACTCAGTCAAAAATCTTCAGCATTCTGTAGGAAAAGAAACTTGAGATCTATGCTGCTAAAACAGGGTTTGTGGTGGTTTTTGTGGAATGGCTTGTTTTTTATTGGTCAAGTCCTGCATTTTTAGTCTCTTTTCTGGAAGACTGGTCATCTGGTAAGCTAGTAATATAATGTAGATACCAAGTAAGTGAAGTCTGACTAAGAAGTGCCCATAAGTTAGACTTTTAAACACCTGTAGCATTGACAATCTATAGTCAGAAGGGGAACTAAATTTACTAACTAGGCTCTTCGGTTAAAGTCCAGAAACTAAAACACAATTTTAAGAAAGGTACAGAGCCACAGACTCTCAATTTGCAGGCCACCTTAGTTCAGGGGCGAGCAAACTTTTTGGCCAGAGGGCCACATCTAGGTAGGGAAGGTGGGTGGCAGGCTATGTGTGTAGGACTTGTGCAGAGTTGGGGGCACAGGAAGGGGTTCATGGCTGGAGTTGGGGTTCAGTTTCCCCATTCCTGGCCAATGGGAGCTGCAGGGATGATGTCTGCTAGTGAGGGCAGCACATGAAGCCCTGTTGTCCCCCTCACTCCTCCCAGGGACTGCAGGGATGTGCCAGTGATTTCTGAGAGTGGCATGGGGCAGGAAGTCGGCCCTAGCCCCAATGTGCCACTGGCCTGGTAATCCTACAGGATGGGTCAGAAGCTCTGTTGGGCTTCATGCAGTCTGTAGGCCATAATTTGCCTAGCCCTGCCTTAGGTCATATCTGTTGCTAAAACAGAGCATAATGACTCTTTACGGCCATTCTTACCATCTTGTTTAGGGAATTCTGTCTTGACATACAAAACTTCTTCAGTGTTCAAATATTAATTAAATGAATTAATGACATAACCTCTTAAGATCTGACAAGCTGCTTAGCTCAAGTACAAATTCCAATGTGCTCAAACTTTCTAAACATCTTGCTTCCTAGCTACCTTTACGTAAAATGTGAATTCTGCTGAGCTAAATGTCTGTGTGAAATGTTCTTTACTTTGTAGCAAGACAAGATAAAAGCTCCAGAACTTAACTTAAATCTAGAAGTTATATCGTGTTGCTAATTCTAGTATTAGAAAATCAAGTAGCCTTCATGTCTCTAGTAAAATTAATGTAAACCCGAAAGAATTTGCTCTGTTTAAAACATTTTGTAGTGAATTAATTTGTGAAATACACTGTAAAATGAAGTATCAATGTCTTACATGCAAACAATTACTGTATATATTATAGGGGTTTTCCAGTCACATGCAGTGGAAGTAGAGGTGAAAGATTCCTCCAATACTACATGCATATATGCAAAATGGATGATGAGCTTCTTGATAAAATATGAAACAAACAGTAGTGAATATGTAAGTATTGAATTTAATGCTAACTTCTGCTGTTAGAAGTACTATTCATTTCATTTCCATGTTCAGTCTTGAGAAACTTCAAAACAAAATTTTCTTTCTCCAATAAGTAGGCTAAGTATCAGGCTGCTAATCTTGTAATATTTGTAATATTTGATTTCTAAGTCCTTCCTAAAACTCAATCACACCATTCAGTCATGCTTAGGGCCCTACCAAATTCATGATCCATTTTGGTCAGTTTGTCATGGGATTTAAAAAAATAGTAAGCTTCATCATTTTTGCCTTTTTAAACTTAACATTTCATGGTGATGTAATTGTAAGGGTCCTAACACACAAAGCAGTGTGTAGGAGGAGGGGTCACAAAATTATTTTAGAACAGGCCTGGACAAAATATGGCCTGCGGACTGAATCTGGCCTGCCAAGCCACTAGATCCAGCCCATGGGTGCAGTGGGGAGCCCCAGGCAAACTCCCTTGCTTGCCCCACACACTACTCAGAAAATCAGCACCTGGGCCATTTCTCTTGCAAAACTTTGATCCAGGGCGGAGGCTTCAGGTACTGCCCCTGCTTCCAGCACAATCCCATTGGCCAGTTTCTGGCTAGAAAGTGGCCATTGGGAGCTGCCTGCCTGAATAAAAGCCAGCACACATAGCACCAGGCTAGTATCAGAACATCCCTAGTTCTGATACTCCTCAGTCAGCACCACTCGGCTCCTTTTGAACCCCAACCCTCTGCCCCAGCCCTGTTAAAAGTCAGTAAATGAGAGCAGGGGATGGAGTGAGTGAGGTGGGACCTTAGGGAAAGGTGGGGCACATCTTGGTTTGTCCTTACACTTGGAAAAATACCAGGAATAAAAAGGTTGGAGACCACTAATCTAAATGCTAGTGTCTTGCAGGCAAGATAAGACCTTTGGCTAGATTTTTCAACTTCTATTCTGAGTCCAACACAGCACTTTTCTAATTCCAGTGGTGGTAAACTTTAGAACAATGTGTATAATGGAGTAACTTTCTTAACCCTTCTTTGAGTTCAGTTAGCTGTTCCACACAACATTTCCTAATGGAAACAAATAGGAAGCTTCCACTTCTACAGAATTGAGACTTTCCAGGAAATACTCCAGAATGAGGGGAATGTCTGTCTGAATTAACTACCTTTCTCTTCTAGAAAAATGTAACTCTAGAACCATCTACCAATGTAACGCATAAGGGAAGCACCTGTGGCAATAAGACACATGACCCACTACTAGCAATACAATTTGGAGCAGGTCATTCTTGGAGTTTAAACTTTACTAAGACAAATGAAACTTATCGAGGGAACATCATCACATTTACCTACAATACCAGTGATGTAGCCTTTAAAGATGCTAAAAAAAAAGGTAAAATGTGGGATTTTATCTTGCGATGTAGCTGAACATGACCAAAACTAGCGTTTACTGCAGTGTACCATACTGCTACTGTTTTTATAGCTATTCGTATCTCTGCCCTGGTCTGTTTTTCTTACAACTGTTGTAGACCAATAAGAGCATCTTGTCAGTTCTTATGAATGTTGTAGATTCAAGTTACTGTTTATAATTGCAGTGATCTACTAGAATCTTTCTCAATATGGATGAGGAAAGTTTTACATGCTTGCTGATTTTAATGAGTTGGTCAGTCTCTAAAAATACTAGTGCTACAATACAAATCTTTACAATTCACAGCACTTCACTAAAAAGATTATGAATCTTGCACAGTTAGTAACAAAGCAGTAGCTTTGGATTCCTTTCTTGTACCTTGATAACAGTTTTAAAAGGAAGTATCCTGCTGGGATGAGCAGTTTATTTTCTAAGACTTGTTTAGTTAGCTCTACAATACTTGAAAAAGTAGACCTGAAGGGAAATGCATAGCAAAGAGATGTTAAAGGTAACTACATTTATGGGAATTCTGCTCCTTGCATTTAATTCAGTTAGCGGTCTTAAATTGTAAACTTTTCTCTCAAACACATGAAGATTAAACTGTACTCTTGCTTATAGAAGTGATTACTATTGTTGCAAATGACACTCTGCATCCAGTCCGACTGAATACTGTCTACAGATGTCATCACCTGGACTCTGTTGAGGTTGCAAATGTGTCTCAGTTCTTCTGGAATGTCACTCTGCAGGCTTTTGTTCAAAATGGCACTGTTAGTAAAAATGGTAAGTCGCTTAAAATTGCATGGTGGCTCTATCCAATGTGACTTTCATGTTGCAAAATCGTGAATTGCTACTTACCTTGACTAAACTCTTGAAACAACATTAGTATGAACATGCATTTGTCCTTGTGCACATCATGAGCTAACTGCTGATATGAAACTAAATCAGTGATGCAGACACATTAGGAAAAATGCAATTCCTAATGAGTATTTACTAGCTGACTTGGTATTTTTGAATATGCTGCTGCAACTAATTCAAGTATCACTAAAACTAGATTATATCTGAATCTTAAGGTACCTCTGTAAGCAAGTTATACTGCCTGTTTGTTATATCCAGTATTTTGATTGTCGGGGGCCAGTTTGGCAGTGGCTAACAAATAGCCTCATATGCTTTGTGTGCATCTTAGTATATGACACCTTTTGTCAAAGGCTTATATTAAGCTTTTTTCCTTTAAAGCCAGTAGCTTGGCCAGAACTTCCTCTGCCTACTGCCTTCATCTGCTATATTAGCATGGTGACCACTTCCTAACTTTGCCAGTGCAGAATGGAACTATATTGCTGCTTCTGTTACTCTTAATGGAAAGACTATTCTGTTTGAAATACTTCACTGTTACTGCATGCTTTATTGTGAAAGATTTTACCAAAACGAAACAGAGCAGGAGACACTGTAGTATACTTAAGGCTAAAATACTCCCCTCTGCAAAAAAGACAGTAGAACAGTCAGTTGTTGGAGGTTCAGTTTTGTAGCTGTGAAGTCATGTTACTCTCTTTTTTTTTTCAGATTCTATATGTGATGCTGATAAACCTACTGTTTCAACTACTGTTATGCCCACTATTGCCAACTTCACTTCTTTACCTAGCACTACTGCTTCATCACCTTCCCCAACTACAACTTCTAAGCCAGCGGAGAAACCATTCATTGGAAACTATTCTCTTAAAAATGGTGGTAAAACCTGTCTTCTGGCTACAATTGGGCTGCAGCTGAATGCCTCCCAAGAGAAGGTGCTGGTTTTAGTATCTTAAAAGCAATGACCTCTTCTAAGATTGCTGCAATAGTGGGGGATTTTGCTTAAATATAGATACGTGACTAAAGTCTCAACCAATATTTGGCATTACCTTAGTGTTACATATGTCCTCTCTATTCCATATGTATCTGAGGGATACTCTGTAGCTCCAAAACGACCTACCTGTTTAAAATGGTAACTTGCTGAGGCATACCATGCTTGATATTGTAACTTAACCAGGGCATTTCAGTAGCTTAAGGCTGGAGTCTGCAGATGCTCTGCTTAACTGCAGGGGGAGCTCGAATTAAGGCATCTGATTGCCAGAGCTATAATATCTGATGCACAAAATAAACAAAGGATATGTCCTGTGCTCCATAACCGTTGAATGGGGGAGTGTCGGTGGGCAAGATCTTTTCCTATCTTGTCCAGTACTGCTAGCCTTTAGTGCCACTAAAATGTTTTGGCTAAATAGGATTCTTCATGCTGTGGTAGACTGACTTACCTGGTTTGATTCTTTCTTCTAGAGTAAGACGAGATATTGAGAGAGAAATAGGGAATCCTTCTGACAGCAGCAGATTGTCTTTTTTTGAACAGCTAGAAGCTTCTTGATTGACAAACGTTTGGTTTTAATTTCAGCCTGCTTTGATTAACATCAACCCAAAGACAACTGCTGCCACTGGTAGCTGTGGCAACACATCTGCTACTCTGCAATTGAACGACAGCAACAGAAGGTTTATTGATTTCACCTTTGCTTTAGTAAGTAACATATTACGAGTGAGCACTAGACTTCCAATAAAATCTTCATTTCTTGTGTAAACATTTGCATAGTGCCTGTGTCTTAAATGCTTTTTCATTGTTTCTTACGGGGTTGTAGAGGTGGCTGGCATCTTACACTTCAGGTGACGCAACTGAGTTTCTTAATTGACTGCCCAAGATTACTTTTTACACCCCCTACTCTAGGAGTAATTTAAATGTAACCACATAATTGTTAAAAATCCTAGTGGTTACAGAAACTGCACACTCAGTAGTATGAAGCTTGTGACGGGGGAGGGTGAGCTGGACCTCCTATAGGCAGGGGTACTCTGAGTCACTGACTGGAACAGCCCTTGCCCATGGTGGGTCCTGGGGGGCTGGAGCAACCCACTTCTCAAGGAGGGCAGGGAGCTGCTCTAGCCAGTACTAGTTAGCCAGAACCAGTAATAGAGTGAGGCTTAGTCGTTAACTGGTTAACCATTTGCATCCCTATCCTAGCGCACATTCTAATTTTTTGCTGCTAGGTGTCCTGGTTCAGTAACCTGTCTAATGCACAGATGTACGTCCTATTAAAGTGACTGAACTCACATGTAGCCTTTCAGTAAATGCTTTTTCATGCTTGTAGTTTAGAAGATCATTCCTGCAGTATGTACTTTTAAATGTATATGTACTTGTGTGTATGGGATAACCTTCAATTTTAACATCATGGGAGTTTTCTCTTAAAACAGAAAAACACAAGTGGAAACGTACCAAAATTCTACCTGAGGGAAGTGAACGTCACCCTGATCAGCTTTGTAAATGGCTCTGGTAAGATGCTTTATGGCTTAGTATCAGAGGGAGGTATGGGGGATCATTGCTGGGGGAAGAAGGGATGGACTGCTGGGAGGGGAGGACGGCCTTCAGAAGTCCTACCAAGGACTAGGCAACAGCACAGAAGTAAGGGTGGTAATGGGCACAAAGTCTGATGTGAAGTGATATTGATAAATATCACTTTACCATTCTCTTCCCCCCCCCCCCACACACACACACTTCAGCACTGCTGCTGACACACAATTGCCTTCAGAGCTGGGTGCCTGGTAGATATGCAAATCCACAGATATCTGCTTTTTATCTGGGTCTCTACATCTGTGGATGCAGATATCTGCAGTTTTTTTGGGGATACAAAATTTTGTATCCCCACAAGTTTCTAGTGCCTGGTATATGTACTGCCCCTGTACAAGTATAGATTTTCAGGAAGGCGGAGCCATGAAGGATACAGATACAAAGGGGGGGTGCTATGAAATTCAGAACCACTGTTCTACTAAAACACTTGCTTAAACATCAAGTTTCCCATCCATATAGAACAGCCGTCTTCTAGATCACTGAGATCTCTGTAGCACTCTAGAAACCAGTTTTTAATTTTAAAATTCTTAAATAGGGGTTGGGGGCTTGGGTCATGCAGGCCTACTGTTAATATGTTGGCAATTAATATCTATAACAAGATGTCTAAGCCAAAAAGTATAGCTGTATAAGCAGTTTACATTGCAGTGATGCAAGGCAATGCAAGAACACGTGAGTAGATTAGTGACTTAGATCTTCTGAAAATGTAACTGCTTTAAGTCGCCGCCTTCTGTACAGAAGCTGAATTCCTCTAGTCAACAAACTAGTAAATCTTCTAAATTGCTACATGACCACACCTCAGAGTGAACAGTGCTGAGAAATGGACTTGGTGGCCTTCAGCTAAATAGGCTTATTTTGTTAGCACACCTTTTGAACTTGGCACACTTGTAGGCTTTCTTTAGTCTAGAGAAAACTCAAGTGTCCATATTAAAATCTTTATTTTAAGAACCTTTAAATGCTGGAAACAACAACCTCAGCCTCTGGGACACCTTCCTTGGCAGTTCATACATGTGCCAAAAAGAGCAGTCTGTTGTGGTGACTGAAGACCTTCAAATACATACTTTTGATCTAAGGATTCAGCCATTCAGAGTGGAAGACGACAGATATTCTAAAGGTAAGACTAACACAATATCAAGCAGATTTGTAGGATGCTCTAACAAGGTTCATAACATAGGGGTGGATAATAGCTGTATGGATACTAGCATAACTAATTGGCTGGTATGTTATTTTTGCTTAGGCTAAAATGAGCCTCAGACTCCCATTTGGAAACAGCACCAGCCTTCTCTCCTGGTTGATATGAACACCTGGCTTTTAATTAGTGATTAGCCCTGAAGTAACTTGCTTTAAAAAAAAATCATATCACAAACTGACAACAGGACCTTTATATAAAACCTAGGGAGTTAGGATTTCCATACTATTACTGAAAGCTGCAAATGCTGGGAGTGAGGGAGGCTATCCAGACTGCCCCAGAAATAATGGGATGAAGCTTGGAAAGACCACTTCTGCTGAATGTTATCCAAGCTTTTTCATTGGGCTAGAGGAGGAAAGGATGACTCCAGTGATAAGAATCCCAAAAAAATGGAAAAAGCTCTTACTGCAAAGAACAATCTTGCATTGACTAAGGCTGTGGAAAATAATCTTTTCTAGTAATTCTGAAGAGATGCAGTATAAACAGTTCTAGTTCTCATTGTGGAAGGCCAAATGTAACATACTGTACCTAGTTTTCAACAGATGCTCATTAATGCTTGCAGCTCACTTCTGAGTTGTAGACTGAAAATTGTAAGTTAGAATGGGAGGTGAAAAGCGTCTCAAATCTTTTTTTGGAAGACCTCACCTCATAGTAATGTTGAATGCTGCCTTAAACATTACTAAATGAATTCTTACTACAATTGGTGCTCCCTGCTATCATCATCCACATGTTAGCTTAGTGCATCTTCATCTGGATTTTCAACACTGGAACCATACATTTGTATTAATATAAAACATCTGTGTATGCACTTCAGCCTGGCTTGCACTAACCTGGCTTTTTTCTAGCTTTGCATTTAAATCTCCAATAGAATTGATACTGTAATTTGATAAACTGACATAAACTTACGCCCTACAATATCTTCAAAGCCTGTTAAACATTTTTTAGTAAATATGCTACTTTCTGCACCAAAAGTGCATTGATCTGCTAACTCTGAATAGCACATAGGGAAACTACCCATGAATCTGTACAGTATTCTTACTAAACTATACAGATATGAGAAATATTTCCAGTAACTTTGAGCCTTCATGTTAAGGAAAATAGTTTTGTTTCCCAAGAGAAGTACCATAGCATACTGTCTCTTTATTTATTTCTTGTTACCACCTTTTTCTCATCTACAGCCCAGGAGTGTCCGCTGGATGATGACACCATTCTAATACCAATTATAGTTGGCGCTGCTCTTGCGGGCTTGATTATCATTATAGTGATTGCTTACATAATTGGCAGAAGAAAAACCTATGCTGGATATCAAACCTTGTAAATCTGAATGTGATTACTGTTCCAGTCTCACTTTAAATGAAGCAAGTGCGAGTTCCCAAATGCAAACAAACTTCAAGTAAACATTTGCATCATCTATTTAGGGCTGGAGACTGTGGGTGCTTTCTCTTTTTGATTATTTTGTCAGATAAACACTGGGGATCTAACTCTGCTTCCTGAACAAAGAAACAGTTTTATAACTACTAGAAGTGGCATACAAGTCTTATTTGACAAATTATTAGGTTCAAGTTATTACCTTGCAAGTCACTTGAGAATCATGTATGTATTACGAATACTAAGTGACGCAGGGAACAGCCTAAATTGGAGCACTAAAATGATGCACTGGACAACTTGTAAAATTGCATTAAACTTGTCTCACCTGCATTCCTCAGTTACTGTCACAATTTGCAGGATAACCTGGGTGCCTTTAATGATGTATTAAACCTGGAATGCTTGCCAGGGTCTTCAAAGTGCCTAGTACATCTTTGGCTCATAGCACTAAATGCCATGCTAATGGCTTTTCAAGCAAGCTTACATTGAAGTGACAGGAGTAACCCATTTAATTCCAATGAGCTGCAGTAGCCTCTCATTTTGGTAGCTTCATTCCTGTAGTTTACATATGAAAATTAAGGGGGTAACTTAAATTTAACTTGGCTTACCTTGTAGTTAAAGCCGTTTCAAAATGCTTCAGAAAATTGCAGTGCACAAGTGAACAGGAACCAATTTACTGTTTTAACCTGGTATCCTCTAAGATATCAAAACTCAGACAAATCTACCGTGGTACAGTATTCTTGCTGGCACCAGTCTTTAAAAGGGAATAAATAATTATTTCTAGGACTTAAAGGGCACTTAATTCAAGCATACCTTGCTCAAAGTCTGTCTTGTCACTTCCTTTGTCTGTTAAAGAAGCTCTCAGTTTAATGGTCTAAAATCAATTCTCACAACTTCACCTGTTTTAAATATCCATATTAAGTATCCATATTAAATGGTTCTTTGCTAACAATTTGCATTGTAACTGTCACACGATGGCATCTAATTGCTGACTCATGAACTTTGTACTTAATTGTGTGCTGTGCAGAAATGTGAAAATTGTGCATTTGTGTGTAGGAGTTACTAATGCGGTGAAGAATGCAAAAGTATGACTCAGTGCAACTTTCTCTTTATTTGCAGTAGGTCCTCCACTTAAAACACAAACCTGTAATGCCATTGGACTGTTCCTTAAACTGCAGCTCTCCAGGGACTAGCCCTCACTATCTAAGAGCTTATTTTCAAATCTCCTAATTAGTGGTGTAATTCATAGTGCATCATATAAAAAGGTGGCCTTTCCAAAAAGGAATAAGTTTTGTGTGATAAACTTGGATTGGTCATATTAATGAACATAGGGCAGGCTGAGTTTCATGGGGAAATCTAGTTACAAATTTCTTAAAATTGGCTTGGAATTGTCATGGTGGTAGATGCTTGTTAAAGTTATACAGAGCTATATGACTTTTGTGCTCTTAAAAATCTAATACTAATTGGGTCTCAGTAACAACATGAGATTTAATAGCAGCTATTATATATTTAAGACAGTTCTTCTAAAATTGAAGGAACAATTAGATAATGCTTATTCCCAGCAGAACTCAGGCTTAAGTCTATCAACCTTAACAAAACTAGACATGTAAATGGGAGGAACTATTTTCAAACTTAATTCTTATTTTGCAAATTTCTCCAAAAACATAAATTATATTAAAATATTTAATTGTAACACTGTCTTCATAGAACGCCAGAAATTGTTGTTTACATGTGCCAGTTAAGTGCTGATTAAAAATATACCTATTACAGCTATTTTTGTCCATCTAATATTTTATATTTCCCATGTTTCCATATGCAAGCTCTATTTCTGAATTTCAGATTAAACTTTCACCATCTCTTGAAGGTGTAAAAATATTAACTTAAGAAAAAACACTGGATTTATTCAAGGAATTAGCTTTCCAAATACTAGATTCAATGTGCAGGTAACTAGCTCATGTAAACATCAAGTTTCATACATGTGTTTAAACCACTAGTTTTCTGTATTGTATTTCTCCGTGGGGACTTGCTTGTCGGCTTAATCTACATATTCCTTTAAACAATAAAGATTCTTCTATTTCTTAAGGAATCTTGGTAACTTTTTTAATTAAAGCAATGATTTCTTTGAATTGTAGTAATCACAAAAAAGACTTCCTCTTGACTAAAAATGATTGAGTTCTTATATTAGATCAGTCTCCAACCTAATTGCTGGAATTGTAGGACAACTTTTCTTAATCTTCTCTTGTCCTGTTGTTCTCCATCTTTCTGAAGTGCATTAGCAGGGATTGTCTGCTTATAGAGTAGTCTCTTTTCTAAAAACACTAGTATAAATATTAAATTACTTTCTTTAGAATATTGACTGTCCCACTTGTAGTGAATTGTAATACCTCTCTATTCAAGTGGACTTACAAAATATAATTAATTTCAGTAGTCAAACTTAAACAGACTAGGTTATAGCCAAGATTAATAGGTCAGTCTCTTTACAATGCTTCTCCTATCAAGCCTAAATTTACCTAGGGATAACTTCATTCACTATAAGTAGAGAACTATATGGACTTCTTTCTTGCTGGAATTTGTGCATGCTTTGTAAAGGCTCTTCCTGTACACTAAGATCTAAGTACTGTCCTTGAAGGGGATAAACTTTCCCAGAATACTGCAGGAAGAATGTTACCTAGAGCTGATTCTGCTAGTTCAACTGCCAGCAAGATGTAGGTGTCATTTACAAAGCTCAGAAAAGGTGCCTAGCAATTGCCTCAGTTATACTCCAAGTGGTTGCATGCAACTTTCATGTTGCATAAATCTGTCTTGCAGAAATCCAAAGAGCAGGCATAAAACTCGTTCTGAATAAGGGAAACTTCTCCTAACATTTCTATAGTTAATTCAAATGCAGTACTTGATGTAAGTGCTTTCTTTATTGCTTTTAAGTTAGAATTGATCACTTGTTGCAAAACTCCATAAGAGCTTTTTTGACTAACAGCTATGTCATGGGAAAATGTTGGATAGGTAGGTCTACTCTACCCTGGAGAACTACTCTTATCGTTTCATTACAGATTCGGTGCATTAGCTGAAACGTCACACCATGCACTAATAATTATGCTGTAACATATGTTTCTTGATTCAAGAGTGAATACTAAAATCTTCACTTGCCCACCTCTGTTACTAGTCTGACTTGACAGTGGGGTTATATGTTTGGTATACAGAATCGAATTGGCAATAGTCTGATTAGGGAGGGGGGATGAGTAAAATCAAAGATCCTTTTCTTTTGACTCCTGGCTGTTGGCCTAGGGTCAATTAGTAAGATAATCTCACTTTCATATCCTCCAGGCATCATTAGTCACAGCCTGTGGTGTGATTAAAGTCAAAAGCAGTTTAAATTTAATCTAAGATCAGTGAACCTTCACACTTTAAAAAAAAAAAAGTTCCTAGAAAGTTAGGCAAAGTCTAAACTTCAATGGTGATTAAGCACCTAATTCCCTTAAGCTTCTCTGAAATATCTTCCAGGATGAGACCAGATGGTAAAATTGCAAATTACTAGATTTGCATCTTGTAATGAACTTGCTCATCTTGCAGTGCAAAAACTTGGATGACTGTTCCAAAGCATTTTACTCTTGATTAAAAATTTAAATAGCTTTAATAAAGAGAAGCAGGCTGTTCACATCTTCAACTGCACTACACTCAGATGCAAAGCTAACAGTTTTCAGCATCACTGCCTTATTTCCATTTAACTATGGAAAATCTGCCCAAATAAGGCCTGCAGGTTCTGCGGAGTGGGGGGAAGACAAGTGGTAAGCTCCAAGAAGGGATTTGGAATATTACATTTGTTAATCTCATCATACACACACAATGGATTCTATGGGATTTCCTATTTAAAGTCTTTGAAATGGGGAGGGGTAGCATTGAAAACTATAAACAGGGTCTGGCTGAAGGAGAGCTCTAATACTAGATGGAAAGCTATGTGAACAGTTATGGAGAGGTTGCAATGTTCATTATTTCTATTCATCTGGCTTTCTTTTCAAACTTCCCTTTTTCCATCTAGCTGAAGACTGCAGCCCAGATGTGGACAACTTCATTGTGCCCATAGTAGTGGGAGCAGCTTTGGGAGGATTAGTTGCTCTAGTACTTATGGCTTATTTTGTAGGCCACAAGAAACGCCGTAATGCTGGGTATCAGCAGTTTTAAATACGGGAAAGCTTTTTTTATAGGGGAAAACAACTCTCCTTACATCTGAATAATTTGACAAAACCATTTATTGAAAGTGACTCTTGTTTAAGAAACAGATTTTTAATTAGTACTGTGTGAATCTGACAACTCCTCTTGAGTGACTTATTCTGGTCAGTCATACTAAAGTTTGTTTCATCTTCTGGATATGGAAACAGTGCTGCCAAAAATACCACATCAGTAATTCTATGATCTTATGTACAGTGTGATTATATATGAATGAAGTTTTGTTCCTAATTGCTGTGAATGGCATCAGTACTAAACTAGCTGTGGATGTCATCAAGTATTAACATACTATCGTACATTGCAACATCCAATACTAATAAAGGTTAGTGCCTTATATGCAGTTTGTCAAATACAGCTGTTGTGTGGCTGTCTCTAATAGAATGGTTAAAACTGACTTTTGCAACTTAAAGATGCTCTGTATATGCAGTTCTCTGGATACAGCTTTGAGTATGCAAGCTTAACTGCACTTTGGTTCATTTGCTTTGTACAGCTGGTCTACAGATCAAAAATACTGTTAAGGATATTATAGTCTTTTGAGCTACTAATTAATGGCATTCATGACTCTCTCTCCAATGTCAAAGCTGATATTCAAGAGAAGGGAAGATGGGTTGGGCAGGAACTTAACTCCACAGTCTTTGTGAATTCACATGGCCAGTCTGCATAGCTTCCAAATGCCTCAGAGAATGTACCCCTTCTGTCTTGAACAACAGACTTGCAGTGATTATGGGTTCATCTACATAATGCTGCATTTAGCTTGTGTGAACACTGCTTGTTGGCACTTTTGCTAATAAAGTTCCATCCTCTAGGGGAGAGTTTTGGTCTGTTGGCAGGAGAGCATGCCTGCTGAGAACAACATTCACGTGTGCATTTGCCATAGCAAAACTTTGTTCATGGGTCCTTAAACCATGAACAACAAATTTTGTCCAAGTGTAGACACAGCCTTAGTAGTAGAATCAATGTACAATTAGCCGTATTTCAATTTGCAAACTTGGTAGCCACACCAAGCTTTGAAAGGTTAGGTTCCAAACCATTTATTTGATCTGAGAAAACTAACCTGATCTCCCTGCCTTGCTAATGTAAACTTAATCTATTGGTGGCTACTTGGCACCTTTCAGTATTAAATCAGCTTGTGTTCATATTAATGACTTAGTACCGATGTGCTACTTAGTGTTCACGTAATCTTACCTTCCCAAAATTCAGAGTAGCAGGTGGCCAAGATGAAATTGTAAATACTATATAGCAACCTGAAAGAGTTGTGATCACTTGTAAAAATAGCTCGTACCATAAATTGTCCCCTTCACAATGCTGTACTGCACAGCAGCGGCCTCTGAATTGGAATGAACACAGAGGCTAGACTTTTACGTATTTTGGTTGGATAGTAGGGAGGAAAATGTAGTTTGTATCCATTTATTCTCTGAAAGCTGGGTTTATAAGTGGCAGTTTGTTAGCAAGTGTCTATCTGAGATAAATTTGTCTCAGTATCTCTTCTAAACCTGTGGCTTTCAGTCTGTTTGGCATGTGGGCTATATGTGCAGTCTGTGTTGTGGCCTACATCCACACAGGGCAACACTGAGGGTGTAGCTGTGCGCTGATTGGTCTGCAAATGGCCCACAGGCCATGGTTGTAAGTTAGATTCAACTTATGGGGGAGTACTTAAGTAGTAGCTGCTACCTTTTTAGAGTGCTACATCTGTCCAAGATGCATCTTCTGTTCAAACGTAAAAGTAAACAAACCCTATTCTTCAGCAGCAATCTCCCAAGCTTTTACAACTGGTTTCAAAATCATACCACCTGAATTGGGGTGAACTAGATTGCATGTCTATAAAAGTTATTTTAACTCCTGCCTCTTGGTAGTGGTCATCCAGCAAAGACCAATAGCTTGGGGGATTGGATGCTCACTTTGCTTTAAAATGAACAGCAGTGTTAAATGACGTCCTTGCAATTGGCTAGTGAGGGTAAGTTTCTCCCTAATTTACCAATAGGGAAAGTGAGCTAGGACTGTTGTATAACTTGCCAAGGGATTAGAGTTGGCATTGGAGCTAGGTCTGAATCCTATGCTCAGAAGCCCATACTGACTCTGAATTTATCATTTATAACAGAAGAATTAATGTGTACTCCAAAAACTGTGCAAAACCACTGTGGCATTACAACAAATGTTTTTATGATGCTGTTGATTTCAATGAGTTACTTAATTCTTCAAGTGATTATCTCCATGATCTTTGTACTGAATGGATGGAAAAAAAATAAAGCTATATGCGCCTGTGGTGTGTGTTCAGTATTTTCAGCTGCCCTGATATATTTTTGGTTCTCTTACAGCCATCTGTACAGTGCTGCTTTCTATATCCTTTGTGTTCTCATTTTCCATACACTTCTGAAAATGCAGTGATGTATGAAGGAATGAAATCAGTTGGGTGGGGATAAAATGTGCCATTTTGATGCTTTAATCCTGGTAAAATCTCTCTTGCATAGTGATCAACTAGTATGTTCTCTCAATTAATACTTTGTCCTGGGTTGTGGCTGCCATCAGTGAGAGAGCCAGAGGTCTGGAGAGAGCAAGAAATTGCAAGTGAATGCTAATGTGAAGATCTGAAGACACCTTCACTCAGAGTGGTATATGGGGCCAAATGTGACAGATTGCTTTGAACACTTCAAATGAACCTTCTAGCTGTAGGCAACCCAGGGATATTCATTGTCAAGGAAAACAGAGCAATGGCCTGAGAATGCAGTAATTTGACTTACGATACATTATTCACATGGCTAGAGTCAAGCAACTGGCGTTGATATACCTTAAGTCAAGTTACTGCAGGGGGAGGGGAGGTTGACAGGATAAATTCTCCCATCCACTAACTCAACTTTTTTGTTAGGGGTAGAGTACAGGGGTCAACTGCAAAACAATCTGTAGCTGATTTTGTGGGTCTTCAATCAACCAATGGTTGATTTGAAGGGTCTAGTGATTTCAGGCTGTGTACACGTTTTTTTGCAGAAGAGGATATGCAAATGGCATGCTCATTTGCATATCTTCCAATTCTTTTTGCGGAAGAGGTTTTGCTGCTAAAAAGCCCCATGTAGATGTGGCCATTTGTTGGATAAAAACCCTTTTTTCGCAAGATCCCTTATTCCTCAAAAATAGAATGACAGGTTTTAAAAAGAGGGAGGGATTAAATGTTAAAAGGGTCTGTTTGCTCCCTGCTTGTTTGGTTTCTAATGCTTCCTCTCCCTCACTTTTTTTTTCTTCTACAGCTGAAGAATGCTTTGCAGATTCTGACCTGAACTTTCTTATCCCCATCGCAGTGGGTGTGGCGCTTGGCTTCCTTATCATTCTTGTCTTTATCTCTTATGTCATTGGAAGAAGGAAAAGTCGTACTGGTTATCAATCTGTATAATCTTTCGTGCTGCCTCTGCTGCTTTTTTCCCTTAACAAAAGTTATTAGTTTATGGTTTTCTTCAACTAGATATATTAAAACAAAGGATAGTATATTTGTGCATATGATTGTGAGAACAGACATAGCTGAAGCTACTGTAAGACGTTGAGGTAAAGTAAAACAGCTCCAGGAAACACTTATGATGAGGACCAATATCTGTCCCTTGGGCAATGTTATTTGACTGAAAAGACATGATGGGAATGCCGTTTATATGCAACATTTTTAAACTCAATTCTTTTGCATAATCTCACAGTTGGCAAGTGTTACATGCAGCAACTCAGTTCACTTCTGATAATGCTCAAGTTAAACACTGCTAGATGTTTGAATGCTGTCCAGCGAAGGATTGTATATGCTGTTGGAAAGAAATGCAAAATCTTTCCTACTGTACTACTAGAAGCAAACTTACTACTGCTGCCTTTTTCTGTTTTCCATCTAACTGCTTGTTCTCTGGGGTTAACTTAAAGCTGCTTTTCCTGTTGTATCCAAAGGTGGTCCTTGTTTTTACAACACATAACCCAGAAGTTTTCTCTTAGTAACTAATGTATTTGATATCAATCTGGAAAAGATGTTTGTGTAGATGGATTGGGTGAGTCCTAGCATAAGTTGCCCAAGAACAGAAGAACCTGATCTTAGTGAACGGACAAAGTTAAGGAAGCCTGCTACTAGCTCTAGGTATTCTGTACTGATCTTGTCCAAAGAGGACCACATTAAGCATCTTTGTGTTAACCAAAAGGTGGTTCTGCTTCCTGACTTTGGGCTAATGAAAATTCTGAATTCACTAGGTCCAAGTTTTCATTCAGTCTATTTAAGGAGAGGGTAATTTTGATCTTTCAGCTTGCATTTCTATTGAAGGAACTAATTTTAAAACTTTCTTCCAAAGTAATCCTGTATACAAAATGCTGATTTTTCTAGAACCTCGTTCTTTACAACCATAGTAAAGAAGTGATCCCACCAAAGAATGGGCTGGTACATTGTATCCAATTAAACTCCCTACCTTATCATTAATGTTGTCATACAAAGGCCTTCAACATGTTCCACAGTTTGGCTGGAGCAGGATGGAAGCTAGTTATTATTGGCTAAATTATGCCACCCTGAATGGATCCATTGGGATAGGAGCATCTTCCTTCATGGACCTTTCTGATGCAGATCTGCAGAAGCTGCTGTTGTGCTCTTACACTAGGTTTTGGGACTACCTAATGGGCTGGCAACTTTTTAACCCTCTTTGCATGGCTGTTAGTAGCTGGTGGTTAGACATTGTAGGGAATGTGTTTAGCAATCTTCTGTATTACAAGGTTAAAATGTTTCTGCCCCAGCAATGGTTCAGAAAGAGCATCTCCACCTGATTTACAGATAGGCTTTGGGCCTTAACTTTACAAATTGTTTGGATCTTGGAAATGGATGCAGGTAATTGTGGAAGAACTAAGTCAAATCAGATGAGAAGTGAACTTTCATTTCTGGAATGACTGGTTTACAGAAGGAGTGCTCCTCTCTGGATGGGCCTACTGTCAAAAGAGCCCATGAAGTAAGCTCCAATCTCCCTTCTCATTTGATACCATGAAGGAGGATATAGCATGTGAGGTGCTGAATGTAAAGTAGAGTTCATACGGAATGTGGCTTTCTTTAGAAGCATAGGTGCCTGAAACAAAGTTTAGTAAAAGCATATATGGGGTTGGTCTATAGAAGGTGTTCAAATAGACTTAGATTTGAGTAATATTGGGGAGGAAAGTTCGTTCAATGCTGACTTACATTTCAAAGAAACTATTTAGGCTCTTATCACATTGTTAGTTCTATTCTGACTACAGCATCATACATGAGCTGTCACTGTTCCTTCTAAGGGACAGAATTAGAGCTCTGAATGGATTAGATCCTTTCCAGATGGGGACTTAAATTAACCCTTGTGCGTTGGAGTTTTTGTCTCCCATTTTTACTGTACTCTTGCAATGCTTTTCCTGAGGGAAAGTGCTAAATGGGCTACTTTGAACATAAAACACCCCCCTCAAAACATCACCTCCACAGTGACATGAGTAGGTTCTATTCCTGCTGTTCTGTTAATCAGATCTGAGATTCATGCATTGCATCCTTTTAATCCAGCTGGTGACATTATTAAAGTGCAGCAATTTCCTAAAAGTAAAAATTATTAATTTAATCAGAAGTCAAAATCAAGCAAGCACTTTAAAATTACTGTGCCATGAAGAGTGTTAGAAACTGGGTGTTCTGGATTTTTGGAAAAGACTGTACAAATCTGCCGATGAAAACAGAGTGTATATATATATTAAACAGAGTTGACTATGTTTTGCTCAGTGTTTAATATTCTTTGATAGAGGTGAACGCATCTTTTAAAAGCTTTGCATAAGGGGCTGGTGTGGCTTGAATTTCAATGGATTTGCAAACACAGCAGTCTCTTGCTCTTTTACCCCAAACTCCTTTCAGATAAGGACTAAACCAGGACAGATGGGTGGCATTTGTGCTGCCATTGCTTGGTTATTCACAGAATGTGGCTTTTGCAAGTTTAAGAGTAGGGGGTTAATAAAACTGAACAGGAGGAAGGGTAACTTATTTTTTATAATTGCACACTAAAGATTATAGACAGTATGCTGTTAATATGAAAAGGATTTTAGCATGTGGTGATGAAAAGAAATATCTATGTGCTCTCCATGGCTCTGGTGCCTTTCAACTTCTATGAAAGTTTAGCAGCAAGGCTCAGCACTCAGTCTTCAGAGTTCCATCTTTTTAGCTCACCAATACAACCAATAGCAATTATAAAAAGTGTTCATGTGTCATCAAAATTGCCAATAAAACTGATTACTGGATCTTTATTACCTATGGAAGCCTTGGCTATATAGCAAGGACAGCTTGATCTTCGGCTGCTGGGAGGGAAGGTTCTAATACTTTTGCCTTAAATTATTTTATCTACCCTAGATTAATCTAGGTGGTGGTGACAAAGGGCTCATTAAAGGTAAGTTACTAGAGTAATTCTACAAAGTCCTATTTAGTGAATGCCAGGCCACATTTTTACAGCTAGGTGCTAAACCTAAGTATATGGAGATACCTCAATATACAAGTCTGAATATTTTTCAGAGATGCTGAGTACCCATAAATCAAGATGTCTTGGGTGTTGAAGATGCTTATTTAGAAGTCTGTACACTTAAGTTTTTGAATACCCAAGTTCCAAAACTTTGACCAAAGTTAGTATCACATGATGATCTGTCTTTTGCTTGGAAACCTAATGTGATTACAGCAGTGGTGATTGATCATTATGATTAAATACCACCCCCTCCAAAAGACTTGTGCTGGAAAAAAAAGTTAGTGGTCAATACCCAGTTATAATGCTCAAAACTTAAGGGGCCACTAAGGCTGCTAGAGATGTCATACCTGTGAAGTTTGGATTGTGGACAGCTGGGTTTGCCATGGCCAGGAGTACCACTTGGCGACCTGCTTGCCTGCTGTGAAGGTGTGGATCTTTTGAGACCTCTAGATAGACTTATGTATAGTGCTGAGGAGGAGCTGGTGGTCGTACATGTACAAAGCAATGATGTAGGGAAGGATAGGAGAGAGATCTTGGAGGCCAAATTTTAGGCTGCTAGGAAAGATTGAAATACAGGACCTCAGTGGTTGTGTTATCTGAAATGCTTCTAGTACCCCATGCAGGGCCAAGTAGATAGGCAGAACTGAAGGCTCTCAATGTGTGGATGAGATGATGGTGTAGGGAGGAGGGGTTTAGATTATTAGGAACTGGCAAAACTTTGGGGAAGGGGCAAGCCTACACAGGAAAGATGGGCTTTACCTATAACAAAATATCAAGATTGCTGGCGCTTACCATTGAAAGAGCTGTAGAGCAGTTTTTAAAGTAACATCTGGGGAAAAGCTTCCAGGTACAGAGAAGTACATGGATCCTACAGAACATTACTAGGACATACA
This sequence comes from Pelodiscus sinensis, assembly GCF_052426305.1. Taxonomy (NCBI): domain Eukaryota; kingdom Metazoa; phylum Chordata; order Testudines; family Trionychidae; genus Pelodiscus; species Pelodiscus sinensis. The sequence continues at coordinate 15,695,319 of NC_143064.1, read as the reverse complement.
GAATCTCTAATAGACCCTTCCCTAAGGAAAGAAGAGAGGATGTAATATAAAATACAGGTAAGTTCAGCCGTCAATGTCTGTCATATGTCTATTTAGTTATCTGCCATTATAAGTTTTTAAAAGTGCTTATGCACATTCTATGAGGATAGTGATCCTAAACTTGGTGGAATGAGACTAATCAGTAGATAGCTCCTTCTGGCACAAGAGCCTCTTCTGCAAAACTAGTGGCTCATTAGGTATGCAAATGAGGCTTGGTGATATTCCATGCTTAGCCTCATTTGCATATTTCTGCCACAAGAACCTGAGTGTAGACATAGCCTATAGAGAACCACAGAAGTGCCACAATGGCTTAACAAAGTAAAAGAAGTAGAGATGAAAAAGGCATGGTTCAAAAAGTGGAAGTTTAAATCCTAGTGAGGAAAAATAAGAGCATAAACTGGCAAATGAAATATAACTATGATTAGAAAGGTCAAAAAATTTGATAGCCAAAAGTAGTAAAAATTAAGTACATCAGAAGCAGGAAGCCAGCTCAATAAGCACTGTGGCCACTAGGTGATCAAGCTCCTAAAGGAACACTGAAGGATGATGTCATTGCCGATAAACTAAATGAATTCTTTGTGTTTTTCACTGCTGAGGATGTGAGGGGAGATTCCTAAATCTGAGCCTTTTTTTTTTTTTGTGACACATCTGAGAAGCTATCCCAGTTTGAGGTGGTTTGGGAATAAATTGATAGTGATAAGTCATCAGGACCAGATGGTATTCACCTGAATATGAAATCACAACACTTTTAACTGTGGTTTGTAACCTATCCTTAAATCATCTTCTGTACCAAATAACCAGAGGGTAACTAATATGGTACCAATTTTTAAAAAGGGATCTAGAGGTAATTCTATCAACTATGGGCCAGTAAGTCTAACTTAGGTACCTGGCAAATTAGTTGAAACTATATTAAAGAACAGACTAACTGGACTCACAGATGAACATTATGTCAACATCATTTCTGCAAAGAGAGCATCCCTCAGAATTCTAGTAGGTTTTGTATCAAGCCTGTGGCCAAGAGGGATCCTGTGGAAAGCCTTTGACCAGGTCTATCAGTGAAGACTCTTAGGCTGCATCTAGACTGGCATGATTTTGTGCAAAATCTTGCTGCCTGTTTACACTGGCTGCGAGTATTTGTGCAAGAACACTGACTTTGTAATGTACAAAATCAGTGGTTCTTGCATAAATAGTCTGATGCTCTCGCTCAGGGATAAGCCCTCTTGCACAAGTATTCTTGTGCAAGAGGGCCAGTGTAGACAGCAATGTTAATTTATTGCGCAAGAAAGCCCGATGGCTAAAATGGTCTTTGGCACTTCCTTGCACAAGAGAGCTTCTACACTGGCATGGATGCTTTTGCGTAAAAGCAAATCTTTTGCACAAAGGCACATGCCAGTATAGACGCTCTTGCGCAAATACTTTTAACAAACTTTTCCGTTACAAGTATCTGCGCAAAATCATGCCAGTTTAGATGCAGCCTTAAAGTAAGCTGTCATGGATTGGTAACTGGTTAAAAGACAGGAAACACAAGGTAGGAATAAATGGTCAGTTTTCAGAATGGAGAGAAGTAACTAGTATCACATGGGATCCAACAGAGGTCCGGTCCTTTTAAATTATATATAAATTTTAGAATGCCTGTCTGTTTCTCTGCAAGTCCATGGCTGTGTCTACACTGGGCCACTTATTCCAGAAAATCAGCTGCTTTTCCGGAATAAGCTGCAAGCTGTCTACACTGGCCCTCGAATTTCCGGAAAAGCAACAATGCTCTACTGTACAAAATCAGCCGCTATTCCGGAAAAACTACTCTGTTCCCACTCGGGCATAAGTCCTTATTCGGGAATGCTGTTACAGAAAAGGGCCAGTGTAGACAGCCCAGTAGTCTTTTCCGGAAAAAAGCCCCGAGCACGAAAATGGCAATCGGGGCTCTTTGCCAGAAAAACGTGTCTACATTGGCCACAGACGCTTTTCCGGAAAAGGGGCTTTTCCGGAAAAGCAGCCTGCCAATGTAGATGCTCCTTTTCCAGAAAAACTGAAAATGGAATAGTATTCCATTTTAAGCATTTCCGAAAATTCATGCCAGTGTAGACACAGCCCCTTTAAGAACTCCTTAAACGATAGGATCTAGGGACTCTAAATTTAGCATGCAGTTTCCTCTTCTAACTTAAAGCAAGCTCAGGCTGTGGTTGTTCCAGGGCACACAGAAATCTTGGGAAAAGGACTGTTTTCCATAACATGCAGAAGGAGGGGCTGATGTTTGAAAGAATGTGATGTGAGAATGTCCATAGAGGCCAGTGAGCCTGCAGGGAAGAGCTAGCCTGCAGTGTTTACTGGGGCCCACCACACCACTAGGAGTGGCTGATGGGCTGGGGCTTTGTCATCTGGCTTGCCAGCACACCAAATCGCTCCCTTTCCCACCTTCTTGCCCCTTGCCTAAGGTGTCAAAGAGGGAGGGAAGAAAGACAGACAAGCCCCTGGGGGCTAGGAGGAGGTTGCAGGGGAGAAGAGGCCTGTGCCCTGAGCCCCTCCACACCCCACCCCTTCCAGCCTCCTCTTCTCCCCCATCCACATCCCCAGGTCCTGCCCTGACTCCTGCACCTTTCCACCACCATCAGCCTTCTGCTCTGAAGGATCCAGGCAAAACTCAGTAAGTCTGACAGTATATTAATAAATTATTTGAAGAAAGGTTTATAGAAGCATGAGATATTTGCTCTTATTTTCTATTCCTTTAATAATTTACCTATCATACACCTACATCTTGAATATGGCATGCCTTGCCTCAAAAAAGGTATCTTGGCATTGGGAAAAAGTGTCAAAGGGCAACTAAATGAATAGGGGTATGGAACAGTTGCTGTATGAGCAGAGATTAATAAGACACAGATTTTCCAGTTTGGATAGGAGATGACTAATGGGGAGGATATGATAAAGATCTATAAAATTCTTTGGTGTGGAAAAAGTGAATAAAAAAGTTATTTACTCATAACACAAGAATGAGAGGATCCACCAAATGAAAGTAATACATTGCAGGCTTAAAATAAACAAAAGGCAGTACTTCACACAACACACAGTCAACCGGTGGAACTCCTTGCCAGAGGATGTGAAGAGCGGCAATTTACCACGGTTCAAAAAAGAGCTAGATAAATTCATGGAGGTTAGATCTATCGATGGCTAATAGCCAGGATGGTCAAGGAATGGTGGCCCTAGCCTCTTTATCAGAAACTGGAAATAATCAAGAGATTCATCTTCTGATGCTCATGTGTTCTGTTCATTCCCTCTGGGGCACTTGGCATTGGCCACTGTTGGATGACAAGATACTGGGCTAAATCGTGCTTTGGTCTGACCCAGTACTTCTATTCTCATGACCTAAGATAATGGGCTGAGTGATCCCATTCATCACACACATTGTAGATGGTATTAGTGTTTTTTTAAAAAAATCACTCCTAAATGGGTCAGTGAAATGAAGCCACATGAGTGCAAGCACACTTTCAAGAGTATGTTGTCTTGCTGCAACGAGGGAGGCCTGCACGGTACATGTGGCTGTAGTGAAGGCTACGCTCTATTCCTATGGGTGCAGGAGGGAGTACTCGGACCACAGTGACGTGGGTGGCTATGCAGAAAAATTAATGGTTGAATAAGTTGGGATACATTTTTCACAGATCCAGATACTAGAAATAAACATGCTCCACTTGCTGGAGGGAGAAGGAGACTGTAATGAGCAAAGACGTGTTTCCTGCACAGCCTGGTAATGATGGGCGATTGCTAGTTGCCAAGTATGATCATGTTCCATGGGAGTTATGGGCCCTCAGGTGACTGGTAAGGCTGAATCTTGAACCTCAAGTTCTATTACAGTGAGGACAGATGTTTCCAGGTACAGCAGGAGGCTGTTGACTATGACTAGAAGCCAGTCTCTCCCTCCTGCACCTCTTCTCAGTATGTCGGCAGGCAAATTCAAAATGCAGGGAGCCATTGCATAGGACTTGTCTCTATTTTGAGTGATCCTGCGTGAGAGTCACCCAAGTGCCAACATCAATGTTGCACTTTTTTAAGTTATCCTTTAGCAAGTCCTTGTAACACGTCCGTTGTCCTCCCATGTTACGGTATCCTCCTTTCTGCTGAGAAAACAGGATCTGTTTTGGGAAGTGATGGTCTGGCATCTGAACAACATGACCAGTCCAGCGAAGTTCCTGACAGATGATCATTGTCTCAATACTGGTGGTCTTTGCCTCTTCTAGAACATTGATGTTAGTGTGCCTGCCTTCCCATTTGATCTTCAAGATCTTGTGCAGGCAGAGTTGATGATACCGCTCAAGGACTTTCAAGTGATGTCTGTAGGTTGTCCAGGTTTCAGACCCACACAATAGTGGTGGGAGAATGACAGCTTGATAGACAAGAAGTTTGGGGTCTGTTCGAATGTCATGATCTTCAAAAACCTTGTGTTGTAAATGAGCAAAGGCTGCACTGGCACAGCTCAGATGATGCTCGATAACCACATCGATATTGCCTTGGATCAGGGTTTCCCAATCTATGGGTCAGGACCCAAATATGGGTTGCTATTACATTTCAAAAGGGTCGCCAAGTGGTTCCCCGGGTGGCTCTGCACTCCCTCCTCCCCCCATTTTTTAATTGCCTTAGGTCACCAAGTCTTCCTGAATTGTCAAAATGGGTCCCCATCTGGAAAAGGTTGGGAACCGCTGCCCTGGATGAAAGACAACGTCCAAGGTAGAGAAAATGATCGACATTCTCCAGTGTGCCTCCATTGATTTTTAATAGATCGGGCACATGGTACCACATTTGGAGAGGGCTGATGGAGCACTTTGGTTTTCTTGAAGTTGAGGGTAGAACCAAGATGTGTAAGCATCAGCAAATAATATATAGAGTATACACAGTCTGGTAATAGCCAGCTAAAGAACGTAGACACCCAGGCTGAGTCTACACTGGGCCACTTATTCCGGACAAGCAGCCGCTTTTCCGGAATAACTTGCCAGCTGTCTACACTGGCCGCTTGCTTTTCTGGAAAAGCAATGACGATCTACTGTAAAATTGTCAGTGTTTTTCCGGAAAAACTATGCTGCTCCCGTTCGGGCAAAAGTCCTTTTCCGGAAAAACTGTTCTGGAAAAGGGCCAGTGAAGAGAGCACAGTAGTCTTTTCCGCAAAAAAGCCCCGATCGCGAAAATGATGATCGGGGCTTTTTTCCGGAAAAGCGCATCTACATTGGCCACGGCCGCTTTTCTGGAAAAAGTGCATTTCTGGAAAAGCATCCTGCCAATGTAGACGTGTTTTTTCCGGAAATACTTATAACGGAAAACTGTTCCGTTTTAAGCATTTCTGGAAAAGGGTGCCCGTGTAGACGTAGCCCCAGTCCTTGGGTTTCTGTCCAGGGAATGGAGAAGAGGGAGCACTTAACCATGTGTTGTGATGACTTTTGTAGTCAACCTAGGAACTAGCACCAATTGGCCTTTGACTTCCATGTAGCCCATAGGAGCAGTAGTGCTGGCTTGCGCAATGATTCCAGGAGCAGCACTAAGGTGTCTCAGAACAAGCCCATTCAACCTTCTTTGATAGTGGTGGGAACCTCTGTGCAGAGTGTAATGCCACAGATCTCATCATGTTGAAACAAAAGGGGAAGAGAGTCAGATCTGTAGGGCACTCAGCAATACATTGGCATATAGCATAGGAACAGAGGGTAAAACCCCCAATGCCACAGCTTTACCAGAAGGGAGAACCCCAATTTCTAAAGCATAGGGTGAGAACTAAGGAGGAAAGGCTGTTACTCTATTTAAGGTTAACAGGGTTACACAAGTGTCATTATGAACATGATCTGAAGCCAGTGGGGTTACACAGATGTAGCTGGGGGCAGAATTTAGCCTGCATTGCCTCCATTATTAATGCAGGTGTGCACAGCAGAAAGACTGCTGAATTGTCAGGGTTCAATGTGAATTTGCAGGACTGTCAGACAAAAATATTCATTTCTCTTTTGACTTACAAAATCAGTGAATGAATTTGACACCACCACCCCTGACACGTACAGTTGTTACAGTCATTGTATAGGGCAGAACTTCTCAATAGCCAGACCGACCATTTGTGATAAGCCCTACAATAATAAACCAAAGATCAGAGCCTAGCACTCTTGATGAACCCTAAAGTAACAGCAACACTGACAATCTTGTTCTCCCAAGCAACCCCATATAAACAAGCTGCACAGTTTCCATGAGGTTGATCTAAACAACGACGGGTGAAACAAATCCTTGTGAGGATTCTGAAGGTGGAATTGATGGTGCCTATTTAACCAACTGGCCATACACCAGGAGGTATAAAAGAAAACCCCCATACAATATATTAAGATTGATATCACACTGTTAATTTCACCCAGACAGATACAGGCTCCACAATTCCTCACAATTCTCTGGTTTTAAGGGACATTATCACTGTGATCTGTTGGTTTCTGAGGGGTGAAGGATTTGGAAGGTTTTGTGGTGGGGGAGTGGTACTAGTGAGCAGGACTCTGCCTGGCCATAGAGAGAGTCAGCTTGAATTCCCAGCTCTGGGCTGGGCAGAAGGACACCTTTGTATTGTTTCCCAGCACTCTCTTTCTGCCAGTGAGAGATGCTGGGGGGGAGTAGGGTGGAAAAGCTTTCAGTCTAATGGACTCCTAGGGCCTTGGGAAGAGAGGTTAAGAGTGTATTAGAGAGGAGGGGGTACATCTTTGTCCTCTCAGGTCAGTTGTGCAGGCAACAATCTTAGTGATTCATAAATTATCATTCTTCCTTATTATGACTTTGAAATGGCAACAAGTATTTTACCTGTATCAAGACATGCTTGATGCTACCCCTGCGAATGCTGCTGGGCTGAGTTGGGATGAGGTCCCCAGTGGCCCCCGCTGTCTGGGCTCAAGGGATTTTGAGATGGGCCTTTTTATTGGTTTTACACATGAAACCCAAAGAATCAAGGGAATACCCCAGACAAACGATTAGTGTCGTGTCTACCTGGGAAATGTACCTGCAGATACAATTAAAAATAAAAAGGTCAGGAATGTTCCTTTTGAGGTGACCCTATGAAAATAATATTAAAACATCCTGTAAGTATTTAAAATCAATCTTGAAATTGCTAGTGGGCCCTCTCTACCTGTAATTAAAAGGCTGGATCTTTGCTACCATTAATATTTGTTAGGCCCTTTGCATTTTTAAAATGTAGCTCTTCTGTGTATATTACATGACAGTTGGCTCTAGCTATAAATATATATTTTAAAAAGTCCAATAAAGACGTCTCAGTTATATGGGAAACAAGGTGTCTGTTTCCCTAGCACAAAAGGTGCTATATTCTGATGTCATGGATTCAAAGGGGTGCGGAAGCCCCTGATTGCCATCAACAGAGTTAAACAAAGTGCCCAATGAATACATGGGCTACATTCCGATGCTGAGTGTAAAGGTGATTCGGCCCAGGAAGCGATCGTTACTCGCATCATTCACAATTCCTTCCCCTTTCAGTCGGCATTGAATGGGGACAATATCATTCTTCTTCACATCTGTGAAGTGCATTGCCACCAGTGGGGAGGTGTAGTTGATCTGAAAAGGCGAGACACTGGATTAGGGATGTAACTGGTTAATCGCCAGCCCAGCTGTGCTGAAGGAGCCCCCACCTATGGGATCCTCATTAAGCAGTTAACCGCTTAACTGGTTAAACAGGAATTTACAGTCCTGCACTGGATAAGCACAACAATTGAGCAGGGAGGAAAAACATCAAATATCTTGTTGCCCCAGCCAGTGAAACAGTGTTCGGAGAAAGGGCCCTGCTACTGCTGTGGTGTCAATTGATTTAGCAGTACAGATGCTACAAGGATTAGGAAAGCTAATTTGTGCTAGGCTGCAGATCTGACCCAATGTGTTTGAAAGTAATGAGGACACATTTGAGTTCCTAATATAATATTCCTTATGGATTGATTTGCTACTATTCAAGCCTTCCATGATCGGAAGGAAAGGCTAATGAGGTTATAAAATACCTTTGGCCACTTTAAATTGTGGCTTTTTTGTCTGCAATAATAATGAAAAATAATCATGCTCTTTGTGATCCGTGTGCCCAAGGTACAGGCTCCTGAAAAATCAAGGTTGGAGCATGCATCTTATGTTTCACAAGGGAGCTGTTGTTCCTTTTGGTTTTTTTTACAATGGGAATTTTGTTGCTCACACATCTCAATCTGAACTAGGGTTGCCAGGTGTCTGGTATTGGCCTCTGTCCAATTTTTTTTTTTGCTCAACAACTTTGGTTCCCTGTCATGTGATGGGTTTTTTTTTCCTCAACTAATTTTCTGAACTCTTATTTGAATGTGTACTGCTCATCTAAGCCTCCCCGCACCAAATGGAATCTTAGAGGTGTAGGCCTAGAAGGAACCTCACTCGGCCAACTTTCTAATCACACAAAACTGAAGACCTTTGCCAGGCCGCTCTCCCATGGCCCCAACCCTTTTCTGGCCCCTGCTCACTCCACACACAAACCATGGTCACTCACTCTCCCCCACCCTCACTCATTTTCACCAGGCTGGAGCAGCGGGTTGGGGTGAGTGAGATGAGGACTCCAACTGGGGCCAGGGCCTCTGGGGTGCAGAAGAGTTCACTGGTCTGGGGCCGAGGACTTTGGAATGTGGGAGGGGGCTGTGTGCAGAGGCAGGGGATTGGGATGCTGGAGGAGTAAGGTGTGGGCAGTGGTGGGGCTGGATTTGAGGAGGTTGGGATGCAGGAGGGGGCTCTGGGCTGGTGCAGGAGGGGGTGTGGGTTCTCACTGGGGGGGCAGAACTCTGGGGTGCAGCTGGGGAGGAGGATCTGTGGTGCAAGAGGGGGCTCCAGGCTGGAGCAAAGGGGTGTGGGATGCAGGAGGGGGTTCTGAGTTGGGGGCAGGAGTTTGAGGCGCAGAGGGAGGTTTGGGGTGCAGGCTCTGGGACAGAGTTTAGGTGTGGGAGGAGTCTCAGGGTAGGGGCAGACAGTTGGGGAGCAGCTTCCAGGTAGTGCTCACCTTGGGTGGCCCCATGCAAGTGACACCATGTTCCCTGGCTCCTAGGCGGAGGCAGAGTCAGGAGGCTTTGCGTGCTGCCTCAGGCTACCCCTGCAGTTCCCACTGACTTGGATTCCTGGCCAATCGAGGCTGTGGAGCTAGTGCACAGGGTAGGGCAGAGGGAGCACACAGAGTCCCCGTGGCTGGAAGCTTGACCACAGGGCCCCACCAACTCTAAATCTGTCACTGCATCAGACTTTTAATGGTCCAGTCAGTAGTGCTGACTGGAGCAACCAAGTTCCCTTTTCAACCAGGTGATCTGGTCAAAACCTGGACATCTGGCAACCCTATCACTAAGTAATCTAGTCAGTCCCCTATACTCAAGGCAGAACTAAGTAACAACTGGACCATCCCTGAGAGAGCTTGTCAAACCTGTTTTTAAAAACCTCCCTTGATGTAAATTCCACATCCTCTCTCCAGTGTTCATGTGCTTAACTGTTCCCTGACAGGAACTTTTGCCTAATGTCCAACCCAAAAATTCCTTTGCTGTAATTTTAGCCCATTGCTTCTTGACCTAGCCTCCGATATTAAGGAGAACAATTATTCCACTCTCCTCTGTGTAACCCATCTTTTATATACTTGAAAAATGTTATATATTTTTTTCAATCTTTCCTGATAGATCATGTTTTCCACATCTTTCATTTTTGTTCACATCTTTCCTGAAATGTTCTGCCCATAACTGGACACAATAGTCCAGATGTAAATAGGTCCATTAAAAGCAAGGGCCAACCTTTTCGGAAGTTGATTTGGGGTAACTCAGTTTTTCTCTGCCCAACTTGAGCATGTTGTAAGAAACAGGGCCCTACCCATTTCAAGTTGGGCATTTTAAAGCCCAGCCACCTCAAATCAATGGCTGCTTTGGAAAATTTCAGCTTATGGCACTACTGCTGTCAGCAAACTGAATAGAACTGAGCCCCTGGTAAATATCATACCTATTTTACAGATGAGGAAACTGAGGTACATAAGTTGCTCACAGAGCAAGTCAGTGTCAGAGCTAGAAATATAACATGGAAGTCCTAACTACCAGCCCGCAGCCTGCTGACTATGATCTCACAGTGTCTCCCTGTTGGGTCCTGCCCCCTTCCTTCCCCAAGGAGAGATTAAAGGGAAGCCAATAGAGAATTAGCCCCCAAGTTTCTACTTACGTGAGTGAGCTTGCCATAGTATGGATAGAACATGAGATCAAATGTTCCATTGCCTGGATAGAAGTCCACTGATCTAAGAGCACTTTCATTGCCTTTCTGTAATTAAAAATAAGCAGGTGTGTAGTATGTGTGGGCAGTACAGTACAGCCTCCCTCAGGTCAACAACACATCTGGGCTTTGGCAGGCATCTCTGGAGACCCCAGCACAAAAGGCCTAGGTACTTTGTCACCTTTTTATACTGAGTGCTTACCCGTAGCACCAGCTGTTGCTGGAATGCGTCAGAGAACCAAGTGCACAATAACAAACAGGACAAAGGTTCATGTTTACTTCCTATAAATCTGTCTCCAGGCTTCATTGCCTCGTTGTTACTAGCTAAAGGCCTGGGCCAGTTCCCACTGAAACTAGAGGAAGACTTACCAGGCCTTGAGTGCTGGGTCAAGGACAGAGAGGGGGCAGTCTCAGCCCCTCTCTGTCTGTGTACCTGTTCCTAGGAGGGGTGGAGCTGAAGATGAACCCTCTGCTATTGGCATCCCAGGAAGCTGGAAGGGCTCAGCATTCCCATGATGTTTTTGGCAGCTCACACGGGATCAGGTCCCAAATGGAGAGAGGCAAGATAACACTCAGCACTAGCTACCTTCACAGAGCTTTGCAAACCTGCAGCCCTCGCTCAGTCAGTGGTCCCTACAATGTCCTTCACACAGGGGCTGGTAAAACATTTGTAACTGCATTGCAATTCATCACCAACAGGGACGGAGTGGGAGAGGCAGCAAGGCCCTTTCTGAAAAAAACACTCAACATATGTGAAAGAATTACCTGAATGGCACAGTTCACGCTCACCGGTATCCCAGAGCCAGGCCGATAGCCTATGATCTATGAAAAGAAAAGCATTCATGCAACTGTGAGCTGCGCAGCTTGTCCTGTGACACCCAAGCGCTATCACCATCCCACTCCAGAGGTTCTCTCTCCCTCTTAAGCTTATTTAGCTGATCAGATTGCAAACCAATGCAAGTTACTTTGGAGGCATTTTCTGCCATGAGCCAGTGGGGTCATTCACCCCAAAGTGGGGGGAGGATGCACCTGCCCACTTGTCCTCCTTGTGGGTCTGACCCCCCCAGAACTCAGGAATGGAGAAGACTAACAGGCTTTCTGCCCCTTCAAGGTGAGGCTCTCCAGTGAACTCTACATGAAGGGACACCACCCCCAACAAAAACATTTTCTGAAAGTTTTCCACTTTGGTGGTCACCCATTTCAGAAAGAGCCAGGTCTACTAGGCAACTAATTTCTGCTGTTTCCTCACATGACCATTTGATCTTAGCTTGACACAGATGAGCCGATACATCACATATTGAAAATTACTACAACGATCACAATCAAAAGGCCAGCCCCTCGTTCTTTCAAAGCTTTTCCAAGCAGCTTATGTATTCTACATTTATTTTGCCAGCAACTTGCCCTTTGATTCTAGGATATTTAAAGATTTCAGATTATGCACTGGTCTTTAGAAAATGCACAACTATAAAGAGAGCAGAATAGGGGACATGACCTCCGAAAAATAGCTTAATGCCTGGAAAGACATCCCAACAAAGAATTACCTTCCTGTTGCCTGCTTCTTGACCAAATCAAGGTGCCAGGAGCTTTGCAAATTTTCTTTGTTGGAATGTCTCTTCCTCTGAATGAAGCTATTTTCCACCTGATGTGGGGATCTAATTTTAGAGCTGATTGTACTAGCTCAGAAAATTAGCCTAGTTTCAAACTCAGCATAATAATTAATTTATAGTACTATCCAAGGAAGGAATTAAAATGACCAGGTTTTTCGATACCCGGTTCATCTTCAGTAAGATGCACGGCTGGCCCGTAGAGTAGCCAAACGTAGGATCCTCAATCCCAGAACAGTTCTCCAGTTGAGAGCGCTTGAACTGGCAGGCTTTCTTCTCTTCACTTTCCTTTCCATCTTGAACAAAGTACCGGCCAGCCGGGCACTCAATATTCTTTTCCTCTTGAATGTTGTCATTGTAAGCTAAGGTGAACCAAGAACTGGTTAATACATTATGCACTATCACAATCTATCCCTACATCAACGCTGAAGTTGTCAAAGGCCTTGAAGGAGCTGGAAAATCTCTTCCCAAGAGACAAAGTTTAATACCAGATCCAGCAGTCATCATGTATAGAAAATGCACCAACTTTAGCAATGGTAAATTGTTCATAATAAGTAGGGATTGGCATCACCAAGTTACATGATGGACACTTGACAGAATTTCCATGCTTAGAGATGGATGGTGGAGGGTGAGGGCTATGTTATTCAATTTTTTTGAAAAATCACCATGGACCTCAAAAGTTTTACCACTGACACTTGTGTCCAAGAATGGATGTGCTGCCGACCCTTCATACTGAGGCAAGTATTACGGTCCTCGCTTTAACGGGGAGGATTCAGGGGGCACCAAGTGATGAGCTGTCGTGTCAAGATTATACACTTGTGACCCAATTCTATAACTTCAGTGGACCTCTACTCAAGGACCATGCAGCTGAAAGCTAAGTACATGCAAAAATCTTCATAGGGTTAGGGAACCTTACTCAACAGCAGGGCTGGAAATAGAGCCTAGACATTCATTCCTCTCCCCATCACATTCCAGCCCCTCTCAATGAGAGTCTTGAGCAGGGAGAACCTTTGGAAACTAATGCTTCTCCGGCCTGAAAAATGAATGAATGGGCAGGGAACTAGGAGCATTGATTTTTTGGGATAGTTTGTGCTTCACCTTTTCTTTAGAGTACTTTCATATTTATTGCAAAGGCAACTGAAAGCAAAGGGGTTGGACTTGCTGCTCTGCAGTCTACTAAGCCTTTCCTGTGGACTTCTGTTGACATGCCTTCCCCTGTCCTCTTCTCCCATCTTTCTTGGGGTCCCATGTGGTTTGTTTCCTTGCAGTTTATTTTGACAGTGGGGGCTTAGCTGCAGCAAGCCTGTGTTCTTATCAGGATAGCATGGCAGGAGCAAAAAATAAAAGGAGCGAATGCTCAGGTTCACTTCACTCCAAGGAAGCTGCCCAAGTGCATTGCAGGAGGTTGCAGGAAAGACCCTTGGAAAGGGGTGTGTTCCCCCACCACATTTCCTACGCGGCTTGGCCTAGATTGGACATGGTCACTGTCATCTCCTAACATCTTTATAACATCGGATCTTTTGGAAATGTCATGGAGCTATCAGCCCCAGTTTAGCTGACATGATGTGTGGGTTGGCACCACCTCGTCCATATTGCCCAGTGTCTGCAGAGTGTTTTACTGTTTATTAAAGGTAAAATAAAAGCTTCTAGAACAAAGTTCTATAAAGACTGTGCTTTATTTTTAAAGAGCCAACCAGTTTACCTTGCAGGAAGTGATGCATGCTGTTCACATAAGGTTTCCATGTGCTGGGTTCAGAGACATTGAAGGCAATGGTAAATCCATGTAAGTATGGTCTAATCATTACTCCTGGTAAATAAAAAAGGCCTTTGTTGTATTAACAAGTCATGGAGATTCTGTTGGCTCAGGTATGTAAGTCTAAGAGGTTAAATTGGGTAATGCAGATTAATACATTGCATTATTTTATTATTTATTTACATTGCAGTAGAATCTAAGTGCCTATTATGGAGCATCTGCCTTACACTGGCCCACAAGGTGTTAATAGAGGCACAAGAGGCAGCCAATTAAAGAGGGCCTTTGGGAGGCTACAAGAAGCAGCCAATCAGAGCCAGGCAGGCCCAAATAAGGAGGGCTGCAGGGCACAGCAGCGTCACTTGCTCCCTGGAGCTCAAGGAAGGAGAACAGGCTGCCTTGAACAACAAAACTTAGTGCACACAGGACAGAGCAATGATGCCACCAGTTCAGGGTGAGGTAAGGATGGCTCTTCCTCAGCTGCAGGGATTCACAGGCCGAGGCCCTGAAACAAGAGTGAAGAGGGTGCCAAAGTCCATGGGAAAGTGGCCCAGAGAAATGAGCAGAGGGGCCGGAGGGGGCACATCAAGTGGAGGCCATCTACAGGGTCCCTGGGGTGAGACCCAGCATAGTGTGCAAGCCCAAATCCTCCTACCCCTCACCACTGAGGACATGGCCAGACACTGGACTCAACTGCAGTTCTCCTGAAAGGGGGAAAACAGAGCATGACATGTCTGGTGGGCTGTGTCATGAAGAGGATGCTGTGGTCCCAAGAGTAATGTGGGCCATAAGCGAGGGCAGCGAGACACCACCAGAGGAGGGCACACTGTGTGTCAGAGTTAACTCCTGAAACAGTCAGCAGAAGATACTGCAGTGGCGAGAAAACCCCGTTAAAGGGCCATAACCAGGTTCTGTCCCATTGTGCGAGGTGCTGTAGAAGTACATAAAATATTACAGTGTTACCTTGTGAGTTAGCAAATAAATTTAAGCTTCCCCCTGATTTTATGGAGGTAGTTTAAGACCGAGGGGCTGATTTTCCTCTCGTATTCATTTTACACCAGTGTAATCCATGGAGTTTAAGGGGGTGCCTGATAATTTGCCACAGCAAAAGTGTGAGGAGAACCCACCCTTTTGGGACATGCCTATTCTTGGTCCCCAAGATCTCAGTAACGCATGGGGAAAGCAAGGGCACCTGGTGTTTCAAATGGAAACAGACAAGCAGGAAAAATATATTTAAAAAAAGATTTAAACAGTGTTTGCATTTCACCAAAAAAAGGAAAAAATGTAAAAAAGGCAAAACATTTTTATTTATTTTTTTGGCCTGGGTTTCACCTTTAAGACTTCAGTTTAAAAGGGCATCAGTGGAACTGAACAACCAATCTACTAATAGCTTGTCATGTGAATGTTAGGTTATTTGTACATCTTGGGAAAAAATTAGAATGGATACTTCATGTTTGGGTATTTAAAAAAAATAGCATCTTCTTGAGCAGTCATGTGATTTGAAGACCTGTAGTATCATTCATGACACCATTATATCAGCATTTATACTTGGTATCACACATGATTACAATAATCCTAGTTACTGGTTTCTGAGTACGTGCTTGACATTATGCAAACATAGTAAGACACAGTCCCTGCCTCAAGAAACTGACGGTATGTCTACATTAGCCCCCTAGTTCGAACTGGGGAGGCTAATGTAGGCATTCAAAGTTGTAAATGAAGCCTGGGATTTAAATATCCTGGGCTTCATTTGCATGTTCCTGTCCGGTCGCCATTTTGAAACTCCACTAGCCCGAAGTAACTGCCCGCGGCTACACGCGGCAGTGAAACGGCAATTCGAACTAAGTCCTTAATTCGAATTAACTGTTACTCCTCCTGGAATGTTACTTCGGGCTAGTGGAATTTCAAAATGGTTACCAGATTGGAACATGCAAATAAAGCCCGGGATATTTAAATCCCAGACTTCATTTGCAGCTTCGAATGCCTACATTAGCCTCCCTAGTTCAAACTAAGGGGCTAGTGTAGACGTACCCTGACAGTGTAATTGACTCATCTTTTCACTGAGCTCCTAGAAATGAACAAGAGTCCTGAGCTCCTAACTGACACACACCAGGCGAGATCTTCAACTGGGGTCAATGGACACACTGCCACTGGCTTGCTTCACACCAGCCGAGAATCTGGCCCAATGGAAAATTAACAGTCTACAAGTTCTCAGGGAAACAACCTCTGTCTCTGGCTGCACCCTTTCACATTAACACATATCGTTCCTGCAGACTCTCCTCAATGCGCCTCACCTTTGAAAAGACTGTTCCAGGCATGACAAGAAATGTGCCGTTTAATCTTGTCTGCAGAATTTCACATTAGATTTCTCCATCAAGGAAATGGAATTGCAGCTGCCTAACGCCCTTCCAGCAGCCACAAAGACAGAACATGCATGTGGGTGGCTATTAGGTATATAAAGGGTTACCGGTCACCCAGTAAGCATGTGCCTTACCGGCATGCTCACCGGGGTACTGGTTAATCGGTGGTCTGCCCCGGATGGAGCCGTGCAGTGGGCTCAGCCTGCCTGTCCAGAGCAGCCTGCAGCACAGTGGGCCTGGCCAGGCTGGAGCAGCCCTCCACCCCGGGATCCCAGTTAAACACGCAGTTTAACCGGTTAACATTGTAAATGGGATTTTACATCCCGAGTGGCTACCAAGACCATTCCTGCAGTCGTAGGTCAGCAGGGGGCTTGGAGGGCTGTGGGAATGTGCTTACCTGGCGGAGAGACTCTGTCCCTGTATGTAGGCGTGTAGGGACTCAGCGTGAGCAGCATCCCGTACATACAAAAGGAGAACATGCCAGCTAGAAACATGTAGAATATGAGGTAAAAGAATAAGATCAAGCCTGAAAGAGAGAGAGCACATGTCACTGTTAGCACAGTTGCTTTACTTCCACTGTCACAAAGGACAGACCCAATCACTCTTCTTTGCATCTGGTTTTTGCTAACCCTGCCTAGAGTCCTTAATTACAGAAGTAGCCTTCCCCTGATGCAAATCCCCTCAAACTCTAGCAAAGTCTGGGCCAGAGTCAGCGTTCCCTGTAAGTTGGGGGCTTGTGCGACCGCTCAGGAGAGATTCGAATGGTGCCCAACTGATTAGCACAGTGCCCACAGGGAGGTTTTTTGCTTCCTAGTGGTGTTGCACATGCAACATGCCTCAGTGCACATAAAAACGTATTTTGCACACGAATGGAAAAAATCCGCACACGGATGGAAAAGATTAGAGGGAACATGTCTGTTGGTCTCAGCCAGCCACTATCTGCAGCTGTTCTCACACAAACCATGGATCTGAATCCTCCTGGGAGCTGGAAATTCTCATATTCTGAGCTATAGCCACAGTTCATGGCCTGGCTCATCAGTCATAGGTGAGTCTAGACAGGATCTACATATGTACATTCCTACACTGGTGTGACGGCGGGTTGGGGGTCCCCCGTCTCCTGCACCCCGAAATGGCACAAACAGACTGCACCAGCCGGTGGAATAGAGGAAGTTTATTGCCTCTCCAGGATACAGCACAGCACAGATGTAATATGGTCACAGAGCTGGGCTAGGATGCCTCAGGCCCCCTTGAGATGGCGGAGACTGGGCCCCTAAACTCAAGCCCCTTTCCCTAGGCTGTCTCCTCCATGCTCTCAGACAGCAACTAACTAAGGGTATGTCTACACTACCCCGCTAGTGCGAACTAGCGGGGTAATGTATGCATACCGAACGTGCAAATGAAGCCCGGGATTTGAATTTCCCGGGCTTTATTTGCATAAGCCGGCCGGCGCCATTTTTAAATGCCGGTTTGTTCGAACCCCGTGCCGCGCGGCTACACACGGCACGGGCTAGATAGTTCGGACTAGCAAGCTATTCCGAACTATCTGTACGTCCACGAGGCGTACAGATAGTTCAGAATAGCTTGCTAGTCCGAACTATCTAGCCCGTGCTGCGTGTAGGCGCGCGGCACGGGGTTCGAACAAGCCGGTATTTAAAAATGGCGCCAGCCGGCTTATGCAAATAAAGCCCGGGAAATTCAAATCCCGGGCTTCATTTGCACGTTCGGTATGCATACATTACCCCGCTAGTTCGCACTAGCGGGGTAGTGTAGACATACCCTCACTCTCTTCCAGCCCTGCCCCCCAGCCAGGGCAGCATTCCACCTTCCTTTGTTCCTCTCCATGGGGGGTGTCTGGCCATACTGGTTTGCATAGTGACTCATCCTGTTTTGCTGGGTCGTGGTACCCACGGCAGCCAGTGGGGGTTACCCCAGAGCCAGCAGCATAGAAACCAGCCAGGTACCCCCACTACGTCACAACAGGATCAGACTGAACCCAGATCCCACCTACAACAGCTTCATACCCTTTCCGAATAGCAACAGTGACATTATAGACATAAAGAGACAATGGATAGCCACCCTCTAACACATTTTGAATTCCTTGGGACATCTCCACAGATAGGTAAATTGCCTCTCTTCTTATCCCACCATCCGCTTTTTGATACCAGGAACCACATTTTAAGGGAACATTACAAATAACATTGACTAGAAATTCAGCTCCTCTGAGATACATTTTACACTTGGCTACTTCACAAGATCAATGTCCAGAGCTATTTGGGGTTTTCGCTTTTCCAGGACCAGACTGAGAGTTGGGGTTGTCTTGGGAGAACAAAGCCTTGAATAAAAACCAGTAGTTTAGAAAGTAAAGTGAAGCCATAACACAGCCATTTCCCAGGGGAACCGTGATTCTGCTGGCGGAACAAGCCTTGAGAACACAGATGTGCACTTTCACCTCTGCATTCTCTAGGGCTACGTCTAGACTGGCATGATTTTGTGGAAATACTTTTAACAGAAAAGTTTTTCCGTTAAAGGTATTTCCGCAAAAGAGAGTCTAGATTGGCAAGGATGCTTTTGCGCAAAAGCATCCATGCCAATACAGATGTGCTTTTGCGCATGAAAGCTCTGATGGCCATTTTATAGCCATCGGGCTTTCTTGCACAAAAAATTAAGGTGCCTATCTACACTGGCCCTCTTGCGCAAGTATTCTTGCACAAGAGGGCTTATCCCTGAGCGGGATCCCTGAGGACTTATCCCTGAGCGGGAGCGTGAAAGTATTTGTGCAAGAGGCACTGATTTTGTACATTACAAAGTCAGTGCTCTTGTGCAAATTCAAGCGGCCAGTGTAGACAGCTGGCAAGAAATCTTGCTAGTCTAGACGCACCCTTCGTGTTTATGTTGGGTGGGATTGTAAGTGATGGGAACTACATGGAAAGGCAAATTCAACTGAGCTCTGAACAGGGGCTCAGCGGTAGGGTTACAGTGCAGCAGGGCTCCAGGGAGCTTGGCAGGGAGGCTGAGGTAGGGGGGGACCTCTGGATGCCAGGGCCCTTCTGGAGGAAGCTATGCTTGAACTCTGTTCTGGAACAGAGAGCAGGTTCCAACCATGAGAGAGACCTGAACAGAATTCCTGGCTTTCTTCTCTGGAAAAGTCTGGGATACTGCAGAAACAACGTGCTAACCCCCTGGAGAGGACAGAGCTGTTCAACAGCCACCTGCCTAAGGTCTCTCTGTGCTGGACAGGAGCAAAATCACAGAAATCCTGGGTGGTGAGCCAGGAAGCTGCAGAGGGGTGGGAGCTGAGAGGGACAGATGTCTGTGTGTACCCTACCCCAGATCTGCTGAGAGAGGAACTGCTGTGTCATCAGGCAGCAGGGAGCCCAGTGAGTAACCAGGTACCTCAAGATGTCTCCCACAAGTTCTCAGCACACCCAGACTGGCCATAGGCCAGATTCTGCTCTTGGTTGCACCAGGGTGAACGCAGTCACTCTACCACCGTCAATGGACTTACCCCAGGTGTACTCTTGTGAGCATGATTCTACTCCCAGTTACCTGACTGCCCACCCAGGAGACTGCATTGACATCAGCGGAGTATCTGAGAGCTGAAGCCAAGTGAACCCCACCCTTCCCCCTCCCGTAAGGGTCTTCCATGTAAGGAGATAGTTTTAGGCCTACCAGGGGTGAAAGTAACTTACATTTCTTACAGGTACTGTCCAATCGCATCCCAGGTCACTGCCAGCTGTTTAAGTAGCTCCCTACTGGCTTTTGCCACAGCTCAGCCTGCTCTTGCTGGAGCTACACACTGGGGCGCACCCCCTTACTTTCACCTCTGAGGCCTACACTCCCCGTGTATCTTGCTGTCCTCACCCTGCCTTGTGAGTCTGATCATGCAGCCTTTCCAACACTGCTAGTTTTTCAACCACCATTATTTTTCAGTTTTGCTTTGGCACACATGGGGCAAAACACTATCACAGAGGTAGCCTGGGCTCTTGCAAATCCTCACTGTAAAGCACAACAGCCGGCAAAGCAACCAGTCGACCCGCCGTTCAGGAAGGAGGAATGCTTATAAAAAATAGACTCTTTGAAGATTGGCTCATCCGCCTTCATCATATGCCCTGAGAAGCCATCTGGACCTGGAATACTCTTTCCCTTTCAGCTGGTATTTATGCACAATGTGAAAGCTTTGGCTGATTCCTTGCTTAGTGTTTATTATGAGGCCCCCTTATTTTAAAAGTGGGATCGACCCAATGCATAGATCTTGTTAGGTGCTCAAATGCCATGCTCTGCAAAAACCTATCGAGCCTGCTCATGTGAGCAGGAGAATGAGTGGGTATATGTGCACAAAGGTGTGTTACCAAATGTTGTACACACCAGGATGCTAAGGACCAAATAAATACAGTACATTGGTTGGTATAAAAACAAAATCCATGAAGGAAGAATTTAAGCATGGCTGGGGTCTAGAACCATTGTTTTTAAGATGTATGTATAATTTATTGTATACTAGGTGGCGAGGCCCATTGTTGACCAGGCAAAGTCATTTTGCACAGATTACACTTCAAGAAATTAAATATATAATAGAATTTTTGATTAATGTGCTTGCAAAAAGGAAATAAAAGAATAGTTTTAAATTTGTAGGAATTCAAACTTCAAACATTTTTCATTTTATTGAATAATTTCCATACATAGTAAATTTGAATCAGAAACTCATAAAGCTTGCATTACTCTTTCCATAACTAAATTGAATTATTTTGTGAATTGTAACTAAAAATTTTCTTGCACTAAAATGACAGTTGAATAGGTGACTCGATTTTAATTGTTAGCAAATATTTGTATAAACTCTAATCATAAGTCATGACTTTTTTCCAAAGAAAAACAAAAAAAAATTATTTACCCAGCATATTCCAGTTTAAAAAGTAGTGCATTCAGCACTAATTTATGTGGCAAGATTGGTTATGTAAAATTTGGTATCTGTAGGTAATCACGAAGTATGACTTTATTTTTCACAAACAAATTCATAAACAAACAAACTCTTCAAAATATATAATAGATGTAACCCACCCATGTGCATTCACGAAGGGATGGGGAGGTGATCCAGCATTATTAATTAAAGGTTTTGCCTGAAAGAGACACCACCACGGTTCTGAACATTTTCAGAAAATGAGGGTTTGATGCTTCAAGACCCACTGGGACTTTGAGTTAATTCACAGGATATGTCTACTCAGCAAGGCTAAAGTCGGATTAAGCTACACAACTTCAGCAATGTCAATTGCAAAGCTGAAGTTGAAATAGCTTAATTCAACTTTTGATTCTGTCTACACAGCAGGAAGTTGAAGGAAGAACACTCTTCCTCGACTTCCCTTACTCCTCATGAAATGAGGGTTACCATGAATCAGAGTAAGAAATCCTCCAGCTCTACATTATTTCAAAGTAAAGGCTTGTAGAGTACACAAGCGCTGTTATTTTGGAACAATGTCAGTTTTTCCAAAATAACACTGCTGTGTTGATGTACCCCCAACGCTTTGTCTACACTGCAGGGTTTTTGCACAAGAAGCTTTTTGCAGAAGAGATCTTGTGCAAAACCTTCTTGTGCAAAAACACGTCCACACCTCAAAAGCTCATCACAAAAGTGATGTGCTTTTGCACAAGAGAGCGTCCACACTGCATGGATGCTCTTGTACAAGAAAGTTCTGATTGCCATTAACAGAATGGCCATCAGAGCACCTGTGCTTTTTCTGATAGGCTCTTTTTGCACAAGAAACCCCAATGGAGCATCCACACTTGCCTTTTTGCACAAGAGCTGAAGTGCAAAAAGGAATTATTCCTCATGAGGAGAGGAATAACTATCAGCAAAAGCCCTCTGTCCTGTTGATTTACTGTATTTTTTTTGCGCAAAAATGCACTTGAGGTGTGGACGCGCTGCCGTTTTTTGCACAAAAATGGCTGTTTGTGCACAAAAACCTTGTAGTGTAGACATAGCCCCAGAGACCCATAAAGAGCTTGCAGGTTCAGTCAATGCATCTGTCCTGGTTGGGTGTGTACACAGAATTGACTCAACCCATTCTAGCACACAAGCAACCTGGATAAAATCAGCACTAGATGCTTTGAAGATCGTCTCCCCTGTATTTCAGTTAGTCCACAATCTGGGTATGGAAATGCAGAAGAAATTTTTGCTTGATTTTATGTCCACCAAAAACCAGGCTCTGTGTTTGGCCGGAATGACACATGTATTATGTCACCACACTATGCCACCCAAATGCCCTGAGAGAACCTGCAAATGCACATCCCTAGCAATCACTACCACCCCACACTAGAACCTAGATGAGGTATCATTAAACAGCTACCACCTCTAGTTAATGGGAACCACATCCTGAAAGAAATCTTTCCCAAATCCCCTCTTCTCGACGTCAGACATGCCCCTCCACCCAGCAGCCTCTCCATGTTCATCACCAGAAGCAAGGTCCCCACAGACCAGGACACATCAAATGCAAGCTGCACCAGACACTGCCAGAACAACAGATGCAAAACCTGTAGGCATATCTCCACAGCTACAATGATCAACCCACCCCCTCCCCACACACAGCACACCTTTCAAAAGCAATGTGTCCTACACAGGCCTGTCACAACATGTGGTGCACCTCATCCGGTGCACTACACACCCCATTAATAGCAACTATGTGGGACAACCACTACACTCTCGAATTAACTCATACAGGAAAATGCTGAAAGCCAAAAACGCCCTATTGCCTGTGAGTGAACAAGTTCACAACGCGATCAGTCTGTCTGATCTCAAAGGAAACCCACACAAGCCCTTCAGAAGATGAGTCGGGACCTTGGTTGGTCCCTAGTAATATATGTTAACTACATATGCTAAACAATCCTGTCCCACATTGTATTTAGCTGTCACACTTCCCAGAGCTCTGTGTGAACTTGAAAGCTTGTCTCTCTCACTGACAGAAGTTGGGCCAATAAAAGATATGACCTCATCCCCTCATATTTCTAATATCCTGGCACTACAGCAACGCTATAAAACTATCATTGACTCACCACTGAACCTTGGCACTCAGCTCACTGGCTGTGTCGCTTCTGCAGCGTCTGTAAATCACTCCCTGTTTTCTCTTGCTTCAGTTGATTTCCCACAACAGGTCTCTTGACTTACGTGAAGCTAGTCACTGTGGAGTTTGCAGGAGACGCGGAAAACTTGGCAGGAGAAGCAAACAAGTTGCGAGGCCTTGTAGGCTCATGACCGGTGCCGAGTACTCTGTGCCGCCACAATGTCTGTCCTTTGCTTTTTGAACACAGTGCAGGGCAAGATTTGGTCTGGGCTCGTTTCACTACTTAGGAAATGGACTAAGAACGCGATTGGCTGCATTCAGCTGGCGTAAAGCCAAAGTTATTTGCTCTACTTTACTCCAGTGCAAAAGTGCTCATCACGAGGTTCAAGACTGACCATTTTCATGCTCATGAATGAGTTGTTTAAGGCTAAGAAAACAGAACCACAAATGCCCATCACAATCTGTGTGCTGTAAGGGAGCAGCAGCAATGTTTATGGCTCTGGGTCAGGCATTCTTAGTCTACCACCCCACAAGGCCTGTTTTTAACCTGTTGAGCATGGTTTGCCCAGAGTACAATTTTTTTTGAAGGCCATGAAAATGGCTGTCAAAACAAAATCCTAGCTTTTGAGCCAGCCCCTGCTTCCCACACTCATGTGAGTAATGTCACGAGTTATTTGGCTACAGTCTCCACTCATCCAAAGGGATGGGCAGGGATGCTTTGATCAGGCTTGACTTTGTATCTCTGGCTTCACTGCTAGAATCTGAGCGTGGGTGTGTAATTCTGATTTACACGGCATGGGTTTGAGCCCAGGGCGAGAAGCAGCTTTAGGAGAGTAGAGACTTGGGAAGTCTTCTCTGGCTTCCATCAGTTAAACATCGGGGTAATGCCGCCACAGGAACTGCTCTTTATTTATGCTCATGTAAATGTGAAGTGAATCAGATCCATCCACTTTGGAGATACTTGTCTGGTCTCTCAATGGCGCTAACACACTTACCTGGACCCCACAGCGTGTCTACTGATCTCATCTAATCCACAATCACCCTTCCCCGGGACATCTGGGCACCACTTTACACGCTAAGCCACACAGACGCACAAGGAGCTGATTCAGTCATTTGTGGGAATTACACGCTCATCAGAAAAGCCCTACACATCCCTTCAGGGCCTGATATTTCACCAAAAGTGCATGCTTTGTCACTGTGAACAGAATGTGCAAATGGCCACTTACACACCTCACCGGACAGTGGTACACTTACAAACCTAAGTGGTGTTCAACCATGATCGGTGTGCGAGCCATCTAGGTGTGCAGCCCCAGGGAGGCAGGAGGGGAGTGCAAAGTTCTTAGACCACATGGAAGTGCTGCAAACATCACCAAAATGGAGACGTGTTTAAATGTTTTCCCTTGGTGACTTCAGTGCTTATGAAAGATGCTGGGTTGGCCTCCTGGAGCACCAGTGCCGGCTTCCTTGTCCCCCTTAGTGGCACAGAGACCACTTACAGAGAGAATAATGAGTCTGCTACAGCCTTAGCTGAGAGCCAGCTGGCTTTTTAGAGGCTCGTGCACTAAGATCCCTAGCTGCCAGGTTCAAATTTACACTAGCTCCAGAGAGAATGGAGCTCCGGTCTAAATGCAAGGGCGTCTACTACAGTGCAATGGCTCTTCCAGTTGCCAGGCAAATCCATTCTATGAATAACCAATTAAATGTTCTTTCCTGTCCACTTGCTGAAGTCACTGGTGAATTTTTTCTCCTACAGCTTTTAATGCTACTGCGGAAAATTGCTACTAAAACCCAAAGGTCACACACTGCTGTCCAGACCTGTTTAGCTGAGAGCAGCGATTGGCTTGAAAGCTGCACCAACCTAATGGTTTTGGTCTCAGTTTACCAGTTGAAAGGATGGGAGTATAGGCTGAGACCGAAGGCCATGGAGCACATGCAGGGCCAAATCCTGCTTCCGTTACATGGCAACTTATCCACACCGGAGTAGGATCCCATTTACACTGCTTTTTAGACCAGTGAACTCCATTAACTTCCCTGGCGTCACTCTTGATTTATACCAGTATCAGCTTAGAAAGGACACCCACGGACATCTGTGGGGATGCAGGCGTACTGCAGGGCAGATCTTTAGTTCAGTCTAAGTAAAATCACTCAACCTTGGACATCTCCTGCAGTCTGTGCATTCTGGCACGAGTCTTAGATTTGCCTCAGCGCCACCCTCCACCCCCGTGTCTGGTAACTTTAGGGCTACAGATTGGTCAAGGAATTTTTTTATCAAAAATTATGGCGCAGTCATGGGGAAATTTACTAGAAGTGCTGAGCTGGGGGAACTGGTGTGTTAAGTCATGGGTATGAAAGTTCAGCTATATCTCTCTAACTCGAACATAGAGAAACCTTTCCCTCACTGCCTCCTCCTCCTCACTCTGCCAAGGGGTCACAGACCACCTGTAGCAGCACCTCCTGCTTCTGCCATTGCAAAAATCGCAGCCCAGTGAGGAGAGCTTGGAGCCAGAGGCAGATTTACAATGAAACATACAGTACCCTGACACAGGCCCCCCAATAGCATGGGGCCGCCAGAGCCGAGCAATCCAGCACCATGTGTGGCACCTCCTCCAGCGCAGGGGGAGGATGCATTGCAGTGGGGGGAGCAGTCCCTCTGTAGAGAGGGATATGAGGGGCAGAAGGGCAGGAGGAGCAGGGAAGGAGGCAGTGAGCAGCGCAAGCACAGGCCAGAAGCCTTCAGAGTAGCATGGGGCAGCCGCACAACCGGCCAGAGGAAAGTGGCGCTTTGAAGCCAGAAAGTGCCGCTTCTGTTCAGCCACCAGCTGTGTGGCTACCCAATGCTCCAGTGAAGCCTTCCAGCCTCTGTTCGTGCTGGTGAGTGGCAGCTGCCCGCGGGCGAGGGGGAAAGTGGCTGGGGGATGGAGAGCCCGGGGCGCTCAGGTGGCCAACGGAACTACCTTTAGTTCCCCACATCGCCGGGCCAGCCAATGCAAGGCCACCGGGGTGCCTGAAGCTGTCGTCCACAGCCATGGAGATTATGAGGTTTTTTTTATAAAGCACCCTCAACCAAAGCACTTTGCAATAGTTAGCTAATGGTACAAACAATAATTGGAAAGATCATTAAGTGGTCCACTGAGACCCTCAGCAGTTTTCAAGTGGTCTGTGCAAAAAAAGTTAGACCCCCAAAAACAATCCAGGCACCTCACTTTTTTTTCATTTACTTTTTATAACTTATAATCTAGAAGGAGGATGAAGAATAAAGAATGAAAAATGGGAGGGGCAGGAAGAGAATTTCTTTTTCTTGTCTGGGTCCCCAAGGGGGCCCCCAAAAGGAAGCTGAGCACAGGGCCCCACTAACTCTAAATTCGCCACTGGTTGCAGCACCTCTCAATTGCATTCCACCTGGCCACCCTGCATCCATGGTGACAAAGGGCAGCCAGGCCAAACCGCGGTGTCACTGCAGCCCCAGCGGAGAGCAGGGTTCCCAAACCGCCACAGATGGCCTGGCGTCTCCCGGAATGGTGACTATTGAAAGCAACTCTGGAAATTTTCATAGGTTCTTTTAGGAAAATGACATTACGGCATGTTGGGGGTAGAGCAGGGAAATCTCCGGGAATAGCTTCAGGCACAGTTGGCAACCCTAGTGGAGAGCTAGACCAGCCCCACGGATAGCAGCTTCCATTGTGGGAGGTGGGCCTGCACTCCCGCTCCGCCCGCAATGGAAGTCTCCTTTCCATATCAGGTCTGCAGTCCACCTAGCAACATCCTGCCACCCACTGGTAGGTCACAACTGCTTGGGGAAGTCTGCTTTATTAAAACCCCAGGCACCACAAAAAGCCACCAACCAGCTGAAAAAAATCACAGCATCTATGATGTGTTTACCACCAGAGCAAACGTGCAGCCCTCATGTCGGAATCATATTTCTGGCACAGGAGAAAAAACACGAGTAACTTCCCCGTGGCTGTAGGTGCCACGGGCACATCGACAGCGAGCATTTTATAATTCCTTATTGAGCCATCTGCTAGATGCATGGATATGGGTCCTTTAAAAGGTCTAGGATTTGGATTCCCTGCTGTGTCCAGGCCTGCTGACAGGGTGGAGGGAGAAGGGGAGGGACAAAGGGGATAATTGCTCCAGGACCCGGTGATTCAAAGACGGCAGCTGCAGCCGGATTCCTGAGCTCTTTAAATTGCTGCCAGAGCACTATGCTGGAGCGTGCCACGGGTGGGAGGGGCACACAGAGCTCCAGGCAGTAGCTCCATCCTTTCTGCTCTCAGCCCTGCCCCTTCCGGGAGCACGGAGCCGGGCCCACTCCGACACTCCCAAGGGGCCTGCAGAGGCTGCTGGCTCCAGCAGTGTGTCAGCAGGGAAATTCACAGAGAAGCACATCAAGAGAAAAAAGAAAGAAAGAAATTCAGCCATTTAACCTACCCCAGCTCTTAACTGTTCTTCCCATACATTCTCTTGTCTCTGAATTCCAAAGGAAAGTTTTCATTTCTTGAATTACATCAGCCAGAGTTTTCTTCCCCATCTTTTTCTTGCTCTCTTCCTGCTCGTCTTCAGAGTGGTGTGCACTCTCTTCAGCTTTATTTTCCTAGAATAGTTACAGAACATACACCCCCCCCACACACAATGAGTGTCTCATGGGCCAAAAATAAGTGCAAGAGAACTTTCACATCTGGAGATGTTTCAAATTTCCATTTCCCCATCATTGCTCCTGGGTTACGAAGAGGCACTTTTTTTGGCTGCGGTTTATACTCATTCATTTTTCCAGGGCATATATGGTTCTGCAGTCACACTGCATTAGCCATGCCCCTTTGCTCAGTGAGTCTAACCGATGGTAACATGATGAAAAGAAGCACCTCTGTCATTAATACATCCTGCACTGTGATGTGATATGCACCAGGAAGTGGTGCTGATAAGTTTTTCAACTTCTTTTTCTGAGCACGCTTGCGGAAGGGGACTGGGTATGTCTACACTGTGGGCTAAAGGTGAGTTAAGATTCACAGCTTCAGCTACATTGATTACGTAGCTGAAGTTGAAGTACCTTCACTTGGCTTTAGGCGCTGTCTGCACAGCAGGAAGTTGAAGAAAGAACACTCTTCCTTCGACTTACCTTACTCCTCATGAAATGAGGGTTACAGAAGTCGGAGTAAGAAGTCCGTTATTTTCAAATAATTTCAAAGTAACGGGCTTGCTGTGTCAACGCGCATTCTGTTGTTTCAAAATAACATGAGTTATTTCGAAATAAGTGTGCAGTGTAGACATTGTGACAGGGTGAGGCAACCCCACCACTACAGTCAACGGGGGGGTCGGGACGCCGGAGGAACACGTGCTCGCACCCCTCCAGAAGCTGCAGTGCAAGTGCCACAAGTACGCCTGGGGAGGGAGCTGGCATGCGCGGCACAGGAATCTGGCAGGAGGGGGCAAGGGAGGCGTTCGGGCAAAACACCCTGCCGGTCACAGCGAGTGATGTCACCCATGCAACAGGGGGCGGGGCGGATAGGGCAGTGGGGCAACCAGGGAGGATGATGTCACCCGCCGAGTGGAAAGGGAGGGAGGAGGATAAAAGTTTGGGGAAGGACACGAGCAGAGGGGAGAAGGCGAAGGTGGCAGGTAATGGGGCAGAGGGGGATGGTAGTGCACGGGGACCTACCTGAGGGGTTGCCAAGAGGGTCCCCGGTGGCATTGAACAATGACCCAGAGTGGGGTTGCGAAGCCCGCGAGTTTAGGGGTAACCCCCTGTCTGCTACCACAGGGAGCACGGTTCCCTGTGTTAGGGCTCTGGGCCAGGGTCCAGGAGAGTGGGTGGGCCCGGACCCTCTGTCCCCGCCGCCGGCAGGCGATCTAGGGACTACAATCAGAGGCAACTTTCCGCGTCTTTTGGCCTCTACAGCATATGCGTAGAGGGCAGGACGGGCACCGCGAAGTAGCCCGGGTGTTGTGGGTGAATAAAACAACTGTATGGAACAGACAAATTGATGCAGACTCTTAACAGACATAGCCTTGGAGCCTTACTGAAAATTAGTGGGAGGGGGTTTGGTTGGCCATCTCCTAGCATCACAAGAAATGGGAAGGGCCAATGAGAAAGCTGGACCCTGAGACTGACAGTTGCCAGGGCCAGAGGGGAGAGGCCAGCCCCCTCAGGTCATCCTGGTTGACAGGCAGGCCTGGCAATAAGAGGGGGAAAGGGAGCAACTGTCCCGGAGCAAGGCAATTCAGAAAGGCCCCAGGTTCCCATACACTGCTGCTACTGCTTCTACTGCAGCAACAGCCAGGGCCCAGGGTCTTTACATCGCTGCTGGAGGGCTGCTCCAGGGCTGGCGGGGGGAGGAGGAGGCTAGTCCCAGCCCCGCCCTGTCTTCCAGAGTCCCCGCCCCCCTTCTGGGAGTGTGGAGCCAGCCCTCCTTCCACCTTGCCATGGGGCCCTGCAATTCTGTGGGTCCCCTGTTGACAGGGTAGGCCAGCCAATGAGGGAGGCCGGGGGTCCCATTCTCTGTGTGAGCGGGAGCTGCTGGAACGAGTGGGCCGAGCTAAGGAGAGAGCAGGAGCCGGAGCTAAGCTTGGGAGCAGGGCTGCCTCAGTCAGAGTGAACCAGGGAAGCAGCCGGAGCTGGGCAGAGCCTCAGGGTCCAGAGGAGCAGCCCCAGGAGCTGAGCTGGAGGCAGAGAAGCAGCAGCAGCATGGAGGCGGAGTGGAGCTGCTGCTGGGGTTGGAGCAGTCTCTTGCTGAGTGCAGCGAGTAGCTGGGACCCTGGCAGAGGGCCCAGCGCAGGGAGATGCCACCAACCAAGAGGCCTTGCAGGCTGGACTTGGAGTGGGATCATAACCCCAAGGGGAAGGCCAATACTGGGAAGAAGGGGCCCTGCCACCTACAGCCTGAGGGGGACTGGCCACTGCCAGAACAGGTGTCTGACCCAAGGCATCCTTGCAGCACAGCCAGTGCCTGGAAGGAGGCCTGGGAGGGGTGAGGAGCAGACTGAGAAATGCCCTTCCCTCCCAGAGACAGTTGTTTCCCTGTGTCCACAGGGTTATGTTTTCCTTTAACCCATCCCATGTTGTGATGGTTAATTGGTTGCTTTGAATTATATACAATGATCAGTGGGGTCAGGGTAGCATCCAGGGTGGAGAGCGCACCCCAGAGTGGGGACACCCTTGCCCCTGTGCTAAATGACCACTAGATTGGGGATCGCCCCCTCCACTCCAGAATCGTGGGCCCAGTCTTGTGAGGGTTACACAGGAGGGTGAAAGGGAGTCCTGAGGCCAGGCAGGCCTTTGGGTAAAGGGAGTGTCAGTAAGGACTCAGACCCTTTTACTAGCCAGTTCCACAGAGGTAGGTATAAGCCCAGAAAGTTCCCCGCAATAACAGGGCCATACCCCCACTTACACGAGACTGAAGAGCCATTTGCTTCCCACCTAGATATTTACAGACTGTAATCACGTCACCCCACAGTCTCCTCTTTGTGAAGCTAAACTGAGCTCTGTGAGCCTATCACTTTGGGTACAATATATTGCAATTAAAAAACCCACTGCGCCAAGTCTTAGCGCCCAGGGCAATGGACTCAAATGCACAGATCTAGGGCTCTAATGCTAAAAACTGTGATGCACATGTTTTGGGCTCAGGCTGGAGTTGGGCTCTGAGATTTTCCTCCTTATGGGGATTTCACAGACCAGGTCCCAGGCCAAGCCCAAGTGTCTACACTGCACAGCTGGTCAGCTGTGGGCCTTTTACTGCAGTGACCTACCCTACAGGATGAATTTTTCCAGCCCTTTTATGGTTCTTCTGGTTCTTACTGGAACACTCTCCAAGTCTGCCAACATCCTTCTTGAATTGGGGTCACCGGGTTAGAACTGGACAGAGGATTCCAGCAGCCATTGCACCAAACATAAAGATAAAACAATCTCTCTGATCCCTCTTGGGAGTCCCTTTTTATGTAACCCAGGATCATATTAGCTCTTTTGGCTGTTATGTCACATGGGGAGCTCATGTGCTGATTATCTGTTCTAAATATTACATCCACAGTAGTACCTTTATCATCCAAACGTGTAATGTCAATAAAAAAAATCAGGTTACTTTGACAGAATTTACTTTCTGCAAACCTGTGTTGATTTGCACCAATCTCATTACCTTCCTTTGATTCTTTATGAAGCAAGTAACATCAGCCACTCCGTTAACTTGTGAGCAATCAATGTCAGGCTGAGAGGCCTATAATTACCTGCGTCATTCTGTTTGCCATTTTAAGAAATGACACAACATTAGCTTTCTTCCCGACTTCTGGAACTTCCCTACTTCTCCAACACATTAAAAATCGACATTAATGGACCAGTAAGCTTCTCAGCCAGCTCTTTTAAAACTCTTTGATACAAGTTATCTGAATCAATTGAAATAAAAATATCTAACTTGAGTAGCTTCCATTTAACATTCTCCACGGATACTAGTGGAATGGAAAGATTGTTATTCCCTCATGGTGAGACTAAATTATCTGTTTTTCTTTGCATCCGCAAAGCTGAGAAAATCTCTCTCTCTCTCTTTCTCTAGTCCTGATGTAACAGGGTAACAAACTGAACATCTGCACCAGTTGGAGTTTGAGATCACAAATGATATGCACACAGCAGTTTCAGGAGTGTTGTGGCTAAGAGATGTGCATGTAGCAGAAGTCACAGACTTTTCATAACCTCTTATTTAAAAAATTCTTCTAAACCAAAGGGACTAAAACTCAGCTCAGGTGCATAATCTGCAGTTGATCCATTGTTCTAGGAACTGCTTTTGCACGTGCCAAATGTCATCCTTGATGAAGTCCCATGAGAGGGAAAGGAAAATTAAAACAATCTTTGAACTAGATCTAGAGAGGCATATGCATTCTTTTGTTTTATTTCACCCTTCCACTAGCATCTCGGGTGACCTCCTAACACAAGGTACTGGGAATTTTGTACTGTGACAAAACTGAGACCTGTGGGTGAAATAAAAATATTTAACTCATAGATAGGCCTGGACCAACCCCTCTTCCCCTTTATTTTGGTACCGGGAATCCTAGGTCAGATCCTCAGCTGGTATAAAATAAATCAGAGTAGCTCCATTGACTTTGCTGATTTACATTAGCTCAGGGTTTGGCTCAGTATCTTGCGAAGGTATGTGTGCATCTAATTGTTAATGTACATACAGCATTGCATGCAAAAGAACATGGGATCCCATTATACCTCTAGGCTGTGTCTAGACTGCATCCCTTTTCCATAAAAGGGATGCAAATTAGACACATCGCAATTGCAAATGAAGCGGGGATTTAAATCCCCCCTGCTTCATTTGCATAAACATGGCTGCCGCTTTTTTCCGTCTCGGAGCTTTGCTGGAAAAAAGCGCCAGTGTAGATGCGGATCTTTCAGAAAATGAAGCCTTTTCTGAAAGATCCCTTATTCCTCTTAAAATAAGGAATAAGGGATCTTTCGGTAAAGGCTTTATTTTCCGAAAGATCCCCATCTAGACTGGCGCTTTTTTCCGGCAAAGCTCCGAGCCGAAAAAAAGTGGCAGCCATGTTTATGCAAATGAAGCGGGGGGGATTTAAATCCCTGCTTCATTTGCAATTGCGATGTGTCTAATTTGCATCCCTTTTACGGAAAAGGGATGCAGTCTAGACACAGCCCTAGCGCTAAACTGTTGAATCCCTAACACTCAGACCCCTACCAATTCCCAGTTCTGAATTCATAGGCTCTCTTTAACTCCACAAGCAGTGATTTTGCATCAGAAAGTTTATTCCTTTGGGTCATGGTGAAATCAGGAGATTTTACAGCTAGCCAGCAAGGAGCCAATATCTAAATGTGTGAGATGTAATAATTGCCTTATATTGAGATCCCACAGAGGGAGGGAGAATGCAAATGATTAGAAAATTCTCCATCCCCCATCTCCACACCCCAAAAAAATGCTATTAGAAGAGATTCTGGAAACATTTATGAGTCCGCCTGTATTCCTGCGATGGATGCAGTAGACAAAGAGTCCATTAGTAAAGCCATTCCATTTTAACCTGGATTTGAGCCCAGATGAAACCTTCACAGTCTGCTCCTGCTCTCCTTGTTTCCTGCTGTTACAGAACCATCTGGTAGTGAATGCCTAGGACAAATCACCCAGACAGCAATTAGCTAAGAGCTCTGTACGTATCTGGAACAGGACATAGTGTCCTGCCAGCCAGGGGGTGCTGTGGGGTGCTCACGTGCATTTGTGACCCTTGTATCTCACTGCTCTTCATTTATGGAGCTTATGCAGTCAGGCCTGGCTCTGTTGGCTCCATTTACACCAGTGGAGAATTTGGCTTTTGGTGCATAAAAGGGTTTGGTGATTTGGCAGGTGGGGAGACACATAAACAGGGACATAGTGTTTGACTGCAACAGCCTCCTTCATCCTGCATTCCGCAGGTGCTCAGCACCCTCTGCTCCCATTAACGTTAGAGGGCATTTAGGCACCCAGCAACCTGCAGGATCAAGTCCCATTCTCAAAGCTAAAAGAGAGGAGCGCGATCCAGATGTAACCCTGTGCAGCATTTATCCCGAAATAGCATTCTGTGCATCTGAACAGCAAGGCTGTTATTTTGAAATACATTCGAAATACTGGGCTGTTTATTCCGACATCCTGTTAACCTCGTTGCACGAGGATTAAGGGACTCGTCGGAATAGCGCTCTATTTTGAAATTAGCGCTGCTTAGACAGCACCAAATTTCAAAATAAGTGATTTTTAAATATACTAACGCAAGTAGTATACTAATTGCATAGCTTATTTCGAACTACGTGCTACTGTGTAGACGTACCGTAAAGAGGTAACCAGTTAACTGATGCCTGGCCCACTACACCATGCCACGAGAGGGGGGGCTGCTACAGTGGCTCCCTGCCCACGGTGTTACACAACAGGCCAGTTAACCAGTTAAACGTAAAGTTTAACCGGTTAACATTTGAAACAGGATTTTACATCCCTAGTGTAGGTTGAATTGACAGCGCCCCACATGCCCCAGCAGAGAAAGACTTGGGAGCTCTGCCAGGGTGACTGATCGACCTGAACGGCACTGCCCTGGGAAGGGCGGCCAGCCACTTACATAAGCCTCTTAATCTCTCTTAGGACAGTTTGTACTTTGGTGACTCGTGTGTGTGTCTAGGTTACCTTAGGTAAGAGAAGCTCAGATGAGTCCATCCTGCCTAGACCAGGACTTAGCTGCTGTGTGAACCTGCAGAGATTCAGTATGGACTGTGCCTGAGAGGGCTCAGCCCAGGGGTCCCCATTTATGTTCCCAACTCCTAGCTGCTGAAGCGTTCTGCCTCCCTGCTCCTGTTAATTGCTCCTGCCGGGGCAACTGTATAAGGTGCATCTGTGGTGCATTAAGCTGGGACACTCAGGGCTTGAGTCTCACCTCTGTGACATCTGTGTACATCTGGACTTCTGTGGAGCTGGGGGATAACCTGGTCCTATCGCCATTAAGAAGAGTTTTCCCATTCATTTCAATGGCTCTTACACACCAGACTCACTGGTGCAGCAGAGCTCAGCATCTGCCCTTCTGTGTCTCCTTGAAACCTCACGCTGGAAGCAGCGTTGGAAGAAGTGATGGTCAAACAGAACTGGACCCAAGCCAGGGTGATGGACCCAAGCCAGAGGCAGCACTTATTGTGCTAAATGAAATCACTTTGGTTCACTCAGGCTGAGGATCTCTTGTGCCCCACATCCTGGGAGCACTTGACCGGTTTCCTTGGTTTGCTCTCACTACTCCCAGTCCCAGCTCCTTGGTTCTCCATGTAAAGGGCTAAACCCCATCCCGGTTGCATCAGGAACAGCTTGACTTTGTTTGCTTTTTCCAGTCCTGTTTGCCTATGGCTCATCTCTCCCCCCTGCTCCCCACCTTTCCAGCAGGAGGTCACTGCAGATCAACAGGGAGTGCATACACCCTGCATTAAGGGACAGGAGCAATCCCTAAGGCAAAGGCTCTATATTTATCACCCTCAGACATGAAATGGGATCTCCCTCCTGCCACCTCCCTTCATTTCTATAAGGGGCAGTTTGCAACCCCCCCCAAAGACTCACCAGCTTCTGGTGGTAGCTCTCATGCTGGCCTTCCGCACCTCCGGAGGTGGCATTTATTTCCATGGCTTTATGTAAAATGCAGAAAAATGGAACAATTAGTATCATAAAAAGCCACGCCAGAGGTTAATGGTACAAGCTGCTCTCCATGCAGTATGTGCCACCCTGCTACAGTCAGCGTGCTCCCATCACTTATTCCAACTAACCGGCAAAGGAAAGGCGTGCAGAAGGTTGGCTCAGCCCTTAAATTAAATGCAAACGATGAAAGGCCACGGCTTTTTCTCCATGAGCAGGAGCAAGTGGGACCAGCTCAATCTGCGGCTTTTTTGACTTTGCAAAGAAGAGTTGAATGGTAGCGAGGGGATGAAAAAAATAACTCTCTTTCATCCGAAGTCTTAGCTCATGCAGCAGGAAATCGGACAACACTTAAGGTTCTCTTCCACCTAAAGCCATTTGCACTTACAACACAGTCAGCTATCTCCAAAAAGATAGCAAGGAAGCCTTCCCCTCAGGCTTGGGAGACCAGCAATCGCTTGATAATGATTAACAAATTAGCAGGCTGCAGCTTAGAGGCTGAATGTGTATGTCAATGTGTGCTTGTCAGTCACTGTGAGCCCTGTGTGAATGTTTGCAAAGTCTCTTTGGTGGTGGCCAGGGGGTTCTATATTTAGCCCTTTGAATCAAGACTTGCTGCAGCTAGGACTCTGCAGTGTCAGTTTCCCAGACATTTATAACTCCAAGAGTCAGCCCTGACCAGCTGGAGAAAATCAGAAGAAACAGCCAAGAATACCAGGTAGCCCTGCTGGGTTTCTAAGTATGTCATGTGATCTGACTACAGCAGGGGTGGGAACCTGAGGTCCAGGGGCCGGCCAGATGTGGGCCCCGGCCTGTCTTGATCTGGCCCCCGAGGCTCAGGATTCCCCCCCAAGCATTGGGGAGCCTGCACTGGTGTTCCAGCCTCTTCCCCCCACCCCTCACACACAGAAGGGCTGGAGCACACAACATCTACTAGCCTGGGCCCCACTAGGCTCTGGTGGGGAGGGAATGTGGGCAGAGTTTTTCTCCTTCTCAGTCAGGGCTACGTAAGGGAGGATTTGGTTTTCGTTTTGTTTTTGCTTCTCACTTGTGTGCAGTGTCCAGCTGATTTTTCTGTGAGTCAGAGGCCCTGTCATGGTTAAAGCAGGGGTGTGTACTATTCCTAGGGAGACTTGGCATGGAAAATGAGGTGGGAGCATGTGTCAGGGTTAAAGGATTGTGATTTGCATTATTTGGAGTTTTGTGGGTATGTGACCTGGCATATCTGGGGATGGAGTCTGTTCTTGGATGCCCACTGACAGCAGTGTGGAGTGACTCTGGCATAAGAGATCTACATTCACCCTACAGGGGCAGCGCTAAGGAGATTTCACCCCATTAGGCTTTCTATGCACCGAGGTGCCCAGCATTCAGCTGGTATCAATGCTCCCTGCAGTGTGCTGGACCCACTTCGCAGGCTGGTGTAGACAAGGGGAGCCACCTTCCTGTCTGCCCACCTGCTTTTCTAAGATTTGGGACAGTGATCAGCCCCCAGAGTAAATGGGCCCCAAGACTGCTGCAGTGTGCAGACCCAGAGCAGCTGGGCACACACCCAATCTGGCCCTGTCAATTCTCCATCCATGTCTATTTTTAGCAATGTTGGCATGTTTCTTCCTCTGCTGGCAGTGTCTCTCCTGGGGGAGAAATTTAGCCCCCACTCATTTCACGTCAGAAGAACGATTTCGTGAAACCTTTGTGGCAAATCTCCTGGTGGATCCAGCCGTCGGATCCAGCTCTGTAGAACGTTATCTGTGTCTAGACTCCATGGGCCAAACCCTAGGCTAGCTCATGCTCCATGCAGCCCCACTCAAGCCAATGGGAGCGCAGGACATTGGGGAAGAGGTGGAGGGAAACTTTCCGACTTATTTCCTAGCACTTTCTATGGGCATCAGGAAACTACAAGAATGGCCCCAGGCTTTGGCAATGAGGATCCATCCGTGAAGGAACACCAGCTCCAGGCTGCACCTGGTAAGAGCACATTCACTCACAGTGCAGGCGGTGGAAGGGGACCTGGCTTTAGAATGCCCAAGAGGTTGGATCTGAGGTTTTGGTTCAGTCCTTGAGAGAAGGAGGGGCCAGCTACAGAATCTGGACCCAGAGTAGGGACAGGGGATGGTTTGGGCACACAGGAATTCAGGTGTGTGGGCATCTGGGGAACCAGTTAATCTCTTCCATGAGACACTTTTCCCTCTTCTGGATACATTCTTTGGTGACTTTTCATCATAGCTAGGACCTCCAGCGCTCTCCAGCCCAGCCTGGCAGCGACAGGGCTTTCCTGTGCGTCAGAGGCAGGCTTTGCAAGACTTGATTTTTCAGCTGTCTGATAGGCACAGCAAACTCTGATCAGTCTTCTCTTTACAGCCCATCCCTGCTCTGAGAGCAAGGGGCTGGGACATATAAGAACTGCTGAAGGGGGAAATGGTGTTGCCCATCTGGTAGCGTGTGACGCTGGTTGCCACAGGAAGCCTCTGTGTCAGTGCTGCCCTGGTGTAATCATAGACTTCAAGAGCGTTGCATTTGCTGAGTATGGCCTGCTCTGGCTGTGGCTGAGTTTTCAACATGACTGAGGGCCTCGCTCACAATCTCACTGTGCACTGAGGTAATGCTTAGGGATGTGAAGGGTTAACCCGTAAGCTTCACCCTTAAGAGGCGAGGCTTACTGACTAAGGTTAATGGGTGGGGCTGGAGCAGCTCCCCACCTGCCAGGGCCAGGAGGCTGCTTCAGGCCTGTGGGAGGCCAGTGCAGCCACTACCTTTCAATGGGCCTGGGTGCCCCACAAGCAGGGGCTGTCCCAGCATCCCAGCCGGTGCAGCCCCTGCCTATGGCTCGATTAGTCAATTAGCCGATAGTTCACATCCCTAGTGCCACCTTGACCTACACCAGTTGAGGACCTGGCCCTGGGCCATCAGTGGAGTTGCTCCAGATGCAGGAGAAGAAACAAGTTTTGTGCCTGGAAAATGTAGTTACTGTTCTGGCCTGTCGCCGAGGAAGCTCAGGGAAGGGTCACTACTTAGAGTGGAAGCGTTCGGAGGCTGGGACTGTCTGTTCTGTGTTTGTACAGCACCTTGCACAATGGGGTGGGGATGTCATGGTCCGTGACTGGGACACCCACCTGCTACTGCAGGATAAATAACTGTAATTTGATCTCATTCTTGGGGCACTAACCGACCCCTGGCAGACATGACACTGGCCTTGCTAAGTGTAGGCGAGGGATGCTCTGAGATCTGAGGTCCTGACCCTTGGCAGAGGCCGAGTAGCAGAAGAGCATCAGATCAAAGCTCCGATAATCCGATATGACAAGAGCTTTTGTGCTGATCTGTTTTTGTACTTGTCTCTGGGGAAGTGTTTTGCCAGCGACGCGTGTGCATGCATCTGGCTGCTTTCCTCACCTAATTCTGCATTGAATAATTCCACTCGGTGTGAAATGGGCCGAAGGAGAAAAAGGAAGAGACTGTTTGGCCTGATCTCCGTGCTGAGACAAACCCAGCTTCTCCTTGATAGCACCGATGGACGTTCATGCCAATTGCTCCCACTCATTTTCCATTCCCAGGAATTTCCATTTCAGCAAATCCCAGCCCCCACTCTCAGAAGAAGCAGTAAATGTTTTCAGAGCATCTGGGAGCCCAGCTCAGGGTTAAATAAACATCTCCTGGGTGCAGACAGACAGCTAGGAGAGAACTCAACATCCTCCAGTGGCTACAGGAGATGAGTGGCTGTTTTGAGAAAGGAAGGCAGGGTCTACACTGGCCGGTGCAGGCCCTCCATTTGAACAAGCCTCTGGCTTCCCTCTTAAACACTTTCTGGGCATTCATCTCAGGCTACAAATAAAGTTATAGATATAACCACTAGCAATTGCTGAGTAGCCTGAGGCTCAATCTCCGTGGGGGCTGGTTTCCAGCATCCCTGAGCTCCCACTGAAGTTGATAGCAGCTGGTGGTGCTTGGCACCCCTGGAAACTGGTCCCACAAGTTTAGCATGGCTGTGCAAGATATTCTGGTGCAATGTGTGTACTTAGCGTAGGCAGCCCTGTGAATTCAGGCAGCCTCCCGCTCCTTTGAAGTCCTTAGCACTGCCATGCACAAACCAAGCTGGACTTCTGCCGGCCATCAGAGCCTGGAGTCTGCACTCTGGCCCTCTGGGAGAGATCTGCCTGATTACTGAGTGTTGCAGAAGCAGGCCCCATGGCGGCTGTAGCCCTACGTATTCTGTGCAGACACACAGGTCCCTTCTACTCCTGGGACACCCAGCCTGGCTGCTAAACCACCATCCCCAAGTCCTTCATCTCTGGGCTCTTCTACAGAGAGCGAGTTTCCCATCAGCCACCTCCCTTCCATGCTTGGAAAGTTGCCCTTTGGCTCCCCCTTCTGGCTTCCCAGGTGAAACGTGAGAAGGGCGGCAAGGTGTGGAGGGCAGGGCACGGAGCTGGAGAGGCTGCCTCAGAGAAGTCTGCAGAGGACGGGGATGTGATAAAGGGCAGGATGGGGCCTGCCGTGTGTTACTTTGCACTGGGACTCACAAACCCTAGGGCCAGCCCTCCTCTTACATAGGCTGTTTGAGAGAAGCATGAACCCCCCCCTGTTCCAGGCACAAGAGGCCCTGTGTTACCCACTTCTGAATCTGCACCCGCTGTTCCCGGTGTCATTCTGTTACATGGGGCCTGGCCAGTCACTGTTATCAGTGTAGGTGAGGCTGGGTCACCTGGGGGTGTTTGATTCAGTTTAGCTGAGGGGAACAAATGTTTTCCCCTCCCCAGAAGGCTGGCATGTGCTAATGTTCATGGGAAGACTCGCACTTTGCATTTGATAGCAGCGTTTTGTAACTTTTCACAGGCCAGCTTTCTGGTGTCACTCAGGGGAAGCTGAGCCTTAGGAACAGACCCAATAACGTGTTTTCTGACACAGCAACAGGATGTTTTCTTTTCACTGGATGAAATTAACTTGTCTCAAAAATGCGTGCATGCTTTGCACTTGCACCCACCTCTCATCCAAGAAGCCCAAGTGTCTTACAAACAATTATTCAGCCTCTTGGGGAGGCATTGTTGTCTCTGTTTTACAGATGCTCTCTGAAATGCAGAGAGGTTACAGGACTTGGTAGCACAATGAGTCAGTGGAAAAACTCAGAAAAGTTCAATCTAATTAGCTTATCCAGGTGAGGGGAAAGAGGTGACTTTTTCACAGTCTCCTACATTAAAAGATTTCTGCAAGTACAGGGTTCTTTGTAAAAGTTACACCAAGATCCATTAGAAATAAGCTTTTTAATAGAGAGTGTGATTAGCCATCGGCACAACTGAAATGGAGATGTGGTGGATACTCCATTACTTGCCATTTTAAAATTGAGATTAGAGCGCTCTCTGATTACTAGGGCAGAGGTTTGGGGAGGTGCAGCACTCTAGGGAGGCATGGAGGAACATTTAGGATGCAGTGGGGGTTAGATCAGCCCCCACCGTGGGTGGGAAAGGGTCACCACCCAGTTCTATTCTGCCCCCAGCTCTACTCCTGGCTCCACCCCCACCCCCAGCCTTGGCCACCGGCTCCTGGCCCTGCTTCCGGCCACAGCACCAGACCCCACTGTGGTCTTGACCATGGCTCCAGCTCCAGTTCTGGCCTTGACCACAGCCCCTGGCTCCAACCACAGGTCCACTCCCAGCTGCAGCTCCCAGCCATGGCCTCTAGTGCTGACGGAGGATGATCAGCTAGTGTCACTATGAGCTGCAAGAAGAGAGATGGATGCTCATACTATGAAGATCCCAGTCTACCATGAGTGGCATCTCAGTTGGGAGGGGCTTGGTTTGTGGGCAGGGCTTGGCAGAGACCCACAGCTCCCCATCTCCCATCCCAGTCAGCCCCTTCCCATTCACATACCAATCAGAAATTTGAATGTGCTGATGCCCAGTTACCCAGTTTTCCCACACGGGCATGGAGCTGTTAAATGCGTAAGGATGGGGGCAGTGGAGATGTATTGAATGCACTCCGACCTGAAAGGACCACCTTTTAGAGTGCGAGGGCTGGTCAGTCTGCAAGCCAGCTCCATCCAGCCTGTCTCTGCTGAGATGGCCAACAAAGGGGACAATTGAGCTAATGGCTTCTGATCCAGACATCTGCCCAGGAGCACCTGAACTGAGTTTCTTAAAATATTTTTCAGAGAGTAACAACTTTCAGTCATTACTGACCCACACTGGGCTTGAACCTGTAACTTTAAGTCTCTGGCCCTGACTGTACTGCAAACTGCCTGCTCCTGAGTGGATTCTCCTACTTTGGAGTGCAACTCCGTGCAGGTATAGGGGTGTGCCCACACCCTGCTCGCTGCAGGATCAGGGCATTAAAGCCTGGTAGTGGCTTACCTCTCAGTGCTGGCCCTCCTGCAGGGGACAAACAAAGCGTAGTGTATCCAGTCTCACTTCTGATGCTCTAAAATGGTTTTCCTTGCCAAACTGTGCTGTATGTTCACCTGTAAATCCTGCCGAGCTTTGCACAAGAAGGGACAGGGCTGTTTTCCTGGCTGCTGAGGGAGCTGGAAGGTTGCATCTAGGGCTGGACATTGTGGGTACATCAGGGGTTGCTTATAGAAGTAATAAATACAAACCCCAACAAAAGGCAATCAAAGTGGGAGGCACCTGCCCAAACACCCCTAGCCCTACCACTGTGTTCTTAGCAAAACTCCTCTCATGCGCCTTTCTAACCACCCAGCCGTAAAAAAATCTGATTTATCTCACCCTCCCTTCTGGTGGCAAGCAGTCTCATTGAAATTGACAGATTTGCTAACCCTACTCAGTTCCTTGCTCATCATGTTTTTCTAATGAGCCGCAGGCAACACCCATAAAAACCACTTTCCTGAACTGTGATTCTAGTCTGCGCTGAGGATTGTTAGTGTGAGATGTAGCATGCTGGGTAAATCATATCAGCCCTGAGACAATTTTAAAGTCTTGTCCAGTTTGGTTTTGTGTCGGTCGTTACTGTATGTTCCATCTTTTAGGGTTCCAGTTTCTTCTCTCTTTAAACTGGTCTGTGGGCTTTTGGGTTTGCCTGACCCCAGGGCATTCCGGGTACAGGAGTGGGAGAGGCCAAGAATTTGGAAGGGATTGTGGGGGAAGAGGAGAGACACAGGAGACTTGGAGGGAGGAAAGTGAGAAGGGAGGTGTTTGGGGAAGAAAAGATGCTGAAGATTTGGAGGAAGGAAGAGGAGATAAAGGTGCAATGAGAAGCGGGTGACAGGGCTGCATTTTGAGGCAGGAGGGAGAAGAGACGGAGGGATTGAGGAGAAAAAAATCAGGAAGAGAATGTTTGGCAGATGAGGAAAGAGTGAGAGTGAAGGAATTGTGAAATAGAGTGAGGGAAGTGAAGGGAGGAAATAAAGTGGGGGCTTTGGCGAGGGTGGAGCTTTTGGGGCACAAGAGAAGGATATTGTTGGGAACAGATGGTCTAGGATAGGCTGGTGGGTGAAAATGGAGAGAGGAGAGTGCTAGAGACTGGGTAAGGCAGAAGGGCAGTGAGAGGAGCTGGTGAAAAAGGGAAAGTGGGTGGATGTTTGGGGTGAGGAAGAGGACAGAAAGAGGGGAACAATGGAGGGGTTTGTGGGGAAGGAGCAGAGAGAGCTTAGGAGATTAAATGCACCAGCTAAATCTGCTTCTAGCAAAGCCTACAGGAGCACACTGGGGGATCTAGCTATGGACTTCCAGGGAGCCTAGAGGAAGCCAGAATAAGGGTGTGCTTATCAGTTAGTCGAGTCGAATACTCAACTACTCGCTTCTCCTCTTGCTACCTCTCTATGAGAGGCAGCAAGGGGAGGAACAGGAGCTGGCTCCCCCACGACACCATCTCGCTGGTGCTGCCTGCTCCTCACCCCACACTGCTGCATCTATCAGAGGCAGCTGCAGGGGTGGGAGGTAGGGGAGGCTGCTCCAGCAGCAGACCCTGTCCACAGCCAAATCCAGCGTGAGCCAGGACAGAACCCTTCCCTGAATGACTAATCATGTAGTTGATACAAATTGTATCCACTACACAATTAGTCCATTACCCGCCTCTTAACATCCTTAATTTGGTTAGGTCCTAAATGTGTGTTGGATGAGATGGGACTGATCTGGCCAGGAGCCTGATGGGGGTGGGGCCCGATGGTGTAGATCAAGACTACTAACTTTGGAAGTGCCGACAGCCACAATGATACAGCACTTGCCGAGGGCCGCAATGTAAGTGTGGTTGTATACATGCAAATATATATGCAGATAAATGGAAATAGCTTCTTTCACACTGACAGACATGAATACAAAGATTAAGGCAAGACCACAGAACACACAGGCCCCATTTAAGTCAGTTCTGCTGATATTAATAAAATGCAACATTTACCCAATTTCCACCCATATGACAGCACTTTTAATGAGCAATGACAGTCCAGGAATTTAACTACTAAAATGCATCTCAACAGAAGACCATTCTATCGACTTGCCATTGTGGAGCAAGTTCCCAGTGGAGGCCATGTTCAAAGGATCCCAACCGCAGGATGTGTGTCGAGCCCCATGTAAACCCAAACTGCACCACAGGCGCAAGCCACATGTGACCCACAGGCTGCATGTTGAGGAGCCCTGTTGTAGATAAATCTCTGTATTAAGCATCTTCATATAACTTTGTATCATTTTCATATTACTTTGTATTAAGCCTTTTTCTATAACCTTGTATTAAGTCTTTCCATATATAACTTTGTATTATGTTTTGGTATAGTCATGTCTTTGTACCAGAATAGATCTCTCCCATCTTACTTAATTGATTGCCCTGTTGAATGAATAAGGTATGAACGGATAAGGCCTGGAAGGCAAGCACCCCAGGGCAGTTACAACAGTTGGAGAGGAACTGGAAGCCAGATCGGAGGACAATAAGACCTGCCAAGTGGGCACATTGCAATACTGAGATACAAGATCAGATATTCTGACTCCCAAGGATACAGAAGTCCTTGGGAGTCAGAAACAGGCACCTCCCTTTGGAAGCACCCTCTCTGAAGATGAATGTGGCAGCATTAAGACAACACCCAGAAGAAGGTGCTACAGCTGGCTAACAGCAAATGCATAGGATGACACAGATTTTGCATATGCATATGGTGACTAACTGGTATAGCTCTGCATGAGAGGGAAGCTACTATAAATCTGAGGTATCTTGCAGGAGAACGCCGGGTTTTGTCTTGTCAACATCGGCGCATCGATCTGGATCCGCAGAAGCCCGGCTCCACCCCTCCCCCATCTAACTCACCTGGCCAGTCGAGTTAGAGGGAGCAACTAGTTGGTAACAACAAGATGAAGTGTGTTTGTGTATGTGTGTGAGTGCATGAGTGTAATGTATCATATGCATATGATAAAGTAGTGATTGATATATGTATTACCAATAAATGTGGTTTTTTGGCTTATCTGCCTGAAAAAGAGCCCGCACTGTACTTTAAGTACAACATTAGTACTGCGAGAAGATCTCGATTCCTCCTCAAACTTTGTGGGCAAAATTTCACAGGTTGCAGGCCTGACTCTACCACTTTAAGTTGCTTGCTACTAATGAAGGCTGTTTGGCATGAACTGGAGAATCCGATTACCTGGCTTTTAATCAGGAAGGAATTCCTGTAAGGATTGCCTGTTCTTCTCTAGATGATAAATACTGCCAAGGCAGAAACCCCTCCATCACTGCAATGTGGGGAATGCATGGGAGAAAAAACAGAACTGCAAACCAGGGATGGTTGTTTGACTTTGTTTGTGTGACTCTGTTACTAATGTCAGGCAAATCATTGTAGAGTGCAATGTAATGTTCCTTTGCAAATCCCAGCAGAGATGGAGCCTATTCAAGT
This sequence comes from Pelodiscus sinensis, assembly GCF_052426305.1. Classification (NCBI taxonomy): domain Eukaryota; kingdom Metazoa; phylum Chordata; order Testudines; family Trionychidae; genus Pelodiscus; species Pelodiscus sinensis. Next base: position 15,650,360 of record NC_143064.1, on the reverse strand, counting down.
AAAATACCATCTATCACATGCATCATCCAGCTCTTTGCAATTAGATTTCTTGACTCTGGGAGGAAGGTTTTTAATGGATCTACAAAGTGTACTATAGCAAACTGAACTGCAAACCCTACCCTATTAGAGCTGTGGTCTGCTGTACTGCATTTTAAATTGCACTGTGGGTTAAAGTGTATTTCACCAGATCACATTACCAAATAGTATTTATCTTACTCTCATATTGGGGAGGTCTTACCTATACATTGCCCAGTTAGCTGTTTGAGTGTTTTGGTTTCAAAAGAGGGTGGACAAAGAATTGGTATTCCTACAGGGTAAACTTGATCCAGGCAGATGCAAAATTAAAATCCATGTGAATCAAGGTAGCTTGGCACCTGATAGGCTTGCACCTAACAACTTTGGTAGGCAGTGAGGTGCAATTTTTAAACCTTCTTCAGGAGGAGGATGTGTTTAAAAACACATTTTTTTCCCCTATAGATGAAACATTACAGAGCTCACATTACTAGGTGACATTATGGGCTGGTCTACACTGGAAACTCATAGTGGCATGGTTACATCTCTCAGGATATGTCTACAGTGCGTTGTTTTTTTGCGGAAGAGGATATGCAAATCATGTGCTCATTTGCATATCTTCTTTTGATTCTTTTTGCAGAAGAGGTTTTGCCGCTAAAAAGCCCTGGGTAGACAGGGCCATTTGTCGGGAAAAAAACCCTTTTTCGCAAGACCCTGTAAACCTGGATTTTTGAGGAATAAGGGATCTTGCAAAACAGAGGTTTTTCCTGACAAATGGCCCTGTCTTCACAGGGCTTTTTAGTGGCGAAACCTCTTCCACAAACAGAATCAGCAAGAGATATGCAAATGAGCGTGCGATGAGCATATCCTCTTCTGCAAAAAAGCGGCAGTGTAGCCGTAGCTTAGGGGCATGAAAAAGCCACACTCTTGAGAGACATAGCTATCCCAACCTAGCTACCTCCTCTCAGGGAGGTGCTTTAACTAGAGCAATAACGGACCCGCTCTGGTCGCTGTAGTGAATATCTACACTAAAGTCTATAGCAGGGGTCTCCAAACTACGGCCCGCGGGCCGAGGCCCTCTCATCCGGCCCGTGGAGACCGTCCCTGGGGCGCCGCCGAACGGGCCCTTCTTGCCGCGGTGGGGGGGCCCTGTCAGGGGTGTGCGGCGTGTACTCACGCCGCGCCGGGGCAGGAGAAGCGGGCCGCTCCGCTGACAAGCGGCCGCGCGGCGGCAAACGGCGCAGGGGGCGGGGGTTAGCATGGGCGGCGTTTGCCCGCCCAGACTGACAGGGCAGCCGGCCAATCAGGGGGCAGGATGGGCGGTGGTGGTAACGCCCGCCCAGCGACGTGCGGGGGAACGTGAACCCCGGCGGGAACTTTAAAAAGGTGACCCCTGATTTAAATCGATATTAAATTCTTTCAGATCTCTCCTAAAACACCAGATCTAGTGCCTAAAATCAGCTTCTAGGTGAGGAAAAATGTTAATTTTTAATGCTTCATTTGTCCCTTGCTCCTTTTAAGTATTTTTCTCACTCTCTGGATTTCTTCTCGCTGGCCTGAAGGGTGAGTTTTCCCCAGTGCATTAATGCAGTACCCCATAGCATGTGCCTGGCATGCTGCTAATTTGTTTTTGGAACAAGTACAGGCCAACAACTTGACGCACTTTCAGCAGTGCAAGGTCTTCATGGCTGAAGCAACAGCTGAGTTCCCCACGTCTGAAATATGTGAAGAACAATTTGAGAACAAACTTGTCCGATGATAATCTCAGGTCACTGTTGATGTTAGGGACAACAAATCTAAAGCCAGAAATGTCTGCTATTTTGGCATCCAGGAAACAATTTCACCATTCACACTAATACAGGTGTTCATGTGTAGTGTATCAATGTGTTATTAAATAATAACTGAATAAAATAATATTAAATAAATAATTAAAAACAACATCCATGTTTTGATTGTTTTTTATTTGGACCTCAAGTGTGTAGTCGGCCCCCGAACTGCTGTTTGATAGTTAATGCGGCCCTCGGGCTGAAAAGTTTGGAGACCCCTGGTCTATAGCAATTCAACTGCAGCTATGCTGCTGTCACATTTTAAATGTGGACATAGCTAATAAAATTGCTTATGCAAACACTGTATTCTGGGACTACTTTTTTATAAGCAACTTGTAAAGTTCCAAATACAAACAGGCTAACCTTTTTTTTGAGGTGTTTATCAGGCACTGTCTAAAACATAGGTTCCCAAACTGGGGGGTGTGAAGAAATTCCAGGAGAGTGTGAGGTGACCCAGCCCCTTCCCCCCATCAAGTTTTGCTGCTCTGCTCAGTTACTTTTTTTTTTTTTTTTTTGCTCAAGTTTTTTTTTGGGGGGGGGGGCGTGAGGGTTTTTCAAAAATCAGAAAGGGGGGCATGATGCTGAAAAGTTTGGGAACCACTGGTCTAAAATTAAACAAATGGGCTACGTCTACACTGGCATGATTTTCTGGAAATGCTTTTAACGGAAAACTTTTCCGTTAAAAGCATTTTCGGAAAATCGCGTCTAGATTGGCAGGACGCTTTTCCACAAAAGCACTTTTTGCGGAAAAGCATCTGTGGCCAATCTAGACGCGGTTTTGCGCAAAAAAGCCCCGATTGCCATTTTAGCCATCGGGGCTTTTTTGCGCAAAACAGTACTGTGCTGTTCACACTGGCCCTCTTGCGGAAATGATTTGCGCAAGAGGGCTTTTGCCCGAACAGGAGCAGCACAGTATTTCCGCAAGAACACTGACGATCTTACATGAGATCGTCAGTGTTCTTGCGGAAATTCAAGCGGCCAGTGTAGATAGCTGGCAAGTTTTTCCGCAAAATCATCTGATTTTGCGGAAAAACTTGCCAGTCTAGACACAGCCATAGTGTATAGCATTCCCTGGACACTAACTGACAATGTTTTCCCCATTCTTCATCCTTTCCTTTCCCACCCTATCCCCTCTCTTTCTCTGCTGTTTATTTGGAAGCTGGACCTCTTAAACTACAGTCATCTGAAGAAGTGGGTTGCTAACATGTTTTTGTTAGTGTCTAAGGTGCTGCAGGACTATTCGTTGTTTTTAAAGTATTTTCTATTACAGACTAACATGGCTACCCCTCTGAAACGCATGCAGGAGAATGTATAAAATAAGGAAGCAGCTGGTTCATCTCATCTTTCCCCTTCCCCCATCATTTTCACAGTCAAAGCTTGATGCTGTAAAAATTTACACATGAACTGAAATGTATGCATTGTGAAGAACCTCAGCCAAATCAATGGCTTACTCTCAGGAGACCTTCAGCTGGTAGAAATCATCATAGTTCTGTGCACATCAGTAAAACTCTGACCATTTACAATACTTCTGCGTGTTCTCCCCCCCCCCCCCCATGCAAAATTAAGCATCTGCATAAGTTTCTGAAGGATCTGGGGGTTGGCCAAACATTTACACTAACTATATATCAGGATTTTCCCACACCAGATCCACAAGCTAGCCAGACTTACACATGCATGACTCCATCAGACTTGGTCACTTTGCTGGACCATTGAGTCATTGGCATCTCATCTTTGCCCTGTAAAGTCACTTTACAGGAATAAATTTTCCAACAAATATCTTTGCTCCTTCTGTCCTGCTGCTCCTTATGCCTGGGAGGTGCTCTTAAATATCCCCCGAGTCACCCCTTTGCCTTCTTTCAAGTCCCTCCTTAAATGCCTTTCTGCCTATATAAAGCTGGACAATAGGTAGGCAGCTGTTTGCTGTGTGCACTGTTTTTCCAGCTGACCAGTCTTCCATTGTCTCCACATGCTCTTCCTGTCCATTTATTGTGTCCCTGCCTTTTCTATGCTCTCTCACTCAGTTTGCAAGCTCTCGGGGAAGGTACTATCTCTTTGTTATGTTTGCACAGTACCTAGCACACTGAAGTCCTGGCCTTTAGATGCTACCATTATACCAATAATAATGTTCCCATTTAGTCTGCTATTCAAACAAAGGGACAATCCATGTTTTTTAAATAACCTTTTCATTTTAGCAGATAATGAGCTAGATCCCTCACTGCCCAATCTACAGGGGCAAGTTCTCAGAGATGTAGAGATATTATTCCTTGTGTTTCCAGGGCTGGCCTATCCCATTGGCCTCAAAGCAAGTGTTTGCCTTGACTTCTAATTTAAAAGGAATCCACCTGCATATAGTTCACTTACAGGATTTGGACCTAAGGGCCCAATCCTGTAAGCATGCATTAATGAGGGGATTTACAGGACTGGCCTATATAACCAACAGAAAAAATATGAAAATAACATTTGCAAGGTGAGTATATGGGCCATTGATGTGAAATAAATCGAGGGAGAAAAATGGAGAAACCTAGTGAACACTCAACAGTTCAGATATCATTATTTTATTATACAGCTGTGGAAACAATCAGGCTAAAACACAATCCCAGCAAACATGGTTGGTTTTGTGTTTCACTTTTTGAAGCTCAGCTCAGTTTTGCTGAAGCTCCCAAACTTTTCCAGCCAGATTGGAATGATTTATGGTTTTCTGTTGACATCAGTGATTTCTTGCCTGGTTTTGACACAAAACCGGCAGAAGCCTTGGATGTAGAGAATGATGTCATTTGGGATTAGTTTGAAAATGAAACTCAGAGTGGAATTTTGTGGGTGCCATAACAAATGGATGGAACTTGGGTAGATTTTGCACCATCAGCCCTTGCTAAAGGAAACTGCCACATTTTACACAGAATAGGGTTAATGTGTTAAAATTGAATGTTTCCTCTTCTCTTTAAAGCTGTCTTAGTAGAGTTTAAATTCTAGACGTTCAAAATAGGGGTCCACCCTCCACATGAAAAACTCTGGGTCCAAACACTCATGCAAAAATCATGAGTCAGCCTGCCCTACTCCCCACCCCTATGCCACAAGATTTTAACAATAATAATTTTGAAGTTCTCTTTGCCTTTGGTATTTCTAGCCTTTCGGGTTCCCAATCTCAAGCTTTTCTCTGCAGCCTTAAGGCTAGAAATTCTATTTATTATTAACTAAAAGCTCAGTCTCTCACCCAATCACAGGACTCCAGGAGCTCAGACCAGAGAAATACACCAACTGTTGGAAGCACAAGCAAGCCCTGTGAATTTTGGGGAAGAAAGTATTGGCAGCCGAATGCCACGTTTTTCTCTTGCCCCTGCAAGGAGCTGAACTCCGATCTGCCCAACACCCCTAAACCTCCTGGCTGTGAGCTCCAACCTCAGAACCCAGCCCGCATCTGGCCCACGCCCCGGAAATTTGGGAGTCAGGACTGGACTGTGCCGCTCAGCCCCCGCTCAGATGCCCTGGGTATCGCTGCGGGGGTGACACTGCCCTGAATCAGCATCCGCTAGCCACTGCTGTTAGTGGGCTTGGTAGTGGCGCTCCGGCTGCCCCCGGACGCTGCTGGCTCACGGCGAGGGGGGCACTGGTAACCCGCGGGGCTGGCGCGCACAGCCAGGGCTCCCCTCCTGGGGGGGCTCCCCGGCGCGCTGGGCAGGGGAAGCCTTGCGCAGGCGCCAGCGGGCCGCCTCCAGAGCGGCTGCCCCGGGCATGGCCAGGCGAGCTGCGCCGGGGGACGCGGCCGCTGCTGGGCGCAGCCGGCCGGGGAGGAGGCGCCGCGCTCCTGCCTTCTAGGCGCTGGGCAGCGCCGCAGCCGGCACCATGCGCCAGTCCCTGACTCAGCAGCGCTCCAGCGCCGTCCCCCTGCCTGACTCCGCGGGTAAGTGCAGGGCGCGGGGCGGCGGGATTGCAGGCAGCTCCCGGCCGCGGGGAGGGCACGTGCAGCCCCCCAGGGGGGTCCCCGCCTTGCCCGGGCGCTTTGGGGGAAGGCTCGCAGCTCGGCTGCCAGGCGGGTGAATGGCGCAGCGCTCGGCCCCCCGTGTCCACCTGCCAGGCCCCGCTCCTGCCAGGGAGCCGGCTTGGCACCGAGAGGCGCGGGGCCTGCTGCTCCCGCTGCACGTCGCATGGGACGGCGCGAGCAGAGGCAGCAAGTGTCTGTCTCCAAGGGACTAGCCTGGCCGGCCTCGGGGAGCTTGTCAGCTTGCCCCTGGCCCCCTTCTGCAAGGAACGGCTCATTTTGGCTTGCAGGAGTCGGGGCCCCACCCTGCGCCCCTCCTGCCCATGCAGTGCCTCCCAGGCAGGGTTTTCTAGGAAATTCTGCTCCTCGTTAAGAGCAAGTTGAATCCTTCCACTTTCAAGCCTGGTTCTGAAATCCATTCCGCTAAATACCCTTTGCAACGAACACTGTATGGCAGGGCTCTCAAACTCGCTTGACCTTAGGGCCAGTGCCAGTCCTCGGATCCTCCCAGTGGGCCAGCAGGCACCCCTCTGGCAGGGCTTCGGGAGTGTTCACTCTCCCATGTGTCACCCGGACCTGCCTGTTGGCCTGGGCGCTCCCCACATGCGTCCGCTGGCCCTGCCCGCTTCCCCTGGGCACTTGAATCGCCCCAGGAGGCCCAGTGCCACCACCGGGCCCCCACAACAAGCTAGAGAGGCTTCCAGCTGCTAGCTGTGCACTGGCACATCCCTGTGGCCTGGAGAAGGTGTCCCCGCATCCCCCCATACTCAGGTTAGCCTGCAGGGCCCTGGATGGGCTGGGGCTGGCAATAGGGGTTGGGCCTCTCACACCTTCACCACAGCAGCAGGAGCTGCAGGAAAGTGGAGCTACACAGCAGCCTCCTCCACTCTGTGGCCAACTCCCAAGCCAGCCCGCACTGGGGCTGGGGCGCTCTGCTTCCCACTGCTAGCCTGCGAGAGGGCAGTGGAGCAGAGTGGAAGCTGCTGGGTTGCTCCACTTCCCCACAGCTCCTGCTGCCACAATGATGGGGGGGGCAGACCCCTGGTGCCACCCCTTCACCAGACCCCTGGTGCCACCCCTTCACCAGGCTGCATCCCTCATGGGTGGGAGCCTGAAGGAAGGGGTGTGATGCGGGCAGAGCAGGGTGGGAAGAGGTAAGGCAGAGGCTGGACTTGGGGAGAAGAGTACGGACACTCTGCCTTCCATCTCCAGCAGTGACTCACGTGCCAGCAGGCTGAATTGTGGAACTGCTTGGGCTGCAGATGGCCTGTGGGCCATGAGTTTGAGACCCCTGCTATATGGTTAAGTAGCTTCCTGTTTGCAATTCAAGCAGCATATGTCAGGAAATACTGGAGAATTCACAGTCTCTCTCCAAAAACTTTGTCTCTTATCCTCCTAATTCTGTAAGGAGCAGGAAGCTAATGTGTTTTTCAGCCTTTTTATGTATTGTGAATGCCACCTGCTCTTGTTTATGCGTTAATAAAGCACTAATTCTGGGTCAGGTTGTGCAGTTGTGGGGAATGCTGTAGACTTGTTCTTGGGAATCACTGAACGCATAAGCACTGTTTCTTGCTAGGCGGTTTGAAATAGGGATGTTAAATATTGGTTAACTGAATAGTTGATTATCGGTTACTCAAGTATTCGATAGTCCCTGGGGATGGGGCCAGCAGCCAGTGCACCCTGGCCCCACTGCCAAGGAGCCCCCTGCCATTCCGTGCTGCTGCCTCTGTATTGGACGCAATAGCAGGGGGTGCCAGGCAGGAGCTGCTGGTCTGTGAGAGGAGCCAGTTTAAAAAACAGCCCCCTTGTGGACCGGCTGCCTGTTGCTCCATGCTGCTGCCTCTGATACAGAGGCAGCAGTGCAGGCTGGCAGGTGGTGGGTCTGAGCTCCCTGACCGGATACAAGCTGAAACTGAGCTGGGCTACCTGCCTGGCTCATAATACACTTTAAATGCAGAGCCGCAGCAGGGGTAGATCCTGAACGTGGCATAAGCCAGGACTGAGCCAGGCTGTCTGCCCACCCAGCTCCTAATACACTTTGGCTACGTCTACATTGGCATGATCTTGCACAAATACTCTTTAATGCAAGAGTTCTTGCGTTAAAGTATTTGCACAAGAGCGCGTCTACACTGGCATGTGCCTTTGCTCAAGAGATGTGCTTTTGCGCAAGAGCATCCATGCCAGTGTAGATGCTCTCTTGTGCAAGAAAGCTCCGATGGCCATTTTAACCATCGGGCTTTCTTGCGCAAGAAATTCATGTTGCCTGTCTACACTGCCTCTTGCGCAAGAACAGTTGTGCAAGGGGGCTTATTCCTGAGCGGGAGCATCATAGTTCTTGCGCAAGAAGCACTGATTCCATACATTAGAACGTCAGTGTTCTTGCACAAGAACTCCCCACCAGTGTAGACAGGCAGCATGTTTTTGCGCAAAAGTGGCCGCTTTGGCGCAAGATCGCACCAATGTAGACACAGCCTTTAAATGCAGAGCTGCAGCAGGGGAAGGTCCCAGACCTGGTGCAAGCCAGCACTGAGACAGGCTGCTGGCCAGCCTGCTAAAAAATTTACCAGCGGGGAGGATGCATGTAGTCTGTAGCATTAACCTATAAGCTTTTGCTTATCAGTTAACTGATTACACTATTACATCCCTAGTTTGAAAGGGTGTTGACAGTGGAGTCACAGATGACTACAGTGTCTTAGAACAATAAAAGTAGCTTGGGCTTGAGCTATTGGGAGCCTGAGACAGATAATAACTCTATCTTAAGATGGCATACCCTTCCTTTTTCCAGTGAGCTAGCCCGCATTAGACATCCTGCTTATCCTACTTATCAGTTTTGGCCATATGCATTCATGGTGCTCTTTAGCTATTTTGAAAGATATTTTCTGACCAATTTAATTTATCCTTCTGAGAACCATTACAAATAAATATCTATTTCATGCCTCTTACTCATTTTAGAGGAAGATAGGCTTTAATGCAATGATCACAGATCCAAATACGTTCAATTAAATAATTGCACAAAACCAGTATTTCAATTCTAAATAATGGAAATGATTGCTAAGAGGCATAATGGCCAAGGAATAAGTATTAAATGTGTGCTCGTTATGTGCTATCCTTTCCACTTCTGATGATCATTTTATTTTTTAGTCCACGGCCTAATAATATACCCATGATCAGGGCTCGACAAATAATGTAATCTACTCACCCGTGGCGAGTAGATTACACCCCGGAAGAGCCAGCGCAGAGCGCAGAACTGTGCAGCTGGCGAGTGGGGTTCACCGCTGCTTGGCAAGCCCTGCCCATGATAATACCCTAAACTTTTAAAAGTGACATAAAAAACTGGTGTGTTTGTTGTTTTCCAGAGGGCATATTCTACAAAGTTGTGACTAATAGGACACTTCTGAGGTTCAAAATGAATGATCTTTTTGAAAGTCAGACACATTTTAAATATGTTGGCAAAACATACAACACAAACAACCCACACTAATTCCTAACTCTTCCTTTCTTCTTCCCAAAACAATTAATCAGGCCTACCCAATCCACTTCTATGCTAGTCTATAGCTAAAACACTTTAAGTGTATATTCCAACTAGGGATGTTAGCATATCGTCATCTAAACGATTAACCGATAAGCCTAGGCTTATCGGTTAATCCTAACAATTACATGCACACACATTCCTGCTGCCTCTGTAGGAGAAACGAGGGTGCGGGAGGGGTGGGAACTAATGCCCATGGGAAGTAGGATTGCCAGGTCTCCGGTTTAGAACCAGACAATCTAATATTTGAGCTTTCTGTTCGGGAAACAAATTGAGAAAATATAAATGTCCAGTATTTTCTAAATAAGATGTAATGTAGATTGTGATGTAATGTCAAGTGTGTCCGGTATTTTTGTTGAAACCATCTGGCAACCCTAGTGAGAAGCCAGATTAAAAGCTGACTCCCCATGAGCACCGGATCCCACAGAACCACTTGCCTCCCCCCACCCATGCAGCTGCCTCTGATAGAGAGGCAGCAGCGTTGAGGGTGAGGGGAGGTCAGGCGGGAGCCAATATGTGTAGGGAGCTAGCTTTTAAGCCAGCTCGCCACATGTGCTGGCTCCATGGAGCCATCTCCCCTCCCTTGCTGCCTCCCACAGAGGCAGCGTGGGGGAGGAGAGGCTCTCCTTGCAGATGCTCTGCCTGTCACCCCATGCTGCTGCATCCTGTGTCAGAGACTGCAGTGCAATGTGGCAGGTGGCTCCCTAGGAGTGGGACTGGATCCAGGAGTGGACTGGCTGCCAGCCCGTCCCTGGAGAGTATTTAAGTAACCGTGTCACTGATACATTTTTTTGCAGCTACATGATTACTAAAATAAAAGTTATCGAACATCCCTAATTCAAACTAATTTGCTTATTAGCCATTGATTAAAGTTGGTTAATACAGCAACTCGGTATCTCACAAAATTCAGGGATAATTTAAATTATTCTTTATTAAGAGGTGATGACTTTTTTTTTTTAACTTTTCTTTCCAGAAGTTTTGCCCATTTGGCTAAGTTAAACCTGTAAGTCTTTGAGAATTTAAGGCATCCATCTGGAATGTACATTTATAAAAGCAATCAAATTGGGATTTAATAAATATACAAACAAATGGAGTATTAGGGAAAGCTACATTTTAGAATTTGTCAGGCAGTAAATACAAAGCAAATGTTCTCACTAAGACTCAACAGATTGTAAATGCTTTAGCAGCACGTATTTTGCGTTAACTTATTTGGCACATTTAGCAAAATACAAAATAGAAAAATATTAGCCACCTATACACATGCACACTGATTCATTCTGTAACATACAAAGAATTCAGGGCTTGGTGATAAGAGATCTGGCCTGAATTTTAGGAGCAGCTTTGATAATCTTCAGTGGCTTTAGGAAAAGCTGTTTAAAAAAAATTGAACAAATTTATACCTGTTTTTTGTTAGTTAGCGTTAGCCTGGATAAGCACTTGTGCTAGACATGATCTCGCTGGTCTCATGCTGTTCTCTCATGAGGTGTCACTTTCCAGAGTTTTCACCAATTTTTCAAGTCATTTTTCCCCCACAGGGTATCAGAATTAGTAAATGAATCACTAATGTTAACAAAAAGTAGAGTCTTCAGGGGGTAGCCGAGTTAGTCTGTACAGAAAAAACAACAAATGGTCTGGTAGCACTTTATAGACCAACAAAACATGTAGATGGTATCATGAGCTTAGAAGTGGGCTGTGCCCACAAAATCTCATGATGCCATCTACACGTTTTGTTAGTCTATTAAAGTGCTACCAGACTATTTGTTGTTTTTTAAAAAATAGTGTGTCAACCCCGGAGCAGAACACACCCTCTTACCACATTAACAAATTGTATTTGTTCTGAAATGCACACTAGGCGGAAACTTTTCCATAGTGGATTACATTTTCAGACTGTGCTTAAAAAAGATTAAAGGACTTTGCTGAATTGATGACTCAGGGTTGTGTGCATTAGGGATGTGAAAGGTTAACTGGTTAACCAGTAAGCATCACCCTTAACAGGTGATGCTTATCTGTTCCGGGTTAACCCATGGGGGCTGAAGCAGCTCCCTGTCCATCATGGTCGGGAGACTGCTCCAGCCCCATGGGACCTGCTACAGACAGGGGCTGCTCTGGGTATCTGAAGCAGCCACTGTCCATGAGGGCCTGGGTGCGTCTCAGGCAGGGCCTGCTCCAGGCATCCAGAGCAGCCCCTGCCTGTGGCGATGGGGTGGGGGAGCATATGCTCTGGAATGCCCCCCCCCCCCAACTGATTAACTGGTTAAACGTGAAGTATCAGTGGGAGGAACGGTGAGACTGCAGGAAAAGAAGCTGGCAATTGGTATGCAGAGGTAAGGGCAAAATGTTTGTAGTTGGCTGGCTGCAGCTAACCTTAATTCAGTCAGCCTGCATCAGGAATATTACTGGTATTATTCCTTGATCCTGCAGCCCTTACTCATATGAGTAAACCTTATGTAAATATGGTGTTCCAATTAAATCAGTCGGAGTCGGAATACTTGCACAAGTAGGTTACAAAGATTGCGATCCCTGTGCTTGTATGTGGTGCAGCAATATCCTATTATGCCACGGGATATGGATCAGGCTGCCATGGTGTCACTGTGTGAAGGGAACCTTAAAGCGTTTCTTTAATATGCAGTGAAATGCAATGTACAGGTCAGTGACCATTTGAGAGACTTTTGCTTAATGGAGGTGGCCTAAGGCCTTCTTAAGGGGTTGTCTACAAACGCAAGGTGTTTCCACTGTGTTGGTAGAGTTAAAGCAATACAATCCCTCTAAGGCAAATTGCATGCACCCATTATAAAGGAATTTTATACTGGTACTCCTATATGGGAAGGAGAATAAGTTGTACTTTATAAGGCACTTTTATATTGATAAAACTGCATCCATACTAGGGGCTGTACAAACATTTAGCAAACTAATCACACCCCAATCAACATCATTATATAGATACAAAATCTGTGGGTAAACCAGAAAGAAAAGCAAATTGGGATTACAGCTGGCATGGCCTTGAGACCGAAGGATCTGTTTGCTGTACACGTTTTACTGTATTTAATGGGGAGTCAGGAAGTCTGCGGGATCACTTCTCTCCTCTGTGCCCTGTGTTGGGAGCTTTGAGTGTGGGATCTTCCTCTGTGGGGCTGGTCCTTTCTTCTTTTTTCATCATTAGTTGTTCCTCTTTGCCAGTAGGGATGTTAGCGTGTAATTGAATAGTTGTGTAACCGCATCAAATTTTAGCAGTTATACGACTATTCGATAGTCCCTGGGGGTGGGCCAGCAGCCAGTGTGCTCCCAGCCTCGCTATCGGGACATCCCCTGCTACTCCGTGCTGCTGCTGCCTTTCTATCAGAGGGTGTTGTGAGTACAGGCAGTCCCCAAGTTAGGCGGATCCAACTTATGTCGGATCCGCAGTCACGAACGAGGCTTTTCTCGCCCCAGAGGACTGGAGCGGCGGGACGCCCAGATGCGCTGCAGTCCCGCCGCCCCCGTCCTCTAGGGCAAGAAAAGCTGCTCCACGTTTCCCTGGTCTGCTGGGGGGGAACCCCCCCCCCCCCAGCAGACCAGGGAGATGCGGAGCAGAGACGCGGAGCACGCCCACAGCGGGACAGCCCGGGCGCGCCTGGGCTGTCCCGCTGCGGGCGTGCTCCTCGGCTTTGCTCCCCGTCTCCCTGGTCAGCAGACCAGGGAGACGGAGCAAAGCCGTGGAGGACGCGGGCGGTCCTGCCACCCGCGTCTCCCTGGTCTGCTGGGGGGGGAGGGTGCAGCTAGTGCCCCCCCCCCCAGCAGACCAGGCTTTTCTTGCCTATGCCTGGGGTAGAGCAGCTGGGGCGCTGCTGGGTTGGTCCCGCCGTGCCGCTCCTCGGCGCTACTGTACCAACCCGGCAGCACCCCAGCTGCTCTGCCCCAGGCGTCCCCAAGTCAGCCGCTGCTGAAACTGACCAGCGCTGACTACAGGAAGCCCGAGGCAGAGTTGCTCTGCCCGGGGCTTCCTGGAATCAGCCGCTGATCAGTTTCAGCAGCAGCTGACTTGTTTCTTAAGTTGAATCCGTATGTAAGTCAGAACTGGTGTCCAGATTCAGCCGCTGTTGAAACTGATCAGTTTCAGCAGCGGCTGACGCCAGTTCCGACTTACATACAGATTCAACTTAAGAACAAACCTATAGTCCCTATCTTGTACGTAACCCGGGGACTGCCTGTAGTCGACAAGATTAACCAGTAAACCCTGGCTTATCAGTTACTTGTGTAGTCCTCTGAACAATTACATCCCTATGTGCTAGCTCTTGATAATGTCGGATGCAGACTCACAATGCAGATAGCCAGGAAGGGGAGCTTTTGGAAATATATTATACTGCCATTTGAATACTTGCACTCGGGTTTACATAATTTATAAAATTTAATCAGAAAGATTGATCATCAAAGTGTTTTAAACTTTGCAAAATATATATTGAATAAACAGTGTTTAGACATCACAACTGGCTTTTCTACTGGCTAATGGAATCATTACTTTGTATTTACACTCTTTCAGGCAACCTATACATACTTAAGCTTATTTTTTAAAATTCAAGTTCAGAATCTAAGTGTGCATTGGCAGTTTTATGTAACTTTTAATAATTCACAAATAGCATCTAAAATACCTGTAGCTTAGTTATAGTTTAATATTTATGCCATGGGATGAGGAAAAATGGTTGTTATTAATGCTCATTTACGTAGAAAATTGTGGATATCTGTATTTATCATCATGTGATAGGATCACCTTTAAAAGTGGATGGTAGCTGTTTAAGTTAACAGCAAATAGATTAAATAAATATTTATTTAATACATATACAAGTCATAAAATAATATTTCTTGTTAGTTTCATTGTCTCAAAATTAGGGGCTAGGTCTGGTATAAATCAACATAAATTCATGGAAAGCAAATGAACTATGAAGATTTACACCAGCTGATATCCATTGCTATATATGCCAACAGTGATAGATATAACTTAATTCCTTCCAGATCTACAGTGGTTTATATATTCACTTGAAGCGAGAAATGGCCAACAGAAATAAAAAAGAGCTGGATATGAAATTGTCAGAGAGAAAATAAAGCATTGTCAGCATGTGATGGTGGGTGGGGAACTTTGGGAATGGTTGCTGTCCCCAGATGGAATTAGCGAATTCTATTATGTATGTGTGTTTTAGGGTCATTCAATAGAAGAAAAAGAAATTCCCTCTACGTAACTGTGACTCTCCTCATTGTGTCAGTATTAATTCTTACGGTGGGCCTAGCTGCTACAACAAGAACCCAAAATGTGACTGTTGGAGGTTATTACCCTGGGGTTATTGTAAGTATAGAACTCGTAGGTAGGTCTAGAAAACTTATTGCCTACAAAGTCGTTTGTGTTGCTGCAAATGTTATAAAAGTACAGCCCTCTGCTAAACACTAACATCTTCTCAGCTACTTTATTGCCATGTATGATGTCTTATTATTTTACACATCCCACCTCATGTCCACGTGAAAAGCCCATCCAGTCAAATTGCGGTCTTCTCCAATCTAGGGTTGGGCCATAATAATACTTTGATCTACACAGCTTGTGATTCTCCAGATAAATGTGATTTTTTTGGGGCTGACATAGGGTTTGTTGTAAACTGTTTTTAATTTGCATAAATCCAGTTCATCCAGTGCAGGGCAAAAAAGAGAAACAAAAAACCATTGGGAAATTAAGGCCCATAATATTTACACACATAAGCACAATGGGATAAATCGTGCATTCAAGGGTGTTTACAGAGTCACGTCCACAGATTGGGAAAAAAAACTTGGAAAAGTTGAAGAAGAGGGGGAAAAATTAGTGCTAGATATCTTTGTTTTACAAGGACAAGTGTTTGATCCATGTCAAAACTGTTAATATGCCCATTTTTATTTCAAAATGAAAAGGGGAAAATAAGATCCTCTCATAGAAAGATGTTTATCTTCCTGAAAGTGATTCATTCAGTGAAAAAATTATTTAGTGCTAGGAATATGATTGTGGAGCCTAAACACCTGGAAGTTCACTGGTTTGAATCCAATCCTGATTACAGACATTTGAAGGTTACCTTTTTACAATGATGAGTGGTGTTAATCTCAAAGTTTGTACCTCCATCGAAGAAGTGTCTCCACCACCCAAAAATACCCTTAACTCTTCCCATTGTCACCAAGATTCTTGATGGTACTAGTTTAATTAACTACTCTGCATAGCAGGCTGGAGCAGCCTGGCTATTCAAATGGCACCTCTACCACAAATGCTCCCTGCCTGTTAGTTTGTTAACTGTATAGATGAAAATGGTTGGTGGGTGAGCTCACATACCTATCTGTACACATCAACATTGCAAATGCTGCTGCTGGGTTACCAGTCCATACTTAAAATAGCCAGTGTTTCACAACACTCTGGGGCTTCTTTTCTTTTTTCTTTTTTTTTTTCTTGTGTTAAAAGACTGCTGGAAGGAGAGCACATGCTGGGAAGAGAGAGACTTCCCAAAGGATCTAGCTTCCAGAGCTCCAGAGGAATGAATGGCTTGGTTCTGACACACGTTTGAATTGCAATAGAACGTGCGGAAGTGCAGATCATCCAATGGTCCTGTTACCATTGCTGCCAAGTTTGTGTATTTTTTGGCGGTGGCCAGAAAAAATAGGAGGGAAAAGCTCTAGACCCTGCGCTTTGAGGGTCCACTCCCCACCACTACCCCTACGCCAAGGGCAGCAGCTGCCGATCCTATGCTGGGCTGTGAGTCATCCGCCAACCCCACTCCCTGTATGCAAGGCTGCTGACTCCCAGCAGTGGGGCATGAGTGGGGGGCTGCTCTCGGGTAGCAGTTCATCATTACCTAGTAAGCGTTACCCTTTAAGGGTGATGCCTGCTAGGGATGTTAGATACTGTGTAATTGAAAAGTCGTGTAACCGCATGAAAACTTAGTGGTTACGTGACTATCTGCTAGTCCCCAGGGGGCAGGGCTGGCAGCCTGTGGGCTCCCTGCCCTACTCCTGGGGAGCTCCCTGCCACTCCACGCAGCTGCCTCTCTATCAGAGGAAGCAGCGCAGGGGGGAGCTGGTCCGCGAGAGAAGCCTTTTTAAAAACCAGCTCCCTGCGCAGTCTGGCTGCCTGCATGCTGCCACTTCTTATATAGAGGAAGCAGTGGGGGGGTGGGAGCAGCCCCTGTCTATGGGGGTCTGAGCTCCCTGCGGATAGGGGTTGCTGCTGTGCAGCAGCCTCTGTCTGCAGAGGATCCAGGCTTGCTGCTGAGAGAGGCTGCTTTGAGGGATGCAGAACAGCCCCTGTGGGGGGCTCGGGCCTGCTGCAGACAGAGGCTGCTTCATGGCAGCCTCCTCTGTCCCCCCGCCCCGCCCCGCCACGTGCAGGGGGGGCAGGCGGCACTGGAGAGCTGGTCCTGGGGGGAACTGGCTTTTAAGCCAGCTCCCCTCGGCATCGGCTCCTGCCTCCCCTCCCCCCCGTAGGAGGCAGCAAGGGGAGGCAGGCAGGTCCGCGGGAGCTGTTATTCGTTGGGAGCTGGCTGGAAAGCCACTGCCCACATACATTGGCTCCAGCCGGCCCCCCTCTCCTTCTGCGCTGCTGACTCTATCAGAGGCAGCAGGGAGGGGGCAGGTGGATCTGGGGTTTGTGGGGAGCCAGGTTTTAAGCCAGTTCCTTATGGGGACTGACTCCCACTCCCCCCTCCCTAGCTGCCCCTGATACAGAGGCAGCAAGCAAGGTCGGGGGAAATGCCCAGGCTTATCAGTTAATTGTGTAGTCGTCTACACTATGACATCCCTAATGCCTGCTAGATAACCGGTTAACTGGTTACTCATTCACATAGTCCAGGGCAGACTGGAGGATTAGTGGGGGATCGGTCACCATTAGTAGTGAATGACCCCATCCCTGCCTGCCCCACTCTGCTCTTTCCTGCTGACTCTTGGTGTCATTTGGCAGGGCAGGGGGGCAAAAGCCAGAAAGAGGCAGGACAGGTGTTTGAGGGAAGGGTGGATTGGGGATGGAGAGAAGGCAGAACTGTGCTGGAAAGAAGTGTGGTACAGATGGAGCAGGCTGGAAAGAGGCAGGGAGGGGTGAGCTGGGCCTGGGTTGTTTGCTGCTGGTGATGCCACACTAATCCCCCAGGCTACCCTGACCCCTGCTTCTCCCTGAAATGCAGAGCCCCGCAAAGCACCAGGCTCAGGGCAGTTACACCAGACTGTCTTATAGATGGGATGGCTTATAAGCCCAAACATTGGTGATATTCCTAAATACTGGTGGAGCATACACACCATGGGCTCACGTGACTTGCCACCTATGCCTCTTAGGGCATAAAGGGAAAACCCTAAACCACTGAGTTAACAATTATATTTTTTTCTTAAAACAGGTGAGTTTGTGGCGGTCTGAATATTTTTTCATAAAACTCTCATATGCTCTTAGTCCCTTGATTTCCCGGGGTGATCTGTGCAAAGATCAAAGGTAGAATTGTCTCTGTAGGAAGTCATCGTTAAACAGAGACATACTAATAATACTTAGCACTTTTCCTCCAATAACTGCAAAGTGCTTATAGACAATAAGTAAGATCCGCTTTATAGATTACCAACTGAAGCATAAAGAAATTAAGTGATTTGCCTTTGGACATGCAGCAAATTTTGCAACAGTTCTTCGGTGGAACCCAGGTATCCTGAATGCAATTTCTTGTTTAAAAGAAAACTGCTCGTTTATGTGCCATATCTCTCCTGCTTTGCTAATTTGTGTGGAATCCTACGTTTTCTCTGAAATTTGTAATAATAGATTTCACTTTATTCTATAGTTTTCTTGTGTCAACAGTATTTTTAGTAACTGCTTTGCTTAGTACTCATTTATTTCCTTCCTGTATTTTGTCTGTTCTGTGCAAACACAATTTACAAAGGGGGCTGGTGAAGAACTGTGTACGTTGATAGTTGTCTGAATCAAATGATTGTTTTCTTGGGCTTTTGTTCTTCTTGTGGGAATTTCAGTAAAAATATTTCTGGTGTTGCTGGTTATTTTTTTACAGCTCAAATGGGAAATAGCAGAACCCTAGAGTGAGGTCCTCAGTCAATGTATGTTGACAAAGTTCCATTGACTTCCATGCCCATTTACACAGGCGGATGACCTGGTCTTGGAGATATAAGTAACACAGTCCACAGTCGTGCTGTAGTGTGGGGTGTCTAAACTTTGTGACGCTGAGGGATATGTTGGTTATTTGTTGGGTATGCTTAATTTGTGCATTCAAGGGAGGAAGTGCGGCCTAGTAGATAGAGCACTGGATTGGGTCTCAGCAAAGCTGGATTCTGTTCCCAGCTCTATCGCTTACCTGCTTAGTGTCTTTGGGCAAGACACAGCCGCACGATTGGGATGATGAGCTGTGGCTGCAGAACTTCTGGATTCGAGAGGCCACATACCTGGATCTGTGTGCCACGCTCACCCCAGTCCTCCAGCACAGGAGCACCAGAATGAGAGCTGCCCTGAGTTAAGAAGTGACTGACAGTCACTTGGTGGTGCTGGATTGCTACCAGCCCGTGGGAAGTTGGTTTGGAGTTGTAAAATCCACAGTGGAGGCTGCTGCCATGCGAGCATGTGGGGCCATTAAAGTGCAGGACGTAATGGATGGATTTGCAGCAATGGGATTCCCAAACTGTAGCAGGGCAGTAGGGAGATGTGTGCCATTCGTGTTGGCACCTTGCCATCAACAGAAAGGGCTACATGTCTGCGCTTAGGCAAGGGTTAGTGGATCACCGGGATGCTTCAGAAACATCCACGTGGGCTGCTCAGGGAAGATACTCACGTCTTTAAGAGCACAGGACTGTTCAGAAAGCTGTGAGCAGGGACATTCTTTCCCAAGCAGTGGATTACCATTGGCAGGCTCGACAAACCACTGTTTCTACTCGCCTCTGGCGAGTGGATTTCAGCTGGTCGCTCCGGGTGCCCCATTCACCGGCACTGCGCGCATGCACGGCGCTGGAGAGTAGCTCTCACCCCAGTTTGTCGAGCCCTGACCATCGGGGATGCTGAAATGCCATTAGTGATCCTGAGGACCCCTCTTTACTCTCTTGGCACGTGAAGCCGTACACTGGCCCCCTCAACAGCACCGAGGAAAGATTTGTCCACGGGTTCAGTTGGCCCAGAATGACAGCTGAATGTGTGATTGGCAGACTGAAGGGTCTCCAGGCTTGTGTACTGACCAGACTGGATCTCAGTGAGAAAAATATCCCAATTGTTATAGCTCCATGTTGTGTCCCGCCCAGTATCTGGGAGGCAGAGTGGTAGAAGATGCCATCAGGGTGGAAGGCCAAGGTAGAGCAGCTGTCTGCTGAGTTCACACAGCAGAGTTATTAGAAGAGCTTAACATGGAGCTATGTGGTTGAGGAGGCCTCGAAAGAGTATTTTGAGTCAGCTGCAGTAATGTGGGGTGGTAAATTGGTCTCTGTCTATTCCTGCAGTTTTGGGGATGTTAGGAATTGTGTGGTGCTTGGTGCACGTTTATGAATAAAACCGTGTTTGGTAAGACACCCATTGATTTTGACACACTGCAGTAGGATGTTCTTTCTGGATGGATTAGAAAGTGTGGGAGATAAGTGACCCCATTTGCCCCATTTACAGCTTCGTGTTTACAGAGTGGCCAAGTCTGCATGACTCTGGGGAAATGTGCAACCTAGGACGAGGTCCATGCTGGTAGTGTGCAGAGGCTTGTGAATGTTACTGCAGTCGGAGGAAAGGCCTTTCCCACATCAGCCTGGTTCGGGGCTCCTGGCTGGCCAATGTTTAACTGACACCAGTACTTGGAGGTTCTGTTTTGCTGGGTGCAGCATGATCAGACTCACAGATGAGGGCCCTGCCTCGAGGCTTTCAGTTCATGCAAAGATGTTCTGCTAACTGAAGGTTTGTGGAGTCGTCTGTCCGTTGTGATTTTTTTTTTCCTTGAGAAGAAATCAGCTGAGCACTCCTAGATGCAGAGAATGGGGATTTGGACAATTCTAAGAGAACTGTAAGGACTGAAAACTCCAAATTCCTCTTCTGAGGCTTGTGGCCTTTCACAAGACGATCACGGGCTGTACCCAGGATTCCTGTTAAGCCTTTGGTCTGTCTGCTGAGAACAGTATCTGTTTTGTTCTGTATGTAGCTTTCCTGTGAAACACTAACACACTGTGAATGGTTTACACCTCACCGGAATGGGAGAAGTTATGGCCAACATAGTTACTGAGTCTGAGTGCAGCAAGTAAAGTTTGATTTATTTTAGGTAGAAGAGAAGGTTTTCTCCACCCTCCGGATTGGGCAGAGGCACCAATTGTTGTCCTGGTTTTGTCCAATGCTATTCTAGTGAGATTGCTACTGCCAAATCTTCCTGGCCCTCTGATCTGTGCCTATGGCTTACCAGTTTACTTGTTTCTTTGAAGGGTGGCTCTCCTCAAGAGGTGGTTCAGTGTGGTGACTCCAGTTTTGTCTACACTTGTAAGTTTAAAGAGCTCTCCCAGTGCTGTCGGTAAACCAGCTCCATGTGGGGAGTAGCTAACAGCGCCTGGGGGCTTGCTTACCCTGGCGCTTTACAGCGCTGTAACTTGCTGCACTCAGAGGGAGGTGCTTTTTCACACCATGAGTGAGAAAGTTACAGCACAGAAAAGTAGCAGTGTAGACAGGCTCAATTTAGGGAGCTATGCAGATGAGAACGTCTTCTGTTTATCCAAGTACCTCCTCATGACATGATTTTGTTGTTTGAATAGAACCAATTAAGGGCCTGCTTCCATTTCATTGAAATTAGTGGGGAATTTAACACTTGATTTTAATTGGAACAGGGCTTTGCCTTTTCTTTGGAGGTTAAAAATATAAAATCATTTTTTGTGCTGATCATGCTAGAATCTGGTTTAAAGATAATCTTGGTAACCAGGAGCAGTAGCTTGTGGACTTCAGGTGGCAGTGCTTGTATTGCTTTTCCCACAGACTGATCCTGGCTGCTACTGTAATTGTGTCTGTAAAAAGCTGTACAACCAAGTCTGAACAATAAAAACAAACAGTTAAGGAACCCACCTGACATGTTCAGTTGCTATTCTAATAAAATATGAATTATTCGTGCTAAGAGAAGTGAAATTATTACAGGTAATAAGATAAGGGAACAAACTAAGAACAAATCTCTTTTTAATTACTACTATAGTACCTTATCTGACCCTCATCACTAAATTACCTGTGCACCTTACAGTATTTTTATGTATTTATCCTCACAACACCCTTGTGAGGCAGGAAACTTACCTATTTGCAGATGGAGAACTGAGGCACAGAGAGATTAAGAGACATGACCAAGGAAGTCTGGAGATCTGGATTCCATTCCTTGATCCCCCAAAATGTCCCAGGCTAGTAACTTAAGTCCTGGACTGTCCTTCCTATAAAGTATTTTACTGAGCAGGCTTCTGTGTTTCCTTTTCAAAACTATCCTCCCACTGTTCAAGTGATTAAAGTTCAGGTATTCCCACCCCAAAAGAACACTATCAAATAGGAAATCATAGAAATTATTACTTGACACTTTACTCTTTTCCTGCTATTGGTTATCGGCAAAATTCATAAATCAACATCAAGATATCTGGGGTTAATTTTATTGTTTAGCAGAGCTAGCTAAGTATGTGCCTTTTCACTTGATACATTCTGCAGGGACCTTGCCTCTTTTTGCCAGTGTGCCTTGTGCAGGATATTATTCAGGATAGTACAGTAAAACTCCATTAGTCCGGCATCCAATGCTCCAGCACTCCTGATGGTCCGGCACCATCAGGAACCCGGAAGTGCTCCGGCTGCTGGACAATTGGAGCTGCTTTGCGCCCAGCTTTCCCGATTCTGCTGAAACTGACCGTCAGCTGAATCGGGGAAGCCAGGGGCAGAGCAGCTGGGGTGCTGCCGGGTTGGTCCTGTAGCGCTGCCCCTCGGGACTGTGGGACCAACCCGGCAGCACCCCAGCTGCTCTTGGGGATGCCTGGGGAAGAGCAGCTGGGGTGCTACGAGAGCAGGGACGGGCGCTACGGGACCAACCCGGCAGCACCCCAGCTGCTCTGCTGCAGGCGTCCCCGATTCAGCTGCTGCTGAAACTGACCACCGGCTGATTCAAGTCAGCCGCTGGTCAGTTTCAGCAGCGGCTGAATCGGGGATGCCTGGGGCAGAGCATCTGGGGTGCTGCCGGGTTGGTCCCGTAGCGCCCACCCCTCGGCGCTGCGGGACCAACCCGACAGCACCCCATCTACTCTATCCCAGGCATCCCCAAAAGCAGCTGGGTGCTGCCGGGTTGGTCTCGCAGCACCAAGGGGCGGTGCTACTGGACCAACCCGGCAGCACCCCAGCTGCTCTGCCCCAGGCGTCCCGGATTCAGCTGCTGCTGAAACTGACCAGCAGCGGCTGAATCGGGGATGCCTGGGGCAGAGCCGGACTATTGGAAGGGGGGGACTATGAGGGGTCTGAGGTGGCATCCCCCCCCGCCCCAGACCTCTCATAGCCCCCCCTTCCAATAGTCCGGCATATCTGATAATCCGGCACCCCCTGAGTCCTAAAGGTGCCAGATTATCGGAGGTTTACTGTAGATTCTTATGATCATGTTTTGAGGATAAGTCTTTTTGTTGGTGTGTTTTCCCTCTTGTATTTTAAATTCAATTTAACCTGTGAGCAGAGAATTGGAGTGAAAGGTATATAAGGAAATATTTGGTGGGCTGAGCAAGACTTCCTCATGTGTTCGCAAATCATGAGCCAGGTCCAAAAATAGGATTGGCCTAAAAATCGTGAGTGTTTTTTTTTTAAGTTCTAAGCTTGGATTCTTTCTATTTGTCTTTGGTCTTTAGAGACTTCAGATTTCTTAAATTCAAAGCTTTTCTCCACTTGGGGAATATTGGTTAATCATGTAGTCATCTACATGATGACATCTCTAATAGACACTGTTACTGCTACACCTGCACAAGTTTCATTTGTATTTTTCACTTTGAATTATTGCATTTCACCTTTTGGTTTGTGGCTATTCTCTACATCCACATGCACATTTCTCTTCAAATGTATGCTGAATTGATTTTGTACAGACACATGCAAGAGTTTTCTTAAATATCTGCTCTAGATACTTGTCACCCCCTTTCTCTGCTACTTATATGCTGTCAGGTGAAAAGTAATATCTATTGCTTTGTTGCTAATAATGCTGTAGATTCCTATGCTGAAATAATTTAAAAAATTTAATTTGATTTTTGTGACTTTTGCTGTTAGATTCCTTTTTGCTCAGTTTAAACAAAGAAAAGAGACCAGTGACTTTCATTTTTGGTTCTTTTGCATTACACAATAATATTGGATAATTTGGTTTGCAAACAAAGCAGGGAAGGACTTAAATCCAAACATCTGTTTTCATCCCCTTTGTAGTGGGCTAAATATCATGGACATTTCTATTAATGTAGTTTGTATAAACCAATTTTCCTTCCTCAAAATATAAATGTTGTGATCACAAGCTACTTGACTCAGTTCTTTGAATCCTTCTAATGTGGTCATTCAGAGACACTCTTTTCTGTTTTATTTCTTGGCACCTAAATCAAAAACCTTAAAACCTACAATATCCGATGAGTTGGGTTTTCGGACTTAATGAGAGGATCAGTAGCATTCAATCAGTAAGTAAATAAACAGACTATATAAAACAGGCAAAGTCGGATCTGTTGTACCGAGACATTATGCTAAATGCAGTGAAATTATTTTATAATAGTTTGCTTTAGGATTATTGTTAATTGCCCTCAAAAGCATCTTGTGGCACCCCTTCAAATGAGGTAGGAAGGGAAGTAGTTAAATGAGTGCTAATATGAATGTCAGTGCAATAAATATAAACATTTACTTTGAATGAGTGATGACGAACAATATCATTGTTTAACTTAGATTTTGGTGATCTTTGGTACAGTCACTTAGGCCCAGATTTTGCAAACATGTATTGTATTGTCCCATTGGTTTCAGTGGGTCTACTCCATATACACAAAGTTACTTGCATGCAGAAATGTTTGCTGGGGAAGCCTGAGGGAGCCAACTTTTTTCCAAGAAGACCAGCAATAAACATCTTCATTGTGCATCCATTTGCCCATTTCAAAATGTTATCTATAGTGATACACGCATGTATAAATATTTAGTTTTATATGTTAGAAGTAATTGTATTGCCATGTAAACTGTGTATTCAGCAGTTTCAGGTAGGAAGTATTAGAAGCATTACACCACTACCATTATTCCAACATTTATTTTCTTGAGCGTCTTGAGATTTTAAGTTTGGGCCTCTTTTACAAAGAGAAATGGTTAAATATTTGAAACATATTTTGTTGCTTCTGTTCTAACCCTACTCTGTGTGCATGCTAATAATGCTGTGTATCTTCTGTATGTAAACATTTGCAATATGTTGTTTTTCAGCTTGGTTTTGGGTCATTTCTTGGAATAATTGGATCAAACTTGATAGAAAACAAAAGACAAATGGTAAGTTCAGTATTTGTGTAGCTAATTTTTAAAATTACCTAAACAATAGTAATAAGTTATAAAAGCCTTTTAAAAAGTGCTAGAACGCGTTTGTCTAGCACTAGAGTACTGCGTTTGTCAGCCTTGCATTTTTGTAGACTAGCTGAACAGTAATGAATGAGCTTCCAGTTCCTTGTCTGGTTTGTAGTTAAGTTTATTTTAAAGGGACAGCTACTCAGCTGCTGTCATTCACTGACGTTCCATTGAGGTCAGTAGCGCTGCTCTGTTGTTACCAGCTGAGGATCTGGCCCCAATCTCCAGAGTAAAGGCAGCCAGCACAAGAGCATAAGTGATACACAGAAAATACTTTTTAAGCCTGGAGCCGCGGTCCTTCCTTCCAGAATGTCTGCTTTGCTGGTGCCTACACATGACACTCCTGTTACAGGTATTAACAGGCTTACTTGTCTATGGACTGGAGAGCCAGGGCCTAAGTTTTTTCAGAATGAGCCATGTGAGAGGGATCAAACCGGCCTGCGAATGGGGGCAGTTGCCCTGCAGCCTATAGGGTTGCCAGGTGGTCTCCCAAAAAATACCGAACACGCAGGCTACAAATTTGTTGAGCCCCCCCCCCAAAAAAACCCCCCACTGCCATGAACACACATGCTATGTTTAATACTTAACTTTATTATAAACAGTCTTCATCCTACACCATCTCTATGTAAAGAGGCTTAGAAGTAATTGTGCAAATGTGTATGCTATTTTCATTGTGTTCGTTTCCTCTAAAGCTAAGGCTATAGAACTCCTTTCTGTCCTGCAGCTGAAATGATTGTAGAGAGCTCCCAGCGCCGATCGCGCCCCACTCCCAGCCACTCCCCCTGCCC
Source organism: Pelodiscus sinensis (assembly GCF_052426305.1). Lineage (NCBI taxonomy): Eukaryota > Metazoa > Chordata > Testudines > Trionychidae > Pelodiscus > Pelodiscus sinensis. Next base: position 15,624,718 of record NC_143064.1, on the reverse strand, counting down.
CCACTAGGCTTCTGACGCGCCCAGAGCGGCGATTGCAGCCCACCTGCCAGCTGGGACTCCCAGGCTGGGAGGCGGGGCCACGATTGGCGCTGGGAGCCTGTGATTGCGCAGAAGCCTGGCGGGGGGTGGGGGAGTGTCTGGGAGTCCCAGCCACTCTCCCAACCCCCGCCAGGCTTTTGTGCAATCGCCGGCTCCTAGTGCCGATCGTGGCCGCATCTTCCAGCCGGTCCCCCTGCCCTGCCAGGCTTCCGACCGGTGCGCAGCTGGAAAAATCAGAAAATACCGGACATTGCACGTGTCCAGTATTTTCTGATTTTTTTTTTTTTTTACTGGACAAAGCGCAAATCCCGGACTGACCGGTAGAATACTGGACTCCTGGCAACTCTAGCGGCCTGCTGATTCTAAAGGGCCGGCTGCTACTGCAGCAGTGCGGATGGCCAGTTTCCCAGGCCCTTTAAAACTACTGTGGAAGTGCTGCATGCTGGAGAACCCCATGCCAAGCTCTCTGGCTGGCTCTGAGGGCCGGCGGGGTGGGGGCACTGCGCTGGCTAGGGATGTTAGATATCGAGTAACTGAATAGTCGCGTAACCGCATGAAATCTTAGCTGTTACACAACTATTGGATAGTCCCCAGGGGCAGGGCTGGCAGTGCGCTCCGGCCCCACTCTCAGGGAGCCCCCTGCCACCTCGTGCTGCTGCCTCTGATACAGAGGCAGAAGCCCCTGTCCGTGGGGGTCCAACCTCCCCATGCACAGAAGCTGTTGTGCAAGGGAGGGAGGGAGTGGGAGAGGCTACTGCAAAGCAGCAAGGGGGGGGGAGGGGAATGCATGTAATTGACAAGATTAACCGGTAATACTAGGCTTATCAGTTAATCGTATAATTGATTACACGTTGACATCCCTAGCACTGTCCAGGCAGTGCTGGGGGCTGTCTGTCCCAACTCCATCCCTTCTGGGTGCACAAGTCAGAGTCCCTCCACCCCACAATGTCCAGGGTCCTGGCAGTCCTGTCAGCTCCCCTGGAATCAGGTGATTTCAGTATAAAAAGAGGAGGAAGTTGCAGAGAAGGGGGGCAACTTAGGAAACTGCAGCTATGCCTTTAGATCAGGGTTTCCCAAGCTATGGGTCACCATTACATTTCAAAAGGGTCGCCAAGTGTCTCCCCAGGTGGCTCTGCCCCCACTCCTCCCCCCCCTTTTTGAATTGCCTTGGGTCGCCAAGTCTTTCTGAATTGTCAAAATGGGTCCCCATCTGGAAAAGGTTGGGAACCGCTGCTTTAGATGAGGGGCGGGGAACCTTTTTTTTTTGGGTCAGGGGCTGCTGACCCACAGAAAAATCAGTCGGAGGCCGCACACAAGTGAGAAGCAACAAAAAGCAAAAAAAAGAAAAAAAAAAAACCAAAACCAAACCTCCTCTGACGTGGCCCCCATCTGAGAAGAAAAAGACATTTCCCACATTCTCCTCCCACACCAGAGCCTAGGCAGACCCAGGCTAGTAGATTTTGCGAGCTTCAGCCCCACGGTGGGGCAGTGGGGGAGCTGGAGTGCCAGCGCAGGCTCCCCAATGCTGGGGGGGAGAGCCCTGAGGCTCGGGGGCCAGATTCAAGCAAGCCGGGAGCTACATCCAGCCCTTGGGCCTGAGGTTTCCCACCCCTACTTTAGAAACTTCAGGGAGTAGTCGAAGGCTCTTGCAGGGCCCTTTGTGTCACCAATGGAAGGTACCAGCTGCAAAACCCTATGGAGGACAAACTCCAGGCATGAGGTGCTGGAAAGCAGTCAAAGAAAGAGTTAGTGTGAGCGCAGCTGAAACAGGGATGAACTGTGAGAGTTTGTGTTCTGTTCTCAAAGACTTTTTTGCTAGTATCCATTTAACTTCAATGCCTGACTAATTCCTTGGAGAAAGGAAGCCTTTGTTAAAGAATTGACATCTTCCCTCCCCCATCCTTTCAGCTGAAGTTTGACAGCTAATAATGTACATCCTTAGAGAACCCCTGAAATTACTCCAGCGAAACAAATAAAATAAAATAAAAACACAAGAAAGAAAAATTGTAAACAGCCTTTTTGTGCTATTGTTAAGAAGCAAAAATTGGTACAAGCGGAGGAGTCTGATGTAATCCAGGAAAATATTTAATCACAGGCTTAACTTGAAGCAGATTCAGCCTGTGCATTCTTCCCTTAAGATCAGTGGAACTATTCGAGTGCTTAAAGTTAAGCACATGCATCAGTGCTTAGCTGGACTGGGCCAGGATACAATAAAGCCCCATGCCTTTCTTGTGATCATATCATTTTGTAATAAGTCACTTTTCTGAGGGGAGCACAAAATTTGGTTTTAGCCGTATCGTATTTAAGCAATCCGTCTAAAAATAGATCACATATTTATTTTAAGGCCAAATGATGTGGCATGATTTCTATGGAGGGCTAGCCCGTACCAATCCTACAAACAGCTCCAGAGTGATTAAGACTTACAACCCTTCTGGAAACAATGGTGTGTTTTGGGAAAAAAATAGATGAAATGTCCATGAGATAGTTATGTATTTCTAGAGCAGTGTCACTGAGTAATGTAGGTGGTGGAAGTGGAGAAGCAGATTGTAACTGAAACATGATCAACTTCTCAGGCTTCATAAGCAAAAGTATTTTATTGCAGTGCATCTGGGGGTGGGATTCGATCATGTTCTTTATTCCTTAAGGCTTTATTTTCAAGCCCCTCTCCAACAGGCTAGCATAAAACAAGAGATATATTTTTCATCCAGTAACAAAAGGATCCAAACCATAGATATGAGAAGCCATAAAAGACAGAGAAACAAGATACATCAGTGTCCCTGCTGGGGCTGTCTAGCAGGTTCTCACACTTTTTTATAGCATACTGTAGACAGGAGGTCTGGCTCATTCACAGCTCCCCTCACATCCACAGTTGTCACTCGCAGCCCCGTGACGATTATAATAATTGCTTACATTGAAAACGAATGTGGGGGAAGGCATTGAAAGTGTCCTACGCTGTCTGTTTAATGTGACTGAGGAAGGGAAACAGAGGGTTAGCTTTGTGGGAACAGCCAGCTCTTTACAGACCACCAAAAATTGGTCCGCGGATCAGTTTAGAAGCCGCTGCTCTGTAGGAACTGGTGGTGTGTGAATCCCCCCCTTGCTTAAAAATCTTCCTTTCAACTAAATGCAATGCTGAACCCAGCCTCTAGGTGGCACTTTCCAGAGAATACTGGATGGTTTGGCCTATTTTCCCACTCAAGAGTATATAGGAAGTTACTGCTGGAGCCCTGCAAATCCATGGATCTTTGCTTTATATTTAGTGGTGCCCATCTCCCCCGGCGCCCCAGCCTCAGCGACAGGGTTCTAGCAGCCCTACCTCCTGGCCAGGCCCCTCCCCACAGGCTCAGCACTGGCTCCAGCAGCCCCATCCCATCCCAACTGCCCCCTCCATGGCTCTGTGTCCAGCCCCCATTCACCAGGAGGCAGTGAGTGGCACAAGTGCAGGCCAAAGGACTCTGGAGGAGCAGGGGGCAGCTGTACAGCTGGTGGCTGGAGAGAAGCAACAGTTGCCCCTTCAAAGCATCACTTTTCTCTGGCCAGCAACATGGCCACCCTCTACTCCTCCAGCCTGCACTTGTGCTGCCCACGCCTCCTCCCTCCTGCCCTGCTCCAGAGCTGCTAACTCTCCTGGACCAGACGCCATTGCAGCAAACCAGGAGAGTTGACAACAACCTGCCCTCCATAGCTTCTGCCCCTGCAGTCTCCTTTCCCCCTTCCCCCTCTCTAGGTACATCTAGACTACAAGCCTCTTTCGAAAGAGGCTTTTTCGAAAGATTATTTCAAAAAAGCCTCTTTTGAAAGAGAGTGTCTAGACTACAAGCAGATTTTTCAAAAAAGTGAGCCACTTTTTCGAAAGAGAGTCTAGACACTCATTCAAAAAAGCACAGTTTGTATTCAATAGCGCCTTTTTTCGAAAGAGTAATTTCGAAAAAAGGCGTCATTCCTCGTAAAATGAGGTTTACTGCGATCGAAAAAACTGCCGCGTTCTTTCGATTTACTTTCGGAAGAACGCAGCTGCAGTCTAGATGCAGGTTAAGTATTTTCGAAAAAAGTAGCCTTTTTTCGAAAAAACCCTGTAGTCTAGACACACCCTCTGTGTTGGTGCTGGGCTACGTAGGGCAAGGCCTTGGGGGAGATGATGGTATTCTAGCAGCATAGAGAGGCATTTATGTCAGCCACTTCACATCTAGACTGATGCAAGGCAGCTCACTTTGACCTAACCACGTAGTATAGACCAGGCCTCAGATGCGGCTCCAGGAATCTGAACTCCCCATGTTTTGGGGGTTCCATCGTTTGGCAGCTAGACACATTCAGCTGTAATGGTTTACAATCACAGGTCTCGTGTTTGTGCACTGAAACTGACTGTCTCGGACATTTCAACAAACCGGAGGCCCCTCGACCAGTTTTAAACCAGACAGCCCTCCCCTTGGATGGCTTGTCCCCTGTCCCGCACTGTGACAAAACCAAACAGGATTTTGCCCAGGACTGAATGGAGGATGCAATTTTGAGGAGTGCACCGCTCTACCCACACTGGCATGATCTTGCATGCACTATATGCAGCCATACCAGTGGGGTTGGAGTTGTGCCATTCCCAGAAATCCAAGAAAGTCTAGTATTCCAGGAATGTGTGTGTGACTATTCTACTCTCCAAAATCCTGCACGTTTTGGGGGTTCAGATGAATGTATTTGCTGAGTACCTCAACATTCATCAACATCAGTAATACAGTTTGGCTCAGCTGGCTGCCTCTGCAGGAGAAGTCCAGGCATGCAGGTGCTGCTGGTTAGGGCCAAAATAAGTTGGCAGAGTTGGAGTAGCACCTGCCCTTGCTGATCCTAGTGCTAGCCCCTGTTGTCCAGCTCTCCGATTCATGAGCGCTGGGCTCACTGCAGAGCACTGGGTGGGCAAATTATGCATGAAGATGGCTTCCACACTGTAACAAGATGTGTTGCCGCAGTAGGTGCAGCTGTAACAAATGTTGCCGTGATAGCAGAGAACCTGCCCTCCCTTTGTCTGATGCGGTGTCAAGGTGTTTGTTTCACTTCAACCCACCCGTATTTGTTGCCACCCTTGTTTGTTGCAAGAGCAGCACGTTCCCTTGTGATGTGGTCAGGACCCTCCATCAAGCTTGTCTGCTGCTGGCGGATGGCTCACCGTGCTGCAGCACCAGCATATTTTAGGCGCTGGCTGAGTAACCACGATCATATTACTCCTGCCCTCTGCTCTGAATTCTTTGTGGTCAGTCTATAAAATAAGAGTGATTTGAAGTTGGCTCTGTTTTGTTTTTTCAAAGCCAAGAGCGGCCTAGACTCAGGGCACATCTATTCCATAGCTGCAACCTCAACACTTCCTACGTCGATGGAAGAGGTTTTTCCCATCACTGTTGGTAGTCCTCTCTGAGCGGCAATAGCAAAGTTGATGGAAGAATCCTTCCATCGACCTGGCTGCATCTATGCTGGGGACTAGTTCAGCCTGACTCTGGTGATAGAGATGCATGTTTTTTCACAGCCCTAAAACCAATGTAGCTAGGTCGATCTCCTGTTCACAGATAGACCAGGCCTGGTTTGACAGCAGATAAAGGACATTGCCCTTGGGCTAGTCCAGAAAGGTATCTCTGACACCCTCCTCCCTCCCCCAGCAAGGATCATACCAGGACCTTAGGCTGGCTGGTGACTGCACCTTTGCTGGCAACTAGCTCTTAGAACACTGTCCCTGTCTGTGTGTTGAGTGTGTCTACTGCTGGCGCTTTATTCCTGTCAGACACCTTGTCGTTTTTTTCCATAATAGTCACTGGAATTGTTCAGGGCTTTAAAAACACTGGTTAATCCATGAACTGTTCAGTGCATTAGCTTAGTAAAAGCCTTCAGCAGAACTGCGCAGCACTGAGGAAAAGCATTTGGTCCACTGCCCCTCGTATCCTTGCTTCCACGTATTACCCTGTAGAGCAGGGCTCTCAATTTTGGAATCCCCGGCAGCCACAACGATACAGCACATGCCGAGGGCCGCAACTTAAGTGTGGTTGTATACATGCAAAAATATATGCAAATAAATGCAAATAGCTCCTTTCACACTGACAGGCATGAATACAAAGATGAAGGCAAGACTACACAACACGTAGGCCCTATTTAAGTCAGTTCTGCCAATATTAATAAAATGCAACATTGACCCAATTTCCACCCATATGACAGCACTTTTACTGAGCAATGACAGTCCAGGAATTTAACTACTAAAATGCATCTCAACAGAAGACCATTCTATTGACTCGCCGTTGTGGAGCATGTTCCCAGTGGAGGCCATGTTCAAAGGACACCACCCACGCGCCACATGTTGAGCCCCGGGCAAACCCAAACCGCACTGCGGGCCACAAACAAACGGGCCGTGAGCCGCATGTTGAGTAGCCCTGCTGTAAAGTATGGATTTGTCCCTGCAAATAGAAGGGCTTTCTTCCCTTCATAGAATAGATTAGAACTCAGCACAACCTTCAGTGTAGAGCTGCTAACAGTGCCTCCATAATCATCTCCTGGGTAGCTTCTCCAGTATCAGAATGGAAATTACGTTGCCATGCAGATACCTTCCTGTGTCTGTGTGCCAGTGATAGGCAGCAATTTTCAATAGGGGGGAGCCTCTCCAAGATTGTGGTAAGTGGTCAAGGCAGGGCCGGCCTACAACATTTTGGCACCTGAGGCGGGGAGCTCAAATGACGCCCCCATGCCTCCTTTCTCCTGCCTGTCTGTTATGTCTCTTGTGCCCTCCTTCCTCCAGCACGGCCCTCCACCACCTCTGTGCATCTAAAGCAGAGAGAATACTTATGCACCAGCAGCAGACACAATTTTCTACACTGTAGGTCCTAGTGGCGCTCCCCCCACCCTCACAGTCTGGCACCTGAGGTGGATGCCTCATTTTGCCTCATGGTAAGGCCAGCCCTGGGTCAAGGGCCACACTTTTCTGTGGAGGGGGGTGTGGTTTGGGATGGAGGTTGGGTGCAGAAAGGAACTGGGGTGCAGGAGAGGGTGTGGGTTCTGAGAGGGAGTGTGGATGAAGGAGCGGGTTGTGATCTGGGCCAGGGGATTAGGGTGCAGGGTCTGGGAGGGGGTATGGATGCAGCAGAGGATTCTGGCTGGGGGGGGCGTATAGGAGGAGGTGCAGGGTCTGAGAGAGAATTGTGATCTAGGGGAGGGAGAGTGCAAAGGGTCTGAGTGGTGACCTGGGGCAGGGAGTGGGGGGGGGGGGTGCCATAAGCAGGCTCTGGACATGGCTCCCAGGCAGCAGCCCTGTAGGACCCTGAGGCAGTGCCAGGCTGCTCAAAATGCGAGTGTAATGGGGCACAGACTCCGCACCACAGCGTTTTCTGCTGGTCATTCTGGGAATTAGCTTAGTTCAGCTGCCGTGCACCCTCTTGGAGTGATGTCTCACCCGTTATCTGTTGCGCTGTCTCCCCCTTCTTCAGATCTTGGACCCGTGTCTCTCCTGGACACTGAGCCCCCCTCAGGGTAAAGCTCTCCAGCTGTGTCCCAGCTTTGTTCTCCCCCTTCACGGGGAACCAGGAGTCCTCAGTCCGGGCACCTGCCTCCATGGACAACTGCAGTCCAAAACTTAGCCCCTCACCTCAGGGATAAACTACGGTCTGGGTCGGTCATACTCCTCAAGAAGCAGGTGTGCAAATAGGAGAGGGAAATTCAGACCTGCTCACTACTCCAGGTCCTGCCACAGGAACCTTCTAGGGCAGTGTTTCTCAGCCAGTGGTACGAGTACCCACTTGAGAGAATTCTGTGGGGTATGTCAACACACCTGAACCTTGGAAAAAACTGAATTTTTGTTTTAAGTTTTACAGCACTTTATTATTTTTGTCCTTTTTACACCCAAAAATTTTATCGCCCGCCTGGCTACTATTAAGTTGTTTAAACCAATGTGTTGCAATGGTAGAAAAAATGTTTGTATTTCTGAAAACTGTAGGTATTGGGGGTACTTACAATTTTTTTTAAAGAGGTACTTTATAAAAAAAAAAAGGTTGAGAAACACTGTTCTAGGCTACAGCCATGCGCTGTGTTTCCTGCAACCCGCTCTATTCACTTCCCTAGGTCACTTCCTCATAGCGCCAGCACCTTCCTGGTCCTTTGTCCTTTGCTTGTGCCCCTACTCAGCACAGTCTAAGCAGCCAGACTTTCTCCCTTGCCCTCCAGGGAGAAACTTCCTTCCTCTTGCTCTACAGCCTTTCCTATAGGGCCCAGCGTGGCCCTCTTGGCTGCTTCTAGCTTTCACCTGATTGGCTTCCTGTAAGCCCTTTCTCCATCAGTTGGGCTCTGCACAGCCTTTCTAAGACTGTTTTCTCCCCTCCTCTTCCAGAGGGGGCCACCACACCACTACAGAGGCTAATAAAATACAACACTTTACTGTCTTAGACCCTGGTCCCGCAACCACCTACTGCTTGGTGTAGTTCCACAGGAGTTCAGAGGGACACTCAATACATGTTTGCAGAAAAAAAAAACCTTCAGTTATCACAGTGGCTCATTCTTATGGTACTCAGATTAACACTACAGCATGCTGCTCGCACACAGCCAACAGAAATGTGTATTAGCCGTGGGACAAGACAAGGTTTCAGGCATTATGCTCCATTTAGAAAGTTATTTTAAAGAAGGAAGAAAATAAACAATTGACTGACCTAATTGTGCAGGTGTCATCTTCCCTCTCTCCCTTACACTGCCCTAAATCTACAGAGTGGCTCTGCAGTCTCCACTGCCCTGGATAATTGCTGAAGTTACACATGGCTTTATAGGCCAACAGCTGCACCTCAGACTCCGACTGGGCCCCCTCAGGCAGTCAGAGAAGTCTGCAAAACATCAAGGCAGCATTTTCACAATGAGAGGTCTTGCTTGGCATGTGGGGGCCTGTCACATGAGGACTGGGCCATGGTTCATCCCAAGAGCCCCTGTGAGAATCCACGTTCTGGCTTTCCCAGGGAAAGTGTGGAGATCATTTTCCTGGGAACACTCCCTGCAGAAGAAATGTAAGTGTGTGTTGTCTCTGTGTTATTCCCTTTTATAGCCCCCCTCCCCTTCTCCCTATTCCCGCTCCCTTTCTATTCTCCCACACACTCCTCTCCTCCTGGCTTTTCCTCTATTTCCCGTGACACTCATCTGCTGTATTCTCTTGCCACTTTCCTTTCAGATCTGCTCACATCATGTCAATGGGCGTTACCAGCCTGCGCCGGTAGCAGCTCCCAGCCCTGCTCACGTTCCTCTCATAGGGATTTTAGGCTTGCATTAAGCTGCCTCGCTTGCATGTGTTGCCAACCTGTTTTAATAAGGGCTTGTCTACTCGGTGAAATGGACCTGCATAGTTACAGTGGAGTAAATCATTCTGCTCTTGCTGTGCTGGTACAACTCCTCTGTGTAGACAGTAGGGATGTAAAATCCCAGTTAATCAGTTAACCGGTTAAACCTTAGAGTTCACTGGTTAACTGACCAAGCGGGATCCTGCTCCCTCGCTCTCCCCTCCTCCCTCGTGTAGGGGGCTCAGCAGCAGGAGGCCGTAGCAGCTAGCTGCACGCAAGTGGGGGCCAGCTCCTGCTCCCGTCCCCCCTCCTACACATGGGGCAGCCAGCTTCTGCTCCCAGGACCAATTAATTGGTACAAGGTTGATGCTTATCGGGTAACCAGTTACCCATTCACATACGTATATTTATCCCTGCCTCCCATTGTCCCTTCAAGAGTGCAGCCTTCTCAACAGAACATTTGTGTATTTGGATCACCAGCCTTGGCAGTCGAGGCAATTGTGCTTTTTGCTCCCAGCAACCAGTTGCATTTGCCCTCCTTTAAGTTATTTAAAGCAAGAGGATGTTTTAATTAGATCCCAGTGGGTACCCGCATGGACAAGTGTGTTTTCTGTGGTTTGGTCAAGACAGGGCAGATTCCATGTTCTTTGTCCTCCCTGTTCTCTGGGCTCTTGGACAGGCTCCATGCTATCTGGGCTGATCCTTGCCTCGTGAGGGAAGGAGACTTCTGAGATTAGCCTGCTGTGAGCAAGAGAGAAATCAGCGTCAAAGAGACCGCTCCCTTCAAGTGCTGTGCCTCTTGCTTGAGTGTTTTTCTTGTAGGGGCCTTCACATTTTCTCTTATTCCTGAGGCACCTCCATGGCTGAGGTGGTTTTATGGAGCTGTGACAGACACAGCAGAAAGGATTTCAAATATAAAGAAATAAGCCAGCCTTTTCCAGGTCACTGGCAGGCAGTAACCTGAGCTCGGGACTTCCTTAAGCCTCCTGCTAATATCCTCTGCTCCCTCTTGCAGCAAACTGGATATTATAGTCAGAAGTGAGGTGCCCCTGTTCTGTAAAATGGCTTTTTCTCTCACAGTGGAGGGATTTCTGGCTGAAAACAGTGATGTTAGTCATTAAAATCTCATAATTTTTAAGCTGTCATTTGGGGTTGTTTTGGCTTCTGGTTTTCAAGGGCCAGGTTCATGTTTTTAAGCTTCCCTCCATAATGAGGCAGGTTGCATTTTTACTACTTGCATTTTGAGACTCTTAAGTAGTCATGTGATTCCAGGGGCGCGTCTTCAAGACAGACACCCAACACCAACCGACTTGCAGGAAATTTGCAAGTGTTGGCAATGCCATGTAACCCCCGGTACTAGGGATGTTCAAAGGCGTATAATTGTGTAACCTGTCAGGGCAGCAGCCAGCTCCCCAGGAGCCTCTGTGTGCTGGAAGACAGCTTTTAAGCCCATTGTTGCTGCCTTTCTGGGAGCTGGACTGAGAGCCACGTGTAACTGTTTGGATAACCAACAGGCACAAATGACTACACTCTAACATCCCTATCCTGTACTGCCTTTTACCAAAGCAGGCCATTCACATAGGCAACAGCAACTTTCCATTCCTGCCAGTAAATGAACAACTGATTTCCTCAACACCAGAGAATGGAAAAAGCATAGGAAACAGCCGTTAAGAGCGTTTCTCTGTTCTGCAGGGGAAATCAGCCAGTTCCCTCCAAACGGTGTCTTGTGAAATAGCCCATAAACCCAGCTACAGAGCTGCTTTTTTGTAAGGGCGAGGGAGAAAAAAAAACCTTGACAAAATGAACAGCTTGTAATCTTTCACACACACACATATTATTTTCCCCTTACCCACTGCCCTATCCCTCAACACACACACACTAAACTGCCTGCTGAAGAGACGCGGGTAATTTAGAGAGAAAGAAAAATGTCAGATTTCAAGCCTGTGGCAGATCAGTGTGTGGAACACAACAGTGACCTATCCAAAGGGAAGTCTCATTCTCCTGGAATGCAGGGAAGTGAAACCAAGTGGAAAGGAGGGCAGAAAAGGCTTGGAGGGATGCGTACTCTAGCAAGGAGCAGTCTCCCTTCCCCATGCTTATTAACCACAGCCAAGAGGTTTTTGACAAGGGCATGATCAGACCATTGTTTTCTATAGGCACTTTGGCAGACAGGTTTGGACTACGCTATACCACCAAGACAGTTCATTAGGGAAGAACAGAACTTAGCCCCTTCAACAGAAGGCCAGCCCTTCCTTAGACCACGTCTTCACTTGGAGTTTTTTTAAATAAAATATTCATAACTCAGGCTAGCTACCATGGTTAAAATAGCAGGAAGACACAGTTCGGCATTTCCCTGGGGCTAGCAGCAAATGGTAAAGCCCGTATGAGAATGTGGGATTGACTTTGAGTTGATAATGGCTGAGCTGTTGTGTATTTGCTGCTCTTTTAACCTGAGTTCACTAAGGTGAGTTAAGAACACACCTTCTCCCCCCTTCAATATATTCTTAGAGTAGATTGGGCATTCCCCCCTTTCTTTATTGTATTTTAAACATTTTAAATTTGTTTTTAAATTAGTATAATAAACAAACCCTTTGCAAAAAACCCTAGCCAGTATTGACTGCTGTCTTTAGGGCTGCCAGCTTGCATCGATTAACAGGGAACTGGAATGTGCTCTTTAGCCACGGCCTAATTGAAAGTGTGTATGTGGGGGGGGGAATGACTAATTAGCCAAGAGAGCTTTTCTCCTAAAAGTTTATTAGGCCTTTGAATGAGAAAGGTGGTAGCAAAAAGGAAAAAAAAAAACCCACAACCTGACTAAAAATCCTTTTGTTTCAGCTTTCACTGTTATTAACGGGGTCCAAATTCTACCTGTTCTCTATTCCATGGAGTCTTCCAGGAGAAAAGATGATAGGCAAAGCAAGGTCTTTTATTTAGACATTGGGAAGAAGAGCGAAAAATAGCGCACACCCCTTATTTTTTTCTGTGGCAGATTACCTTCAGCACTGAGTTCCCTGGCTTTTGTGACTCAGGCTACGTCTGGACTTCAGGCCTCTTTCGGAAGAAGCTTTTCCAGAAGAGATCTTCCGAAAAAACTTCTTCTGAAAGAGAGCGTCCACAATGCCAAAGTGCATCAAAAAGGCAATCTGCTTTTTCAAAAGATAGTGTCCGCACTGAATAGACGCTATCTCGCATTTAAGAGCTCTTTCAAAAAAAGGCTTCTTCCTCATAGAAAGAGGTTTACCAATGTCGGAAAAACCCCTCTGTTCTTTCGATTTTTTTCCCAAAAGAATGCGATTGCAGTGTGAACGTAGGTGAAGTTTTTCTGGAAAAATTCTGCAATGTAGACATACCCTTAGGCTACGTCTACACTGGCATGATTTTCCGGAAATGCTTTTAATGGAAAAGTTTTCTGTTAAAAGCATTTTCGGAACAGAGCGTCTAGATTGGCAGGACGCTTTTCCACAAAAGCACTTTTTGCGGAAAAGCGTCCGTGGCCAATCTAGACGCGCTTTTCCGCAAAAAAGCCCCGATCACCATTTTCGCCATCGGGGCTTTTTTGCGGAAAACAAATCTGGGCGGTCTACACTGGCCCTTCTGTGCAAAAGTTTTTTGGAAAAAGACTTTTGCCCGAACGGGAGCAGCACAGTATTTCCGCAAAAGCAGTGACAATCTTACATGAGATTGTCAATGCTTTTGTGGAAATTCAAGCGGCCAGTGTAGACAGCTGGCAAGTTTTTCCGCAAAAGCAGATGATTTTGCGGAAAAACTTGCCAGTCTAGACACAGCTTCTGTGTTTGTCACTGATATTTTAGATGTCTCTTGCTGAGCTGCTGTTGCCAAGTCACTGCTTTCAAGAAACCAGTGGTCCAGTCTTGTGGCACAGCAGCCTTTGTATGTGTGGACAGCTGAACCTGCCACTGTGCCGTTCTTCTCCATGCTGGAGATGGGATTATTGTTTGCCTGATGCTGAAATTTATTGGAATGTGAGGAAGAAAAACTGCAAGTCAAATCAGCCCTCTCCTGCCCCCCATAGAGAAAGGGATAGAGTGGGTGAAAGAACAGCTGGCAGAAGATGAAGGCAAGAAACCTCTTCCCAACAGCAAGATGTGTCCTGAGCAGTTTGGCAGCACAGCTTCACAGGGGATTAATCAGCCCTGCCCAGTCAGTCAGCTCCATGCACAGAGCCCTGCCCCTCTGACTGGGCAGGGTTGATTAATCCCCTAGGAAGCTGCGCTGCCCCGCAGCTTAGAGGAAACACTGATCCTGAGCCCTTCCCTCTCAAGTGGAAGGAGAAAAAGTGCATCAGTACTTGATGATGCAGCTCAGTGAATCAACCTCCTGATACATGGACACATTGTAGCGGCACCACATGGTGCATGCTGCCACCCAATCTTGATGGCCACTGGAACAAAGTATCAACCTTGTGGCCTCCGGGTTTGTCTCCATGTGGGCACGATGCAAGACACAGTTGGCCAGGGCCTGTCTAGGGAGCGACTCACGTTGACTGCACGTCTCCCTGTTTTATCGGTCCTGAAAGTTCGAGTCTTGCAAAACACTATGGTCAAGTTCCACAGAGATCCAGACCTCCTGAGTTTAACTGTGGTAGTTGGGCTCCAAATATGACCAGAAAATCAAAGTGAAATCCATTTGAAATGGTCGAGTTTCAGTTCAAATTCAAGGGAAACGGAGAATTGGGCTTGGGGTTCAGTGCTCACCTAGAAATTGGCTCTGAGCTTGCTCGTAAGGTTGGTGACGCTCAGTAGCTCTTCCCCTGAGTCTGGCTTGTAGTATAATAAAGACTAAAAGCTGGGTGGAAACAGCTCTTGTTAATCCTTCACTCAGATGCTGAATACAGTGCACTAAAACAATTAGTTATTACTCAGCAGACCTCATTCTTGTCTCACACTCGCGGTCAGGAACACGGCACTCATCTGGCTACTGGATCCTTGCAGGCAGACTTGTACCTGCGAAGAGCTCTGCAGACTTCAGAAGGACTTGCCATGGTTCTTAGGGTCTTTATATGGATTTGAGGGCAGGATGGGACCTAAGTGAGAACTCTACTTAAGGCAGTGGAGTCACACGGATGTAAAGCTGGTTTGCAAGGAGAATCAGGCACATGGTCCTTTCCCCGATAACCTTCTAGCATAAAAGTTCATTCCTGCAAATCCTCCATGCCTGGAACTGCCACTGAAAACAAACAGAACCTATGTGCAGAGAACGTTGAGGGGTCAAGCTCTGAATTAGACAGTGTATGGATGGGTCAAGGAGAGACGTGACATGGTCTTGTAATACAGACAGCTTAGGCTAGTCATGGATCTTCTTATCCCACACTTGTGTATATATAAAACATTCTTCCTTGAATAGTCTATTGCAGGGATTCCCATATAAATCATATAATCTCAGCACACAATGATCTTGACCTAGAAACCAAGAAGAGTGGAAAAATCTGTTATTTGTTGACAAGCATGTTCAGTAAATAACAAACTCTTTGGAAACAACTCAAGTATTTTTGTTCATGTAACAACTGGAATAGGTGTTACTGTGTGACAGCAAATATAAAAATAGCAACACACACTTGACTAGTTCAACAAATGAATTGTTACAACACTTAGTTTTGCACTTGAAAATCTGGATTGCCCTGATGTTACCACAGAAAATCCCCAATACGCTTCTCCAGCAGAGAATCACATGCTGTTTTGCTGGATAGTTGTCTCATGGTTTGTGATAGAAATGTAGCCTGTTAGTCTGGGCTAGCTGAAGCAAAATGCAGGACAATGTAGCACTTTAAAGACTAACAAGATGGTTTATTAGATGATGAGCTTTCGTGGGCCAGACCCACTTCCTCAGATCCAACAGTGGAAGAAAGTAGTCACAACCATATATACCAAAGGATACAATTAAAAAAATGAACAAATATGAAAAGGACAAATCACATTGCAGAACAGGAGGGGGATGCGGGGGGGGGGGGGGGAGGGAGGAAGGAAGGAAGGTAAGTGTCTGTGAATTGATGATATTACAGGTAGGGAGAGTGGGATGTTTGTGAGTTAATGGTATTAGAGGTGATAATTGGGGAAACTGTCTTGGTAATGGGTGAGATAGTTCAAGTGTTTGTTGAGTCCTTTGTGGATTGTGATGCACTCACAAAAACTTTCTTTAGTGGCAAAGTGCCTTTGTTGTGCCTCCTATTTCTTGGTTTTTGGTGAGAACTGGAGCTAGGGTAGTGTTTGGACCATTGATCATTTCTTGATTAGGATAGATAGGCTTTATCTCCTTAAGTGTGAAGCAGGAATTGTTTTGTGGAAGCAGCTGATACTTTGTTTTGTTTTCCTTCCACAGTTGGTTGCATCCATTGTCTTCATCAGTTTTGGAGTCATTGCTGCATTCTGCTGTGCCATAGTTGATGGGGTCTTTGCTGCCAGACATATAGTAAGTATTTCCAAAGGAACATGCTAGGGATGTTAATGGTTAACTGGTTAACCGTTAGGGGCTGGAGCAGCCCCTGACCCACCACTGTAAAGGGCTGCTCCAGTGTTCCATCCCCGCAGGGTCCGCTGTGTGTGAGGGGCACTCCAGCCTGGCCAGAGCAGCCCTTGCACTCCAATTTCTCCCCTGCACTCTGTTTAATCTGTTAACCAGTTAAAGTTAACATTTAACCCATTAACCAATTAAACATGATTTTACATCCCTAGAACATGCATGCTGCTGTACCTACATTCTCTGGGTATGTCTATACTGCATTCCTCTTTCGAGAGAGGAATGCAAATGCAGACAAATGAAACTGCAAATGAAGCGTGGATTTGAATTTCCCATGCTTTATTTGCTTAATCGCGGCTGGCCGCTTTTTTTCTAAATACCCTATTTCAAGATAAAAACGCTGTTTAGACGCGGTTATTTCGAGAAAAAACCCTTCTTTCAAAATAAACCTGAAACCTCATTTTATAAGGAGGAAAGGTTATTTTGAAAGAAGGGTTTTTTCTTGAAATAACCGCGTCTAAACAGCGTTTTTTATCTCAAAATAGGGTATTTCGAAAAAGCGGCAGGCCGCGATTATGCAAATGAAGTGCAGGAAATTCAAATCCGTGTTTCATTTGTAATTTTGCTTGTCTGCATTTGCATTCCTCTCTCAAAAGAGGAATGCAGTGTAGACATACCCTCTGTGTTCCACCCCATAGTCTAGATGGAAGGCAGAATACTTTCTCAGAGGTAACTCATCAAAGCTTTCCTGTCTTCTCTGTACTGTGTTTCTGTAGCCATGGTTTCAGATACGATATTCCTCTTTGATTACTGTCCACAGTGTGCTCTTCATTTCCTCTGTAGAGTTCAGCAGCCACCCAACTTGAACAGCGGTTGTATTTCAGTGGTGGGTGCCCTGACATGTGTAGCTGGTAAAGCAAATCAACGAGAGAGGCTATGTAAGTGCCCTGACTGGTGTAGCAGCTGGATGGGTAGCAGTGAAATACAGTGGGATGAGTTTAAGGACCTGGAAATTTATGGAAGGAGACATACCACCAGACGCTGGTGATTTCACTGTTCTTGCCCCAAGGAGCTTACAATCGAAGTATATGAGAGGAGACAACAGATAGATACAGACAGAAAGCCAGACAGGGGAGTCTGTATGGTAGGCTTAGCATGCCAGCTGAGAGATGAGATGTATTGGTTATATTGGCACATGTGAGATATGAAGGCCGTACAGTCTTACTTGCAGCTGGGCCATATTTTAGAGTGACCCCCTTTAAGTGCCTCAAACTGCAACAAAGTACTTCAGCCCTCCACAATATAAAGTTGCCTGGCATCTCTTGGTTTGTCTGTCTGGCTCTGAGTAGGTTTCTTCTCCATCTCTGAGCTCTGGGATGCTGTGCAATATAAACTAGTGAGCTGTTTTTAACTCATGGTGGATTCTGGCCATGTGGGGACCTATAGACCTGATCTCAGCACTGCTCTTTAAGGATCACAGTAGCTGATTCTGCTTGTTGTACAAGGATGTGAGACTGAGATTCATCTTTGCCAGCCCCTCTCCCCTCCCCTCTCCCCCATGCTGGCATGTGATGGCGAGAGAAGATCAGTTGGAACAACAGAAGTTCCAGGTTCTGGTTTCTGCATCTCAATTAATGAACCTGATTGTGCCTTTTCAGCTTGTACCTGTCATATGTACCTCTGAACACATTATGCTCTTTCTGCTACCATTTCCCTACCCCAACACACTGGCTTTGGGCCAGATCTTTCAAAGAGATCAGCTTCCAACAACTCCCTAAATAAAGATATGTCTTTACTGTGCTTGTTTGGGTTCTTACCTGGGAATTGCTCTCCCTTCCCTCTCTCCCTCAACCCCCATCACCTGCATCCATATCCAAAGACCCCACTCCCTTGCATGTGGGCACTTTCTGCCCAACCTAGCTGGCTCATCCTGGGATCTAGGCTGAGCTGGAGTGAGGCTTTCACTCGGCTGATAACCCACCTGTTCTGCAACAAGGGTAAAGGATCCCTATGCTATTAGTCCTCCAGTGCCTTTACACAGCTCCCTTGGAGGCCCAGAATGATAAATTCTCCCCAATTCACATGAAAAGAATCAGAGCAGCTCAGATTACCGCAGCATAAAGAGCCATGGGACGTGGCCCCAGAAGTCCTAGTGACTCCCACAGAGAGGACGAGAACCTATTATTGCTGTCATTTACTCCCTTAGCTCAAGAGGCAGAGGTGTGTGTGGTGCGATTTAAAAGTTCAAACCCTGTGGATGAGTAAGGTGGGTGTCAATACGATGCCACGTGATGCATGAGGCTGAGTGCAGTCCTGAGAGAGGACAAAGTAAACAGTGTTCCCTGTAAGTTGAGCACTTGGGTGACTCACTCAGGGGAGAGTCAGGTGCTGCCCAGCTCATTAGCAGAGCACAGCAGCACTTGTTTCTACTGGTGGTACACATGCCTTGATGCAAATAACAAAATTTATTCTGCCCACAGATGGAAAAAATTAAAGAGAACATTGACAGTAACTCAAGTAGGGCTTTGCAGCATGTCTGCTCCCACCTGCGCTAGGCTAACTTGGGGACGTAGGCCTGGGCGTAGCTCGTTCGGGTTAACTCTGCAGTGAGGACATGCCCTCTGTGGGCAGATTTTCAAATAGCTCACCATGGGAGCTGCTGCATGCGGAGTGCTTCTGCAAACCTGGCCTCTTCAATCCGGTGCTGGTTGGGGCACGGTGCTCTTTTGAAAATCCATCCCAGTCCAGCCCTCTCCTCCCTGCTCAGGTAAATGACAGTGTGCCAGATTTGAACTGCCACTTGGCTTTGAATGTTATGCTAAACCCCTTCTTTCCTTCTGCAGGATCTTAGGCCACTATATGCAGGCCGATGCCAGTATTATTCCAAAAGTACAACTCCGCCCGAGGTGAGAGAAGATTTGGTGGCATTTTTTCACAGGGTTGTCAGAGGCGAGGAGGTGTATGCACAGCAGGCCAGACAGGGAAACAGACTCCTTAGGATGGATTCATTAGTTCCCTGCATGCACAGGGGAGTAAGACTTTGTGGGAGGGGGCAGCACTGGGGTCTTGGAGAGGGGGGAGCATGGGGCACCTGTGATCATGGGGGAGCACAGCAGTGGAGAAGGGAACACTAGCACACAGCAAGGGCATTGGGAGTGTGGCACAATGAACAGAGGGATGGGGACCAGAGAGAGCGAGCTTGGAGCCCTGTCTGGGATTGCCAACCTGACAGAAGATGAAGAACACACAGAGAGAATATGAGACATCCATGTGGGTAGCCTCTCCAGCCTTCAGTCCAGAGGGCAGTGCTGGTAATAAAGCAGCTCAACATTGCAACTATACCTGCATTTCCATGGCGGACATTGATGGGGGAAGTGAACGACAGCTTTGCCCAGCTGTAAGAGAAGCAGCTCCCCATCCCACATTAGGGAGACAGGGAAACTTATTCCCGAAAAAGGGGGAAGCCTCTATGATCTCATGGAGTGGGTGATACCTGAGCAACAAATCATGTATGGGACACTTTTGTCTGCTTTGCATCCTCCAGGACTTTCCTTCCAAAGAGCTGAGCCACTTTCAGGAGCTGCAGTATAAAAATGATCCGCCTGGCAGCAAAATCTGTTTTGCTTCCCTGGCTCCTCCCCACCCCAACAACTGGAATATCCCCCCAGCACTTGCCTGGGGTTCAGGATGAGCAGCGGAGCCGTGATAGGGAGAAGGTCAAATCTCACTGGCCCCAGGAGGTCACATATCCAAAGCGAGCCAGGCAATAACTGGGATTAGATGGACACATGTTCCTGTGTCTGTTTACATGGCAGAAACCATCCAGCAGTTGCCACCACCTCATGGTCTTGGCCTGGGAATCTTTTCCTGTTTGCACTATCCCATTGAGAAGTCCATGCCCAGAGGTCACTAACTGGAGATTAGGGGAAGGGGGAGAGGAAATAGCTCCTTCTGTCAGAGCTGTGCTACCCACACAAGTTGCACAACTGTAATTATACCGGTAACCCCCTAGTGTGGGTGGAGATATCCTAGTATGAATGTACTTATGCTAGTACAGCAATTTCTGTACAGGAAGGAGAATACCCTATGCTAGCATAAGGGACCTTTTTGCTTCCCCCGCACTGGGGGTTATACCAGTAGAATTACATCAGTAAAGGGCCACCCCGTCCGCTATACTGGTACAGAATCTGCATACAGGCCTGAGAGAAAACAGCAAAAGGCCATTGCTCATCTCTTCCTGGGTTCCTTGTATCCCCTTCCCTTTGTGTTCACACAGGGGATCTGTAATCCTCAGCGCCGGGGACCCTGCACACCTAAAATAAAAACCAACACCTGCTTCTGCTGTGACCTATACAACTGTGGAAAGTGAGTATATAACAAATAGCATTCAGCATCCATGTTAAGAGCAAGTATGGGATGCCTTGGTTTGCTCATGCTTAAAGAGGTTAGGGAATCCTACAGGATATGGTAGGGAGTATGTATAGTATTTGGTAATTATAGCTACTATAGAGATCAATCTTGCATTATTACTTCAAGTAGTGATCCTACCATCTAAATTAAAGTTAGCTCAAGTAATGCTGCAAAATGTCAATCTAGTCGTTCAGTATGTTCAAGCAAGCTTAACTACTCATCTGCTCCCCTGCAGTATCTTCTCCGGTGATCTCAACATGCTACATAAATGTGAATGGGTTGAGCCTGGTGCCTCCCCTATGAGGATGGCAAGTATTACCCCCACTTTACAAAATGAGGAAATTGAAACATGAAGGCTGTGTCTAGACTGCATCCCTTTTCTGTAAAAGGGATGCAAATTAGACAGATCGCAATTGCAATTGAAGCGGGGATTTAAATCCCCCATGCTTCATTTGCATAAACATGGCTGCCGCTTTTTTCCGGCTCGGAGCTTTGCCAGAAAAAAGCGCCAGTCTAGATGGGGATCTTTCGGAAAATAAAGCCTTTTCCGAAAGATCCCTTATTCCTCTTAAAAAAAGAAATAAGGGATCTTTCGGAAAAGGCTTTATTTTCCGAAAGATCCGCGTCTAGACTGGCGCTTTTTCCCGGCAGAGCTCCGAGCCGGAAAAAAGCGGCAGCCATGTTTATGCAAATGAAGCATGGGGGATTTAAATCCCCGCTTCATTTGCAATTGCGATCTGTCTAATTTGCATCCCTTTTACGGAAAAGGGATGTAGTCTAGACGCAGCCAAAGATTTAAGGGACCACAGTCAACTTGTAAACTATTCAGTTGGGTTTTTTAAATTTAAAACTCATTTCAGGCACTACACCTAACCCCCATTTTCTTTGCCAAATGTTGTGACTTCACTGGTTTTTAAAAATGTGCTTGTTTTCTCCACAGTGCTGTATGAAGCAATAGAAAACACAAAAACCAACAAACTGATTATACAGGGGCGGGGCGGAGGCGGGGAGGGGGGAGAGATGCAGGAAATGGTGAAACTGAGTATAGTCCAAGTTCTGTCAAATGCACAAAGTCAACAATAAAAAGAGAGAAGAGAGTTGTTTCTGTTCTCTTCCAGCTACTGCTACTGCAGTCTTAGGCATGCATAAAAACAATAGTGGAATATTTTTCAGACAGAATTATGTGTAAGTTGACCATGTGAAAATTTTCAGTAGTGGTCTCTGGTTTGGGTGCTGCTAGCTTTTGGTCCCCCAGCTTGAGATAGCCTTAGGGAGCTGATTTTCAGCAGGGCTGAGCTGCTGCAGGCCCCATTAATGTAAGATGGAGTTTTGAGTGCTCAGGGCCTCTAAAAATCGGTCTCCGGAGGGGTCTCAAATTGAACCCCTAAAATTAGAGGGCAGTTTGCAAACATTGCTCACACTGAGTTACCTCAGATGGTAAAGGAATTTGCAGTGGATCTTAGCATGAAACTCAGATCTTCAGTCTCCAAATCCTAAGATTTTATTACCAGATTGTTTTCACCAATATCTGAGACGAGTGAATAATAGATTTTGGGGTTCAGGATGGAACTGAAAATACATTTCTATTAAAACCCAAAACAAAATATTTTTTTGTCATCAAATCAACTCAAAAATATTTGGTTTCAAATCAATCAAATTGTTTTGGTTAATTGAATATTATTGGTTTAGTTTTTTTTACATCGTCCAATTGTTAATTTAGAAATGAATGTTTTGAAATCTCCGAAACTAAACATGTTGATTTAAAAAAAAAATATTGGCCAGGTTTGACCTGAATTCATGAATAGTTTCAGAGAACCAAAACATTTTTACATTTTTAATGAAAAATTGATTTGGAAAAAAGTATCAATTTTCCAAAGCTCTGCAGGGATTGGACTTTCCCATATAATTTGAATTTGTGTGTGACCATAAGAACCCTGAATGTAGTTTCCAAGTACTGAGACATGCATATTCTAGATGCTTACAGTGTCTGAAACAGTATTCTTTAGGATCCACTGGAGATCCATCTGATTTACTTCCTGGAGTGGCATTCAGAAAGAAGTGATTATGGGAGAACCTTACGTTTAAGACTCAAGGTTGCTGGGTTTGCAGTGGCACTCCTCCTGCCATATCCAAATAATGAAAATTTTTATTTGATATTTTACAGGGGAAGCGGGTGCGTAAATGCACAAGATGGGATGTGACCGATGAAATCTAAACCCAAGGTCCCGAGTGCTTAGGGTCACAATAAATATTCTTTATTTCTTGATGTAACTGTTGTGTAACATTGGTGGATGCTATCAGAGAACTGTCAGGACTTGAGCCAGAGGTGGTAGGAACAGCTGCTGTGCTACATTTCAGTAGGGGAATGGGGTGGTGTGTACGTAGTGGTTATCAGTCTGTACTGTACTGGAGAACATTTGGAATGAAAGGCTCTATGTAAATGCCAGATGAAATAGATATTGAATATCAGCCTTTTACCAAATTTCATTTAAGTGACTCCACAGTTCAGTTCCCAGCTCTGAGGCAGTGTAGACTTGGTTAAGCTATGTGTCCTCTGTGTCTATAAATGATCCACCTATCAAATGGCTATGGTTATGCATACTAACCTCTCAGGGAGGGGTGAGAAACTGTAAAGTATAGGAAGTGTTTTGAGATCATCTGGTTAATGGTGCTGTACAAGAACAGAGCATTACTTAATTATCTATTATTCTGGCATTAAGCAGCCCTGGGCTAACTGGGAGGACATGAGGTAGGAATGTTAGAGGAAGCTCCCAGGGGGTCAAGACATGTATTCAAGAGGAGTATCCTCCCCTGCTGTGATCATGTGGGGAGATGTCAAAATTTAGGTCCCAACGTGATGGGCCTACTCCAGGGTCCTCACCTGTAGAAACATGCACTTACATTAGGACCCCTGGTTCATTAAAGGAATACATTCTTTTATTGACGTGGGCTTTTTTGGATTTTTATACTGTGGTTTCTTTTCTAATCAGCAGAGTGGAAATTTCCGGTGGCTACTATGAATATATTGATGTCAGCAGCTGCCAGGATATTATTCACCTTTACCACTTGCTCTGGTCAGCGACAATTTTGAACATAGTTGGATTGTTTCTAGGGATTATCACAGCTGCCATCCTTGGAGGCTTTAAAGACATGGTAAGATGATGCAGACTTCTAGAGAAATGAAAAGGATGGGATGAGACAAGTTTAGACCTACACATTTTGAGTGTTCTCTTGAAAGAGCCTTAAAAAGCGCACTGGTGATGATATTACAGAATGTGCAGAGGGTGGTTGTTTAAATTCTCTTTACTATGTGTGAATAATTCACACCATGCACCATTGTGCTTGTGCTGAGAAGGTGGCACTGAAAAAACTATAAGCAGAAAGTGAAACTGGCTAAGTTGGCAGATCTAATGATACTGTATAAGCAGAGGGAATTGCAAAAGGTTAATGAATAAGCACATGAAGAAATGTAAGATTAAATCAGTGCACCAGGACTCTCTGATCCTGGAACATCCGTGATCATGCTGGACCACAGATGTTGCCGGACCAGAGAATCCCACCCAGATTGTAAAGGTGCAACCTGTATATCCACCTTCGGGTACGTCTAGACTGGTGGGTTTTTCCAGGACACCGGAGGTATCCCGGAAAAACTCTGCCGCGTCCAGGGAATGCGTTTGCTCATCCGCTTTTTTTAGTGAAAGAGCAAATGGGCTCTTTCAGGAAGCCCTGTATACCTCGTTCTACGAGGAATAAGGCTTGGCTGAAAGAAGAGACTTTTTCCCCATTTGGCCCTGTCTAAATGGGGCCTTCATGTAAAATGGTTAGAGTTGATTTTTTGGGGGAAAGCAGCTAAGATAATTTGGGCCCTGAAAGAACATGAAAATACTGTTCTGACACTTGGTGGTATTGTGGTAGGCTTGAAAAGAGAGAGAGAGAGACACACACACACATGAATAGTCACAGAAGCAGATTCATGTACACTTGTCTCTTCTGTCCTTTGTGGCTCATTTGGAATAATTCTAAGTGAAAGGGATGTGACAGGTCTCTTCCTTCTGAGGTCTCTTCCAGCTCTATGATTCTATGACAGAGAGTTTGTTCCTCCAGATGATGTATTCCTCTTGCAGAATTAATAATGGGCTCTTTAGCCAATGCTCCTAATATCAGAAATACACATTTTTTGACCCTCTCTTCAAAATCCATCAAAATCTTCCCAAACAAAATATGAATATTGTCAAAATATGAGGTATATACTGAGGTCACTGGTTACGGTTTGCTTAAGTAGTATTGCCTTCTAAACTCAGTCCAAATCATTCTGACTATAAAGTATGCAAAGAGAGAAGTACAGAACCACCTCTAACAGAAGAGTTGTAATATCCAATGCATTTTAATGCACGGTTGCAAAGAGATCAGCTTACTAGAATAAACAATTTTAAAGACAATTTCCTTCTCCCATTTGTGAAGCCATTCTGAAAACCCACTTCATTTAAGTATTATTGTGGAACGCGCTTTGGACTGTTTGCTCTTAAAGGAAACACCTTTACTAGCGAAAGAATGAATTGACTTCAGAGCAGTCAGACAGAATTGCAAGTTGTTAATTCACCTGAACTGGGCTCTGAAATCAATTTCTCTTCCTTTAAATCACTTCTGCAGCTGTGCAGGTGTTAGTTATCTGTGAGTGTGGGCAGGGCCGTCCTTAGGATTTATGGTGCCCTACGCGAGATTATTAAACTGGTGCCCCTATAACTGACTTGCGCTTCCACCCCTAGTCCCTCCCCTTCCCAGAAACCCCAGCAGCCAATCCCTTCCCTGAGACTATGCTGCAGGCAGTGCATTCAGCTCTCTAGGACCCAGCCCTGCTGTTACATGCTCTACTGCTTCCTGTCATAGGCATGCGCAGCACATTTCATTAGGGTGTGCACCCAAAGAATTTTTTAAAATGTACTCTTTGACCCCCATTAGCCACACCCCTGACCCTCGTTAGCCATGCCTCTGGAGGCAACACTCTCAGGGCAAGATGGACACATGACCAAAGTAAAAGGTGTCATGTGACCCCCCCCCCAGGACTTTTCCCACCATCCTCCTACCAATAGGGATTAGATTGGCCCCCACCAAACCCCCCTCATGCAACTATCCTGCAATTGCATTACCCCAATGTGTGTGACATTAACCTCGGGGGGGGGGGCGGAGAGGCTGGGGGAAGTGTTCCATCTCAGGCTGTGTCTACATTGGTGCCATCTTGCGCAAAAGCAAGCGCTTTTGCGCCAAAACTTGCTGCCTGTCTACACTGGCCACAAGTTCTTGCGCAAGAACTCTGATGCTCCCGCTCAGGAATAAGCCCTCTTGCGCAACTGGTCTTGCACAAGAGGCCAGTGTAGACAGGCAACATGAATTTCTTACGCAAGAAAGCCCTATGGTTAAAATGGCCATCAGAGCTTTCTTGCGCAAGAGAGCGTCTACACTGGCATGGATGCTCTTGCGCAAAAGCACATCTCTTGTGCAAAGGCACATGCCAGTGTAGACTCTCTCTTCTGGAAGAGTTTTTGCACAAGAACTCTTCCGCAAAAGTGTTCTTGCGCAAAATCATGCCAGTGTAGACATTAAGAGTTTCCTCCCATGAGCAAAATGAATTTTGTGTTGTGCACCAGTACTGAGTTCATGTGGCTTGTTTGGATATGCCACTGTGGCACCCAAGTTATTAATAAATATCTTATAAACCTCTACCTTTTCCCTCTGCTGCCATGTCTCCTCCCCTTGCTCCATCAGCTCCCCTGGTGCCTGCTGCCCCCAAGCCTCCTCTGCTGTCCTGACTCCTGCCATTCTCACTGCCCTCAGCCTTCCTGAGACCTGCCCCCCTCCACCAACCCTTCTCTACCCCCTGTGCCCACTCCTCCAGTAGCCCCACTCTGATCACGTGAGCTACCCCTCCTCATCCCCTCTTCTAACACCTCCCTCTACACACTCGTTCTGCCTCTCTCCTCTGGTGCTGCTCCCTTCCCTGCAGGTGTCTGCTCTTCTGCTTCACCTCCAGAATCCCCTGGCACCTGCACCTTCCCTTAGCCCTGCACCCTCCTGGTGCCTCCCCCTTCCCTTACTGCCCCTGCCCCCTTTGCCCTGTTTTTCCCTGATGCCCCACCCTCCACCACTCTCTGCCCCGTTCCCCTCCTGCCTCTGTGCCCTCACACATGCCTTGCTCCATCCCCTCCTCCCTCTAGCCCCCAATGCCCTTCCCCTCTCCTCTCCTCTCCCAGCATCACCCTGTCCCTCTACCACTGACCTCTCCCCTCCTGCCCTTTTCCTCATTGTCTCTGCTTGCCCCCCCCCCCGCATTAATCTCTCCTGCACCCCTACCCCTTGGTGCCTTGCCCTTTCTTCTCCTGACCTGCTCCCCTCTCATCAGCACAAGCCCCTTCCTCTCCCACCCCTCCCCTCCCCCTCACCTACCTTCCCGTTTGCAGGGCTGGAGTCTGCTGCAATCGGACCCCAGAAGTCCCCGCAGCCCGGGCTCCAGAGCACATGCCAGTGCCGGGCCGCTTGGCACTCGCAGCTCCGGCCCATCACAACATGGCAGGTCCTGCCCTAGCAAGGCTCTGCCCCCCTGCACCCCGCTTGCCTGCCGTGGCGCGACCTGGCTGTTTTTAAAAATGGCGCCGCAATGCTAAGCTGCGCGTGACCCTGCCCCTGGTGCAGCCCGGCTCCTCCCAACGCTGCTGCCCAGGCTGACAGCTTCCCTTCCCCAGCCGGGATCAGCTTGCTGGCCTCCTCGCCGGAGTCCCTCGGCCCGGTGGGGTCTTCTGGCGGGGCCGCCAGTGCCGGCAGTGCCCCTACTGGCTCCGGTGCAGAGCGCACACGTATGCTTCCCCAGGCTGGCAGAGTGGTGCCCCAGAAAGTGTGGTGCCCTACGCAACTGCGTACTCCGCATATGCCTAAGGACGGCCCTGAGTGTGGGGCAGGTGCAAGTTAACCTTTGTGTCACCCCGTGTGTGTTTTTGTCTCCACAGACTCCCTCCCTTCCTACACTGAACTGTACAGTTGAAAATGCGCATCCCTCAGTATCCTACTACTCGAGGCCACAGGTGACTTCTTACAACACTTATTACCACAGCACACCTCATCTGCCGCCATACTCAGCGTATGACTTCCAGGTATGGCACAACAGACAGTGGCATTAAATAGATAAGAATACCTTAGCCTGGGGACCATGAAGGTGTGCCTTCCCCAGAGATCTACCTACGGCGATCCCGCCTCCTTACATAGGGCACTAGACCTCCTCTGCAAGCCCACAGCTTGTCCTTAGGCTCTGTATTGAAGTTACACTAGGAGCATGTCCAGACTGGAGTCATAGGGTGTGACTGCCACTTGCGTAGCCATCCCCGCACTAGCTATCATCTGGCCCGAGTCATTACTCCAGGTTCCAGGCTGCCCCTCACTCACTACTGCAACTTGCACCCGAGTTATCTCTGATGTGTCTGTGTGAGCTGCAGCCATCCTCAGTGATTACAGTGTAGACATACCGAGCCTCCACCTCCAGGGCAATGGAACAAATTGTGCCTCCTTCAACCCTGCTGTGACCCATGGACCACTTGATGCCAGAGGGCACAGGTGCATCCAGAGGTACAGGGATTCCCTGAGATCCTCTAGTCCATAGGTTCCCAAACTGGAGGGGGCATGAAGAAATTCCAGGGGGGCACGAGACAGACTAGAACAGTGGTTCCCAAACTTTTCGACATCACGCCACGCCCCCTTTTTGAAAAACCCTCACTCCTCCCCCCCCCATCAAGTTTTGCTGCCCCGGTCAGTTCCTTTTTTTTTTCCTCAACAAGTTTTGCTGCTATTTGGGGGGGGGGGGGGAGTGAGAGTTTTTCAAAAAGGGGGTGTGATGTTGAAAAGTTTGGGAACCACTGTTCTAGTCTGTCAGTGAATACCACAGAAGGTCTCTAGTGAAAGTCTGCCACGCAAATCATCATAATCATTGCAAGATGCAGGCACAGAAAAGATGTAAAGACTTTTAAAAATATACTTAAAATTATGTTAGTTGGGTTGGTGTGTTAAGGCAGGTCACCAGAAGTGGTCCCAGTCTGCCTGTCAGGCAGAGAGGAACAGACACTTATCTCAGGCTGTGGTCATGTTTACATTGAGAATAGCACCCTTCACATCTGAACAACATGCTAAGCATCGGTTTGTGAGGGCAGGAGATCTGGGGGCAGGGGAGCACATGAAGTCTTCTTGCCTCCACAAGAGCACACGGCGGCAAGAGAGACATGCCGGCTGTTTTAAAACTGCCTGCGTGTGGCTCTAGCTGCCGCATGCTTCCCTGCCCCCAGGTCCTGATTGGCCTGGGGGCAGGAAGCGTGCATGAGGTCTCTTTCCACTAGGCACCTGTTTTAAAACAGCTGGGTTTCTCTAGAGAGTGGGGGAGGGAGGGAGAAGACTTCTCACGCTCCCCCTTCCCAAGCCAATCTCCTGGCCCCACCCCTTCCACCCAAGGCTCCCTTTTAAAAATTATTGCCCACCCCGATCTAGCCTCTGAGTCTGTTTTTTTTATGAAACCATTTGTTTCTAATATTCTTATTTGCCATCACTTGAATGTCTATTAATGATAAACTTATTCCTGTTTTCACTATGTATCTCTGTGCTATGTGTTAAGAGGTGTGCTTCCTAAATCAGCTGTTGTGACATGGTACACACTGGTCTTTTGGGAGTAGCGAACTTGATTGTTCTGCGCGTGGAACAGGGATTAGACATGCCAGAGGGATGCTCGGAAGACTTGGGGGTTCATGTGTGCCTATTGCTAACCTGTGCAAAGAGCACAAGGCCTGTGGGGACCTGGAAGGCTATGTTATTGCTGCCTGAGGCTGGTGGTATCAGAGAGCTGATCTGCAGGCACAGACAAGACTTCCTCATGCTAAGGGGCAGGTGGTGGTGAGGAGCCTCCCAACCCTAGATTCCCTGGGGAAGGGGCACACGTCCCTCATAATGGGTTGTTTTAGATCTTCATAACACAGTCCTACTTCCCCTTTTCTTATACACACTGATGAGCAGGAAAATGGTCCTCTACTTCCCTTCCCCATGACCGGAGTATCCTCTTGGAGATGTGCCAAGATTCTGAACATTCCTGCTGTGGTGTTTAACAAGTATCCTTATTTATGATTAGCATTTTGGTGGCTTTTTGGGGTAATTTAAGAAAGGAGGAGTCAATGTACATTTCACACCTTCCCTTGTCCTCAGTCTTCTCTGTTTACCACTAGCCCTCCAGGTTCTGTCCTGGTAACGCTGACGTCAGGAAGGTTCTAAAGCAGGGAGTATTCTTAGGCTCGGGATTTTTAGGACTTGTCCTACACACTGTTTCTGTACCAATTTCATTAGATCCGTGCAACCCCCCAGATTGTGGACTTACACTGCTGTGAAAGGACTACTTCAGCATAGCTTATTCCTATGCATTTACCAAACTGAATCATACTGACAAGCACCTTTCTAAGGTGCTGTACTTATGCACGCTCTTATTTCTAAACTGGTACAGTTAAATGGTCACACAACCTGTGTTTGGACCAAAGGTAGCATTTTCAAAAACACTGGAGTCCCATCTTCAGAAGTAGACACCAAGACTTGAGCTCCTAAACCCCTAAGGGCCTTGAAAATAGTTCCCTCAGACTATCTACATGTTTTGTTAGTCTATAAAGTGCTACTAGACCATTTGTTGTTTTCTTCTGTGGAGTCACTCTATTACTTTGATAAGAGGACACAGAAGCACCTGGAATAGAGCCCAGATCTCCTGACTTTGTCTCCTTCCCTATCCTCTGACAAACTCTCTCCAGCTTTGTGCATGTGTTATCAGAGTGACGGAGTCTTTGTTCGTTTTTAGGCGCACAGGTTGGGCTGAGATTGTTTCAGGCCAGGTGTGAGCCTAGACCAGCTTCCTGTTGTCCATGACATTCCAACCACTTGAACAGAGGCATCTCCAATGACAGTGGCAGCAGACCCTTACTTCTCTCATCCCGTTTTAACAGTTTCCCGCTTGCCAGATATCGTAGGGTTGCCAGGTGTCCGGTATTCTACCAGACAGTCCGGTATTTGCGCTCTTTGTACGGTAAAAAAAATCAGAGAATACAGGACATGTGCAATGGCCGCTATTCTCTGATTTTTCCGGCTGTGCACCAGACGGAAGCCTGGCGTGGGCGGGGGGGAGCGGCTGGAGGGGCGGAGCCATGATCAGTGCTAGGAGCCTGTGATTGTGCGAAGCCTGGCGGGAGCGGGGGAAGTGGCTGGGACGTTAGCCCGCATTGGGGTGGTTGTTTTTTTTTTTTTTTTGCTTGACCAAAATACCACGTGTCTGGTATTTTTGGGGGGACGATCTGGCAACCCTCTATATCAGCCTCTGCATAAAAATAGTACTCCTCACTCTGTGCTAGTCATTCATGTTGTGTATTAGAAAGCGGGGAGCAGGGAACGATCAGCTGGGAAAGTCTCATCCCTGCTGTGTTTTGACTTCTGTAGGTAGCAGGCCAAGTGCGGTGCTGAGAAGCAAATGCAAATGAGTAGGTTGTTTCATCCCAGTAGTGGCTCGTTCCACTTTTTGTTCCTTTTAGAAAGGGAGGTTTCAAGTGCAGCCCTTTCAATGGCCTGTTTCATTAATAAAATCTGACTGCTGGCAGGAACCAAAATAAGCCAGGCCCACTCTACAGCTGCAACAAAGCCGGCTCTCCTCAAAAGCTCATGGCTGTTGCTAGGCAGCAACACACGGGTGCTCCGTAATGTTTGAAACTCAAGGTTGTGTTCTCTAGAAAGTACAACCGCAACACCTGCCACAGCAAAGCCCCCCTATGTTTCAAACCTTAGCATTTTGAGGGGTTCAGATGGCTGAAACCTGGCAGGGAGCAGAGGCTTAGCCCTAATTGGGAGGTGAGGAAAAGCTGTTTTGCATTTTAAAAGCAAATAAAAAACCAAAGTCATTGGTTTCTAAGACTTTTTTATGGATGCCACAATCTGCTCCACAGGTATCCAAGCCTGCTTTTACCTGGTGGCACAATATTTGCTCAGTAAGCTGTAATAGATCTGTGATGGGGAAAATCATGTGTATATATGACCTCCAGAATATAATTTTAAGAAACTTAAAGCAATTTTCACAGTCTTCTCAGGTTATATCCCAACTTCATAGCCTATTACTGCTTACACCTTAATCCTCCAGAGCTATAAACGCTCTTTTCTGACACACAATCAGAACACTTGCTCTCATTGTATTTACCTTTTCAGCACAATGCAAAGATTTTATCCTCACCGTAAATCGCCCTATGCTCTCAGGCAAGGTATCAACTAACCTCACCAGTATATTAGGTGCTTTCCAGGCTATATTTGTGGTATAAAAAACAAACAAAAGTGTCCAAGTGGTAATTTGTAATATCTTTGCATGTAATATAATTGTATGATACTTTGTTAATGTGTAATTTATCCCTAATCCTTCACAGCCTCACAATTCTTCACAACCAGTATCAAAAGGGATTCTATTGAATAGCCTGGAAGTATGCAAATTTTGTGTAACAAATCTGATTTTACAAAATTGAAGTGCCCCCCCTTTCATTAATGTAAAAGCCAAACAAACATACAGAAAGATTTGATTCTCAGGCAGTGGTTGCAATCTAAATTTTACAGAAGTGGTCTAATGTATGAAAAACAAAGGATGAAACTGATTAGTCTGTATTAAGTGTACAAGTTCAGTGAAATGGGTTAAGTCCATGGTCACCAACCATGTCGATTGTGGGGGCACATCCAGTCGATCTCAAGGTGTTCCCATCCCTTCCCCTTGCTCCTCCCACCCCTAACGAGGAGCCCACACCGGCACTCTCCTCCTGCAAAAATGGAGCTAGCTCTGGCTTCCTGCAGCATACAGCGAAGTCCCATGGCTGCGTGCCAGATCCAGCTCCTCAGGAAGTATGTGCGCTGCTCTTCCCCTCCCTACAACAGCGGGCATGCTTCCTGATAAGCTGGATCTAGCGCACAGCCACAGGACTTTCCTCCACCCCCACCCCCACCCCATGCTGCAGGAAAGAAGGAAGACAGCAAGGGAAAGGAAGGGAAGACAAGAAAGTGCACACTCCTTCCTTGCCCACAACAGTGCACGCGCTTTCTTGTCTTCCCTTCCTTCCCTGTGCTCTAGGGAGATGGGGGGCAGTTTAAGATGGCAATGCAGGATCTGGAGCAGCTGGATTTTTTTAAGGAGCCACACATGCACTTCTTCCAGCGCTACCCCACAGATCCTGCCCCAGAGATCCTTGTCCCTGGAGACCCCCAGGTACCAGCCAAGCTGTCCCTGCCGCCTCTCCCCTGGCCAAACCTCCACCAGCACTCTGCTCCTACCCAGACCCTCACCAGCACCTTGCTCCTGCCTTCTGGCCAGACACCCACCAGCACCCTGCTCCTGCCCCCTCCCTCCTGGCCAGACACCTATCCCCAGCTTGCTCCTGTACCCTACTTTCCATGCAGATTCTGCAACCCTGTCCCACTCATTGGCAGCCCTTTCCTGCACACGGGATCCCTCATTTTTGGCCCCACCTCAGAGTGTAGAGGGGCCCATAAAATCCACTAACCCTGGAACCTCAGAAGGGTTAATCTGGCCTGAGGCCTTGACCCTTCCCCCCCACACCAGGGGAGTGAGATGTCTCAGTTGGAGCCACATCAGTGAAGCTTGGGGGGTTGGAGGGGTTGTTTTTTTTGCATCTCCTTTGTGTGGTCCCTGACCCAAAATAGGTTCCCCGACTCTCCCATAAATAAAGACAATGGTGAAACCTTTTGTGTTGGACATAATATTTTATTTAAAAATGAAACCTGGCCAACAAGCCCCCAATTGGCCGCAGCATCATAACATTCCTGCACCCCCTACAAACCCCAACCTTAAGCCTATCATACACCGGAACCCCCTGTCCTGATCCCCTCACATCCCCGAACTCCTGCACCCAATACATCCTCAATCTTGGTCCACAACACACCTGCACCACCCACACACCGCAAACCTGTGCTCTGAGCCCTTCATACTCCCAACTCCCCCTGCCCTGAGCCCCTTATGTACCATAACCCAAACTCCTGCACCCCCACATCCACAACCTGCGGCTTGTTCAGCATCCCAACCGTCCACCTGACTCCAAAACTTTCCAGCCTGGAGCCCCCTCCCTGAGCCAGCATCCTCCTCTCTACCTCCTCCTGCACCCAAATTCCCTCTTAGAGCTTGCACTTTCACCCCTTCTCTCATTCTCACCCCAGAGTCCACACCTTCTTTCTCAGCCTAGTGAGAGTGAGTAAGGGCTGGAGATAGCAAGTGATGGAGATGAGGGGAACAGAGAGGGCAGGGCCTCAAGGAAGAGGTGGGGTTTGGGGAAGATCTTGGCTTGCCCTGACATTTAAAAAGTCATCTTGGGCGTAAAAAGGTTGGAGACAACTGTGTTAAGTAAGCAGCAGAAATGATGAATGGGAAATCAAATTTAACTCTTAAGTTTAAACAACCTTAAGCTCTTATCTTGCAAATAGTTACTCAGTTGCTTAACTTGATTTCAGTGGAGCTTTTCATTTGAATAAAGTTAAACGTGTAATAAGTGGTTGTAGGATCAAGGTGTAAAATATTAGCAACATCATACTGTTTGGTAAAAACTTTTTTTTTTAACTGATCACTGTGCCTTTCAGTGTATGAAATTAAGAAATGCTTATTTACCTTGTATTCTTTTCAAGTTTGATATTGACAAAAGTATTTGTCTCTCTTTTTCGCAGCATTCCAGTGTGTTTCCAGCTTCCACTCCTTCTGGACTTTCAGATGATCCCCAGTCAATGTCACCATCTCCAAGCTACATGTGGTCCTCCAATGCTCCTCCTCGTTATTCCCCACCATATTTTCCTCCTTTTGAAAAGCCACCACCTTATACACCCTAAAGAAAAAATGTGCTGTTGAAATATTTGTGAACATTTTGTATTTATATTTTACTGGGGTGGGAGAGAGAGAACATTACAGAAGACAATATAAAATACTGAGTTCTGTTCATTCTTGCAAGACTTATTTTACAGGTTTAACAAGCGTGTATAGAGCAAGGATTATTGCATTGGTGCTTATTAGTATCAGTGAATAGCAGGTGACCTAAATTCAAGCCTGTTTTACAATACAATTCACAGTAGTCCTTGATTTTTAAAGAGGTGCTACCTGGTCAGACTATTGATCGTAGTCTGCCATGCTTCAGCTTGAGCCAAGCAGTAACCTGGATACATATGGAGTGGAGATGGCCAGAATTGCTCTACAGATGAGGATGCTTGCAAATCATCTTTGATGTTAATTTTGTTTGGCCTTTCACTTCCTACAGTCAGAATATCACTGGGCTACAGAATGTAGTTAATATTTTTCATTGATTACAGTCTACATCCTTATCAAAGGAAAATCCAAAGAAGAGCATGAGTTTCTTAAATCATAATACAAACCTATGGGAGATGATGCCCTGTAGTAATCCTATAACTGGAGTAGAGCCTACTGAGGGAGAACTGCATGAGCCAGGTTGGCTTTTTTCCAGATACTTCATAAGGTAGGAGGTGTAACATTGAACAGAGTATTGCTAGTTCCGGTATGTATAAATGATATACAAATCACTGTTTGAATGGTGGTGTATCTACAATCCAGTTGCTAATACCTCCTAAATAGAAAGATTCATTTTTTTCCCATTCTGCAAAGAAAAGGCATCTGATGCTGTCTGTCCAGAAATCACTGAATCACACTTCAGCAAAACCATGTGTTTTCCTTGGGAATTTTTGTTAAGACTGTTTTGAATCAGCACTCTGTATAGGAACTTTTTTTAGTGGCTGTATTACAGACTGCATGTAATGAATTTCCATTATTTGTTCTGAAGATGTAAGTCTTTTGTGGATAAAATTCAACACAATGTAAACAATAGATTAGGACAAAGAATGTGCTGTTATTGTTGTGAGTTCTTTTAATCTTCAAATGATAATTGTGCTGATCTAGATTTCATGCAGCTTTTGCATGCATCTTGCATAACAAAAAAGTTCAATCTTATTAAGTGGCACAATGCGCCTTTAAAGTCTGGTTGTTGCTCAAGAAGTGATTTCGTTTGGCAACTTCCGGTTGAGAACTGCTCACTGAGTATTCCATCTCATGTCTGTTTACTTTGGAGATAAAAATAAAGTATCTGCTTTTTACTTGTTATATTTGAAAAGCTGGATTCTATTTCAACTCCTGCACCTGAAGAAGTGTAAACTGTCAAGCAGCACATATTTAGAGCTGTGCCACCTCAATCCAGACAAAATGTAATGGTGAGCAAAATTCAGCTTTGTAGAGTTTAATGCTGTTAAGTGAGCCACAACAAATGCAGTTGGGACTTCAGACTGCAGCATCTTTCTGTGTGCAACCCAAGCAAAGGTGAGGTGGTGTCACAAAGGAAGCTACCTGTTGAACCCATGATGCCACTTTCAGAGAACAACCACGCTTTAACATGCTGCTTTTAATCCTATACATTTGCAAAGCATTTAGACAGTTTTTAAAACTCAGCAGTTCCCTATCAGGTACAAGTCTATCTAGTCTCAAATTAAAGAGAGATTAAATTGTTCATCCAGAAGCAAATGTTGAACTTCTCTCTGATAGTGAAAATGGAGGGAGGAGAAATACATGGAAGATGCTCACTGAATTTAAAGCAGTAGTTTGTGCAGAAATATATTCCAACAAGTAGACTTCCTTCCCCTCATTATGTACAGTTTAAAATACAGCTCTCATAAGATTAGGCACCAGAAATAAATTAGCACACTAGTACTCCTTCTGTTCTAAATTAGCCTTACGGCTGCTCAATTCAATCCCATCTTAAAAAGAGACTTTGCATGCAATTAAAAAAGTGACAGTACCTGTGGGAAATATATTGCATAAATGTTCTTCTCTCCTCACCTGGGAAACAGAGTATGTCAGTTGTGCCTATCCCTATTAAATAGGGCTATAGGGAATAGGCTGCAAGTCAGAATGAAGGCCTATTGCACAGTCACGGGGGGGACAAAAAAATTCCTCGGTGCCAGAAAAAGGATCTTTGAAAGCAAGTGTACTGTTGGTACTTTTGGCCTGACAGAAGCAGAAAAACTTTGTCAAAACCCTTTTCCAAACCTTTGAGCTTTAAATAAATTGTTATATGCTGGTATATTTAAGCAAAAGCTGCATTGCTGCTTTAAATTCATTATAAAAGGAAAACTCAAAATTAACATTAAAGCATCATTGGGATTTTCTGTTTCATCACCTGTTTTCCTTCTGCTTCAACAACAATATAAGCATTTAACATAAATGCACTCTTATGCACTGTATCCATTATGTCTTATGAGAATGTAAAATTACATGACTCCTGTGTACCTTTTATTACTTCACAAAAGTAAAATAAAACAGAGAATTTTGTAAATGTTTACAAAGTTGCAGTTTACATTTTAGCAGTCTTTTCCGAGTATTAGTTTTGCAACCATTACACTGAAATTCACAACTAAGAACTACAGAAAAAGCCAACCAAGACAGTATTTGTTATTTTACAACCCAGAACTGCCAATCTTACTGGGCATGGTGCTTATTACCCTAAGTAGTCCCAGTTAAGTCATTTGGCCCTTATTTTGTAAATTATGTGTTCAAAGAACAAAGGTATCCTATGCATTTTCTAGTTGTAACTACAATTCTGTGAAAAACTTAAAATACAAGAAATAGTCTGGTAGCACTTTAAAGACTAATAAAATATGTAGATGGTATCATGAGTTTTCGTGGGCACAGCCCACTTCTTCAGATGACAGAAGTGCCCACGAAAGCTCATGATACCATCTACATATTTTATTAGTCTTTAAAGTGCTACCAGACTATGTGTTGTATTTTAAGTTTTTCCTGTTACAGACTAATTCATCTACCCCTCTGAAGCTACAATTCTGTGGTTCTTATTCACAGGAGTAGTGCCATTGATTTCAGGGGGGTTATTCTCATAACTTCAACCCCAATATGCAGAAGGCCATGTGTGGTTCAATTCGCTGGACTTAAAGCCTACAGCAAGATCTCTATAGTCTGTTACGCACTGGGAAATTTTGCTAAAGAACATTAAAATAGAAAGCTTTCTTTAATACAGAAATGAATAATATAATCAGCACAGTATTCCATTCACTTATTTTATATTAAGTTCAATACATTATGCTGGGCTTGATTCTGCACCACCAATTTTCAGGGGAATTTTGCTGTTGACTCCAATTGCAGCAAGCCCAATCCCTACTTGAATGAGATGTTTTACTAATGTTCCTGATATTTTCTCCCAAACTTTTTGGGAGGTTTTTGACAGGTTTCCTAGTACAGGTTGGACCTCTCTGGTACCAGATGAGGGATTTGCCGGACCAGTGGTGGTCATTTCTGGTCCCCTTGCAGCCAAGCCCTCTCCAGCCCTGGTCCAACTGCTGCCCTTGCAGCTGGCTTCTCCCTCTTGCTGGCCTCATTGGCCCTGCTGTCAGCCCCCATTTCCCTATCGGGCAGTCCGCCACCTCTGAACACCAGGTTCCTGTGTCCCGCCCATCTCCTGCTGCTGTGCCAGGCAGCAATGCTGTCTCTGCTCCCCAGGCTTCCACTGCCATGCCAGGCAGCCTCACCGCCTATGCACACACCGGGCTCCTGCTGCAGTGCCTGGCAGCCCCGCTGCCTTCATGCACCCAGTGCTGTGCTGTGCAGCCCTGCTGCCTCTGCACATCCGGTTCCCACTGCAGAGCCAGCATGCAGGGCTCCCAGGCACTAGTCCCTCTACTTGGACTTTCTGGTCCTATAACCTGCCAGACCAGAGAGTCCCGGTTAACAGCATTTCAACCTGTAGCTATGTTTTTCTTGTCAAATTGTTTCCTCACATTAATTTTACTATGCTGATTAGCACTTACTCCTGCAAATACTCCCACTGAATTTATTAGGTCTACTTTGGGAAGTATCAATTATCTCAACACTACAGTTAAGAACTACAGATTGAAAAATTTCAAACCATATAACCAATTACAGATTAATTTAGTTGCAAATAGGAAGTTGCTCCACCATGAGTTAACTAAAATACCTGAGCTGAATAAGATGAGTATAAGTTTCTAAACTATACTGGCTCAAAATACTTTGACTAAGCAGTTTACATTATGCACCATTGTTCAACTAATTAAGAAACCTCCAAACTCCATAATTTTTTGAGAATTCACTACAATCTTTAAAAGTCCCACAGGAGACAACTATAAACATTAATGCATCTAAAGTTGTTTCAACCTTTTGGATCTCAAGAATTGCTTGCTGTCTTCCTAAATTGTCAGGGAGATCTCGGGGTGGGGGAAGGGTGCTGGTCCACAGACTGGTTATTGAGAAACAGTTTCTCTCAAAAAGTAAATTACCCTTGAAAAGAAACATTCTGCACATCTCTAGAATTAAAACTTTTTATTTTTGCCATAGAAAGCTCTAAGAACTAATATCAAGTATTGGTTAATGAAAAGTAGAACACAACTTTAAAAACTATATTAAGGAAAAGACTGTACAAGTATATACATTACAGTATTGGTAAAAATGAACAATGTTTCACACAGAACACTTTATAGGGTAACAGCTGTAGAACCCAATGTTCAATGTATACAGTTGTCAGCTTTTGCATTTTGTATAAGCTGCATGCTTTATCAATACAAAATAAATAAGCAACCTATCAATTCTGTTATCTCCGTATTTGTTTTATTCATATATATTGGAATGCTGTGGTATGAATTCCCATAGGAGCCACACAGTGAGGCCTCTCAACCATCATTATTACATTTTGTAGATCAGATTTACCTTTTATATTTGTAGGTTTGCTACAGGATCTCTACTCAATGTTGTAATTGTGTTTATATAAATGCATTTTCAGATTCAATCAGTGTAAATCCAATTTTTTTTCCAGAGCCAATTTCTTAATATTTACAAAATGTTTTGTATTACATCAAATTGGAAGGTAATGATAAAGATTTAAAAAACAAAACAAAAACAAAATCCACCCTAAGTACAATAGCCAGAAATCTAAATATAAAAGCCTATGGACCCATAAAGAGTTCAAAAGAAGGGTCTAACATGTTTCCAATCCAATAAATACTGGAAGTGAAATTTTAAAAAAGTGTATTTTACATGACCTCTGGACTTTGGATATTGAAGCTCACTTCCAAGGAAAACTGAAGACAGAGACACATGCAGGCTCAAGTCTTCTGGCAAAACTACAACTTCTGAATCACTAATTTTCCAGTTTTTTTCCTAAAAAGACACCTTAGTAGGCACGGTTTAATTTAAGATTTAAAACTTAGCAGCAGCAAACATTGATAGCCATTACTGGATATAGATTTTGCAAGGTAATCTTAATTCCAAATGTGTCAGAATAGGCAAACTTACAAAATACCCTCAAATATTTTTCATGACAAGAGGCTGAGGTCTGTTTGTTTTTTTATCTAGCACACAGGTAAGTCAGAGCAACCTGTGCTGCTTTCGGCAATCAATATTTCTTTCTTTGAAAGGCTTGTGTATAAACTGCTGAGATGCCATCAATGAAATTCAAACAACATTCAACCTATCACATTTAATAATATTCCCCGATGCCCAAAGAGCAATTTTTATCAACATCTACACAAAATCAACCTATTTTATGATTTTGACAATGCACCTAGTTTTGAATTAAATCCTAATTCCTAATTTTAAAAGGGTAAATTTACACTATTAAAACATTTATACATATTGTATTCTTAGTCTAGAAAACAGAAGTGCTGCATACTATACCTAGTAGCTAAACATAATCCTCCTCCCATTATTACAAATACTGACTTCTGGTACCCGTTAATTGTAGCTTCAAATATATTTGAATCATTTACCTTGAAATATAACTTATCTTTCTGTTAAGAATAATGGGCATATGAAAATTTAAGATTGAAGGTAATAAGGTGAAGAAGTGTTGGTCTGAACGGGAAATAAATGTTTTTCTTAAAACATGAATATTAGGGAAAAAAATCCTAAACTGTGATTTAGGTAAGAGATTTAATGAAAAGTTACTGATAACTAACACTATGCACAATAATCCTTTTCAGTTATCTATAAGCCTGTTTAATTTTCATATTACCATTTACAAAAATTCAACAACTTACTAAATCAGAAATGCTAGACTATGCGACTGTGCTGATAGTTTACTTTCAGTACTAGTATTTCTTGCTCCAGTTGAACTTTTACTGAACCATCTTCTAAGTGCCTAAATATGTACTAATTACATGGGAAATGCGTGACATTATTAAAACTGAAAATGAATATTGATATGCTATGGAACCTAAATAAACACATTTAAAAAAAACCTGATTATTGATTTAGTCCTTCTGACAGCAACCCTTCCGAATGGAAAAGTATTTTCAATACTTCATTAAAAATCTAGCTAAACAGGCCTGTAAATCTGTTACAGGGTCAGCTACAGAGCTGACACATCATTTATATTACTTCTTGGTTTCAAGAAGCATATTCTGCAGTCTTCTGCTAGGAAAAGTATTATAAAAATGTTTAAAATACCTGATAAAAGCCTTCTGCCATAATGAACAAAACAGGAAAGCACCCATTCATTCTAAATAATCAGCATACTCTTTAATAATAAGATGGTCTGACATTATTCTTCAGGATTATAAAAACATACTGCAAAACATGATCTTTCTCTGCAATGTTCTTTTTCTTCAGTTTCGTAATTTGACATTTTTCCCCATTACAAAAAAGAATAAAATATAATGGTCCAGCCACTGAATACTCTGCTTACCATATTGACAAATATAAATAAAACTTGTTTAGTTTAGCCCAAACTGAATTTTTCTTATCAGTATGAACATTTTCCCAATTGGTTCATATTGACCCAAAAAAAACCAAAACCCAAACTCAAATGCTGGTTCAAAAATACACTGCTCCAAACTAATGGATAAGTTATTTTGGACCCTTACTCTAATACGCTATTTATATTTATGTATGAGTATTGGGATTTTTTTAAATTATTCCATATCCAAGAGACTATGCCGAACATCTTATTGTGGTATTGGTATTAACATTTAAAGAGAATTCAGCATTAAAGTGCTAACATGAAAGAAAAAGTTTATGTAATGTTTCAAAGTATGGGAAATACCCATTTATTTTAGAAGAAAAACAATGTTTCAAATTATTTAAGGAAACTGTACCTTGTCAAGCTATACATTTCCATTTTTTGATCAAAATTAGTGAACTAGAAAAAACACTGATAGCTCCTTGGAAATATCTTAATCTGTATTCAAGAAAACTTTCACATGAATTGCTACTACAAATGACTTGCAGCTACAAATAATCCATCTAAATACTACCCTTTGATGACTTGGTAGAACAAGTTAACTTGTTTTCACTTTAACAATTTGTTTTACAATATTTTTAGCAGTTCATTTGAAACAGTTGCAACTTTTCTATACTGAAGCTTTTTCAGCACTTCAAGCATTTCAGTAAGACTCTGGTATTACAAACTCAAATTCTGTACCACCTTCTGATAGACTTTGTTTAAAAATTGATTCACTTCCCTGCTGAATGAAAATATCATCCCAGGTCATTGGCTTGGCTGGAGGATTAGAAGGTGTTCCTTCAGCATCATCTTTTCCTGCATTAACACTATAAACAAGTCCATCCTCATTTATTACAGGTATACTGCTTGAACGATCAGTAATATATGCATATTGTCTGATCTGTAAAGACCTACAAGGATGCAAACGATAAAGCTTGGTATCTCCAGAAGGGTCTTGACTATGAACTGATCTTATATGTGAAGCCATAACCTGATAATTGATGAAAGATTTCCCACATGTCAAGCACTGGTACCTTCGCTCACCAGTGTGGTGAATTTCATGTTTTGTACGGTATTCTGCAAGAGGGAAAACTTTCTCACAGTATCGACATGGATACTTTTTCTCCCAGGAATGAACATTAAAGTGTCTCCGCAAACTTGTCAGACATACATAGGATCTCTTGCATACAATACAAATGTAGTAGACCCTTCCATCAACTATGAGCTCATAATGATCATCATGCTTTAGCTTCATGCGTTTTCTGTTTTCAGGATCATCGCCAGATGTTCTAGGCATCTCGTCAAGTTTGACTTCTCCTTCATCTGGATCATCTTTTACAGGAATTACTATGTCATATGTATCTTCACCAATATTTGCATAAACCTTACAACCTGTTGATAGGCCTTCTATTTCAGTAGCTGTATCTAACGTTATGATCTTCTGACCTTCCATCGCATGTTTTGATGCTACACCCACAGAAGAATCCTTATTGCTTCCAGTAAGAACGTCTGAGATTTTTATTTTAAACTCTCCAAGTTTGGAAGATGGTTCTTGTGCAAAAGTAACAACCTGTTTTTTCTGTACACCTGATCCTTCAAATGCTGGTACTTTGGGGGAAGAAGATTGCTGAACCAAAGAGCTGCTACTAACTGAACCTGCACTAGATGAGCTAATGATATCATCATCTTCCACATCCTCCTCCTCCTCTTCTTCCTCCTCATCAACAGCATTTGTTTCCATTTCAGCTAAAGACTCATTATTAGATGGCCGATGGTTCTCCTCAAGCAAATTAACTGTAGGAGACATGTGTTGTTGATGTGAGGAACTGACATTCAACGATGAATTGAGTTGAGACTGATTTAGCAAAATTATGTTCGGAGTCAAATGCTTTGGAGTTGAGGAGTCGAGTGATTCATCATTAGTTTGTGTTTGGTTTGGACTTGGTTGGTTGGCAGAGGAAGTGAGTTGAGTTACTGCAATACTAGTTAGAGGGGGAGATCCACCAGTGCTACAGGACATTTGATCAGAAACCCCAGCAGGATTTGGACAGGGCTGGCTCTGTGCCCCTGCACTGATCTCTGGAGAACGTTCTTTTGCCGGCACAATTTCAGAACAGAAGATGACATCATCATCATCATCATCTGAATCACTCACTGTAATTTTTGTAGTTTCGTATTCTTCACCATGTAAGGAAAATGACTCTGTTATAACAGGCATCCCACCAATTACATGTTGAGTCACATGTTTTGTTGGGGATATTTGTGTTTCAAGACTCTCTTGATCGGCGCTAGAAGGTACAGTTTCCGAGATACCATCTTGCATGCCACCAGACAGGCTTTTTACTTGTGACAGAGGAACACCCAGATCTGCTATAAATTTTACTCCTAGTAATTGCCCTGATTTAATCAACTCGTCAAGTAAGTCTGATCTAACTCGGATTATTTTTGAGCTATAAATATAGTTTAGTATTTCTGCAAAAATCTCTGCTCTTATAAAGCTCAGTTCAACCACTTGCCCAGCAACTGAGAAAAGCTGGTGAAAATATGTGCTAGATGCAGAAAGGACATTTCTGTGGGCTCGAAATTTCCGGTCTTCCACGATGACAGTAACATCACAAAAAAGTCCATGGTCACGTTGTTCATTCAAAGACTGTAGTAGCATACCAGAGTACTGGGTGTCTGTTGCAGAAATCAGTTTTTTCCCCTCCATTCCTTCAAAAAGAAAAGTAAAAGGAACCAGGTTAGTTTACCGAATTTATAAAATTTTCAGCTGCAGCACAGAATCCTCACATTCATACTGGTTTTTCCTCTGCCCAAACTAACTCTTAGTTCTGAGGCACTGTCTATACTTAAAATTTATATCAGCATAGTTATCTCAAAAAAGAGTGAGATAAACACACCCCTGACCAACATAGTTATGTTGGCCAAACCCCAATGTAGGCACAGCTAACATTACCTGGGCAGGCGGTGTTCCTACACTAGCAGAAAAAACTCTGTCAGCATATACTACCACTACACTGGAAGGCTACACATATTTATACCAGTATAGGTGCAGCAGTGTAAACAAAGTCTGATTCTCACTGTTAAACAGTCCATATACTGTACTACTTGTAAGTTTAAAGATTTCTGCTACTTGTTCTCCATAGTTATAAATATATTCAAAAGTCTGTGTTCAATAAAATGAGAGAGTCAAGCAAGTGTTAGCTCAGGGGTGGGCAATAATTTTTGCTGGGGGACCACTCCAAGAATTTGGCAAGTAGTCAAGGACTGCACTCTTCCTTGATATTAATGGAGGAGATGCAGGGTCTGGGATGGAGGTAGGGTGCAGAAGGGAGTTTGGGGTAAGGAACTGGGGTACAGGAGGTAGAGTGGGATCTGGGAGGGAGTCTGTGTGAATGAGGGGGTTGTGATCTGGAGCAGGAGATGGGAGTGCAGAGTCCGGGAGGGGATATGGATGCAGGAGACGATTCTGATCTGGAGGAG
Source organism: Pelodiscus sinensis (assembly GCF_052426305.1). Taxonomy (NCBI): domain Eukaryota; kingdom Metazoa; phylum Chordata; order Testudines; family Trionychidae; genus Pelodiscus; species Pelodiscus sinensis. The sequence goes on along the minus strand of NC_143064.1, from coordinate 15,580,224 downwards.
CGGGTGCAGAGTCTGGGTGGGGAGTTGTTATTTGGAGGAGTGGTCGGGGGGAGGAGGTACAGAGATTTGGGCTATGAACAGGGGAGGGGAATAGTGAATTAGGGTGCAATTTCTGAGAGGGACTTATGACTTGGAGAAGGAGTGTAGAAGGGTGTACAGGAGCATAGAGATTGCATAGTTTGGGTTTCATGGGGTAAGGGGTGCAGAAGCAGAAGGCTGGGGGACGGGAGGGGCTGGGGTGTCAGAGGGAGGATTTGCCGGGAGGCGCTTACCTGCCTAACTGCCCTGCCCAACAGATTCCTGAGCCTGAACACTGCGAGCCTGAAGGAGGGGGGAAAAGTACTTGGCATGCTGCCTGTCCTGCAAATAGGCAGCTCCCCTTAATCAGAAATGGACCAATGGATGCTGCGAGATGGGGGTCGGAGGAACATGCAAAGCCTCTTCTCCACTGCCCCAGGCTCAGAGCACTCAGAAGCACGTAGGTCTGCAGCCAGCTTTTCTGAACAGCACCTGGGAATAGGACAGGCAGAGAGCCTGGCTGAGGTTCCCACTGTGCCTGCAGGATGGACCCAGAGTCTTGGTTGGCCAAATCCAGCCCATGGGCTGTATTTTACCCAGCCCATGGTAGCTGGAGACACCATTAATTGAAGTTCAATGTCAGACTGATACAATCAATATTTAGTCTCTGCAAATCTAAAGTTTAAAAAAAAAACACCTTTAAAAATGGAAATATTCAGTTAAAAAAATAAAATTTCATGTACAGGCAGTCCCCGGGTTACGTACAAGATAGGGACTGTAGGTTTGTTCATAAGTTGAATCTGTATGTAAGTCGGAACTGGCGTCAGCCGCTGCTGAAACTGATCAGTTTCAACCGCGGCTGAATCTGGACGCCAGTTCTGACTTACATACAGATTCAACTTAAGAAACCCAGGCGTCACCAAGTAAGCTGCTGCTGAAACTGATCAGTGGCTGATTCCAGGAAGCCTGGGGCAGAGCAACTCTGCCTTGGGGTTCCTGTAGTCAGCCGCTGGCCAGTTTCAGCAGCGGCAGACTTGGGGTCGCCTGGGGCAGAGCAGCTGGGGGGCTGCTGGGTTGCTCCAGTAGCGCAGCTCCTCGGTGCTACTGGAGCAACCCAGCAGCACCCCAGCTGCTCTGCCCCAGGCGTCCTGATTCAGCCACTGCTGAAACTGACCAGCAGCGGCTGAATCAGGACGCCTGGGGCAGAGCAGCTGGGGTGCTGCCGGGTTGGTCCGGAGCGGCGCTGCGGGACCAACCCTGCAGCCCCCAGCTGCTCTATCCCAGAGGTAGGCGAGAAAAGCCTGGTCTGCTGGGAGGGGGCACTAGCTGCACCCCCCCCCCCCCAGCAGACCAGGGAGACGGGGGTGGCGGGACCGCCCAAGTCCTCCACGGCTTTGCTCCGTCTCCCTGGTCTGCTGACCCGGGAGACGCGGAGCAAAGCCGCAGAGCACGCGGGCAGCGGGACAGTCCAGGCGCACAGCGGCTGTCCCACTGCGGGCGTGCTCCGAGGCTTTGCTCCCCATCTCCCTGGTCTGCTGGTCGGGAGACGGGGAGCAAAGCCGCGGAGCATGCCCGCAGGGGGACAGCTCAAGCGCACCCGGGCTGTCCCGCTGCGGGCGTGCTCCAAGGCTTTGCTCCCCGTCTCCCTGCAGACCAGGGAGACGGGGAGCAGCTTTTCTCGCCCCGGAGGACGGGGGCAGCGGACCGCGGCGCATCTGGGCGTCCCGCCGCTCCCGTCCTCCGGGGCGAGAAAAGACCCGTTCGTAACTGCGGATCCGATGTAAGTCGGATCCGCGTAACTCGGGGACTGCCTGTATAAATATAAGCAACCATGCAAAATTGTCTTAAGCTAATTACAAACCCAACTAACAAAATTATGCATGTGCTCTTTACCACAGTGACTAATGCTAATGAAAAAGATACAGATCTTTTACTCCTCATCCAAAAAAAAAGTAACTTATTTGCCCCATGTGAACAGAAGTTTGCAACTCAGATACTACAACATTATGTTAATGGAGTGCCAGAAAGTGAAACCAACAGGTCTATTTTCATCTCCCAATATGATGCATTTCAGTAAAATGCAAAGCACTACAGTGAAAAGGAAAGAAAATAAATAATTTTTAATAAATTAAAAACACAGCTGGCAAGGAAACAAATTTAATATCAATTTTTACCCCTTTACATAGACTGACATTTTACAGGTGGGTTGGAAGTGACAGATAAAATACTAGATATTAATTACAAATGTCACACTACTTAAAATGGGTGCTGACAGATTGTTTATCCCTATAAAATATTGATAATTACTGACCTGATAATAAGCAAATTTTAAATTCCTCCTTCACTGTAGGTAACTTTGTAGCTAAGTACAGCTTTTTTTTCTCCAAAAGAATTAGCACAAAGTAAGTAACTTTAGAATGCTACTTCTTTGGAAAAGGAAATGTAGGTATCATACAACTTTACGTCAAAGCTACTAAATCTTTCCAAAAATTCCATGGTTTGAAAACAGTATTATAGCATTATCAGGACTATCATTATGACATCTTGTTTTTATTGAAAAAAAATGAACTTTTGGGTTTAAAAATGTTAATTTATATATCAAGTATACATCATTTCCCTTTACAGTGTCAAACAATTTCAAAAGAACACAAAACATACTAACCCTTAAAAATGGGTAAACTGAGCACACTGCCACCAACCTCAGCCTTTTAAGTGTGGGAATTTAAACACTTATGTTTTAAATAAAAATCTCTACTACATGTCAATGGAGAGAAAGCTTCAGTTGCCTACTGCCTGCTCAGAGTAAAATTTAAGTAATACGAACAAAAAAAAAATCAAATACATTGTGGGTTGTCTGTCTAGATCAGTGTTGGCAGGCAACCTATAGGTTGCATGCTGCCCACTTAGGTTCCACCTACGGCCCACAGACCCCTTTGCTGCTCCCCTTCCCCTCACACCTCTTGCACACCAGGACACTGTAGCTCCACACTTCCTGCTCCTCCTCCTCCCTTCCAGCACTTTCAAGAGGAGCCACAGATTGCCTGAATTGTGCTTTGTCCCTATTCCGCCTCTTTCATCCCAGAGCTAGAACACCACAAATCAGCTGTTCGTGGAATTCAGGCAATTTGTGCATGACCTAAGTGCTGGGAGGGAGGAGAAAGAACAGGTAAGTGTAGGGCACTGGTGCCTTGGTGTGCAAGGGGCAAGTGCAGAGGGGGGGCAGACAGAGGAGAAGGAGGGAGTGAGGCTGCAGGCCACTGAGGTGAAGGAGGGCCACTCATTCAGCCCACCTACCATTTCTGGTTGCCCATCTATGGCCTAGATAGCTGCTGAGGATCTGCAACAAGACTCAGCCTAGGGGAAGAACTAAATGCTGCAACACAACCATTTTGAAACAGGAGTAGAGGAGATAAAAACTCTAATGAAAACAAATATGGGCAGGGCCGGCCCACAACATTTTGGCAACTAAGGTGGGGAGCTCAAATGACGCCACCATGCCCCCTCGCTTGGGCCAAAACTTGTAAAGGTCTCAATTCTGCCTTCTTCCTGTTGTTCTCCTCTCATGGTACTGCAGAAAGAATATATATGTACCAGCAGCAGACACAATTTTCTACACTCTGGGTCCTAGTGGCACCCCCTCACAGTCTGGCACCTGAGACAGCTGCCTCAGTTCACCTCATGGTAAGGCCAGCCCTGAATATGGGGGATTAGCCTGTGTATGAACAACAGTCCCATCAAGAAATATTAACAGTGCTTTGCCAAAGAATCTTTATAGTATTAAATATTCAAAAAATACAGGTAATATAAGTATCATGGAGAAAGGAAAGACTTTGAAGTTAAGAAGCAGATTAGGAGGGGAACAGTCTGCTAGATCTCTACAGAAGCGTGCATGTTTGATGACTGCATTTTTGTGCCTAGCATGGGAGGACAAAATACTGATAAGTAGTAAAACTTACAGCTGATTGGGTGCTGCAGGTGCATGAGCAAAGAGGGAGTGTGGCAGGTTGCAGGCAGCAGCATGAAACAACAATGCATGGTAATGGCAGATGAAGGGGAGGGAGCAGCTGCATTGGATGGGGATCGTGCGTGGAAGCCATCTGGGGAAATAGACACCTCATACTAGCACAGTGGTTCTCAAACATTTGTACTGGTAACCCCTTTCACATAACAAGCCTCTGAGTGTGACTCCCTTATAAACTGAAGATGCCTCGGAGGTGAAGCAAGGTTTGGGGTAAAATTTGACAGCTCACAACCCCCTCCCCCCATCTTGTAACCTTGACCCCCAGTTTGAGAACCCCTGCACTAGCAGATTAGGGAGGCAAAATGCTTTAGATAAATGGGGGTTAAATGTTTGTTCCTTATAACAACAAGAAAGGTAGGAGTACTGTCCATATATTAACTAGTTGAGGATTAAGCGGGATTTGTATTTATACAGGAACTGTAGAGAGTGCGTAAGGCAGAGCATATATGGAGAGCTGCTCTGTTGTCACGTTTCAAAGGGGAAGTGTGTGCACTTTAATTACAGAAGACTAGAAGGCTGAGCTTAGGGAATTGTGGGTGCCATATTGTCAGACTAAGTATAGGGCTGAATACAGCATGACAAGGGGATCTAGTATGAGGATTGTGGTTTTGTTAGTGGGGCACTGTGTGGATGTATTCCCCACAACCATGTTTCTGACTTCAATATTCAGCCTTGGGTAAGAGAGTTGGTGGATAGATATTGGAGGCGAGGTATCACAGATATAGGAAGTATGTTGGAGAGGGGCTACGTGCACAATCTTTATATAAGGCTATGAGGTGGGTATTGGAGGCCATATATTGGGAGCCAGGTGAGATATTCTGAGGTGAGTACTGGAGGCTGGCAGTCTGGGTAGTGCAGAGTAAACATACGTGTACGGGGCTGTCTAAGGAAGGGACACTGAGGTGAGCTACTGGGGGGCTGAGCAGGAAGTGTATAAGGGGCTGGCTGGGGACACAACAGTGCATGGGGGATAGTGAGGGTCTGGGTACAGCCATGAGATGGTGGAACATGGGACACTAAATACAGGTGATGAAATACGGGGAAGTTATAGATTGGGAAGGAAGGGTAAGGGAGGCTGTTAAGGTGGGGAGCAGGATCTAGGTGGGGAACTGGTGGCGGGGTGTGTGAGGCTGGGGAAGGACAGTGAGGGGGGTTCCAGGTGGAGTATGGGGGGCTGGGCAGGGGGATGAGTGAGGAGCGACACGTGGGCTCTAGCTGCGGGTGCGGGTGAGGGCAAAGAGGTGGGACCTAGATGAGGCCTGGGGAGGTTCGTGAGGCGAGGCAGGGCCGATGAGGTGGATGGGGGGGGGGCTCTGGGCAGGGCAGCAGGCGCCTGGTTGAGGCACGTGAGGCGAGGTGGGATCCGGGGGGCTTTCCGTCCGGGGTGGGGGAGGCGGCTCTGGCCGTGCCTCTCCCGCCCCCCGGCCTATGGAGCAGCGCGGCCCGGGCCTGGCGAGTGGGGGGGCGCGAGCCGGTGGCGGGGGGGGAGGGGCAGCTCTGCCCACACAAAGGGTGGGGGAGCCGCCGCCGCTTCCTGGTTCACGCGAGGAGAGCGGCGGCGGCGCCGGGGAGAGGGGCCCGCGGGCCGGGCCCAGGCCGCGACGTGGGGGAGGGTCCCAGGTACCTGCGCTCCGAGAGCCGCGCTCCTTCCGCCAGCAGACAACGGGCACCAGCTCGCCAGCAGCCGCCGCGGCCCCGCCCGCCGCCGCGCCACCCCCGCCACGCGGCCGCCAGGGGGCGCGCTTCTCCCCCCGGCTGCCGCGCTCCCTGCCCGCCCCGAGCACGCTCGGCCCCCTTCGGAGCCTGCCCCGAGCGCCCTCGGGCCCGCTCGGCTCTTCCCGGAGCGCCCTCAGCGCGCGCCTCGGGGCGGGGCGGGCTCTGCGGGGGGCGGGGCGGGCCGCGGGTACAATGGGGGTTGGGGAAGGAGAAACCGACGGGGTCAGACCTGCCATTTCCGACCTGGCTGGGCCTGGGCGTCCCCAGCACGTGGGCTGCCCCCCCCTCCCAGCCCTGAGTGAAATATTGGGGGGGGGCGCTGAGGATATAAGACAAAGCCCCTAATAGTGGGGTGTCTGGTCACCCGCCTAACCCGGGTGGCTGCTAGCTGGGCTGCTGCGGGGGTAACCCGGGTATGGGGCTTTCTGCCACTGGGAATTGGGTGAGGACCACCCAGACCTTATTTTAAGGGTTGTCCTTCATTTCATGGATTGGTCTGAAGGGCGACCCAAAGGTCCCCACCCCTCCAGGACTGCACTGGCATCTCCAGGAATTAAATATTTTAAAAAATCATGTCATGTGATGAAATTTCCAGCAATGTATCTATTCAAAATTGGCAACATTAGTAGTGATCATCTGACCCATATTTTAAAGGATGGTCATTGATCATATAAAAGCTACCACTGAAGCTTATGATAGTTACATTGTGTACTTGAGAGCAGTAGAAAGTATGCTTGAGGGGAAAAAACTGATACTCTAATGGAAATAGGGTTCCCTTAAAATGTAACTTAAAATAAAGCATTCTCTCTTTTTTTTTTAAATATGTTTTTCCTTATTTCCAGCCAACAAAGGCACTTGCCCTAATTAAGAATGTCCAGTCTAGTCTTTCCTGGTTCTGTCAAAAGGGTTCAGCGGGAGTTCATGCTAAGTTATTGTTGATTGGGCTGGGCAAAACTTCTCAACTTCTTTTGGAAAAAAATGAAAATGTAGTGACAAAATCACTTACCAATTATTTTTCTGGATTAAAAAAAAAAGGTTTGGTTTCTTTAAGATGAAATGTTTCCACTTTTTATACAAAATTATTTGTTTTGAAATATTATTTAGTTTTATTTTTAAAAAATTAAGTGCACAAAATCTAACTTAAATGTTTCAGGTGGAATGAATATTTCACTTGATCCACATTTTCCTCAACTTTTTACTGAAAATTTAAAAAAATGTTTTCTGACCCTTAATGATTTTTTATTTATTTTTCAACATTGCCCTTCTCTAATCATGAGCACTCAGCATATTAATGGACATACAGTATATAAAAAGTGTATCTTTAACAAAGGCACACTCTCCTGAAAATGTCAGTCATTTAAATAGGTTTTATCAACAAAGTAGTGTTAAACAGTCTGATAAAAATCTATTTCCCTTAGCTCAACTTTCACTCTGTAATCTCTTGTCACATTGCCATTACTAATTCCTCAATCAATCAGTCTTTTATCTAGATAGAACATGTGAAAGTAAAAATCCAGAAAGCTGATTTTCTTTTAAATAACCCTAGGTCTTTAAACATTATAAAGAAGCAAAAGGAGCCATTGGCTCAGCATTTTCCCCTTTGCAAACCATTTTTAAATGGAAAGGTTTAACAACCTGGAGATGCCTTTGTGCCATGAAGAAACATGTTGTCTTGGCTGATCAGAACAATGCATAGGGCTAAGTGATTTGATTCACCATTGCAGTGTACCTTGCATATTCAGTTACAGCAGCCAAAGTAGGTGTAAAAATTCCACCATACCTGCTTTGCAATGTGGGAATGACAAGAGATGAAGTGCAATAGTTAATTAGGTGCTCTCAATTAACATTATTTAGGCACTATAAACTGTAAACAACCTTTGAAGAATTGGTGATTTTTGTGGTGAGCTAATCCTGCGGGGGGCTTGAACTAACATGGTTTAAAACCTCAGTTGCAGTGTTAGAATACTGAAGACACAACAAGTGTCTTCCTCTCTATTCTGACAAGGTCTCAGTTGAAGTATTGTGCACAGTCCTGGGTGCCACATTTCAGGAAAGATATGGACAAACTAGAGAAAGTCTAAAGGAGGGTAACAAAAATTATTAAAGGTCCACAAAACATGACAAACAGTTTTCAAATACATGGAAGACTGTTCAAGGAGGAGGGTGAAAAACTTTTCTGCTGAACTGCTACATAACCAATTGGTCCCCAGCCTGTAAGAATGCTTGGGATTCGGCCGTCCCAAGTGCAGGACTCTGCACTTGTCCTTGTTGAACCTCAACAGCTTTCTTTTGGCCCAATCCTCTAATCTGTATAGGTTACTCTGGACCCTATCCCTGCCCTGCAACATATCTACCTCTCCCCCTAGCTTAGTGTCATCCACAAACTTGCTGAGGGTGCAATCCATCCCCTCATCCAGGTCAGTAATAAAGATGTCGAACAAAACTGGCCTTGGAACCGACCCTTGGGGCACTCCACTTGAAACCGACCGCCAACCAGCTATTGATCCATTGATCACTACCCGTTGGGCCCAACAATCTAGCCAGTTTACTATCCACCTTACAGTCCATTTATCCAATCCATACTTCCTTAACTTGCTGATAAGAATATTGTGGGAGATCATATCCAAAGCTTTTCTAAAGTCAAATATGTCACATCCATTGACTTTCCCTTGTCCACAGAGCCTTATCATAGCATCTAATCAGATTGGTCAGGCATAAAGTGCATGAGTCCCCCACTAACCCCATGCTCCTGTGGCACTTCTGCCTTTGAAATATAGGAAGAGCCAGCAGGGCTCTTGCTACATTTCAAAGGTGGAGGTGCCCTTATCAACTAATCAAATAGTTGATGCAAATTGCATTGACTATTTGATTAGTTGATTAATCTAAATTTAACATCCTTACCCCAGTGCTATCCCTGCCTCTATAGCCTGCCCCCACCACTAGCTCAGCCTCCAGAGCTCCCCAGCATTAGCCCCACCCCCTCACCCAGGCCTGCACTGCTGACTGCATCACGGCCAGGTCTGGGTACACCACCCATCACCTTCCCTCCCACTGCAGCTGTTGGGAAAGGCATGTCCTGCCCCGCCTCTCAGCCAACCAGCACCGGGCAGGGGCAGGGTCTCCTCCAGCCATGGACAAGCTCTTCTCTGTGCAGTGGGAGGGTCATATGGAGCGGCTCCAGGCAGCCTTCCCACAGAGCAGGAAAGCATTCTTCTGTGGCCGGGAGGAGACTCTGCCCCTGCCCCTCACTAGTTGGCTGAGAGGTGAGGCAGGACACGACTCTCCCAACAACTACGGCAAGAGCAGTGTATCCCAGCCTTGGGCCCCAGAGCCACCGCAGCCCAGCAGCCAAAGGTCTGTGGCCTGACAGTGAGCTGCAGCCTGGTGGTTGGGCACTGCTTGATTATAGCATTTTGTGTGGAGGGCGTTCAATTCAGAAATTTGCTTTCTCAGTTTGGTGTGACAAATGGATGTTGGAATTAAAAAGTGACTAAATGGATGCTGCAGGATGCAGTGGGACCAGGCTCTGAGTTAAACCACTCTGAGTTAAACCACTTAACCATTTTAACATCCCTAAGAGCAATAGATGTGAAGTTTTGACTTAAACCATCTTAAGAGTAGTTTTCTTTTTTGAAAAAGGAAATGTTCATGGTAGAAATACTTAGGGACAGAAAGCATTTTTAAAGACTTACTTCTGTGAGACAGGGAAAAGTCTTCAGTCATGACAGAGTTATACTTAATTTATTTTAAAAGAATAAATAAAATTTGCTAGAGACTAAATAACAGAACCAAGCTTTCATGAACATGTCATGAGACAGAAATATCTTCACTGAATACCTAGGTTCAATTTTCAGTACCAATGAAAATTTGACAGTCATTTTAACTGGATTATCTCTAGGGACAGAAATAATCTATACAAAGAGCAATATTGTGATGCTGGGAACACTACTAATGCCAGAAGGACAGTAGAACACTAATTCCCATCTGATTTCTATTTTTTGCTTTGTTTTGTATTTTATGCATTGGTTGGCTTTTAATATTGTAATAAAACCTAGTTCAACTCCCACTAAAGTCTGTGGAAGACTTTCTTTTAACATTACTTGGAGTTGGATCATATGCCACATGTAGCAGCATGCTGTTATATGTAGAATGCAATAATTATATAAACACTATCAATGGGCCACTTATTCCGGAAAAGCAACTGCTTTTCCGGAATAACTTGCCAGCTGTCTACACTGGCCGCTTGCTTTTCCGGAAAAGCAATGACAATCTACTGTAAAATTGTCAGTGTTTTTCCGGAAAAACTATGCTGCTCCCATTTGGGCAAAAGTCCTTTTCCGGAAAAATTGTTCCGGAAAAGGGCCAGTGTAAACAGCACAGTAATCTTTTCCGCAAAAAAGCCCCTATCGCGAAAATGACGATCGGGGCTTTTTTCCGGAAAAGCGCGTCTGCATTGGCCACGGACGCTTTTCCGGAAAAAGTGCTTTTCCGGAAAAGCATCCTGCCAATGTAGATGCGGTTTTTCCAGAAATACTTATAACGGAAAACTGTTCCGTTTTAAGCATTTCCGGAAAAGGGTGCCAGTGTAGACGTAACCTATGTATAAAATACTTCAAAGAGCTTTACAATTACTAATTAACCCACAGAAGACTACTGAGGGATAGTTGAATATGTTAATCACCATTTTACCAACAGAAAAACTAAAGGAGAGATTCATGGTCTTAGTTTTCGAGGTAATGAGTAGCTGTCTTCAGTGCAACTAAAAGCTAAGGCTACGTCTACATTGGCAAGATTTTGTGCAAATACTTTTAACACAAGAGTTTTTGTGTTAAAGTATTTGCGCAAGAGAGCATCTACACTAGCATGTGCTGTTGCGCAAGAGATGTGCTTTTGCGCAAAAGCATCCATGCCAGTGTAGATGCTCTCTTGCGCAAGAAAGCTCCGATGGCCATTTTAGTCATCGGGCTTTCTTGCACAAGAAATTAATGTTGCCTGTCTACACTGGCCTCTTGCGCAAGAACAGTTGCGCAAGAGGGCTTATTCCTGAGTGGGAGCATCATAGTTCTTGCGCAAGAAGCACTGATTTCACACATTAGAATGTCGGTGTTCTTGCGCAAGAACTCCCCGCCAGTGTAGACAGGCAGCATGTTTGTGTGCAAAAGCGGCCGCTCTGGCGCAAGATCATGCCAATGTAGACACAGCCTGAGTGTCTGACTTCACTGGAGGCTGAAGGTGCTCAGCTCAGTTAAAATTCTGGCCACAATTTAGTCTAGTTCCACAGATTGTGTCAGAGCTGGGATTAGAACTCAGGCTCACTGACTTGTACTCAATTCACTACTCTCCTCCTACTCTATTAGAACATAGGCTTCAGAGGGGTAGCCATGTTAGTCTGTAACATGAAAAACTTAAAAAACAACCAATAGTCTACTAGCACTTTAAAGAGATCACTCAGAAGCATTAAACAAGGGAAGTCTCCTGATATTCATTGTCATTATCCCCACAGCACTTCTGGCAATGGAAGAGATATCCCAACCTAAGGGTACGTCTAAACTACATGGCTCCATCGACAGAGCCATGTAGATTTGTTGTTTTGGCAAAGGCAAATGAAGCCGCGATTTAAATGATCGCAGCTTCATTTACATTTACATGGCTGCCGCGCTGAGCCGACAAACAGCTGATCAGCTGTTTGTCCGCTCAGCGCGCTAGTCTGGACGCTCCCCTGCCGACATCAAAGCCCTTTGTCGGCAGCCCCGGTAAACCTCATCCCACGAGGAATAATGGGGCTGCCGACAAAGGGCTTTGATGTCGGCAGGGGAGCGTCCAGACTAGCGCGCTGAGCGGACAAACAGCTGATCAGCTGTTTGTCGGCTCAGCGCGGCAGCCATGTAAATGTAAATGAAGCCGCGATCATTTAAATCGCGGCTTCATTTGCCTTTGCCTATGTGTCTAATCTACATGCCTCTGACGACAGAGGCATGTAGTCTAGACAGCCTCACTGCATAGATAGAAACATAATGTAAGAATACCATGCATAGTGCAGTTCTTTGGTGCTATACATTTACCAATTTACCAAATGCATAGTGCTATACATTTACTAATTTCCATATATAATTTGAACAGGTTTTTTGCTGCTTATGCCACACCTTATAGATCTGGTAACTGAAACAGCTGTCCAACTATAAACAACGTTGAGACATATCCTTCTATTCGATTTGATTTTGGCTTACATAAGATGACATGACAGTATGAGATAATATTATAAAATAATTCTTTGGATATTTATGGCAGGCTTACTTGATGTCAGGACAATATTATACATTACTTCCCCAAGCAAAAGAAAGACTGTTACCTACAAGAGGGCTTTTAAAAAAACAAACAACATCCTTGATAAAGATTTCCTCCATTGACACCCATTTAAAAAAAAAAAAGGCTGTTTGCTTTTATTATGTAACTTTTATAACTCTCTGGATTATTGCTGTGTTGTTTATTTTGATTCTAAGGTGACCTTTTAAAATAAAAAAATCTAAGGACTAATGAAAACGTAGTGGCTTTTTGTATGTTTTGCATGTTTGTTTATTCCTTCATTGCTGATGGTTGTTTGGTGGGGGCAAAGGGTCAACTGCTGTGGAAAAACTAAGGGCAAAAGGTTGGATTTTGCATTGAAATACGAAAGCAGGAAGATTCAGTCATTCTAATTTTGGGGGGAAGGAAGTTCCATAACCATGAGCTGTCCACTGGAAAAGTGCTGTTTCCACTTATTTTAAACATTGTTCCTGTTGTGGACAGCTCCATCATTCCAGAAAAAAGTCATAGATGTTAATTCAGGCAGCTGGGACACATCCCATTTGAAGAGAAACTTTGGAGAATAGCACTGTGACTTTGAACTGTCTATCGGACATTCAAAGCTTAGTCTGTGTAGTTCCTGAAGGCACTAGATTAAAATGCACTCTTGCCTTTTGATGCTGGTCAGTAAGATGGGCTGCTGCATCATGAGGCTTTTCCAGAACTTGCATATTCATCCCCATGTACAGGTCACCGTAGTTATCAAGTGTAATATGGAGTCAGTGAGGGAAAGTCTTTTCTACTGACTTTTACTTTGACTGAAGCATTGTATGCAGCTTGCCCTGTTAGCACAGTGACCAACTAGGTTGCATCTCACAGATTGCACAGAACAGGATGCTGATGACAATGCCAAAACAGTAGGAGGACAGAAATTTTGACTGTCGTTTACTCCTGTTCTCCTTGGGCACTTCCATCTCCCACAGGATTCTGAGTCCTCCTTGTTTAATGGCACCTTTGTAGAGCCACGGATTAAATGATTCAGTGATACCTCACTACAGCAATGGAAGGGGCTGGGGATGGGATGGGATATCCAGCTGCTGCTGTTGCTTGACTGCCTTAAGTATTGACTAAACGCTGCTTCCATCTGATGGCTGGTCTGGGACCTATGTCGGGGAGATGCTGGTCTCAGGCCGCTCCCGGGGGCCGAGTTTCACCCTCCCCACTGCGCCGGGTGGGGCCACCTGTTCTCTCTTCTCAGCCTGGCGACCCCAGGAGGCTGAGGCCTGCCCCGCGGGACCTTTGGGGGGAGCCCATCTCCAGCAGAGCCATGGGCGCTGGGTTCCCCCGGCCACAGGGCGGGCTGCGTCCCCTGCACCCACATGGGGGGCAGCACCATGCGTGAGGGTCAGGCCGCCCCGCTGTCAGATGGGGGCGGGGTGCCCGCCCGCCTCTTGGTCCCTCCTTACCTGGCGCTTCGACCCCGTTCTCCTGCATCCCGCCGGACTCCGACAACCCGAAGCCGTCTGGCCGCTCGCACGGGGTCGCCCGCAACGAACCCTGCCGTAGGAACCAAGCGACACCGCCTCGTTTCCGGGCGGCGACTCAGCCTGTTGCACTCGGTTGTTCAATTGCTCTGTGCACGAGTACCGGAAGGGGTTGGTAGCAACACTCGGAAATTGTTTCCCGGGGGACGGATGTGGGTGGTTGTACCCGGAAGCACTTTCTTAATATGGGGGGGAAAGGGCGCAGAAACCGGAAGTGGTGTTGCACGGGATAGTTCAGAAGTGCGCCACCCGGAAGTCCCCGCGGTCGCTGCTGGCGCTACGGTAGCAACCCAGGAGACCTCTCCTGCCCCCGGCCCGGGAGGCCGAGATGGCGCCTGTGTCCCGGTCTCGAAGCCCTCCAGGATCTCCAGGCCCCCGGCGGAAGGGCGGCAGCAGCTCCTCGGCGAGTCCCTCGCCCCCGAGAACCCTCCGGCCCCACCGGCCTGCGTCCCCCGAGAAGCGGGGCAGGAGGTCGCGGTCCCGGGAGCGCAACGGCTCGAAGCATCGGCGGAGCCGCAGCTGGTCCCGCTCCCGGGAGCGCACGCCGGGCGGGCCGCGCTCCTCCTCCGCTCACCACGGGCACCATCACCACGGCGGCGGCAAGCAGTGGCCGGACTACTATGAGAAGGAGAAGGAAGAGATCCTGCGGCAGAGGCGAGTCCCCCCGCCCCCCCCCAACCGAGCTGCCTTCGCCCGCCCCGGCTACCCGAGCTGCAGCGTGTGCCCCGCCCCTTTTCCCAGTGCAGGCGTGTTCCCTGTTACGTACCTTTCCGTGCCTTGTCCAATCTTCTTTTAAATGCCCCTTACCACTTAGCTACCAGGTTCTCCTTCTCATAGTAGTCCTTGCTCTACCTTATTTTTTTTGGAAAATTAGGTCCGTTTTCCCTAACTTTGTCTATTAAAGAAATTATGCAGGGATGTAAATTAGAGCCTCAAAGGGACATGAAATGAAATAGTGTGGCGACATCTGTGTTAATGCAATGATGCAGCCCCACAGGTATGATAGGGCCCAACTTGTTAAGTTATCATGGGTAGCTTGCAAAAGTGACAATCTTCCAGATAGTTAGGGCCCAACCAAATTCATAGTCCATTTGGGTCAATGTCATGATTATAGGATTTTTTAAATGGTAAATATAATGATTTTGGATATTAAAAGCTGGAGCTTCATGCTGTTGCAATTGCAGGGGTCCTGATCCACAAAGGAGTTGTATGGGGTTTGCAAGGTTTGAGTGGCGGGGGGTGGCACTACTGCACTTTTGTGCTGCAGATGGTGGTGGTGCTGCCTTCAGAACTGGGGATCTGGAAAGTGGTGGCTGGGAGTCCAGCGTGGAAGACATTGCTACTGCCAGCAGCAGCACAGAAATAAGGATGGTATGTTATGGTACTGCTATCCTTCTTTCTGCACTTCTGCCTGCAGAGCTGGGACCTTAGTTAGCAGCTGCCGTTCTCCAGGTGCCCATCGCTGAAAGTAGCAGTACTGTATTGCCACTGAACTGCTGCTGGCAAGATGCTGCCTTTCAAATTACAATTACTGCTGTATAGTTGCCCAGCGCTGAAGGCAGCACAGAACTAAGGATGGCAGTACTGTGGCCCTCCTAAAATAACCTTGTGATCCCCCTGCAACTCCCTTTTGGGTCAGGACACCCAATGTGAGAAACACTGGTTTCCCCATGTATAGTATAGGGTAAAATCACACACAAGTCCACATTTCATTGGGAGGACTCCAGATTTCACAGTCGACGATGCATTTTGCATGTCTATGAATTTGATAGGGCCCTACATATAGTACAGCTTTAGGTGCTGAAATTAGGGGTGCAGAGGGTGCTATTGCTCCTCCTGGCTTGAAGTGGTTTCAATTATAACAGGATTTACAGTTTGGTTTGATGATTTTCAGCACCCCCAATATAAAAACTGCCAGTATCCCTGATTACAGTCAACAGTGATGACAAGTCTGATTGTTCCGATCAGAAGCAAAGCATCACATATTAGAATGTGTTGTCTCTACAAATTAGGTCTTCCATTTTTTTAGACGAGGGCACATGGAGAGATGTTTTGTGCAGTTATCTGCCACAGACTAGGTACCTTTGCCTGTTAGTTTTTCCATTACAAATTATGTATCTAAATATTTACCATGATGATTACATCCACTTCCTAAAACAATCAAGAACATTACATATGTGGCCAAAAATCCTGTTTTACCAGACTACAAAGTCTGAGGGTTAACTGAAGCATGCAGAAGTGTTTCTTAAAAATGTCTCAAACATACTGGCCCCCCAGTAACTGAAAAATTAGTGTTGAAGTGTCTTGTTTTTGGAGAGAATAAGCAAATTTTAAATACTAACATGAAGAAAATATCCTTTCAGAAAATTTAATTATGGAGACGAGAAATGCTGATAAAACAAACTATTCAGGTTTTGAATACCTGTTTGATGGTAGCATATTCGGTTTTAATGCAGGTATGTATCTTTATAGGAGACTGAATGAGAGAGAGAGGATTGGAGAACTGGGAGCACCTGAAGTCTGGGGACTGTCACCAAAGGTTCCTGACCCAGAGTAAGCAATTTCTCATGGGATTTTTTTGCCTTCTGGCACTCTAATTTGGAGGCTTATATAAGATAACATTTAATTAATATCAACACTAATATTTACAGAAATGTCTTGTTGTTGTTCTTTGTAATTCATGTTACATGTCTCCAAAGTTAAATCACTAAACAGCCATATCTGGATACCATATTTTGTATAATGCCAACAAATCAATTACATAAGGTTTCAGCATGTTGTAGATCAAATGATGTTGTCTTAGTATTGTGGTTTGAAGAGTGATTCAGATATTAGCTATTTAATCGTTTCCTTGATTACTAACACAGGCTCTGAATTTGCAAAAATTGTACATGTGTAGATCCCTGTGTGGATACAAAATTTGTATCCACCTTTGTATCTGCAAAAATGAGCTGAGAATATCTGCATTGACATCCATGGATGTGGATACCCATGGATATAAAGCAGATATCTGCAAATATTCAGGGTTCTATATACAAAAATTATATCCTCACCTGCATCCATATCTTAAAAAATGAGCTGTGGATATCCACATCCACAGATGCGCATACCCACAGATATAAAGTGGATATCTGCATTTGCAGAGCTCTATACATGTATTTGATTTTTGGACAAACAATCCCCACTTCAAATGATGTTTCATAATTTTTAAGATCTTTTTGTGTCTGTTCAGTTCTGATGAGCATACCCCAGCAGAAGATGAGGAAGCAAAATCTAAGAGGAGCAGCTCTTCAGATTCCAGTTCAGAAGGTATTTTGTTTTGACCTCAGAAGTTGTTTACACATTAATAGAAGATTAAGGGTTAGAATCTGTTCACCTTACTTACAAAGAACTTCGTGACTTAGTTAAGCTAGCATAATAAAATTCCATGTAAAGGGGTTCTAGTATACTAAAGCCAAAATATTAATGGCATGCCAGGCTACACTTATCTTGAAAGTTAATGTTCCCTTTTCAAATCTTTTCAGAAGAGAAAAAAAAGAAGAAAAAAAAGGAAAAGAAAAGAAAGAGGTCTAAAAGAAAACACAGAAAGCATTCTGGGGACAGTGACAGTGAATCTGAGTCTGAACTAAACTCCAGTGGTAAGAAAGCAAGGCTTCTATTAAGCTATATATGATTTGAAACTTTCTATTGTATGCATTCTTTATAATCATGTGGAATATTGTATTTGTTGTGTTTGCATCCTCATGGCATTCTGGGATTTTGTATATTAGTTGCTCATTAAGGGGAAAAAATGAATCTCTTAACTATAGCTTATATACTAAGATACATTTTTCTCTTCTCCCCATAGCTGTATAAATTGTAATGAAGCTTTTTGAAATTCCACTTGTACCTGTGCTTGGCTCTCATTTTCTAGCTCTATCCCAAGTCTAACGTTGACCAGTTTCTCTTTGTGCCATTTTCCTATTCTCATCTCCAGGCTACCTCTTACCTTTAGAATGGCCTCTATTCTTGTGCACTAAATCACCACTCTCTCCACTCAAATGTCTCCTTAAAACATATCTTCTATGAAGTCTCTCAGCCCTAATCCACTTTGTTCAAGATGTGAAAGCACATCATTATAGTCCAGAGGCAACAAACTGCGTCTGCTGCTGCACTTCTGTAACCATTCTCATATAAGTGAATAATCCTGTATTTTAAATTCTTTCACTGTTCAGTTTTTCTGTGTGCCTTGCTTCTGTGCGTGGGATCTGGCCATCAGGGAAAGGTATCCTGAATTTAATCCATCAGGCATTTCAGGTCATGTGGTGATAGTATATCAGTACATTCAATAATATTATTTTTGCCATTGTTTTGAAACCGTAAATAGCCTGGAATTGAGACCGTCCCCTCTAATACATATAACTTATTCCTGGGGGATTTCTGTGCTCAGTATTTTAAAATTGTGCATATTTTATTTGTCAAAACACAATATAATCACTCAATTTTCAAATATTTTGGTAATTGTATTTCAAATTACTTGTCAGCAAGTATGTCTGTAACAGTAGAGACAAATAGATTTCTTACTAGACATATTTATACAGAACATTGAATAATTCCTTTAAACTACACTACAAAAATGTATTTCTCCTACCCTTCAGAACAGTGCAAAGGCTTGGTGTCATTGGGATAACAGAGAGCTGAGAGACAGGGAAGGAGCCTGGGAGTAAATCTGGAGGGTTGTTGAATGTGGGTGGGAAAAGCATGAAACAATTTTGTTGGGGGGGATTTTTGGCTGGGTGGGAGAGGTTGTTAAAAAGCTGGGGAACCTTCCCCAGGCAGACCCTAGCCGACCCAAAACCTCTCCCATTCATTCAGGCACATTTGCTCCCATCAGCCCTGGCTTTGTGCTGTCACTCCTCTAGCTCCTGAACTTGTGCCCCTTTCAGTATCTCTCCTCCACGAGCCCTTCTGAACCTCAGTCTGTAACCCCTCCAGAGGCGCCCCCCCCCCCTTTATCCGTCCAAACCTGACTCTGAGTAGGATGCTATGATGAACCCAGCAGGCTGCTGGCTGTTCTGGTGCCACAGTGGCCTCTGGTGGATGAAAGGCAGAACTGCAACAATTAGTAAGCAGAATATATTTTCTAGGGGGAAGGGGGGATGAATTTTGCACATGCACAGTGGTGCAGAATTCCCCCAGGAGTAGTAGCTAACCATTAAGCCATTCTGGTGTATGGTGAGTCGAGGAATTCAATAGCATGTCTACTCTTATCTCAGATGAGTTGCTAAGTGTACATGGCTTTAGTTCTCTCCTTCTTACTGTAGCTGCTGTTGTAGAGAGGATTGTATTTCCAATAAAGCTTGGTACTTCATTTTATTATTGTGGGATTTTGGTTATTTTACGTTCAATTTTTTCAGATGAGGAAGAGAAAAAGAAAACCAAGAAGAAGAAAAAGAAACATAGAAAGTAAGAGCAATTCTCCAAAATATTGCATTCAAAACACTGCTGTTTTAAAATCTGTATCTTCCATTAGGGGGCAGCATGGTTGTGATATTATTTGCCTATCTAATGAGTAAGGAAAAGTCAATCCTTCTGTTTCTCATGTAGTTAAAAGGATATCCTGTAATAGGCTATCTTCAGAATCAACATGATTCTACCTCAGACAAACTGAATTCTCGCTAATAAAAAACCCAGTCTAAACTTGAAAGAATAATCAAGACCTATAAAGATAATTGTATGATCTGTGGAAAGAAGCATTTTTGGTGAATTATTGAACAAATAGATACTGAAAAAGGGAAAATCATTCTATTGAACCCTCCAGCTGGACACTGCTTGAATAATTGATCAGTTAAGCCTGGCCTCTAGCACTGTTTCCTTTTCTCTGCTAGTGTATAAATGTCTGACTATTCCATCTTTAACTTTGTAAAACAGAAAGAAGTCTAAAAAAAAGAAGAGTAAGAGGAGTAGGAAGAAATCCAGTGATTCAAGTAGTGAAGATTCTGATGAAGCGCTTCAAGGGGATGATCTCTGGATTGAGAGATCAAGTAGGTTGTTTCTGTTTAACACTTCTGTTAAAACTCCTCAATATTCTGTTCAGTAGCATCAGCTGCTGCTATGTTGATATCCTATGTGACAGATTTATGCAAAGCAAGAAGGTACAGCAGTAATATTCTTGTTTATTTGTGTATTGCAGAAAGTACAGATGCTGATAATTTAATTGGACCAGAAGCTCCAAAAATGCATGCATCTCAAGATGATAGGCCTTTGAAGTAAGTAGCTATATGTGATTTACACAAACAGATCAAATCAAGGAAAGTAAACATGAAGGCTGCTATGCCACCTTTTTATCTGGCCTCTGTGTACTAGAAAGTTGCTGCATATGTACAGTAGACTTCCGATAATCCGGCACCTTTTGGATCTAGGTGGTGCTGGATTATCAGATTTGCCAGAGAATCAGGAGGTCCGGTACAGCTGCACGGCTTAACAGCTGGCCAGGACACAATCTCCCTCCCTCTCCGCTCCCCTTTCCTCTTCCCGTCTCCTCTGTGCTGTAACCTGATCCTCCTCCCTCTCCTCTCCCCTTTCCCCTTTGCTGAAGTAAAATGCTCTTCTCCATACTGTAACACGATCCCACTCCCTCTCCCCATCCTTATGCTCCGTCTGGTTACAGCCAGCACATGTGCTGAGCGGCAGGCTTTTTAATCAGCTGGTCAGGAACGCTTGGCATTTTGATGCCGGAGTATTGGAAGTGCCGAACAGTTGGATGCCGGACTATCGGAGTTTTACTGTACATGAAGTTTTCTGTCAATAGAATAGTGATAGAGATGCAGCCGTGTTAGTCTGGTCTAGCTGAAACAAAATACAGGATTATGTAGCACTTTAAAGACTCACAAGATGGTTTATTAGGTGATGAGCTTTCGTGGGCCAGACCCACTTCCTCAGATCAATATGTGAAAGAAAATCAGCACAACCATATATACCAAAGTGATACAATTAAAAAAAATGAACGCATGTGAAATTGACAAATCAAATTTTAGAACAGAGTGGGGGTAAGGGGGGAAGGTACAACCATTATTGGACCTAACCATGCCAGTTACAAGATCAAGAACACATATTCCTGTTCATTCAAAAATATAATTTATGCCATCATGTGCCTAAAGTGTCCGTCTGCTATGTACATTGGACAAATGTCTCAGACACTTCATCAAAGAATCAATGCGCACAAAACAGACATAAGACTCTCTCACAGAGAGAAAGCTGTTGCTTGCCATTTCAGCCAGACTGACCATTCCCTCAGTGACCTTAAAACATGCATATTGCTTCAAAGAGACTTTAACTCCAGACTTAAACGAGAAACTTCAGAATTGTCATTCATGCTTAAATTTGACACTTTATGTATGGGTTTAAACAAAGACTCTAATTATCTCACCCATTACAAAGATAGCTTCCCTAATTATCACCCCTAATGTCATTACCTCACAGAAACTTCCCCTATTATCACCCCTATGTCATTACCTCACAGACACTAACCTTCCCCCCCACCCCCACTCTGTTCTAAAATTTGATTTGTCAATTTCACATGCGTTCATTTTTTTGATTGTATCACTTTGGTATGTATGGTTGTGCTGATTTTCTTCCACATATTGATCTGAGGAAGTGGGTCTGGCCCACGAAAGCTCATCACCTAATAAACCATCTTGTTAGTCTTTAAAGTGCTACATACTTCTGTCTTTTTGTTTATGTCAGTAGAGATTGTTACAGAGACTTCATCTATTATTATAGCACATGCAGCCATGAGGGAAGGTGAGGTTTTCCCTCACTTTCATTTGTTAGGGGCACTAATAAATCTTGGTTTATTCTTAAATGGAAAGCCTCCTGAAATCAGATAAACCTCAGCATGCGTACCTGATTACTTTTGTTACAGATATTTTATTCCATTTTTTTCAATAGAGTGGCCACATTATTATTATTATTATTATTATTATTATTATTATGTATTTTTCCCTACTATAATAATTTTTCTATTAAGATCATAGTTTATAATCTCTCTTGAGATTAAAGGAAGCACGGACATTAACTAGAGAACTGACTATATACAGTGATGAATAGCGAGAGATCAAGTGAGTTACTCCTAGTGAGTCTTCCTCTCCAGCACAATTGTTCTTTAGTAACATGTCAACTCAGAGGAAGGCAGTCCTGCTGTAAATGGAAACTTTTGTTACAAACTTCCTTGCTTCAGTTAGTCTGTATATTCAGCATGGGAGTGAGTATTCCAGTATGTCATGTCCAAGAGTTTGAACAAATTATTAAATATGATGCTGCTCCAATTTAGTGAAATAAATATTGCTTAGTTGGGTTTCCAGTGCTAGATTTGTGAGATCACCTTTGTTTTAGCCTGTGGTTTAATTATACTTGTGATTGTTCAGTTTCAAACTTGTGACTTCTCTTTTTTTTTTTTTTTTTTTTAAAGCTATGGTCATGCTTTGCTACCTGGTGAAGGTGCAGCTATGGCAGAGTACGTAAAGGCTGGAAAACGTATCCCTCGAAGAGGTGAAATTGGCTTGACCAGTGAAGAGATTGCATCATTCGAGTGCTCTGGTTATGTAATGAGTGGTAGCAGGTAGGGTTTTTTTTATTAAGGTACTTAGGGTGAGATTTATGACTGCATGGGTGCAGTGGCGATATAGGGTGGGGCGGTTGCCCTGGGCCCCACGCTCAGGGGCAGACTGGCCCGGCAGGATACCGCATTTTAAATTCCCCGGCGCCGCGTGCCACATGGTGAAGGAGCGCATACGTGGCGTGCTGAAACGCCGCACAACACAGGTGAGAGAGGAGATGCCAGGTGAGAGGGGCCCTGTGAAATTGTGCTGCCCTGGGCCCTGCAAAACTCTCATCCGCCCTTGTATGGGTGATCAGGTTGAAAGCACCAAAGAAAAGTTGCTAAGTATGTACAGGTTGGACCTCCCTAATCTGGCACCTTTCGGACCACAGTGATCCAAATGACAGAGTTTTCCAGACCAGGGGAGGTCCACCCTGCTCCCCGCTGCCCCCAGCTGGGGCTGCGCTTCCCACCTGGGACTGGGACTATGCTCCCCAGCACACTGACTCCAGCTGGGGCTGTGTTCCCAGGTGCCGGCTCCACTGCCTCTATCTGGATGGGGCTACACTCCCCGCTATACTGGCTCAGCTGGGACTGTGCTTCCAGCTCCAGGCAGGGCTCCTCTCCCCACTGTGCTGGTTCCACTGCAGCTGGGGCTGTGCTCCAGGATGCGTCTGTGCTCCCCCTTCTTCCCCCCCAGCCCTCCTACTGCTGGAGCTGCGCTCCCCACCACCAGCCCAGCCCCTGCGCGGGTTTTGCCAGACCGGAGTGTCCCAGATTTTAGAGGCACAATCTGTATATTATGCAACAACAAAAAGGGTGAAAAAGCCTATGACTATAAACCTATTGTAGTAAGTACAAACATAGTAAGTTTACTACAGGTATGTTTTTCCCAATAGCAGAGCTGCAGAGTATTTTTGCTATCCGCTTCACCTCTGTGCCTCAGTTTGCCTTCTGTAAAATGGGGGTACTGATTCAGACCTCCTTTGTAAAGTGCTTTGGGATCTACAGATTAAAAGTATATAAGAGCTAAGTATTATAATTGCATTAGAATGTAAATATTGTTGAGATAATAGGGAAGGTGGTGTTGGTGAATTCCAGGTAGCATGTTGGATAATATGAAAAGCAGTGTAGGGCGAGGAATATTCTTGCAAAAAGAGTGAGGCTAAATGGATTTTTGCCTATTAACAAATGCAATGTTCTCCTCAGGCATCGCCGAATGGAAGCTGTGCGTCTGCGTAAAGAGAACCAGATCTACAGTGCAGATGAGAAGAGAGCTCTGGCATCTTTCAACCAGGAGGAGAGACGGAAGCGAGAGAACAAGATCCTGGCTAGCTTCCGAGAAATGGTCTACAGAAAGACTAAGGGCAAAGAAGACAAATGACTGCTTTTTTTAATTGTACAGCACAGATTGTTGTCAACAGAGGCTAACCTCTCCCTTGTTTGACTTGGAAACAGCTGTAAAGTGCCTTCTACCCAATGGGATCCAGTTCTCAGGAATGGATCATTTATATCAAAGAAACATTTATCCTTAATAGACTGCTTGGATAACTCACTCAGCAGCTGTAGGCAACTGTCATTAGGGGAAGTGCAGACTCCTGAATGAGTCTGAGAAGCATGCAGGGTGGTTTACAGAATATAGTAATATACTGTATTAGACCTTGATATGGACACAAGATTCCATCACCAGTGGGGCTGCTGCTGGTGAAATGAAACGTAACCATCTTCTGATTATTTTGGTTAATCAACATGGCATAATCAGACTAGACTTAACCACCATGAACAGGCTACTACTACTAGTGGCAAAAATTAAGGAATTCCTAAATGTCAGTTCATACATCTGTTCATTTATTATGTGCTTTTGACAAGTTCTACTTATGGTTTCCTTTTTGTTTTCTTCCTCAAAAGAATTGACTTCATGGTTTGTGATTCAAACTCCATTTGTAAATAGAAATGTATTTGTAATTTAATAGATGCTGATTTCAACTATTTTAAAATGAATCACAGCAGTGTGTATTGCAAAAGTAGGAACAGTAAGGGTCTGGCCTAAAACCTACAAAGCCCAAGACATTGAATGAAAGAATTTAAAGTTTGCTTCCTTTTTTACTTAGCTGCTGTACATAGATATCTGGCTGATGGGGTACAGTAGTAACCAGTGTTTGTAAGTTCTAGAAATACACAAGCAGTAACTGAGGATTTTCATTCCAGTTCTGAATTTCTTTGCTCTTGGAAATCTTGTTTTTACTCTTGTCAAACTCTTATTTTTACTCCTTGTATTTTAATTTTCTTTTTTTCAGAAGTATTAATCTCTTAAGATTTGAGGTTAGAGGCCCCTCTTTCCCCCCCCCCCCCCCATCAGTTCTTATCCACGGTCCCTTCCCCCCCTCCCGCCCCCATTGGCATCTGGCATATTTCCAAAATGAGTATCCTGCAGATCCTTTAACCTACCCTTTCTTAAATACTTTTTTTAAAAGAATGTCTGTACATACTTTTAAAATCCATGGTTAGTCGTTCTGAAAAGTGGAAATACTTCTACCCTTTGTAGGTGTCCATACAAATTTTAGAAATTGTGTTATCCGCTTCTGTTGGATTTCTAAACCTTATTTTAGCATAACATTACGCTTAAACTACCTCACATAATCTTTTAAATTATGTACATCCTGATCTTTTAGCTCTCTTCTGCAGAGACAGTTGCAAGATCAGGTCCTTAGGCTGTCAAATGTTAATGTCACGCTAATTTAAAATGTGTGCGTATAGTGCAGTAGTCAGGTAACATTATTATAGGATATAATTTAGAAGAGCTAGTAAAAGAGAAGGAAGGACCAAAAAAAGGCTATTGCAGTGTCCTTAGTTTATTTTCCATATAACGCCAACAAACTGCAGGTGCCCTTTTGAGTTAGATTTAATCTGAATCAAATATTAATTTAGAAAGTTATGCTGTCCATGAGTATCCTCTTGCTTTCAATGATGTCTTTGAGCCATTTTTCTCTAACCCGACACTGTCCTGGTCTAGAAAAAAAGAACAAACAAATTAAGAACAAAGATGGCAGTCAGCTGCAAATCAGAGTTCAGTCATCTGGAAAGAGGCCCTTTGAAGTAGGCAAAGTACATGGCTTTATAGGCCAGTGTAAATCTGTCACTAATTCAGTAGTCAGGAAGCAGATGCCCATGGAACATGTCCATTCTGCGATAAAAAACTATGCTAGCTCAAAGTGGCTTGAGAAATTTTTGTTTGGTGGGATTTCAGTATGGTTTCCCTGAGTTGCATGGGTAGGATTTTAAGAGTTCTGCTATAGCCAGCTTTTTTTCTTGCCTCTGCTGTATCACTGTCCTGTAACTTGCTTGTGATAGTCAAATGCTGGTGGAGCTAGGTTGGGCTCCGGGTTTCTGTAACTTGTTTGTGGAATGCTAATTACATCCTAGATCAGAATCTTAGCTTCATCCCTGTTGTGCTACAAACAGCCTGGGAACTCCCCCTCTGGGGAGGCACCAGCATTTGGAGAGTCACCATAGTTGACATATATCACCGCCACTTAGCCCTGCTGGGAGGGTATGGCCAAAACACAATAGCCTCAACTGGCACAAGAGCGGCTAATAGCAGGGTAGGGCTCCAGAGAGCGTTAGCCTGCTGGAACTGACTCCTGGACAAACCCCATCCCACCATAGCTGAATGTATCTGTCCCCATTTCTAATATAGCCGGATGCACCTGAAATTAACCATGTTTTCTGCACAGTTGCTAGGGTCCTTCTACACCAGTTCATTGCTTAAAGAAAAAACAATATACCTGTGAATAAGCTTATTTGATTCCAAAATGAAGAATACCTCAACTGGCAAGGTCTGCAAGAGATGAAAGTTGTGGTAGAGTTCAGACATTTACTGGAGTATAGGGATGTTAAATATCGGTTAATTGAATAGTCGAGTAACTTCATGAATTCTTATTGGTTAGTCCACTAATCTGTAGACTGGGGATTGGGGCCGGCAGCCAGTGGGCTCTGGCCTTGCTCCAGAGGAGCCTGTAACAGAGGCAGCTGCGTAGGGTGTCAGGTGGGAGCTGGTCCAAGAGAGGAGCCAGTTTAAAAACCAGCTCCCCTCATGGACCAGCTGCCTGTCGCCCTATGCTGCTGCCTCTGATGAAGCAGCAGCACTGGGTGGCAGCAGGCCTTATCTGGAGGGGTCTGAACTCCTGGATCCAGTGTGAGCCAGAACAGAGCTGGGCTGCCTGCCCACTCGGCTCCTAATACATTTTAAATGCAGAGCCACAGTAGGGGTAGGTCCCAGACCCGTCACAGGATTGAGCTGGGCTGCTGGCCAGCCTGCTAAAAAATTTACTGGCAAGGGGAGAAGGAGAGGAAATGCATATAGTCTATAGCATTAACCTATAAGCTTTTGCTTATTGGTTAGTCAACTACACTATTTCATCCCTACTGGAGAACAGTTGAAGTAGGTATTTTTATCAGTTATAATTCTCTCTCTTAAAAAGTTTGCATGTCTAGAACAATGTAATCCATTCTTAATCTAAATCAGTGGGTTTTTTTGTAAGAAAAACGGTGCTGGTATTCTGGAGCAAACTTGTTGAGCAAAAAAAAAAAAAAAAACCATGTTGGGGATCAAAATGCGGTTGCGGCCCCTTTGAGAGCCACAGCACCGCACTGGAAGCCGGAAAAAAAACACCACACATCCCTAGCAGGCTTCCATCAGGAGCTGAGCCACCCCAGGAAAATAGGTGCCAGTACGCATGGGGGAATCCCATTCGTTTTCTGTGGGCTGGGGAAATAGGTGACGGTACGCTATTCCGGGCCATACCGTCACAAAAAAAGCACTGATCTAAATCAGAACAGAAAGGTATTTGTTTACACACAATATTAAGCCTTCCTAGAGCTAGATTTTGCCGAGCTGCTCTGTCGAGTGGGAGATCTACTGGATAAGCCCCAGAATTGCAACTGAGTGAATCAGCAAAAACCATCAAAGAAGACTGGATGGTGTTATGGGTCCACCCTTGGGTTCCATGACCCTAAATTAATTTACGGGACCAAGGCTCTACCCAGATCCAATTTATTGTGTCAATCCTCTTCCCATTGGCTTACAATCCTCCCCTCCGTTACATCAGAATACAGACTATTAACGTTTTAACCAAGATAATTGCCTTTAGACAGGCGATACAAGCCCCATCAGGTGCAAGGGGGACTCAGGCCCACCCTCTCTCCCGAATCCCAACTCAGGGCCCTAAGGGTAGGGAACTTGTGCCCCTATCCAGCGGGTGGGGGTGACATACCCTAAACCACCTGCTCACGGGTTCCACAGCCCTCCCCTGGGTTGCTTCCTTCCCCCTCCCGTCTCCGGGGGTCGCTCATCCTTTCAAGTAACTCACCGTCCCCGTTATTCCCCAGTTGTCCTTGCTCCCCCATTCCTCCCCTCTGCCCCCTGGCAGGGCTCCTTTTGAATTCCCCGCCGCCTCCTCTGGGGCTGTCACCACGGCGCAACCAGTGTTCTCATCGCCGGTGTGGCTAGTGACATCATCCGGCCGTTCCCCAACCCTTGCGTCTCCAGCATCTGGACGGCCCCTGCTATCAGTTGTCTGGGCCGTTCTGGCTCCTCTCCTGGCGGGTTCCATTTCGCCGCACGGCTCTCGCTGGCGTCTGTTCAAGGTTCCTCCCCCCCCAATCCCTTGCCATGGTTCCCCCAAGTGTGGGGCAATGGCACCCCATCACAGATGGCTCACTGAAAACTTCATTTATTTTGACACGTGGGGTATGTCCACTCTACAGCATTATTTCGAAATAGTTAATTCGAAATAAGTTATTTCAAAATAATGTGTCTACACACAAAATGCATTTTGAAATAGTGTTTTGCTATTTCGAAATAGCAATTCCACACTGAATAGACACTGAATTGCATTTAAGGCTGGCTGGAACCAGGTCCGGTAGGGCATCAGATCAGGACTTACTGTGTGGGGCTGATGCCTGAGGCTATCTGAGGTCTGTGCTTAAAGGGACTCCTCTGGACAGCCAGTTCTCAGGTTTCCCTGCTTGCTTGCCTACCTCGATGTGGGACAGCAAAGCATTTTGTCTCTGTGTGCCCTGGTTGCCCTCACTCAGGACACAACAGCACTCGGCAACATGGAGCCAGAGCTGCCCCTGGGCACTCTGGTGCTTCTCTTGGATGCGTTGCTGTGAGCCTGGGTGCACTTTCTGCAGGCTGCCATCCGGGAGGTCCATCGGGGGGCTATCTGTATCCAGGAGGCCCTGCGGGAGAGCTTCCACCCTGAGGAGCACTAAGAGCCTCCCTGGTCTGCCCCACTGGGGGCTTGTGCCTCATTCCTCCCTCACGTCCTTCCACTTACCCCTCCCTAACCTCCCTTCCTGATGTAAAATAAAATACACGTATTTTCATGAACACAAACTCTCTTTATTTAACAAAACGTGGGAGGGAATGAAACTCTGGTGAGACTGGGGAAAGGAGGCGGGAGAGGGAAGAAGAGAGGGTGCAAGAGGGGAGGGGGAAACCTGGGAAGAGGGAGCTGGAAAGGGGAAGCAAGAGGAAGAAGGGGGAGGGGAACCTCAGGGTTGGGGGGCTTGCTGGACCAACTTGATTGTCATGCAAACCTGCTCCTGGGTTCACATGTGGCCTTTGGTGGCCAGGCTGTCAGCTATCCTGCCATAGATGTCCGCATTCCTCCATCTAGTGCGGAGATCATGGATGTTGGGGGCATCCCCCCCCCAAACCTGAATAAGGTCCATGATCTCAATCCTGGACCAGGAAGGCGCCCACCTTCTCCGGGCCCTGGCAGACTCCTTGGAGCTGGCAGACTGCTACTGGGGAGCAGTGGAGGGCTGGCTGCCAGTGGCTTGCTGGCTCATGTTTTGGGGCCACTGGGTCAGGGGCAGTGACTGCTGGCTCTGGGCTGGCAGGCTTGTAGTCTAACCCTTTAAGGGCTCCGGGGGTGGAGCGGGAGAGAAGTGTTCTTGGTTGAGGCTGGAGTGGCCACCAGGGCACCCAGGGAAGGCTGGAGGCCCCCTATTTTGAAATAAGTGTCTACACAGCACTTATTTCGAAATAGCTATTTCAAATTTGGCGTTATTCCTCGTAGAATGAGGTTTACCAAATTCGAAATAAGTGCTCCACTATTTCAAATTTATTTCGAAATAGCAGTTTGGCTGTGTAGACGCTAGGAAAGTTATTTCGAAATAAGGGCTGTTATTTCGAAATAACTTTGCTGTGTAGACATACCCTTAGATTTTTTATATTTTTTCAGTATTACAGCACATTTGCTAATAATGTAAAATTAATGAAAAGACCTCAATAGCATGCACTATGAGGTGACATTGTAGCAGCAAAGAGGAGGGAAGACCAAAGAACTATCAGTTTCAGTAAGGGTCTCTTAGGTTGTAGATTTCATATTGCAGGCCCCTTCCTGGAATATTAGTCACCGCACAAGATAGGATGTTTGCTCATTGTGCAACCAGAATCTTGAAAGGGATAAGATCCTGATCTAATCACTTGTGCAGATAAGACCTTCACTTAACTTACTTGGACAAATTTTGACACCTGACACCAATGTTCCCTCTAATCTTTTCCATCCATGTGTGGAATAAATTATTAGGTACACAGAGACATGTGCGAATGTGCCCCACTAGTAGAAATGAAAAACTGAGCTTGTAGGTGTTCTGCTAATTAGCTGAGTGGCATTTGAATCTCTCCTGAGCAGCCACACAAACGCACAGCTAACGGCACACTGCCAGCCACCCTACATATTATGATCATTTGTTCGACTGCTTTCTCATTCCACGGAAGGAATAAAGTAGGGGGTTTCTCTTTTCAAAGGGGAAAAAGAGATGGTTGAGTAATATTTTGAATACTTACAGGTGGTTTAATTTTGGAGATTTCAATGATGAAATAGATGCATGCTGTAGCTCGTGGGATGGGCTTCCTGCAGGTTGGGATGCTCCAGCGAACCCGGTAATGGTATCTTTTGCTGTACTTCAGTTCTTCTTCCTGGAGATAGTCTGACCAGTGAAGCCAGCTCTCATGAAACTCCCATGTCTGCTGCATGAATACACCACACTCAGGGCTGGATTACCCAATAGGCAGACTAGGTATGTGCTTAGGGCACCAGAAAAGCAGGGGCACCCAAAAAATGAGATTTTACAGTATAGTATTGTTTTTATTTTGAATTACATATGGGGGGCACCATAATCTTTTCAGTGCTTAGGGCATCTAAAGGTCTTAATCTGGCCCTGACCACACTATGGGTATGTCTACACTAGCCCCCTAGTTCAAACTAGGGAGGCTAATGTAGGCATTCAAAGTTGCAAATGAAGCCCGGGATTTAAATACCCCAGGCTTTATTTGCATGTTCCCGTCCGGTCTCCATTTTTAAATTCCACTAGTTCGATGTAACTGCCCGCGGCTACACGCGGCAGTGAAACGGTAATTCGAACTAAGTCCTTAGTTCGAATTAACTGTTACACCTCATGGAATGGAATGAGGTGTAACATGGAATGAGATGTAACAGTGAATTCGAACTAAGGATTTAGTTCGAATTACCGTTTCACTGCCGCGTGTAGCCGCGGGCAGTTACTTCAGACTAGTGGAATTTAAAAATGGCAACCAGACAGGAACATGCAAATAAAACCCGGTATATTTAAATCCCTGGCTTCATTTGCAACTTCAAATGCCTACATTAGCCTCCCTAGTTCGAACTAGGGGCTAGTGTAGACATACCCTATAAGAGTTGCACTCCCTAGTACAGATGACTTAAGGAAAGTTGGTGGGAGGAGAGCTTGAGTTGCTCTTGTTTAACTCTGCCATGCAAATCAAGATTGAGGGGACATGGTATAAAGGAAATGTTACTTTTAAACGTTGGCCAATCATAGTCCCCTGAAGAACTTTCTTCTGCAGCATATAACTGGGGCAAATAGTTCAGCAAGCTTCACAGAAGATTCAGTGTACACAAAGCAGTGTTTGCAATAACAGAAGGCAAGTCAAAGTTAGCTGGGTTGTTATTCTAATGCTTCCAAGCAAAAACTGGATTGTCTGTAGAGTATGGAGGGATTGTTCTTTATTGAATATTGCATACTCTAATACAGTAAAACCTTTGTTATCTGGCACTCTGTTAACCAGAAAACTTTGTTGGCCTGAATTTCCCCCAGCCACAACACTGTCACAGCTTCAGGAGCACAGGCCTGGCTTGGTTTACCATGATTGGCTTAACACATTTTTATTTAAGAGGTACTAATCATCTTTAACTCAAACTATAAATGTGAGACCAATTGCCTCACACTACAAAACTACTAAGGTTAAAAACTTGAGTTTTACTATTATTGTCCGTTGGTTTTTCCTAGGTTGATGGGACCCTCAGATAACAGGAATTTTTGGATAACCGGAAGACCCTAATCCCTGAGCGTGCTGGATAACACAGGTTTTACTGTATTGGCTAGGTGCATTTCTAATTTGTGGTACTTTTCATATTCAAAGCACCTTAAAAACCATGAACATCATGTGAGAAAAGTGAGTGTGTTCCCTGTTGTGCAGATGGGAACATGAAGGCACACAGCTTTAGGCCCAAGTTCTTAATGTATGTGTCTAGTTTTGGATGCCTCAGTTTTTGGGTGGTTAGCATTAGACACCAAAGGCCTCTTTCTTTTTCAGAGTTTCTAAGTTTCCTCCGCTCTAGATGAGCACAATGAGAACAGCAGGTGCTCAGTGTTTCTGAAAACCAGAACCAAGGGCTTTCAAAAGTTGGGTGCCTAAAATTTAGAGGCACTTATAAATATTAGCCCTAAGTAATTTATCCCAGGCTACATTAAATCAGCATTAGAGACGGGATTTTAACAAGTTACTGCTGCAGGCAAGCAGTCTGCGAGACCAGAGGAAACAGTGCTGTCTTTGGCCAGCCCTGCTTCCCGCCGGCCGGTTCCCCCCGACCAGCCCTGCTCCCCCTGAACCCCTCCTGGCCAGCCCTGCTTCCTGCTGGCCAGTTCCTTCCCCCGATCTCCCCCAGCCAGCCCCGCTCCTCCCAACCCCCTCCCAGCCAGCCCTGCTCCCTGCCAGATGGTCCCCCCCACTCCGAACTCCCCCAGCCAGCCCCTCTCCCCCCCCCGTCCCCCTCCTGGCCAGCCCTGCTCCCCTCCCAGCCAGTGTCCTCCTCCTCTCCCCCCACTGTTCTGAGATCAAGTGTGTCTGGTATTTTTTTGAAACCCATCTGGTAACCCTATAAGGAAATGGAGAGGACCCAAGCATGTGAGGGCAGAGAACATTCCGGCCAATTAGAAAGCCACCCCAGCGTGCCATGGAGTAGTTAAAGGGCTTGCTGAGGAAGCAAAGTGGGGACAGGAAACCCAAGTGAAGCTTGAGAAAAAGTGAGAAGGGTTTCAGCAGCACAAAAGGAATATTCAGAGCTACCAGGGAACAGAGCCAGCTCCAGAACATATCCAAGCACCTTTCAACATGACTCAAATGACATCTGCATGGGTATTCAAAGCCCTCGTCCTTCGGCTGCCATCAATGAGAGTCAGACTGAGAAGTCCAATCCTCTCCCGCCATGCACACACACTTATGGGGCACTGTAAAGGCAGGCTGCTCTAAAAATGCATCTGGAAGAGGGGTGCTGGGTCTCCATTTGGAAAGCAGATTAATTACTACCTGCAATAAATAATCAATTTGCAACTTTGCTCATCAACTGCAGAGGGAGCAGGCCCTGATGGCTCAGTTTGCTTACAGCCATGCTGAAGGAAAGGATGGCTCTGTGACTTACTGACATGTATTCCTCAATTTGCTGCTGTCCTCTCTCCACTGTAAAGTCCTTGCAGGATGTCCATTGAATGTTTTGGATGATGTACTCCGCTTCTGAAAACAGACAATATGCTGCTTAAGTGGTCTCATGGGGCTCTGACATGCTAAAGAGCTTTGAAAGCAGCAGGCTTTTTGTATTTCAGTACCTCTCTCTTTTTCTTGCAAATCTTGAAGATGTTCTTTTGCATCCCGGATTACATTCTCAATTACAACGTGTGCTTTTTCCTTGATGGCAGCATCTGCATCTTCCACATCCATTCTCATCAGCTTTAGAGAGAGAAATTGACAGGTTCACTAAAAGAAGGTCAAAACATGAAACTTGGGGAGAGCTGAGCTTTCTTGCTAATCTACCCCAACAGACCTTCAGCTGATCTGGAAAAAGATAGCAAAACAGCAGCTGATTTCATGGGTCAATTCCCTTATAGCCCCTGATGGTTAGAGCCTGTAAATACCCATGCCTATGTCTAGTCATAATATATCTTCCTGCCAATGTTAGAAAGCAACCTCTGCTACTCTCATAAACAAAGTAGGTTTAGTGTACTGGACTAATCTTTTTCTTCTGCTGCAGTAATATGCAGAAGGTAGTTTAGGGATTTAGCTGGCGACAGAACAAGAGTGGTGATATTCCTGGGACATCAGGTCCGAGCCTCAAACTTGGCACTGAATCTTCGGGCCCTAGGGGGAGACAGTGGAATTGCTCATATGCCTACCTGTCTGAATGCAATTTATAGTTTTTTTCCTTAGTGCAAAGATCTGCTCTATCCCTTGTAGGCTGCAGATTCCCAGGGTTCATGAAGCATCTGGCTCCAAGTTCCTTAGAAGTGTTTGCTCACAGCCGTCACCCAGGCAACACTGGTGCCAGCCAATAGAAAAACAGTGTCAATGTACAGGCATTCCATCGTATTTTTAAAACAAGAAAAGGAAAATTGCTGAAAGTTTGGCCTTTCAGTGCAGGCTTCATGGCTTTGTTGCTACTGAGTGTCGAGAGGGGCCCCAGTTCTGCTCTCATTGAATAGGATCAAGCTCATAGAGTAGCGCTCCCTGGAGCAAACTCTGTCTTCCTCTATGTCTGTGCCACACTAAGTGTGGAACAATAATCCTAACTAGCAGCACTTCACTGGTCAGTCTGTCCTGCTAAGGAACAGCTGGTCAGCCTTAGCAGGGAGATGGATTCCAGGATCCAGTGGGCTTTTGCCATCACTGCCTTCTATGACAGTGGGACTTACACCCCCCAACCATGGTGAATACCTGCAATGGGTAAGGAGAGACTGTTGAATCCCTGTGTCAGATTTCCTGGATTCCTTGTAAGTAGCTTTGGCTTGAATTTAGCACAGGAGATTGCAGAGGATCAAATCTGGCATGGAACTTCGCTGGTGACAGGAAAGGGACTTAACTGAATTTTTCACCATTAAATTTCTCTAATGCTCTGCACCATCATTACCTTTCCTTCCTCTGTCCCAGAGTGATGATACAGTAGAATAATGCTGAAGTCGTGTTTCCTATTACCTTGTATCTGCCTCCACCCACAACATGCCGTAGGCCCTGGCTAGTGGTGCTAACTCAATGGGGAGAGAGAAAATGGGCTTCTTTTGGCAAACTTTCACAAAAACAAAATCATAATTTCATCCCACCTAATATCTCAGCCCAGAAGCTTTGCTCTTCATTCCATTTTCACTGATCGGCTGGCCTCACATTGAAACATGTGACAGTCTTATAGGATTTGTCCATGTTTCCAAGGCCTGGTCTACACAAGGGGATACATTCAAATTAAGATACGCAACTTAACTACGTTAATTGTGTATCTTATGTCAAAATATCTTAACTTGAATTTGGCACATTCACACTGTGGGAAGTGAAAGGGAACACACTCTCCCTTCGACTTCCCTTACTCCTCGTAGAAGCAGGAGTACCGGCATTGACGGGAGCACCCTCTCAGTTCAAATTAGCATGTTTTCACCAGATCCGCTAATTCAAACTCCAGAAGATCGATTGCGGCTGCTTTGGTCTAATCTGTAGTCTAGACATGGCCCATGTGACTTCACCATAGTATGCGCAAATATAAATTTGAAAAAGTCAAGGCTTGCCTTGGAGACTGAACACTGGGCAATGTGATTGTGACTGTGGCAAACCAGAGCAGTTAGAAAGCATGTCTGAATGGGAAATGTTGCTTGGGAAGGAAAGTATGACCTGGAGCATATGCAGAGGAAGAGAAAGGGATAATAATGAAGTGGGCTTTCAGCATGGTTTAGTGCTCACACTACAAAACTGGGAGACAGGAGCGTGCATTGTGGCTCGGGCTCTGATGCTGATCCAATGTGTGTCCTTGGACAAGGACCAAAAACCAACTTTTGAAAAGTGCCTTCTGATGTTGGATGGCTCAGTTTGTGAGGTGTCCAACATAGGTCCCCATCATTCCACTTGAAACCTATCAGGGCTTGCAGGTGCTAAGCCCCTCTGAAGATCAGCCTCTTTGGCCCACATCTTCAAAGTATTTAGGCACCTAATGCACATTAAAATCAGTAGAACTTAGGTGCCTGAATACCCTTTGTGGATCTGACTCTTGGTGTCTCCCCAGTGTTGCCAACATGCTATTTCCTTGTCCGTGATGCAGTTTGGCTGGGGCTGGAGCCAATGACAACATGAGAAGCTGCAGCCCGTTCAGCACCCCTCCCCCATTCCAACCAGGGAAAATCCTCTTTGATTGACTGCCTTCGCTGCTTGCCCTCCGGGAAGAGTGAGCAGGCAGAGCCCAGCAGTTCAATCTAGCACCAGCTCCTCCTCTCCTGTGAAAAATGAGTCATGCTGCTCCCCACTGCATTCCAGAAGTATCACACTTGGGAATGGGGTGTGGAGGATGAAGAGCCCCCACAGGAACAGCAATGAGGCTGGAACTCTGCACTGACTTGGCATTGAAGGAGAAATTTCTGGGGAGTGTAGGGCTGTGGAGACACAGAATTAACTATTTCACATCATGGAGCCTGGGGAGATGATGGAAGCTTAATCCAACCAGTCAGGCAGCAACCAGAACTCCTGCAGGAAGGGTGAGGAGATTCACCTCACCTCCGTCAGTCACTACATTGGAGAGAGTTGGCTGTGCAAATTGGTTCATGTGCTGGGGAAGGGAAGAAGGTTCAAAATCAAAAGAGATGCTAAAAACCCCAGGGCTATGTCTACACTTGCGGCTTCTTGCACGAGTAATATGCATACAGGCTAAGCATAGAATATCGCCGAGCATCGTTTGCATACCTAATGAGCTGCCATTTTTGCAGAAGAGGCTCTTGCGCCAGAAGGAGCTGTCTACGCTGCCCCTTCTTGCGCAAGAAAAACCCTCTTGCGCAATGCCGTTATTCCTGAAAATAATTGGCGTAACGGCATTGCGCAGGAGGGCTTTTCTTGCGCAAGAAGGGGCAGTGTAGACAGCTCCTTCTGGCACAAGAGCCTTTTCCGCAAAAATGGTGGCTCATTTGGTATGCAAATGAGGCTCGGTGATATTCCACGCTTAGCCTCATTTGCATATTTCTCGCACGAGAAGCCGTGAACGTAGACATAGGGAAATAGATTCTGAGGAGACTGACTTTGGATTTTGTAACTCTTGGGGCTGGTGATACTAAGGGGGGCACCCAAATTGGAGGCCATTTCTGAAAATGTGGGCCTTAATCCCTTTTTGTATCTTGGCCCAAGGATGTTGCAGGGGGTATAGACTGATGTTTGTGACACTCCTTGATGTTTGTGGGAGGTGCTCTAGAAATGCCATTATTATTACAAGGAAACATGCCAGAAGCAAAGAGAAAGTAGGGGAGCATGCAGGGATTGGGGAACATGGTATATAGCTCAGCAACAGAAGCATGTGAAAACCAGAGACTATGCCCTGTAGATTGCATCATCTGCAAGCCAGTCCAAAGTGACTGTTCTTTGGAGTGGTGACTAAGAGGGACACATGGGACCTTAGTTTACTTCTGGGAGGAAAGAAAATTAAATTAAAAGTAAACATCTGAGAGCATCAATGAAACCCTGCTTTGATCATTAAAATTTGCTGGCTCTGTGCTCTTAAATGGTGTCTTGCCTCCTGCTCTGCATTCAATTCACCTGATAAATCACACAGCTCTGAGCCCAAAACTTTACAATAATCCTTGTTTCTTTCTGTAGATTATTCAGAAATGTAATAGCCCCATCTGTGTGTAGTCTCCTTACTACAGGTGCCTCTGGCTTTTTCTGGGAGGATCCTGTGTGCTGTAATCTAGCCCTAGAGACTACGACTCCCATGAGCCCTTGAGGAAATGAGGAAGGGAAGTTTTGTCCAGGCATGTGGAGAGGGGATTTCAAGGGGGAGTTGGGGATTCTCCATCTTGGCAGAGGAGTCAGGCTGCTGTGAAGGATCCTTATCCAGTCCAGGAGCTGTTATATTGCAGCTACAGCCTGGGACTGAGAGCTTTTGGGATTTGGATCTAGCAGGCTGCTCCTGGGGCAGCTAATTGCCCTAGAGGGGAGAGACTCTGGCTGTGTCTGTGGCTCAGAAGGACTATACAACCACCAGCACACAGGAGGAGGCTGTAAGTAAATGGGCTCTTTGGGGAGTGCTGCCTGGGACAGACCTCAGGGATATAGACTAACTCTGGGTCCAAAGAGAGGCAGTGTCCAACCTGCTGACATTTGGTGGAGCTTGTTCCAATGGCAGAGGAAGTTTGCAGCTGGCGGCATAGCTTGGACTCACATGCACGCGCGCACACACACACAAAACCTACAGAGAACCTCCACTCCAGTGGCAGATCTTCAAGCACGCCCACGAAAGCGTCTGGGATTCTGAATCCAGAGGAGTGCACACTGTGGGCTGGGATAAATGGTGGCAGTGCAAATGCCAGCTAGATAAGTGCCTATTACTTCTGTGTACTTTGTTAATTGATTTTATTCACTGTTAATCTGTTAAACCTGTTTCTTAAAGTTGTTAAGTAAAGGTGTGTTCATTCTAATGTAATCAATTAGATGTATATTATTTATCATTTGTAACTGTTGTTCTGGAGTTGGATCCAGATTATTGCTGGAATAATTTTATTCCTGGAGCCTCCCAAGGCATACCATTAAGTGTGTACAGGGCCAGCCAAGTGGAGGCACCACCATTGTATACTCTTTATGAGCAAGGGACTGTAGCAAGGGGGTAGATAGGGAATCCCCAACTAAACAACATCAACACTGGGGTACTCAGGATCTCCTTTGATGTTAAAACATCAGCCACCGAGGCACACCTGTGAGTATGACCTGCTCCTGAGTAACCTGGAGAGGAAAAAGGGGGTTACATGTGTTCTTAGTGAGAAACTGGATTTAAGAGTCCCAGCTGAACGGCAGAAATGGATCTGGTCCAGCAGGTGAGTAGTTCCCCTAAGGCTACAAAAATGGGACCTGTAATTCCCCCATTAGCTGTAACAACAGCATAAGCTGTAGCATGGACAAGGGGCCCATAGAAGGTTAGTAGCTTTGCCATTACATCACCTAACCCTGTTTAGAGCTCCTAGGATTAAAAGGCCAAATTGATTACCATGACTTTCCAAAGCTTAATGCTGGGCAGCCTTCCAGAGATCAGAAATCCAGAATCAAGAGTCTCAGGCCAGTCAGCAGACAGAGAAGTTGGAGTTCATAATGATTTTTTTGTGTCATCAGTGAAGAGAATTCCAGACTCTTCAGAACAGGGGGGCTGCCAGAACATGGACCCCCTGAATGAAAGGGAAGGGGATAGATTCTGAAAAGATAAGCGTTATGAGCAAGAAATGTGGAAGCAGAAACACATGGAACCTGGTGCAAGGTACCGTGTTGATACGTGCTGCAAACCTCTTGCCCAAGAGCTACAGGATAGATCACACTAAAACCATCCCAGGGGATAAGGCTTGGTGCTAACAACCCAGAACATTTACTGTCTGTTTGGCAAGAGGCAGACTTTGCTCAGCATGTTGTCCAGACCCATGCTCTAGTATACCCATGATAATTACCAGAAAGGGAGTTTCTTCCAGTTCTCCATCAAATCATATTCCATAAATGAGAAAAGTCCTTGCCATTGGATTTCCAGAATAAAAAGCCACATCAGGCCCAAGTGAGAATATTGCCCATGGATGGGATTGCCACCTCCTGTCTACATTTTCCCATTATCATTCATTTTTTAGAGGTAGCTGTCCTGGGAAATCTGTACAAGTGCTCAACACGCACTGCCAGCTCCCAGTATGTTGGTTTCAGGATCATCCCAGAAGTCCCTTTTATTTAATCTCTGAGGTGGCACCCCTCTCCATGGAATGTGGCTGGGTTCGCCCAAGTGAACAGTCACTTGGCTGCTTTGTTGGACCCAACCTTTGGATCCCACGTGCTCCGAAGCTTCCTGTGTCTGGGCAGAGTCTGGACACTGTCACTACATTTGTCTTCTCAGGTGTGCACTGGTGATGGGGGAGTCTGCCTCTACAATTGATGAATGGTTTCAGCTTGTGAACTCTAGTATGTATCTTTACTAACCTGCAAATGCAATTTTGATCACACAGCACTTTGCTATCTCTTTGTCTCCCTGTTGGACTGGAATTCCAAAAGTGGCTGGCAAAAGGCATCAGAAGAGGATTGTTAACTTAGGTGCTTGACTGTTGAAATGTATCCCAGCCAGAAACCCTACTTCATTGAGGTGAGGTTGACTAACAATGAAGTAATCTGGCAGGACTCTGTGGTTACTTGTTGAGACTGACTAGGGAGTCACCTCCGAAGGGGATGGAAGAATATAAAGGGCCAAAGTGCTATTTGGGCACAGTAGGGATGTAAAAGGTTAATCTGTTAACTGTTTACCTGGTAAGCGTTAGGCTTACTGGAATGCCTACTTGGTAACCAGTTAACCAGCTGTATGGAAGAGGCTGGCAAGAACCTCAGGAGATGAGGACGGTAGTCAGGGTTGCATGATGGGCAGGTGGGACCTGGATGTGTCACAAGGCCCCAGATCCTGGCCCTGGTGGCTCCAGCCCCAGCAGGTAGTATTTCCTTTCATCTCATCTAGCACTTGCAGTACTTTCCTTTATCTTAGACAAGTGAAAGCTGGCTAGAGAGAGAATGACTATGCACTAGGGATATAAATATCAATCAAAACAGTTAACCGGTTAAACAATGAAAATTATATGGTTTAGCCAGTTAACTGTTGATGAGGACAGGGCAGCCTGGGTGGGGTTAGGATTAGGGTTGAAAGCTAGTAGCATTCTCCCTCTCCCTTACTGCCTCTGTATCAAAGGCAGCAAGGGAGGAGGAAGCAGGAGCTAGTGCTGAGGGGAGCAAGCTTAAAAGCTGGTTCCCCCCGGCACCATCTCCATGGTGCCACCTGCCCCACCTCGCTGCTGCCTTTATCAGAGGCAGCAGCGTTGGGGGGAAGGGGGGATGCTGGACCCAGCGTGTGCTGGGACTGAGAAAGTCCAGCTCAGTCCCAACTCACAGTGGGTCAGGGAATTACTACCAGTGCAGCTCTGCAGCCCGGCTCTTACATTTAAACTGCAGAGCCATTGTGGGGGTAGCTCCTGGACATAGCTCAAGCCAGGATTGAGTGCCTTATCGACTAATTGTGATACTATTTATATCAACTACACAATTTTCCAGTTACTCACCTCTTAACATCCTTAGTTAGGATTGCTTACTATTGCTGTAGGGTCCAGATCTGCTGAGGCAGGGATACAGCGTGACCGCGGGAGATGGGAGCTGGTGCTACATTGGGGCTGCTAGGTCCACAGCAGCTAGGTCAGGAACTGCAGTATGGTCAGGAACCAGGGATCCTGGGGCTGGGGTCACTGGGGGTAGGAGGGCTGGGTGGGAGGTAAGGTGCAGGAGCGAGCTGGGGATGGCAGGGCTGGGTGGGATGTAGGGTGCAGGACTGGGCAGGAGCTGGGGTGCAGGAATGGGTTTGGGGGTCTGGGAGGTTGGGAGGGTTCAGAAGTGGGTTGGGAGTGGGAGGGTCTGGACAGTAGGGGGATGCAGGAGCAGGATGGGAGGTGGGGTCTGGGCAAGGGTTGCGGTGGGGCACAGTGCAGCTGGGATATTAGGGCAATCCACATTATCAGCAATTGGGTACTTGGCATCCTTTCCTTTTCTGTCATGTGCTCCCTTCCTCCTCCACGGTTTTCTCACCCTGATCATCACTCACACACTCCCTTTTCCCATCATCTGTCCTGTCCCCTCCCTCTGACTCTTCCTCCAGTGTTGCAGCTGATCCACTTGTGACAGGATCTTTGGGCTTTGTGTTTAATTGATTTCCAAGCTGTCTCCATCTTTCAAAAGATAGGCTGAGGTAGGAAACATGATGAATTGTCAATGGACTGAAAACAAAGCCATGTGATCTGAGTTAGTGCCACCCCCCCCCCCCTCACCCCCACCGCGACTCCCAGCTAACCTAGAACACAGTGTTCTTACAGCTACCACTCATCTCTTGGCTTCTGTTATTTCCACTCCAATTCATCTAAGGAAGTAGGTTTTACCCCTGAAAGCTCATGACTCCTTATATTTTGGTTAGTCTCTAAGGTACCATGGGACCACTTGTTTTTAAAGTTACAGACTAACACAGCTACTCTTCTGAGATTTTTTTTTTTTTAGCTACCACTCAGGGTGTCCTCAGAAATGAACTCAGGGTCTCAGTGCTTAGCAACATACAAACAATATTTTAAGGCTCAGATGAGATTCCCCATCCCACCCCCAAACGTGGAGCAATTCAGATCTAAATGTTGGCTTAAGTTCTCTTTTATACTGCAATAGAGTTCCATTTTCTAAAATATCTGTGTGAAACCAAATACTGAGGCAGTTATACTACCAAGTCATCAGTAAGCTGAAATAAAGGCATTATAACATGAGAGGTAAAAGCTGCTTCCCCAGCATGCATATATCAAACCTAAAGAACCTGGTTTTCAGAAGTGCTGAGTACCCTTAATGCCCATTGACTTCAGTGGGCTCTTGAAGTGTTAGCATTTCAGAAAATCCATCCCTTCTCTTCATGAAGAATGTGTCAGGGGAGGGCCTAATTCTCCCTCCCTCTCCCCCTTCACACACACCGGCTCCACCCTAGTCAAGCATCTCCTGATTTCCCCCAATATGAGGAAAGTAGATCAACATCTTCTATTATTTCATAGAATCATAGAATCATAGAATAATAGGACTGGAAGGGACCTCGAGAGGTCATCGAGTCCAGCCCCCCGCCCTCAAGGCAGGACCAAGCTCTGTCTACACCATCCCTGACAGATGTCTATCTAACCTGTTCTTAAATATCTCCAGAGAGGGAGATTCCACCACCTCCCTTGGCAATTTATTCCAATATTTGACCACCCTGACAGTTAGGAATTTTTTCCTAATGTCCAATCTAAACCTCCCCTGCTGCACTTTAAGCCCATTACTCCTTGTCCTGTCCTCAGAAACCAAGAGGAACAAATTTTCTCCTTCCTCCTCGTGACACCCTTTTAGATATTTGAAAACCGCTATCATGTCCCCCCTTAATCTTCTTTTTTCCAAACTAAACAAGCCCAGTTCATGAAGCCTGGCTTCACAGGTCATGTTCTCTAAACCTTTAATCATTCTTGTCGCTCTTCTCTGTACCCTTTCCAATTTCTCCACATCTTTCTTGAAATGTGGCGCCCAGAACTGGACACAGTACTCCAGCTGAGGCCTAACTAGTGCAGAGTAGAGCGGCAGAATGACTTCACGAGTTTTGCTTACAACACACCTGTTGATACAACCTAGAATCATATTTGCTTTTTTTGCAACAGCATCACACTGTTGACTCATATTCAACTTGTGGTCCATTATGACCCCTAGATCCCTTTCCGCCATGCTCCTTCCTAGACAGTCGCTTCCCATCTTGTATGTATGGAACTGATTGTTCCTTCCTAAGTGGAGCACTTTGCATTTCTCTTTATTAAACCTCATCCTGTTTACCTCTGACCATTTCTCTAACTTGCTAAGGTCATTTTGAATTATGTCCCTATCCTCCAAAGAAGTTGCAACCCCACCCAGTTTGGTGTCATCTGCAAACTTAATGGCTTTTGTTCTCTGGTTTGCATGCGTCGTACCCCGCAAAGGGGTCAGGGCTGTTTTTCTTTCCTTTTCTCTTTGTCTCAGCCTACAACAAACTCCCTTCCCTTTCCTCACTCTTTAATCTCTCCTCTCTTAGCCTTGAGAAGGGCACTGTAAATTTTTCTCCAACAATGTGAACAAATGTCCATTTATTCTTGTCAGCGTACAGAGAGCACCTGGCCAGTCTTGGCATTTGCCATGGGAAATAGAGAATTGGAAGAGACGCTTGATTATTCCTTTAATCTTTCTTAATGTTCAGGAATTCTGGCCCATGCATCTTCACCAGCTCCCTTGCATTTTCTAGTACTAATTCCTATTGGGTGGAAAGCTGTTTTGTTTTTGTACGTGAGTCTAATCAGAGTAATAGCAATTCAGTGGAAAATGTCACTTCTAAGTGTGTAGAAAGATTGTGATGAGTGAAATGGCTCTCAGTTGTAGGCAATTTCACTGTGATTATGTAAAAAAAAAAGTCGTGGACCTTCCTTCACATTTCCAGGCCACATGTTCATTCTGGCATCATTCACAAGATTAATGCAGGGGGGCGAACCTTTTTTCTGTCCTGGGTCACACACAAGCAAACAACAACAATAGAAATCTCACTCAACCTCACCTGTAGTCAGGACTGGATTAACTCTTCTGGGTGTCCAGGGCTATTCTATTTTATGGGTCACTCCCTAGACTCTGGAGTGGGGCCAAAATTAAGGGTTCAGAGTGCGGGGGTGTTGAGGCAGTGGATTGGGTGCGGGAAGGGGTGAGGGCTTCAACTGGAGGTGCAGGGTCTAGGGTA
Organism: Pelodiscus sinensis; assembly: GCF_052426305.1. Classification (NCBI taxonomy): domain Eukaryota; kingdom Metazoa; phylum Chordata; order Testudines; family Trionychidae; genus Pelodiscus; species Pelodiscus sinensis. The sequence goes on along the minus strand of NC_143064.1, from coordinate 15,536,433 downwards.
GAGCTGAGGTGTTTGGGGTACAGGAGGGGACTCCAAGCTGCTGCAAGGAGTGTAGGAGGAGGCTCAGGACAGGAGACTGGGGTGGAGTGCAGAGTCTAGGAGGGAGTTAGAGATTTAGATGGAGGGGCTCAGAGCTGGGGCAAGGGATTGGAGTCTATTAGGGGGCAGAGGGAGCTTGCGATGTAGGGTGCTTACCTGGGCAGCTCCCTTTTGGTGGTGGGGGAAAGCAGGTGGCTTGGTGCAGTCTGCACTGCCCTGTGATCACCTGTAGGCATCACTCCTGCAGCTCCCATTGGCTGTGGTTCCTGTGAATGGATGGAGTGTCCCCCAGCAAGTTCCTCCCTCCCCACAGCCGGGCAGAGCCAGATAACGTGCAGGGACTTGAGGAGCTGCATCCAGGACCCTGCACTAAAGGGGCCTCAGAAAAAAGATCTGGTCTTTGACAGCCTGGAGATCAGGGTGGGTGTGGGACTTTTACTGGATGAGGGAGGTAACCTAGGCTATGTCTAGACTGCAGGCTTCTTTCGAAAGAGGCTCTTTCGAAAGATCGCGTCTAGACTGCAGGCGGATCTTTTGAAAGAGAAATCCGCTTTTTCGAAAGAGAGCACCCAGCGAGTCTGGATGCTCTCTTTCGAAGACGGCCTCTTTACATTGAAGAACGCCTTCTTTCGAAAGAGGAGCTTTCGAAAGAAGGCGTTCTTCCTCGTGAAATGAGGTTTACCGCCATCGAAAGAAAAGCCGCGTTCTTTCGAAATAATTTCGAAAGAACGCGGCTTGAGTCTGGACGCAGGGGAAGTTTTTTCGGGAAAGGGCTACTTTTCCCGAAAAAAACCCTGAGTCTGGACACGGCCCTAGTGACAGCTGTGGGAAAAGCTGAACCACTCAATGCTTTTTTTGCCGCTGTCTTCACAAAGTCAGCTCCCAGACTACTGCACTAGGCAACACAGTATGGAAAGGAGGTGGGCAGCCTGGTGGAGAAAGAACAGGTTAAGAACTATTTAGAAAAATTGAACATACACAGATCCATGGGACCAGATCTAATGCATCCGAGGGGACGGAGGGAGTTGGCAGATGGCCAGTGGCTCTGCAATGACATTGTCTTTGAAAACTCGTGGAGATTGGGAGAGATCCTGGATGACTGGAAAAAGGCAAATGTAGTGTCCATCTTTAGAAAGGGGAAGAAGGACAATACAGGGAACTACAGACTGACCAGCCTCACCTCAGTCCCTAGAAAAATCATGGAGGGGATCCTCAAGGAATCCATTTTGAAACACTTGGGAGAGAAGAAAGTGATCAGGAATAGTCAACATGGATTCACCAAAGGCAAGTTATGCCTGACCAACCTGATTGCCTTCTATGACAAGGTAACTGGCTCAGTGGACATGGGGTTGATGGATGTGATATACCTTGACTTTAGCAAAGTTTTTGATACGATCTCCCACAGTATTTTTGCCAACAAGTTAAAGAAATACGGATAGGATAAATGGTTTATAAGGTGGATAGAAAGATGGCTAGATTGTTGGGCTCAATGGGTAGTGATCAATAGCTCGATGTCTGGTGATCGGTTTCAAGCACAGTGCCCCCAGGATCCATTCTAGGGCTGGTTTTATTCACCATCTTTATTAATGACCTGGATGAGGGGATGGGTTGCACTCTCAACAAGTTCACAGGTGACACTAAGCTAGGGGGCGAGGTAGATAAGTTGGAGGGTAGGAATAGGGTTCAGAAAGGCCTAGACAAATTGGAGGCTTGGGCCAAAAGACATCTGATGAAGTTCAACAAGGACAAGTAGAGAGTCCTGCACTTGGGACGGCAGAATCCCAAGCACTGCTACAGGCTGGAGACCGACTGACTAAACAGCAATTCTGCAGAAAAGGACCTGGGGATTACAGTGGATGAGAAGCTGGATATGAGACAATAGTGCACCCTTGTAGCCAAGAAGACTAATGGCATATTAGGATGCATTAGAAGGAGCATTGACAGCAGATTTAGAGAAGTGAATATTCCCCTTTATTCGGTACTAGTGAGGCTACGTCTGGAGTGTTGCATCCAGTTCTGCCCTCCTCCATAACAGAAAGGATGTGGACACATTGGAGAGGGTCCAGTGGAGGGCAATGAAGATGATTAGGGGGCTGGAGCACATGACCTATGAGAAGAGGCTGAAGGATTTAGGCTTATTTAGTCTGCAGAAGACACTAGCAAGGGGGGATTTGATAGCAGCTTTTAACTCCCTAAAAGGAGGTTCCAAAGAGGATGGAGAGAGGCTGTTCTCTGTAGTGACAGATGAAAGAATGAGGAGCAATGGTCTCAAGTTGCAGTGGGGGAGGCCTAGGTTGAATATTAGGAAAAATTATTGTATTAGGAGGGTGGGGAAGCACTGGAATAGGCTACCAAGGGAGGTGGTAGAATCTCCATCCCTAAAGGTTTTTAAGTCCTAGCTTGACAAAGGCCTGTCTGGGATGATTTAGCTGAGGTTGGTCCTGCTTTGGGCAGGGGTTTGGACTTGATGACCTCATGTGGTCTCTTCCAGCCCTATGGTTCTATGATTCTAACCTAACTTTTATATGGTTAGGAAATGCCGAACAGTTATTGTGATTTTTTTGTATGATATATTTAAAATAATTACCAAAATGAGTGAAACTACAGGCAGTCCCCGAGTTATGCAGATCCGACTTATGTCGGATCCGCAGTTACGAACGGGGCCCATCTCCCTGGTCTCCAGCAGACCAGGGAGAGGAAGCAAAGCGGCGGAACACGTGGGCAGCGGACAACCCAGACACGTCCCGCGTCCGCTGCCCGCGTGCTCCGTGGCTTTGCTCCCCGTCCTCCTGGTCTGCAGACCAGGGAGACGGGGAGCAAAGCAGAGCAAAGCTGCGGAGCCCGAGGGCAGCAGGACAGCCACGGCGCGTCTGGGCTGTCCCGCTGCCCCCGTGCTCTGCGGCTTTGCTCCAGACGCCTGTGGTACAGCAGCTGGGGCACTGCCAGTTGGTCCCGTAGCTCTGCTCTGGGCGCTACTGGACCAACCCGGCAGCACCCCAGCTGCTCTGCCCCAGGAGTCCTGATTCAGCCACTGCTGGTCAGTTTCTGCAGCAGCTGAATCAGGACGCCTGGGGCAGAGCAGCTTGGGTGCTGCTGGGTTGCTCCAGTAGCGCTGAGGAGCGGCGGCGCTACTGGACCAACCCAGCAGCACCCCAGCTGCTCTGCCCCAGGCGTCCCCAAGTCAGCCGCTTCCGAAACTGACCAGTGACTGACTACAGGAAGCCCCTGCCCCGGGCTTCCTGGAATCAGCCACTGATCAGTTTCAGCAACAGCTGACTTGGGGATGCCTGGGGTTCTTAAGTTGAATCTGTATGTAAGTCAGAACTGGCGTCCAGATTCAGCCGCGGTTGAAATTGATCAGTTTCAGCAGCGGCTGAATCTGGGCGCCAGTTCCGACTTACATACGGATTCAACTTAAGAACAAACCTACAGTCCCTATCTTGTACGTAACCCGGGGACTGCCTGTAGTATGATTATACTGAATTATTTTGACAAATATGCAGAATTTTGCATTTTTGGGTGCAGAATTCCCCCAAGAGTACCTTATGCAGATAGCAAATAGCTAGAAATCACAGAACACAGCCCTCATTCAGAGAGGGGGTGCACAAAAGGCATTCAAACCCTCATGCTAGAAAATTAATTTGTTGAGGGTAAGTGACTCAGCAGAGCCTTCCTCCTCTTTCCTCTGTGTTAAATGTGTCTGCAATCAGAGAGGATTTATTGTTGATTCAAAGGACAGGCAACCCCAGTCATGGCTTACTGGAATACTTCACTTCTCCTTGGCTACATCATCTTTTGGAATATTATTAGTCCATGTGTTGCTTTTCCAACAGGAGCCCCAGCAACAGCCTGTGAGAATATGATGCCTGTGCATATGGGGGTCCATCCCCAGCCAAGCCCAGCCCCCTATGAGGTCCAGATTGATGCACCTTCTTTCGTGAACAGGCAGATGATTAATGGTAATTAAGTTCCAACTTCTTAACTGGATTGAAAAATTTGCATAAATATACGATTTCTTCATAGTTGTTTGAATTCGGTGTGCTTTCTGTGTAAAAGGAGCAGTATTATTAGCGAGTTTCTCTTTTTCTCCATATTTTCTCCCTAAAATGTGTATAGAAAAACTTCTGTTCAGTGAAATGAATGAAAACCACTGTGTGCAGATTAGCAGAAGAAGAGCAATAGAAATAATCTGAGAACTACTTGCAGAGGAGAACCTGATCTTACAAACACTGTACAAATTATCTTAACATCTGCCTTGTCTGTATGCCCAACAACTAACCATGTTACCGCCGTTTTCAGGGTGTGCAAACTAACTGCATTCTATTATAGTGACGCTGATAATATAGTGATGAATCAGATGAAGGTTAGCCTCTCATAGGATCAGTTCAGCATCTGGCAGGATTGTGTCAATGCCATGAAATGAGTAAAATGCAGGACTAGGTAGCACTTTAAAGACTAACAAGATGGTTTATTAGATGATGAGCTTTCGTGGGCCAGACCCACTTCCTCAGATCAAATAGTGGAAGAAAATAGTCACAACCATATATACCAAAGGATACAATTTTTAAAAAATGAACACATATGAAAAGGACAAATCACATTTCAGAACAGGAGGGGGATGCGGGGGGGGGGGGGAGGGGGGGAAGGAAGGAAGGTAAGTGTCTGTGAATTGTGATTTGTGATCTGTGAAGTGTCTGGAATGTGACTTGTCCTTTTCATATGTGTTCATTTTTTTTAATTGTATCCTTTGGTATATATGGCTGTGACTATTTTCTTCCACTATTTGATCTGAGGAAGTGGGTCTGGCCCACGAAAGCTCATCATCTAATAAACCATCTTGTTAGTCTTTAAAGTGCTACCTAGTCCTGCATTTTGCTTCAGCTACCCCAGACTAACACGGCTACATTTCTATTACTATGAAATGAGTACTGGATGTTAACAGGTACCAGATAGATAACACCAATAGTTCAGAGATTTGTTTTACACCAAGGGAGGCAGTAAGCAGAAATTAACGACTGCTAGTTCCTTGCTGACCCATGTGAAATGACTTGGTAATCAGAAGCGTAACTGAGGCTAGAGAAGAGAGAAGACTTTCCCACATCCCTTAAGAGAATAATTGTCAGCTTTGGGAACAGAAGCCAGGAGTCCTGACTCCCTGTCCTAGATACTAGTAAAAAGACCATCCTTTCCCCGGCTGACTCGTTCCTGGTTACTTGCTTAGCATACAGTGCAGTGTCTTCTTCAATCCCATTATGTCTCTCATGTCTGTCTTCTTTGCCTCTCTGGCTACCATCTGACCCTCTCTGTCCTCCTTTTCCAAAGGCCCAGACTTCCTCTCTTCACTTTTCTCCCTAGTCCATTCCTTTTCGGGTTCTTTGTAACCCTTGGTCCTAGAACATAATGGCCACACTGGTTTCGACCGATGGTCCATTTAACCCAGTATCTGGTTAGTGCCAAATGTGTCAGAGGGAATGAACAGAACAGGGCAATTCAGGGGGGAGGGGATGTTCTTAGCAGTGTTGGTGCCCTACACAGCCCAGCACCAGCACTCTCCCCCGCCCCTCCAAGTGGCTGCTCTGTACAAAGAGGGGGCTGAAACAAAGTGGGGAAAGGAGTTCGTGATTCTCCTGGATCTGACACCATTTACTGCAATGGTGTCTGGCCTGTCCGGTCCAGGAGACGTGGCTGGAGTAGAGCCGGCAGTGAGGCATGGGCCGGAGGAGCAGTGGGCAGTCATGCAGCCAGCCAGAGAGAAGCGGCACTTTTAAGGGGCAAGTGCCAATACTCTCTATCTGCCTGCTGTGCAGCTGCCCCCTGCTCTGAGTCCTCTGGCCCCATGAGCATTGCTCACTGCCACTTGGTGAGCATGGGCTGGGCAATGACTTCTGAGGGGGCAGCCAGGGGATGGGGGGGCACTGCACTGTCACTCAGCCGGGGAGGCAGCTGGGGGATGGGGACCGTGCACACAGCTGCATTGGGCAGCATGAAATTTGGTGCAATTTGGTGCCCCACATGGCTGCATGTTTTGTGTATAGGTAGGGACACCCTGATCCCTCCTGTCATTCAGCCCCAGTTTCTGGTAATCAGAGGTTTAGGGATACCCAGAGAGCATGGATAGTATCCCCAACCATCTTGGCTAGTAGCCACTGGTGGACCAATTTTGCAGGAATTTACCTATTTTCTGAACCTAATTGCACTTTCACCCTCACAACATCCCCTGGCAACAAATGCCACAAGTTGACTGTGCATTGAAGGAAGAAGAGCTTCCTTTTATTTGTTTTAAATCTGCTTACTATACATTTCACCAGGTGCCCCCTAGGTCTTACGTGCATACCACTTCCTCATTCACTTTCTCCACACCATTTCTGATTGTTTAGGCTTTATCATATCCCAATTCTCTTTAGTCATCTCTTTCAGAAGTTGAACCATTCCCAGTTTAATTGCTTTTCTGGAAGCTCTCCCATACTTTTGATGTTTTCATCACCCTTTTCTGAACTGTTTTCAATTCTAATGTATTTTTTGAGAAGAGGTGACCATAACTGCCCAGAGCATTCAAGTCCTGTCTCCTTTTACATCCTGGCTGACTCCTGGAGATGGAATGTGTTGCTGTTCAAGTCCAGGAGGAAGCCTTAGGTGGCTGCTTAGAAACCGCAGGAGCAATATTCCCTCTAAGCTGAGTGCATGGGTAGCCACTCAGGAGAGATTCAAATGCCACCCAGCTGAATAACAGAACCACCACACCTGCCAGCATGTGTTTCTACTGGTGATATATGTCCACACATGCCTTGGTGCACATGGATGGAAAAATTAGAGGGAACACTTCCCAGGAGTATCATTTAGAACAAGTAAAACAAAGCTCCCTGTCCCTAACCCTGCTTATAATCTCAATGGGAACTGCAACCAATTACCCGAAGGAAGAATTTTATCTAAAGCCTTTTTCATTTGATCCCTGTGGTACTTACATTGCCCCAGAAACAACAGTAAAAGAGCACCTCACCCTCCTTTCAGATCCCTGTAACACAGAGAGCTGTTATCATCCCCATTTTGCAGTTGGAAAAAACCAAGGCACAGAGGGACTAAATGACAAACCCAGGGTGCCACACGAAATCAGTGGCAAAGAGGGAATTGAACCAGCTGAGACCCAGGCTGGCATGTAATCACTGGGCTATTTTTGCAGACACAGCTGATGTGCAAAGATACATTTGGTGTATCTTTGGAGTTAATACATGCTAGTGACCATCTGAGAAGCCAGTCCCAGCTATGCATGAGTAACGTGTGATAGATGTGTATACTCTCTTCCAGTTCAGATTGTAGGGCCAGGATACAGAGGCTTGTTGCTGGAAGCTCGCACCTTTGGCTCCACTGCTGCACTCGGCAGTTGGCAGAATCCTGCCAATAACACTAAGTTCTTACAGGTAAGCTTGGAGCATCTCATTTCTCACCTTTATGTAGCCTAATGGCATGATAAGGCCAGGAACAGCTCAGTGGTTTGAGCATTGGCCTGCTAAACCCAGGGTTGTGAGTTCAATCCTTGTGGAGGCCATTTGGGGTAAAAATTTGTCAGGGATGGTACTTAGTCCTGCTGTGAAGGCAGGGGACTGGACTCAATGACCTTTCAAGGTCCCTTCCAGCTCTAGGAGATAGGCAATCTCCATTATATGATAGATACTGTGAAATTAAAAGTAGCAAGAGAAATAACATACAACAGCAAAGGTAGCTGGAGACATGAGCTGAATTGGATCCCTAGAAAAGCAGCATGCCCTGCTCTCCTCCCTTATGCAGCCTGAGTTACCATTTACTCTTCTAGCATACACTGCAACTGAGTGCAACCACTGACCATCAGTCCATACAGCCCAGTTATTGGCCCTGCTGGGTATAGATGAGATTTCCTCCAGGCAGCTGGGCAGAATCCACAGCTTTGCAGGACTTGGATTTCCTCCTCCACTAGTCCCTATTCATATCACAGCTCTCTGGATACCTCATAGTGGAAAATGGAGGGGCCAGTACTTATGTTCTGACACATCAGAAGAGCTTGAGCAGGGTGGAAGCATTTGGCTGGATCGCGGCATGTTGCATAGGGGTGTCCGTTACCCAGGCTTCTGGGAATGGGAGGGGAAGTTATAATTGACATGGAAACTGAGGGGATTTATTTCCAGATTGCTTGTACATGCCCCTAGTGTGGTGGTCCCCACACTTTTCATGTTGTGACCTTCTCTTACTCTAATCTGTCCATGCCCCACTGGGAACGGGGCTGAAAGTGGAAGCCCCAATGGAAGCTAAAGCCAGGGCCTTAAGCAGGGGACAAGGCTGAGGCCAGCATGGGGCTGGATGACATTCCATCCCAGCACCTCATAGCAGCTGGGCCAGGCCCTGCCACACCCCCTCCAAAATTTTCAAGGCCACCCTAGGGGGTGTACTCCACAGTTTGGGGACTAATGACTGAGTGTGAGACAGATACTCTATTAATAATTACAGAGTTAATACATAGATTTGATATTCTTTTCTTTGCAGTGCTCTGGAAACCCAAAAGGTGCAATTACTCATTCGAACACTGAGTTAAAAACAAGCCTCTCTACTTATACCTGGCTGCCCCCGAACTCTGGCTGCCTCCCAGTCATTACATTCATGTAAGCAGCTTTATGAGACCATTCCCTTTTAAATGAAGTCCTCCAATGGACATCTCCAATATATGTTCTTCTCTTTTCTCTATCTATACATTAGTCATAAAAGGTTCAGTTTAATATACAGCAGGATTTTCAAAAACAGCAAAGTGCTCTCAGGGCATAATCCCCATTGACTTTCAGGGTCTTGTGCTTCTAAGCCACTTCTCAAAATTTTACCCTTAATACATTAGGGACTCAATCAGCAGAAGAATTCATCTGTCGGGGGGAAGCTGCACAAAACTAATGAGCTCTGCTTCACACTATTAAGATTGCAAATGATACTAAAGCAGAAGTGTTGCTATGCTGCTAGAGGACACTGCAGGAACAGTATTTTGATCCTTGCTGGGGGGTGGAAGGATTTTCCATTGGGAAGTCATCAACCAGTCACAACTAATTTTTCTGTGTGCTGGAAAAGGTGGATTCATTTTTCCATGAGATTAGGCTTACATTACCATTTGCTAATTTTATGAGCAAAGCAGCATCTCAGAACAGCTACAGTAAGGTATTGGACTGTCTTCATGGGTGTGAAGGGGACATCCTCCCATTTTATAACCATATTATGTTGGGTTTTTTTTCCCTTTTGAACAGAGCAACTGTAGCACAGTCTCGTGAAATTTACTGGCTTGGTGTCAAATCCAAAGTGATGTGGAGAGGTGAGTAATGATTTTTTAATTCCAATTTAAGTCAGTGGATTCTGATACTAACGCAAATGAAAATTAGATGCAACAAGCGAAGAGTCAGAGGATGCTGTATCAGAAATAAAGAGGGTAGTATTTTGTATGGAGTTTGCTTTGAAAATACTTTTCTTCATCACATAAGCTTTCAGTGCAGTTCACTACGATGGAATTTATATATGTAGCTCTTAGTCCATTCTTCTAAATCATTTGTTCCAGCCCACTAATAATCTTTGATGCTCTTCTCTGAACACCTTCCAGTCTGACAATCTCTCTCTATTAACAAGGTGCACAGAACTATATAAAATATACAAGGTCTCAGGTGAAGATATGAATCAAGTGTTATGTATTAAACTATTAGCCACTGCTACTAATGGGAATCTTGCACAGAAAAGGGAAAACAGACTAGTTACTGTAAGAGCTGACTCCTGCATCTGGGAAGGTACAGAAGAGTAATTTGCACCAACAGGAATTTATGTATACAAATATCCAAGTTATCAGAAGAGTGTATTTCTGGTTTGGCTCTTCTCTAGGGAGACTCTCTTTCTCTCAATTCAACTAATAAGAAAACCTTTAACTATGTCAAGAGCCAAATAATGCCTCAAGATAACACTATAGTGAAGGTTGCCTTGAATACTGTTGCACAGCTCATAGGAAAAAGTGCCACTATATCCCATTCAATGTTAATTATATGAAGTCTTAATCTCTGCAGCTGCTCAAATCTGAAAGCAGAACCATGTTCAACATATTGCTTGAAATCTTAGCTAGGAAATTAATGCAGAACGAATCCTAAGTCTAGCTACTCACCTAAATCACAATTTTCATATGTTCTTTGTTAGTGTTATCCTCTTGCAAAAGACAGCATGCTCGTCTCAGAACGTGTCAATTGCTAGCAGTAAGGATACAAACTACACAGGAACAGTTGCCTGCTAAAGTGGCTCCAACATTAGATGGCTATTCAAGCAACAGGTGGAGGGTGGGAGTAAGACCCTCCTTGATTTGGTTTCTGGATCTGTAACTGAATCAACGGGTAATTCACGTGAAATGTGCCTCAAGGTCACCATCAGTAATACAAGGATAGGCCATTCCCTCCTTACACAGGTGCTGGGGCTTGATCCATTAATGTTTGTGAAGTGCTTTGAGTTCTTGACTCAATACTAAAAGGAAGCAAAATACTGTCACTTCCCCCTCAATACAAAAACATAAGCTCCTTTAAGGTGATTGCTCATTAGTAAGAACAAGTTGAAGGCCGGTATTTTAGAATGTGTCACTGCAACTTGCTTAGGGGTCATTATTCCAGGGCTTTAGGGTGCAGTCAAGAGTTGCTCTTACCTTACATATGAGAAATGGTACTAACAATGACATCATTTTGCCTCTGCAGCATCATAAGAAACTAATCATCACTTCATAGTCCTACCTACCTTCTCCCACCCATCTATCATCATGCGCTTTGTCAATATCACTCTTTAGCCTTCGCCTTCTCTTCCTAAGATATATTCACCCTGAGGCCCACCAGTATTAACACATTGTAATGAAAATGCCATCACCTAGCCCTTATTCAAAGCGAGAAAGAAAGAAAATGCATTACAACACAACCTTCCTTTAGGTTTCCCTATGCAATTCGTGTTGTAAGGTGCACAGGTAAGATCTTGTCTAGTTTGCTATACAATGCTAAGTCCGCTTGTGTAGGCTTAATATAATAAAGGATTTACTTTATGGAAAAATCTGACTAAAAAAACTGCATAGGTCATTAATTTGAGTTTAGCATAAAGGTGGGAGGTGATAATGGCCTATGATATACAGGTCAGACCAGATTATCTAATGGTCTCTACTAGTCTTAAATGCTGATTGTACAGAGAAATTGCATAGTTTGAGGGATGGAACATCTCCTTGCAACTGGCAAAGACAAAGCTCTGAAACAACAAATCATAATTAATTCAAATACTCAGTGAAGGGGACTCAAGATTATCTCCACTATGCTAAGCATCAAGCCTAAGTAATTCACCAAAACATCAGTGTCTAGTTGATGTGCTTTGACACAAACAGCATAGGTAGTAGGGAGGTTAGCACGCATTTACAGGTGGAGTGGAGGGGAGGGGAGGGGAGGGGAGGGAAAAGCTCCTCATGCATACCAGCTCCTGCCTGTTCTCCCCCACCCCGCACCTCTATCAGAGGCAGCAGCATGGAGGGGGGAAGGGGAGGCAGCCCCACAGGGCAGCAAGGGGGGGGTGTATGCACATGTAGTTAGGATTAACCATTAAACCCAGTTGTATTGGTTAATCTTGTTAACTACACACTAACATCCCTAATATGTAGTATCTAAATTTGACATTGTCTCTCATCCAAAAAATTAGCTGTCTTTGTTGAATTCATTCCATCAGTAGATGCTTGATTTAATAGCAAGAACGCTTTTTGGAAATTTATTTAATCTGTTCTAGTATGACTCGTGACTTTCCTGACACAGGAACATTATATTTTAAAACCAACATAAATATTCAAAGATATTCAAAAGCAAGAGACAAAATGTCTCAAGTTAGCAGTAACAAAACAAGGTAACAGTACCCTTTGAAAGCCTGCAACACAGAATAGACAAGGAGTGAGGAAGCAGACTGAGCAAGGCATTTTATATAGCTGTCAGATTAATAATGAGGTTATTAATACTTAAGATTATCAGGATTATAGTGCAAAATAGCTAGAGCACAAACTAGGCACTTGTCTCACCGTGCTACATTTTCCACTTTGCGACTGATTGTGGGAGTGGAGGCACAGCACAAGGCCTCTCTGTGCTTTGGTTTTTCCCTCTAATCTTAAGTGATAGATATTATTCTTTGCATAAAACATGCTGTAAATGCAAAGTACAGTTTGAAAAGTTTCTTAGAAGTTCATTAATGTCCTGTTCACTGCTTCCATATATCAGCTCCACTTAGCCTGTTAATCCACAGATGTTGGTTGCCTGAAAAACTACAAAGATGATTAGGCATCACTACTAATTGCGAATATGAATGGAACAAATGACAACTACTGTTGCTTTTTCACAGTTGTTGAAACAGAATTAAAGGGGGAGAAGAACTGATGACCACACTATTATCAATGTTTCCTTAATTGTATAATAAAAACTAACTTTAAATTGAAGATAACATCCATTTTGTTTTTTAAACTACAGATTCTAAAGCTACGTGTGCTGCTGGGAAGTTTACATGGACAATAACTATTGTAACACTGGTGCCTTTCCACTTACTGCTTTTGCCAAGCTTCTTATATTAAGTGTTGGAGTTTAAGAGGATCTAGTCAATGGATAAGGAACAAATACAGACCCCATATACAATCACTGCATTTGATTCTGCCATGAAGTGAATTCCGGAAGCCTAAGACCATTGTTTATACACAAGTTATACTGGTTTTTAAACTATACCATAATAGTTAAAGTAATACAACCCTCTACTATGCAGGTATGCTGGTACATCTTCCTACAGGAATATTATACCCATATAACAATGTCCTCTCTAGGGGGTAGAACCCTCACAACCCTAACCAGTGCACTTTTAATGTTATTTGATGTGTGTGTAGACTAAGACTAAAGATGTGTAACACAAAGGCAATGAGAGAGCAGCTAAAATTGATTTGAAAAAAAAAATTAGTGCCATGACTTCAACTCCATTCTAAATTAGAACATATACAAGATCACCACTTTTACTTTGTATCAGGAATGATATATCCGGACACTGTATCAATATTATTGTATTAATACAATGAGTACAGCTAGGGCATCTCTGGTCCAGCACCCTCAGGACCTGAGCAGTCCTGAACCACGGAGCTGCTGTACCAGGGGAGATCAAGGCTCCCCACTATGCTGACCAGCCCCGCACTCCCTGCCAGCCACAGATTTTGCCAGACCAGAGTGTCCTGGATTTTAGAGGTTCAACATCTAGTACAAAACATCTATAGAATTAACAGGCAATGACTTGCTGCTATAATATCATTATTCCTCAGTTATTTTATCCTATCTAAATAGGCACTGTATTCACTTCTGGTTCAAGCTAATGATACATTAACAGTAAGAAGCAGAGAGACACTCAAATTTCTCAAAAGGCAGGTCATTTCATTAAGTAATCCCTATATTGCTACTACTCTTTGCAACCTCTCAGTTTTGAGAAGGGTAATGTTCCCTTTAAAAGCATCATCTCCTGCTGTCATGTTATAACAGCTTTGTAACAAAGACGACATTAAGGCTTAGCATTGCTCATTGCAAGCTAATATCATGAGGGTGCACACAACCTATTCAATAAATGGTTATTTCTGCTATTTAGAGCAGCTTAGTAGTCTTAGTTTATCTGCAGTTACACAGCTTACTGAAAATAACAGGTATATAAATAAGATATTTATTTCCTTGTGTGAAAGTAGACTGAATTATAAAGTAGAATGAATTAAAGAAATGTTTGTTCCTTTAGCAGGAAGAGAGATGTTAAGGTAAAGTTGTTTGTGTGCAAGCAGGAAGGAAGATGTTAAGGCAGAGGACAATGGTTCCACTTAAGGGTGATAGCGGGACATTAACAGGAGATTGGTAAGAGTTAATAAGGAAATGAGGTATTTGACTGACCCCAGGTAACCTTGTCAGTTCATGCCCTTTTTCAATCCTCGGTCTGCTCGCCTCTTTTATCTATATAAATAAGATGACGTGGGTTTCTGTGAGGGCTCACTTTTTCTGGATGTATTAGCAAAGCGCTTTGCTAATAAAACAGAGTGGTCTACGAAAATCGTGAGTCCTGCGTCTAACTTTGACACTTGTCACTCCACTAACTTTTGTTGCAAGTTTCTTAATTGAAAGCACATTTATAATGCTGGGTAATTGCCTAACTCTGCTGTATCCCTTTTTGTATGTTTGATTACAGAATATTTACGGGCAACTTTATTTCCAGTATACACGTCTAAAAGTTATACCAATAAAACAAGTGCAGAGACCCACTTTCACTGTGTAGGTTTATGTGCAACATATAACACATTGCATAAATATAAATTCATGTTTACTGCAGCCAAACTGCTTTGAACAGGAACTAGGACTCTTCACTCAGTGAACTGCTTCTTAGTCAATGTTCTCCAATCCCTGAAAAATATGTGAAACATTAATTATCCATACAGAACAAATAACACACTCAATACAAGTCTGTATACAAGTCTCAGAAAGTACAAATCAATTTACTACTCTTTTTCTAACTATACATTCCTCAGCGAAATAAGTTCACATGTTTTTTCAAACATGATATTTTTAAGTGGGGGAAGGGGATCACTAAAACACAAAGGATGGGAATAATACTAGGCAAACCAATGTGATAGCATCATAGAAATTACAAAGGGACGAGACCCATTTCATTAAGAATGCCTCTTGCAAATTACACCATCCCTATTTATTATGGCTAAAGGTGATTTGAAAAGGTTTTTAAAAAAATTCACACACACATGCACACCTCCCCCTTGTGCTAACATTTAAGTTTTGTCTGCTCAGGAACACTATGCTAACCTCAGAACCAGTGCTAATACATTACTTTAGTAGATAATGAAAAGTTGAGCAATTCATAGGAAAAGAAATTTAACCTGTTTTTATTAATCCCTATTTCACTTCAGTGACTAAACAGGGCTTTTGGAATGGAAGTAACAAATTAAATATTCCAATCCCTTCTGCTAATGTAATAGCTCATAGTACACATCCCCAGAAACATAAAAAAGATCAACACTTCTAATAAAGTATTACAACCTTTCTTGTTAAGTTAAAGCAACAAATATAGGCTCTTAAAGCCCCTTGCAGGTCATCTCTAAGGGCATGTCTACACAGCAGGGCTGAAGTCGAATTAACCTACACAACTTAAGCTAAGCAATTGATGTAGCTGAAGTAGAAATAACTTAACTCGGCTTTTGGCGCTATCTACACAGTAGGAAGTCAAAGGAAGAACACTTTCCCTTTGACTTCCCTTACTCCTAGTGAAAATGAGTTGGAGTAAGAAGTCCTCTAGCATGACATTATTTCAAAATAAAGGCTTGTAGTGTAGACGTCAGTTATTCTGAAATATTAAGGGTACATCTACACAGCAGTGTTAACAGAAGCAAGAATGCACTGATCAAGTGAAGATGAAAAGAAATTAATGCTAAAAGAGGCTTAGGGGTTTGCAAAGATCACATCCATATCTGAAGTCCCCAAAACAAGCCAGTCCATTGATTAGTTGTACGACTAATTTGAAATTTAAAAATAAGCACTTGATTTATGCTCCAGTTAGCAGGCTGAGTTCTACCCTCAGTTATCATCAGGACTGGTGACTTCAGACTAAAGTAACAGAGAGGAGAACCCATCCAAAAGTCTAATACAATGGTGGGCAATCTGCGGCCCTATGTATGACCTGTGAGACATTTTATTTTCCATTACCAGATTCTGCTGGTTTCCAGTCACATAGTTTTTTTTCCTACTTGCTATTGCTAAAATGATATGCACAGAAAGCAAGGGCACGTGAGGGGAGGTGCATGCTTATTGCACACAACATGGAGGGAGAGCAGGGCACTCCCCTCCATCCAATCAAAGCGCCGTTCCAACTCAAATCAGCACCCCCTGCAAATTCCGGACCTGCAAGTGCAAACAGCAAGCCCGCCCTATGACAATCTGGCAACCCAGCAAGCTGGAGGGCCACCGATGCGGCCTCTCTGCAGTCTAGGTTGCCCGTGGTTGGTCTCGCTCAGCTCACACCGTAACAAAGGCTCAATGCGGAGCCCTACAGCTGTCGTTTTCCTCTCCCGGTTGGGTGACTTGTGAGGAGCCTGCTTTGTAGCTATAGCGCCGCGCGGGAAGGGATTTACCTTGGTCCGGAAATACTCGTTAACCCCGGAGAGGCGCCTGTCTCGCTCCATCAGGTACCACTGGTAGGTGACACGCGCAATCCGCTTCTCCTGCGCACACAGAGCAACGGTCACCGCCGCGGGACGGCGCGTGGACAGCGAGCACGGGGGGCGCGCCCCGGGCAAAGCCCCGGAGTGGGGGGGAGGGGCACAGGCGCAGCAAACGTTAAAGCAGCTCTCGCGGCGTCAAGCGCTGCAGGGGCGAAGCGGCTGGTGCCGGGCTAGGAGGCGGCCCCCGCTTCCTCACGCCTCAGCTAGCACCCCCTCCCCTCCACCGGGACCGGCCCAACCCCGCCCCGCTCCTGACCTTGCCCCCGTTGCAGTATCTGTGGATGTAGATGAGGGACAAGCCGGGCATGGCCAGGAACACGCCCATGAGGCCCGCCGCGGGCAGGATCTCGTACCACATCCCGCCGTCGGCTCCAACCGCTTCCCTGACCGCTGCGTGAGGCAGAGGCCGGGAAAGGCCTTCAGCCGCGCATGCGCCTCAGCCCAGCGCAGACCGCCGCCTTCCCATCATGCACCGCGACGGTGGGTCGCCGCCATTGTGCCGAGGCCAAAGGCTGCTGGGAGTGTCAACAACTGCGGTCGGGCGGGGCTAGATCCCTGCAGTGACTGGGGCGGGGGCCGCGCTCGCCATCCCATTAGGCTTAGCACAGGGCGGGGCTGGGAAGTTCCCATGGCCCCGCCCCCCTGGCCTGCCCGCTAGTAACTTCAGGAGCATGCCGGGAGCGGCCCCCCCGCTAGCCCCAGTGCATGTTGGGACGGGAGCTCCAGGCCTCACAGTGTTCTGCCCTTCAGGAGCCGCCTCCGGCCCTAGGCTGCAACGGCGGGTTCGTGGCCCTTTAAGGCTGTAATCCCGCGAGAGGCGCAGCGGCCAATGGGGCGGAAGGGGCGTGGCTCGCTGGGCCGGAGGCCGGGATGAAGGAGGATAAGGAGAACACTAGGCCCAAGGAAAAGCGGGCGCCCGGCAGCCCCCTGGACACCCGGGGGGGCGGGGAGCCCGAGCGGCCGAAGGACAAGAAGGAGACGCTGAGCAAGGTGAGGCGGGGGCCGGCCCGCGCCGCGGAGGGGAGCGCTCTCGGGCCCGGTCCTGCGGAGGCTGCACCCGCCCGTAGCTCCGCGCATCTCCCGGGCCGCGATCCTGCCGCCACCCTGGTCCCCGGCGGGCTGCTCTGTAGAGCCCAGTGCCAGCGCCTCAGCCCCCGGGCAGGGCCCGTTCTCGCGCTTCTGGAGAGGGGGCGCCCGGGGTAGCCCCTTCACAACGCGGCGAGTCGCTGGCGGTGTCTCGTGCTTCGGGGGCAGCCTGAGGCGCCGAGGGCTGCTGGTTTGCTCGGGAGGTGCCTTGTTCCGCTGGCGCTCGAGCGGCGCTCGGCACGTGTTGGAAAGCCCGGGGCTGGTGGCATTCGGGATCCCTGGGAAAACGTGCGGCCCAAGTCACTTGCTCAAAGCAGCGCATGCAGTTTGTGGTAGAAGACGGAATGGAGATCTGGCTTCTTGCCTCTGAATTCTTTGCGTTAAACCATTGGGCCGCGTTTCCTCATTTAGGGCCGCTTCCATTGCGGGGAGGGGGATTGGAGTCTTTTATTTGACTTGAATGGGAGTTGGATCAGGCCCCCAGTCTTTCTGCGCTTTCTGGTAAAATTGTGGTGTTTCCAGGTTACTCAGTACTTTATAAAAATGGTATTAAAGCTATGCTGGATGAAAGAGATTTTTCCCAATCTTCTCATGAGCCACTGCTGTTGACTTAGTTTTGTTGTTCAATGGTATTTTTCAAGTAGCAAATCTGAAATGCAGTCTCAGGCAGGTGATAATTTTGCACTCTTAAATTTCTATGATAAGGTGGTAATTCGACGCTTGCCTCCCAGTTTGACAAAGGAACAACTGGAAGAACATCTTCAGCCTTTGCCAGAACATGACTATTTTGAGTTCTTCGCTAATGATTCCAGGTACAAACACTTCAGGTTTCAATGTTTTCATGTAACTTAGTATGTCAGAGATGTCTTTTAAATTACACTTGTGTGTATACATATAGTTCAAATCATCAGCAACTAGGCAGCATCACTTTACACATTGCTATCTTTTGTCCTTTTGCAGTTTGTATCCTCACATGTTTTCCAGAGCATACATCAACTTTAAAAATCAAGAAGACATAGTACTGTTCAGGGATCGCTTTGATGGTTATGTTTTTGTTGATCACAAAGGCAAGTAAACCTAAAACTTGGTTATTTACTGAAATCTTTGTATAAATATATTCAGTGAGATTTAGGAGATTGTAAGGTAGCTTAGTTCCATTTTTTTTCTTGTTTGCTTTATTTTGATGGTAGAATGATACATTAGAAGTGAAGACATAGTGCCTGCATGTAGTATTTTAATAAACTTCATGACACTTTTTGTAGTAGATTTTAAATACAGCTTAAAATAATAATAATAAAACTCTTTTTAAAGCAGTATTAGTGCAAAATTTTCTAAACAAATTGCTTAAGGGGAATTCCCACTCAAGTAATTTACATTTACACTATATATGTTTTTAGCTAATAGAATACTTGAAATGACACTTACATGGTTTATTAGGACTATTCAGCGCCTAATACTAAAACTTATTGGTGTTGCTGATTTCCAGGGGCAGGTAAAATATGAGTTGTGGGTTAGATGCAGCCTGCCAAGCCATCAGATCTGGCCTGGGGGTACAGCTGGAGGTTCAGTCCTGCTCCTTGCCTGCCCTGCTCATGCATGCTGCTCAGAGCACCTTTCTGAATCTTCTGAGCCTGGGAGAGGGGAGAGATGCTTTGCTTTCTGCTCCTGCCTCCAGCAAAATTTTGCAGCTGCCTATTTTCAGGATAGACAGCACTCAAAGTAAATCCCCACCCCCAACATTGAGAGTAGTACATGTGGCCCAGACCTGGCTGAGGAACCTGCTGGGAAAGGGCTTCTGGCAGTGAGCCATCCATGTAAGTGTCTCTGGGCCAGAGCCTGCCTATGGCACTGCAGTTCCCTCTGCACCGCTGTCCCACATAACCCAAACTCTGTGCACCCCATTCTACACCCATCCAGCTCATAACCCCCACCCCCCCAAATGTTGCACGCCAATTCCCCTGCCCCCCGGTCGCAACGCAAATCCCTGCACTCTCTCCTGTACTGCTGCCCCAGGTCACAATCCCCTTCCAGACTCTGTACCCCATACTATATCCCTCCTCCAGGTCAGAATCCTTTCCTGCACCCTGGTCTCTTTACCCAAATTCCTTCCCGGATCCCACACTCCCTTCTCTACCCAACCTTCATCCTAGACTCTGCACTTCCTCCATTAATATCATGGAAGAGTGCCACCCTTGACCACGTAGCAAATTCTTGGTGTGCTCTCCTTCTCCCCCCTAAAAAATATTGCCCACCCCTGCTCTAATATATATACTGGGTAAAACTCTGACTCCATAGGATAATTCTTGCCACTGTTTCCCACTTAAGGTGGGAGCAGAATTTAACTCTTTAAACTCTACTTTTATTTGGCTATTTTGATAGATGTAGGGTTTTTTGAGAGATTTTATTTTTTGTGTTCTTAATCTTCCACCAACCAGCTGCTTTTTGTGAAATAGCGCTATGACAGTTGACATCTTCATGTTCCAAGCATTAACTTACATTACCTAGATTCCATGAAAATACTTTTTTGAAACCTTTTAATTCACTGTATCTACCTTAGAGGGTAGATTGAGTTTGTGCAACTTATTGTGTTTGATGTCATTCAGAAAAACCCTTGAAAGCCAAGTTCTTTGTTTTGCATGGAGTCTTTATCAATCCAATTGGATTTTATCAAATACAGAATTTTCTGTCTCCCATATGTTCCCAGTGTAAAATGTCCCCCTTCCCATACACACACAGTGAATGAAGCAGGAATGTGGGACTGAGGGTAAGGGGGAGAAACAACATGTAATCATAATGCATAAATATCAGGGTGTTGTGATAATGTTCCTGAGTAATCTTAGCTTTGGCATTTCCTTAATTTTTGGTATTACGTTTTGCATCTTTAACTTTCTTTTAAAGTAGTTTTGTATGTATTTTGTGTATAGGTAGAAAGGTGCTTTGAGACCATTTTGTGATGAAAGGGCTATAAGTAATTTCTTTATATTTTTAATCACATGATGTATTTCAGTAGCTTCCATCTGTTCATCTATTATAGTACTGTTTGTTATAAATACACTCCATTCCATCCTCCCAATATAATACTGTGTAAAGAATGTAGTGGAATTTTTTCTTTTTTTCTTCTACAGTGATTAAACAGTTTTAACATTTTGCATTTAACAGGTCAGGAGTATGCTGCCATAGTAGAATTT
The DNA here is from genome assembly GCF_052426305.1 of Pelodiscus sinensis. Classification (NCBI taxonomy): domain Eukaryota; kingdom Metazoa; phylum Chordata; order Testudines; family Trionychidae; genus Pelodiscus; species Pelodiscus sinensis. Next base: position 15,515,856 of record NC_143064.1, on the reverse strand, counting down.
GCACCTTTCCAAAAATCTGCAAAAAAGAAGAATAAGAAAAAAGATGCCAAAACTGGGACAATTGATGATGGTATAACTACTAGGGTTATTCATTTGTATGAATGCATGTGTGAAGACTTATGTGGTGCATGCAATCTGATAGCATTTGAATTTATTTTGATTGATGTCATTATGTAACAACATTCGATACTAAACATTTAACAATTCAAAAATTACACTCTAGTTTTTCAAAAGAACTTATCTACTACACTATAATAGAATTATAGATATTGTGATTAGGGATGTAAAAGGTTAACCGCTTACCAGAATGCTTACTGGGTAAACTGGTTGAATGGCAAGCTGCGACAGACTGGAGTAGCCCAGGCTGCATCAGACCAGATTCCAGCCATGTCTGGCTGGCCCAACCATGGCTAACCAGTAAACTATTTTAATGTATATTTACAACTCTAATTATATAGTATTTACTGAGCTCTGGGCAAAGGATAGGGTCCTGTTGTACTAGGTCATGAAAAGATGGTCCCTGTCTTAGTTAGCTTATGCAGGCTTATTATATTAGCTGAAAAACAGACCACTGCAAAACCAATAAAATATCTTAAGTACACTGCAGAATAAAGCTGTTAAAATCTTGAATTATTACTATTAATTATATTATTTTCAAAACCTAATTAGATCTGGTTCTTATCTCAAAGTTTGATTTTAATTTTGCTAAAGACAACTATAGAGCAGCAGCTCATAGGACTGTGTAATTCATTCATTCTTGTTTGTTCCTAAGTTTTTGAAAATGCAGATTCACTATTCAAACTATGCACTATTTTATTTTGTAACACAACCCAATCTTTCTCCCTAGACCCAGAATATAAGAAGTTTTTGGAAAGTTACAGTGCAGATGATGAAAAGTTAACATCGACTCCGGAAACATTACTAGAGGAAATAGAGGCAAGAAACAAAGAGTTAATAGGTATGGAAAACTGATGTCTTATACCTGAAGCTCTTTTCACATTGTAAAAAACATGCCAAGTACGGTATTTTGTAGGTTTGTGGCTTTTGAATTTTGGGGAGTCTACATTCTTTTTTGATTATTTTGTATAATCAAGTTGTTAATCTTCACTAGTAGTATCATTCTATTTTTCTGTACTATAGTCCTTTTTTTTTTTAAGTTGGATATAGTAATTTTCTCCAACTAAGTTGATATACAGTTAAGTCCCAGTGGTGGCTACATTTCAGAGAAGAATGCAATGGCTCCTTTAATATTAGTACTGTGGGATGGAAAATGAATCACAACTTACATTTAAATAACATTTACTTTAGCTAAAACGTTACATGAGAAGAAATAGACATGAACATGCTTAAGAGGGTTATATGTTTTGAAAAGAGAAAAGTTTTGATATGAGACTGAAATTGAAAAAAACACAGGAAAGACTTCTTAGTCTATACTATCTAACATATGAAAACATATCTTGATACTTGTAAAAGGAAAAAATAATTTAACTTTTAATGTTTGTTTAGCTAAAAAGACAACTCCCCTTCTGAACTTCTTGAAAAACAAACAGGTATGATTTGTCTTTATAATCTGTTTAAAACCATTTTTGTTCTGTGTTTTTGATAACTTGCTCTTAGAACTTGTGTCTGTATAGTAAGATTCCATTTGGTGGTAAATGGATCTAAAGATCTTGTTTTAAATAATTCCCCCAGAGCTACAGAAATGTTCAGATAGAAGCAGGGAGTATTCCCACCTTTCTCAGAAGAAGGGCAAGGGTTAGGAAATATCTGGCAACTGTTTCTTCTGCTACAAAACTGGGTTCTGCTGCCTAATTGAGTCTTTGTTGCCTGGGAGGTGGTAAGTGTAGTGCAGCTGGACCTGCTTGCAGGAGAGAAGAGAAATGTGTATATAGGGCCTTAGTCTAATGTTTAAAATGAGAATGGGGTTTTCTTGGACTCTATCCTAGACACTTGGTATGACCTGGGTTTTTGCTTAACAAACTATTTAATACTTCCAGAGTATTGATGTATCACTATATTTTGCTTAACATGATGGTGTAATAACAGTCCTCGTTACATAGGAATATTAAGCCATGTGAACTGCATGCAGCTGTGTGGTTGGCAAGCCTTACTCTGTTTAACTGATTGATTGTCACTAGCAAGACTTAATGTCCTTGGTGATTTCTGTCCTATGAATCTATTTTTCTTCCTGATGTGTGTAACTTTTTACAGTTTGTAGGTTCTGATGTGCAGGTGTTTTTCAGGTTTTATTTTTATATATATCGAAAATGCTGCTCTACTGAATTTTGAAGATTTCAGTAAGTTGTTTAATAGTAAGGTACAAGAGGAACAAATGTTTTATAAAGCAGTATGTCATTTCAGAACTGGGTATCTTACGAAACTTTAATTTTTTTTCTAATACGGGAAATACGATTTTCCTCCCCTTCCCCCGTCAGAGACTGAGAGAAGAAAAAAGAGAGGAGAGGCGAAGAAGAGAATTGGAAAGAAAAAGACAAAGAGAAGAAGAAAGGAGGAAATGGAAAGAAGAAGAAAGAAGGAAAAGAAAAGAAGCAGAAAAACTGAAGAAAGTTGACAAATGCCCAGAGAAAGAAAGGGATAAATCAAAGGACGAACCAAAGATTAAGGTGGTGAGCATGTCACTGTTATAGATTGTCTTCCTCGCCCTTCCTGGTAAAAATTGCATACAAAATGTATGCATTTATTATTTGTCCAAGTTAATTCATGATTTTGTAGGAGTAAACTCATAATGTTCATGCTTTTGTTAAATAACTCTAAAGTATAATGAGGGCTTGCATGCTGATTGTTGGTTGCTTTATCTTAAAACAATTTTCATTGTAATACTTGTGTGTATGCTTTAGTTCTGCAGAATGTGTGAAGTGAATATAATCAGGGTATATTTGATTACCATACTTAATCTTGATCTCCTATTATAAGGGGAAATTAATCCTGTTCTGGGATTTGGATAATTTTTTATTTGTAGACATTCTATAGTCTTGTGGTGTCCAACACACTAGCCACATGTGGCTATTTGGCTGGACGACTGTGGCTAGTTCACTATAGCATTATTCATAGTGGCTACTGCTACACAATTAGTTGGACACCACGGCTATAGACTCTGTGCTCAGAGGCAGTAAAAACTAGTTACACATATGCATGTTTCTCATGTTATGTAGACGTTATTTCATCCTAGAGTAGGTGAATTGTGCTGTGCTGCAGAGTTGAATTAGAATGAGCTTTGGCTTAAATAAAAGCGGTTTCCTTCACAGCTACTTAAGAAACCAGAGAAAGATGAAAGAGACATGGAGAAAAAGGAGAAGTTCAAGAAACTGGAAAAAGAGAATGCGAGGGAGGAAAAGGCTGCTGGTGCACTAAGCAGTATGTCAGCCAAACGATCTGATGGAGAGGCTAAAGAGGAAAAAACAAAAAAGTCAGTATATGTATGATTTACAGAAAACCTCCAACTCATCTAGACCAGTATTTTCAAACTTAGGCTGCACTGTCCTCTAACTGCTTTTATATTCAAATGAAGAAATGTCTCCAATATCTCTGGGGACTGTCTTGGTTATGACAATCTTATGACCCACGGAGGTGAAGGAGAGCCATTCATGTGGCCCATTCTCTAGCATAGGTTGCCCATTGCTGCTCTAGAGGCTTTGGCAGGAAGGAAAACTGCATGGCGACTGCCTGTGCTTAAGGGACTAAACTTGGTGGGAGGAGTTGGAGTAACTCAATGTTTCCAGTCCTTTGTTACCAGCAGAAAGGCCAAGCTAAAGTAATTGAAGAACCTATTACACAGGATGGGCAGGGGTGGTATACTTAGCCTCTGTTTTGCCAGAAGCTGGGAGTGGGTGACTGAGGATGGGTCTCTTGGTTATTATCTCCTCTGTTCGTTCTCTCTGGGCATCTGGGCTGTGTCTAGACTACATGCCTCTGTCGGCAGAGGCATGTAGATTAGACAGATCAGCAAAGGCAAATGAAGCCTGTTATTCCTCGTGGAATGAGGTTTACTGGGGCTGCCAACAAAGGGCTTTGATGTCGACAGGGGAACGTCCAGACTAGCGGTGAGCCGACAAACAGCTGATCAGCTGTTTGTCGGCTCAGCGCGGCAGCCATGTAAATGTAAATGAAGCCGCGATCATTTAAATCGCGGCTTCATTTACCTTTGCTGAACAAACAAATCTACATGCCTCTGTCGGCAGAGGCATGTAGTGTAGACGTACCCCTGGCATTGGCTGCTGTTAGGAAAACAGGATACTGGGCTAAATGGACATTTGGTCTGACCCAGTATGGCCATTCTTATGCCAGAAAAGAGCCCAGAATTATGACCATGGACTGCAATAACTAATCTTCCCAACATCCATGTGATGTGTATAGGTGTGAGTTCCCCCTCATATGTCAGAGGAATGAGGCAAAGATTTAATTTCCAAGGCTACAGGGTGAGTTAGTCAGCTGTGTGATTAGAACTGTGGGACTTCCTATCTTTAGTGTTCTCGCACAGTATCAAGGATTACATCCTCACTGCAGTTTTTCTGTATCTGTAGTAAAATATGACTGTAGGCTTCTAGAATATTTTAATTCTTATCTAAAATCTACAAATCATTGTCTGACCATATTGATGCAGATTTGGAGCTGTCATTGATTACACAGGTCTATGATTCATTTTTTGATCCAGTCTTCTAAGCTTAATTTCTTACTGTTTTTAAATACAGATCTGAAGATGAATATGGAAAAGATTACAGAGACCGGGAGAGAGACTTTGAAAGAGAGAGAGATTATGAGAGACTGCAGCGGGAGAAACTGAGACGTCAAGATGAAGAGCGTCGTAGGCAGAAAGAACGCTTTGAGAAGGAAAAAGTTTTTAGACGAAAAGAGGAAGAGGTGAAAAAGGAGATAAATTCACTCCGAGAGAAAGGAAGGAAATGTGATCTTACAGACTTTACAAGCAACACAGAAAAACCTGAGAAAATAACCAAAGAGGACAAAAAAGATGATGCTGCCGCCAGGAGAGATCGCATCAGAAACAAGGTGCTGTCTCTTAAAAATCACACCCATTCCATAAGACCTGGTTTTGTGGTAAATATTAAAGGGTGGATCATACTATTTCTTACCAACTGTAAACTTTGCCATCAAGAATATAGGGGAAAAATAGGCAAATTTTGTAAGCTTTGCTGCTAAGCTGAACTTGGTTGTGGCAAATTTCTTGTAGGTATTATGTACAAGTGCAGCTGTTGCTGGCAGGTTCTGAACAAAAGTGAATAAACTTTTTGGTTTTGCCAGCAGATATATGGTGGCTTGTTTACCATTGTGTCATCAGAGAATTGATGTGGTGAATCCAGATTCTTGCAGATGCTGTGTGTAAGTTAATGCCAAAAAGTGTCTTTAAATGAGAGAATGCACAGCAAGCAGTCTCCCTACTACCCCTTCTTCAAAACGCTCTCTTTTAACTGATCCAGCAAGTCTCTGCAAAGGCATTGATGTGCAGCATCATTGTAGTCCCTGTGTTAATATACATATTGTTCTACATGTAGAATACCTGAAAATGTGTTCCTTCTATTGATAGGAAAATATCCAGATTAGAGGTGGATTGATTCTGCATTTGTATGGCAGCAGCGTAGGGTAATGAGTGATCTGCATGAGTGGCTCTCCTTCACCTCAGTGGGTTACAAGGCTGTTGTAACCAAGATGGTCTCCTGGGATAGGGTAGTTTTGCTAACAGCGCTTGGTACCTAGAACTTGCAAGGTGTGCCCATTGAACTATATCAGCACTCTGATTAGGCACAAAGGGAGCGCACAGCTCTCAAGGTCAATGCCCTTGCTTTACATGTTTCACTTAAGCAATACTAGTCGAAAAAAAACCTGTGCAAATGGAAACCAGCAGAATCTGGCAACCTGGTGTGTGGACAATGATAAATAAAATGTCTGCAGGTTGCCCTCCACTGATTTTGGTGCATCTTTGTCATGTTCTTGGGGGAGAGTGTGTTTGTGTGTTTGTTTGTTTAAAGACTTGAGTTTGAAGAGGACAAACTAAATTGCACCTTTAAAATATTATCCTTACGACTGCTTTAAAATACTTGGGTATGTAATCCACAGTAGCAGTTTGATCTACCATTTGAGCAGTTACTCTTTGTCATTAAACTTATATCCTGGGAGTGTCTGAATAGTTTTGGGAAAATCTGAAGCAGTGTGTGCATGTTCTGTTTGCTTTTTTACGTATCATCCCTTGAGAAATTATAAGAATGAGTGTGATGCTTTGGTTATAAGATCGCCTAATCCCTTCTGATTTTATTTCAGGATCGCCCAGCAATGCAGCTATACCAGCCAGGAGCCCGAAGTCGAAGTAGACTGTGTTCTTATGAAGACATTGCTACAAAGTCTGTGGATCAAGGAGCAGATAAACAGGAGAGTGAAACCAGTAATACAAAAGAAGAGGAGTGATGAGCACACAGGCCTTATATGTTCTGAGTATTCAAGCAGCCAAAGAGCATGTACTACGCAATCCAGAAGTGCCTTCAAAGAGAAGGAGGAACAAAGGAAGAAAAGGGGGCATTGCGCTATTGGATGTTTCTAGTTAAAGAACCTCAATCTGAAATGTGTTCTCATTGTTATTGGAATTTATTTTCGTGGCATCAGATAACAATAGGGAAGAAAATGTTGCAAAGTAGAAAAGCTTTTTGTGGCCTTAAGTATGAGAAATGTAAGTCATGTAAATCAGGACGATGACACCTAGATCTAAAACCAGAACTTTTTTGTAAAGCAGTGCTAAACCAGTGTTTGATGCACTTAAAGTAAATTTAAAGCTTCAGTCTTGCTTAAAAAAATAACATCCTTTATTGCTATGCTGTGTGGTGTTGGGCCCGAGATTACGTTACAATTACAGCATAATTCTAGCACTAAAACGGAGGTTCTCAGACTATGATAGCTGGGCCATCAGTGGTCCGGGGAAGCCTTTTCAAGTTTTCTGCAGAAACCTTTTCAAGATAAAGCAATAGGAAAGTGGAGAGAGGCCTTATAAAGAATCTTCCATGTAAGATGAAATAGTTGAATAAGATTGCAGAGTAGGAAGTTTTTGTTCCTACTAGTGTGGGATTTTGTTTTTGTTTTGATAAATTGTCATGTAATGTCTGTTGATGTGTACACAATTTTTTATTCAGTGTAGCTGTGTAAAACATCTGATTATTTTCAAGCATTCCCTCTTGTTTTAGTGTTATCAAAGTAGGAAATATGCCATTTCAATTTCTCTGCTTCATCTTTCCATATCCAATGGAGTGTTCTTTCACGGCCCAGAAAAATCTTCACCAATAATGATCCTCTTTAAGCTAGCAAGTTTTAGCCATAGCTCTTTTGTACTAAACCCAATAAAACCTGAAAATATTAAAGATACTTTAAATTATATTTGTCATCAGTGAGACTTCATTTGGGGGCATGACACAGAACTAGCATTATCTTCCCCAAGCTTTTCATACAAATATTGTACATTTAGTTAACAATGTCAGATGATTCTACTGAAACTTCCTTTCAAACAGCTATATACAGATCTTTGAATTATACATTACATCATTGCAAAACTACAGACAGTCCCCGACTTACGCGGATCCGACTTATGTCGGATCCATAGTTACGAACGGGGCTTTTCTCACCCCGGAGGATGTGGGCAGCAGGACTGCCCAGACGCGCCGTGGTCCCGCCGCCCGCGTCCTCCGGAGCGAGAAAAGCTCTGCGTCTCCCTGGTCTGCTGGGGGAGCTCCCCCAGCAGACCAGGGAGACACGGAGCAAAGCCTCGGAGGACACGGGCGGCGGGACAGCCCAGATGCGCCACGGTCCCGCTGCCCGCGTTGTCCGTGGCTTTGCTCCGGGTCTCCCTGGTCTGCTGGGGGGGCCCAGCAGACCAGGGAGATGCGGAGCAAAGCCACAGAGGATGCAGATGGGACCGTGGCGCGTCTCGGCAGTCCCGCTGCCTGCGTCTCCCTGGTCTGCTGGGGGGGGGGGGGGGGGGGAGAGGGGCGCAGCTAGTGCGCCCCCTCCTCCCCCCCTCCCCCCCCCAAGCAGACCAGGCTTTTCTTGCGATGCCTGGGGTTGAGCAGCTGGGGCGCTGCCGGGTTGCTCCTGCAGCGCCGCTCCTCGGCGCTACTGGACCAACCCGGCAGCACCCCAGCTGCTCTGCCCCAGGTGTCCAGATTCAGCCGCTCTTGAAACTGATCAGCGGCTGATTCCAGGAAGCCCAGGGCAGAGCAACTCTGCCTCGGGCTTCCTGTAGTCAGCCACTGGTCAGTTTCAGCAGCGGCTGAATCTGGACGCCAGTCCCAACTTACATACAAATTCAACTTAAAAACAAACCTACAGTCCCTATCTTGTACGTAACCTGGGGCCTGCCTCTACTTTGAAAAAGCATAGTGTTCTTGTTTCTGAAGTACCATATAATTGTCAGAGGTCAAAGTAACCAATTTTTGTTGCAAATTGTATTAGTCTGTAACTAATAACACTACTTTTCCTAGCTTCCTAAGCTACTGCTTATATTATCTCTGCTAGGTTTCATTTTACTAGACAGATGTTTTAGCATAGGGATAAATAATCCCGGTTAAAGTTAACCTTTATGTTGAACCAGTGAACTGTGAGCAGGCCCCTACCCCAGGATCTAGGTGGGCCTGCAGACTGCTGGGCTGATGCAGGATCACTGATTAAGCCTTTGTGTCCCTATTTAGGATAGCCACTCCATAGACTATCCCATAATTGTTCATCACACCCTTTCTTTCAACTTCCTGGAACTATCTGGTACAGTTACTGGCAGACAGGAAACTCGACTAAATAGACCACTGGTCTGATCCAGTATGGTTTCATAGATTCCTGAAAGGCAAAAAATGACCACTGTGATCATCTAGGCTGACCTGTATAACAAAGGCCATGGAACAAATCTTTTAGGAAAAAACATCCAATGTTGGATTTTGAAAGTTTGTGGTGAAGTATCACCATGACCCTTGATAAACTGTTTTGGTGGTTAATTACTCTTACTGTCAGAAAATTATGCCTTATTTCCAGTTTATCTAGCTTCTGCTTCCAGCCATTAGCTCATATATCTTTCTCTTTCAAATGGAAAAACCCTATTAAATGTTTGTTCTCTCTGTTGCTACTTAAATCCTGTAATCAAGCCACCCCTTAGGTTAAACAGAGATGGCTAACTAGATATTTTTTAGTTCATCATTCAAAGTAGTTCTGATATTAACTTTTTACAATGGCTGTATAATTGCTAGAAAATTTGAATGAGTTCTGGTTTTTGTTTTTTGTGGATGTTTGCTTTTAAGCTTTTAAATACTTGTTCATACTGACAGTGAAGTATCACTTTTTGACCCCTTTCATGTGAAGGTGGTGATTAGTGATCTATTCCCTACCCAAAGAGACAGTAACTTGATTAATGGTATAAAGGAGTGGTAGTAACTCAATTTACCTTTCCTAAACCACAATTAGGACAGTGATATTTTAGCAAATTATATATGACACAAAGTAAAGCACGTTACCCAAGACAGCAGCAAAGAATACCTTCCAAAGTGAGTGATCCCAAAGCACTCCATGCATTCAACAAACTCCTCTCCAAATTATTGAACACACATCACTTGCAAAGCTAACTCTAGTATGCAACATCAGCTTATTCCAAAATACAGAGCAACTGCATAGTAAAGTCCAGGGGTTCAGGAAAGCAGAAAGTTAATTACAGGAGTTTTAATTGGACCAGGACAGATGGGCTAGCTGCACCACTGTCCTACAAAAAGCACTAAGGTGGTATTTAATTATTGAAAATTTCTGCTCGGAATTTCTGCTTGATATATCTGTTGAGATAAAGGTGCTATTTCTAGCAGCCCTAGAAATTGGTTTAACACAGATTCAGAGGCAGATAAATGTGAACGACTATTTATTGGAGCTTTCATGCTCCTGTAAGTTTTCCTATCCAAATACTGGTCTGACTTTGCCAGCAGCAAAGAGAGAGCCCCTGCTACGAGAAGCTTACATGTTATTTCATTGTAAGATGAGCTTTCTAAAATATGCTAATGTAGAATGCTTTCTACAAAACAACTTTTTTATAGTGAACTGTTTATTTTAAGAAAACATAAGATTTATTCATGAAACATATTAAGACCTTGTCTCTTCGGTTTTGGTGGAAGGCCCTACAAAAACGACACAGACTAAGCAGCTGGGGGGAGGGGGTTGAACAAGGGAAATAGGCTGGGTCTCTGGAGTGGGTTACAGCAGCTGTTAACAGACGTGGCCATAGCTGAGGGAACTTGGGGGGGCGGCTGCTGTTGCCCCGCGCGCCAGGGGATCTGCAGCCAGCTCTGGGTACTGGGGTCCCGGTTTGAGCCCCGTATGCCGGGGACCTCTACTGTCCCCCAATGCGCAGGGTCCCCCGGCCAGCGTGCCGGGCTTTGCTCCCGGCTTCAGCGGGGGGCAGCACCCCCACTTTTAAAACTGTTCCCGCGCCACTGGCTCTGGCTGCCCAGCGAGCTAGAGGTCCTGCGCCTACAGGCTGTCGCTCTAAGGCGGAACACGTGACAGAGCCAGCCTGCAGCGGGCCCCGGGAGCCGCTGGGTGTCGCTGTTCCTGCGGCCGCCCCATCAGCCCTTGCTCTCCAGCCCCGCCCCCTCCTTTCCTGCGCCGCCATTGTGGTGATCGGCTGGCCGCTCCGCACCATGGTGAGACTATCCGGCCCCATCCGCTGTTGTGCGAGCTGATCCGCGCTCGGCTCCGGGGCCCGGACCTGGAGGGGTCCCCCTCCCGCCCGGCTGGGGTGGAATTGGGGGCAGGAGCAGGGTCCGCCCCCTTCCCGGCCCGCTCCTAGCCGGAGCAGCCACGGCCGCCCGGGCAGGTTCCTGGTGGGAGCGAGCGAGGCCGCGCTAGGGGTGGGAGGAGGCTGGAGCTCGCCTGCAGCGTCCCAGGGTCTGAGGCCGGTGTTGTCCGCTGGGCCGCTCCCGTCCCTCGCTGTCCTCCAGCTGCTGCGGGCCTGAGACCCGTTACTGGGCGATGCGGAGCTTCCCAGCTCAGTAGGAAAAGGAGACGGGGGGGGGGTTAACCAGGGTAATGCACGTGGCCTTAATTCCTGGGGGGGCAGGGAGGTTGAGCACGCCCTGTTCCGGGAAGAGCCCCCCCCCTTTTGTGATAGCGTCAGCTTTGGAGTCAGGATTTGTGATCTTTTGAGATACCTGGGGAGATCTGGATGAAGTTATTTAATCCGACCTAGGCCTTTAGGTTCTGCTGCTCCTTCTGAGATCCTGTCCACTCCATGTTTGTCAGGCTCTGTGGCACAAGTGTAAGTGTGCTACAATCTTGTTTAAATAAACCGGTGCAGCTTTGACTAGGTTGATACTAAGGCAGGGTGGTCATATGTACACTAGGGATGTTAAGGACTAGTCGATTCCTCCTCCCTATCAGATAGAGGCAGCAAAGTAGGGGGGAGAGGATACTTCAAAGTGGTTGTGGAGCCTCGGGGTCACCTGGGACTCCCATGCTGCACTGCCAGTTTGAAGAGCGGAGCCCAGGATCAGCTGGGGAGTCCCCCACTGACCCTTGAAATGCACAGGAGCCCCTGCTGGAGACTTTTGTACATTTCAAAGCAGGACTTCCCCGCCTTTTGGGGCTTTTGTACATTTCAAAGGAGGAATGCAGAAGTGCCTATTGAATAAGTCGATGGAAATTCCATCAACTACTCGACTAATAAAATAATCAATAGTTAACATCCCTAATGTACACAAGTGCACTAGTTCTCAATCTGCTTAATTTTGCCCCTTTGGTTACCACTGATATTTCCATGTACAGGCAAGTCCTCACAGGATCGGGCTGCAGGGATTATCTCTGAATGCAACTTTTGTTATGAGAGTGCTTCCAATGGCTTTGCTTTATCTCTTTATTCTTAGTCGTCCCACAAGACATTCAAGATCAAGCGGTTCCTTGCCAAGAAGCAAAAGCAGAACCGGCCCATCCCACAATGGATTCGCATGAAAACTGGCAATAAGATCAGGTAAAAACAACTGAGAATTCACAGTTTGCCGCCACACTTGATCAAAATATATATAGAAAGGCCATATCTGCACTATACACTTCCATTGGCATAACTGTGTGTTTGGATTGTAGAGGTCTGTGATAAAGCTGTACTGGCGAAAGCCCTTAGTTATACAAGCTCCATTTGCAATATGAGTAGTGGCAGGTGGATGGAGAGAAGAATCTTGTATTCATGGATATATTGTCATGAAAAAACATGTATTACTAACCTTAGGTCATGTTAAGATACAGTTATTTCGAGAAAAAGCCCTCTCTCAAAATAACTGGTAAACCTCATTGTATGAGGAATAAGGATTATTTTGAGAGAAGGGTTTTCTCTCGAAATAACCGTGTCTTAACAGGGTCTGTTATTTTGAAATAGCGCCATAACACGAATATGCAAATGAAGCATGGGATATTTAAATCCCGGCTTCATTTGCAATTTCAAATGTCTTCATTTGCATCCCTCTATCGAAAGAGGGTGCAAGTGTAGACATACCCCCAGAGACTATCCAGTAGTCATGTAACCGCTAAGATTTCATGCGGTTACACAACTATTCAGTTACACAATATCTAACATCCCTAGAATTTAGTAGCACCTTAGCAATGAACAAAAACAAGCAAGAGCCTGTGACTTCACTGAAACCACAGGATGTACAGAATCCTGGCTCCGGCCTTTACGCCAGCTTTCCCCCAGCTCCTGCTTGCCCCCGCCCCACCTCTGTAGGAGGTGGGGAGGGGCAGGACTGGGGAGCTGGCTTTTAAGCCAGTTCCTCATGCGCACCATCTCCTGCTTACCCCACCCTTGCTGCCGCTGATAAGAGGCAGTGGGGCAGGGAGGGAATGTGTCTAGCCCACTACACAATGACATCCATACTAAATTCACTGCATTTTGGTCAATTTCAGAGTAATAGGATTTTTGAAATCATAGTAAGTCAATTGTTTAAATCTGAAATTTTACAGTGTTGTAATTGTAGGGGCTTGATCCAAAAAGGAGTTATAGGGACAGAAGTCAAAAGATAGTACTTCAGAAGCAGAAGCGCTGCTAAACAATTTGTGGGCTCACTGGATGATCAAGATGCTAAAAAAGAACTTGGAGACAATATGGCCATGGCGGAGACCATACATAATTTTGTCGGTCTTCACAGCTGAGGATGTGAGGGAGATTCCCAAACCATGGCTCTTCTTTTTAAGTCACATCTGATCTGAAGAACTGTTCTGGATTGAGGTATCATTAAAGAGTCTTGGAACAAATTGATAAACAGCAATAGGTCACCAGGACCAGATGGTTTCATCCAAGAGTTCTGATGGAATTCACATATGAAATTGCAGAGCTACTAACTATAACAGATGACTAGAGGATAGCTAATGTGACACCAATTTTTTCAAAAGGACTCCAGAGGCATGCCTGGCAGTTAACAGGTCAATAAGCCTAATATCAGTATCGGGCAAGGTGATTGAAACTATAGTAAAGAACCAAATTGCCAGGCACATAGATGACTATAATTTGCTGGGGAAGAGTCAGTCTCCCAGAATTCTTTGAGGGGGTCAACAAGCATATGGAGAAGGAGGATCCAGTATATTTAGATTTTCAGAAAGCCTTTGACAGGGTCCTTCATCAAAGGCCCGTAAGCAAAGTAAGCCTGTCATAGGAAGAGAGAAGGATCCTCTCGTGGATTAGAAACTGGTTAAAAGATAGAAACAGTAAAAACAAGTGGCTAGTTTTTTCAAAATGGAGAAAGGTGTTACACAGAGGTCTGTACGGGACCAGTCTTATTCAACATATGCATAAATGATCTGGAAAAGGGGGTAAACAGTGAAATGGCAAAATTTGCAGATGATTCAAAACTACTGAGGCTGGTTAAATCCCAACCAGACTGCAAGGAGTTTCAAAAGGAACTCACAAAAATGGGTGACTAGGCAACAAAATTGTAGATGAGATTTAATGTTGATAAATGCAGAGTAAGGCACATTGGAAAACATAACCCCAACTATGCATGTAAAAAGTTGGGGCTATAAGTTAGCTGTTGGCGCTCAAGAGAAATCTTGTTGTCATGTTTGGATAATTTTCTGAAGACATCTACACATTGTGCAGCATAGTCAAAAAAGCAAACATGTTGGGACTCATTAAGAAAGGGATGGGTAATAAGACAGAAATTAGCATATTGCCTCTGTATAAATCAGGGGTGTTAAAAAGCAGTTAATTAGGTAAGTTAGTGGTTACACAATGGAGGCTCTGCCGTATAAAGCTTCTACGGCAGAGCCCACAGTACATCTGGCTCCAAAGGAGCCAATGCAAGCCAGAAGCTGACTTTTAAGCTGGCTTCTGACATGCACCAGCCAACAGTTTTAAACAGTCACATTATTATGTCCTTGGTATAAATCCATTGTATGCTCACATCTTGAATAGTGATGTGGTTGCCTCATCTCAAAAAGGATATATTAGAATTGTGAAAGGTTCAGAAACGGGCAATAGAAATTATTAGGGGGTGTGAAATGGCTGCCCATGTGAGAAATGACGACTGGGACTTTTCAACTTGTCTTCAGAGGTGGGCATTGCTACCAGATTCTGGCCACCCAGCTCTGAAGGCAGCACAGAAGTAAGGGCAGTCCCCTAACATAACCTTGCTAACCCTAACCCTCTGCAACTGCCTTTTGGGTCAGAACCCCCAATTTGAGAAACACTGGACTCCCCTGTGAAATCTGTATCGATTAGGATAAAACCACACAGAATACCAGCTTTAATGTTGGGAGACCAGATTTCATGGGCCATGACGAGTTTTTTTGTGGCCATGAATTTAGTAGGGCCCTATTGCCCACAAACTACAACAAAACTTAAAACAGTCACAATGTATTTCTCTTTTACGTAGTCTGTAATACTTGAAGTTGTAAGGCAGAGTCAGGGGTGCATTTCTTAAAGTATCTTAATTTTTTTCAAAAATAACAAGGAGTCCTGTGGCATCTTAAAGACTAATAGATTTATTTGGAGTAGGGATGTCCGATTAACAGATAAGGACTTGATTAGTTCTGATTAACAGGGTACGGGCTGGAGCAACTCCCTGCCTGCCAGGGGCAGGGGGCTGCTCCAGCCTCGCTGTGGGCCTGCTGCAGATAGGGGCCACTTGTCCGGAGCAGTATCTAAGCTATGCAATTTGAGTTATGATAGTGACATAACTCAAGATAATGTACCTCAGATCTATTGATGGGTTAATAGGAAAAGCCCTCAAACCCTTCCTATCCTCAAAGTCTGAGCAATCACTAGACCCGATAAATCGATCCCAGTGGATTAGTCTTCACAGTCTGATGCAAGCTCACAGTTTTATTGCTGTCATTACAATTAATTTGCTCTCTGTTCTTAAGTCACTTAGCTCTGCCTTGGTTTATCCACTTGTAAAAGGGGCACAGTACCTATCTAGCTGTGTTGCAGGCATGTGGAGAGTTAGTGTCACTAAAGTGCATAATTTTATTTATTTTTGACTTCCAGCACTTGGGCAGAAAACTGATGCTTTTGATGCATTAGTTTTCTGCCCAAAATATTTGATAAAGCAGGCTGCAATTACAGTGCTTCATTCTGTGGGAGTACTGCCATTTTCCTGCTGAGAGTAATGCTGTTAATATTGCCTTTGATTTCACCTATCCATTGGTGAAATTACTAACTATTAACATGGACACACGCATGACATTTTTAGTTTTGGATTGTGCCAGTTTTGAATGCTTTAAAGGATTTATTTCCCTAGAAAAAGTGCTTTCTCCATGCTGCAATGCACTGCACTTATAGTCTCAAGAATCCACTTCTGTTGGGAATGGGAATGTTTTATTTTGGTAAAAATGGTACGATGTTTTTAAGAGCTAGCCAGTTCTTTACTGCCAGCACTGACCTCATGATTTTTAGGATAGTGGCACAGTGTATGCACATAATCAGTGCTGCTGTTTCTAGGTAAGTATGCTTCTGAGAACTTTCACTTTTTTGCAGTTGCTAATATTAATCCAGTATGGGTTCATATACCTAGTGAGAGAGGAAAGCATGTACATATGGAAACCAGTTTAAAAAATTAATCTGAAGTAATTTAACATAAATTGATTGACCAACTCCCAACTAAACTGTTACAAGACATTCCAGCTCCTTACTGCTGAGTTAATTCTGAATGTGATTGTGATCTACATTACAGACGCTCAAATGTGCCTTGCTTATTAAGTGTGGTGCTTTTGTTGTAGGTACAACTCCAAAAGGAGGCATTGGAGAAGGACCAAGCTGGGCTTGTAAAGAACTGCTCACATGGGAACTCTGATGACACAAATGTCTCCTGCCCCAAGACCTGAAATACTCGTTGCTATAAAAACCACCAATGATTCATTTTGGAATGTTGAATCTTGTTTACTGCCTCCTTCCCTCCACAACAAAAAATCCAAACTGTGGTCTTGAAAGATAACCTTCAACAGACTCTTTGGAATAAGTGTAATTGAAAAAATAAAACTGTTTCATTGGGGTTTATTTCTGTGCTCACATATTGTTGACTTAATTTGTATTGCCGGTTTACAGGTTTGTTAATAAATATGAGCATTATTGATCCTTTAATGATTCTGGATGAATTTTATTACATGGAGTATGTGAGATGGTTGGGTCATCTGGAGAATAAAGACAAATTAATGTGAGCATGTATCACTGAGACTTGATCATGCCATCTCAGTCTCTATCTGTATGAAAAACTTAAGTTGGCTATGCCCTCCAAAGCTCATGATACCAACATGTTTTGTTAGTCTTTAAAGTGCTACCAGACTTTGTTGTTTTTTAAGTTTTTCCTGTTACGGACTAACTCGGCTACCCCTCTGAAGCTTTTCTATCTCTATGGTTTAACATGAGCAAACAAAACCAATATCTCCCTCTTGTACCCTTTTGCCATAATGATATGTGAACAACTAAACTTGAGAGAGAGTTTAGAAATATGGGCTTGCCTTTAAAAGAAAATACAAATCTCAATTTAGGAGAGGTGACTGAACTAATAAAGCTCAGCAGGATAGCAATGTTAGTCTGTAACTTTGAGGGTCACAGTTATGTATAATGTGCAAGGGATTCCACATGAATGAGCAAAATAATTGAATCCTTCTCAAGTAAACTGGAAAATCTCCACTTACAGGCCATTCCATCTTGTATTGTCCTAGTGCTTATAAACTGCTGTATGCATCTTACCTATTACATACAGCTAATATTTTCAATTTTTAACAGTCTGCCCAGTCTGTTTTATCTGATACAACCCTTTTGTACACTGAAGGCCAGATTTTCAAAGGTATTTAAGAATTGGTCTGCATTTTCAGAATCTTGAGTAGCTTTAAAAATCTGATCCCAAGTCCTTTTGCAGTGATTTTAATGTCAAATTGCACGGAATCGCAAGCAGTATATTTGAGAAAATGGCACAGAGTAATCCACATGCATTCAGCTAGGAGGCACAAATATTTTGTTGCAAATCCAAAAGTGATGCATTAAGAAAACCTTACACAGTCAATTATTCTCAAATAACTAGATTTAATTTTGGAAACTTGCATTTTGATAGTCATTGCAATCCACAGAAGATTTTGGAGGGGTATAAAATAAAAGGTCAACAGTGAGATGTTGGGGATGACTGAAGGTGGAAATCTTTCCAATTAGAGTTCTGGGTGACTTAGCTGAACAGAAGTGGGAGCATTTATCAGACCAATTGAATTGTTAATGCTTCTAGATACAACAATCAAAAAATTGATTCTTTAGGAAGGCAGGATGAGGTTTTTTAGTGGGAGGCCGTGGGAGGGAGGAGGAATAGACAGGATTATAATTGGTTGAGTCATCAGTCCCCTGAAATATTTTATGCCTGCACTCTACAGTAATGACCCTTAGCTAGATGACACAATTATATAGATTCTTGAAAGCAAAGATGGAAGTTCTACAAAGGTCTTGTTAGTGGGGAGAACTGAAGCACAGCAACATTGTGATTTGCTCAAGGTCATGCTGACTCGGCATCAGAGGGGACCAAGTCCCCTCTTGATCCCTTGCTCTGCACCATGTTGGGTCCAGTATGTACATTTTGTTTACCTGGAAATAACTATGGTCATACTTTTGTGTACTGATTTAGCTGAGACCAAGTGAGCTTGTTGCTGAATGGAGCAGAGGAGTGAGCTGTAATTGCTGTCCCTTCTGGGGGAATTTAGTTGAAATTAACCTTTAAGCTTTTTTTCACCACACCTTGTGGGACCAGCAGAGTGTTTACAATAAGTGGAGCTGATCTTTTTAATGACGTTCACAGCAAGTCAATGCTAAGGTGCAGTGTGTGCTAAGTTAGGTCACATACTTTGCATAAAGCAGGCAGCTTGTGGGGCTTTACACAACTGCCAGTCTCTCCAAAGGCCTTACTGGAAAGGCCATAGACAAGAAAGGTTCATGTCCGCCGTTCAGTCAGTTGAGTATTGAGCAGTGACTGGGAGGGGGGACAAAGCCGTGTTAACGAGCACAAATATCACCTTTCCCAGAAACAGACTTGCTAGCTAGCCAATTTGAAAAAAAAATCTTAAAAGCAAAAGAAACAAAACAGGAACATGCAAAGGACATTAGTTTCTGTTCCATTTAGGCCTACTAAGCAAAAGAGACAATTGTACATTATATTGAGTTGCAATAAATGCCTACATAAAAATTGCAATGATTTGGATGTGTACATATATGTCTACATTGGACGACAGAATGATGTCATTGGCGTAGTCTCCCTTCCCCCAGTTCATGTTTACCTCCATACAGGGTGCCTCACTAGCCGTTCCAGGAAGCTCCTCTGGCTCTTACATCGCTCCCCCACAGGGTCGTCATCTTAGGACACCAACAGCTCCTGCTCCTGGCCACCTTCCACACTGACGGGTCTCTTCCCCTGCAGCCCTTCCTCACACACCGCCACGTTTCCATTGCCACCAGCCGGCCCAAACTGTGACCCTGCATCACCAGCCCCTTTACTCACTGCCCTGCCGAGACCCCCGTTCACTCATACCCCCAGCCTCCTCGCTGCCCTGCCAAAATCCTGCACCTCCAGCCCCCTCGCTCACTGGGACGCCGCATCCCCCCGCGAGGTTGAAGCACCAGCACCAGCTTCCTGCAAGGGGGTAGGAGAGGGAAGACAGTCCTGAGGCTCCCCACCGGATCTGGCTTGTGGGGATGAAGCATCTGCACGCGCTCCTCCCGGGTGGGGGAACAGGAGCACAGAGATGCGCTTCCTAGAGCCTTTTCCCACTGCTTGGCAGGGCGGTGAATGAGGGGACTGAGGGTGTGAGGTCTCAGCTTGCGGGGGGTGAGGCTGGAGCACCAGTGTGGGCTCCTAGTATGGCCCCAGCCCCATCACCGCCCTGGTGAAACCCTGCACTCCCAGCCTCCTCACACATCCCCTTCACTGAGACTCTGCACTCTCAGCCCCCTCACTCATCCCTTCAACCAAGACCTCACACCCCCCAGCCCACTCCAGCACCCTCCCACCTGGCCAAACACCTACCCCCAGAGAGAGGGGGGGTTGGTGAGTGTAACTCTCACACTCTGGCTACGAAAGCTGCCAGAGAGAGGAAGGTTGGTGAGCATAGCAAGCGGGGGTCATAGCCCCCTAGTTTTTCCTAAAGGTAATTAAAGACTTTAGGAAAAATTGTCTGGGTGGCCATGAGCAAGAGTTAGTGACTGCACCTTGAGGCTATTACAAATGTCTAGTGAGACTTCCTTGGGCTAGTGGTCTGTATCAACCTCAGGACCCATCAGTCATATTTAATCTTCCAGTAGTCCTTTTGGGGGATGTGCGAGGTAAGTGATTTCAGCATCATTGGAGAAGGGAGATAAGTCTACAATAGAGATATCAGCTAGTAGTCAACTAGCTCAGTGTTTCTCAACCTCAGGGGTACTTCAGAGAAGTCTGGGGGGTATGTCAACACAGCTGAAATTTGGAGAATCCTGAATTTTTGTTTTAAAATTTACAGCACTTTATTATTTTTGTACTTTTTACACCCAAAAATCTCATTGCCCACCCAGCTACGATTAAGTTGGTTAAACTAATGTGTTGCAATGGTAGAAAAAAAAATTGTGTGTCTGAAAACTATAGGTACTAGGGGTACTTTTTTTTTTTTTTTTGAAAAGGGGATACTTTATTAAAAAAAAGGTTGAGAAACACTGAACTAGATGATTAACTGGTAAATCTAGGCTTATCAGTTAACCCAGGGGTGGGGAATCTTTTTTGAGCTGGGGGCTGCTGACCCACAGAAAAATCACAGTTGGGGGCAGCACACAAGTGAGAAACAAACAAAGAAACAAAGCCTCACTGATGTGGCCCTCAACTGAGAAGGAGAAAGACACCCCCCACATGCCCCTCTCACACCAGAGCTTAGAGAGACCCAGGCTAATAGATTTTGTGTGCTCCATCCCCGTGGTGGTGGGGCGGGGGGCTGGAATACCTGCATGGGCTCCCCAATGCTGGGGGGGCCCTGAGCCTTGGGGGCCAGATCCAGGTAAGCCAGGAGCCACATCCGGGCCTGAGATTCCTCACCCCTGATAACCTGTTGACTACTCATATTTCCCCCCCACCCCATGCTGCCTCTGTGGGTTGCAGGATCCTAGCCACTACACGCCCCATGCTGCCAGCTGCTGCTGGCCCTGCAGGCTCCTTGCTTCCCACCTGTGCTCCCTAGGGGAGTTTAAAGGGTAACAGGCACTAATAAGCATCGGCTTATCAGTTAAACAGTTAACCGTTTAACCTCTTACATCCCTACTAGGAACTGACCAGTCTGTGCTCATTATCTGAGCTGAGTGAAATGCAGAGTAAATTAAATGGGCTGGGTTTAGTAATCAAAGATGCTGTTAATGCAATAAGTGAGAATGTTTGTTTCACAGATATTTTAAATATGACTGTTTCTGGAGGTGTAAAATGTGCAGCTGAGGTGAGAGGGCCTGAGAGTGCTAGCTATGGCTTGGGACTCTGAGGCTATGTCTACACTCGTTGCTTCTTAAGCAAGAAATATGCAAATGAGGCTAAGAGTTGAATATCGCCGAGCCTCATTTGCATACCTAATGAGCTGCCATTTTTGCAGAAGAGGCTCTTGCACCAGAAGGAGCTGTCTACACTGCCCCTTCTTGCGCAAGAAAAACCCTCTTGCACAATGCTGCTACTCTGATTATTTTCTGGAATAATGGAGAACTCATTGCTATGCAAGGGGGGGAGGGTCAACACGTGGCCCAAGTAAGCTGTGGGCAGAGGATGGCCAGGAAGACTGGTAGAAGGGTCGGCAGGAGAGGGGCCAGAAATGACCTCCACTGGGCTGGAAAAATCCCTCATCCAGGACCAGTCAGGTCCCCCAGGTGCCGGACCAGGGAGGTCCAACCTGTAACTTGAGTCCCCTTAATTGGTAAGCATAAGGTTTACTGGTACACTTACTGGTTAACCTGCCCTTGCTGGTGAATGTTAATGGCAGACAGCTGCATCAGGCTGAAGCAGCCCCGGCCTCAAAGGGGCCAGTAGGGATGTTAGTGATTAATTGAATAGTTGTGTAACCGCACAAAATATTATCAGTTACAGGGCTGTCAGATAGTCCCAGGGAAGGGCCAGCAGCTAGTGCGCTCCTAGCCCCACATCTGGGGAGTCCCCTGCCATCCTGCATTGCTGCCTCTTTGTCAGAGGCAAGAGGCAGCAGTGTGGGGTGGCAGCAGCGACAGAGATGCTGCACTGGCATCCCACAGAGCAGCCTCTGTCTGCAGCGAACCTGGGACCACTGGAGACAGAGGCTGCTCCACGGCAGTCTACCCTGTCTCCCCATTCTGCAATAGAGACAGCAGCACTGGGGTGGGGAGGGGCAGGCGGCTCTGCGGCTCTGGTATCCTGCTCCCCACCCTTGCTGCCTCTGATACAGAGGCAGCAGGCGGGCAGGGAATGCGAGTAGTCAGTATGATTAACTGATAAGCACAGGCTTATTGGTTCATTGTGTAGTCGACTACATGTTGACATTCCTACCGGGCAGTGGGACCCCACAGCTGTGGCAGGACCCTATGGCAGTGGCAGGGCCTGGCGGCAGGCCTTAAATTAAAACAGTTTACTGGTTAAGTGCTAGCATGTAGCCTCCCTATCTCAGAGCCCATCTTATAATTCCAGAGCTGTCAGAGGGCAAATATCATTTTCCCTTATGAATGGAATCCAGAGAAGATGAGCATGGAACACCAGAAGGCCGTTTTACAGTCACTTTTCAAGGTGGAACCACATTGTCAATAAAGGGGAGGGTTAAAAACAATGAGACTGATTCTGTGTAAAACCAAGACTGAGGCAGCTGTTAGTTTTAGGTCGTTGCGAGGCAGCCCCGAAACTTAAAACAAGTTGGGCAAAGTTGCATTTTTCTGATAAATAACATACACGTCAGACGGGCGAGTAGAAAAGGATTTATCTTTTTAATGCTTTCAAATCTGAGCAGCGATACATTAGAAAGAGGGATTAATAACCACTCCCTCCCTTGTTTCTCTGGAGTGTCTGTACATTATTGTTTATTGTTCTTATCTATGTGCCTTTTCTATTTCCCAGAACAATGGCTCCTCCTACCTAGGAATGTGAGCTAAGTTCCTTTCCTCTGCATGGCACCTACCTGCACTAACTTCTGCCTAATCTGGCCCCTTTCCCCACCCCCCAGCAGAGCTGACTGATGTCTATAGGGAGACAGGGTCCAGGGAACAGGTAGGGAGCATGAGAAGGTATCCCATTTAGCACTTAAAATTTTGCCTATGGTGCCTTGAGTCTCCTATCATGCCACTTCGGGCTTTATAATTTAAAATCCTCAAACCCAGGTGGTCAGAAGATGTCAGAGTGTTCCTAAGGTCCTTCCTTTTCTCTACGTTGTGTCCATTCTTTGCGAGTGCTGGAGCTGTTTAAATAAAGCTGCTGCCTGCCTGACCACCATTTTCTCTGTGCTCCAGGACTGGAGTCTAATTGGGGACTCAAGTTTCTATTTGACACAGCAGATTTCTTCTGGGAAAAGAAATGCAAATGATCTTTTTTCAGTGCGTTTTGAATGCACATGCAGTTTAGTGGCATTACCTGTTTTCTATGTTTTCCTCCATGTTCTTTCTTAGAAGAGACATGTACAGGAAATGAAGACGTTTGTCTCTGGAGTTTCAGTGGCTGCTTCTTTCCCCACCTGGAGTCCAAACTCTGAGACCTCTCAATGAGTCACCGTGGAATGATTTATGACACACTGCTAGCTCTGGCTGTCCGCTGTCCTCCCAGCAGCCTGCAGACAACAGTCGCTCTAATCTTACAGCCTCCCCGTGCAGTGGCGACAGGCATTTTCCTCATTTGGAAAAGAGGAAACTGAGGCAGTGAGCGATAAAGTGACTTGACCAAAGTCACATGAGAAGCCAGAAATAGCCTGCAAGTTCTCCTGCCACCCAGTCCTGTGTTTTAACCACACAATTGGGCTTCCTCTGCTACTCCATCCTGTGACTTGTGCAGGGGGGAAATGTCGGCAGCGACAACAGCACTAAAAGTAAAAGCACCTCTTTCCATATTGCTGTTCTCAGTCACAGCGCTGGAGCAAGCAGGGAAACAATGTAAACAAAGCAGACGGGATTGCTTATAAGGCATTCTCAACATCCCCATGCTTTATAGGCCCATGCCCTGGCCAGCTGTGAACAACATAAGGAGCCAGGCCTGTGTGGGGCACTTGCATGGGGGTGGAGGATGGCAGGCTGCACTTCTGGGTCTCCATTCACGGTGGAGAGGTTAAAGAAGCAGCAGAAGAAATGTCACTGTCAGAGGCTTCCATTGTTCAAGCAGAATAGTTCCTGAGAGCCAAATCCTGCCCCCAAGGTACACAGGCACAAAGGCTAAGCACGCGGCTTGCAAGGGGCGTGGTGCAGGATCCAAGTCTGCACAGGTTTGCAAAAGCCTTAGTCAATGGCTCTTGAGTAATCTCTGTGCCTCAGCACCCATGGGTTAGTACCAGTTCCACAGTTGTCTCCTCTACCAAACCTTGCCATACCCCGGTTCTCCATACCTCACCTCCCCTAGCCCTAACCAAGCTGCTCTTCACAACCAATTCATAGGCCACATCAAACTGAGTCTTAGGCACAGAGGACAACTTAAAGGTCTTGGAAGAAGGAAAGTGCCTGTCTGAACATGTTCCTCAAGGAGGGCAGCCTGAAGAACATCTGACTGTTCCTTTCAGCACCAGAGTCCCCAGCCCTTCTGGATGGCTTGCAGTTGTTGTTGGTGTTCCAGGCACCTAGCTGGGCCAGGTCATCCTCTAAAGCCCCTGACAGCTCCTTCAGCTCCCTGGAGGCATCTGCTTTCAGGTACTGCCAGGCTTTGTGGCCGCTGTGGTCCCGCAGGCTCGTGTTGGCACCGTAGGCTCCCACCAGAACCTTAATGACCATCTCATGGCCCTGCAGGGCAGCCAGATGCAGGGGGGTCAGCCCACCGCTGGCTGTGGGAATGTTGACATCCGCATGATAACCCTTCTTCTCTGCACAGGTGATCACCTCAATCAGCGCCTCATGGTTGCCATGCTTGGCCAGCCAATGGAGGGCTGTGAAGCCCGTCACAAAATCTCTTCTGCCCAGCAGGCTGGGATCCACATCTAGCAATCTCAGGATGCCCTGCGGGTTCCCCTGGGCCACAGTCAGCATCCACTCATGCTCTAGGGGGTCTAGAGCTAAGGACAAGTCCTCAGGGTTCTGTTCCAACTTCTGCTCCAGCTCTTGGGGTATCCCCACAGTAGTGCTGCTGCTGCTGGCTATCTTCTGAGCAGCTGCAAGCCACATGGCTCCCTCAGCTCCACTGCTCTGCAGCAGGAACTCCTTCAGACCTCTCCGCCGCGTGCTGCCCTGGCCTATGGAGAGCCGGGCGGTGTCAGAGCCCACTTCCCAGTTACCTGAACCTCTGCTACATCTGCCCAGGCTCCTGATCAGGTCCCGCTTCTGTGACTGGCGGAGACTCACCTTCCCCGCTGCTGCTGCGGATGATGATAATGCCTGGACTCTGGGGTTGGGCATCTGCCTGTCTTTAAGTGCCTCTGCGTGAGACTGGGAAGCCTCTGGCAACACACATGGCTCAGTGCCCTTTGGTACCTCCAGACTCTCTTCCTTCTGCATCCCGGCCATGCTGCCTCCTCTGGCAAGCTTCACCATCCCCAAGATCTCCTCCTGTGGCTCCCCAGAGGCATCCGGCTCCCTTTAAAGCATGTTCAAGGCTCTCTTGGCTGGAGCGCTTCCCTGTCCCGATGAGATTCTGACTCCAATCCCCACCAGAGCTCTCCGGTTGCAGAGCTTCCTGAGTCTGCCTTAGAAACGTTGCAAAGAGGAACCAGCGTTTAGTTTCTGTGCTCAGGGGAAGACACACTTGTTGTGAAATAAGTTACAAGCGGCAGCAGGCAGCACACCCTTCAGCTGATCAACTGATTTTCAAAGACTTTGCTGCCTGCCATTTATTTACCAAAGAGAGGCTAGAGCAATTTCCTCCTTTTCCCAGCCCCTCCTCTCCAAGCTACCTGCTCCCTGGTGCTTAACATTCAATAACTCCCCAGACAGCGGCTGTGTTTTCTCTCCTCTCTAGGTTTTGGTGACTTGTATTTCAACACAGCTACACGGCACCCCACTGTCCAGCTAGAACTGCAGATCCTGGACCTGTTTGACTTCCTCCTGTCTACAGGCAAATCCATGGTAACAGCAGCCGAAAGAAAAATGTTGCTCAGGTCATTCAAGCTGAAAATAAGCAGTGACTTTTCCACTGGACTGACTACTGCTTACCTTTCCAATTGCTCCTGTGCTGGGAGAGAAAATAGAGCTCCGGGTAGGCAGTATTCCCACCCTGTGTCTCGCTGGGCACCTTGAGGGCTGCTGCCGGCTGCAGGGCCCCTCCTCCTCTTCCTGTGGGTTCTTGCACACCAGCCTGCTCCTTGCCAAGTTCCTTTGTGCAAAGGTTGCCACTTGTAAGTTTTGCTGTGCAGTAAAAGCTGTGGTGGGACCTTTGTCCTTGCTTTCAACGGAGACAGATTAAGCTGCTGCACGTGACTCTTCCGCTGCACGGCTGGCATTCCCCTCCACCGCTGGTGATGTGAAACCGAATGCACCCGTTCCCAGTGAGCAGAAAAACATATGCATGGGCCACAGCCCTAAAGCCTGTGAAGTCACAACTATGGGCCCCAAAAGGAGGGTTGCAAGTAAAACCAGTTGGGCCAGGCACTTTAAAGGATTCCCCTTAAGCATAAATGGCCTGATGATGCCCGGGAATGAAAGTGAGAGATGTCTGTAGTTGTGTGGGTTAGAGGTCACTGCAGCTACTCTACAGGCTGAATATTTCTAGGAGGTCCTTGTTTTTCCATTCAACGAGACGCTAAAGATCAGTTCAAAGCGGCTACTCCCCCTCCCCTGGAAACTCCCTGTGATGAAGTGCGGCACATGTGTGGGAGTGTGCATCAGAGACAGATGGATTGGCTGCCATCTGCTGGATGGAATCAGAACTGCTTGACTGTGTGTCATGGGCTCTATACTGCTGGCAGCTAAAGGAGATTCTCCTAACTCAAGTCCTAGTGGCTTTTAGAGCAGCAGGATCTGAGTCCTATGCCTTCCATTGCCTTGGAGTTCCGACTAACCACTTCTGTGCAGCAAAGCGATACCCCCAGCTATGAACACACATGCACAAAGATCACAGGAAATACAGAAGGGATGCAGCTTCCATTTTAAGACACCCAACAATCTAAAAGGTATAATCGCTGGGAGGTCATTTAATTTACCTCTTGATTAAGAAGCCCTTTGATACGGCAAACAGTGTCCCTTTGGCAATAACCTCTCCTCCCTGAGAGGCAAGAAGCACCAGCAGCCATGCAAGCTCCGGAGAACTGTCACTTCCCCTTTTAACTCCAGATTAACACAGAACTGGAACTACGCTATTAGCAGCATCAGGCTGCTGACGCTTGATTCAGAGCCTGCCGTAACGGTGTGATCAGGCTGTGGCACACTCATGCTGCTCTCAGAGTCCAGGAGTCAGCTGACTTTTGGAAGGTAAAAGCTAATGACAGAAGTGGCGGCGGGGGAGGGAGGGGGGCAGGACTCCTCTCCAATGCCCCAGTGAAACGATGGCCACTGAAAAAGCCCCTCTTTGGTCACTCCTTCTATTGGCCTTCACTCCTTGTTCTCAGAAATGTCGTAGCTGTAAAAGCAGTTGGTAGGGAGCAAGCCTCCCGCCACATTGCACCAACAGTAGCTTTTATTAGCACTTGGGTTGTGATAGCGCCGAGGAGCCCTCGTCTTGGCCCCGTTGCACTATGTGCTGTACAAACACAGGCAAAAGGAGGGGCTGTAACAGGACCGTCTGCCCCTTTCAGAGTCACAAAGGACTGGCTGCTCCCCAGCCTGTTCTGGGGAGGAGCCCAGCAGACAACTGCTGGGCTCACCTTCCCCAGCTGGACAGCACAAGTGACTGGATCAGATGAGTCCCAGCTAGAGAATATAAATGAAGGTCGGGAGTTATCTGAGGTGAAGGAGGCAGAAGATAGTGGCAACATGAGTGCTAGTGAGTAGGCCCTGGATGCTCCCTTGGGCTCAGGAAAGTCCTGCCCATTAGGCTGCTGGTGGCCAGAGAGCCCTGCAGTCTCAGCTGGGAACAAAGCGACCACTTTGTTATTGCTCCATGGTTCCTTTCTGCTGTAGGGGAGCCAGCAGATCTCTGAGGCAGGGGTCAGAAGCTGCACCAGGTGTGGCTGATTGTGCCAGGGTGATGATCATGACCACTGGCCTACATGGTCCCTGCTCCAAATGGCTTCCAGTCAGAGAGGGAAATGATCCTGCCTAACCCAGCCTAGGTTTGAACCTCAGCCAGGTTTAGGGTTGCCAGATGGTTTAACTAAAAATACTGAACAACCCCCTCCCCCACCAAAAAAAACACCAGGGAGAAAATTCTGTTGAGGAAAAAAGGGGGGGAGACCAAAGTTGTTGAACAAAAAAAAAAAAAAAAAAAAAAAAAAAAGGACCCCAGGAGTTATTAAGCTAAAAACAATAAAAATAAAACATCATGGCCCCTTTAAGAAAAGCCTTTGAAGCTTTTTGCTGGTGGCCATCTTGTTTTCCTGATCAAGCCAGAAGACAGCTTCCTTATGGAACCAGCTAAGCAGGAGGTCGGGGGGAGGCTCTGGGGGGCTTGGAGCCCAGGGGTTGGGCCCAGTTGCTGAGTGTGTCGTAGGGTTGCCAGGGATCTGGTATTTTCTCCTCCTGGCAGGGAGAAAAAGTCAGAAAATACCAGATATTTTAGGTGTCCAGTATTTTCTGAATTTTTTTTACCGGACGATAGGCAAAACTACCAGACTGTCTGGGTCAGTACCGGACACCTGGCAACCCCAGCCAG
Organism: Pelodiscus sinensis; assembly: GCF_052426305.1. Lineage (NCBI taxonomy): Eukaryota > Metazoa > Chordata > Testudines > Trionychidae > Pelodiscus > Pelodiscus sinensis. The sequence continues at coordinate 15,487,480 of NC_143064.1, read as the reverse complement.
GTTAAAGCGACGAGGAGTCCTGTGGCACCTTATAGACTAACTGAAGTGTAGGAGCATAAGCTTTCGTGGGCAAAGACCCACTTTGTCAGATGCATGTAGTGGAAATTTCCAGAGGCAGGAATAAATATGCAGGCCAGGATCAGGCTGGAGATGACCAGGTGGATCCAATCAAGGAGGATGAGGCCCACTTCTAGCAGCTGATCTGGAGGTGTGAATTCCAAGAGAACAGAAGCTGCTTTTGTAGTTAGCAAGCCATTCACAGTCTTTGTTTAATCCAGAGTTGATTGTGTCAAACTTAAAGATGAACTGTAGCTCAGCAGTTTCAGAAACTGCTGAGCTACAGTTCATCTTTAAGTCTGACACAGCAGATAAGTCTGAACCAGCAGATAAGGTAGTACTGTCTTAGGGCTGCTCTAATTGATGCCCCAGGCCTCCAGCAGCCCCACAATACAGGGAGTTCAAAGGTAGCTTAATACCTCTGTCCAAAGGAATGGAGAAATTCAGATCTGGAATTAGGATTTGAAACAGGTGCTGACTGCTGCTTTCTCCTCTTCTAGAGCCAGTAAGTAACCTGGCTTTTGGAGAGCTATTTGAATTTGTTTTGAGACACAGAGCCAAACTGCACGCCCCAGAACACATGCAGCCCTGCCATGGGAGGTGCATCTGACAAAGAGGGTTCTTACTAGGAATGTTAACAGGTAACTGGTTAACCTGACTAGGTGATGCCTACTGGGTAAGTGATTAACTGGCGGGAGCAGCTCCCCACCCGTGGTGTTGTGTTGTGGGTGTAGCCCAGCCTGAACAAGGCTGCTCCAGCTTGGCCGGGCCCACTGCATCATGCTGCAGACTGGGGACCACTCCAGCTGGTGATTAAGTGGATTGTTTAACATTCTATTTAACCAGTTAACTTTGTAACCAGGATTCTACATCCCTAGTTGTTTATCCACAATTATGCCCAAATAAATGTTAAGTCTTTAAGGTGCCACAGGGCTCCTCATTGTTTTTGCAGACACAGACTCACATGGCTACCCCTCTGAGACATGGGAGTCACTGGTAGGGCTGTGCTTGTAAACAATGGCAGAAATTGGTACCAAGGTGGGACAAAGAGTGACCCCTTCTTTTGCCTTAAGTTCTCCTCTGACTCTTGCTACACAGAGAGCAGTGTAGTTAAGGAGAGGCTGGGCTAGCATCTGGCAGATGACTGGGGCCTGTGGGTTTTAATCTCTGTCCTCTTTGAAGAATCATGATGTAAATGACAAGATGTGTACTAGACAGAAGAGGTCAAAAATGTCAGGGTATTATGCACAGGCGAGTAGCTTGCCTGTGCCATTAGGACAGCATCTCTCATAAGAGGTAAGGGAACTGCAGGCAGTTGATTGCATGCAGTGTGGGCAGGGGATGCCAAGCAGCTGGTAGGAGAGGGAAATACAGTACATGATCTTGTATTAAACATGGAGATCAGAGTAGCTGGAGAGAACTCCCTACTCCAGGGGAAGCATTTTTGTTTTCAACGTGAATCCCTTGATGAGCTTGCAGAATCCCAGAGGCTGCTCTAGTGAGTCTCAAGCAATGCCTCTGCAGTAGCTCTGCCCTGCTGCACCACCTGATCATTCTGTTGTGGCCGTCTGCCTTGGCACGGGAACTAGGAGTGTCGGGGTGCTGCACACCCCCTGGCTCCCAGTCTAGTGCCCAAGGGTTCCTGGTTTAAACCCCATGCTCCAGGAGCTCTACTGCCCTGCATGCTGGATTCCCGGCTGCCAGCCGCATACAACTAGGGTTCTGCTGCCAGCCCCACAGATTGGGGTCCTAATTTGAGCCCTTTATGCCAAGGGCCTCTACTGCCAGTCTGAGGTACCAGCTGCTGGCCCTGCATGATGCAGCTTTGCTCCCAACCTCAGGTGATGGTGGACAGGGTAAGGGGATTTAGCCCCCCCCCCTTTTTAAATATTCCAGTACCACTGGCCACTTGCATGACAGCCATTTGAGATTTCTCATGTGCATCAGAGACTGCATTTATGGATGTCAGTTCGTCCCATATGGGACACACGTAATCCTCTGCTCTGCAATGTGATGTGGGGGAAAAAGAAGTGGGAAAGTTCTGAAGGAGGGAGCTGCACCAGCTGGGACACCAGACCCTGGAGAAGCCCTTCCATGTGACCCCCCATGCAGTGGGGTTTGCACTGCTGTTCACTTCCTACATCAGTGGTCCCCAACGTGGTGCCCGCGGGTGCCATGGCGCCCACCAGGCCATTTCTGTACACCCGCCGAGTGATCGGGGCTGGGTCCGCCCCTGGGCGTGCAGCCCCCGGGCACACGGCATATGGTCGTCCCCACCCCTGGGTGCGCGGCACAGGATTGGTGCCAGCCCCGGGCGTGTAGCGCATGGGCAGCCCCACCCCTGGGCGTGCGATGCAGGAGAGGCGCCAGCCCTGGGAGTGCAGTGCATAGGTGGCGCTGGCACCGGGAACACGGTGTATGGGTGGCCCCGCTCCCGGGTGCGTGTGCAGCTCTGCCCCTGGGCACATGTGCGGCCCCGCCCCCGGGGTGCCTGGCACATGAGTGGCCCCGCTCCTATGCGCCCAGCAGCCCCAGAAGGTTGGGGACCACTGTCCTACATAATCTCCTCCTCCATGCCTGCCACAGTTGTATGAAAGAGGAAATAATTGCTCTGGTGAGACTGCTAACATTAAACATTGAAGTTTCTAGGAAAGCATAGGAGTAATTCCTTTCCTTGTTGTTCCACTTAGACCACTAGGGCTGCATTGAAATGCCAAGTGGAGGTGACATGTCCATGCAGGTAATGTTTGCTGGCTTTTATTCCTTGGGGGCATTACTGTCGCCATGGTGAGATCAGCAGAGCAGACATGAGAGGTCACACGTACTGCTCCATGCTGCTTGAAGTAAACATGGTTAATGTATTTGGCAATGGGATTAGTGTCTGGTTCAAACCACACAGTAGACAGACTCCTTCTTTTGTATGCAAACTTACTATACTGCAAGGGTCTGATCCTGTGAGGTGCAAAGGGTTCTGGGAGCACAGAGTTGGGCCCACGCTCTGACTCATCCCGTTCGAACTGTCCTGTGGACCTCTCTTGCTTGCAGATTCCCTGGGGCAGACACAGAGTTTTCCTCTTGTATTTTGCACAGAGCTGAGTGGTCTGTGGGTGCTTAATGTATAATAAGGATCACCACACTAACTACACTTGAATATTGTAGCACTTATTCTTGCTCCTACAACAAGTCTAGGGAAAGTTTGCCCTTTACTTGCATGGGAGCAGAGACGAGCCAAAATTCTACCATCTCTGAAATATCTCCTGTTTTTTTCCCCATAGGTCTTTATTATTAATTACATAGTAAGAGCTCCTCATCCCAGAATGGCTTTGATTTGCTGTGCCTTCCTCCCCCCATCTCCTTTTCTCCTCTGCAGCTTGATCATCTCACTTCTTCTCACTCTTTTTCTATGCTACAAAATGGGTGTTGCAGGGTGGCTGTACTTTAATATAAGAGTTAAGTGTTCCAGCCACCCTTTTTACTTAGTGGCTGTGTCTAGACTGCAACTGCTTTTGCGGAAAAGCTTACCAGCTGTCTACACTGGCCACTTGAATTTCCTCAAGAACACTGACGAGCTCATGTAAGAAATCAGTGCTTCTTGCGGAAATACTATGCTGCTCTCGTTCAGGCAAAAGTCCTTTTGCGCAAAAGCTTTTGCGCAATAGGGCCAGTGTAGATAGCTCAGATTTGTTTTCCGTTAAAAGCATTTGCGGAAAATCATGCCAGTCTAGACGCAGCCAGTCTGTGTCTCTAATACCATCTCTCTGGCTTACGTGCCTTAACATTCTAAATGTAACAGTATAAGATCCTTTGAATCTCCTTTTCAGATGGCTGCCCCATCTGAGCAAGGTCATTTATGAGACCTCAATCAGTGCTTTACTCAAACAAGACTCTCATTGGCATCAAAGGAAGTTTAGCCTTCAGTGAGAATGGGAGTTTGCCTCCCTTTTCAGAGGAAGCTTTTTTCTTTAGGAAGTCTTAATAGTTCTATTTCCTTAAAGCTTCACATTTCCATAATTATTATCTATAAGAGAGGAAGATAAATGAATGATACACAGAACTCCACTTCCAGCAGCTCATTCTTGTTTTCCTGTCACCTAATTACCATCTGCAAAATGTTACCCCACAACAGTAAATGGTTTCCATGCTATACCGACAACTTGCCAGCAGAGTGTGAGATGTGAAAGCTGATTGGATAGAGAATTAACTTCTACTGTCTTTTGATCTCTGCAAGATCATCAAGCTAACAAGCTTCTTCTGGGGCCACATGAATATTAAATCATATTTGCACATGGTTAATTGTCTCTGTACACTTTAAATCCCAGGAAGCTTAGTTTACACTGCCCGTGAGTTCCAGGTCTGCTCCTCCTCCCAAACCAGCATAATTCCAGGGACCTTGGCTGAATTGCTCCTGATTTACACTGGTGTCTGCAGAGAGATGAGAATCTGGCACAATCCTGGGAGGTACTGAATGCCTTGTCGTTTACTCAGCTTACTGTGTGAATTATAAAACCAGAAGGGACCATTGTGATAACACAGTCCACGAAACTTCTCTGAATTAATACCTATTTTTTCCAAGGCCTCGTCTACACTGACACTTTTTGTCACCAAAAACTGCCTTTTGGCGACAAAAAAAATGAGAGTGTACGCACTACAGTGCAACTTTTGCCAGGAAAAACACCCAGTTTTGGTGACAAAAACTTCCAGCCCTGTGAAAGACTTGTCTTTCCCCCTCCCTTTATTGTCAACAAAAAGCCAGTGTGGACTGCTGTTTGTTATGTCAGAAGAACGGGCTTCTGCCAGTATCCCACAATGCCTGCCCTGATGGCTGTGCTCAGTGTTTTGTGATCTCTGCTGCCCTACAGGCATCCACCTCCTCCCCTTTCAAAGCTCTAGGACAGTGGTTCCCAAACTTTTCAGCATCAGCTGGTTTGGCTGGACTTTTGGCAACTTTTGCATGTCAATAGCAGTTTTGTTGCCAAACTTTCCCAGTGTAGACATGGCCTAATAGAGACATTCTGGTTCAAATATGCAATCTTCATATAAAAATGTCAAATACTGGAGAGTGTCAGAGTTCATAATTTTTAATTGTGTGCACATTCTGTTAGTCCTTTGTCCCACTGTGGTAGCAACAGCCTACTCTCAGATTAATACGGATTTGATTACATTTCCGAAAAGGGTGGATTAGGAGTTTTATTTAGATGTATAAATCAAATATGGGTAGGATTTGTTAACTTTCACCAATGAACTCTGTATCATGTAAGACATAGAATAAAACATGGAATGAAATCCTGGTTCCAGTGACGTCTATGGAAGTTTTGCCATTGACTTCTGTACTCCAAATCTTGGATTACATATATAGCACAAAATGTAATAGGCCTCCTGCAGTTCTTGCAGGTCACTTTCACGTTCCCATGGGTCTGATGCTGTTGATCAATACTTAGGTGTGAGTTGCCCTTCTTCATTCATACATACTAAGAATGAAGTCTAATTTTAATAGATCAGCTACAAAGTTCTGAAAAAAGGAGGTGGAAAATGAGTATCTCCTGATGCAGGCAATCCAGACAACATTTTTTGCAATGGAACTAGTTGCATTATAAGCACATCAGCAGTAGGGAAGGGTGTGCTGTCCCCCAAAAAATTGTATTCATTCACAGTACCCTATGGTGTTTGGAGTTTAGTCATTCCCACAAGGAGATGAATATTTACACTTTACATCCAAATCAATGGGAGTTAAGGGTATTCAAAACATTACAGAATGGGGCCTGATGCTGTACTATTGAATACTCAGCACTTATAAAACTCAGTGCTCGATCCTACACTGGGAGCTCTTAAGGTGTTACTTATGCCCAGTCCCAGAGAAGCCACTAGGACTCTGTACAGGCACAAGCCAAGATAGAGAATCTCAGTGCAGGACTGGAACCTCATTTAGGTGCCTTAGTTTGGATTTTGTTGCCTAATGTTAGCCACTTAAAATTGAAAATGTTGGTTCTAGTTCCCAGGCTAAGCAGAGGGATAGCTCCTACTGGTATCTTGGATAGTCATGGAAAGCATTAACCTGGAAAGCATTAACCACTTTGCACAGAGGTCCGAATTTTGCAGGTGGGCAGCTAGAAAAAGTGGCTAACAGACGTGACAAACTACAGGATTGTGATAAAAGTAAAGGACTAAATCTGCATCCTACTGAAGTAATTGGGGAGGGGGTTGCCATTGAACTCAGTCGAATCAGGAATTTGCCCAGGCTTTTTGGTTTTGGGCTGTTATGTGGGGAAACTGGACTTAATACCTGATGTACCATGTTAAAACACAGAGCTGATGATAGGAACACATTAACACGGCTAACTCCCATATCTTTGCCAGTAGTATCCAGGCCCTTTTTTTCTCTTAGGCAGAGATGTACAGGGAAGGGTTTCCTCAAACCATTTCCCACCCCCACCCCCAACTCTGCAATGGAACCCAAGAAAAAGTGGGCCATGTGCTCACAAAGAGAGTGAGTAATGGGAATCGCTCGATGTGTTCTCCCATTTAGACAAGAAAGTTTGATCTTAACTATACACAAGGACAGAAACTCACCTGCATGGGGCTAATCTTTTTTATAGTTTGTCATTGAAATCTGCTGAGTACATCAAGGCTACGTCTACATTGGCCCCTTTTCCGAAAGGGGCATGTTAATTTCAGAGATCGTAATAGGGAAATCCGCGGGGGATTTAAATATCCCCCGCGGCATTTAAATAAAAATGTCCGCCGCTTTTTTCCGGCTTTTCTAAAAGCCGGAAAAGAGCGTCTACACTGGCCCCGATCCTCCGGAAAAAGCGCCCTTTTGAAGTAGGAATAAGATCCTCCGGAAAAGGGCGCTTTTTCCGGAGGATCGGGGCCAGTGTAGACGCTCTTTTCCGGCTTTTAGAAAAGCCGGAAAAAAGCGGCGGACATTTTTATTTAAATGCCGCGGGGGATATTTAAATCCCCCGCGGATTTCCCTATTACGATCTCTGAAATTAACATGCCCCTTTCGGAAAAGGGGCCAATGTAGACGAGCCCCAATAGTATTTCCCCCTTTAGAATACTTGTCAGGTGTTTATTTGTTCTCTGGCAGGCAGACAGGGGGCAGCGTATGAAGGGATTACTCCTTCAGGGTATGGCTACGCTACAGCGATATTTCAAAATATCATATTTCAAAATAGTTAATTCGAAATAAGTTATTTTGAAATAACGCACCTACACACAAAGTACATTTCGAAATAGCATTTTGCTATAGTGCGTCCACACTGAGTGGACTGTGAATCGCATTTAAGGCTGGCCGGAACCAGTTCGGGCAGGGCACCCGGTCAGGACTTACCTTGTGTGGCTGCTGCCTGAGGCTAACTGAGGTCTGTGCTTAAAGTGGCCCCCTTCCCTCCCCCACCCCCGCCTCTGGACAGCCTGTTCTCAGGTTTCCCTGCTTGCTTGTCTACCTCGATGATGTCAAACAAAATACACATTTTTCATAAACACGAACTGTCTTTATTTAACAAAACTGGGGCGGGGGGAATGAAACTCTGGTGAGACTGGGAAAAGGAGGCGGGAGAGGAGAGGAGAGGGGAGAGGGAAACCTGGAAGGAGGGAGCTGGAAGGGGAAGAAGGGGGAAGGGAAGCTCAGGGGTGGGGGTCTTGCCAGGCCAACTGTCTCCTAGCACCGCAGGTGCGGGGGCCTCTGCATCCCCGGGGGGATGGGCAGGGGATGGAGTGTGTGGAGGAGGTGGGCAGAGAAGCAGCAGGGGGAGAAGGAGAGGGAGGAGGAGCGGTAGCTGGGGAGGCAGCAGGCACTGGAGAGGCAAGAGGCAGTACACTCTGCACCAGGGCCTGCAGGTGTTGGCAGATGGGATGGCCCTGGGCAAGGTGCTCCTGCTGGAGCTCCAGATCTTCTTGCACCCAGTTCTGGAGGGTGCGGCGCAGGGCTCGCAGTGCCCCCAGGTGCTGCTGTCAGTACCCTCCACTGCACGGGTGGTCCTGCAGAGGCCTCTGGTGTGGGAGCATATCCCGGGCGGGGTGGTGCGCCCTGCACGTGCAGCTGGTGCGGCTGTGGAGAAACAAGTGGTCAGTTCTCCCTGGGGACACAGTGGGTGAAGCCCAGCCCTCCTGTGCAAGGTGAGGATGACTGTTCCCTGCACCATCAGAGCCGATGTGCTTGCACACAGGCCATGTTCGGAATGTCCTGCTATCCCCGGGAGTGGGAGCTGCCCCGAGACCACACCCATGCCCCTGTGCTGTGTATGGTGCGGGTGAGGTGGGGGGAGATGTCCTCTGCCTCGGTGTAGAATGGGCTTGTGGATGGAAGGCGTCCTGCTGTGTCCCACCCCAGGGTCAGGAGTATGTCATGTCTCTTCATACACGCATGTGGCTAACGGGCCAAGGCCCCAGTGTGGCAGCCAGCTGGGACCACGTGCCCAAGGGTGGCACGGCACATGCTCACACGTGCACAGGTTGCTGCGTGCTCCGTGGTAAGTAAGGCCTATGCGCTCGGTCCCTGGTCTCCCTCCCCGCCCCCCAATACAGGGACAGTGATGGCACTCACATGTTGTTACCTCCCCGGATGACACTGGTGATGGGTCTGCTGGGATGGCTCGGGGGTCCTGGCTGCATGGCACGTTCCCTCTGGGCTCCTGCAACTCCTGGCGCTCCTGCTCCATGCCCTGGTCAGGGCCCTCTGCTCCAGGACCGATGATCCCCGGGGTGACACGGACCATCCCGCCCCCCCCAAGATGTGATCCAGGGCATCAAAATAGGGACAGGTGTCTGCCCCTCCTTGGCCCTGGCATAGGCCTGCCGCAGCTCATTTTCATGTGCACCTGCTCCTGGCTGCACATGTGGCCTCTGGTGGCCAGGCTGGCAGCCATCCACCTGTAGACGGACACGTTCCTCCATCTAGTGTGGAGATCGTGGACATTGGAGGCCTCCCCCCAAACCTCAGTGAGGTCCACGATCTCCGCACTAGACCAGGAAGGTGCCTGCCTTCTCCGGCCCCTGGAAGACTTCTGGGAGCTGGGGGACTGGGCCCGGGGAGCAGCGGAGGGCTGGCTGGCACTGGCTGCCTGGGTCATGGTGGGGTCACTGGGTCAGGGGCAATGACAGCTGGCTCTGTGCTGGCAGGCCTGGAGCTGGCACAGGCACTGTGGTCAGAGTCTACCCCTTTAAGAGCTCTGGGGCTATGGGAGAGGAGAGGACGTTTTCCTGATTGTGCCCAGAGTGGCCACCAGGGCACCCTGGGAAGGGCTGGAGGCCCTCTATTTCGAAATAAGCATCTACACAGCACTTATTTCGAATTAGCTATTTCAAATTTGGTGTTATTCCTTGTAGAATGATGTTTACCAAATTCGAAATAAGTCCTCCACTATTTCGATTTAATTTCGAAATAGCGGTTTGGCTCTGTAGACGCTGGGAAAGTTATTTCGAAATAAGGGCTGTAGACATACCCTCAGGGACTAGGAAATCCCCTTAACTCTCCCTTCAGTTAGGTGGCAAAATTTTAACAACAGGGTTGTTCGTAGTTGCCATATGCTCTCACTACAGGGACGACTTGCTCAGAGCTGCAAGCTGCTTGCTGTTACGTGCTTAGACAGAGTATATGAAAGAGCCTGAACCCCCATTTAGGGATCACTCTGCATTTAGAGTGAAGCTAACCCCATGACATGAGGTGCCCTGCAGGACCCCTCTATGAGAGATACAGATGAAGAAGTCACTGCGGAGAAAGGGACACTTGGCATGCTTTGTTCACAGGGGGAGAAGGACTTAATGCCAGCTCTAGAAAAGGCTATGTGGAAGGGAGCACAGGTTGAGTGGCCAAGTATGTCCCCTTAGTGAGGAAGAAAGTCAAATGCCAGAATAAACGGGGCAGCAGAAGCTCTCATCCATAGTTATATCCTGAAATGTCTCCAGCAGACTAATTACAATGGTAAAGTGCATATGTTGCATTGACTGGCTTCACTGAATAAACCATTCTTCAGGTAAAGAGGTGTAACCCCCAAGGAGATTCCCTAGATTCCTGGGGCTCTGTCTGCTGGCAGCTCAGGGAGCCGCACACTGAGTTTGCTTTGGCTCCCCCTACCAGGCTCAGAGTCTGCCCGACAACCTTTAGGGAGTGAGATGCCCCGCCCAGGGAGTTCAGGAGGGGAAGAAGGAGCAGTGCTTGGGAGAGTCTGGAGTTAGCCAGGGCAAGGGGAGGACTGGCTGTGTGGGAGCTAGTAAGCCCAGGCCTGCATGCAGGGTTCCCCCTTAGAACTAGCCTCTAGGGACCTGAAGGCAGGATCCCTCAGCTGGTTTTATGTCTCCACTGTTGATTCCCAGTTTGTGGAGTTTGCTGGGAGGCTTTCCCCAGGCAGGCTGAGTTGGCTCTCCGGCTCCCTGGGTGAGACCAGTCCCTGCATGGTCAGCTCTGCTCTGTCTGCTGGTTCGGGGCTGCTGTGTGTGTCTGAATGATGGGGGTAGGAAATTATAGTTTGAATTTTGGTGCAGTTGTGTGGCCTGCACCTTGAGCCTTGCACTCCTTTGTGGTGAGGGGAAATTCTGGGATCCAAGCAGCCTGATTCCTGCACAAAGAGGATCCCTGCTAGAAGACAGCAGCCCCTTTCCAGTGACTGAGTCATCTCTGAACCTGAGGCTCGTTCATGGAGTGTGTGAGTGCACCATCTTTTAGTTAGTAAGTCAGGGAATTTGTTTGGGGATTTTATAACCTGCTGCATATTAAACCTGTGGAGGGATTTACTGCCTTCTCCCACTTGGAGTCCTTTGGGCTGTACTAGACCCAGTCAGCTCCACTGCTAAACCCCTGCAGAGAAGAATTTTGTGGTCAAAAGTCATCAAGGGCCCCAACGAAGTACATGTACCAATGGGACATTGACCTTACAGTTGCTGGGCACCAGTGAACCTAAAAATAGTGTTTTACCCTGTTATGTTATATTTGTGTCCTGTTTAATATAATTGTGTTTATTATAGTGTATGTGTTTGTGTTATTTTCTGGGAGTCTTCAACTATCTTGCAAATACGTGGGGATTATCCTGGGTTAGAATTTTCCTCCCAAGATGCCCTGGTGACCCTGCCAGCAAGGAGTGAAGGGGGTGGAGGCACCACCAAATAAATCCATTGAAAAAAATAAAGTTGAGTGGGTGGCGGGATCCAGAAGGACCCAGACCTGTCCATCAAAACCTGTAAGGAGATTGGCCTTAAAGAAGGTAACCAGGTGGAGAGGGGGCGCTGCTAACAGGCTCTGCTAGCAGCAAGCTAGGGGGTTGAGCCAGTCAAGTGACAATGCATTGATAGACGAGGTGGCTGGGCATTTCCTGGGATGAAGCATGTTGACTTCCGTGGAAAATGAAGGTATCTCAGCCTTTCCTAGGATCAAGCACTCTGCTCAAAGCTTTCCAGCGCTAATGGCCTGTCTGTGTTGTTATTGATGTTCTGTCGTTGTAGTTCAGTGGTCCCCAACGCAGTGCCCGTGGGCACCATGGCGCCCGCCGGGGCATTTATGTGCGCCCACCAAAACATCTGGGCCCCCGCCCCCGGCGCGCAGCACATGTGTGGTGCCAGCCCCGGGCGTGTGGCGCATGGGTGGCCTCTGCCCCGGGCACACGGCAAATGCATGGTGCTGGCCCCGGGCGCAGGGCGTGTGGGTGGCCCCTACCCCCGGCGTGCGGCACATGTGCGGTGCTGGCCCCGGGCGCATGGGTGGCCCCTGCCCCAGGCACGCGGCACATGGTTGAAATGGCAAGAAACTGTGGACATTGTCTCAATGACTTGATTACCTGCATCCTGCTTCAAAGACCTTTTCAGACCACACTTGAAAGAGAATCCTCTGAACTTTCATTCATGCTTAAATTCAACGCTTTACGTCTAAATTTAAACAAAGACATTAATTATCTTACCCATTACAAAGATAGCTTCCCCAATTATCATCTCTAATATCATTAGCTCACAGACATTTACCTTCCCCAACCGCCTTCTGTTCTGCAATTTGATTTGTCCTTTTCATATGTGTTCATTTTTTTAAATTGTAGCCTTTGGTATATATGGTTGTGATAATTTTCTTCCACTATTTGATCTGAGGAAGTGGGTCTGGCCCACGAATGCTCATCACCTAATAAACCGTCTTGTTAGTCTTTCAAGTGATACATAGTCCTGTTTTTTGTTTCAGCTACATCAGACTAACACGGCTACATTTCTATCACTTTATAAAAAAAGGTTGAGAAACACTGTACTAGACTATTTGCTGTTTTTTAAGGTTTTCCTGTTACAGACTAACTCGGCTATCCCCGAAAGCTTATTAACAGGAAGAGGCAGGCATGCTGGGGGGGGAGGGGGGATTAAAGGGCACTTACCCCAGGGCCTGGCGATTCAAAAGGGCCTAAGGCTCCCAGCCCCTGCTACTGAGGCAGCAGAGGTGGTTGGAGCCTCGGGCCCTTTAAATGGCTGCTGGAGTGTCACACTCTGGGTGTCACCCAGGGCTGGCTGCCCAGCCCCATCCCTTCCTCCCAAGACCTTGCCTCTTCTGGTAGTTCAGAGTCAGCAGCCCACCCCACTACTCAGGGGCACTGCAAGTCTATCAGCCCCCCTGGGAAGAGGTACACACTGGTGGGGGCGGGAGAGGAATCCCATTTTGAGGTGAACCTCAAATGTCTGGTCTGTTATATTTGGGAGTGCAGAGAGACTTGCAGGCATCCTTCACCTAGAAAACACGCTGACAGTGCGTTTACTTCACGAAAAAGGCGTTTCTGCCAGGCTCGATTGAAAACATTGGAGAGAACTTTGGGTGACATAAATAACAGGTTATCCTCCTGTCTAAAGAAACACAAGTTTTAGCTCAAGCATGTGAGTCGTGATTTTGTTTGATATGTAACTATTTGCTCCCAACCCCCCTCACACTAGTTTTTATTCGAATTTCTGCTTGTTCTTTAAAATATTTCTTTTGTTTTATAATTGCATTGCAGTGCTGAGCCTAATACAGGAATGGATGGCTGATAAAATTGGTAAACTAGGGTTCCTTGCTCCTTTTGGGGGCAAAAGATCTCTGGTTTCTGTGGGTATCCAGTGATCATGTGGACATGTTGAAGGGAGTCAGGGATTGGGGTGCATCTATTCCCAACCTGCAAAGCAAACACATGGCTGGTGTAGCCGGGAGGTGAGTGCAGGAGGCAGGTGGTAACTAGGTCACTCTCAATCCTAGTGAGCTGGTCACTTCTGGCAGGGCTCCACGCCTGCTCCCAACCCTCCCACCGTGGTACTGGAGAACTGTTACACTGTTCTGAATACAGGAGGTGAGGCATCACCCCCTACAGCAGAAGAGGAGAAGCTGTGTACCCCCAAGGCTGGGAGGGCTGCTGCCACCACTGCGAGGAGGAAACATAAGGAAGTGGTGGTTGGAGACTCTCTTCTGAGGGAGACCGAGGCACCCATCTGTCACCCTGACATGACATCCTGGGAGGTATGCTGCTACTGCCAGGGGCCCATATCCAAGATGTTATGGAGGCACTGTTGAGGATTATCTGGCTCTCTGACTACTACCCCATGCTACTCATCCACGTGGGCACTAATGATACTGCAAGGTGTGACCTTGAGCAGATCAAGAGTGACGTCGGGCTCTGGGAGAACGGATGGAGTTTGGAGCGCAGGTGGTGTTCTCTTCAGTCCTTCCTGTCAAAGGTAGGGGCCCAGATGGAGACAGGTGCATTCTGGAGGTGAATGCCTGGCTCCAAAGATGGTGTCACCAGGAGGATTTGGCTTCCTTGACCATGAGATGCTGTTCCAAGGAGGACTACTAAGCAGGGATGGGGTTCACCTTTTGAGGAAGGGGAAGACCGTATTTGTATGCAGACTGGCTAGCCTAGTGAGAAGGGCTTTAAACTAGGTTCAATGGGGCCAAGTGATCAAAGCCCATAGGTAAGTGAAAAACATGGAGACCCGGGAGATGGGTCGGAAATGGGAGGGAGCATAGGCTATAATAGCAGAGATAAAGGAGGGACGAGGTAGAACTGGGAGGCAAATTTAAATCAGTATCTTAGATGCCTGCATACAAATGCAAGAAATATGGATAATAAGCAGAAAGAACTTGAAGTTCTAATAAATGAACCAGCTATGACATAGTTGGTATCACAGAGACCTGGTGGGATAATACACACAATTGGAATATTAATATAGAAGGGTACAGCTTACTCAGGAAGGACAGGTAGGGGAAAAAAGGGAGGGAGGTGTTGCCTTATATATTAAAAATGTATAGACTTGGACTGAGATGGAGATGGACGTAGGGGACAGACTTATTGAGAGACTCTGTGTTAGATTAAAAGGAGTAACAAACAAGGGTGATGTGATGTGCGTGGTATACTACAGACCACCGACCCAGGCAGAAAAGGTGGATGAGGCTTTTTTTAAATAACTCATAAAATCATCCAAAGCGCAGGATTTGGTGGTGATGGGGGACGTCAACTATCCAGATATATGTTGGGACACTAACACAGCAGGGCACAGATTATCCAATAAGTTCTTGGACTACATTGGAGACAATTTTTTATTTCAGAAGGTTGAGAAAGCTATTGGGGGGAAGCTTTCTAGACTAGATTTTAACAAATAGGGAGGAACTGGTTAAGAATTTCAAAGTGGAAGGCAGCTTGGGTGAAAGTGATCATGACATCATAGAGTTCATGATACTAAGGGATGGAAGAAGGGAGAACAGCAAACTAGAGACAATGGATTTCAGGAAGGCATATTTTAGTAAACTCTGAGAGCTGGTAGGCAAGGTCCCATGGGAAACAAGATTAAGAGGAAAAACAAATGAAGAGAGTTGGCAGTTTTTCAAAGGGACATTATTAAAGGCCCCAAAGCAAGCTATTCCACTGAATAGGAAAGATAGAAAATATGGCAAAAGACTGCCTTGGCTTAACCAGGAGAAATTGCATGATCTAAATGTAAAAAAGGAGTCGTAAAAAGTGGAAACTAAGACAAATTACAAAGGATGAATATAAGCAAACAACACAGGCATGCAGGGGCAAGATTAGAAAGCAAAGGCACAAAAAGAGCTCAATCTAGCTAGAGACATAAAGTGTAACAAAAAGACATTCTATAAATATATTAGAAACAAGAAGATGACCAAGGACATTGTAGGCCCATTGCTCAGTGAGGGGGGAGAAACAATAACAGGGAACTTGGAAATGGCAAAGGTGCTTAATGACTTCTTTGTTTCAGTCTTCACTGAAAAGTTTGATGATGAAGGGATGCCTAACATAGTGAATACTAGTGGAAATGGGGTAAAATTAAAAAAAAAACAAATTAAAAATTACTTAGAAAAGCTAGATGTCTGCAAGTCACCAAGACCTGATGAAAGGCATCTTAGAACACTCAAGGAGCTGATAAAGGAGATATCTGAGCCTTTAGCTATCATCTTTGAAAAATCATGGAGGTCGGGAGAGATTCCAGAAGATTGGAAAGGGGAAATAAAGTGCCCATCTATAAAAAGGGAAATAAGAACATCCCAGGAAACTACAGATCAGTCAGTTTAAATTGTGTGCCAGGAAAGATAATAGAACAGGTAATTAAGGAATTCATCTGCAAACACCTAGAAGAAAATAAGATGATAGGTAACAGCCAGCATGGATTTGTAAAGAACAAATCATGTCAAACCAATCTGATAGCTTCCTTTGATAGGATAACAAGTCTTGTGGATAAAGGAGAAGCAGTGGTCGTGCTTCTAGACTTTAGTAAGGCATTTGATACTGTCTCGCATGACCTTCTTATCAATAAACTAGGCAAATACAACTTAGATGGGGCTACTATAAGGTGAGTGCATAACTGCCTGGATAACCATTCTCAGAGAGTACTTATTAATGGTTCACAGTAATGCTGGAAGAGCATGACAAGTAGGGTTCGACGGGGTCTATTTTGGAACCAGTTCTGGTCAATATCTTCATCAGTGATTTAGATGATGGCATAGACAGTGCACTTATTAAGTTTTCAGATGATACCAAGCTGGGAGGGGTTGCAACTGCTCTGGAGGATAGGGTCATAATTCAAAATGATCTGGACAAACTGGAGAAATGGCCTGAGGTAAATGGGATGAAGTTTAATAAGGACAAATGCAGAATTTTCCACGTAACAGGGAACAATCCATTTCACACATACAGAAAGCGAAGTGACTGTCTAGAAAGGAGCACTACAGAAAGGGTCATAGTGGACCACAAGCTAAATATGAGTCAGCAGTATGACAGTGTTGCAAAAAAAGCAAATGTGATTCTGGGATGCATTTACAGGAGTGTTGTAAGTGTGACGTCCCAGGTTGCCTCGCGATGTCCTACCCGGAGTCACTCCCCCTAACTAGTGAACCAATTCCTTCAGTTTCCTCCTAGACATGTTCGTCTTCAGTTTCCCTCTCTCTAGCAAGGCGGGAGGGGAAGGGGGGCCCGGGCCCACCCACTCTCACGGGCCCCAGCCCAGGGCCCTAAGGGTTCGGGTTCAGTTTGACCCGACCCGGCTGACGGGGCGTGAACCCTTAACACGTCAGCCCAGCAGTCAATCCAGACTCTGCCCTGGGCTGCTTCCTTCCCTTCCGGTGCCGGCGCCACTTGGCACCCGGCCTTCCCAGTCAGTTCGCTCACCGTCGATGCCCGGTGCCCAGTCAGGAGGACTGGGGGATGGGTCAACCGAGTGCTCCTTCAGCCGCCGGCCTCCGTCGGGGGCGATCACCTCCGCTCCCCCTCTCCTTCCCGTCTCTACTCCGTGGGGCCATTTTAAATCTGGCGCCGGGGCCATTACCCCAGCGTCTCCTGGCGGCCCCGCCTCTCGCGTCCGGACATCCTCCTGTTGCCGCCCCCACGGAGCCCGGCCAACGTCATCTGGTGTGCCTAAGACAAAAGCGCTCTGCGCAGCTGCCGAGCAGCCCAGACAAAGCCGGCTAGTGCCTGGCATCCCGCCGTATAGTGCCGTTTGGGAGGGCGCCTCCGCACTGTGCGGGCCTGTCCCGTCACATAAGCAAGACATGACAAGTCATTCTTCTACTCAACTCTGCACTGATTAGGCCTGGAGTATTGTGTCCAGTTTTGGGCACCACATTTCAAGAAAGATATAGAGAAACTGGAGAAGGTCCAGAGAAGAGGTACAAAAATTATTAAAGGTCTAGAAAACATGAGCTATGAGGCAAGGCTGACGGAATTAAGCTTGTTTCGTTTTGAAAAGAGAAGACTGAGAGGTGACATGGTAGCAGTTTTCAAGTATCTAAAAGGGAGGAGGAGGAAGGAGGAGGAAGGAGTAAAATTGTTCTCCTTGGCTTCTGATGATAGGACAAGAAGCAATGGGCTTTAAACTGCAGCAAGGGAGGTTTAGGCTGGACATTAGGAAAAACTTCCTAACTTTCAGGGTGGTTAAACAATGGAATAAATTGCCTAGGGAGGTTGTGGGATCTCCATCACTGGAGATATTTAAGAACAGGTTAGACAGACATCTGTCAGGGATGATATAGACTGTGATTGGTACTGCTGTGAGGACAGGGGACTGGACTTGATGATGTCTTATCCAGTTCTAGTATTCTGTGATTCTGTGAAAAGAATCCTAGCCACCTCTATCAATCCAAGCTTTCACCTTTTAGGTGTGTTGCAAGAACTGGTGTAATCTGAATTACAAAATGAGACTGCTCATGTTTGGTGGCCTCTGATTGCAATGTAGCTGTACGCAGATCCTGGAAACTGCCAGAATGTAGTTTACCACAGAATGGGAGCCTTTAGCAGATGTCAAGTGTCAGAGGGGTAGCTGTGTTAGTCTGAATCTGCAAAAGTGGCGAGGAGTCCTGTGGCACCTTATAGACTAACTGAAGTGTTGGAGCATAAGCTTTCGTGGGCAAAGACCCACTTCGTCAGATGCATGTAGTGGAAATTTCCAGAGGTATACCTGCCTCTGGAAATTTCCACTACATGCATCTGATGAAGTGGGTCTTTTGCCCACGAAAGCTTATGCACCAACACTTCAGTTAGTCGATAAGGTGCCACAGGACTCCTCGCCGCGTTAGCAGATGTGTACTTGAATACAACATTTATACCACCTCTTGTGGAGTCTGACTATGATTCATATTGGATTGGGTAAGAACACTAGCACATGAACTGAAACTAACCAAAAAGCGTTAAACCAAAGACAACACCAAACAGAAAAGTATCTTATTGGTGGAGATGTTTAATGGAGTGCAACTGAGGTTGATGTCACCATCAGTCTTTGGGCTGGATCCTGGAAGCAGCTCCATGTTGGTGCATGTAGTGCTCAATTTGTAACAAAAGTGGCATTGCGGCTCAAGCACATCTTTTAAAAATTTCATAAATGATGAGGCAAGCCCAGGGATGCCAGGGTTAGGAACTGCCAAGCCTAGAGGTACTGGTAAGGGTACTGAACAATTTTGTGTAGTGAGGGTGCTGACAGCTGCTGAACCAATCCTGAAACCCTGTATATAATGGAAACCGTTTCAAGCCAGCAGCACCTCCCACACCCCCAGGTCCAGCACCTTTGGCTACTGGGCTCAGCCCTGGCAAAATTCAACACTGGATGCATCCCTGTATCTGAGCCAAGCACCACTGGGGGCTCCACTGCCATGAAACTCATTATAAGCTGGTGGCCTTATTTAACCTCCTAATTAATAACCTGGAAGCCTAGAGCGAATTGTCTGTCATGGAAGACGTCACAGATGATGCTAAATTGACATTGAGGCGAGTTCAGAGAAGAACAATACAAAATAAGGGGGATGGGGAGCCTGATACCGAGGCCTGGCGAAAGGAGCTGACAACTAGTGCAGCACGTGCCAGCAGCCTAGAAACTGTCATACCGGGAGGAAAGGATGAAGTTGAGGCAGAGATTAGGGAACGAGGCTTGACAGGGAGTCTGACGGAGGGAGAACCCGGTGCAGCGCGGCAGGGAGAGGGAGGCAGCTGCTCCCAGCAGCAGGGCAGTGCCGAGATGGAGGCTGCCTGGCAGGACAGCGGACGGCAGCTGCCGCCCCTCGGGGCAGGTGAAGGAGGGTTTCAAATAGACCTCGGGGCAGGTGAAGGAGGAAGGCATCCCGGCCAGGGAGCAGGGCGGGCATGCGGCACGTGGGGCGTGTGCAGGGCCTGGCATCGCAGGGGAGCTGCTCCCCCGCGGCGGGTGCAGAGCGGGCTGGAGCCGGGAGGTGCGGGCAGCCGCGGGGCGGGGCGGGGCGGGGCTCGCACCTTGCCAGGCTCGCGCGGGGGGCTCCGCCGCCCAGACACATTGTAGCCGAGCCGAGCACTCGCTCGCGGCCCGGGGCGAACCATTCTCCTTGCGGGGGGGGGAGGGTAGGTCCAGCCGCTGCGTCTTCGGGGAGGACGCAGCGAGGAGGGAGCAAGGGCTAGGCCGGCCCGTGGCCGCGCGAGGGGCGGCGACGTGGGGAGGCGCGGGCGCGCTGGCGGGCTGCGGGGCTCTGTAGGTGGCTGGCTGCACTGCGGCTCCCCCCCCCGGCCGTTGCAGTGGGCACGTCCCGGTGTAGCTCAGGCTCCCGGCCGCGCGAGGGGGAGTTTCCTGTGCGGCTCCTGGCGGCGGGGCCATGGCGGCGACCGAGATCGCGCGGCAGGTGGTGAGCGCGGGGCCGGGCGGGGGCTGCCGGCGGCGCGGGGCCGGGGATGGCGGGCGGCGCCCGGGGCTGCAGGGAGCTGCACGCGCGGGGAGCGATGCTGGGGCGGCGCCGAATGAATGGCTGCCCCGAGCCCGGGCTCGCGCCGCCCCCCCCTCACCGGGCGGTGGGTTCGGGGCGAGGCCCCTCCGCTAAGCCCTCCTGGGGAGATGGGTGGGGGCTGGGAATGTGCAGCTGGCTCCGCGCCCCTGCTGCGCCAGAGGCAGAGTTTGGAGGCGAGCTCCGCCAGCGCCGGGTACCTGTGATTTCCCCCCCCCCTTCTCCCCATATCCCTCCCTGCTACCCAGCGATTCCAGTTGTGTCCCCCCCCCCCCCGCAGGATTCCAGTTGTCCTCCGCCCCCCGCGGGATCCCAGATCCCCCCCCTTTTCCTGGCGATGCTACCGCTCATTGTCCCCCTTCTCTCCCCTGCCCCTCCGCTTCGAGGTCCCAGCTCGCCATCGCAGAGGCAGCCAAGTGTGGCCCCCGACGGCAGGGGAGAGTTTCGGTGGCCGCAGGGCTGTGCGGCGCGTGCAGCTCGTCCGCAACTTCCCGCGCCCCCGGGAAAGCCAAAGGGACTCTTGAGCCGGACCAGAGGGTCGGGCCAGGGGTGGGGGCGGTTAGAGGGGGTCGCCCGGGTGCTTGAGAGCGCGTGGTTCGATTCGACTTTCCTGTGACCGGGGGGCCAGTCTCCGTGCTTCACTTCCTCCCTTCTGCAGAAACGCTAACAGCACAGCCCGTGGTTTGCCAGGGCGTGTGTCCTTGCATAAGATACTGGAAGATGCTCTGAGTGCATGCGATAGATAGATTGATGGAAGTGGGGAAGGGTTTCTAGTAAACCCATCCTGTGCTGGCAACGGGGGGAGTTATATGCATGATTCTAGGAGTGGTGCAACTAGCACCCCTTCAGGGTATGTCCAGCATTTTGAGGCCCCAGGAGCCCATCCCACAGCCTGGGTGGACTGACTTGGGCTAATGGGAGTCGTGCTAGTTCTGTATCCAGTGCTGTGTTGTTGTATCTTGGGCCCTCAGAGCTTAACCTGTACCTTTAAAATAATATCCTCACAGCTGTTCTTAGAGCTCTAGCACAAGCCCCACTAGCCCTAAGTCTGTCAGTCCTGGATGAGAGGCTTGATTGCACAGGTTGCAAAACACTAGACATGGAGATCATCTTGCCATAGCGGGGTATTGGAATAGAAAATTAGCATCGTTTTACAAACAAGGAATATCCTTGATTGATCCTGTGGTTATTTAAAAATAAGGTGGGTTTATGACTAAAAACTTTGGATTTTTGCATAGTTGCACTGTCCCTAACTCACCCAGTGTTGATGAGGTGTTGCATTTATCTCATCTTGAATCCAAATGTCTCTCAGAAAAGTGACTAATGCCAAATCTGTCAGACTGCAGTAAGAACTTACTTTTATAAGTGGAGGATAAGGGATGTTAATAAGTTTTCTGTTCATTTTTCAATATCAATGGGAAAGTCTTGTGCAGCTTCCATCACTGTGAATCCTTGCTTACTTGGCATTATTTCCCATCCATAAAGAAGCATAATTCACCATTTTTGTTCTTTGCTTATTAGCAGCTCACTTTGTTAATAGACTTAAGTCTTTCCCCCATTGCATGATTGATGCAAACAAGGCTCTTCCACCCTGTGTATCCTGAGCTGCTCTTTGCATGTCCCTGTGCTGTTGAGCTCCATATGTTTTCTCTTTTGGAGCAGTGTTGGAGGGAATGGGTTCTTTATTTAGCTCTTTTTGCATGTTCTTCCAGCTGCTCATGGCACAGCTGCTCTGGCTTCATTCTTAGCACATGTCCCAGATATTTCCATCTCCTTTTCTAGGTAACTCTAGATATAACGAGTTGTTGGAACAATGATGAATCTTTGCATTAGTTATAAATTGGTTCCTTATAATACTTAGTGTTTTTCAATGGCATTTAGTTTTGAAGACATTTAGACTTTTGTCTGTACTTTTGGTGGATTTCCAGCTTTCATATCCAAATGTTAAGATGGAAATACCATTTGAGTTGAATATCATAGTTTGGTTTCTAAGCTATAAATTTTCAGTGGCCAGACCTTGGTTGAACTGATGATTGCAGCCATTGCCGTGCCAGTTGGTGACATTATTTCCTTCTGGACATCCCCCTTGGCACATTGTCATGCTGTAAACATTGGCACACTTCTTGTAATTCTTTGCTTTCTAAAATAAATTCAACATTGCATTCTCTTAAAGAAATGCTGTACAGGACTATTAGACATGCATCACTAACTCATTGAGATTTGCAATATGGCTTGGCTACTGTTGCAAGGCTAGGTAGACAGCTATTCACATTGTGTGAGGTTTTTTAATTTTGTTTTTTTAGACAAAAAATGTGTGTGCCACAAGCTGAAAACATCTTTACCCTGATAGATTACTCGTGTTGTTTTAGGCCTAGACTTGAGGCAGTGTTTTGTTGTGCATGGTCATTGCATGGTGCAGAAGAAGAGCACTGTTCTTGCTGAAAGCAGTTAAAATTGTGTAAGAAGGGCAGGACTGGGATTGCACCAGGGATTCACTGTGAGGATACAAAACCTTTTGTCTCTATGCTGTACTCTGCCACCAACCAAATCAATATTAACGGAAAATTATTGCCATTTGATTACTGAGTGGTCTCTGGGCAATAAATGTGCTATTGATGCAGTAGGGATGTTAAATTTTGATTAATCAACTAATCAAATAGTCACCATCCCACTGCGCCTTTCCCGTTAAAATGTGCAAGAGCCACGGGTGGCTCTTGTACATTTCAGAGAGAGAGGTGCAGCAATAGGGATGCCTCTGCTTCCTGTGAAGATGGTGCTGAGGGTGGGGGGACCAGCTTTTAAGTCAGCTCCCTCCAGCACCAGCTTCTGCTCTCCCCCCATTGCTACCTCTCTGGTAGAGGCAGCAAGTGGAAGGAGCTACTAGTCGAGTGACTGCTTGACTATATCTGATACGCTTCTGCTTATTGGGTAGTTGATTAGTCACTTACATCCCAATTTTGCAGGGAACATGTATCCACAGCACAAAAATGATCACTGTTACTGTCAGCCTCTGCTGAGATGCAAAGAATAAATTCACCCTTTACCTCTAGAGGGCAGTTCTTTCTGCTTATGGTTGAGACATGTTAGCAAGGCAATGCAGATGAGCCTCTGATATCTTCTTTGCAAATGAATAGGGTGCAGGTCTCAATTGTTGTGAATCTGAACAATAGGATCCTGATCCTGTAAATTGATTATCCTAGGCAGAAGCCTAATGCTTTCATTTGAAGTGGGTGTGTCTGCTTGAATGAAAAAGGTTTATGGGGTTGGGGGTCAGCTTGCTGGATCAGAGTCTAGATGTGCATAGGAAGCTGCCATATATAATTTATATAGTACAAGATTGGAAGTAATAGGAGGAGGGGTGTTGAATGTTGTCGTATCCGTTTTTTGTTGAGGGGAATTTTTCCTGGGAAAATATCCAAATAGCCTGACATCTCTGCAACCTTTGGCAAGGGCATCAAGAATTGCTAGCAATGAAGGAGTCAGTCTGAAATTCCAGAAGCACTTCACTGTTCTTACATGTTGAATGAATGATCAGTGCAATCACGTTAAAGTGGAGATTGCCATTGTTGTTTTAGTGAATTCAAAATCATTGTTTAAAAATTAATCTGACTACTGCCACTAATAACGAGGAAAGAAAAAGAAGCATGAAGCCCTTTTCCTCCACAACTGTAATGCAGGCATCTGAAATATAGTTACACTGTCCACCAGGGATTTCTGGTCATTGCATAAATAAAAGAAACACATACTTGTACAAGTCTGAAGCAGTCAGTAAAAGTGCTATTTTAAGCTGTCTTCTCATCAGAGCCAACCTGGGTCTAAGTTACATGAGTATCATAATGCAGAGTCTTGCACCCAGAAAATGAAGTTGCTCCAATATTATTCTTGCTTTAAGGTGACGTGAAAATCTTTTTATTTGTTAAAAGTGAGACACTTACTAGACATTAGGGATGTGAAAGGTTAACCAGTAAGATCACTGTAAATGAGTGATTTTTATCAGAAAAAACTTAAATAATCTAATAGCACCTTAAAGACTAACAAAACATGTAAATGGTATCATGAGCTTTTGTAGGCACAACCCACTACTTCAGATGACAGGAGTGTAGAAAGTCCAGATCGAAGAATAAATAAGGGAAGGAGGGGAGGAAGAAAACGCATTATCAACTATCTACAACCTATCCTGGAAAAT
This sequence comes from Pelodiscus sinensis, assembly GCF_052426305.1. Taxonomy (NCBI): domain Eukaryota; kingdom Metazoa; phylum Chordata; order Testudines; family Trionychidae; genus Pelodiscus; species Pelodiscus sinensis. The sequence continues at coordinate 15,463,568 of NC_143064.1, read as the reverse complement.
GACCCATTGTTCTCAGAGGCCTTGGGGGAAAGGCCAGTTCTCGCTTACAGACAACCCCCAACCTCAAACAAATTATTTCCGGTAACCACACAACACACCTCCATCATGATCATCCAGGAATTCACCTGCAATCAGCCCTGGTGCCATCTCTGCCCACACATCTACCAACCATTTCATCACTGGACCCAACCACATCAACTGCCAAATCAGAGGCTCATTTAACTGCACATCCATTAATGTGATCTATGTGATCCATACCCTCCCCTTTTTTTCTCTCTATCTCCCAACCCCCTTCCCTTATTTATTCTTGGATCTGGACTTCCAGCATTCCTGTCACTGAAGAAGTGGGTTGTGCCCACGAAAGCTCATGATACCATCAACATGTTTTGTTAGTCTTTAAGGTGCTACCAGACTATTTGTTGTTTAAGTTTTTCCTGTTACTAACTCAGTTACCCCTCTGAAGCTTTTGATTTTTACCAGTTCAGGTTAACTGGTAACTGATGGGGGCTAGAGCAGCTCCAACCTTTCTTGGGCTGGGGTTTGTTCCAGCGTCTCAGGGGGTCTCTGTCCATGGACAGTCTAGGCACCCCACTGGCAGGGCCTGGTCAGCTCCAGTATGGGATAGGGGACAGGGGCCCTGTGGACTGGGGATCCAGCCCAGATCCTGCTTAGTCAGTTATCCAGTTAAACATTAACTGATTAACTAGGATTTTACATCCCCACTAGACACCATTATCAAAGGACAATCTTGTTAGAAGAAACAGTCAGATAATGGCCTTAACCTAGATAAGCTCTTGTGTGTACAAATTCCTGGATTTCTTTGCTGAGCAATGCTAGAAAATGTGTATCCCAGGTTTTACATCCCATATGTAAAATCTTATTAAGGGCAGTTCACGGCAGAGGTTCTTGTGCACATCCAAACAAATACAGCACAGACTGAACTGCTTTCCTTCAGAGCAAAATTTAATTCATATCTGCACTGAAACACTCAGTATGTTGTTTCTGACATAGACATTACATGTAGCAACATTCTGAGTAGGTGACGTTTTGCATGTTGAGGCCCTGGTCCTGAAAACATGCCATGTGCATAAGTAGGCTACCAGCAGGCAGAACGTTTTTGGCCCAAGAGTGTCCTCTCCCCACAGATTTTTCTCATTGCTGATGATCTGGTATGCCTCAAGCAGCCTGAGTCTAAACCATTTACTTTCCAATGAATTTCACTGCTTCTTATCTCTCAACTTCTGGACTGAAGTGTCAATGAGAATTAGTGGCATTTTTTTAGGTGTGTAGGGCTCTACTATACTTCATAGTGATGGGCTTCATTTTATGACTCTTAATTTCCATTCTTCAGGGCTGTTTATCTTTACGACACTCAGTACTTAACAGTGTATAACAGCTTGATATATCAAGTTTTTTTTTATGTAGTCTTTGTGTTTTAATGTGAAGGTTAGCATACTAAGATTAAAAATCAGTTATTTGCACCGTATTTGCTGCTATGTCTAGAACGGATGTGCAGTGTGGTCTAACAGTATTTTCAAACCACAGGTGACTAGAGAAGAGTGAACAGGAAGTGAATTGTAGATAGAGTTCTACCTTGTGAAATATAGCTTGCCTCTTGTTTTTATGGGTAATTTTTTTTGTTCCATCTGTATCACATGTATATTTAGAGATGAAGAGAGAGAATGTGTTCTGAATGAGTGCATATACTTCCACCCACATTTCCTGCAGCAATTTGGATTGAATTCTTAAAGTTTTAGTGTTTTAGGTAATATTTCCATACTGAAGATTTAAGACTTAGTACTGACAACACTTCATATGTCTCTGTCTCTAATTTAGAATCTTATTTGTGATTCCTTATCTGTTGCTTTTGTTAGTGCTCATCAATGGGTTGTTTCCAGTAGGGTATTAAGATAGTGGTGATTGTTTATCAGAGACAAAACTGTGCCAGACAGTGTTCCGTTGGTTTTTATCTTAGCTTGTTTAAATTTGTGCTTGTGAAGACTTTATTGCAACCTGATTCACCTCCTGTGTACAATATTATCTAATTCTTACTCCTTTTTGAATTATTAGAATGCAGAGCTGCATACTCAGAAGTCGCTTGAGATAAACTAACATTTCTTGGGTGACTAGAATGCATTCATCTCATAAACATGTGATTTCAAGGCAAGGTGCTTTGGAATTCATCAAGTGCCATATTTGGTGAACATGTTGGCAGGAGGAAGCAGACGCACACACAAAATATGGCTGGGCTAACATATTTACACATAACAAGACTGTAAATATGGCTAATGGCTTGAGTTTATGTGGAGCTTCAGATAAAAAACAATAGCATCCATGTTGCAGTCTATTCCTAATGCATTTCTAGAGAACATTTTCCCTATTCTAAAATGTGTAGTTCAATGAAAGAAAAAAACACACTTTATGATCTTTTTTTTAAAGGATTTTCAATATGTAAAGAGAGAAATCCGAGAGGCTAAAAAGTGACATTTATGCACTCTCGCACACTGGTTTTGGCCACTGTACTTCTAACAAACTAATGATGAATTTAAAAGGCCAAATGTGAATTTTCTGGACTAGAGATTGGAATACCTGGTTTAGGGAGATGCCTTGAAGGAGAAAAATGTCTTTGTGAGGGAGAAACTAGGAATGTAAACGAACCCCCTCCCAGCTCCATCCCGGCTCGAGCCAGCTCCAGGAGCTACCCCTGCTGCAGCTCTTCATAGCAGTTCTTATTGACTAATTATGTACAAATTGTATCAACTACACAATTAGTCAGATAACCACAATTTAACATCCTTAAGAGAAACTGTTCTTCCTAGCACATTTGTGTGCAAATATGAGACTAACACCAAAATAGAATTTTGGATGAGTCAGACTCTGAATATGAACCTTTGCATATACTTTGAATACCTTTATGCAGATGTCTAGCTTGTGTCCAGAAAGATTTATCGTAAGTTGACCTGTGGCAAGTAGCTAGGTGAATATTTCTAAAAGGCTGGTGGTGAGGAGCTGCTCTGTGTACCTGGCATGAGAGAGGGGGCCTGGAAACAAAGGTTTATCCACTCCACACATCCCTCTTTCATGGGCAGGTGCGGAAGTCAGAGAAAGGACTGCTTCTTTTCACTCTACTGAAATCCCTCTGCTGCACTCTTGAGGTGGTTCTGGCATAGCTGCTGTTTGTTTTGGCATAGGGATGTAAAATCCCATTTAATTAGGCCATGAGTGGGGAGCTGGTCCCTGGGTACCTGTCAACATCCCTATTTTGTAACAGTGTTGTTTGTGACACAGGAAAAGATGGAGTCTTGGGGCAGCCAATCTCCAAGCATTATTTCTAGCTGAGCCAGTGGATGACTGGCAGTTGCTGCTGTTTGAAAGTCTCTTCTGGGTTTGACTCAGTAGGAACATTTTGACCATATGAGAATCTTAACTATTGGAACCAGGCTGCCAGATGTTTGGGGGAGGAGGGTAGCAAAGCATTGCTGAGGAGTAATTGTTGATGCAAGGTTCTATGTACCTAGAGCAGTGAAGGGGGGAACTTAAGGCCCAGGGGCTGCATCTGGCCCCCGTCTTACCTGGATCCAGCCCCCAAGGCTTCTCCCCCAGCATTGGCACTCCAACCCTCCCCCTGCAGGGCTGAAACGCACAAAATCTACTAGGTTAGCCCCCTCTCCCAGGCTCTGGTGTGCAAGGGGATTGTGAGGCATGTCTTTCTCCTTCTCAGTTGAGGACCACAACGACACTGTAAATGTGTTTGGGTTTTTTTTGCTTCTCACTTGCCTGATTTTTCCTGTATTGTTGCACATGCAAACATCTTAGTAACTGATTATAGTCAGTAAAATCCTAATAATGACCATCAGCAATAGGAAACACACACAACTGCCATCATTGCAAGGACCAATAGGAAATAATCCCACACTGCAGGTAGAGTGACCATCACCCCCAACTGATTTTTCTGTGGGTCAGCAGCCCTCAACCCAATAAAGATTTCCCTCCCCTGATCTAGAAGCTAGAATTTTCCTTCTCTGCAGATCCACACAATTGAATTGCAGCACTCATTTTCAACTCATGGCATTTTCCTGGACAGTCTGTTGCCTCTTGTGATAAATATGCAAGAGGTTACATGGTCTGCCAACTAACACTAATTATGTATAGTATTGCCTATAGCTTGGACCACAACAATCCCAGAAGTATAGTATAGAATAGAGAGAGAGGAAAAAGTCCTGTTGGGTCACCTAGTCAAATCTACCTGCAGAATTATTTCCTATTGGTCCTTGCAACGATGGCAGCTGTGGGTGTTTCCTATTGCTGATAGTCATTATTTGGATTTTACTAACTGTAATCAGTTACTAAGATGTTTGCATGTGCAACAATACAGGAAAATGTCATGTTCAGCAGCTCTCCATTTAGGTTCTGTTGACAGCAGTTGTTAAAATATTTACATTTTACAAGCATGTTGCATTTCCATTGTCTGATTGGTAAGGTTACAACTTGATGGTTAGAAAGAATAAGTAACAAAGTTATTTTGACATTTTTATTACAAAATAGCCACAGTTACTGATAATTAACTTCTATTTTCCCTGGGAGGGCATGAGTGTTGTTTCCATTATAGGGAAAGTCTTGAGAGTCCTACGCCTCAAAGCTTTAATGATTATGAATAAACTGTGTATACACACACACACACACACACACACACACACACTTGTTTAATCATAGTTTCTTGAATATATTTCTGTGGCAAAGCAGCTTTGCAGTGCAAGTGGAATTGGGTATTTTGTTTGCATTATCTGGAGCCATTTTTAAGCAGTGAGGGAAGTATACTGACAAGAAGCAAAGATTTACAGTATATACAGATCTGGTTTTTTGGCTTGCTTGGCAGAAGGAAGAAGTGACGCATTCCCCTTCGGAAATCTTAAAAGTGTCTATTGATTAGAATGTTGTATTTAGAAGTAATTTTAAAAAATGTTTTAAATCTTTCCAGGGTGAAGGCTGCCGTACAGTCCCTCTTTCTGGACATGTAGGATTTGACAGTTTGCCTGACCAGCTGGTTAATAAGTCAGTTAACCATGGCTTTTGTTTCAACATCCTGTGTGTGGGTGAGTATTTCCATTTTGGGATAGTCTATTGCAGAACAAGGCTGCTCTGCAGCCAGAAGTCACATTAGGTAATTGGATTAATATGGTAGCTTTGATTTATTCAAAATGCAATTTTTTTTGTAATATGTAATTTAATGAGATTTACTGGCATTCTAAAAAGTCTGCAGCTGAAGTAATGGAGACATGTAATGTGCAAATCTACTGAGCAAAGAACTGTAGAAGTCATTTCTAAGATCCTCAGCTTTTTTATTTTTGGTGGGGATTTTTTTCATATTTTAATGCAATACTTTTAGTAAAAAATCAGCTGTAGAAGTCAAATAATTTGACACGAGGCCTTTTCTGGATTGCCAGTTACTTAAAGAAAAATTGTGCTACTCTTAAAAGGCAAAGAAAAACACTACAAAAATATTCTTTCCCTATCCACTTTTCTTCTGTACTTGTGTGCACTTGGGTGTTTATAGGCAAGTTAAGTTAGTGTCTAGACCAGGCTTTGTGCATCTCAGCATGTCCAAGTTGCCCTTTCACAGCTCTGTCTGGGCACCTCAGTCATCGTATGCAGTTACTGTCTGATTTTTATATCTTATGACCATAGTATATGATGTATCCATATAGTCTTAAATGGGATTGTGGAGCCAAATGGCCTCTTCGTAGCACAGGGTGGAAACAAAATTAGTTACTGGTGTCACCATATGGCTAAACATTCCTTAATGAGTAGTGGAACAAGACTACTATACTTCTCCTGACTGATCTAAGTCTAGCCTCCAGAGGTAAAGTATGTTTGCTACCCTACAGCTGCTATTCCAGATAGACTGTGCTTGCATGTCTCTGACTTCAAGGTACTGTCAATAGACTAAAGCAGGGGCAAAGGAAGACATGATTCTAATGCTTAATAAGAGCAAAATTTGCCCCTTAAATCCTAATGACCTGTCTTGGCTCTGATAGTTGGTGTTTGTGTTTTGTGAAGTTCTCTCCACATGTGTCTACATTGCAGTAGGACACTTGCAGCCGACTTGGGCTCAGTGGGCTATACGACTGCAGGATAGACATTTAGGCAGCCCTAGGCCGAGCCTGAATGTCGACACTGCAACTTCATAGCCTTGCAGCCTGAGCACTATGGGCCCATGTCAGTGGACACTGGCCAGCTGCGGAAGTCTTATTGCAGTGTAAACGTCCCCTCCCTGTCCACGAAAGATCCATGTATGCAATGCAGTGTGTGGCACTCTGGAGTTCATGAGAAATTCAGACAGGAAGAGCAAAATGGTGAGAGTCGAGCTCTGCCAAATGTTTCTGAGAGGAAAACTTTCCCTTACAACGGAATTCCTGTGAGAAGATAAACTTCATTGACAAATGGAGGTCATTGTCGGGTTCAGCTGTTAGGTAATTCCCCTGCATGCGTTCCCAAAGATGGTACTCTTATTTTGCTGTTACTACTTGACTCCTCTTTCCTTCTTGCTTGTTGAAGTGTGGTGGTGTTTCTGTGGTTGTAGGCTTCTCTTTAGATTATGTATTCTCTTTGATATGTGGAAAGTGGTTGACTTCTTCTGCTTATTTTTTTTCCTGCGAGTAGGACAAAACTATAATATATACCCATCAAACATTAATCAATATGAATAACAAGGGGGTTCATCAATGAGATTAATATTCTCATTACAAGTACTAACAACAGTGCTCATAGAAATATTCCATTGCAGACTAGACACTTGTACTATCTTGGCTTCATCTTTTGTAATTAGTTTTTTAATTAAATTTTTGTTAGGAAAATATCATTAATGGCTTGGCAAAGGGCAGTGTAGTGAGCAGGGGTGGCCGCTCACTGACCCCGAGGGAAAAGAATCCCTCTCTGATCCCGGGTGAGCCAAGCCAGGTCCCTGCTTCCTTTATCTCCCTGGAAGCTAAGGGGCAGGGCGGGTAGGATAAAAGCCCAGCCCAGAAGCTCAGTAAGACCCCAGCCACCTGAGGAAGCGGAGGCCTGCTCTGAGCTCCCAAGCTAGGAGGGCCCTGAGGACCTTGCAGAGGCCGAGGTCTGGCCCAGATCGCCGGGCCCCTGCTCGGAAGAAGAGACCTTCTTTACCCTGGCAGTCTGTGTGGGGCTGGGTAGATGCTGGGGGTGTCAGGAAGTGGCCCAGGGGAAGCTGACGACTGAGCTTATAGAACTTTAGCGTGTGTCAGTGTGTTGCAGGCTGGATCCCTGCTGACCCCAATGGCAGCCAGGGCTGTTCCTGCTAGGGCTGTGGGCCGGGACTTGGTGGAGTAGGGAGGGTCCGCATCTTCCCCCTCCCCCCCCCCCCCCACACTCCACATACCAGGTGTCAGTCTTCCCCTCCCTTCTCTTGCCTGGGGAACTGCATTTGTGTTCCTGAACCAGGGCCTGGGCCTTACTGACTGTGGGACTTCATTTGTGTTGCTGTCCCGCCCTGAACCAGGGCCTGGGTTTACCAGTCGTTGAACTACTATTTGTTTGTCTTTGTTTGCCAGGTCCATCCTGCTGGCCAGGTATTTAATTTAAAGGGGTCTGCTATTTATTTATAGGCCGGAGCACAGGTCTGGGGCCCAGGACTAAGCCAGTTGGCTTACAGGCAGAATATACTTTCTTCAGTCTTATTTGAATGGTTGTTAAATATTTGTTTTTTCTTATAAGTGTTTTGTTTAAATTTCATGTTAACAATCAAACTATTAAACATTCTGAAAAAATAACTTTCTCCTTTCTATTTGTCAGGTTTAATTTACATATCATATTCAGTTCTTCTCATCCAGAAAGTCTTTCCTTTCAGAAAAGTAGTCAAGACATGAAATTTTAATGCAAAAACACAAGAAGGGAAATAATAGGCTTAGTTTCGTGCCACTTTGGGGGAGGGATAGCTCAGTGGTTTGAGCATTGGCCTGCTAAACCCAAGGTTGTGAGTTCAATCCTTGTGGAGGCCATTTGGGGCAAAAGTTTGTCAGGGATGATGGTACATGGTCCTGCTGTGAAGGCAGCAGACTGGACTTGATGACCTTTCAAGGTCCCTTCCAGTTCTAGGAGATAGGCAATCTCCATTAATTAATTAATTAAAAAAGCACAAACTGATTCCTTCCCCTTTTCCTTTTTGCTAATCTCTGCAATATGCAATTTTTATGGAGGGATGATTCTTTTAACGGGAAGCTTACCCAACTAGTTTATAACATTCCTTAAGACAGTTGAATATGAAAGTGCAACATTTAAACACTTCAATCACAAGTAATCTTTGTTGAGAAAAGGAAATTATGTATAGGTTGGACCTCCCTAGTCTGGAACCTTTGGGACCTTAACTGTTCTGAGCCAGGGAGTTTGTCAGACCGGGGAGGTCCTAGACACTAGGCACCACACCGAGGCTCCCACTGGTCACTGGGCTCTGCTCCCTGTCGAGTGTGGCTTCTGGCCACCAGCTTGTCTGCAGCTGCCTGGGCCCCTGGCTGCCAGCTGTGTCTGCCCAGCCCTGGGCTCGCGGATGGTGGACTCCCATCCAGTCCCCACTCTTGGTTGCCAGGGCTCTCTGGTCCAGCAACAGGACCACAGATGATGTCGGACCAGAGTGTCCTGGATTTCATAGGTTCAACCTCTAGATATTTTTAATAGATACCACATTCATTGTAAGCCTATTATTCTGTCAGCTCTCCCTGAATCTCTTAAAGTGATTGCATTTTGTTAAGGAACAACTTGGAAGTGACTTGTAATGATTAATTCTGATTAAGAGCCATTTTAAGATGTTGTCTGCTGAAATTGATCTTTGATTTGAGATGAAAGCCAAAAATGGGGAGTGAGTGGGGGAAAAAATAACTGAGCAGTGTACTAGAAGCCATGTAGACCAGGAACAGAATCCCTGATAATTAGTGATAAGTAGCGGTTGCCTTCCTTTTCAGAGCATTAGTTGGATAAATATTTTGGTGCCTTCCCCTGTTTCCTTCGTGCTGTCTACCTTATTTAGTGAAATGCAGAGAGATAATAGAATTGGGTAGCTCCTGCGCTTCAGTGAGCTTTCTCAATACAGGCCAGTGCAGATTAGGGTCATGTTAGATTGTCATTCCACTTCACGCGAGTGGCTCCTTCCCTGAAGGGAATCTTTAAAATGAAAATACCTGCTCCTTGTGCACTTGGAGCAATGAGAAACTGACACAGCCCCAGAATGGGGCTTGATCTCATAGCTTGTGACACGGCCACTCTAAGAAAAAGAAATGCCCGTTTCCAGCAGATAAGCATGTTTCTTCATGAGCCGTATTTCTCCCCAGTTTTTGCAAGCCTGCCTATGCGTTTCGTTATGTGCATGCAGTGTAGTTGTAGTTGTGTCTGTCTCATTAGATACTTTTTACCAAGAAGTGAAACTGTATTCATGTTCGTAGCCTAAACTGAGTCATGGTGTTAGAGGTTCTGTTCTAGGTACCATTAGCAATTGTGCTGTATGATGCCAGGGCTGAGGTTGGTTCATGTTCTGTCTAGTGCTTTGGGGTGATGGGATTACTACAATTCTCAATTGCACTTTTCCCAAAGGGAACATTTTACTTGTCTGAAACAGATTTGACAACAAAACTGGGTGGATTCAGAGGCTTCTGCCTGATTACCCAGGCTGACAAGTCAATCTATGGTGCCTAGAGAAGATGCACGCGGTGTTCAATAACAGCCTAGTGAGGCTTGTGAGCTGTGACTTTGAAGGGGCCATTGTAAAGCTGCAGTAACTGAACATCTGTGGCGTTGATCAGAATGGATTCAAAATAAGGAGGTTGCTTAGAATACAAAGGTGCTCCTGAAAAGAGGAGAGGGAAAAATATTGTATGGAGTTTTCTGGATTTGGGGTCAAATTCTGCCTTCACATGCACATAAGTAGCTCCCACACGTGCACAGGAGAATTTGCCTCATTGCATTTAAATTTTGACTTTTGAGCCAAGAGGACACTTTGTCTTTTTAAGTTGCCTGGAAACCTACTGATTATTTTTGTGTTTAGTTTTTTTTCTTTATTGTTTCATCTGCTATGAAATGGATGCTTCCTGTCACTTAATGGCAAAGTACTTCTTTTGAAATGATACTTTGTTCCTCTTTTGTCCTCAAACTCCCTAATGAAGGAGAACCAAAACCCCACACAATTTGCAAAGGTTCTCCCTACAGTGGGCTCATATAAGGCTTGTCTTTGTGGGAAGATTTCCCAGCATAGCTACACTGAAATTATTTGGTTGTAATTACACTAATACAAATTTCTATTGGAAGTGGAGCAAATGTTCTGGGATAAAATGACTTTTATTCCTGAATAGTGGCCAGCTAGGAGCTTTATATAGCATAGCTATAGCACAGTCATTGTACTAGGTTAGTGTGCAGGGAAACTTCCCCATGCAGACAAATCCTAAGGGAACTATTGTTCCCCTCTCCACAGGGAATGTTTTTATCATGCGGAATTGCCTATATGAATCCTAATCTCTTTAACAGGTAGTGTGTTGTTTAGACATTGTAATCTGCTTCTCTAGCAAAGTGCCTGCTTTTGCTTTAAAAGACATCTTTTTTTTTTTATTGAAGAGGAAATGCTCAACCCCAGTTATTGGGCTTTTTCCCTTCTGATCGCTTGCTGCAGATCAGAGCATGGAAAAGTGTGTCCTGGCTCTGAAAACCTTCATTATGGTAGGGCAAAGAAGCGGCACCCTTGGCAGGTTGTGAGTTACTGCATCGAAAAACTCACTAGCTTCTGTCTGGCAGTGCTTTGGTTCTGGTGCAGGGTTCAGTGTAGCAGGCTTCAGGTTTTCAGTCCTTGAAAATACTTCCATCTTAAAAGCTAAAATTAATTCACCTTTCATGAGCTTCTCTAGCCCATGCTTGCCAATTATCAGGAGTACCTGTGTTCCTACAGGATGTTCTGCTGAAGCTGAACGTGAAACAGCATGTTTTCACTAAAACGTCTAGGACAGGGCTACTCAACTTTGGAAGCCCTGGTGGCCACAATGATACTCACAGCACATGCCAAGGGCCGCAACTTAAGTGTGGTTGGATATACTTGCAAATATATATGCAAATAGCTTCTTTCACACTGACAGGCATGAATACAAAGATTTAAGGCAAGACTGTACAACACACAGGCCCGATTTAAGACAGTTCTGCTGCTATTAATAAAATGCAATATTTACCCAATTTCTGCCCATTTGACAGCACTTTTAATGAGTAATGACAGTACAGGAATTGAACTACTAAAACGCATATCGACAGGAGACCATTACATGGACTGACTTTTTGCTTTGGCTCCCATCCATGGGCCGCAAACAAACAGGCCATGGGTGAGTAGCCCTGGTCTAGGATGTCACAGGCACAGGACTGTGTGGTGCAGGATCAAGGAGAAGGAGGCTTGGAGAAACTGCTTAATAAAGCAGAACTATCTGAAATCATTTGCAGTGCAAAATATCAGCTTCAGCATGAACTAATGCCTAATGCTTGAGACTAGGGATTGGCTCTATGCCTAATACCGCCACCCACTCGTTGTGTAAGGAGCAAATCAATGCCCCCCTCTCTGCCAACCTCCTTTTACCAATTTGTAAAAAGGGAGAATACACTTCCAAAGCTCTTTGGAAGTCTTTTGTGGGGATCACTATGTGCAGAATATTGTTGCATTACAGTTCAAGGGTCAGTTCAACTGCTACTCTCCCCCCTCCCACAAATATTACAATTCAGCCATACTCAGCATTGTTACTAAGTCAGGCACGCAGTGTAAATTGTGTTGCTGTTGCTTTTCAGTAGGTGTGCAGGCTGTCTGAGTTTCCTGGTACAGCAAGTTATAACAATGGCAGGTCATCACTGCTTTCCTTTCCCTAAATAAATTCCTAGCCATACTTTGGGTAGTATTGCATGACACTTAGATACAACTTCCAATACTGGACTCTTGAGTGTGTGTAACCTTCACAGCAGGCAGTAGCTTCTCCAGTCAGGCTATTCTCATTGGTCTGAACACACTGGCATTTTCCCATTGTGCTCAATCAGAGTAATACACCTCCCTTAATCCTCATTCATTGTTTGTGTTCTCTGGAGATGATTCTAATGCTGTCAGATGGAGTGAGCCCAGTCTACTTTGCCTCTTGTCCTTTTTACAATACCATCTGTTCCATCTGGACTTCTCTATCCTATCAGAAGCAGTTGGCGCTATTCACATCTTCTTGCCTGCTAAAATTTCCTTCTGTTAGGCAGGAAGTCCTGAGGGATTGACCAATAATCCTTCACTTTATTCCTTTTTCCATTTTAAAATAGCATTGTTCTCTAGTTTGTCAGATGTCTTTTCAAAAAGTCAGAATTTATTAAAAATGGGAAATGTGAAAAATCTCATGCCATTTTTACATCAGTGCTGACCTATTGGCTCTTTTTTAAAATTTCTCATCTTAGACCAAGAAATTAATTTCTCTGGTATGTAGTTAATTGTGCTTTCAGATTTTTAGTGCTGCAAGTGTTAGAGTATTTACACGTAGCAAGGAAGCATTCGTTATTTTAAAAACTTAAATCTTTATACACAGACACGCACTTGCATATTTTGGGCTGCAGCACCTACGTTGGTCTTAATTTTATTATAAATCTGAGTTGTTTTATTTGGTAGCTGTGCCTCTGAAATCAAAATTTAAAAAAACTGTCTTAATTGAGATTTGAAAAGAGAACCTATGAAAACAAATTTTAGTCACTCTTGGATTTATAATATTTTTAGAAGATCTAAATTTATGTAGATTAAACTTACATTGTCTCTGCTTAAAGCAACTGATACATGATTTTATGTTGCACCATTGAAGTCAGTGGGAGCTAGCCCGTTGGCTTTATGCATTCAGGATTAGACCCTGTATTGTTTTTCTTTTTTTCTCCTTTTATTACTAATGACACTGGCTTGAAAACTCTCCCTTTCTTGAAGGGTCACCTGCTTCTTCTCCCACATGATGTCACATTCATACAATCATAGACCCATAGAGCTGGAAGGGTACATCTAGACTACATGAAGCGGCGATTTAAATAATCACCGCTTCATTTAAATTTACATGGCTGCCACGCTGAGCCAATCAGCTGTTTGTCGGCTCAGCGCGGTAGTCTGGACGCGTGGGGGTCGACATCAAAGGCATTTGTCGACCTCCCAGGTATGTTTCATCCCAGGAGGCATACCTGGGAGGTCGACAAATGCCTTTGATGTCGACCCCTGCGCATCCAGACTACCGCGCTGAGCCGACAAACAGCTGATTGGCTCAGCGCGGAAGCCATGTAAATTTAAATGAAGCGGTGATTATTTAAATAGGCGCTTCATTTTCCTATGCCGGGTAGTCTAATCTACATGCCTCTGGCGACAGAGGCATGTAGTCTAGACGTACCCGAAGAGACCTCAGAATGTCATCAAGTCTGCAGCAGGGGACAGGGTGCCAGTGTAGACAGAGTTCAGGGAGTGGGGACGGGAATAAGGACAGTTCTGTAGCTAGGGACAGGAGAGTGGGGACAGAGTTCTGTGGCTGGGGAGTGGGGTGCCAGTGGAGGCAGAGAGTCCCCCGCATCTGCCTCCTCCCAGAATTCCCCCCCCCCCCCCGAGGGAAACCAGCACATGCCTGCCCCGGCGCCGACCCCCCCCCCCACCCCCCGGCGCATGAAAAGCCCTTCTCCAGGGCTGACACTCCCCCTCCCCCGCGTACGCCTTCCCCGGGGCTGACTCATCCCTCCTGTGCGGTGCAGGGAACCGATGCTCCCTCCCGCAGTACACCCAGCAGAGCAGCTAGCGCACTTCTGGAATTGCCGGAAGTGGCGCTAAGCTGCGGGACTTCTGTCCATCCCCAGGAAGCTGACACTACCTCCATTTTCACTTGAGGTAGGTAGTGGGTCTTCTCGGGGGTGGGAAGGAAGTGGGGGCGGGGCAGACAGGACACCTTGCAATTGACCTGTTGATCCCGATTGACCTGTTGGTGGCCAGGGTTGTAACAGGAAAGGCTCAAAAAACAACAAACAGTCTAGTAGCACATTAAAGACTAAATAGTTACAAGAGCCTGATAAGAACCGTTAGTTTGCACTTGGAAAGGAAGATGACCAATACCAGATTCTACACACAGTGAAGGTGCTAATGGTTCTTGATGTCTGTGTGTCTGTTTGGGCAGAGAAGAAAAAAAATCACTTCCACAGCCACCTCTTTTTCTTTCCGGCAGCTTCCCTGGGGTTCTCCAGCCAGCTGCCAGAAGTTCAGTACAACGCATCCCCATTGCCCCTTTCCTGTGGTGCTACAGAGAGGAGCTAAAAGGTGGTGAAGTGGCACAATAAGCTTTGCTCAAAGGACACACACACACACACACACACACCCCGCATCAGTGGCGTAGTGAAGGGTGGGGGAGTTGCCCCCGGGCGCCACGCTGGGTGGGAGTGCACAGCCCCATCCGGTGAGCCCAGCGCTGGCGGTCCACACGCTGGCAGGCCAGTTGCTCCCTGCAGACAAGGGCCAGGTGGTAGAAGTGGGCACTTCAAAAGTAGGATTACCATACATCCGGTGCCTGGCTCTGGGGGAGGGGCGTTGGGTTAGAGAGGGAGGGCTGGGGGTTCCTGGCTCTGGCGGAGGAGGGTGCGTGCATTGGGTTAGAACAGGAGTCCTGGGGGTACTTAATAATTTTTTTTCAAAAGGGGTACTTTATTTAAAAAAAAAAAAAAAAGGTTGAGAAACACTGGGTTAAGATATACCTGAAAATATCACTGTATACATTGGGGACAAACAGGAAGGAGGTGCAAAAAACCCAAGGGGAAAAGGAAATGAATCTGGATTCATAAATATTGAATTGTTTTCCTCTCCAGACTTTGGGTATTGCTGTTCTCGCTTTACATGAGAAGGACCAGGGAAGTAGGGGAGTGAAGGGATAAGCCCTCTGACACTGTCTAGTTCTTCTACTCTCCTGGTCCTGGTCGAGTGTGTTCCCACTAAAGTTAGCAGCAACATTTCTTTTGATGCAGGATTCAGCACTTATTTAGGGAGGTTGGCATCCATATAAATTGGGCATGCTGCTACTTCAGCTCTCCTATCCCACCAGTATATGCAGGAAAGCTTGGCAGAAATTCCTGGAAATGCCACAGCCCTCTCAAAATCTGCTTAGATTCTCTCTCTCTCTTTTTAAAGCTATCCTCTTCCTGGAATCCTTGAGAAAGTCCTTGTGGGGTGATAACAGGCATCTGTTTGTGCTTTCTGCCCTCTCTTAGCTGTTAGCAGATGTCTTGAAATCCTGATCTAAATTCTGGAAATAGCTGCTGTGCTCTGCCATGCTTTACATATTTGCTCCATGTTTGGCTCGTATATTGGGGCTGAGCAAACATTCTACTGCAGCCTGAGCGACAGTCTCCTATCTGTTTCTATGCCCATGTGATCAGGCCCTTTCTTTTGGGCATGCTGATTCTGCCCTCAGGCTGATGTGATTGTCAACCGAGCAACTCGGGGAGCAGCTGCACACTCGATTGTAGTGCTGTGGTAGCCCTGTGCCCTTTTCCTTTAGGGCAAATGGTCTTTGATCTGTAGTACAGTAAACTGTGTCAGTGCCTTAATGTAGCACAAATAAAAAGCGTGGATGGCTACAACTGGGTGTTTCGTTTTAGTCCATTTTCCTTCTGACTTTTGCATTAATTCTTACCTATGGTTAGAGTGTAACCAACCAATCAAAATTAATGAGCAGTGGGTAATCCTGACACGTACCTTTGCATGTACCGGTAAGTTGGTAAGTATATGAGGGAAGCTGTTGTTACCCCCCCACCCAGTAATATTTATGTACACACTTGTTCAATGTTTAAAGTTGTCATGAATTTGGGTGCTCATGGAAATGAAGTTTCTAATGAGCTCTGTGTTTGACAGTGACAGTCACCTCTATGGTACAGAAGAACTCAGTTCAAGGCACAGTGACATGATTTATACAGGGACTGAATGCTGCTTCCCCTTTGCCTTTTCATCTCTTTTAATCTGCAGGTTTTAATGACACTGTGCAGTCTAGTAGCCAGTGAATACAGGCTTCCATTGTATGTGACTTTCTACTCGCTGGGCAGCTCATTTTGGAACATGGGTTTAGGGATGTTAGTGAGTAGTCATAAGCCTAAGCTTATTGGATAGTCGACTGGAGTATCAACTACTCACTTTTCTCTTCCCACTTGCTGCCTCTGTGAGACATAGGGTTGCCAGATGGTCTCAACAAAAATACCAGACACACTTGACATTACATCACAATCGACATTACATCTTGTTTAGAAAATACCGGACATTTATATTTTCTCAATTTGTTTTCCGAACAGAAAGCTCAAATACCTGGCAACCCTAATGAGGCAGCGTGGTGGTGGTGGTGGGGGGGGGGGGGGGGGGGTGAGGGAGACAGGAGTCAGTGCTGGAGTGGAGCAGGTTTAAAAGCCATTTCCCCCAGCACCATTTCCATGGTGTTGCTGCCGCGCCCACTCTCCCCCCCCCCCCCCCAACACACACACTGCCTCTATCAGAGGCAGCAAGGTGGGGATAGGGGAGGCTGCTGCCACCAGGCAGCTGCTGTTCATGGTGGCCCGGGCTGGCCACATGGATCCGGCAACAGACCCTGGCCGCTGCAATCAGGGGATGCTGGACTTAACATGAGCTGGACCGAGCAATATTGGCTCACACTGGTCTGGGATGCTGCGCCTCTGCATTTTAAATGTATCACGAGCCCAGTGGCTAGTATATTTAAAATGCAGAGCTGAAGCGCAGGTGGGTCCTGGAGCCAGTACACGTCAGGATTGCTCAGTCCCTGCTCAAGCTGGATCCTGAAGCTACCCCTGCTACAGCTCTGCACAGCGGTCCTTATCGACTAATTGTGTAGTGGATGTAAATTGTATGAACTACACAATTAGCCAGATAACCACAGTTTAACATCCTTCCATGGGTTCTGCTTGCATCTGTTGAAATTTCGCCCTTGCTAACCGTTCTGACCTTGATGGGCTGAACTATCAACTCTGGTAAAATGTTTTGCCACTTTTTCTTTCTTTCTTTTTTTTTTTTTTTTTAAAGGAGAAACTGGCCTTGGTAAGTCCACTCTTATGGATACCCTTTTCAATACTAAATTCGAAGGTGAGCCAGCATCTCACTCACAACCTGGAGTTCAGCTGAAATCCAGTACTTATGACCTTCAGGAGAGCAATGTTAACCTGAAACTGACCATTGTGGGCACCGTGGGCTTTGGGGACCAGATTAACAAAGAAGACAGGTAAGCAAAAAGAAGTGAGGGGATGTTTGTAAGAGGGTATTTTTTATTCTCTGACTTAACTAGACAGTGGTTTCCAATCTGCTCTCTAACCTGAATCAACCCAGGCAGGTCCAGTTGGCTTTGAAAGGGTGGTAGGTGCCTTCTCACCTCCTAGGAATCGCATTTTAAAACCCATTTCTACCCTGCTGCTTGTGGCTGCTTGGAATAGGATGGTGGTTAGGTGGGCAGGTATTTGACCTTCTCAGACTCTTACTGGTGTCTGTGCTGCATGGAGCATTGGCTAGAAGACAGGGTTCATTGATTGAAAGCTGTGTCCTCCTCAGTAACCAAAGCTGCAGTCTGTCCATTGGATGACTGAGCACTCCCTGTCTAAAGAGCGGAGGTATTTTCTGACTCTCGCTCTGGTGCTCCAGCGATGCAAACCACAATTACGGTCCAGTGGCTGCTTGTCTTTGTTGGGGGCTGGCAATGGTTTTTCAAGTGGGAGTATGGGACATGACCTTAATTAGATGCTCTGCGGGAACTGGTCTGGTCCTTGCTGACTTGCCTTTCCAGGCCCTTAAACAGAGTGGTACAACTGTACATCCATTTTTAGGGTTCAAGAGCAGAGTGTTGATCACAGAAATACCTTCCTCCTCATTTGTAGTTTTCTGCAGAGGGTCTCTGGATGAAGTTACTTCAGCATATTTTTTTTAAAATAAGCAATCTTGGCAGTTAAGCGATAGTCACTCTGTTTCCATGTGTCCAGTAGTCGGTATTAGGGATGTGAATGGGTAATCTAGTTAACCAGTACCTCGGAGCAGCCCGTGGCCTGCTGCAGGTGAAATGTTGCTCCAGACCCACAGGGGTTAGGACTGACCTGCCCATGCAGTGGGGGAGGGATGGGAGCAGGGACCACCCCACCTCTGTGTGGGGCTGCATAGAGGGAAGGGGGCTGGATCCCATCTAATCGGTTACCCAATTAAACCTGAGGTTTAACCAGTTAACTGATTCACTAGGATTTTATATCCCTACTCAGGGTTTCAAATCTCTCTACAGGGAAACAAATGAGAGCACGTTGCAGAAAATAGACTTCCTGTGGTAGTAGGAGGATTAAATTGACTGGTGGTGTTAAAGCCACCCCATGAGAATAGAAATGCAGTTAAACTCATGGGCACATGACAATAATGAGGCCAAGACCTGATTAGACATTTATATGATAATTTCTAGAGGTATGTGAGAGTAAGATATAAACCCTCACGCTTCAAGGCATAAGTTGACAGGCCACTAACTGCCATGGGTAAAAGAGGAACTTCCCTGTAGGCAGGTTATTCTGTAACCATCCTTTCACGAGGTTTCTTGCGCTTTCTCTGAAGCATCTGGGGCTGATGTCTGTCACACAAGGTACAGGGGACTAAGAGGGTCACTGGGCATGAGAATTCCAATGTCCTAGCACAAGGCAAACTGTTTACAAAAGAGCAAGTTTCACAGGCGGCTGCACTCTGGGTTAGTAAACTGTAATGATGGAGCCTGAGTGATGGACAATGCTCTGTATTGCAAAATGAACTGTTTTTTCTCTCTCCGCCTATCCCCCAAAGCTATAAGCCCATCGTTGAGTTCATTGATGCCCAGTTTGAAGCCTACTTGCAAGAGGAACTGAAGATAAAGAGAGTCTTGCACAACTTCCATGACTCCCGTATCCATGCCTGCTTGTACTTCATCGCACCCACAGGCCATTCCCTGAAGTCTCTGGACTTGGTAACAATGAAGAAGCTCGACAGTAAGGTACGGGGCAGATCACCTCAATCCTCTTTTCCTTTTTCTCTGATTACTCTTGTGGAACCTCACAGATCTGTCCCAGGGCTCCTCCCCACCTTCCATTCCTTGAGCTAGTGCAGGTTATGCTGCAGAGTTACTGAGAAGGCTGCATAGTACACACTTAAATTCTTCATGTGGCCCTACGTTTTCTTGCTAGACATGGAAATTGCTCATTTCACTGCTGTCACTGAGTGAAGACTAAACCCTTTTTTTACTGCTTCCCTTTCAGGTGAATATCATTCCCATCATTGCCAAATCCGATGCCATTTCCAAGAGTGAACTGACAAAATTTAAAATTAAAATTACAAGTGAACTGGTCAGCAATGGGGTGCAGATCTACCAGTTCCCAACAGACGACGAATCGGTGGCTGAGATAAACGGGACAATGAATGTAAGTAACAATAACTGTGACTTGCCCCACACCCTGCTGATTTTTTTTGTTCATTTTCTGCTTTATTCCTCTTTAAAGAGCAATAAGAGGATTTTGCTGCAATTTTATATTTATAGTTCAGTTCTATCCAAAGTGTGTTAAACAGCCAACTCTGTGGCCTGCCTCTAGTGCTGTTATAATTCATTAGTTTTCCCAGTTGCCCCTCAAGTTGCAAGGCAGGCACAACTTAAATATTAAAAAAACAAGCAAAATGGTGTCTTTTTTTCTCGAAATATCCTTTAAGGTAGGGATCCCCAAATGTTTCATGACCTTCCCCTTTTTCCTTGTCTGCCCCCCCAAGTGCTGAGCTGGGGGTGGGGCCATGGCTTCTGGGCAAAGGTGGGGTGCTGTAGCCAGACGTGAGACTGTCGGCTGACAGGTGCAGACAGGGCAAGGAGGCTGTGGTTGCAGCTGAGGGATGGCCAAGGGTAGAGCTGTGGCCAGAGCGTGTTTGAGTGCAGGGTTGGACTGGGGCCAGGCAGGGAGTAAAGCGAGGGGCAGAGTCGAGGTGGGTGGCCCTAGAGGGGGTATAGCACACAGTTCGGGGATCTCTGCTTTTGTATATCTGTAAAGAAGTGAAAGAAAAAAAACCTTCCCCTGCCTCCCACATTTCCGGGTCACCTTTAATGTCTTACCTTGGTTTAAAATGTGCCATTATTACTTCTTGACATTTTAAGAGATGAATTGTTTTGGAGATGGGGGAGGGGGGAGGAAAGGGATTGATTTACTTCTTCATTGGGGTCAGAATCATTTGTGGGAGAATTCCGTTGATTCAATGTAATTTAGACGGAACAGTTTCTGGGGGGGCTCAGTAGCCTGGTCGGTCCAGATTCAGAGTGCAATGGGCTAAAAGGTTTTCCTATAAATTCTGTCAGGGAGGGTGTTAAAATTTCCCATTCTGCTGTGCCCGTCTGACCTCAGTCAACTGTCCCTGCCCTCTCCTAACATGGCTTAATTGGTAGATGCTGCCTATAGATGTGGAGGGGTGGCTTTGTTGGCACTGGGCTGCTCTTTTCCTGAGGGTGGGTGTTCCTCTGCAGGAGTGGCGTGGACGAACATCACTGTAGGTTAGGGGAATGCCAGAGGGGTCCATCCTCAGTTTTTCAAATCAACACTTCTCTCCAGTTACCCAAACTCACCCCGACCAGCAGAGTCCCATGCTTTCTTTACTACCTTTCTTACTGACCGATCACAGTAGGAAATAATGCATCCTTTTAGCCCCTTTGTGGCTGTCTGGATGCGTATGTGCTGCAGCTGCTGACAAACAAATGGAAGGTAAGGGTAGATGTGTAAGTCTGATCCTATGACATGAGTGGTGTTCTGGAATATGCCTTATTCAGATCAGTGTTGTCTATGTTAGACACAGTGATGCATTCGTACTTCTATGCTGTTCTCCTCCCCATTTCTGTTTTGGTATTTCTGCATTCTTTTTTTTCTTGCAGAGTCACACTTTTGGGTCTTCCTCGTCATGTAACCATGTCTTTGCACAACAATAACCCCCCTTGCTGGCTCTAGTTGCTCTGTGTTGTCTCGATGCTTTTGGAGCCAGAAATTCATCTGGCTGCCGTGCTTTGATGAAGGTGGCGTGTTTTTGGCCATAACTAGAAAGCAGATGGACTGTGTGCCTGTAATTAATCATCACAATGTTTCCACTCCCCAAAAAGGCTTGCGGCACCTTAGCTTTTTCCAAATAACAGCTCTTTCCCTATGACTCAGAGAAATTCTCCTGTGCACGTCTGGATTTCCACCATAATGCAGAGAGGCCCACCTCTTGCACCCACAAAACTTGTGTTGGCAATTGTTCTGCTTGCCATTGAATTGTGATTCAGATCCAAGAACCTGTGTCCTGCATCTGATCACGGTGTTCACTGTCCCTGTAAATACCTTGGCCTCCTGGAAAACGGACAGCTTCATGTTCTTATCTTCTCACATCTCAATCATTCTCTAAAGATTTAAGATGGAAAAGGCATTTTCTGCCAAAGGCATTGGGACAGTATTTTCTGTGACTTTATCTAATGAGAACATGTGAAAGGGAACCAGCACTGCTTAGGGTTGGAACAAAGGACAGGAAGTGGAGGGGGGAGGACTGGATTGTGTGTGGCCCCTACTGTGACACTGGCTGCTCCGTTATGTTGGGCATGTCATTTAACCTCTGC
This sequence comes from Pelodiscus sinensis, assembly GCF_052426305.1. NCBI lineage: Eukaryota > Metazoa > Chordata > Testudines > Trionychidae > Pelodiscus > Pelodiscus sinensis. Next base: position 15,441,915 of record NC_143064.1, on the reverse strand, counting down.
CTCACTTTCCCAGCTGCATAATGTCTACTTGGAAAAATGTGAAGTGGAAAGAATCTTTAGAGACGGGTGTGTGCTTAGAGTGGCTCTGGTCTGTACTTTCTGTTGTGGCTTGCTCTTGTTATTTGAATGGTTTTGCTGTTGGATCTTGCTTCCTTGGAACTATTGTTGGGGAAAAAATTGACCGAGGAACAACTACCACTTTCTTAGTAATACTAAGGTCAGGGGTAAATATCAGTCACTATGCTTTGGTCATTTTAATTTCTCTTGAATGGGAGTTGCCCTCACAGATTTTAAATACACTGTAAATTGCCAGCAGCTGATCAAAGAGGAAGACTCTGATTTAAATTCTCACATTACACCGATGGAAATTATAATTGCCGGGTTTATGAGGACCGATGATTATACAGGACGGAATCTGAATTTGATTCCAGTATTTTATCAAACATGGAGAAGATAGATTATAATAATTTAATTTAATTGCATAAAGCAAATCTGCTTTGATTTCAGGTGCTGGAGATAATTTGGTAGAGTGATTGAAACCTGTAAGAATAATGCATAAGGCAAAAGCAGAAAGATTCTTTACTTTTTAAATTAACATTTGGAGCAGAAGATAGGATTGGCTTATTTAAAAACTTCTCTAAAAGACGGAGAGGCCTTCCATTCCTCTTCTCATTTCTCTCCAGATCTACATACCAAGGACAGAATTACGTTTCTCTTAAAATACTAGATCATTCATATTTGTGCAAATCAAAACTCTCCTGTACGGACATGATCAATTAATCCTCATTATGTCGATGCTGTTGCTAGGTTACTTGATTTGATCGGGAGGAAGTGACAGAGCTGTTTGCTTGTTTAGTGTATTTTTGAAAGACTGTGCCAGGAACATTGCCTGGGCCCCTCTGTTATGATAGTTTGAAAAAATCCAAATAAACTAAAATTAGAAATGTGATAGAAGATACTCTGCTTTTAAGATTAAAATAACAGCCAGATGATAAAATAGTTCGAACAGATGGTGTGATTTCTTGTGGGCAGAGTACAGGCTTTTGAGCCAGAACTCTGGGGTTGCAGTCCTTCCTTCCATCATTCAGTAGCTGCATGACTTTTAGAAAAGCTACTTCAGTTTACTCATGTGTAAAATGGGGGCAATAATTGAATACTTGATAAGGATGTTGTGAGGCTTGTTTGCAAAGTGTTTTGCTTACTCATATGAAATAGGGATGTTAGATACTGATTAATTGAATAATCATGTAACTGAATCAAATCTTAGCCATTAAAAGATTATTCGATAGTCCTGGGGAAGCCTCCTGCCATTCCTCACTGCTGCCTCTCCATCAGATACAGATGCAGCAGTGCGGGGCGGCAGAAGCCCCTGTCCCCGTGGGCCCGAGCTCCCTGCGGACAAGAACTGTGCTGACATCCCACAGAGTAGTCTTTGTCTGCAGTGGCATGAGGCTCCCCATGGATAGAGGCTGCTGTCTGGCAGCCTTCTGTGCCCCTTCCCTCCCCCTAGCGCTGCTGCCTCTAATAGAGGCAGCGGTGTGGGAGCAGATGGCTCCTGCCTGCCCCCCCTCATTGCTTATCATACAGAGGCAGCAAAGTGGGGAGAAGTACGTGCAGTCGATAGAATTAACCAATAAGCCCGAGTTTATTAGTTAATCATGTAGTCACTACACGTTGACCTGTCTCGTATTTCATTTTAGGGATAAGTTCAAAGGGTTTTAGTAAGGGTACATGTTGAAGCTCTGTGGTCCAGGACTCTCTGGTCTGGATGTTGTGGGACTAGAGAGCCCCAGTGGCAGAGGCTGCCAGTGGTGAAGAGCAGAGCCTGCTAGCAGAGTTGGAACTCATGGGGCAGCAAAGCCTGCAGCTAGCTGGGCTGCTGGGAGTGCCAGCAGGGTGGTGGGGCAGCCAGGAACTGAGGCTGGGGAGTGGAGCCCAGCGGAGAGGCTGGCCCTCCTCCCCTGCCTTTCCACTTCACATTCATTTTTCCAAGATCGCATTATCCAGCTGGCAAAAACTTAAAAAGCAACAAATAGTCCAGCAGCACATTAAAGACTAACAAAACATGTAGCTGGTGCAACCTCCATGCATCTGAAAAAGTAGGTTGTGCCCACGAAAGCTACATGTCCTGTTAGTCTTCAGGGTGCTGCAGGACTATTCGTTGTTTGATTTTCCAGTTACAGACTAACACGGCTACCCCTCTAAACCAGCTGGGAAAGTGAAGCAGAAGTTAAGTGACATGCCCAACATAATGAAGGTTCTAAGGGTGCTGGACCAGGGAGGTTCAACCTGTATAAGCATCCAGATTTGGTAACAAAGTTACAAAACCTCTGGGTTATTTATCTGAAAGCAAAGAGCCAACAAGTAAAATGTAAAGCTCTCCTGTGATGAGAGAACATTAGATCTGAAACAGACAGGATATCATAAGAAAGTCTTTGTAAAAAATCGGAAGGTTTCTTGCAGTGAATGTTAAAATCTTTCTGAATTGATTCTTTCCAAGAAGCTCAGTAAAAAGCTGGGAGCCAGCTCTGAGACTTCCCAGTAAAGTTCTAGCACTGTGCAGTAACTGCTGTTTATAAACTGGCCATTGTGAAAGAACAATTCTGTCTGTACATTAGTGATTTCTGACAGTTGTTCAAAGAAAGTTAATGTGGACTGACGATTACCTGTACCATGGTGGTGAACTCAGCATAAATGGCACATTCTGTTGATAGTTACTCCACTTGTATATCTGCATTAAAATCGTCAGTTATTCCTGACTTGTGCTAGTGTAACTGAGGGGAGAATTCTGTCCTTGATCTACCTCATTACTCTCTTTTAGTCCAGTTACTTTTTTAATCTTTTCTTTCAAATATTTGTTTTCTGGAAGCTGTATTTGGCTGTTCCTACACAGTGCTGTAGGAAACAAATCTCCCATTCATGATCTTGTAGGTGGCAATATCCTGTTTTTCTGGGCAGTTGCTAATATGAATTCCTTCCACTTTCATGTGTAGATGTTTCCCTTCAGGTCTCTGGACTGAATGGGTTGGGGGTGTGTGTCATTTTTCTGTCTTGAAAACAATAAATACATTTTAAATGAGAACACACAAATGTTTCCAGTTCAATAACTGTTTATCTGTTTTCTTTAAAAGTATAGCACTGAATTTCCAGACCTGCGCCGTTAGCTAATTTCCAGCAGCTGTCTACTTTCCAGCTATGAGGTTGCATTTCTTCCCTTTGGCTGCTTTGCTTCCTAAAGTTTTCTCTGTTTCTTCGTGCAGAAGGAGCTAAAATTGAACGTAATAGGCCCACGTCTATACTAACACACACCCTTCCAAGCCTGATGATTTCAGTGAGACTGTAGAGGTGTCAGTCCACATAGAACCTAGCCCAGAACATTCTTAAGGGATTGAACAGTTGCCTGGCCCTGTGGAGTTAAGGGTCCATCTCAGTACTCAGACTAGATTGATTGGTTGATTGTACAGTATGTTCATGCCTTTGCTCTGACCATCAGGATGAGAGCAGCATGGCCCAGGAGAAGGCCAGGTAGCTCATCTCAGTCTGTTGTTGATACAAACAGGCATTGTTGTAGTGTGTTTTGTTTGTTACTCAGTAGCCGGATTTAAACCCATGTGGCGGTTTCTATGTCACTGATGTGTTCAGGTGGAAAAAAGCTTCTAATCCTTTATCTGAAGCTTACCACCATTAAAATTACTAGGAACTCAATCCTGCTTTACTCAAGCCAATAGGAAAACTCCCATGGCAGGATCAGTCACTAACATACTAGCTATTCTCCATGCACCACTGCGCCCACCCCACTTTTCCTGGGGAGCTTCTATGCACTGAGACTTCCCCACCCTGTGTACATACTTCTTCCTTACTTCCCCAATCATATCTGGCCACCCTTCAGGCTAACTAGGGCTGGCCATGGTTTCCTGTGGAACTGAGGCTTGACTCTAAAGTGGTGACAGAGTGATGCTTACAGGTTGATGCTTCCTCCCCTTTTCTAGGGACTCGACCTGCTGCACCACCAAGATTCTTGTATCTCATGGCTACTCAGGGATTGAAGGACGGGTCTCTGGCTCTGTGTCAGAGAGTGGGTTGAGCTGGCTCTAATACAGCCCTTTCAACTTAAAAACAAATCTCTCCACATTCCCCTCTGTGTGCTTTGTGCTCTTATTGATTCTTGTCACTAATCCAAACAAATTTTCAACCTACTTGTGATCTTAAATCCTTATTCTTTATTCCTATAAGCAAAGCCAAGGTCATTGATCTTACTGGTATAATTGGTATCCCATGGCTACATTAATTACTCAGAATTCAGTTCAGCTTAATGGCTCTTACTAGCAAATGTCGCATGGTATCTAGCCTACGGATCGATGGAGGGAGAGAAGGAGCTGTCTGCTTATTTTAAACAGTGAAATACAGAGTGTGATTTGTTCACTGTAGCGCAGAATGTGCTATATTCCCCTATCCACCCCGCCGCCCACCCTTCAGGTCTAATGCGTCACACAGCAGACAGAATAAAGTACTAAGGGAACAGCATTTTTAGTTCAGCTGCTACAGCTTTTCTGGAAGGTTTTAGAGGATGGGATGAAGAGCTCCTACAAGCTGACTAGGAGCAGCAGCTTAACGTTTATAGAGCTCCTTATATTTTTCAATCTTTAATTTGCACAGGAACCATTTGAGGTTGTTAGATATGGTCTCCGTTTTACAATGGGAAGCTGAGACTGAGCGGTTATGTGACTTACCCAGAGTCCAGGAAGGAATTGGTAGCAGAGTCAGAGACACACCCTGGAAGTGGCTTCAAACCCTATATTTGGTCTCTTAGGCCATGCTGTGTTCTGTTACTCGTGGGGTGCCAATATCCCAAAATGAAAAGAAGGATGAAATTCTCAAATCTTTCAGGCTTGCTGCTTTGGAGTGGAGAGCAGCCCTCATTGGCCTTTTTGCACACCTGGGAAGTGAGTGAGACCATGCGGTGTAAATTGGCACAGCAAAGACAAAGGGCCATGCAGAGAGGATGTTTCCGAAGTTTACAAGATGTACAAGTGCAGGGTAGAACGTGCTTTCGTTGAGGGTAAGCAGGTAAACTGATGCAGTTTAGGGTTGTTTCAGCTGGATTAATCCCTGCATTTTTTTTCAAACCCTAGAGTCCATGTGCTTATAGGAAAATTAAGTTAATACATCCCAGCTAATCAGAGCACTGCTTCCATTCTCCTACTCTTGTCCTCTTTCAAAATGTCTCCTTGGTTTGTCTCCCTAACTTGACCTGGGTTTCTTTCCTTTCCTATATTGTTGAGTGAGTCAATTGCTGCCATTGGCTACTTCATAAATACCCCTCATGAACTCAAAGGCTGAGTGAGTGGATTCAAAGCCGTTAGAGAATCGAGTTTGATCTAGTATCAGAGGGGTAGCTGTGTTAGTCTGAATCTGCAAAAGCGGCGAGGAGTCCTGTGGCACCTTATAGACTAACTGAAGTGTTGGAGCATAAGCTTTCGTGGGCAAAGACCCACTGACGAAGGTGCCACAAGACTCCTTGCCGAGTTGGATCTAAAGGCTCTCGTGCTAGACTAGATCACTCTGGTAGCGGGCAACCCTTTTATTTCTAGGTTGCTGGTTCCGATGCATTGCAGCTCATGGTAACTGCAGGTTGCTGCCATCTTGCTAGTTTTATGTCGGCTCACAATAGCCATTTGTCCACATTGAGAGAAACCATCACGGCTGGCATCTTGGCTGGCAGGCTCAGTGCGGGGACCAAGGTGTGAATGGGAATGGAGACTGATCTACCCCCATAGACATGTCAGCAGGGAAGGGCCTGCTTCTGTCCTATAGCTAGAGTTCTGTAGAACAACCTCCAAGATGGTCACATTCATGAGTACTGAGTTCCTGAGTGTCTTAAAGAGGGAAAATGTGTTGAGAGCTGAAGAAAGCAAAGGAAGCACCGATTGGTGTCTTGCTGGTTCCACACCAGAACTAACCCCTCAGTCAGAGTGAGCCTGCTAGGGCAGGACCAATAGCAGAGTTGGTCCCATGTGTGTCCGGGCACTAACTCTGTGCTGGTTCAGCTGGGGCAGCGAGGTCATGACTAGAGAGCAGTAACAATTAGCAACAGTAAAATCCCCACAGCTCTTCCTTGTCATGGCCTGGAGCCACTGCCCTGCCCCACTTTAGTGACCGGATTTATGGGATGGGAGGCTGAGTTGGGACCAGTGAAAGGTGACTAATATGGGCCTGTTGAAATGTTTCAGGCCCACTTGCCGTTTGCAGTGATTGGCAGCACAGAGGAACAGAAAATAGGAAACAAAATGATGAAAATCCGTCAGTATCCCTGGGGCACAGTGCAAGGTGAGTGCTGCTTGCCGGTGTTGGCTGGGCATGCTGTGACCGTTCTCCCCACTGGCAGTGTGATCTCACCAGAGGAAGCAGGACTGAGTCCACATCAATCTCTTGTTGTAGCTCTGCTGTTGGGCACCTCTGTGCCTTTGAATCCTTTAGTGCTGCGCTTCTCAAACTTTTGGGGCTCTGGAGCCCTTTACATGCATAAAAATGTATGCGGAGCCCCAGCGGTCCACTGATTGTATGTGTTGTACCTATCGATGTTTCCGGTTTGTCAACCTCGCAGAGCCCCTGGGGCTCTGCAGAGCACAGTTTGAGAACTGCTTTGGTGTATCACTGCTTGGGACTCCTCTTAAAAGAAGCTGTTTTCCATGCCAGAAAGGGTTACTGAAGTCCCTTTGTGGGGCAGGGTAAGGCTGAGAGGGTCTCCGGAGAAGACGTGTGCATATGTCTCTGTGTAACTCCTCCTTGCAACTCTGAACAGTTGAAAATGAAACTCACTGCGACTTTGTGAAGCTGAGAGAGATGCTAATCCGTGTGAACATGGAGGATCTTCGTGAGCAAACCCACACGCGCCACTATGAGCTGTACCGGCGATGCAAACTGGAGGAAATGGGATTTAAAGACACTGACCCAGACAGCAAGCCATTCAGGTACGATCCCTGGAGCACTGACTGTAGGAGAGCAAGGAGCTTGAGAGACATGCATAGGCAGGATGACGAGCACTGTATAGTGCCATGTTCCCTCCCTTCCTCCCCCCCCCCCCATCCACTTGTGGAATAAATATTATATGAACCAAAGCATGTGTCGGGATGTGCACCGCCAGTAGAAACACATGCTACTGACTCCAGGTGCTCTGCTAGTCAGCTGAGTGACATTTGAATCTTTTCTGGGCTGCTTCCCAAGCGCTCAGCTTACAGGGAACACTGACTGATCTGGCTCTGCAGAAAACTGGAACCTCCTGAAATGTGTGATCTTTGGAATCTTAACTGGACTCTGCTCACAGCCCTGCTGAGTAACGCCACCGCAGCTCCTTAACACTTCAGTGGGAGGTTCCACCACAGAGAGAGAGAAGTGGGGGAAGGAGAAGTAAGGAAACGAAGTGACAGTGTAGCATGGGGCATGAATGAAATGAGGTGCAGGGTGGAGGAGGGGTTGACGAGGAGAACGCCAGAAGCAGAGAAGTATGGGAAGTAATCTCACTTAGGAAGCTGAGGAGCCTCTTACCCCATGGGGACCCCCTGCAAGGCATGGTGTAGTCGTTTCCCTTTGAATAAATGTCCATCTTTAAATGCTTTGCCTGACCGATTTGTCAGTCTGGTCACAAGAGTATCCAGTAGTGGTTTCTGCTGTTCTTTTTTCATCCAGTCACAGCTAAGTTAGGAGGCTAGAACAGTTCAGCCAGGCAGTAGTGGGCTAGTAATTTGCCCATCCATTCAAGCTCTGTGATAATGACCAGAACTAATAATTGCATGGCAGGAAGGGCCCTTGGAAATGTATGGATTAGCGAGCAGCATGTTATATGTGGATGAAGGGTTTAATGGTGAAGGTCTGATCCAAAGCCCAATGAAATCAGTTGAAAGCCTTCCATTCACCTCAAAGAGTCGTGGATAGGAAAAGTGGGGGAAGGAAACTGGGCCTGGGTGAGGAGGACTGGGTAGGGAAAATGTATGTCAGGCGGTAGGGAGGAGAGGAAGGGAAAGCAGCACAAGAAACAAAGCTTGACTTATGGTGGGGATGTGAGACTCTCCTAGAACTGGAATGTTTGACGCTCTCTATCATCTCTGAAGCAAAGGGCACTGCTCCTGCTCCAAGCTGGACATCTGAGGAGGGTGTGGTATGTTGGGCATTCATTTGCAGATGACTGTTCTTGAACAGCTTCAGGGGGTAGCGGAGTTAGTCTTTGTAGGATAATCTTAAAAAACAACAAATAGTCTGGTAGCACTTTAAAGACTAACAAAACATGTAGGTGGTATCATGAGCTTTTGTGGGCACAGCCCACAGTCAGCCAAACCCATTGCAAAATGAGACAGACCTACTCTGCCAAGTTTGGATCAGGAGTCAAACTTCTCCAGAGTCCTAAGGGTGATTGGATGTGGGTTTAGAGTTGGCCCCTTCTCTTAAGACCATGAGGGGCAATCTAGGCTAGTGCGTGGGCTGCACAAGTGGCCCTTCTTCATCTCAGTGGGTAACAAGATAGTTTCCCAGAATAGGGTAGTTTTTCCAATTGCGCTACTGTGCCTAGAATTTGTACGGTGTGCCGATTGAGCCATAGCAGTGCTTTGATTGGATGCAGAGGGAGAGCACAGCTCTCACTATGTTGTGTGCAATCAGCATGCACCTCGCTTTACGTGCCCTTGCTTTACATGCATATCACTTTTGTAATACCAGTAGGAAAAAAAATTATGTGGACAAAAGCCAACAGAATCTGGCAACCCTGTGTGTGGGTAGCAGCAAACAGAATGTCTCATAGGCCACACATAGAACCCCAATGGTCCGTAAGTGAGGGAGATGTCTGAAGATGACTGATGGCATTAGAGCAACACGGTCAAATTCTGCACTGCCATGTACAGTCACACTCATGATTTTTAATGGAGATGCACGAATTGAGAGCAGAAGTTAGACCACTGATTATTTGTGTTGCTTTTCCCCTCTTTAGCTTACAAGAGACCTATGAGGCCAAGAGGAATGAGTTTCTGGGGGAACTACAGAAAAAGGAAGAGGAGATGAGGCAAATGTTCGTCCAGAGAGTCAAGGAGAAAGAAGCAGAACTTAAAGAGGCCGAAAAAGAGGTAAAGATGGCTCTGTCTGTCTCCAGTCCTCTGCTGTTGTGAGCATTAAATTCACCTCAGGAACATTAGTGCTGAAATTGCCATTCTGAAGCTAGGCCACGTTCTCTCCACATAGTGACTTGCTCAGAATGGAGTCGGTTGTGGAGTTGGGGGGGAACCTGGTTGTAACATTTTTATTCCATAAGAAAATGCAACATTCTTCTATTGTGATGGCTACCAGATAATATCATAGCACAGTGAAAGTGATGTATTTATTTAAGGTATTATGTGTACATGGCCTAGGGAGAACTCGGACCCCTTAGTTCAGTTGTCATCCCTGGTCTGTTCTCTTTCCATTTGTTTTATTGAACTCCCCTCCACGTCAGTTGTGTGTGCGCCAAGGTGCCAGGAGTGAAACTAGGGCCTTGAAAGAAATGGAATCTTCAGTCTCTCTTCCCCATGTGCTAGGAATTTAAACATACATACATACTTCCTGCACATCATAAGGGGAATAAATCTTGCCATGTGATGGCTTGTAAGAATAAAGTTTATGGCATGAGATAGCTGTAATCTATATCTGGCTGTTGGAGCCTAAAACCTATAATTTACCAACCTCTGTAGTTAAGTAGGTACTTCAGAAAATTTTCAAAAAATAGCCCAAAGATCCTATTAGAAAGTAAAGTAAATGGATTGAAATAAATAAATAACACATTTTAGAGGCATAGTCATGTTAGTCTGTTTCAGCAAAAACAATAAGGAGCCCTGTGCCACCTTAAAAACTAACACTTTTATTTGGGCATAAGCTTTCAAGGCAAGAACCCATCTGATGAACTGAGTTCCAGTCCACAAAAGCTTATGTCCAAATAAATGTGTTGGTCATTAAGGTGCCAAAGGACTCCTTGTTTTTCCTTTGTTTTGGGCGGGGAAGGGGAGTTGACTGCTACGTTTTGTAACTCTACATTGTCTGCCAATTTTCCCACTTTATCCACACCTTTCTCAATGATATATTAATAAAATAATGCCTAGGATTTGTAAATGTTTTGGGGTAAGGACGGTTTACTACTCTGTAGCACAATGGGGGCTGTAGGACAGGGGTGGCTAACAAGATGTTGGTGTTCACCAAGGTTAGCCCCTTTATGCTGCTACCACTGTGTTCATCTGTGCCTCTGCAGGTATGGGTGACTGCAGCTCCCATTGGTTGCAGATTGCCGTTCCCAGCCAATGGGAGCTGTGGGAGAAGTGGCACCAATCGGGACACTGCTTCCCACAGCTCTCATTGGCCAGGAACAGTGATTCGCTGCCAACAGAAGCTGCAATTGCCCATACCTGTAGAGAGACAGGTGAATACAGCAGTGGTAGCCTGTCAGGGGCTAATCCTGGCAAACTGGATCCAGCTCGCGGGCTGTTCTTTGCCCACTGCTGCTCTTGACATTACTATAATAAGCACCTGATTTCCATGGGCTGTATAGCATGTTGTTATGGACCTACGATAACTGGCTTGTGGTATCTAATCAGTTCTCCCAAGCAGAGTCAGATGGAGGAAGAATCAATACAGTACCTCCGTGTTGGAGTGTCTGCTAATGCCTTGTTCTGCTTGAATGATCTGCCTCTGTTCTTCTTCGCTCTAGCTGCATGAAAAGTTTGATCGTCTCAAGAAGCTGCATCAGGATGAAAAAAAGAAGCTGGAAGACAAGAAGAAATCTCTGGACGATGAAGTAAACGCGTTTAAACAAAGGAAGATGGCAGCTGAATTGCTCCAGTCTCAGGCCCAGCAGGCTGGAGGATCACAGACTCTTAAAAGGGAGAAGGAGAGAAAAAAGTAAGTGGCTAACCTGATGGTGTTTGCTTCCTGGTAATGAATTTATTTTATTAGTTCCTAAAGGTGAAGTGAGACAGACTTTCAGCCCCTAATATGGCTGAATAGTAACATGAAGCTGTTGACCATCACATTTCATCTTGAAGACCAAGGAACCCAGTGCTAACTAGTCTGCATAGTATTTTGGCTGCCACTAGCCGATGGGTGCTTTAAACCAGGCCTAGTTGGGGTACCATTCAGCTGTCTTTTCCCTATCTATGCCATGGCATTCAAAACAAAACTAGCCTGATGTAGTGCTTGTTCAGGGACCTCCCATGTTTTCCTGTGGACAACATGGGAGCACCATGATGGAGAACAATTCCATGTGGTCCAAAGAGGTGCCAGATGTTGGGTCTCACACAGAGCTCCATTTGCTGTAGTTAGGTATAGAAGCAAGAAGAGCACTGGAGCCATTTGGATGTACCATGCATCTAGAGCAGGATTTGAGCAGAGGAGGTAGCAAAAGATGAACAAAGGAGCTTCTCGTCTGTCATTTACCTGTTCATTTAAAACTGAGAGAGTTGAGTTTTTCCAGTGTTTAGAGCTTTTCGTATAGCTCCTGGTTACACTGTGGAGACTTTCCATTGAAGCCAACTGCCACAAACACATGCAGATCTGTAGACATTTATTGGTTACTCAGTGAATTCTAGCTACTTTAGAGCAACATCAGCTAAATAATATTTTCCGTGGGGAAAATGTAAGAACCTGGTGTGTGACTCAACATAGGTGAAGAGATTAAGATCGAAAGCAGGCTTTCAGTGGTATTATTTTGCTGGGAAAGCTAGTGTAATAGAGTGGAGAACTGGGTCCATGACCTACAGTCTGCAACCACTAGAGAGCAACATAGTCATCCATACTTAGGCAACCTGTCATTCCACCCAAAAGTGGCCAGTTATTTCTCTCTGTGATGGTACATTACCTGAAACAGAGTTCCACTGCCATCTTGTGTGTACTAGGAGCATTATGCATATAACAATCCATTTTTATAGCTTCCACGATTGACACCTGTGCAAATGCATAGACCATCTGTGCAAATGCAAGATTAACTCTGCATGCAGTAAGCAGTCCTAAGTAACCCAATTAGTCCCATTACTATGAGGAATATAGGAGATGGCCAAGGAGCCAGATGAGAACGTTTGTCATGAAAGGATGTCTTCTCTTTGTTTGGAACTTTTTGTAGCAGTTTGATCACTATCGTTCAGCAGTAAAGAATCAGGTCCAACATTTAATATGCCATTTTATGTTTTAGCTTAATTCTTCTAAACTTCTATCATCTTGGTTTTACTGTGGGCTGCACACGCATTGTAAGGCTGTGGCTATTGTCTGATTAGCTTTTCTGTGCTTTCCTTTCTTGGAGGTTCCTTCAGCCTCCTATTCACTTTTATTTTTGTTTTGAGTTCCCTTCAGTTCCTCAACAGCTTGTTACTGAGGTGACCAGGACGGAATTAAGTGGTGTAGAGGACAAAAGTCTGTCTTGTAACTTATATCACACTTTGTTGCATGTTTTGCATGTGTTCCACATTTAGAACACACAGACATCCATAGAAATCTTACGTGCAGAACAGTCATGGTGATCTTCACTGTGGATTAAAGATTTTTTTGCCTTAAGATTGATCTTGCCAGAGCAGCATAGAGAGAGATTATCATATTCCATGATATGTCTCTACAGAATAAACAACTCCAGAAGCACCCAAGCATGCTCTGTGTATCTGTGTTGAGACTGTCCCTTTCCCAATGTGTCATTTCTAGCATTCAGCTTGATTAGGCATAAAAGGGTTTAGTATAGGTTGAACCTCTCTAGTCCAGAACTCTCTGGTCTGGAAACGTCTGTCCTGAATGATTTTAGTTAGCCAGATGTTCACTTTTCATGGGTGTAGCCAGATTTCCCACAGTCCCATAAAGTTTTACAGCCACCAGTCCTAGCTCTCAGTGTTCTGTGCTGTTATTTAGTTCTAATTTACCCCTAAGTGCCCACTAAGCAGTAGAAGTGTTAGTAATGCTGCTAGACAATATTGACCTCCTATGGTCTGAACAATTCTCATGTTCGGAACTGGTCAAGTCCCAAGGGTGCTGGAGTAGAGAGGTTCAACCTGTACTATCTTCACTGCAAAGTTCAGGGACCCAGAAAACACCATCAAGAGTGAGCGCTCACCATACTGAGCACTGAAGATGATAGTAATTTAGTAAGAGGATTCTCTGCTCTCAGGTACAAAAGCTGTCTTTAAATGTGATATTGTGCTTTGCTGTTTACTTAAATCTTAGAGTTGATATTGTCCTATATGTTCCATTATAGTATTTAGATCAGAAATCTCCATAACATGCCATGGATTATATTTACGCAGTATTTAAACTCATTTTATAGTGGCTGAACATAGACTAGACTGTCTATTTCCCAGTACGTCTCGCTTCTTTTATGGAGTTCAAACTCTATTGATTGCACTAATTCATGACTTGATTTCTTTTTCTATTGTCATTCCATCATCAGTAGTTCTTACTTGTGTGCTGTTTTACAGTTAACTGCTGTTTGCTGCATGGTGCATGAGGTACATTGCCCTGGTAAGCTTTATTAACTAAAATAGATCTTGCAGTGGGATTAATTAGAGTTCCTGAAAACAACAAAAAACACACAAACTTAAAGTCAGTGCATTTTCTCGCCCTTTTTACCTGCTGTGGATGTATTACCTGTCTATAGTTGTGCAAACACTGTTACACCCTTCACCTATGCACTGTAATTTTATATGTTCTTTGAAGATGCTGCAAAGTAATGTGCAAGATTATGCCTATAGAATTGTTTTGATTTGTAATGCTAATAGACAGAGCTAAATAAGCATAACGGGCATTTCCTTCTGAACTTGACAGCCATTTAGCTTATTCTTTAAATATGTAGGCTTCTCCAGCACTATGGTAATAGTTGTTATAGAAATGCTTATGGTGATGATAGAATCAAGATATCTGGTGAAAATTGGCTTTTTCACCTGGGGTGTGGTGGTAGTATCTCCTGGTGAGAATGCAGGACTTGGTTTCAAAACTGAGTTTTATTCTCGACTCTCAGCCAGGCCACAGGTAAAACATTGAAAGTCTCTGAACTGTGAGCCTTCATTCATCTAAAGGCATCATATAATCACAGAGCATTAATTACTTTTAAATAGTCTATTGTCAAGTAAGACAAACATCCAATTCAGATTCTAAAATGATCCAGGATCACAGGCTGCAGACTTCCATAATTGATATTAAGAAATCAGAAACATTGTTTATGCTTTGCATATCGAGCAAGAGATGCCAGTAATCTTTAATATTAAACTAGGATTTTTGGTGAAAAGGATTACCACCCTAGATGCATTCAATCTTTTAAAACCAACCATCTCCTGGAATTCCCTTCCCCTCTCTGGGCCATTCCATGTACATTCAGGTTTAAGGTAGTTGCTAGAGTCTTATAAAAGAGCATGTTTCAACAAAGAGGCTACAAAAGTGCTTCCTCCTTAGTACATTAGTCCTCAAGGAATTTTAATCAAGCTTGCAAAACTATTCATCCTGCACAAGCAGGTTTGTCTTCACTGCAATATCATTAGCTCATGGGTCTCTTCTGTCTCTAACATCTATTCTTACCACATGGAAATGAGATGTGCTGCCTAGCACTAGGGAAGCTTCATCGTCTGTATGAGCATGCATGTCCTCTGGTGCCTGACCAGAGAGAATATAACTTGTGGTGAGCAAGTGCTTTCAGCATTTGGGGTCTTATGTTATAAAGAGGAGGATAATTCATATAAAAGACAACTTTTAAGAAATGCACTTGTCAGCTGAAGGAGACAGAAGGCACCCATGTCTCTATTGGATAGATGAACACAAAACTGATGTTCACAGCTGTCTACTTGTTTTAAGCACAGGCATTTATGAGTACATATGTGGGTTTTTCAATTTCCTACAAGACAGATAATAAAACAACTAGCTCTTTGGCAAATCAACCATTTTTATTGTCCAAGTGTTGGTGGCATGTCAGCCCTGTTAACATTTCAGACTGCACCTTTAAAATAATAATATTTACTCACTTTTTATAAAGAGAATCAGTATTAGTTCCATTTGGACCATTCTACACGCCCTCACTAAAACCTATTAAAATGAAGTTCTCTCTGTAGGTTCTAGCTATTAACAAATCCACAGCCTGTTCTTAAACAGGGAAAGAAAAGCTGGTTCTAGTTTTATTCAGAGAGGGAGGAAATAATTGTAATTAGAATAGAAAGTAAATGTTAACTTGTAAGTGAAGCTCATGTGTCTACCAAGCTCCTCTTAACGGTAAGATCTCCAGAAGTGTCTTTGCTAAAATAATCCAAAGAAATCTTCACAAGCCTCTGACAAGATGAGTGTTCTTACTGCTGATGAGAGTGATGTAAAACAAAGAAAAGAGCAATTCTTTCCTTCCAGGATCTGAACATGAAAAATAAGACCAAAGAACAGTGATGATCATTCTAGTGCAGAATACAAAGCCAGAGCTAAAATGCAGTTGAAGTGAACATTACTGATTTTTGTTGGTTTTGGATTGCCTTTGGTGGCAGTCCTTGTAACTGGATGCAGTTGTGTGCTGGGCTCTGAATTCAATAAAGTTCTTTTGTTCAAAAGACACAATTGCAGACAGTGCCTTTTTGAATGGGCATTTGTCCTTGCTGAGCTTAATATGGATATCTGATTTTTTTTCAACAATTCAGAAAATAATCACAATACTTACTGATCTCTAAAGGGTGTCACTGTTTTGCAAGGATGTAAATGGTCCACCGATTATCCATCCTGTTATGTGCAGAGATCCAAAAGGATTGTTTTAAATAGAAGCCTGGTTCATCCCACTGCTTGTGTGTGCCTGTGTAGAAAGCATGTCTCATAATCAATCAAATTAAACTTTAACAACACACTGCAACACTTTCATTTGTCCTGTATGTTTGGAACCATATTATTTTTTATTTTAAAATTAATCCATAAAAACATTAATCTGCCTTTTTTTTTTCTTTCATTTTCAGTTCGGGTTTCCTGTAGAACCTTTCCCTTCGCACCAGAACCGAATGCCCCCACATTGTTAACATGCTGTTGTGCCACTGTGCCTGTTTGCCCATCTTTATCACCCTCCCATTCTCTCCTTCTCATCACTCTTAAAAAAGCAAAAGAGGCTGCATTCTTGGCTGTTTTTTGGTGAAGAACCCAGCAGTAACCTGTGTGGAACTGACAAGAGATGCTAAACGCTGCTATCTGTTCCCTGGATCAGTAGCACGTTTGCCAAGTGACTAGTGTTCTCTGTCCTAAATTGTTATGACTGTTTCTTACTTTTGTTTCACAACTGCATGGTAAGAGAGCACGGCTGCTTGTTGGTTGCACTTAGTGCCATGATGCCTGAGCCTTATCACAGATTGCCTGTGAATGCTGTAGTCGTGCATTTTGATGACATGTGGCTGCCTAGAATAGAGGCTTTCCTCTTTTTTTTGTTTGTTTTCATTTCACGTATAAACATCTAATCCATCATTATTTAGATGTGCTGTTGTTTGATATGGTTAATTTGAAGTAACTGTTACAAAACTTGCAATGCTAGTAGGGATGGGCCTGAGCCAAAACCCAGCGGATGGAACAGCCCCCCCCCCCCCCAGACTTGGGGAAAACCAAATCAGGATACAGTCTTTGCACCACAGCCACTGTGGTTTCTTCCCTTTCCTTCTGGTGAACTAAATTTAAATTTAAAGGAGATTGCCTATCTCCTAGAACTGGAAGGGACCTTGAAAGGTCATTGAGTCCAGTCCCCTGCCTTCACAGTAGGACCAAATACCATCCCTGACAAATTTTTACCCCAAATGGCCTCCACAAAGATTGAACTCTCAACCCTGGGTTTAGCAGGCCAATGCTCAAACCACTGAGCTATCCCTCCCCACTGAACGAAAATGTCAGATCTCAATGCTCCTGCATTTTGGGAGGTTCAGATCTGATTCAGTCTAGGTTGCCTTCTTAATTGTCTTGCTCTACCACTAGGATAAACATAGGAATGACTATATTGGGTCAGACCAAAGATCCATCTAGCCCAGTATCCTGTCTTCTAACAGTGGCTAGTGCCAGCTGCCCCAGAGGGAATAAACAGAACAGGTAATCATACAGTGATCCATTCCCTGTCACTCATTCCCAGCTTCTAGAAAATGAATTAGGGACACCCTCCCTCCCCATCCTGGCAGTAGCCACTGATGAACTTATCCTCCATGAATTTGAGTGGGTTGAAACAAACTCTGGATCTTAACTCAGGGAACATTGATGGCTTGGACCCATGTTTACTTGCTAGAACAAACTGGTGTTTATGAAGAAAGATATGTTGCAATATTTCCATGTGACTTGTTTTTCAGGACCTGTAATATTTTTTTGTTTTTAATACATAAAGTATTGCTGAGAAATGATCAACATGTGTGTTCCTGAGCAATGCTGCCATGTGGCTGAAGTTTTCTCTTCACCAAAAGATTTTTTCAATGCAAAATTTGCACGGAAGTATGGTACTCTTGCCACTGACTTCAGTGAGGCTAACATTTTACCCAGTAGCCAGGTACACTTTGACCCCTAGACATACCTCTTAACGCAGTCTGCATATGAGTGTCTTGTATATGTTGGGGAAATGTTTACTATAGTCTTCCTCAGACTGTGAATTCTGGTTAACATTACATTTTTTTGCCCTTCTTTTACAGTAACCCATGGCTCTGTACTGAATAGTATTCCCTGAATACAGTGGGCTGGAATGGACCTTCATTTACTTGTTAAATTGGAGGTTCTAGTAGAAACTGACAGCTTCTCATGATATTTCAGTCCTAGCCTTCCTATGCAAAACTGCTCTGTTAACTATATTCATCATGAGTCTGTCTTTACTGTGTACTGATGGCTATTGCTTTTATTAAACCATGTAAAAAGGTAATGAGGTTTTTGGACACTGTTAACCCTACATCTTTTTTTTTTTTTTTTTTTTTTTTTAAATAACATTAAATAGATTTCCCCTTTCCCCCCAACCTAAAATATTAAGGGTTGTGGTTCTTTTTTTTTTTTTTTTTTTTTTTTGTGCTGTCAAAATAACAGTACAGATTAAAATATATTTATTGGTGAGTTTAAGAAGACAACAACACCTTGGTTTGATTATGGTGTATGACTGAGAGGTTAAGAACTTTCCTTGTATTGCTTTGTATTGATACGACTGTTGTAAAATATTAATTATCTTTCTCAAGTCATGTTGCCTAAAAATGGGGATTTTAATACTTATTTGACATTCCTACTACTTTGATCTGGCTTTTGGATCCTGTGTGCACTGATGCTACCTGGTTGTGGCAGTCTGCCAGCACACATCCCACTGCAGGTTCAGGGTCCGTGTTGGTAAATGCTGCTTTTATGATCCATTGAAACTTAAAACTCATGTAAGATAAGCACACTTACATGGCCATTCTGGGTATAAGATGATCTTTCAATACAAAGTTGTATGCTGAGAGATGACTTTACCTAGAAAGATCTGAATTGTGAATGTTACAAAGTTTGAAGCAAACATCCCTCTTTCCTTCTACTCTCCACCCCATTTCCCACCCCAAACCCCTCCCGTTCGTTGGTACCCCACGCGTATTTGTGACAGCTTTGTTATTGCCAGAACGTAAATCACATTAATGAACAGAGGCTCATCTGCGTACTGATATAAATTGATAGATACCACTCAGGTAAATTTTTCATTGTTTCCACTGAGAACCATGATTTTTATATTCAAAACAAGCTTCTGGACCACATACTACCCCAAATCTTTTAACAAACTCCTGGCTCTAGGGGTGTATATAGTCTCTAGTCTTCAGTAGTGAAGTATACTCTGATGCAAGGCATTCCAAAAAGTATTATTCTAAGGCAGAGGTGGAGAACTTTTTGGGGTTGGGAGCCATTGACCCACAGAAAAATCCGTCAGGAGCCACATGCAAGTGAGAAGTGGCTGCTGACTGAGGAGGAGAAAGACACTCTCCACTTTCCCCACTCTCACCTGACCCTAGGGAGGCCCAGCCTAATAGATTTTGTGTTCTCCAGACCCGCGGTGGAGCAGCAGTGAGAGGGCTGGAGAATAAGCACAGGCTCCCCAATGCTGCGGGGGGGAGGGTTCCCTGAGCCTTGGGGGCCAGATCCAGGAAAGTGAGGGGCCGCATCTGGTCCCTGAGTCTGAGGTTCCCTATCCCTGTTCTAAGGCTAGCAAATAATGTTCATGGGGAGTTGAATTTAAAGCACTAGAGTGGTATGTGTATTGAGCCTTCTTACCAACCACTTAGTAACTCAAGTGGTCAATTAACCTTGTACAGTAATCCATAAATGAAACTAAGGTGTGGCCTCGTTTTAGAAATCAAGACTATTAAAACGCTTAATTGTGATTTATTTATATTGTCTCAGGTGTCCTGTTTCACTGTAAAGACACTTTTTTCCCTCCAAAAAGCCTTGATTTTCTTTTTTAAATGTTTTAAAAATATTTTAAGCTTTTGCGTCTTTCAGCTCTGTGAAATGTGTAAGCATGTTTTCTGAAATACGCCAGTCTCACTTCGTCAGGGGTTCTAGGGATTCGCTGAAAGGGGCTTTTCATCTTGCTTTCACTTGCTGCATTGCGGGTTTGTTTTAGATCACTGGACTTTTGTTTTTTAATGCTATTAAACTTTTTAAAAACATTCTTGTAACTTGTCTGGTTTTCTTTAAGCACTTTGAGCAGCCCCTCCAGGATCCTTAATTGCTTAGAAATGATGCATGTGCCCAGCTCTTTTCTATTTATTGTTTTTCATGTTGAGTCTCTTTCTTTATTGAATGTCCTTCTCCTTTTTGATGATCTCCTGTTTTTCTCTCTTCCTGTAGCTTTTTTTAAATCTGTCTTCGCCAGCTGCACTGAGGGAGAAGACTCCACTTGTAGAAGAGTTTAGGGATCCTCTAATGTCTAGGGGAAACCAAATCTTCAGTGTTAGTGTCTTGGAAAGAAGCTCCTTTCTGACTTGCATGGTATTTAAAATTGAAGTGTCTTGTATTTTGTGTGACAAGACAGCACAATCTTGGGGAAAGCTGATCGTGTACAAAAATTTGGAGGAGCAACAGAAATGTGATGTTTAGATTGAGTAGCCAAATTTTCAAAACGTTGGGTTACCGCCATGTTTTTTCCTCTTATTGGGCTTATTAGAAGGGTCATGGATCCCCCTCCAAGGATCTGTGGAAGCCTGACGGGGGTGTTTTCCATATGTGAGTTTGTTGGTTTGTTCTGAAAACTATTGTATTCGATGGCAAAGAAAACAGAAATGAAGTGCGATTTGTTACGTTGACAGCCGGCCACAGAATACTTAATTCTAACGAAGAAGTAAAGCAAAATGAAATGTTTCCATTAGTGTCATTTGTGCCTCCTCCACGTTATTAAACCGTATCACCTGACTGACACAGGGTTGAGTGAGATTGTTTTTAATGTTAATCATTTATTCTGTAAAATACCCCAAATAGTCTGACCTTTCCCTGTGTGCTTTAGTTAGAGAATGATCTTATCCTTAGTTATTGAGATGAAAGTGGTGGAGTTGTAATTGGCTGAGAATACGCCTTCCAAATACCATGTGACTAGAATGCAGTGTCCTTAGAATGCATTTGACACCTCTCCTAGAACTTTTTTGCTTGTCTTGTTCTCCCTTGATACATTCACTGCATGTTTTTCCGAACTGTATTCTACTGTCTCTCTCTCTTTTTTTGTTTCCTTTTTTTACAAATGGAAGTGTGAGTGACTGCACTGCATATATAGTTACCTGACAAACATTGGAGAACCAGCACTGTTAAAGTGTGATACCTTTCTAACGTCAATGTAAATTTTCAATTAAAAAAAATGCAAAAGCCCAGCTATGTCCTGCTGTTGTTTGTGCTAAGGGTTCCCCCTCAATCAGTCCATCCTCTCGTCATGTGTTCTCTCAGAAGGAAATGTATGCAGCTCAGTCGATAAGCCGCTTTGCAATGCAGCGAAGATGCGGAGATCACCACATTGGTCAGAAGGATCACACAGGTTTGTTAATGGAAAACACAGCGTGAGGATGGGGGAGAGTTTGTGTGGGGTTTTTTTTTTTTTTTAAACCTCTCATCCTAAATACTTTCTCTCTCTCTCAACACCCTTGACTTTGTCCTGAACTTTAGAGCAGTCCTGGCTTGAGATAGAAAGTGCCCCCTACTAAATTGCCAGCACCACATGCCCCCCTTTCTGATCTTTGAAAAACCCTCATGCCTCCCCGCCCCCCCAAAAAAACTTGTTGAGCAAGGAACTGAGCAGGGCAGCAAAACTTGATGCCGGGGGAGGGCTGGGTCGCCTCGCACCCCCTCTGGAATTTCTTCACTCTCCTACCCCCCCCCCCCCCCGGGAGGCAACGCCCCCCAGTTTGGGAACCCATGGTTTAGGGGATCATAGCCTAAGATAGTATAACTGCAGGTGAAAATACAGAATTACAGTTTGGCATCTAAGGTATTGTGGATCAAAGTTCTATAAATTCAACATGGATTTTCTTTTAACTTGTTGCACTTAAAGATAAAATTGTTTAGCTGCCTTTTTTTTTAAGAAGGCAGTATCAGGCTAGTAATTAAATTTACTTGGGTGTTAGTACAACTGCAGGTTATTAAAACTGAATGTAAATACTTAATTTTGCTCTTTGCCTTTTATGGGATGTTTGTTTTTGCTTTTGAGGTTAGCTACTTTACACTAAACTCATCTGAACCTTAAAAATGTTTTTGTCTGGATTTGTGTGCAACTTTAAATACACCATTTCATTGCTCATTTTGAGCAATGGGTCTGTCAATGTGAAGTGTGTGAAACAACCTGTCATGTATTTATTATGTATTTCATCTTATATATAGTAGTCTGCTTTTAAATAGTACTGTAACTAGCTGTATCAAGTGGGGAAAAAATCTGGTTTGAACTAGATGCTTAGTTGGTTGAGGGAAGTCTGACAAAGTTATGGAAACTACGTGAGCTGTCTAAACTGGAGAGTAACCGTGAATTGAAATTTCTCCAAGTGACTTCTCAAGGAGCTAACAAACTGGTTGCTTAAGAGGTGGTTTTAGATACAGTTGGAGCAGAATTGTACTCAGTGCACTACAATATTGGGAATGGTCTTGTGCAGAGCTCAGACACCTGCACTGTAGTTTGATATCCCTGCAGCCTGAGCTCTGCAACTCTGAGTCAGCTGACATGGGCCACGGGAGTTTTAATGCAGGGTAGACATACCCTGAGTGGGCCTTGCATTACAAGGAGTGGTTCCTTTTCAAACCTGCAGTATGTAGCAGGACAGCTCTGTGTTTCCAATCAGCCTAAAATGTCCATTTTTCTTGATTGTTGCTCCCTGGTTTCACCTGCTCCAGGAGGGCCTCAGCAGCTGTATAGCTTTATTGCAAAGGACTTGATGCTGCTTTATTGAACTATATCCAAGCCTCCTGACTTGAGGAACTGAACTCGGGGTCACAGATGAAAGGGACCATGGATGTCTAATGCATTTTTTTCTTGCCCTGCAGTGTCCAATAACTCTTGAGTATCACAGAGGGGTCAGATCTGCCATCAGTCATATCAGCAAGTGGACATTATTTTAGGCACCTATTCGCATTTATATCACTAGGCTTTATCGCAGGAGGGGTACCTTACCCTGACTATATTATCAATTACCTGTATCTCTTACAGAGATACTGTTCTCTTGCCTATATGTATGCAATCTAAATTCATGGCTATGTATAGTAATAACAATGTAGGCATTGGCTTTTTCATATACAGGGCAGCAGTAGCCACCTGCCCATTCTCTGGAACCCCAGAAGTTTGCTCCTATGGCAGATTTGAGACTTAAATTTTCAGGTCTTTTGTCTCCCCACAAGTTGAGTGGGGGCCAATAAGTCTGACTCCCACTCCACTATGTCAGTGTCCATCGCTGTCTTCAACTCGCATTTCAAAAAAGACATGGAATTTCTGCTACCACCCTCTCTCCCCTTGTTGGGGGAGGGGCACCAGTGCTTCTGTGGCCTTCGTTTTGATTTTTCCTCTAAGGCAGCCTCCGTCACTATCCTAAACCCGGAAGAGGAAGGTGGGAAAAAGTGTGGTCACCTGACCCTAATCTGCTTGGCAACAAAAGGACTTAAGGGGGTACTTACTCATCCCTCAGGGCTTTCTGCGACTCTAGTGCTGAAGCAGCAGCTTGACTGTGACCCTTTCAGGCAGCTGGGGCATTCGATCAGCTCAATAGGCCACTAGGGCCCGGTTGCTTGTCTACCACTGAGAGACTGGGAATCTCAAACCAGAGAGTCAGGGACGGACCCCAGTGTTGGAGCAACTCTATTTCCCCACACCCAGTAGCATTTGCTGCCACACAGTGTATTTTATTTAGGTCAGGGCAACAGCAGTACAGCTAAGGCAGGAATATTTGCAACCACCTGTCCTTTGCCTTCCTCGTTCACATTCTACATACATGACAATGAGTGAAGAAGGGGAGAGCTGAAGAAAAGATCAATTCCGCTCCTCCCCTCCCAACTTGAGCGCCTACGACAATGACCTGCTACCCCGAATTCTATCCTGTCCCTCCTGTTCCTGCAGTATCTTCCTGTCTCCCCTCCAATCGAGAGCATGATGCTATCAAATTTGCGCAATTCTGTTATCTGTAGGTTGGGTTCTGGCTTGATGCCACTGTGTTGCTTTTGACAACTGGGTTTTATGTTTTGTTTGCCAGTTCAAGGTGTCCTATTAGTTTTGGTATTGTGTTAAATAAAGCTGTTTGTTAGACCAGCCCCCCTGTTGTATCCTTCATGCTTGACTAGTAACCAGTGATAAATACATGGTACGGGTGGAGAGCCTGAGCTTGGGGCCCTTCTAATCCAGATGTCCTAGCCTGAGATTGATAAAATCAAGTCCTTGCCTAACAGTCTAGCAATTGAAACAGGACACCTATTTATTTGCTGGCTCGGTCAACAGCTAGCAGTCTAGTATGTGGGTGGGAAGATGCTACTGTGGGTATTAGAGCGGCAACCGTGGGTGGGTGGCTGTGTGCTGGTGTTTCATGCAAGGGTGGTATTAAACCATCAACTGCTTGCCCACTGGCGGCTGGGAGGACCATTAGAGAAGCCAGGAGAGTACTGGCACAGAATAAACCTTTCACTGCATTTTGTGTGGCATTCTTTGGAAAAGGGAGGGCTGCTCCAGGGAGGCAAGGCGTACTCCCCCTTGATAAGGTGCTAGGAGAGATTTACACAGGGTAAGTCTGCTAACAAGAAGCAGAAAAAAAGGCTCTGACCTATTGTAGCCAGACATGAACCCCATCTTGGTTTCCGTCCCCCTCCCCCCAGAGAGCAAGGGAAAGGCAGTCAGCCTTTGATGCCCTGGGAACGCAGGTGTGCTGCCTGTCCCTGACTCTACTATAAACAGAAACCAGACAGTAAATGGGCTAGCTGACGACTCGAGGCCTCCCGCCGTCCTGATGGCTAGTACCAGTAATTGACACTCCTGCACTGTCCCAGGAGAGGAATTTTCGCCCATCACATACCAGAGGTGCCCATTGTCTGCATTTTCCCAGGTGTGAATTATGCTTTGCACCCTTCGTGGGAAACTTGGCGTTCAAAGCCATTTTTCCTAATTGGCCACTTGAGACCAGGAAGAAGCCTACGTGACCCAAGGGGTATAAAGAGGGGTTTAGTAGCCCACCCCATTTGAGCTCCAATCATCTACACCTGCTGGCAGGTATTGATTGACTCCCGAGGTCTGTGGGTCGCCCAACCTCGCCCTACTTCTTCCCGAGGGATTGAGAGAAAGATGCTGGCCACGCCAAGTCTGGAACACAGGGGAGAGAATATATACCTGGTAGGTGTCTATTTTGCATGCATTTAATAAGAGCTCAGAGAACCAAAAGGGTTTCATGGTACCTGTAAGTGACTTATTAGTGTAATTTCTGTCCTGTCCTTTGTAGTGGATGTGTTATCTGTAACACAGCAGTATCATTTAACAGCTAAGTTTACCCTATAACAATAAAATAGTAACTGTTTAAGCTGTGACCTGACTTCTTCAGTTGCTGTAACAGAACCAAGCACAATTTAAAAGAACTTCAGCCGGTCATAAGGGACAGGTATAGGAAGATGCCGTTGGGGCATCTCTGTCTTCCCTAGACTGCCAGCTGCGAAGGGATCCTGTATTCTAGCAGCTGAAATCTGAGGTGTAATAAGCTCTCCCTGTAACCTTCTCCAGGTTGCCTGCTGCAAAGGGACCCCGGTCTCAGCAGTTGAAGTCTCGGGTGACACACACCCCCCCCCCCACACACACACACACCCCCACACACACACACCCCCACACACACCCCACTCGCTGCCCTGACCATCGATTGACACCTATGAGCTGTATGTTGTCTCCAAGGAGCTCTATGAGCTCTGTGGGTCCCAGACAAGCACTGAAGCTCAATTACACCAACTGGTCAGAGAGAAGGAAGCTGAATTGGAAGTTTTAAGGGTTAGGTAGAATTGGGGGGAGGGGCAAAATGAAGGGTATTTCACTCATGTAAGCCAATTAGACTCAAGCTTTCAGAGCTGTCAGCAAAGCGTGACAGAGTTCAGCCAAGAGGAATTTCAGGCAGCGATCTGAGCACTTAAAGAGTTTAGGTCCAGGGAAGCAGAACACTCAGACTGCCAGCAGGAGATCTGAAAGCTCCAAGGAAAGTTGCTGCAAAGTAGGGGGCTTCTACTAGCTATCTGCAAACATCCCTTATGTAAGGGTTCTGAAGAATCCAGCAGCTCCCCTAGCTCCAGTATCTCTGAGATGGAGAGGCTCCGTTTGCCTCCCAGAAAACATAAGATTAAGGAAACATAAATGGGGCAGTAGTCTTCTCTTTCCCCTTGAGCCCAGTCCTCCTGTAATTGAGTGCTTACCCATGGTGCACATATCCACCACAGTGATGGCCCAGGGTCTACAGGGTCTTGGCCATCAGAAATGTGCGAAGAGTTTTAAGTCCTATTTGACTGAGTGACTGTCAAGACCCTATGCCCTCTTCATAGGGATGCAGCTTTAGATTGGTCAGCAAAGGTGTGCACCTGCTGGGGTGGGATCAGAGGACATCTCTGCCCTAATACAAGAGTGTATGGCCAGCGAGCCCTCTGCCCATGCACCTACAGGTGGGAAATGTCATCATCCACCCTCTGCAGATGTATGAGAGTCCTATTAAAGTCTATTACTTTGAAAGACAATGTCCTCAGGAGAGGCCAGAGAGGTATTTAGGGAGAAGGAAACTGCTGTATTGATTAGCTAGCACTGCCTCATGTGATATAGTAGAGTTCTGGCAGGCAGTTCTACAGGGTTTGACACCAATCCTGCGTATAGCTCTCGGACATGTGGAAACACAAACCGTCTCTCCATTCTCTGACTCCCACAGTATTCAGGAGGCTTGTGAACTCCAGCAGGAAGCCTTCGCAATGGCAGGGACTAGGAAGAAGGTGGTAACAGTTACAAGCAAGGGCAGCAGCAGAGACGGAGAATACCCTAAGCCCTGGAAACACCAGCAAAAGGGGAAAAGCTCTCCACAGCAGGAGGAAATCACCTACCAGCTTAAGAAGAGTAATTGCCTGGGCAGTTCAAATCAGGAGGAGCAAGAGACTGGAATGAAATATGGAAAAGACTTCTTCAATATGAAACCATGGAAGCAATTGATCGCCTCCCTACAGAGGAACTGTTGTAAAAGGTAGCACAAAATGAGTCAACTTCCAGACCTGCTATGATGGACCCAAGCTGCCCTTTCTTCCCCACTAATGGCACCGATTGAGAATGATAACTGGGGAAGGGCCTCAACATTGGTTGAGATAAAGGGAGAGTTTGGACATTTTAATCAAAGAATGCTAATTGATGCCGGTGCCACCCTAGCTCTGATTTGCACAGACAGTAATCCAGTAGCAGATGACATTCCAGTCATGGACTCTAAGGTATTGGAAGAGTTTAATGGAAAGTAATCAGTAGTCCCAGTGACTTGTTACATCAACACCATTGTTCCTGAGAGATCCCTTGGTCTCTGGTCCTTAAAGGGGCAAGGGATCCTTGGAATCAATGTGATGTCAAAATTAAGGGCAACTGTTGATTGGCCTAATAGCTGATTCAAGGTGCCAGCAATGGGAAGTTATTCCAGGTTCTCTCAGGGTAGCAGCCATCAAGGCTCCTGAGAAGCTTCAAATTCCTGAATGGCCAGCCAACGTGGTCCAGGAGGCTCTGACTCATCAGGAAGCCTTTGCCAAGAGTAAGCTTCAGTGTGGGAAGACGTCTGCGAAGTCAAAATGGATGGTCCTGATCCCAGAGTTGTAAGACAAGTATCCAGCAGCTGCAGAGAGGCGCATCGAAGACACCGTCACGGCACTTCTTCAGCAGGAAGTAACAGTAGCAATGGAGAGTCTGTGTAACTCCCCAATCTGCCAGTCATCAAATCAGAGGGGAAGAGATGACACCTTGTCTCCAGTAGATTAAGTCACACCTTGGGTGGCCCCTGTGGTTGTGAAGTTCAACGAAGTGACAGCAGCAGCAGCAAGGTGCTTTCGTGTATTGGATTTATCTAATGCATTCTTCTCCATCCCGTGCACCTCTCATCATGACATAAGTTTGCCGTTACGTATAAAGAGCAGCAATATATGTTCACTTGTGTACCCCTGGGCCAACACAATGCCCCTTCAATTTGCCATAAACAAGTATCGAGGATGTGGGATTCGATGGAGGGCAAACAACAAATTTTGAGCTACGTGGACAATATCTGGATATCCACCGCCACCCAGGAGGAGAATCTGTGGATAGTGAATACCATTTTAGACTGTATCAAGTCTACTGGGTTTATCAACCCTGCGGAGCACAGCTAGCCTTGCCTGAGGTGACATGTCTCATTATCCACCTGGGCCCAGATGGTAAACGACCAGATGTCCAGTGTGTCAGTCTCCTCTGTAAACTCCTGGTACTTCAATATATTTCCAGGCTAAGACCATTCTTGGGTTTGATGGTTTTTTTCCCAAGAATTAATTGAGAGGTATGCAGAATTGGCCAAACCCTTGTACTTGTTGCTGAAGAAGGGACACGAGTGGATGTGTACTGATGAGCATCAGCATGTCTTCTCTGCACTGAAGCAGGCTCCAGCTTCAGCACCCTCAGTAGCCTACCCTAGATCAGACGAAACATTCTACCTGCAGCTGGCCTCCACTGATGGAGTGATCAGTGCAGTATTGTTTTAAGACCACGCAATAGGGTTGTGTCCAGTCTCACATGGCTCCAGTATGCCAGCTGAGGTGGAACACCAATTTAGTGTTTCTGAGAAGGAGGTCCTAGCCCTCATTGGGCCATCAGTCACCAGGAATATATTATTGGCTTGGCCCTGGTAATTCTCTGAATGACCTCTACGCCCATCAGCTATGTATTCTTGGGAAGGATCAATGAGGCCTGAGTGTCCAGTCCCAGATTAGCTTCCTGGACTTCTAGCTTTCTAAATTGGAACCTGAAGATGGAAAAGGTGCCACACATGGAATTCCTGCCATATGGATTGCTGACAAAAGGGCAGGATCACATTGGTCCTGTTCCTCATTGTCGAGGCGCACCTTGCCTGTCCCCCTGCAAGGGTGGCATTGGGCCCTCTGTGATCCCTCAAACTGTACTCAACCTCTTGTTCTCTGAGCAACATGGGCTAATGGCCAGAGTCTACTATAATATCCCCCCCCCCTCAGGGCAGCCTGGCCCAATGACCATGCCCATCTCTTTCTCAGGACAGTGAGGCATAATGGCCAGAGTCAGTAGTCACTTCTCTCTCTCTCTCTCTCTCTCTCTCTCTCTCTCTCTCAGGATAACATGGCTTCATAGCCAGAGTCCACTTCTGTGCCACTCTTTTTTGGGGTAGTGTGGCCTGACAGCCAAATGAACCAATATAATTTCCCCCTGTGGTTGTGGTAGCGCATCCTAGTGGCCAAAGAGTCAATATATTTCCCCCGGGGTCAAGGTTGTATGATCTACTAATCAGTGTCAAGATCAGTGGCGGCCCGTCAATACAGGCGAACTAGGTGGTTGCCTAGGGTGCCAAGATAAATGGCCGTTGAGGGCTTTAGAGGTGGGGGCGCCAATCGCGCGCTGATCGCGTGTTTCGCCCAGAGCGCCAGTTGCCGGCAGCTCGCCTAGGGCCATTCCTGGTCAGGACAACAGGCGTAGATCCCCATATGGGGTTGGTGAGGAAGTGGTAGTGGGGTCCAGCCCACTGCCTTATTAGTGGTCGAGTGGTCCATTGCTAGCTCGGTGGGGAACCTCACAGGACGGACATTCACAAAGCTCTGGCTTAGTGGAACAAACAAATTGTACTCTGAAAACTACCTTGAGAAAAGTAGTCAATAGTCAAAGCACAGACTGGCTGCTGATTCTTATAGCCATGACCTGTCAATTGATGCACTTTCCTGAACATTGGTGGGTAGGGGTTGTCCCACCAGACAAATACTCACCCAGGCTGCATGTAAACCAACTAATGCAGGAAAATTATACAGGACATTAGTGACATTCAACACTAGGTGGCCATCCAGCTAAAGATCAACCACCCAGCCTCAGAAACAAGATTTCCACTGGGATATAGATGCAGTGAATGCCTTCCAATGTAACATAACATGAGCAGTGCCTGCAATCAGGTGCAGTTATGGCTCCAGACGGTGGTCCAAGGTATCCTTCGGGTAGGTTTTCAAGGAAGGCTCCTGTGTAGAAATTAAAAACGTCTTACGAGACGTAAAATCACCATTTGAAAAGGATTATCATGCATTGTAGAAAATGTTTTTTTATTATGATCCTTATACCCATAGGCTACGTCAAGACTGGCATGATTTTCTTTTGCGGAAAAACTTGCCAGCTGTCTACACTGGCCACTTGAATTTCCGCAAGAGCACTGACTTCCTACTGTCTGAAATCAGTGCTTCTTGTGGAAATACTATGCTGCTCCCATTCGGGCAAAAGTCCTTTTGCTCAAAGCTTTTGCGCAAAAGGGCCAGTGTAGACAGCTCAGGTTTGTTTTGCGTAAAAAAGCCCCGATCGCGAAAATGGCGATCGGGGCTTTTTTGTGGAAAAGCGTATCTAGATTGGCACGGACGCTTTTCCACAAAAAGTGCTTTTGCGGAAAAGCGTCCATGCCAATCTCGACGCTCTTTTCCACAAATGCTTTTAACGGAAAACTTTTCCATTAAAAGCATTTGTGGAAAATCATGCCAGTCTAGATGTAGCCATACAGTACCTACATTCTTACCATTGCTAACACCTCAGCAGAGTGGATGTACCCTTAAATCCCTCTAGGTATACATTTTAACCATGCTGTATTAATGCCCACAACTGTGCTAACGTGAGGGATAGAGGATCAGGGAGAGCATTACAGGATAGATCCATCTTCATGTGTGTGGGAGGTAAATACTAGATACGTGTGCTCTAGTAAAGTCTATAGGGGACCATACGTATGTCTGGATCTGAATCAGGGAAGATGTCATTACCATATGTAGCTTAGAAATATTTCTCCATTGGAATTGGTTATAATCAACAGCCAGTGTGTCTGCATTAGAAGTACTTGTAACCAATTTATTGTTAATTTATTTTATCTTGTTAATAATCCTCATACTAATTTATACCTAATCTTTGTGCTATCTCTAGAGGATTGTGACATTAAGTTTTTCAGCGAAGGAGGATACCAGGGATATAAAGCTGGCTTATCACCTTTATGAGCATTTAGAACCTGTAAGTTTGGGAGCTAACCTGAGCTTACTGAAGCAATTGCAAAAGCATCCAGAACTAGAATGTTTTATTCAGGAACTTGTAAAGAAGGGAGACGACACAATGATAATAGTGCATCATTCCACTATTCAAATTGAGACAATACTGAAGAAAGTGCTCCAATCCTCTAAATTTGCTCATTGGTGGGAATCTTTGTCAACCCTACAGAGATGAATAACATTTGGCACGTCTTAATTCATCCATTTGTTAGTATCCTATTGTTCAATTTGTAATTACTGTAGTCCGTGATTGTGATAATTCGATGGGTAAAGGTAAGTCGCAGGAGTGTAGCTAACTCAACTAGATATGTGCTTCCTTCTGTGTAACCTAGATACCCCAGGCAAAAGCAAGAAATTGCTACCAAGCTTCTAGGAGGGGTGGGCAGTAGACTGGGAGTTGTCAATGCTTTGAGTACAAGTACAGTAATTACTTGTTTAACACATGCCCACTTAACACATTTTCACAATAGCATGACTTTTGTAGGGAATGTTTTTCGAATAACACGACTATCCCCGAAATAACATGAAAATCAAGTGGCGGACTACTTCACACGGCAGTATAAGTTGGTGAAAACAGTGGTAATATGCATGAGCGGATGAATTCACGTAGTCACAGCACTCCTCCCCTCACTCGTGTTTATCTTTGTGTTTTAACACAATGCGGCGACTTGTGTTTATAAGTGATGTAATAAACATTTTTGGTGAGAATGATCATGAGTGGAGCTCAAAAGTAGTGAAAAGCTTGGAAAGTGCCATATCTTGCTACACGCAACTTTACAATGAAAAACAAAAAGCAGCAAAGCAGCTCTCTATCAAAAGTTGTTTTTTTTGTGTGTTCAGCCTAAAAAAATTAGCTGATGAACAAGATCGCCCTATTCCACCTACATCATCTAATGCTGATGTTGACAACCCAGCACCAACAAAAAATTGACTTTACCACCACCACCTGAAACACAACCCTCACCTTTTCCATTATTTTTAATGGGAAAATTGACCCCACATAGCATGTTTTCACTTAGCACAAACATTTTCAGAAACGCATCTATAGTGTTAAATGAGGAATTACTGTACACTCACACAACGTATCAGTAATGAAGGTCACAAATTGGCCTCCTTAAAGGAATCTTTGATAGTCTCTAATAAAATTGTAGAGTTTAATTCAAGGCTACTCAACATGTGGCCCACAGGCCACATGTGGTCTGCAGCCTGTTTATGGCCCACTGTACGGTTTGGGTTTACACAGGGCTCAACACACGGCCTACGGCTGGGATCCTTTAAAAATGGCCTCCATTGGGAACACGCTCCAGAACAGTGAGGTGTCTTCTAGGCAGGATGAGCATTGAAAGACACAAGCAGATGGGATGGGTACAGGGTGTTAGCATTTCTAGCCCCCAGGGAGGAGGTACTGGGAGTGCCAGAGCATTGTGGGAAGTGCTTTGTATTCATGCTTGTCAGTGTGAAAAGTTATTTGCATATATATTTCCATGTATATGCAACCACACTTAAGTTGCAGCTCTCGGCACATGCTGTGAGCAGGGGCAGATATAGGGCAAGGCAAGTGGGGTGGCCGCCCCAGGCCCCGCGCTTCAAGAAGCCCCGCGCATGCGCCATGGCGCCACCACGCATGAGCCATGTCAAAGGGGGGGGAGGCGATAAATTGTGCTGCCCTGGGCCCCGCAAAATCGTCATCTGTCCCTGGCTATGAGTATCGTGGCCTCTGGGACTTCCAAAGCTGAGTAGCCCTGGTTTAATTGACGTGGCAACGATGGTACCGAGATACCCTCTCTTTGGCAATCATGTATGTTGGGGGAGGGGCACTAATGGTTTTGTGTCCACCATTTTGATTTTTCCTCTATCAGCCTTTCTGTCCCTATCCTATACCCAGAAAAGGTGGGGAAATCTGGTCACATGACCCTAATCTGTTTGGCAACAAGAGGCTTTATAGGAGAGTGTTCACCCCACCCTCAGGACGCTCTGATCATTTTGTGTAACTCTGACTCTGGAGCCAGCAGCTTGATTGTGACCCATTCAGGCAGCTGGGGGAGGCTGTTGGCTCAGTAGGCCACCAGAAGCAGGGTTGCTTGCTTGCCATTGAGAGACTGGGGATCTCAAGCTAGAGAGAGAGAGTCTGATACATCTCCCAGTGACAGAACAACCCTATTTCTTCACACCCAGCAGCAGTTGCTGCCACAAAGTGTATTTTATTTAGGTCAAAGCAACAGCAGTAAGTCTAAGACTGTCAGATTCTTCAGGTATACTCGCACTCACCTGCCCTTCACATTCTACACACATGATGAGGCTGGAAGGGAAGAACTGATGAAGAAAGACCCCCCACCACCACCACCTTTGAACACTTATGACAGTGATTTGCTATCCTGAGTTCCCTCTTTGCTGTGTCTCCTGTTCTTGCAATATCTTTCTACCTCGCCTGATTGAGAGCATGATGATATGATCCCCTTCTTATCATATTGGCCCAATTTTGTAAGCTGTAGTTTAGGTTCTGGTTTTATGCCACTGTTTTATATTTAACAACGGGATTTTGTTTTGTTTGCCAGTGCAAGGTGTCCTATTAGTTAGATCTGGTATTGTGTTAAATAAAGCTGTTTGTTGGACCAGCCACCCTGTTGTGTCCTCCATGTTTGACTAATAACTGATGATAAAGACACAGTACGGGTGGAGAGCCTTGGAACCCTTCTTTTCCAGATGCCCTAGCCTGCTATCGCTTAGTACTCTGGCTATCTTTTTCAGAGATGACTTTTGCTCATTGCATAGATGTGAACTTCCAGAGACATGACCACCAAGAGGCAGAAGATACAGGTGTTGCAAGATGGGCTCAGCGTACTTGTCACCAGGGCTGTGTTTGGGGCTTGAAGGAATTCTCCATGTGTTCTCCCCCTTTACCACTGTTACTGTGGTTTCATGCTCAGATCTATCCAGCACCACCAGTCAGAGGTAAGTGCATAAGCAAATAGCTCCTGGTCTGTAAATGTAAAAGTAGGGTTTTTCCCAGAGCAGCCAGAACTCTTGACACCTTGCGGTCTACTCTCTTCTCTCTAGGGCTACGTCAAGACTGCAGTGTTCTTTCAGAAGAAGCTCTTCCGGAAGAGATCTTCTGAAAAAAATCTTCTTCTGAAAGACAGCGTCCACACAGCAAAATTGCATCAAAAAAGCAATCTGCTTTTTTAAAAGATACCGTCCATTCAGCATGGATGATCTCTCGCATTTAAGCTGTGATTACTATGGATAGAGTGGCCACCAGGGCACCTGTGCTTTTTTCCCTCTTCTTCTGAAAGAACTCCCCCACGCAAGCCTTTTTCTGAAAAAGCTCTTTCAGAAAAAGGCTTCTTCCTCATCGAAAGAGGTTTACCAATGATGGGAAAACCCCAGTTCTTCCAATTTTTTTTTAAAGCAATTGCAGTATGGATGTAAGGGAAGTTTTTTTGGAGAGACGCTGTAGGGTAGACATAGCTTAGGGTTGTGTTTCCTCTCGCACACCACTGCCTAGAGGGCCACTGCCTGTGCTCCAACCCTGGAAGGGACCAGGGGCGAGGGGAAGCCCTGAGCCGCGGGGTGTTACGATTATCCAGGCTTTAGGATCCCACCCCGCGCTGGAGCGATGGTGGCTGCCTGGCTGCTCCGAGCCGCCGAAGCATTTTCAGTTCGCTCGGGCGGGCCAGCGACTCTGCGCCTGGGGCAGCAGCAGCTGCTGAGCGGCCGGCTGGGGGCCAGTCCCGGGGCTCTTGCTGCCTCCTGCCTGCAGGGGAGCGACACCCCGCAGCGAGCCCCGAGGGCGCCCGGCCCCTGCAGCAGGGTAGGCGCGAGGCGCCGCTAGAGGGCGCTGTGAGCGGGGCCCGGCACCTCGCGGGCTCTCGCGGGCTCCTGATGTCACGGCCCACGTGACCAACGTGTAACAAAAAAAAAAGGTTACAGTGTAACGGGGTGCGGGCGGCGCGTGCGGGGCCCGGCGAGGGGGTCGGGGCCGCACGTGGGGGGTGCGGAGCTTGTTGGCGGGGCCCTCGCCGGCTCGGGGCGGCCGCTCCTCCGCCCGGCCCGTCCGCGGGGCCGGGTCCGTCCTCTGCCCGCAGGCCGGGAGCCGGGCTGGCCGAGCCCATGGCCGGCGGCTCGATGCTGCTGGGCGGGGATTTCCTCGCCCCGCCGCCGCTGCCCGCGGTGGCGCCCCCGGAGCAACAGCCGCCGCCGCCGCCGCCCCCCGAGCCCGAGCCGGTGCCGGAGCCCGTGGTGGAGCAGTGGCGCCAGTACCAGGAGAGCGACCGGCACTGGGCGCTGCGCCGCCGCTTCATCCTCGGCCACCTGGCCAGTTACCCGGGCGCCGCCATCGACCAGCTGCTGTCGCTCTCCGTGCTCTGGACCAACCACGTCTTCATGGGCTGCAGGTGAGGGCCCGGGCCTAGCGGGAGAGGCCCAAGGTGGGGATCGGGTTTCCCCGGGGGAGGGACGCTGGCTCCTCCCCGGAGATGGCGGGGCCTTTGGGGGCCGGTTTTCCTTTCCCTGCGATCTCGAAGCATTGACAGGAGGAAGCGCCCGGTCAGTGGGTTCCTTCCTCCAGCCCGTTCTCATTACTCACAGCCTGGCTCCCGCCTACATCTCAGACCCGATTTCCCGTGGTGTCCTTGCCCCATCCTTTCTGCCTCCCCTCCATTCCCCTCCTTTCATTTCAGTGCCTGTTTCCAGGCTGCCCTCATGTTTGGAAACCCCTTCCAGAACCTATTCCTCACTCCGACTGCTATTTAAAACCCTCCTTAGAAAATGGTGTTGGCAGACGTCAGTAGAAAAATGTGTGTGTGGGGGGGGTGTTGATTATTTTTTTCCTAAGTAGCAGTCCAGTGGATGATCTTTAGAGTCCATTGGAAAGTGTTTCTTCCAACATGAGCAATTCTAAATAGAGGGGACCAAGTTAAGGCTTTAAATATGGAAAGATGATGATTGATGGATACATTTAGGACACACTTTAAAGATGCCACATACATGACTTTTATGGCAAGCAATAATATGGACACCCACCTGGAGAAGTAAAAAGAGGCAACAACCTAGAGAAACTTTACACAGAAAAATACAGAAAGAAGTGAAATCCATCATCATGATAGCCAGAAGTTTTGAACAGAGGAGCACACAGTAAAATTAGTGATGGAAACTGATAAATGTTCTATATATCTGAGGGGGACAAAGAATCAAGAAAAAAGGATGAGGCACTTCAACAGAAAGAGCTCTGGACATCTAGATTCTAAAGCCTTTCTTTCTATGAGCATGGCATGGGTCCAGATCCTCACCTGGACAGAACTCATAGCCTCACCAGTCACCTGTGGCTCTTTTATTGTTGAAGTGCAACTTTCAGAGCACCTGATGCTGTTGCAAACTGCTCTGCTCCATTCTGCACCTACCGAACTGAGGGGGAACTTGCAACCTCTGTTTTGCAGCAGGTTGGCGTGATGGGGCCTCTGCCCAATGAAGAGAGGGGTCTTGGGGAAGAAAAGTGTCCAATGAGGGGTGGGCATCTCAGGTCTTCAGCCTGGCAGGGGCACATCTGCTGGCTCTAGGCTTCAACAGAAGTGGAGCTGAAGTCCCAGGCTCTGTCAAGTGCCTTCTTCAGGGCTGTAGCCCAAAGCCCTGGACCCCAGCAGATGTGCCTCCGCTCTCCAACTTCTGAAGATTGTTGTATACATCTCAGAATAAGTTTGACCACTGCTGTCCTCCAGGATGAGGGCTGAAATGGGGGACTTGATAAATAAAGGGGATATTACATAGGGCTAAGGCAAAGACATGAGCTATAGAAAGATAGTTACATACATCCTATCTTTAGGCAAACTTGGTGGTTCCTTGCTGTGCTATATACTTGCGTAAGCATTCATTTTCTATCAGTGATGCTGCAGTACTGTGCTTTTAGGAATGACTTGAATGAGTGTGGAGCCCTCAGGAATACATTTTGGAAGGGCATCTAAAGCCTTAAGAGGCAACACAGAAGAAGGTAGGGAGACATTTGTGAAAGTGTCATCAAGAAGAGCAACAGACGCAGAGCAGAAAAGATGTGGGAGAATGCAAAAGGAAATCAGGCCAGAAAAGTAGGCGGACCCTGCATAATGAAGGGCCTTTAAAGTAAGGAAGAGAAATGTAAATAGAACATAATAGGGAGGGATGCCATCTGATTCTGAAGTCTGAATATTCTTCTTGACCATTAATCTACCGGTGCTCTCTTGTTTTATTTATTCCTTTTGGTTCATCTCATTTTCCAGGTCCAATGCTGCATACTTGAGATGTAAATGCTACAACCAAACTAAATGTGTCTTTGATGTTTTTGTTTAATACTAAACACATCACCTCCCAAAATGTTATGAACTCGGACAACATTGGATTGTCTTTCTCAGCCTTTTTGATTCCCAGTACTGGCATTACTGCCCTCCTCATCTACATCAGGTCAATCTCAGGGACTGGCACTGGTCCTTGGAGGGGTGATTGAAAAACACTCATGTAGGAAGCTTCAGTGGGTAGCTGAGTTAGTCTGTACAGGATAAACTTAATGTACTAAATTTACTAATGTAGGAGAATCTGAAACTGACTTGAAAACAAAAGTGAAACTCGTCAATTTTTCCTTGTTCAAAATGAGAAAAATGCAAAAAGTAAGCTGTATAAAAAGTAAATTACAATTTTTAAACTTTGTGGTCATTTTAATTTTTTGTTTAAAGGTAGTTGGTGGGAATAATTTTGTCTTTTTAGCATTATTTAAAGTATAAGGTACCTGTTATAAAGCATCTTAAAAATTAATTTTCTGAGTATATTAAATTAGATTTGAATAATGGAAGAACTATGTAGTTACTATCCCTGGGAAAACCACCATTAACTTGTGGAAACTACCATACAGTAACTCGGATACTATTTTAGATTTCCACATCCCTGCTAGTCAAAATGAAAGGGCAGCTTTCCCTGTGCACTTTGACTGATGTTTCTAAAATGAATGCTGGGGAGATGGGAAAAGAAATTTAAAGAAAAATAAGTACTTGCTTATTCTCTGACTCACTGAAGTGAGTCAGAGAATATTCAAGCAAAGCTCTGAGTATTCTAAAAGGTTATTTAGGCTTAAATTTTAAGGTTTGTTAATTTTCTTACAAAGCCTGTCTTCAGTAGATGCTGCTCATAATTTGTCTGAATTTTAATTAACTGTCTTGGTTTGGATCCCTTGCACACAATCCAAATGTTTTATCATTGTGCTAGTGTAAGAGAGACAGAAAGGGAAATTGGTTACGGTTATTGTTTAATCCATAGCAAATAACAGATGAATGGCACATTGAGTTTTAATATTTAACACTCAGACTGTAAACTGTTTAGGACAGAGACTTTTTGTTGTATTCTTTGTATGACACCTACCATAAATCGGATCCTGATCCTTGATTGGGGATCCTATTATGGCACAAATAATCATACCCCCATATGGTGTTAACAGCAGATAGAGGAAAGCACTTTAAATACTATCACTTTTTTATAATATGGTGGAGCAGTAATATCTTTGCAGAGAGATGGCCCAGCCTGTTTTTTCAAGTGGTCAAGCTGCACTGGTCCACACGCCACGCTCAACTCATACGTTTGCCTCCTCTTGGCCGCTTGGACACTGTGGCGGGTGTACCCTGGTACTTGATCTTGGCCAATCAGCTGAACACCATGCGGGTAGCTAGCTGAAGATTTTTGGCTGGTGAGGGGAATGTCCTTCCCCTTCCTTGTGTCAAGCAGCCAACGGCGGATCCTTTGTGGAGATGGTGGATGAGCTGTGACCCTGACAGCCAACTGCTTTGGGCAGATGAGCTGCTGGGACCTAGGCTTCGATACATAGTCTCCTAATTGTCTTGGACCTCTTTGCCCATTGATCCCAGGCCATGCCTTGGTCAAGCATAGTATACTAGTCTCTGATGTACAACAGCATCTTCATGTAAAAACTCTATCATGGGCAGGCTCTTTCTTGTAGCATTCAAAGAAAGATCTTACTTGAGTCAAAAGATCCCAGAGATATATCTGCTAGTGCCCCATTAACTCATTTTCAACCATTGTTGCATGTTCTCCATCTCTTCAAAAACTGCTAGGATTAAAAATTAAGGCCCAAAGTTGTTTATGTAGTTAGGGTACCAATTATCTTTATTCATGAGCTGCATGCTGACCAACTCCTGCACTTATACGGAACCTTGCTGTGATGATGCTATGTGCAGATGAAGGGTGCTATCTGTCATGTGACTGTGCCATGGAAGACTTAAATATCGATTAATTTACTAGTTGAGTAGTCGATGGAATTTCCAAAGTGGAAGCACGCACGTGGAGTCCGGCGTCAGTGGGACTTCCTGCTGACTCCAAGCTGCACGTGGGGCTCTTGCTCATTTTAAAGCAGCAGCGCCCACATGGAGCCTGGCATCAGTGGGAATTCCTGCTGACCCCCGGGCTCCATGTGGCGCTACCACTTTGAAATGCCACATGGACCCAGGGTGAGCTGGGGACTCCCCAGCTGACCCCAGGCTCCGCATGACATTTCCACAGAACCTGCGATCAGCTGGGGACTCCCCAGCTGACCCCAGGCTCCATGTGGCATTTCCACGGGACCACAGGCTCCATGCAGCGCTGCCACTTTGAAATGCTGCATGGAGCCTAGGGTCAGTGCAGCATTTCAAAGCGGCAGCGCTGCACGTAGCCAGGGTCATGTAGAGAGTCACCAGCTAACCCCAGGCTCCACACAGCACAGCTGCTTTGAAACGCTGCAGTGGCCTTTCAAAAGGGCAGAGCTGCACAGCTGATTAACTTCCAGTTAAGTGCAAAATTAACATGCCATACAGTGATGGAATGGACAGAGGAGGAGGAGGAGATGTGACTCTGTTATGAAATATGCTATATATTTGAGAGTGTGTGTGTATGTGTTCAAAAACTCCTCCTAAATGGTAAGAGCTAGAGCTATGAAATTCAGTACACTGCTTCCTCTTATCATAACTTAAAGCAAGGTAAGAGTTTGGTTGTGCCAGGAAAATTGGAATGTGCCTGGAAATTGGATTGCTTATCATACCAGAAAGAGATTCACCAGGCAAGTGAAAAGGGCTGACTGAGGGCGCTTTCCCCCTCCCCGTCCGGGACTGCCCAAGCCTCCTATCCCTCAGGTGCTTTTTAGGAATGGTGGGAGGGGCTGAAGCTCCCCCCACCCTGTTCGTACAGGAACATTGCTGACCGATCCCCTCCCTCATGGAATTAAGGGAAAAGTGCACAGTTTACTGTATTCCTCACTCTGGCTGGGGAGTGCCAGGGGGTAGATGAAGTTGGACCTGCCCCAAAGGGGGGGACATGCATTCCTCCCCCAGCTGTGTCTGCTGGAGCTGCAGTGAATGTAGAGAGGCGCTTCTCACCTGGCCCCAAACTGCTGCAATGAGAAAGGGATGGGATAGTCCTCTGTCCCTGAGGCTGCCAGCAAACTGAACCCCTTATGCCCAGCCCCACCCCAGAGCAATTATTCAAATGAAGTATGGACATTTTAATTTTATTTTCCAAAATACAAAAATTAATTATCTGTCTGAAATGGTCTTTGCTACCAGGAAAAAAGAGAAGGGGGAAGTTTGCTGTTTAACAGCCGGGTCTTCAACAAATTATTAGTTAATATAAATGTAGCTTTTCCCAAACACCTGCTTGTGGAGTTTTTTGTAGGGTGCCATCTTTCATATCATCCTGTAGCCGAGAGGGGATGAAGCTTTGGTTCCAAGCCTCCCGCTGGTTAATGATAGAGAGAAAGGGCTTCCATTTTTCCATCTCTCTGCTTGTGGGGGTGGGGAATGGACTTTCCATACACATGCATTACTGGCATTGAAAAGCTACTCTTAAGGCCATGCGTTAAAAAAAAAAAAAAAAAAAAAAAAGCATCCCTTGCTTTTGTGCTTAGAATCTAACGACAGCCTTAGTTTTGTTCTGCTGGGTAGACATAATATGCTGACCTGATCCTTTGCTTAATTTAAATACCAGTCCTGTGGTAGAACAGTGAATCTTTTCTGGACTGTGATGGAAAATCTACAACATTGGCTTTGTGCAGTGTTTTCAGGCCTTTTAAAGAAATTATTCATTCTGGTTTTTCCATCCAAATACACTAAAAAGATTTAATAAATTACAAGAGCAATGGAAGATACTGGACATGGAATTGTATAAACCGAGGGTGCTAGAATTCTGTAACACTGATTAATTCAGCTTGATCAAGACTGCAGATGATCATGCAGATGATCCAACCAATATTTCCAGTCCAGGCCATTGTGATGCAGCCTCCATATGAAGAAGCTGCTCTAAATCCAAAAATGGCTGCTAAGATTGAAAGGCAACAAAGATGGACAAACAGAGAAGAAGCTGATTTTTACAGGGTTGTATCCACTTTTGGAGTGGTGTTTGATCCTGAAGGGGGCTGATTTGACTGGAAAAAAATTAGAGCCAGGGCTAGGCTACATAAGAAAACTGATGGTTGTTCTAATGCAACATTGTTTTGCAGCAAGAACCAGACTTCAAGTAATGCAGGCCTCCTTATGAAATAATACTCTCATACCATCGCTCTTGTGGTGGTGGGGCTTAAAATGTTGTAGTGATGTCAATGCAAATTTAAAAATAGAACTGCTGTTTAAAGAAATAATTGTTAGTGACAAGCAGATGAGTTCCTACAGTAAAATGTGAAGAGTTCTTCCTTGGCTGCTGTCTGACATCAGTGATGCCAAATGTCTGGTAACATCACAGATTGCCACTAGACTAGACAAAAAGCTTAGTGACAAAGAGTCAGTGTTTCGATTCTGTTTTTAGCCATTAAATTAAAACCCAGTAACTTTTCTTATGTTTCTTTTCTACTGCCTCTGAAATGTTCCTTGTTGCTGTACTTAGAGGTACATTTCAATAGCAAATACTTTAAAGGGGGCTTCAGTGTGCTAATTCACAGCTCCATTGATTTGATGTCTTGCGATAATGAGTGGCAGAATGTTTGATGTTAAGATGCATGAATTTGTTCAGAATCTTTATGAAAACTGGTGACTTGTCCTATTATAGATTTCTTCTGGAAGGCCCCAATTCTGCAAGAAGAGCTATACAGTCTCCCGACTTCTTTTGTGGTTCCACCCAGCCACATAAATGTCCATGCATGGAACTGATTACAGGTTCAGCAGTTTAGGACCGTTTATTAGAGCCTGGTTCAATGCCAGTAAAGTCATTGGAAAGAAACCTGTTGACTTTACTGAGTATTGGATCAAGCCAGATTTAACCAGGGTTTTGCTTATAATGTCTCGGAGATCTTTCTGGTCCTTAATTAGGCAGTTTCCTCAAGCTACACAATATGGTGCAACATATTTCACACAGGCATATTTTTCCTTGTGTGAGGTATATGGCCTTGCAGCCTGCCTCGGTGCCAGTACTGAAATGGTTGTAAAGACACCAGGGGTTTGTTACTAGAAGTGGGAGTGATCTGGTAAAAACCTGGCAGTGTGATGCTTTAGTGTAGCAGGTTCTAATGCTATCTGTCCTTGAATTAAACACAGGTATGGCTCGCAAGTTATGGAGAAAGTCCTCAAGATGGCTGAAGGTATTGATATTGGGGAGATGCCATCATTCGAGTTGGTACCTCGTGCTAAACCACCAAAAAGACCTTGCTCCCCACCTTGCTCTCCCTATGCCAGTGAGTATATTTGCCTGCATATCAAAGGGGCCATCATTCTCCGTTGCCACATCATATACGATTTTAGGAACACAGACACTGTAACAGCAGAACAGAGTTTGCCTCTGACTGTAGTCAATAGTTGACGCTTTAAGGGGGAAATGGCTGCAGGCCAAATAAGTAATAGACAACTTAGTGCATAGAGTTATACCATCACAAGCCAGCTGGATTTCTCCCTCTCCCCAGCTGGTGGCTGGTTTGTGGTAGAAGTAATCAGAATTGAGGTATTTGGGGAGTTTTCAAAAGTTTAAAACAGGTGGGAAACCTCAGGTCCAGGGGTCGATGCAGCCCCCGGCTTGACTGGATCTGGACCTTGAGACTCAGTCCCCCCAGCATTGGGGAGCTGGCATTTCAGTCTCCCCCCACTGTCCCACCTTAATCACACAATCTAGGCTGGGCTCTCCTAGGTTCTGGTGTGCAGGGGGAATGTGGGGACTGTCTGTTGTCTTAGTCAGGGGCCACACCAATGAGGGTTGTGTTTTTTTTCTCACTTGTGTGCAGCCCCTGACTGTTTTTTCTGAGAGCCAGTGGCCCTTGACTGAAAAATGT
Organism: Pelodiscus sinensis; assembly: GCF_052426305.1. Lineage (NCBI taxonomy): Eukaryota > Metazoa > Chordata > Testudines > Trionychidae > Pelodiscus > Pelodiscus sinensis. The sequence continues at coordinate 15,398,957 of NC_143064.1, read as the reverse complement.
TCTCCATCCCTGGTATATAAGACAAGGACATCTGATTTAAATGTCAGGGTATCATTTTCATCAGTCTCAAATGAACTGTGTTATGATAAATATGCTGCAATAGAGGTGTCTCAATGCATTAGTATGACAGGCTAGCACTGGATCCGACTGTTCTTTCCAAGTGCTGGAGATGGCCTTTTGTTTGAAGTCACATACTCAACATTTGGGGCCTGAGAGTTAAATCTTTTACAGTTATTTGAACAGAATTGTACTGCAAGGATGTCCTTATGTTTGTTGTGTTTATGCATTAGATATTTAATTTTGTTAGGTTAGCTATGCAGTGATTGTCTTCACAGGACTTGTTTATGTAAATTGTGTCCTGTTTCTAATCCAGACAAATTCAGATTTAATGCGGCACAAACTTCTAAAGTGATGATGAAGTGATTAGTTCAGTACCATTTTCCTGGCAGGAAAACTGAAGCATAGAGAGAAGTGACTTGCTATAGTCACTGGCAGAGCTGTGGATAGATCCCATGTCTTCTGTGTCCCAATCCAGTGCTTTAGCCACTAGAAACACTGCCTCCCCAAATGTTGTGTATCAAGGGTGATTGAGCAGCAAAATGGCAGATTAAATTCCATGTTCATAAATGCAAAGTAATGCACATTGAAAAACATAATCCCGACTAGGGGTGTAATAGTGTCGTCGATTAACTGCTAAGCAAAAGCCTATATGTCAATGCTACAGACTATACACGTTCCACCCCCATCCCTCCTGCCAGTACACTTTTTAGCAGGCTGGCCAGCACACCAGCTCAGTCCTGGCTCACAGCGGGTTGAGGACCTACCCCCACTGCAGCTCTGCATTTCAAGTGTATTAGGAGCCAGGTGGGCAGGCAACCCAGCTCAGTTCCGGCCCATGCCAGGTCCAGGAGCCCCCTCTCTCCCCTCCCCCCCAGACAGGGGCTGCTGCCTCTTTATCAGAGGCAGCAGCACAGGGCGACAGGTAGCCAGTCCACGAGGGGAGCTGGTTTTTAAACTGGCTCCCCTTGCAGACCAGCTCCCGCCTGGTACCCCAGGCTGCTGCTTCTGTTACAGAGGCAGCAGTGTGGAGTGGCAGAGGGCTCCTCGGGAATGGGACTGGAACACACTGACTGCAGGGACTATAGAATAGTTGACTTACTGATAAAAATTGATGAGGTTAATCAACTATTCAATTAATTGATATTTAACATCCCTAATCCCAACCATACATATAACATCATGAGGTCTTAATTAGCTTGTTACTTCTCAAGAAAGATATCTTGAAGTCATTGTGGATAGCTCTCTGAAAATATCTACTCAACCTGAAGCAGCGGTCAAAAAAGCTAACAATGTTGGGAATCAAAGAAAGAGATACATAATAAAACAATATCGTTTTGCCTCTATATAAATCCATGGCACACCCACATCTTGAATACTGCGAACAGATGTGGTTTCCCCATCTCAAAGATAGATTGGAATTGGACAAGATTCAGAAAAAGACAACAAAAATGATCAAGGGTAAGGAACAACTTCCATATGAGGAGAGATTAATAAGATACTTTTCAGCTTGGAAAAGAGACAAGTAAGGGAAGGTGAGATTGAGGTCTCTAAAATTATGACTCTGTTGGAGAAAGTAAATAATGAAGTGTCATTTACTTTCTCATAACACAAGAACTAGGGGTCATCAAATGAAATTAATAGGCAACAGGTTTCAAACAAAGGAAATGTTTCTTCACACAACATAGTCCACTACAGAACTCTTTTCCAAAGGATGTTGTGAATACTTAAGACGATAACATAGTTCAAAAATGAACTAGATACATTCATGGAGGATAGGTCCAGCAATGGTTATTGGATAGGCGAAGCAGGGATGGTGCCCCAGCTTCTGTTTGCCATAAACTGGGAATGGGTGATGGAACAGATCACTTGGTGATTAGATTCTGTTCTATTAATTCCCTTTGAAGCACCTGGCATTGGTCTGTGTCAGAAGACAGGATACTAGGCTAGATGGGCCTTTGGTCTAACCAAGTATGACTATTCTTATGTAAGTTACAGGGTAACTGGAATTGTTTAGCCTGTGTTATATAGAAGATCAGGTTAAATGATCTGATGGTCTCTAACATCTATGAACCTGAGTAATACCAAAATCAGTTTTTCACATAGTAAGTGAAGCGGAAATATTTCTACAATAACTTGCCCAGGAGTGAATGTTCCATTTATCTATGGCATATATCTTCATGCAGAAAACCTTGGTATCCGTGATTGTGGGGAACAGGAATCCTGTACTCAATAGCTTACTAGTTACTGCAGGTGATCGTACTGTACATATTCCCTCTTTGTTGTAGAACTTTTTTTAATGCTATAAATTTCACTCATTCCATAGATCCAGAGCCTCCCAAAAAAGTCCTCCCCAGGTTCCGTGTGAGACCTCGTTTTGAGCCTGTACACTTTGTAGCCAGTAGTGAGAAAGATGAAAGAAAAGAAGATCCTTCAGACAACCAACCACAGGAGTCAAACAAGGATGCAAACACAAACAGCACTGCACAGCAAGTTGAAAACTATGTGGATTTTGTTTTTAACAGTTTAAATACCCAGCAGGCAGATCCCCAGTTCTCCAACTCAGTGGGTTTTGGTTATATAAGTAGCCAGACAACAGGCCCCAGTGTGATTTTTAACAGCATGGACACTACACAGAGTGGTGCGCCACAACTTTCCACCTCCTCTTCAGTTCTCCAGTCTTCATCAGATACTTTCCCCCAGTCAGTTATAACAGCAAAGCAGTATTTTATTGACAGACTGTCTGCAGCAATTGGAAAGAATCTTGCTAACCCAGATGCTTACTCTGGGACTGATAATGTTAATTATACGTATCTGTTGACTCGTTCGATTCAGGCATGTAAAACAAATCCTGAATATATCTATGTTCCTCTAAAAGAAATTGCCCCTGCTGACCTCCCAAAAAATAAGAAGCTTCCAACAGATGGCTTTGCTTGTGAAGTGAGATGCCACAATGTGTACTTGACCACTGGTTATGCTGGCAGCAAAAATGGATCCAGGGATCGAGCCACAGCTTTAGCAGTCAAGCTATTGCAAAAGCCTGTAGAAGTTAAAGTTGCTCAACGGAAGTTCAAACATACCTATCGAGAGGATTTAATAGTGTGCGAGTCTGGCACGTGTCCACCGGAATTGCCTCCTGCTCTCAAACAGCTTGATGACTTCCTAGCTGCCAACAAAGATATTTCATCTGGGCAGGCTGGTTCTGATCCTTTGCAAGGTTCAAGTAGTTCAACCAAGCACTGGACTGACTTTGTGCTCACGGAAAATGCTAGTGACGCTATAGGGATACTTAACAACTCTGCTTCATTTAACAAAATGTCCGTTGAATACAAATATGACTTAATGTCAAACCGCTCCTGGCGCTGTAGAGTGTATTTACAGGACCACTGCTTAGCTGAGGGATATGGCAGTAAGAAAACTAGCAAACATGCAGCTGCAGATGAGGCTTTGAAAATTCTTCAAAAGATGCAGCCTGAGGTGTCACCCATCAAAACAACCCAGGTTCAGAAAGTGGGCTGTTCATCCCGGGCTCCTGGCAAAAAGAAAGACCTGAAGGATCTTGTTATCTATGAAAACTCTGAGAATCCTGTGTGCACCCTTAACGACACAGCTCAGTTCAACAAGATGACAGTGGAGTATGTCTTTGAAAGGATGACGGGTATGCGGTGGAAGTGCAAGGTGATGCTAGAAAATGAGTTCATTGCTGAAGCAGTTGGGGTTAAGAAATCTGTGAAGCATGAGGCAGCAGAAGAAGCTGTGAAAATTCTCAAAAAGACACAGCCGACTGTTGTCAATAACCTGAAGAAAGGCACCATCGAAGATGTCATCTCAAGAAATGAGATTCGGGGCCGCTCAGCAGAAGAAGCTTTCAAGCAGAAGATTAAAGAAGACAACATAGGGAATCAGATTTTAAGAAAAATGGGCTGGACAGGTGGTGGGTTAGGGAAAGATGGCGAAGGAATACGAGAGCCTATTGCAGTGAAGGAGCAGTTTAAAAGAGAAGGACTTGGGCTTGATGTAGAAAGGGTGAACAAAATTGCTAAAAGAGATATTGAACAGATCATTCGAAATTATGCACGCTCAGATAGTCATGTTGACTTGACTTTCTCTACAGAACTTACCAATGACGAGCGGAAGCAGATACATCAGATTGCCCAAAAATATGGTCTTAAAAGTAAATCGCATGGGCAGGGCCATGATAGATTTTTGGTGGTAAGCAGAAAGAGACGCAAAGAAGACTTATTAGACCAACTGAAGCAAGAAGGCCAGGTTGGGCATTATGAACTTATCATGCCTCAAACTAATTGAGCTTAATGGTGTCCAATGAATGCATAAGGAGACTGCGTTTCCTAGATCCCTAATTAAAGATACAGATACTGCATTTTCTTCTTGTGGGATATATTATGTTTTACTTTGCTCATTTAATTTCTAAAACTTACTAGAAAAAGAACTTACAAAGCTCTGGCCAATTGTTTTAGCACAACCCAGCAGCCAATAGTGCAGTTATTCTGTGTGTCTTTGATATTACTTGGTCCTTCACATTTTAATAGTTTTGTAATAGCAAAAACACATGTCCAACAACAAAAAACGACACCATTTAAAATTATAGATCCCTTATTCTTTTTGCTCCAGGAAAGAAATTTTGCCTTTAAAAAAAAAAAGAGGAAATGCAGTTCAGAGGAAAAAATATGTAAAGTTGGTATTAATTACAATAAAAATACAGTTTTATTTCCAGCAAAACAGGATTTGACCCATTTTGTATGTATCTTAAATGCTGTGTGAAACCTCAATTCTAGAAGAGTTAGCAAACTAAAATGCCTCTACCTTGTGTGTCTGTGTGTGGTTATATGGAGAAAAATCTTAATACAATTTTCTTTATAACTAGTGTTCCAGTTTATTCATAAATTTCTGCCATACTGCACCCTAATCAACTTCGTATTAAGCTTAAATTAATGCTGGAAGGATTTTTACCTAGAAGTACTGCTCAACGTGCAAATACCATGGTGGGAAGTAAAGACCTATTTTACTTTGTCTAGGAGCTCTTAACCTTGAGCAAAATCAAATTGTGCTTCATTATTTCTATCCACTACATTTAATGTAGCTGTATTTGCATATGTCAAGGAGATTCACAAGTAAAAGTCTTGTGCTACTCCAACATGTGGTTTGAATATGGAGTGTCTCCAGGACTGACCCACCTAGAAGAAGACTAGAACAGTTCTCTTTGCCTGAAGAACAAATAGTTATTGGCTGCTGCAAGACATCATTTTGGGGATGTATCCTTCCACCATTGCTGAACTTTTGGGAACCTTCCACAAACCAGTCCCTGAGCCATGCCTTGTAAAGACAGATTAAAAATCAAGAGGCAAGTGTAAATTTTCCTATAGGTGCTGCTTGTTCAGATGGCAATTACAGGGTCAACTCACTTAGCCAGCTATGATAGATATTCCTCAGTATTCCATCTCCTGTCTGTCCCTGTGCTTCAGTTTATCATTCCTGCCTCCCATATCTGCCTCTCCATCTGTTTACATTGCCCTCTAGGTCAGTCCATCCTCCTGTGTTGCCTTTTATGCCCTTGGCTTTGAGGAGAGGGGGAGTGACCCCAACTGGCACTGCAGACGATCCTGATGGCACAGGCGGTTTGAATCCCACGGGTGTGAAAATAAGAGGCTCATCTTGAACTCGTTACAGGTGAGTAGCATTCACTTAGGAATGAACAGATGCCCTGTGCCATGCTTATTTTCATTAGACTTCCTCAGCCCATCTTCCTGGGCCTCTAGCTAGGCTTCCACAAACGGAGGAATAGTTACTTAGCAGAATTTCTGCCAATGTGAGCTCTTCAGATTTATGATACTTACCCACTTTCTTCTCTCTCTCTCTCTCTGAATTCTACTCTCAAGGACTCAAGATTTTGGTACAGAGTGCAGATTTTTCTGGAGAGCAGAGGTTAGGCATCTTACATTTGCCCAGGATTTACTTCATTGTGGAAAACAGTGGCAACTATTTAGGCCTTCCCCTACCACACTTTTTCCCTTCCTGGTCCCCTAGTAATTTAAATTAGAAAGCAGTGAGCTTCCCTATCAACACATTTTAAAGCTCTGCATTATCTTTAATTTATTGTCAATGCCATGGGCAAGCTTAGGGCTTGTGCACATAAAATACTGCTGTTCAAATGAATATGCTATACTATTTCCTCCACAGACACTAGCCAAGAAGTCTTAGTCAACCCCCAGAAGACAGAATTACTGGGTAGCTTAATTATGTAGATTTTTTACAAAGTAATTACATTGATCAGGCCTGTCTGTATCAGGGAGATCTAGCTAGATACTATTACCAAGGATCAAAATGTGAATTAAAAATGTATTTGTCAAGAGGTGTGGTCTTATTCCTTACACTGGAGCATAACCCAAGACAGGTGGTGGTGGGAGAGCCCACCTGTCAATTACCAAAGCCATGTTTTCATGGGAGGGAAAAGTGTGAGGTCATGGCAGGAAAGAGGTGGAGTTTGGGGGATGGTAATAGGCCCCCTCCAGGAAAGGCTTGAACTTTAATCTGGTGTTACAAAATGGACATGCTTTTCCTTGTGCATAAAGCACCACAATAAAATAGATGTTAGTAGTTTAGGGTAGCCTGCTTTTACTCAAGCTAGTTAAAGACAGGTCAGCTAACAGTCTAAACTATGTGGTGGTACTGACCTATTTAAGTAATAGCCAGTGGCCATGTAGGACTCTTTCCACAGAGAAGCCACAGACATGGTTTCAAGTTCAAGTGCTAAAGCACTGTAAATACAGATAAGCCCCTTTAACTCTTGCTTACAATGTAGGCCCTGATGCTACTCTGACCTATACTTGAAGCTTATGTAATCAAATTTACAAGAGGAGGTAGCTGTATATTTTGTGAATACAGTAGGAAGGCCTAGAGACATTGTTGAAAGTTTCTTTCATCCATCAACTGAGGTTAGTCCATAAGCACAGCCCCAGGCCAGCCACTGCATAAATAGTTGCTTCTCATTCAGTACATGAATTATGGGACAGTAGTAGCATGAAGCACAGCTATGTGCTTGGTATTAACTAAATAATAGCCCTAGAGTGCTGTTTTGTTGTTTAAAGATGCTGGGACCCAATAAGAGTTGGATACTACCTTTGTAAAAGACACTTGTGGATCTTGTGCCTATTTGTACAATAAGGATATAAGGTTACACTTTTATTTACAAGTTTTGAAAAAAATGTACAGTTTCTTACATGGGTTACTTGTGCAAAGTTATACTTCAACAGACCAATGTGCACATAAGACACTGGGACAGTGGACACCACAGTTATAGGTCTCATTCCCCACTGCTGTTTAAAAAGTTACTGCTTCCAAAAATGTATAAACTTAGTCTTGGCAAGAGATATTGCGTTTGGACTTCTTTCCAAACTTGGAAGGATCATTTCCATCCAATTTCATGAAAGTAAAACAAACAGGTAGCTGTTGCATGCACACACCCACCCAATATCCCCCAGTAATTTACAAATAGCAAGAACAGCACAGGCTCAAGTGTCCCATCTTACAAATCTTAACTCACTTTCCAAAATAGAAGTTGTATTCAGGAGATGTTTTAACTGTTGCAGTTGCTAAAGGGAATCAAGTATTAATGAACATGATCCCAGCTTTGAAGTAGTTTTCCTACCTCAGTTCCCCCCCCCCCCCCACTCAAAATAGAGTTCAAAGTCTTAAGTACAACAGCTCAGCCTGGGTCTATCTAGTCAGTACCTCATTGATAAGACTACAGCAACCTATTTTTCATCAATATCAAAGGCATTTTTTAAAATCCTATTTTTGTAAATAAAAAGGAGGTTATTAGCATATCACCCTAACTAGTCTGAAGTCCCATAATAGTAATCATATGCCAACTTGCATTTGAAATAAAGTACCCAGCACCCCTTCCCCCATGTTTTCAGATTAGTTAGAGTGGAATAAGGTGGGTTTGTATTTATAAACACAACACCCCTGTAAAATGGGAAAATTAACTTTTCATGCAGTACTTACAAATGCAGTGGGGTCTAAAACCAACAGTAGAGGCAAGTGACCAGCCTGGACAGATCAGCACTCTAGTAATATCACTTAAAAATGTATATACGTATATAAACATCCCTTTTATCAAGCTACACATAAGCGTCACTGTGTATAACACAATTACAATTAAAAGCTTAGTGTACACTACAGAAATGCACAATACTGCCCTAAGACTGGAGAAGAGGGACCACAGAAAATGATTTCAGCATCAGTAATTCTTTTGCAAGTAACCCAAGTACAGTACATTTGACTTCAAAATGGGTGCTTTCTGATGTCCAAGGAAGGGAAGCTTCAGCAAGGGAGGGTGGCAACAGCACAACAGCTATTTTGCTCTCAAAGTAAATGCAACGATGCTAGGAGGAAGATGACTCAGACACTTCATATATATTTTCCTCATCACCAGAGTGTTCATTTGCATCATCCAGGGTCAACAATCACGCCAACTCTGTTCTACTATTGCAGAAACCCGTTTTTCATATTCCCGCTTATTCTCTTGGTATAGCTGAGCTGCCTGGCTGTTTGCTGGACTGTTGGGATTCGGCTCATCCAACAGAGACTGTTAAGACAAAAAAAAAATCCTGTCAGTTTTAGATACAATACTTAAGTTTTTTTGACTAATTCAAAAAAGTTTCAGGTGTTGCTCCCACACACTGTACTTAAGCAATACAATCCACCAGGTACTGCAAAATATTCTGAGTTATTGGCTATAGTCACAGATATTTCTTATTTCACATGAGATGTTTGAAATATGTAACCACTGTTTTGATATAGCACTATTCCCATTATAGGTTCTGAATTCTAAAATCTCTCTTCTGATTTTATTTTTACTAGTCTAAAAGAATACATTTTCCAATTAAATCAAAATAAACAGACGCCTAATGTAAGACCTGATGAACATAACTGACATTGAGTACATATCTCTCACCACCTCCCATACAAAAAGACTCAGTAATTGATTAGACTCATTAAACAAAGTCTGCTTCTTAAAGCAGAATGACAACATTTTGTGGTAGACACTTTATACTTGGCAAAAATCTAGTCCTGTGCTATTATGTGAAATGTCACAGCAACTTCGCAAGCAAGTATAGGCTTACAACAAACAGGAATGTCATTTTACCTGTATGGATGTTAAGATGGAGGACACATCGTAGGTTGGACTCCAACGATTCTGAAGAATATCCAGACATATACTACCATCTGCGTAAACTAGAACAGGGGTTTAAAAGAATGGTAGCAAGGTAAGAGCGACAATATTGAGGATAGCCAGAAGCCTACATAATGAAACATTAGGACAACTTAATGATCGTCACAGCCTTACAACTGTGATCAGACCCCCCCCCTCCTCCCCCAAAAAAAGGCGGCTCAATAAGTCAGACTTTTTTTCCCCCCCTCATGTTGCTAAGGAGAGTGGCCAAGAAATTGTATTCTTTTTAGACTCCTCATGCTTATTCCTTGCTCCTTAATACTTACTCCTTTGTGACCTCAATTAGAGAGAATGAAGTTTCTACCATGCTACTTCAAGCAAGGATTAAGTAGCAGGAAGAAGTTTACTTTGAAGCAATAATTGTTTTCATGCAGTTCACTAACAAGGAAAAATACAAAAAAAATTGTTTGAAGGGGTCTTTCCACTCACTAATTTAAGGAACTCACCCCACCCCTAGTTTGTGCATTTGATTCATATGGTGAACAACTAAACATTAAGGTTTTATGGTAGGTGTATTTTTATTCATGTACCCAGCAAGCATTTAATGAAAAGCCTTTGAAAGTAAAAGCATTTACAGGCTACAATTCCATATTAACAGTAGCTACAGCTGGAAGCGTAGTAGAGATTAAGAAATGTGATACATCAAAACATGCCAACTTTAAAAAAGTTGATTGTACAAGACATTTCTGAATGCAGTGAAGAGCAGTGGATGGGGGAGGGGAGTAGAGACTACACAAAATACTGTAAGAACACAATCTGATATAAATCACTATGCTTCAGTTCAGTACCATAGACAAAGACCTTGAGAAGTGTAGATTTCATAGAAGAGGGAAAACAAAGTTAAATTAAGCTTAGTTTACATTTGTCACTTAAGAGTACTGTTAAGCTATAAATTTTAACATATGTACAAAGATTTTTTTGCATGTGGCCAAAGAGGATCCCACTCTGAGATTTGTATTAAATGAAAACTTATGTAGCAGAGTCATAAAATGGAATGCTGCAGTGCTTTTGGTGCTGGTACTCCAAGGGAAAAGTTGAGCTCTGACTGGAGGTGTCAGAACTGCATCTGGAGATGCTGCTACTGCATACAAGGCAGTAATGTCACCAAAAAAAGCACACTGAAATGCTGTGTAAAACAGAAGTGCTTGAGGTAACAAGAACAGTGTTCACATAAGATTGTTTGTTCTGGTTAAATGAATTAACCAGACTCTGTAAAATGGACCACAATTCTCTTTCTTCCCCACCTCTCAGCATGGAAGGCCTCTGTCCTCAGCCTGAGGAATTCTGAGCAAAAGATGTTTAACCAGAAATATAGCAGCCAAACATGTGAGCCTAAAGGATTCACATCAACACTGCTCCATAGGAGTTGTGAATGAATGGAGTCCTTCCCCCCCAGTGTCTGAGTGCAACTCAAGACACATCCAAGTCCCTGCTCCCTCCTATACCAGTATAAGAGCTAGATCACTTGTTACACAGAACCAAAGAGGTTTATAAAAATACTACATTGTCTAATCAGCAATCAATCTTTACTCCAATAAGCCGCAAACCACATGATTGCATCTGATGAGTACTTACCATTTGGATGAAACATTTTAGAGACAAATCTAACAGTGGGTGGTTTATTTGGATATTCTTCTGTGAATTCTATTGTAAGTTTGAATGTTCCTGGAGTTGAAAGAGAAAGTTATAAATAATTTTGTTCAGGGACATTCATACAGTTCACAAGGGATGGGCAAGTATCCTCCATTTATATGTGAGGCATAGAGAGGTCCAATGGATTATTCCATTGTAAACACAAAGTTGAAAATCGAATCCAAGCTGTTCAAGTCCATTTTTCTGCTCTAAAATCCTAGACGATGTTCCACTTTGAGCCATCGCTCCCAGTAAGAGTAATAGTCACCACTAGACTCCTTATGCAGAACTGTCCTATTCAGAAATGTTAGGAGAGGAAATAAGTCCATCTACAGTATCTTTCCAGTGATCCCATTCTCTTTATTGTACCTCTTAAGCATCTGGATGCATGAAAAACAGCTGTTCTGCAAGTCTAGAAGAATACACTTCCATCAAAAGCAGATTTCTAGTGTTCTATTCCCAACAATACATAATTAAACTTTGTTTTGAAACCTGAGGCTTGTACTAAAATTTCAAAATTAAATCCTTTGAGCCCAAATATTTCAACTACCTTAACAGCTTCTCCTCACAGAAATTTAGGAGGAGAACTAAAATAGCCTGGGAAAATAAGTCAGTCATCTAAGCTGTGGACAGAGTCCCACATACTGATTGCTAGCTAAAATTTAAATGGGACTGACTGAGCAAAGAACCCTAGAAATCTCAACTGCTTGCAAGTAAATACATTGAGTCTTTTTACTGTTTTCCTAGCACTGTCCTTGATCTACCAGTCAAAAAAGCAAGACATTATGTAATATACAATAAGGATGTTAAATTCTGATCAATGAGCTAATCGACTAGCCAATGGACTTTCCATCAACTACTCAATTAGTCGATACGGAGAGGGGGCGCACTCGCTATTCTGCTGCATCTCTCCCTTTGAAAGGCACAGAAGCCTCCTGCAGCTCTCTTATATTTGAGGGAGAAAGATGCAGGGGGTACCTGCACCAGCAGGGACCAAAGCAGTGCCCGCTGGCACAGGTTCCCCTCTGCCTCTTCCTTTGAGATGTACAGTGGTGGCTCTTGTACCTTTCAAAGAGAGAGGAGCAGCAGTCAGACTGGCAGGAGTGGTACTGTTGCAATTCCCACTTGTGCTGTTTCCTTACTGCCCTCTGCCCCCCCAGGGAGATGGTGCTGGGGGAAGGAACTGCCTTTTAAGCCGGGCCCCCAATACTGGCTCATGCTCCCCCCCCCCCCCCCCCAGGCTCTGAGAGGCGGCAGGGAGGGAAGGGAGTGCAACTGGTCAAGTTCCTACTCAAGTACCTGATGAGCATTTGCTTATCGGATAGTTGACTAGTCGCTTACATCCCTAGTATACAAAGATCTTAAAAGCCAAAAACATATGAAGCTTAAAAATATTCTTTACAAATCAAGTGTCCTGTAGCAGATATATCCTTGTACCATCCACTAGTGTCCACTTAGCATATACAACCAGTTGCAATGATTAAAGAAAACTGACTGCAATTTTTACTTTACTTTGTCATTGATCTGTGGAGAAGAAAATCTAACTGTCTTGGAGAGCTTAAAAAAATGAAATATCTTGAATATAAGAATTCATGTCTCTGAATACAAGTTATGCTATTGTTAGCAAATACCATTTAAAGACATATTTAATACTAACAGGGAAGAGTGTTTTTAGCTAAACATTAGCTGGTCTAGAAATCTTTAAACCTTTCCTGGTGGAAAGCATCAAAGGAGAGCTAAGGAGTATTGTGTCAGTTACACACTTTTAGTCTTTAAGGTGCTGCTAGACTATTTGTTGTTTAAGTTTTTCCAGTTACAGACTAATTCAGCTATCCCTCTGAAACCTTTACCTTCTGTTAGAGGTCAGCATGACCAACATGGTAGGATGCCTGTAATTTCAAAGGAACAACCGGAACTCCAAAACAAGTATTATTTGTGTTTTTAACATGCAGGTTGCAAGTATACAGAAACCTGAACACCTTGAAGTGATGGAGAGCTTAATTTCCTAATTTCTATACAAAAACTGGCTATATAAAAATCATTATTATTCCAATCCCATTTATGAAAACATTGGAGTTCAGATAATATTAATATGGCACACCTGTTAATCTTTTATATTGTATTATGCATGTATTTTTTTATTTATGGCATTCATATACATTTACAATCATTGGGAGTCTATACCCCTGCTCCTGCCCTCAAATTAAGGAAGAGAGGTCACAGATCCAGTACTAAGAGATCAACTTGAAAAGTTTGACATGCCATTAGGGAATCAATCCCAACAACCACCCTCTCTAGCTATATAGATGTATTGTACACATCCTAGGAAAAGTAGTAAGGCAGTCTCATTTGTGTCCACAAACAGAAGACAGACCCTTGGTAAATGGCAATATTAAACAAACAATAATATAGTAGTGTTCCATTCTTCATATTCTTGATTTAAGACAGAGAATCAAGCCAGGTTGCCACAAGCAACACTGCTTATAGACTGTTTGAGCAATGAAAAGATCACTCAAAGTGGATAAGCATCTGACTGAAAACTTAGCACAAGCTCTCTCAAAATTATGTTTTTATGACAGGCATTAAGAGGGTCTCAGAGTGCACCTAAAAGACCTTAGAATTATTCTAGAATAATGGCTAGAATGTTAAGAAGAGTGGAGAAGTCAATCTTCCAAGAAGAAATTATATCAAAATCCATTTTAAACAGACCCTAACGACAGGCTGAGGAAGGAGGACACCTTGATGGACTGCTTAATAGTGAATTTAGTTGTCTGGTCTTCGAGTTTCTCAAACAGTTCTGTAGTAAGTCAAAACCCCACTTTTTCAGTTATTGTGGGCCTCTCTGCACTCATTTTGCCATGGTTCTGCTTGAAAAGATTTTTATAGCTTCTCAACAAAAGTCTCATTGTTTGGCCTCACTACAGATATTACCACTCTAAAGTGTTAATCAATAGGTGACTGCAAGTCACCTATTTAAAGACTACATGAACAAGGTTCTGCAGACCATATTTTGAGTGATAAAGGTGAGAAAAATAGGAAAAAATTAAGATGGTAAATAACTCATGCAACAGTCCTAAAGACTTGGTAAGGCAAGTGCTTCCTCTTTCAAGGACCAAGAACAATCTTTTGAGGCAAGCAATGGATGGTGCATTGCCTAAGAGGAGACTACTTTCACATGACTCAAGTTCGGAGTGGCTAAGTCAGCCACACTAATGAGCAGTGCAGACTACCGCTAAAAAATTGTTCTCTTATTAGAAACATTTCCCTACATGACAGGAGAACAACAAAAAGAGACCTATAAGGTTAAGTCCATCTCACATTAGCCACCAAAGACCTTGAAGTCGGGTATCCAGAGAAGGGTCTCACCCAAAAGTATGTGAATACAGAAAGGGTGCAGGCAGGACAACATATCATTTAAGTGAAATTCTCACCATGTTGAATGAGATCTGAGATTCTTGGAGCACTAATTTAACTCACTAAGTACCAAATTCTATAGGGTTAGTCATTAACCCCAAATTTCTTACTCTGCCAGACAAAAGCTTTTTAATATGGGATTTCAAAGCCCTATAATCAAGCTCAGAGAAAATGGCCGTGGAGACACTGAAATATCTTTGATTAGTTTATGAACAGCTGCAAGCAAACACAAAGTTATTAAATTATGCAGGGCAGGCAGAAGAGAAATTCAGATACTTCATATTAGTAAGCTAGTCTACATGGGCCTGCTTCCACACTTAAAAAAAATTTCAAAACACAAATAGGTCATCCTGGCTTCTTAAAGGTCATTTAACTGGAGACCACGTCTATAAAATTTCCTCATGACAGGACACAAAAGTTGACGGAGAGCAGCTTAAGTTTGAACAGAGTGAAGTGGCCTGATTCTGAGTGTCCATTCCTGGCCAGAGACTGATGATATGTGCAGTACAGTTAAAAACTGTACCCTTCTGAACAGTATAATATTCAAGATGTACAACAGATGAACCATCTGTTCCTCCTAAGCATGGTCCAAGATTTTTCCTGCAAGGTTCCAGCACAAAATTAAACACTTCCTCTCCTTGGGAAAAGGATGTCTCTGGCCAAACAGTTTTCCTCTGCTCTTACCAGAGTCCGTAGTTTAGATGTGAAAGATCCACCTTTAGTGTCCACCACTGGAGAAAGTTCTAATGTATATGTACTCCATGACCCAGACACTAATTGTGAGACTATCACAAAAAGAGCCTCCTCTCTCTTCCCTTTTCTGACAAGCAAAGGGAATTTAATAACATCTGTAGGTATGGAAGCAGGCACGGTCCTGGAAACAGGAAGCCCAGAACAAGGCTTTTTGTCAATGATTATAGCATGTGCTAAGAACACAAATTATGCCCCAGCCTCTTTATGGATAATAGGAGTAAAATCCTGCTTTTACTGAAGTCAACAGCAAAATCTTCACTGACTTCAATGGAAGCAGTACTTCATTCTGGGTCTCTTGTAGCACTTCAATATATTAAGTATAGCATTCTTGATAACAAGTGTGCAACAGTTGTAGTTTGGGAAACAATGCATTCCCTGGATGAGAAATCCTCAGAGTACTCTGTCTACTAGTCAGAGAGGCTCCCAGGTACCCACAGGTTTAAAAAAAAAAAAAAAAGTCCTACGAGGTATGACGTGAAGCCTGCATTTGAGGCAGTGTATCAGAACTCAGACTAGTTGTGGTTGTAAGATCAGAGACTCAAAGTCCTGTACTAGTGGTTAATAAGCAATTCCATAATGTCACTTACTGAAAGTTGAGATGTTACAGAACCTAGTCTGACAGGTTTGCTATTCTGCTCCACATCAAGGGGAGTTGACAAATTTAGTGACATCTATACACTTCAAAATACCTGTTTAGGATCCATTAAGAATATGTATTACCAGACCATATATAAACAAAGGGATTTTATTTTTCCCATTCCAAGTTTCATAATGTTGTTTAGAAAATAGAAGGTGATGGGTCCTAAAAGGAACACAAAAAGACATCCCAGACGATTAGATCAGAGATGGGGCCCTTCAGAAGAGGAGTTAAGAACTGTCTTAATAAAACACTAGTCACTCAGAGACTACAAGACCTGAGGAAAATTAATAACCTTGATGTTTGAGCGCCAACAGTTGCTGAGGTATTCCTAAGCTTACCTTTATGCCAACCAAAGCAAAAACGTAGAGACTGCTGTGATACCTAAAGAAGCATCACTGTCTGCAGCTGGTAAAAAAAGGTGCTGGAATGAGCCACCAGACCTTCAACAGTCCAGTATTACTGAAGAAAGCATTCTTGGAGTCAAGTCAGACTAGGTGTAAGAAACTAAATACCAGTATGCTAACCTTAGCAAGAAGCTGAATACAATATAAAGGCATCACTAAGCTACCCTAGTAGTACCTGGAGAAATCAGGACCAAACATCCAAGTTATACTAGAAGGTGCTGTAGAAAGTAAATATATTCTGCTCTAAGACATTAAAAAAAGTAGTTGCCATAGGCTATGTTAAACAAAAATTAGCAAAGATGTTGTTACTCTTCTCTCAGATATGAGATGGGAATTCAAGTAGGGCCTAGGGATGTTTAACTGGTTAAACATTACATGTAACTGGTTAACTGCTTAAATAGGGGCAGCCAGGCCAGAGCAACCCCTGCTGGTCAACTATAACCAGTGGCATCACACATCAAGGGTGATGCTACTAGTTAACCATTCACATCCCTATCCCTAGTAGGTACCAGCATCAGAGTACCTTTCCTAGGACAGCTGATCGAAAGAACAATCCAGCAGGCACCAAGGTAGAGACAGTGAATGAGTACCAATCCCAAATGATGACAGAACCCACTCAGTCACTGGTCTAGAGCTAAGCACAATTCCAATACGAAAAGCCACAGCTGACATTAACTTGCCAATAGTTAAAGCTTAAAAAAAATACAGGAGAGAGAAACCCACAGATATTAGAAGCAGTACCCCACCCCACAAATCTGGTCCTCTGAGCAGTTCTGATAACATTGGCATACCAAGGCTGCAAAAGGGAGTTCATTTGACTTTAAACAGTTTCATAAATTGAGAGGCAATCCCTCCCACCAAGCACTGCAGCAGAAAAATAGGAGGAAAAAAAATACCCAGCCTATGGCACGATATAAGCTGGAGCTGTAATAATTAAAACAGATACCTACTGCGGTGAGCTTCTTAAGGATAAAAAGGAAGTAGCTGAAATAGTCTTGGGCCTGAGGTATTGGAAGTTAAAGCAGGCTCAGTAAAGTAAAGCTTTGATCCAGCCTGAAAAGGGCTCCTCAGAGAGTCAGAGGCATTAAGATCTCTAGTTTGCACAGGCCTTCTACAGGAGACCTAAGTATAATTAGAGTCCTGCACTGATGCTGCTGTTAGAATGTACCATGGTTTTCAGTTTATTGGCTTTGCCTATTTGACACTGGAAACTCTCTAGATGAGAAATGCTATGTGTGCTGCTCTTTAAAAGTGTTTTCACTTCACTGACACTGTATGAGAGATAATAAAGCCTCAGAAATTGGCATAGATTTTTAGGTTAGCTCAAACAATAAAATTTCAAGTTGGCATCTTTTTAAGATAAATAAATAAAGGAAATTCAATGTCAAGGTCAGAGTAGCCATTTGTAAATAGAGATTAGCATTTGCATATAATGGGATGTAAAGATCATATCCCATACTAAAGGCACTGTGATAGAAGACTAGTGGAACGCTGTCCTGACATACTAGTTTAAATTTTCCTAACACTTTAAAAGCATTGGATGACATCCATTCCCTTTTGTTTAATACCTTGGTTGACCATTTACACTTCAAGCATGAAAGTTACCTGAAAAAATAACTCAGGGTTATGATAAAAAGGGTAATAGATTCTAACAGTGGCATGATTAGATTAAGGACAAATCACAGCTAAAGACTACATGCTGATCTGCATTTATTTTTGTGCAGTGAGATGGTAATCAGATTCCAAATTCACAAAAAAGTTAAGACTTTCTTAATAAGGGAGGGGAAGGAAAGAATGTTCCAAGGGCCAATGAAGAAACAAAGTTAAAAATCAATTTTAAGGGCAAAGTTCTGCTCTAATGTTATGTTCTCCTGACTTACACAGAATTCTCATTAGGAGAGCAAAATATCTAGTCTAAAAAACTGTTGCGAAGACCAAGCAGAGTAACATTTTGAGATTGTGTGTGGGGGGAGGGGGGGGAAGAGGCACACACACTTAACTATACTTACCATCTTCAAATGGGGTCCCCTCAGGTCTGGAAAAAAAAAAACCAGTCATTACATCCAACAAACCTTTATTTCAGACCCACCACAGAAACAGGATTTAAAACCAACTTTAGAGAAGAGTGCCCTGTGTGGGTGCTCTGTTTCTAAATCTGTAACCAGGAAAGAGGGGAAGGATATGTATAGGTGCAAGGCTTTTCAATCCTATGGAAGAGAAGTGGACCTGGATCCTCCCAATCTGTATTCCCCAAGAGAGCAGAGACTGAAATGGGGGGGGGGGGAGAAGAGGAGTGTATGCACGCATGTTTAGGAAGAAGCTCTTACGGCTACTACTAGGGAGGGCATCAAAGGCCCCAACTTAACATTCAAAAGGCAGGAGGGAAGCTCCCATGGCTGTGCACGGAGACTGCCCTGACATTCGCAGGGCCCAGTCACTAGAAGCCCCTTTTGGAGCCCAGTGCCCCGCGCGGACCAGGGGGAAAACCGGGGGAGCTGTCGGTCATGCGGGTCCCGTCTCCCCGCCGCTGGCTCGGCCCCATCCCCACGCCTCCTGCCCGGTGTGCGAGCCCCTCTACACCGCGCCGCGCTCCCCTGCCCCGCCTCACCCGAAGATGACCGCGTTCCACACCATGATGTTGTTCTCCGACGGGGCCCCGCTCACCCCGGCCGGGGGATCCTCCTGCAACCTGCGGGACAGAGACACACCAGCTGTGGCCAGCCCAGCACGAGCTCCGCCCTCCGCGCAGGCAGCGAGTAGCTCCCCTCCCCCCACCGCTGCGCAACCAGCGTAACCCGGCGGGCCGCTCCACGGCCAGGAGCAAACCGCGTAACCCGCAGTCAGACAGCGTGGCCCTGCGTTACGCAACTAGCGTAGCGCTCCCTACCCCGCCGCCATGTTAGGCCGCCCCCTCCTTTCCGGGGAGAGGCGCGGGCCCCTCAGCCACCGGGCTCGTTACCTCTTGAAGTCCCGCATGAGGCGCCTCCGGGCCGGAGTGGACATGGCGGACGCGAGGTTACAAGTCACTCATACACTAGCCCGAGGAGGGAGAGACGGACGAGGCGCCCGGACACACCGCGGCAACAGCGGCTGGATCCGACTGAGGCGGCGGAGGCTGCCGACAAGCGAAACCGGCATCTACCACTGTGCCGGGGACGCGGGGGGGAAGGCTGAGGCAACACCTACGACCTACTGCTGCGTCTGTGCTGCCGGGCGAGACCACTGCCGCGGAACAGGGAGGAGCCGGATGCAGCTGAGCCAAATCAGAATCTACCACCACGGCGGCGGAGGGGGAGCAAGTTGGTGTCTTAGGAACCAGGACCGTACCACTGACAGGCAGTGGTAGGGGAGCAGGAAGTGCGGGGAAGTGGGGAATCTCATACTCTCCCTTCGCTTACTGTCTCTCTGTCCTAGTGTGAGCCTCCCAGGGGAGGGGGCGGGGGAGAAGCCGGGCGGGGGGAGCTCTGACGGTTGGGTGGGGAATAGGGCAATGGGATTGTTTGATTAGTGGGAGGAAGAAGCAAAGGGGGGTTTCTAGTGCTGGGGGCACAAACACCGCCTAGGGGTCCTAATTTGAGGAGGGCGAAATCTGCAGGAGTTAAGAAAAGGGGGCTACTTGACCTTCCTACATGGCCAAGCTTTCTATCCTTGTGAACGAGTGGTCCTGTGGCACCTTAGAGCAGGGCTACTCAACTCTGGAAGCTCTGGGGGCCACAATGATACAGCACATGCCGAGGGCCACAATTTAAGTGTGCTTGCATATACATGCAAATAGCTTCTTTCACGGTGATGTACATGAATACAAATATTAAGACTACACAACATGCAGGCCCTATTTAAATCAGTTCTGCTGATATGAATGAAATGCAATATTTACCCAATTTCCTTCCATATGACAGCACTTTTAATGAGCAATGACAGTCCAGGAATTTAACCTCTAAAACACATAACAACAGAAGACTACATTTTTGTTTTGGCTCTTCGCTGCGTGTTGAGGCCCATGTAAATCCAAACTGCACCATCAGGGTTCTATGTGTGGCCCATGAAAAATTTTGTTTACCGTTGCCTACACACAGGATTGCCACATTCCCCTAGTTTCCTCCGTGTTCCTACCCGTATTACTAAAGTGACATGCACATACAGCTAGGGCATGTGAGGTGAAGTGCATGCTGATTGCATACAAGATTGACTGTAAGAGCTGTGTGCTCTCTCCGCATCCAATCAAAGCCCTGTTACAGTTCACTCAGCACACTCCGCAAATTTTAGGTATGCAAGCCCTGTTATCAAAACTATCCTGGAAGTCTGTCTTGGTTATAATAATCTTGCAGCCCACTGAGATGAAGGAGGGCTTGGGCCACTCATGCAGCCCACTCAGTAGCCTAGGTTGCCCACTGCTGCTGTAAGATGTAGTGCTGGGCAGCTGAAAGGAAAGCCAAGTGATTGATGATGTCCTTGGTAACGCGTTGCAACCTTTGCATGTGAAGTAAGGTTGTTGTTTGTTGCTAGTATTTCTTTGAAACCAGCATCCCATTAATTATTTTTCTCACAGATAAATTGCGCTCTATGCATTTTAATAATTAATTTGTACGTTCTTGTCTTCTTGGGGTTTTGACAGAAAAGTTTGTATCTAGGAAACACTCATTTCTCTGTGTTGGTTCCTCATGCTTTGTGGTCACTTGTCTGCCATTTGCCATCAGTAATTATTTTTTCTCTTTTATTCTTTTTTCCTTTATGTCTGTTACAGTGCAACACCCAGGAAACACTAACATTCCTCTAACAACTTATTTCCCTCAATATATATACTACCAACAGCACTACTACCGGGAAGCTCCTGTCCTTGGAGCCACAACTATTCCTTGTCAAGATAAACACTGGGAATCACTTCAGTTCAGCATCAGGACTGCCTGCAAACCAGACATAATGGGGCAGTTATGTAGTGATCCATCCCATCTTCCACTGACAGCTTTTGGTGTCCACTGTAAGTTTCTGCTAGTTACTCTTGTTTCTTCTCAGAGAAGGGTGCTCCATATGGTGTGTGACATTCATAGATTCCCAGGACAAAGGGGATGTAATCATCTAGTCTGACCTCTTGTATAATATATAGGATATAGAACTTCCCCAAAGTAATTCCTAGAACAGAGCTTATAAAAAAAATCAAATCATGATTTAAAAGTTATCTGTGATGGAGACTCCACCATGACTATTGCTTCCCAACTGAAACAGGAGCCCCTTAACATTTCCTCTTGGGATTGGCTGAGTAGAATTTCCTAAAACAATCAGATTCCTCCTGCCTCTTGGAACAGCGCTTCAGGAGTGCAACATTCTGATGTCAGTCCATGTGCCACAGTCTATTTATCACTGAACCTTCTGATCCCAACATTCCATCCCTTCTGTTAAGAGGGTAATAACACCTGCTTAAGGAGGAAGGTACTGAAGGAGTTCTTACTTATGGGGCACAAGGAGATTTTATCCTGCTTATGGGGTATCAGACTTCTTAACTGTTATAAAGGGAATGCACAACCTCTTACTGGCTTACAGAAAGATAGCCCTTAGACCTTGTTACAGAGATATAGGGAGATTCTTAATCTTCTAGTATGGTGAGTGATTTCTTGTAATTTTCATAGAACCACAGAAATATAGGGCTAGGAAAGACCTAAGAAAGTTATCGAGTCCAGCCCCCTGCACGGTGGTAAGTAGGGATGTCAAAGAGTAGTCAACTAGGCTTATCAGTTAATCTTGTCAACAATATGCATTTCTTCCCCTTGCTGCCTCTGTATCAGAGGCAGCAGAGCAGGGAGCAGGAGCTGGTGCTGGGAGGAACCAACTTAAAAGCTGGTTCCCCCCAGCACTGGCTCTGCGGTGCCATGTGCCCCCACCCTCCATGATGCTGCCTCTAACAGTGGCTGGACAAAGAGCTTGGACTCCCCGCAGAAAGGGGCTACTGCTGTACCAGCCTCTATCTGTGGCCAGCTTTGCAGCAGCCTCTCCTGCCCTCTCTTCCCCCCCACAGCAGCCTCTGTCCATGGAGAGGCAGCAGCACAGCGTAAGCAGGCAGTCAGTTTGTATGAGGAGCTGGTTTTTAAACTGGATCCCCTTGTGGACTGGCTCTCGCCTGGCATCCTGCACTGCTGCCTCTGAATTCATGTGATTACTTGACTATTCAATTAACCAATAACTAACATCCCTAGAGGCAGGACCGCTTTTTTTTTCGGAAGAGGCTTTTCCAAAATTTGGCCCATTAACACAGGGTCAAATTTCAGAAAAAAACTCCTCTTTCAGAACATCCCTTATTCCTCTCACTGAGAGGAATACAGAGATGCTGAAAGAATGTGCCCGCTTTTTCGGAAACTGTTCCAAAAAAGCAGAAGCGTTCCCTGGACGCAGCAGAGCTTCTCCGGGATATCCTCTGCAATCTAGACATCGCCTTAGAGCAGCATTTCCCAACCTTTTCCAAATGGGGGCTCATTTTGACAATTCAGGAAGACTTGGTAACTCAAGGCAATTCAAAAACGGGGGGAGGAGAAGGGGCAGAGCCACTTGTTGACCCTTTTGAAATGTAATGGCGACCCATATTTGGGTCCCAACCCATAGGTTGGGAAACCCTGCCTTAGCGTTACAAAGTTTTTCATAATATCTAATCTAAATCTCCCTTGCTGCAAATTACCATAAAATCTCGAATATAATGTATAATGCAAACCCTGACTTTTGAATTTTATCATAATGAAAAAAATCTATACTTCTACATATAATGCACACCCCGACTATTGATTTACTTACTTTTTTGAAAGTCTATACGATTGCTAGTCTATGGGAATAAAATTCAACTTCACATCCGGTGTCCATGTTTATAACTTATTTTCATAAATGTCAGCAATTATCAGAGTTTATAATTATTATTATAAACTATTTCATACGACAAGTAAGACATACATTTCATATTATTCATTGTTTTTAAATATTTTAAAACATTCTAGGAATCTCTGCCATTTCAGTTGATGTTGATTTCATGTTTACTGACGTCTTAGCGTGGCATCGGCATAGTGGAGGTTCGTCATCTTCAGACACAGAACTGCCAAAATAAAACTTTAAACAATAACTCCTATATATAATGTGCACCCCGACTTTGACCCAAAAAAACTCAGAAAAAAAGTGCGCATTATATTCAAGATTTTACAGAAAGTCCATTTTGTGATAGAGCAGTGAATGTCTTATTTGCTTTTAGGGTGTAAGAGAGAACATAGAACATTTACTACCTACACTGGTGTCTGTCTTTTTATAAATACTTCTATATTAGTGGGATGAGCTTACCCATTCTTACTGAAAATACATGATCTGGAATAATAATTATAACTGTATTGATAAAGTGCCCCTATGCTGTCATGCATGGTAGAAATGAATAGGAAACCCGTATTGAAAACAAATGGCAGGGGTGAAGAACCTTTTTTGGGCCAGGGACCTATGACCCACAGAAAAATCAATTGGGGACCGCATCTAAGTGAGAAGCAAAAAACCAACTAAACAAACCCTCATTAATGTGGCCCCTGGCTGAGAAGGAGAAAGACACTCCATGCCTTCCCCTCACACACCAGAGATTGGGGGGGCCCTGGCTAGAAGATTTTGTGTGCTTCAGCCCTGTTGGGGATGGCAGGATACTGGAGCACCAGCGTAGGCTCCCCAATGCTGGCGGGGGCCCTGAGCCTTGGGGACCAGATCAAAGCAAACCAGGGGCCACAGGTTCCCCACCCCTGCAGTAGAGGGAGAGAAAGAAAAGAATAAACAGAATTATAAAGGCAATTTCCTAAACTTTTTATAACCAGAGGCATCGTGCAGCCCTGTCAGTTCCACAATATGGCTATAGTATCAGAGGGGTAGCCGTGTTAGTCTGAATCTGCAAAAGCGACGAGGAGTCCTGTGGCACCTTATAGACTAACTGAAGTGTAGGAGCATAAGCTTTCGTGGGCAAAGACCCACTTCATCAGATGCATGTAGTGGAAATTTCTAGAGGCAGGAATAAATATGCAGGCCAGGATCAGGCTGGAGATGACGAGGTGGATCCAATCAAGGAGCATGAGGCCCACTTCTAGCAGCTGATCTGGAGGTGTGAATCCTGAAGTTTTTTTGCTGCAGGATGGCTACTTTTAGATCTGCAATTGTGTGTCCAGGGAGATTCAGGACCAGACTTCAAAGAGAAACTGCTGAGCTACAGTTCATCTTTAAGTTTGACACAATCAACTCTGGATTAAACAAAGACTGTGAATGGCTTGCTAACTACAAAAGCAGCTTCTGCTCTCTTGGAATTCACACCTCCAGATCAGCTGCTAGAAGTGGGCCTCATCCTCCTTGATTGGATCCACCTCGTCATCTCCAGCCTGATCCTGGCCTGCATATTTATTCCTGCCTCTGGAAATTTCCACTACATGCATCTGATGAAGTGGGTCTTTGCCCACGAAAGCTTATGCTCCTACACTTCAGTTAGTCTATAAGGTGCCACAGGACTCCTCGTCGCAATATGGCTATAGTGTCCCTTTGTTCCCAGGGTGTAGTTCAGGGAGACTGCAGACCTGCATGGGCCATGTTGTGATCTGAATGGCCTCTGTACAGCTCAGAGAGTACATGGTACGCCGAGGCCTATTATATCCACTACAGATGAGTGTGGCTGCAGTTTGGTCATGTGGGTCATCCTTTGGGCTCCTAGCAAATTGCCAAATGGGCCCTTGACTGGGCAAATGTGCCTGCCTCATTTAAAAAAAAAAAACTTTACCATAATTTTGTAGCTTGTAGAGGGTATTTGAAAGTGTGTTATATCATCTATATAATAAGAGTCCAGGAATTTCACTCTGTATGACATGAAGCCAAATACGTCAATAGAGTCCAAATGAAGCAATGAAAGCAGCTTCAAGCATAGTTGAGGGTCTTTTTGTACAGAATATCACCAGGTTGAATCATCACTGGATTTTGCAGTTTGTTATAGTCTGTTTTTTACTTCTGAGCCATTTTGACTTACTGAATTATGCCCTTGCAATGTACAAAAGCTACAGTAAAACACACACCTATGCCATGACAGAACCCTAGACTATTGTGATAGCAGAGGTAAGTCAACCAATCAACTTACTCTACAGCCAATTTATATGCAACAGTTTCCTTGGTTGTATGAGGGAGACTGCACAGATGGTGGATTACTAAGTCCAGCTGCCACAGTTCTTCAAAACCACCCACAACATAACCAGCACACATAATCACCCCAAATATGGATAGGCCACCATGCATGTAGCAAATGCTCCTCATTTGCTACCTGCACAAATCAACACACATCTCCAGGATTATCATTGTCACTCTGACACCTGAATGTCCAATGAGTCAGTATCAAGTGATGGAAATAGCTACATGTATAGCTTGAGAGCTCCTTTTGCTTAGCATTTCACCAAGTTCAATAATCACTAATCTAGGCCCTTTGAGAATCAGATAGACTGTTCTCCAAAGGCTCTGTGGCAGTTTGCATGTGACTTTTAACAGTTGATCGGAAGAGACAAGAACAACAGCTATGTGCGGTAACAAAGAGGGGATTGTGCCTTTAGCAAGGGGGAAGCTCTGTACATACATTTTGGAAAACATACAAACAGCAACATGGTTTGCTAGAACACAGTGCATTGAAACAAAAGCCCTAAAATATTACCTATCTGTAGCTTTACTGCTGCTGTAGATTTTGGGTTGTGTTCACATATTTACCACTGGGCTGTTCTTTGATCATATTTCCTGCTGGAGTGTTCTGTTATCTAATAAATGAAAATAAAAGGAATCTGAAGGATGCCTTTAGTCCTTCACCCATTCCTCGTGTGTGAATGGTGCTTGCTAGACAGCTTGACCATAATACCATCCAGCTCTTCAAGGAAGCTGACAGATTTGCTGCCTCCTCCAGTCAAGAGTTTGCTGGGGAAGATAAGCAGCTCTTCTTTCTTATTGCCATAGAATAAAAACCAGGAATGTAATTTTACTGCTACTGTGGTCTACAATAGCCCAGGCCCTGTCTAATACATTTTCCAAACTCTAATTTGTATATGTTTGTAGAAGGATACGGAAAGGCTACAAAATAGGTTGAGTAAATGGTAGATGAGAAGAGACATTACTTACTGTTCATAGAAATAAAAACAGGGATATGGAATACAGAGATCCAGCCCTTTATTACATGTTTCTAGTCATTCGTATGATTTACTATAAATAGCCTCTTCTGATTCTTGATCTCATCTTTCATTGTTAGAAACAGATTAGTTGCTGATAAATGCCAGAAAGGGACTCTTATCTTATGCTCAGTTCAATTGAGAGAAATCAGTATCTCTGATGTGGGGAAAGTCCTCGACTGAACCGAATGGAATTGTTTGCCATTGATTCTGAAGGGAAATGGCTTTCACTCCTTTTTTTTTTTTTTTTTTTTTTTTTTTTTTTTTTTAAATTGGACCAAATATTTGGCACTTTGGGTCAAATTCAGACCCACAATAAACTGCTTCTCCAATGATTTTAATGAATTTGCATCTAATAACAAAATATGAATTTGGTGCTTTTTTAATCCATTTTGATATAAAATCTGTCATTGTTTTATGTTCTCTTGACATTAGAAATAGGATCTAATATAGTCATTTATATGCCCCATCACTATAGTAACTGAGTGTTTCCCAGATTTCAGACAATAGAAAGTACCACAATCAAAAATAAAGTGCTGCAGCAACAGAGAGAATGTATGAAAAGTAGTCTATCATTCTTCAGAGGATCTGGTTCATTAGTATGTCTAGATTGTTAGATATTTAACTATTGGCTTGAGGCCACGTTATTAGTAAGTTGTATAATAGCTACATACTTAGAATGTTAATTAGGAGTTTATACAATAGGTAGTATTTTTGGGACAACATTTCCACAACAGAGGGGGATGAAATATGTGTGAAACTGACTAAATATAAAACTTTTAATACTCTGATTTTTCCAGACTGGCAATTGATTAAATTGTTTAACCTGACAACTCATACTTACTTTCTTTGCACTGTACTGTTGTGATGTATTTTGTTCATACATTGTTACACAGATATTTGCACTGGATTTATATCTTGGAGTATGTATTGGATTAGCAGAGCCAAGAACTGCTTGTTCTATTTTGTGTTTACAGAATTTCTGTTGCTGAGAGCAGGTTTTCCTATGCTGAAATAAATTTGTGGGAAATTACAACTTTTGGGGGGGGGGGTTATTTTTACCTACTGTTTGCTTAAAACACCCAAATAAGAGTTTATTGACAATAAAATAGGAGGTTCAGTTTCCTTACATCAAGCTTGGAAACAAATAATATTCATAGGGATTTATGAATTAGGTCTTTATAAGCAAAAACCCACTTTCAATTGCTTGTATCTATATATTTTAGAAATGTGCATCTGTCTGTCAGTCCATTTGTTCAAGAACTCCTAAATAGTAAGAGCTAGGACCACCAAATTTGGTATGCAGCTTCCTCTTATCATAACTTAAAGCAAGGTCAGGGTTGGGTTGTGCCAGGATAATAAGATGTGTATGGAATTCGACTGTTTCTCATAAAATGGAAAGGAAGGTGTCTGGCAGGAGGGAGTTATACTGCAGAATGACCATATGGGGGCAGCAAAGAGCAGAGATGGTGTCAGGGCAGCTATAACCGTATTAGGCCAGTGGGGGCAGTGGTGGAGAAAGGGACAGGTATCTACTATATATTTCAGAGAGTTTGTCTGTTTCTCTGTGTGTCTGTCTGTCCCCTAGTCAGGGGATGTCTACCCCTCCCCCAGCTGTGCCCTCTGGAGCTGCAGTGGCCATGGACAGGCACTTCTTACTTGGCTCCAAGCTGCTGTGATGAGAGAGAGCTGGGGTTGTTCTCTCTCCCTGGGGCATTCTTCATACTGAATCCCTATTCCGCCCTCCCCGCCCCTGAACTATGATTTAAATGAAGAAAAACAAAACTTACTTGAGTTAAGGACCTGCGCAACACTGGGTAAATCTCCTAGGCTAGATCTACACCGCAGTAAGTTTGGTGTGAGTAGGTACTTGCACCATCATGGAACTTTTTGGAGGAAAGGACCTTACTTTCCCGCATATATTTTCTGTCTCCAAAAAAAAGTCTGTAAACACTGGAATCAAAGGACAGTCCTTAGAGAAAACAGGCTTTAATATCCTTATCTTGTAGTTTCCATATATTTCATAGTATTCTGAGCCACCATAAGGCTCTAGCATTTTTAATTAAATACTTTTTTCCGTTTTGAGTCTCAAACATTTTGCACTTGCAGTATATAGAGCCTGTTACCTGAGACTGATAGGAATAGTAGAAATTGTTATACTGGAATAGATCAGCAATCCATCTGGCCCAAGATCTTATCTCTGACAGTGGCCAGAACCAGATGCTTCAGAGGATGGCATAAGAACCCTGCAGTAAGTATATATGGGATAATCTGTTCTGCTCTCCCCACCTACATCTCATCCTAAACTCTAATAATCAGAGATTGACTTAAGACCTGCAATACAAGGCTTAATATCACTTCCAAAGCTTTTATTGCCAGTAAATTATAACACTGGATATTTTTTATCGGCTATTCATGTGATTATCTCTGTTTGACTATTTGATTCCCAAAGTGCTTTACTAATTAACTTCACAATACCTCTGTGGAGAAGACAGGCAAATAGCATAATTCCCATTTTACAGATAAGGAAACTGACAGACAGGGGAAAGTAGTATACAATAAAGTGATCTTTTCAGCATTAAGATATACACTGTACTAGTATACACACGTTAAAATCTGGTAGCCCTGTGGCACCTTAGAGACTAACAAAAATCTGGGTTAAACTGCTTCTATACAATATTCAAAGCAGTCTTGGAATTTTCAAAAGCACCTAAAGTAATCACACGCCCATTTCCCATTAAAAATAACTGGAGTTGGTTCCCAATTCCCATTGTTGCCTTTGTAGAGCTCCTTTTCTGCAAGTGTAGAACAGAGAAGTTGCAGCATCCTTCACCACAGGGGCTATGCTAGCAGGGCAGAGAGAAATCCAAAACACATGTTATGCTATGTAAAATACACAAGTCAGAGCAACCGCTTTACTACAGTAAAAACAAGTAGTCCTGTAGCACCTTAGGATATGTCTACATAGCAGTGTTATTTCAGAATAACTGATGATATTCCAAAATAGCATAGTCCATGTCTACACTACAAGCAGTTTTTTCGACAATGTCAAAATAATGTTGAGCTGGAGGACTTCTTACTCCAATTCCTATAACCTTTATTTTATGAGGAGTAAGGGAAGCTGGAGGAAGAGTGCTCTCTCGGACTTCCTTCTGTGTAGACTGTGCCAAAATCTAAAATAAGCTATTTCATATTAAGTTACGCAATTGACATAGCTCAAATTGCGTAGTCTGTTTCGGCTTTAGCCCTGCTGTGTAGAGTACTCTTAGGCTATGTCTACACTTGCAGCTTCTTGCACAAGTATGGCTGATCTTGCACAAGAATCCTCAGAGCATTCACACTGCCAACCTGCTCTTGCACAAGGAAATTTACAGTACAGGGTGGTAAGAGAGGGCTTCTTGCGCAAGAGCTACGTTCTTTCTTAACAGGTGTAAGCCCTCTTGCGCAGGAGCTCTTGCATAAAGGGGCAGTGTGGACGTTCAGCAGGGATTTCTTGCGCAAGAAAACCCTATGGCTAAAATGGCCATTAGAGCTTTCTTGTGCAAGAGAGTGTCCACACTGCCATGGGTGCTCTTGCGCAAAAGCACAGCGCGCACATGGCAGTGTGGACATTTTCTTGCGCAAGACTCCTTGCACAAGAAGCCTCCAGTGTAGACATAGCCTTAAAGGGTGAGTCTACACAGCAGGGCTTAACTCAAAATAAACTATGCAGATTGAGCTATGTCAATTGCATAGCTTAAGTCGAAATAGCTCATTTTGAAATTGAGAGCGTCTACCCAGCACTTATTTCGAAATAGAGCACTCTTCCTCCAACTTCCCTTACTCCTCGTACAATGAGGGTTATGGGAGTCGGAGTAAGAAGTCCTCCAGCTTGACAGTATTTCTGCCTGCTGTGTAGAGGACTTAGTTATTTAAAAATAACACTAATTATTTTGAAATAATGTTGCTGTGTAGGCATACCCACAGAGACTAACTGTATCTAGCTATATTTATCTATAGAAATAGATGTATAATTTTCTGTGGGTTTTGCCCAAGCCAGCTCATGATATATATATACTCTCTCTCTCTCTCTCTCTCTCTTTCTCTCTCTATGTATATATATTTTGTTAGACTCTAAGGTGCCACACTACTCATTGTTTGTAAAGTTGCAGACTAACACCGCTACCCTTCTGAGACGTTTGGTACAGCGTGTTGTACCCCTGAGCTACTGCCAGCCCATGCATATGTTCCCTCTCTAACACATCATGCTGCACCCCTTTCTGGGGCGTGCCACCCCGTGTAAACGCTCCCCAGTACATGCCATGCCCCCTTCGCAACACAGTCTACACTAGCGCAGTCTCAGGACGCCCCAGTGTTTTCCATTCTAGAACCCCCCGGCAAATGTTACCCAGGGCAACAGGCCCCCCCCCCTTTACAATTCTAGAGCAGGCCAGCTCCGCTCCGCGTTCACCGCCCCCACCCCGCCGTTTACACCAGCCCAGGGCGCCCCCAGCAGCGCTTAGCTCCGCCCCGCGGCGGCCCGGCGCGTCGTAGGCCGAGGGGCAGGGCCTCTGCTAGGCCAGCCCCGCCCGGCGCCGCCATGCCCAAGGTGGTGTCCCGCTCCGTGGTCTGCTCCGACACCCGGGACCGCGAGGAGTACGATGATGGAGAGAAGCCGCTGCACGTTTACTACTGTCTGTGCGGCCAGATGGTGCTGGTGCTGGGTGAGCCGGGGGAGGGGGTAGCTGGGGTCTGGGGGAAAGGGGCAGGGACGAAGGGACCCCAGTCTTAGCTCGGTGGGTCCCTATAGATCCCTGAAGGCCAGAGTCTGGGATGGCAGCTGGGTGTGGGGTGTCTTTCTGTCGGTCAGTTTGTGGGGCACAGGTGGGCGGGGATGTTGGGCCTCCTTGAGGACCGGGAAGATTCCCACAGAATGTGCCTGTGATGCACCCGCTGAGCCAGCGTGCTCCCCCCCGACAGTCTGGTCCCTGGGAAAAATCCGAGCAGGAAGCTGATCTGCCTTTGGGCCTTTATTCCTGCCTCTGCCGTCTCTTCCTTCCTGGCCTTGGACATGTCACTTCCCCTGCATGTTAGTTTCCCATCTGCAAAGTGAGACAGATAAAGCTGCCTTAGATGCTTGGGGATGCTGTGAGGCTAAATTCTGAGGCTCTTGGAGTGTCAAGGGATGATAGCCTGCTGTGATCGTAGCAGAAGGAAACAGGAGCTTCTTGCTCATCCACTCATCTTTTACTAATTTCAGCCAGGCACTTCAGTTCTCTGGGCCTAATGCTTGTTCAGTGCTTAGAATGGTCAAGTAAACTTATTGCTAAGTTTTGTCACCACTGTCCAGCATCACTCTGGGTCCAGCATCACTCTTGGCATTCAATGTTTCTTAAATTCTTGTGTTGGGTAGGGATGTGAATGTGTACCCAGTTAACCGATGAGCCTGGGCTCATTGGTTAACAAGCATGATTACATGCAGCTCCCACACACGCTGATGCATCTGATACAGAGGCAACAGTGCTGGGTGGGGGCAGGCCTCCCCCTCCTGCCCACTCTTATGTTTCAGACAGAGGTAGCAGTGGGGGAGGAGGGGAAGGTGGCTCCATGGAAGCCTCCATCTCCCCCCACATGTGTAAATTTGTAAGCACTGAAATTTCCATCAGTTACATATTTATCTAAATAAAAGCATTTTAGCATCCTTAGTGCTAGGAGCCTCCCTTTCTCCTTCTCTCCCCCCCCCCCCCTACTCTCTACCTGCTTAATTATGCTTGGTTATGATGAATCTGCAGCTGAGAAGAGGAAGAGATTGCTTAGTCCAGAGACCATCAAGTACCTTGGCTAAGTGGGTTGAAAGGAGAAGTTTTGGGCACTCTTCTGTGTCTGGACTTTGTTCAGATGGATTAATAAACCATCAAACATTTATGTCATAAGAAGATCATGTAGAAACCTGACAGTGGATCAGTGCTGTTGTCTGGCTGTTTCATAATGTTGGAGGATAATAAGCTAATGTGTGATGAAGGAAAGTCACTGAATATTCACCAAATGGAAAAAAATGACCCTTCAAAGTTTCTGTCTCCTCATCTCAGATGAGCACTCCTGAAACTCCCTCTCTCAGCAATGGGGCTGAAACTTCATTTTATAACAGCCTCTCCCTTCACTTCTGCAGACTGTCAGCTGGAAAAGCTGCCCATGAGGCCTCGAGACAGAGCTCGGGTGATTGATGCGGCCAAACATGCCCATAAATTCTGTAATACAGAGGAGGAGGAAAATGTGTATCTCAGAAGGTAGGAAATCATTGTCCCCTGGCTCCCTTGCCAGTTGCTGTGACAGTTTCACTGTGCTTCTAATTTTTTGAATGAAAATAACTCCTACAACAGGTAACCTGACTACTATTAAATCTAAAGTTGTAACAGTGTCATTAGCTCAGTTATTGGTATTAAAAGATATAGTCAAATAGTTTAAGGCCCCACGTAAGCTACATGATAAGGAATGCCATCTAAATGCTAATTCTCTTCCCTGTTTACCAGAGGAAAAAAATAATTAAATTTAAAAAAAATACAACCTGGTCTTGATTTTTATGACCACAACAAAATCAGACATGAAGCCAAACTATCGAATGTGAAGTGAGCAGCTTCTAAGAAGATTTCTGATAAAAGGAGGCCATGGAGAGCCTTTTATAGCATGCTGGTGGTTACTGCAGTACAGAATTGACAGGCTAAAGTGCAGCCTAATTGGCAGAAAGGACTCTCTATTTTGTTTTCATCGCTTTGGATTTTAGGTAAATTGCAGCACTCCTGCTTTCTAATATTGCTAAATGTGACCCAGGGAACATTAATATTAAACATCTTATTATACACATGTACACAGCCCCTTAGGGCATGCCACAAACTGACACACATTCTCTGACCCAAAGAATTTGTAGTCTCAGAGAGAGGATTAAAGGCTTATCTGATGGACAGTTATGTTGTAACAAGCTAGTGTGTGAATCTGTCCATAGTAGTCCGACCTTCACAAATTGTCCATGCAGGCCCTGCTGCTGTGCAGTGAAAGTTCTGAGGTGCACTTGGCTCTACATTATTTTCATAGCAGGGTGGCAGTGTCCACAGAGCCTGTTTGTGCATGGCAGGCTAGTGTGGGATAGATTTGGATCTCAGTTTGCTGTGAGCTAAGTGTTTATAAGGACAAGCCCTAAGACAAAACAGGACAGCAGCTCAAGTAAGGAAGGATGTTGAATGTTCATCAGGGATAAAATCAAGGTAGGAAGACTTTCTTGAAAAAAATTTCCTTTAAACCCCTTTTTAAAAAAAGGTATTTTTGCTCTGGTCCTAATACTACTACACTATGGTCTGTCACTGTGATGTGTGTTTTCCTGACTTCTCTTCTTCTACAGTGATTCTAGTTTTATGCTCCATTCATGGTCCTCCTGCTTCCATGTCTCTCTTAGCTGGTGTCCAGCATGAGACTACTGTTCCTCCTTTACGGGCTCCTAATGCATTACAAACCTGTTAAGTATACACAGCCCCCCAAGGTATTATCTCGTTGCTCTTCCAGAATTATTTTGTATTCTTAGGTGTTTCTAATGCATTCCTCTCCTTAATAGCTAGAGCCTTTCCATTTTTCTGTAAACTCTCTCTTTCTCCCCTAGACCTGAAGGAATTGAACGGCAGTACAGGAAGAAGTGTGGGAAGTAAGTGTCAGCAGAGCAAAACGTCATTATAACATAAGACAAGGGTGGCTAGTAATTTTTGGTGGGGGGCTGCTCCCAAGATTTTGGAAAGTGGTCCAGGGCTGCATTTTTCTGTGGCTGAGATGTGGGGTCTAGGATGGAAGTTGGGTGCAGAAGGGCACATGGATAAGAGACAGGGGTGCAGGAGATGGTGTGAGGTCTGAGAAGGAATTTGGGTTTAGGAGGGGGTTGTGACCTGGGTCAGGGAGGGAGGATGGGTGCAAGAGAGGATTCTGGCTTAGGGGAGGCGTTTAGGAGGGGATACAGAGTACGGGAGGAAATTGTGACCTGGGGCAGAGGGTGCAGAGTTTGGTTAGTGACCTGGGGGGAGGGAAGAGGGGCTGGAGTGCCAGAAGCAGGCTTTGGCTGGGAGCTGAGGATTGGGCTGGGGGTAGGAAGATCACACAGAACCTCTCCCTCCCTCCAGAGCAGAGAGCCACATGGAGCCGTCCTCCCTTGAGGGTCCTGGCAGGGTGGTCTGTGGGCCAGATCCAGTGGCTTGGCAGGCGAGATTCAGCCCACAAGATCTATCTTGCCCATCCCTGACATAATAGATGCTTGTCTTTTACTTTCCATTGATTGTCAAACCCCCTTGGAAATAACATTTCTTCTCATAAGAGTGACTGCTAGAGAAAGGAGATTTTTAACTTGTGTGGTGTGATAGGGGTATTGACATTTTATAACCCTGATACTAGTCTTGTAGCTGAGGCCAGAATGTAAAGACCAACCTTTTACCAATACTCCTATGTGAGGCAACGATATTATAAAATGAGCTTTTGTTAAAATGCATATTTGTGCCACTTCAGTTGTTGACATTCTAATGTTTGGTCTATGATTTATTTGTACCCTTCTTGGACGACCAGTTATGTGAAAAAGAAGTTGCAGCTGGTCCAAGAAAGCTAAATTAGCTAGATGGTCACTTAGCTACATGCGGTATAGGGCTTGTTTTAAAGTCCATTTGGTAAATAAACTGCAACAAAGGCATCGAACATGAGACTAAGATCTGCACTCTTTTACCAGTAGATGTTACTTTTTTCAGGTGTGGACTTTTGCTCTTCTACCAGCACCAGCAGAAGAATGCCCCGGTTACTTTCATTGTGGATGGAGCTGTGGTCAAGTTTGGACAGGGTTTTGGGAAAACAAACATATACACTCAGAAACAAGAGCCTCCCAAAAAGGTAATTAGGCTTAGATGAGTTTCAAAGCTATTTTTCCCTTTCAAAAGGATATGGATGAACAAAATGACCTAACAGATCTTGGCTGTATCTACTAGAGTGCCTGGCCCGTGGGACGTCTACTATTAATTTCTTTTGGTTGGCCTGAAATAGTGGTGTTGACTGCACTCAGTTTCTGCTAAGGAAGACTAATACTGAGTTTCTGAAACCAGAGGAGGGAGGAATAAGGATAAGGAGAGATCCCTGGCCCTGTTAGATCAGTGGCCTAAACAACCAAGATCCATTTGTAAACATCTCAGGCTCATCACTTGAATATTATCTTTTCTCCAGTTCTTGATATTAATTAAGCACATTGATTCCAAGAACTGGATCATCTAAGTTCCAGCAAATCCACGCAGTTAATTTTACAGTGCTTCACATAAAGGGCCTTACTTACCAGTACAGATTTACAGAACAAGTGTTCAAAGCTATGGAGTAAAGTTATTGGTGACACTAGAGTGCACTAAACTAAAGCAAAATGTTTTGTTCATTACCTAGGTGATGATGACCAAACGGACGAAGGACATGGGCAAGTTCAGTTCAGTCACAGTCTCCACTATTGACGAAGAGGAGGAAGAGATTGAAGCAGTGAGTTTTCGTTGCTAATGCTAGTGGGTTACCTGGGGATTTTGTTGGGACACCAAATCTAAGCTCTTCACTGTAACATCTGGTGACCTAAACTTTGCTGTGGCTAAAAAGATTCGTGCTGTAGGCATGGATCATCCTACTAGTTCTAGTGAGATGGCCATTTTAAATCTTCTAGGACAAGCTAACTAATGCTACTGAGTTACCATGTGGTAGCTGTCCTCTCAGCACTGTCTGCTTCTCTGCTCTGAGAGCTTTTTAGTTTATTTTTCCTTCTGCACAACAGTTTGCGGGCAATTGTGACCTCATTTCTACCTCTCCTGTCTTGTCATTCTGCAGTCCTCATAGTTGAAATGAATGGGTGAGTCTCAAGTAGGGATGTTGGATGCCATCTAATGTAATAATTGTGTATCCACACCAAATATTAGCAGTTATACAATTATTCAGTAGTCCCTGGAGGTGGACTAGCAGCCAGTGCGCTCCCGGACCCACTCCTGGGGAGCCCCCAGCCATTCTGCACTGCTTCTTTTAATACAGAGGCAGCAGTGCGAGGTGGCAGCCACTGTCCATGCAGGGCTTGAGCTCCCTGTGAACAGAGGCTATTCTGCCATCCCACGAACAGCCTCTGTTCTCTGCAAGCCCAAGCCCACTGCAGACAGAGGCTGCTCTGGCATTCCTCCTGCCCTCCCCCACCTTTGCACTGCTGCTTCTGTTACAAAGGCAGCAAGAGGGGGAGAGTGTGCATATCATTAGCATTAACCGATTAGCCCAGGTTTATCAGTTAATTGTTTACACAACTATAGGTAACATCCCTAATCCAAGTCAGATATACTCAGATAACCAGGTAATTAACATATTAAAACGTTTAGGTGACAGTCTCCTCATATGGTAGCATTTAATGGTCTGCCATCTGGTAACACAGCATCTTTTAGCCCTTATGATTGGCCCTGCACTGTGTCTGCTATAATCTGGTTCAGAGCACACACAACATGTCAACCTTGATTGATTTTGCTTGTGCTAGCCAGAACAGCATAGTGGTGATTTAAGTTGGCCAGGGACTTGCGACAGTGATACTTTACTTCCTGTTCTAAGCTGCTGTTTTGATGCATTTTAAGCAGAGGGCATGCGACACCCTAGAAATGCATGCTGCATTTCAGTAGCAGGAAAAATTCTCACTTTAGAGTTTGCCTATCTGAGCATTTTGAGATTTTTTGTGAGGAAAAAGCCACTGTAGAAATATACAGAAACATTATTGCACAATGGGGATGTTTACACAGGGGCAGGCCTCACACTAAGCTTAAGTAGTGCTCCCATTGTCACTAATGTTATATTCTGCTGGAAATTGAATCTGCCTGTCTCATTTATCAGCTGACTCAGCGAGAACTGCACTGCTTCAGTGTATAACTCAGCAGCTTTGTATTTTTTACAGCGAGAGATTGCAGATTCTTATGCACAGAATGCAAAAGTGATTGAAAAGCAGCTAGAACGCAAAGGCATGAGCAAGAGGAGGCTGCAGGAACTGGTAAGTCTGTTTTGTTTTCAGTGCACTGTTGCTGCAACTGTATCTTTTATAGGGTGTCTAATATATAAAAGCACCAGAGTGAGGTTTACAGAATTCACATGATGTTTTGGAGGTGGGGGTTCTTAAACATAAAAATTATTTATTATTTGTTTTTTCCCAATTTAAGTTAAAAATACAAATCGCTTAAAGAAAATCTACACTATTATTGCAGGTTCCCCCTCTCCCCAAGTTGTCTAACACCATAAGGAGCTTACACATCGCCTTACCTTACCTCTCCTACCCATCCTTAGAGAAAACTGTACAGAGATTTTTCTCTAGTCCTTTACAACTGAAGGGCACAGAAAATTATTCATTGACCTACTCAAAAAGGATAGTTTGTAAGACATTGGTGCAACCAGAGCAGCCTCTGGAGCCAGCTAACCCACGAATGGTCAGATTACAGCTGGGGGAAATTACCTCAAAACTTGAGCAACAGAAGGTGCCTTACACATTATTTCTCAGCCTTCCAACCCTGGGCTTTAGCGTAGACTACCCAAGGGAGCAAGTTGCAGAGAGGAGAGCCTGCCAATACGGTAGCTCTGGAAAGATTAACCTAGAAACCAACAGTAAGGACATCCCAGCTGATCTTAACTATGGCTACAGGCTTATATAGTCTGGTAAATCTTTTCCATCTCCAACTTCTATTTAGCTCACCTCCTTGGCAGTGCATGATATAAGGTGTGAAATTACCTCTTAAATAAATAATATGAAACCATTTGGGGCTGCAAAGATTGTAATCCACCTTCTGATTTGCACCCAGAAACAGAGGGTAGTGAAATGAAGAGACTTGAAGCATTTCGTTCTTTACCCAGATGACAAGTGGCTGCATGCTGCATTAGTAATGCTCAGCCCAGAAGATCATAATCTCAGAGTGCTGAAGAGAAAGCTACTTGTGATGTCTTGTGTAGTGTTTTCATTTTGTCCCAATTTTTCTAATCAGGCTGAGCTGGAAGCCAAGAAAGCCAAGATGAAAGGAACCCTGATAGATAATCAGTTCAAATAAGAGGAACCCCCATCAGATCATGCTCAGTCAGCTGAATATTTGGAGAGAGAAGAAAACCAACATCAGCTTCTGAGATTCCAACAGAGATTTCAGTCAGTTCTGCAGACCCTAAGTACTACTTTTAAGAATTCTGCATTGAAACCAGCTCGGAAGGTAACAGGGTAATAGCGGCTGTACTTTGATCTCTGGTGTTTTAATACACTGAAGGACTTCAAAGATTTTTTTAATTACATTTCTGTGCATCTCCAAGTGTCTTACCTCTAATAGCTGGACGTTTGGGGTAACAACTGTTCCAGGAGGAACATTCCACCAGATGCGTGCATGGATTTACTGCACCGTTACATAAGATCAGTGAGTTATTTTCAGGTGTACATAAATTCCAATAAATACTTTAGATGTGTAGGTAAAGCAATAATCTAACTGTACAGCAAATAAATCCTTACAAAGTAAGTTGTTTTCATATTCTTATTTTTTTTTAATTATTCAAATCATGCAGTATGTACAAAGGGAATTCTCACCTACCCATGCTGGAATGGCAATAATCTATACAAATCTTCAACATGTTTGCTAACTGAAAATCTTCCCTGAACAGACAAGGTCCCATGATGCAACACAATTGGGCAGAAGCGTGTCTTTGTAAACTCCCAGCACTTTTGAAAACAAGCCATTTCGGACAATGGTTCCCAGCCTTTTTTATACCGCAGACCAGCAACCTCAAAACTTTTGGCGGACAGGTATAGAAACATTTGCATTATGGTAATTGATTTATTTGCAAATTCATTATAACACAGGACTGCTTTAAATCAATTATTTTACATTGCATCTGTACGCACACAATAAGGGAACCAGGGGAAGATGGAGAAGGGGGTGAGGAGCGCGAACGAAAGAGGGGACCAAGCTGGGGAGGGGCTGGGCTGAAAGTGGCAGGGCACTGACACCAGCTCACAGAGCTTGTACCCTCACCCCACCCCAGCTGCCTGGATAGTGGCAGCTCCTGCTCAGCCCCAGCCACCCCGCCAAAGGGTTCCTGAGTGTGGGCTCAGCGCAGCTGGGCGGTGGCAGGTCCCTGTGTGTGCCTGCTGGCTGAGCTGGTGGAAGCACCTGGGAACTTCTCCTTGGCTGTAGCCGTCCTCCACGTGGCCCTAGCCCCAGCTGCCAGAGCAGCCCGCCTTTCACGCAGCCCCATAGCGACTGACAGAGCTGGAACTGTGGCCACGCTGAGGCCAACTCAGCAGGGACAGCCTCACCACGGACCCATTGCAGCACACAGCTGGGGCAGCTGCCCGCCGTGCCATTCACCAAGGCTGCACTGGCCAGCCCATGGGGCAGTTACTACTCCCTGTGATCAGTTGGGAGCATTACTGTCCCTCCTATCATAGCCCTCCCTCCATGCTTAATGAGAAACAGTCACATTTCGTGCTCATCCCATTGTCCTGGCACAACCAAACCCCAACCTTGCTTTACATTATGATAAGAGGAAATTACACACCAAATTTGGTGGTCCTAGCTCTCACCATTTAGGAAGAGTTCTTGAACAGATGGAAGGACAGATGCTCAGACTCTCTCAAATATACAGTAGAGTGGGGTTAATGATGTCAGCTGCGATACTGAATTTTATACGATTGGCCCAAAACATGGAGCATGAGCCTGCTCCGGCTTAAATCAGTTAAAAGTCCTGTTGAGTGAATACAAAGAAATGATTTCAGGACCTTTTTCTGGAAGAACATAAAATGACCATTGTTACTTCCCTGGGATATGTGTGCACACATGAATATGCTGTTGTATGCACAAGTTTTCACTAATTGTATTAAATCCACTAGAATAA
The DNA here is from genome assembly GCF_052426305.1 of Pelodiscus sinensis. NCBI lineage: Eukaryota > Metazoa > Chordata > Testudines > Trionychidae > Pelodiscus > Pelodiscus sinensis. Next base: position 15,358,730 of record NC_143064.1, on the reverse strand, counting down.
ATAAAGTTTGAGAAAAGACGGCTGAGTTAAAAATCAGCTGCTAATAATAGTCATTTGTGATGTTTTTCCCTTCATGATTAACTTCTTCATTCTCAGCCAACATTAGCAGCACAGCACAGGGAAATGGCCTTTTCTCCTAGCTTTGACTTTCAAAGGACCAGCCAGCGCCCAGCTGCAGCTCTGAATTCCTCTTGTGGATAAAGATCTGTCTAATAACGGAGTGGTCAAACCGTGGCTCAAGAGCTAAATGTGTCTCTTTTGGAGTTAAAGTACAGTTTATGAAAGCCCTCCATGTCCTCCTCATTCTCTGCCTACCAGATTGGGCTGGGAGCTTGGGGATTCTGCCCTGCAGTGGAGGGGTGGGGCTACGGGCTTCTGCCCTACAGGCAGGAGAGCCAACAGACTTGCCAGGCCCTTGGGCAAGGGAAGACTGGGCTCTGTTCTGTACTCCCAGAGGGGCGGGGCCTTGGGTGGGAGGGGCGGGGCTGGGAGCTCTCAGTGCTGCCCAGAGGGTACCACATCTCCCCCACCCCCTGCAAGCCTCAGAGCCAGCTGGAGCATGGTGCATTGCACTCTGGCAGTGATTTAAAAGGTCTGGGGCTCCAGCCAACCCACTGTAGTAGTAGCAGCCATGGCAGCTGGAAGCCCTGGAACTTTTTGAATTGCTGGGACCCTGGGCAGTTGTCCCCTTTGCTCCCTCCCCACCCAGTGGATCGACCTGCTTAGAGGGGTTGGAGTCTAAGGCTTTAGCCAGGTCCAGCCTTCGGGCAAGGTGAACGAGGCAGTTGCCTTGGGCCTCATGTTTTCAGGGCCCCATGCTGCTCAGCTGCTGGCCCCGCCCACCCGGCTGCTCACTCACTGCCCTGACTGGGAGCTGCGCGGCCCAACCAAACACAGCATGCTGCCTTAAGCCCCACGAATTCTTTGGCTGGGCCTGGCATTAGCTCCATAGCCCTGCAGATACCACCATCCCTTGGGAAAGGGAGAGTGTCTTGCTTTTCTTGAACTTCTGAAGCTTGCTGTATGTGGTTTGGTGGGTCAGTAAGTTTAGCCACTCCTGGTCTGGTCGTTCTGAAGCAGTGATGGACCAGGCTCTGCAGCCCTCAATAGAGCCCTGAACAGAATCCAATCTGCACACGTGGTCCATGGGTATCTGCAGATTCACCAGGGTCTAACCCTCAACACAGCTAGCTACTAGAGCAGAGGTGGGGAACCTAAGGCCTGGGGGCCGGATGAGGCCCCTGGCTTACCTGGATCTGTCCCCCAAGGCTCAGGGGCCCCCAGCATTTGAGAGCCTGCACTAGGGCTGGAGCACACAAAATCTACTATGCTGGGCCACCCCTAGGGCCTGGTGTGTGAGGAGAATGTGGGGAGTGTCTTTCTTCTTCTCAGTTGGGGGCCACATCAGTAAGGGTTTGGGGTTTTTTGTTTGGGTTTTTTTTCCCACTTTTGTGGCCCCTGACTTATTTTTCTGTGGGTCAGCAGCCTCCAGCTCAAAAAGGTTCCCCATTCCTGTACTAGAGGGTTTGCATCTTAAATTCTGGGCCTTACATCAGTACAGTTCACCCATACAATGTATGGGTGAAGAACACAAGCAACAGGCATGGTTATAATACACCTGTCACCATTCCACATGGTTGGTTCAAATCCCTTGTCTAATTAGGTCTTCTCACCCAAAAGGGATTTAAGTTGCATTTAGAGTGAGGAAAAAAAAAGTAATAGGACACCATGATGATGTGATCCATGTGCTGTGGCAGGAAGCTAGTATTCCAATCCCAGATCTACCACGGATACACAAAGTTACTATTTCCATTGAACTGCAAGTTCCATTAACAATTTTCATCAATCCCAAGATATTCAAACAAATAAGAACTTATTTTCTTTCAGTGTGCTTGTAAAGACCAATTTAAAGTGGTAAGCGCTGTGGAGCTCTGTAGAGGGTGCTGTAAAAAGCTGTCCTAAGAACAAACTTAACGCAGTTGGTTAATATATTGACCTTTTGCTCTTGGAAATCAGTGTCAATTTATTAAGACACTTGGAAGGCAGGAAAAGCAGATTCTACTGCTGACTCGCTGTGAGCTCCCAGGGACTTTTCTTCACTTCTTTCTGCTGTAATGTCCTCATCTGTAAAATACTTACCCACTTTGTAAAGTGCTTTGGAATCAGGGGGTTAAAAAGTGCTATATAAGTACTGAGCATCATTATTAGGGTTACTGATGGGGTTTTTGGGGAGAGGAGGGTGTCTGTACACACAAGTTGTGCTGCTTTGCCTGTACCTGCATAGCATATACCTCAAGCACAGAGACAGTTATAATCATAGGTAGGTACTTTACACCAGTATACTCCTGGGATGTGTCTAGACTGGCCAGTTTTTCTGGAAAATCTTGCCAGCTGTCTACACTGGCCGCTTGAATTTCTGCAAAAGCACTGACTTCCTACTGTAAGAAATCAGTGCTTCTTGCGGAAATACTATTCTGCACCCATTCAGGCAAAAGTCCCTTTTGCGCAAAAGGGCCAGTGTAGACAGCTCAGATTTGTTTTCTGCAAAAAAGCCCCGATCGCGAAAATGGCGATCGGGGCTTTTTTGCGGAAAAGCGCGTCTAGGTTGGCATGGACGCTTTTCCACAAAAAGTGCTTTTGCGGAGAAGCATTCGTGCCAATCTAGAGGCTCTTTTCCGCAAATGCTTTTAACGGAAAACTTTTCCGTTAAAATCATTTGCGGAAAATCATGCCAGTCTAGACATAGCCCTGCACAAGAAGAGGAATAAGGCCTTATCTGCCTGAGGAGGGGTTGTCTGGTATAGCTAACAACATAACCTCTACAGCACTGTAAGCAAAGTTACATCAGTATAGCTGTGTCCCAGCTGGAGTTGTGCTGACTTAAGTGTGACCTTGTTCACCTAACCGAGAGAGGGCAGAGGGCAGATCGTGGGAGGTGGGACATCTGGAGCCTATTGCATGAGCCTCTGCAGCTTAAGCTAAAAGCCAGCTGGCTCTCAGCTAAGACTGAGGAAACTCAGTGGTCTAAGCGTCACTACACTGGACTGTAGAGTACACCCAGTAGGCGAGTGGGTCACACTCACACTTGTACAAAATCTGTTCATGGACCAGGGAGATCCGAGTTTATTTGCACGTCACTCACCAAACAACAGCAGGGGGCATTTCAGGTCGGGCCTGTGCTAGCTGAGCAATGTCAGTGTAACTCCTCCTCCTCCTCCTCGTGGTTCCTTTCTGCCTGGCTGAGGAAGCCGGTGACTATCGGTGGAGGTTGTAATGCCCTTCGGAAGCCACGCGCCACTGGGGAGTCAGCGGTTCCCAGCCGGGTGGAAGGAGGGGCCGCTCCTTAGCCTCTGCAGCCCTGTTAAGGCACGCCCTGGGAGGAAGGATTTTGCAATAGATGTCAATGAGATCTGAAACGTCCCTGGTTTTCACAGGCTGACAAGCCGGCCACGAGACCTCAGCTCAGACGCAGGCCAGTGGCACGAAGCCCTGATCTCAGTCCCTGCAGCTGCAGCTGTCTGCCTAATGTCTCTGTGCATGTTCGGACTCCCCTTCGAGCCCCCAGGTGTGTGACACGCGGCTCCTCCCACGAGAGAACTGCAAGATTTGCGGCCACCACGAGGCGTGGCTGGAATGACACAGCCGGAGGTGGAGCCCTATATAGTAAACACTTCCTGACTTCGCATATCTCCCTATAAGGAAATCCAGCCGGCTAGCTCCCAAGTGTGACCTTCAGTCGGGTGACTGGTGAAGAGTGTGCTTTTCCTTTTCCTGAAGGTCATGCCCAGAACATAAAAGACAAATATCTCCATTGAGCTATTTCAGGATCTTTGCTCTGCGCCTTGGAGACACGATCAGCTGCTTCCTGTTGATAGCGCATATCGATACTTTCATTTTAACCACCAGGGTAATAGAATACTCGTCAACAATAATAAATGCATATTAGTGACTCTTGGTGTATCATGCCAGTAGGATATGCTTTGAAACCAAACCGGAGCCATCAGCATATCTGAAGGTACTTAATACTTTTTCTTTAGTCTAGACCACTAGACACGCACTTACTGTGTCATGATGTAGCTTTAGCATCCAGACCCCATTTTACTTTGTGCACAGGAACATAGAAGTGCCATATCAAATCAGACCAGTGGCCAATATAGACTGAGGTGCCCCACATGAAGGTAGAAGAAACATCAAAATTGTCAGTTTTGGATTAATCTCCCTGCTGTAACCCACACCAGTTCCAGTTTGGTTTAATTCTTGAAGCTATAGAGTTTGGATTGTTATTTGACCCACCTACCCAGCTATATATCTTAAAGAATGGCCTACATGCCAATTGAAAGGTAGGGTGGGATTTTCAAAGAGCTCAGCCTAGATTTAACTCTGCTTTTCCAACAACCAACACAAATTTTACCTTAACTTCAATGGAAGCACATTTAGGCCACTGCAGTGTTCAAATATTCTTTAGTGATAAGCTTGTTCCTGGCAAGATAACTTTTAGTCCTTATTATCTAGTGATGCTTTACTTTTAAAAAATATTAATTTAAAATAGTACTTTCCCAAAATATTAATTGTAATAATGAATGTTATATGATTTTAAAGCTCTTTATTAATAAATGTTAAGGTCACTATATTAGGAATTTCCCTTTATACCTTTTTCACTTTGTATATAGATAATAGATAATATGATAGATACATTCCACTCTTATGAATGTGAATGTAGCCTCTGTTTAATGTCTGGATATGATTACATCTTACTCTGGAAAAGTACTACCTTCAATGATTGCATAGATCTTTTGAATCTCTAGCTGCCATGAATGAACCAAACACTTTTAATTGAAATGCAGCCAAAAATTTGTCTTCTGATAAATGTCTGAGTTCCTAGATTTTTCTCCACTTTTCTTGTACTGGCCTGATGATTTACTTTAATTCTACTCATTTGTAGTGTCACAAAATATTATTTCTTTCTTTAAATCAAACAGAGTTGGACTGAGGATAAACTGGTGATGTTACTTATTTTATCTTGTACTAGCAGACTTACTATTGCTCGGCTCCTTAACTCAGTTAAAATTTTTTTAAATACTAGCCGGCTGCGCCTTCTGCTCGCTATGCTCACCTACCCCCCTCTCTCTTGCTGCTTTCGCTTCACTGAGAGAGCCTGTTGGTACTGATGATGTCATTCTGTCACCTGGCACGAATATTCATCTGTCAGAAAAAACTTTTTCATATGCATACAGAGAGGCTATGTCTAGACTGCAGGCTTCTTTCGAAAGAGGCTCTTTCGAAAGCATCTTTCGAAAGAGCCTCTTTCAAAAGATCGCGTCTAGACTGCAGGCGGATCTTTCGAAAGAGAAATCCGCTTTTTCGAAAGAGAGCACCCAGCGAGTCTGGATGCTCTCTTTCGAAGACGGCCTCTTTACATTGAAGAACGCCTTCTTTCGAAAGAGGAACTTTCGAAAGAAAGCGTTCTTCCTCGTGAAACGAGGTTTACCGCCATCGAAAGAAAAGCCGCATTCTTTCGAAATAATTTCGAAAGAACGCGGCTTGAGTCTGGACGCAGGGGAAGTTTTTTCGGGAAAAGGCTACTTTTCCCGAAAAAAACCCTGAGTCTGGACACGGCCAGAGAGAGAGAAAGAGACAGAAAAGGAAAAAGCACATGCTTTATTGAAATGACTGTATTTTTCAAAAATACAATGTTATATTTGTGAAGTTAATATTTATTTTGGATTTCTTCAAAAAAGGGATTGTTAATATTTGTCCATTTAAATTTTCATAGTAATTTTTAACAATTGGAATTCCATCAAGTGTATTTTTTTTGTCATTTCTATAAACTTTTATCATTTGCTATGTTTCAACAAAAAAGGGCTAGTCAATTTGGTTTCCAAAATATTTTTCTTCTAGTTTTCAAACCTTAAGCATTGAAGTAGCTGTGCCAAAACAGAGCACTACTACAAATTTCTCCGTTTTATCTCTTTTCTGTAAGGTTTATTGAGAAACAATCCCATATCAGGTTCATCCTATTTTTCTGGCTCATCTTGGTTCAGTCTCTTTCAACATTTGCTCAGTTATGTTAACTTTGAAGACTGTACTTGATTTGGTGATTCTGCCTCTTTTAAGCTTGGTTTATGAGAAGCTATTGCATTCCAGGCACATCCCATTTCCTGGAAGAACCAAACCTTTACCTTGCTTTAAGTTATGATAAGAGGAAGATGTATAACAAATTTGGTGGTCCTAGCACTTACTGTTTAGGAGGAGTTCTTGAACAAATAGACAAACAATCTAATATAGTAGATTTCTGAGTCTCTCTGCTATCAGGAGAAGGAAATATATATGTAGAATGTCTACATCCCTCCATATTATATCTAGAGCTAGCCATTTGTGCAGAGATCACGTTCTCGCTGCTGGGAAGCTAGTGTGCATTTCTGATGATGTATTATTCATAACTACCTGGTCTCATTAACAGAAGTAAGAGTTAATGCACTAGTGACAACACATTATTGCTTGTAAATCAAGATTGTTTAGACATAAGGTACTATGTAATTGGCTACCTAAGCTACGAGGTTTGTTCCAAAGTAATAATAGGCTGTTCTTGTAATTTAAACAAACTAATGCATTGTAGTAACTGATAGTGCATGTATTTCTCTGTCATTGACTGGATGGACTCAGAACTACTTTACCATGTGTCATAGCTCTGCTCTGCTATAAGAACTCTCCTTAGGGCTTTGTGTTTTGGGACCAGAAGAATCAGTGTTCCTTCCTAGTTTTGATGTGAAGTCCCAAGCAGAGGTGATTGGTTTAAATCAGTAAAAAGGAAACCATGATTTTAAATAATCAATTTTAATCTAATTTTGTCTTGGTACTCTATAGTTCTTTTGTTAATTAGAATAAACTACTTCTATATAGAAGTTATTATATAGCTTACCTTACAGTTATTCAGATTTTTAATTTTTACATTTTAAATTTACTAAAGTATTAATTTTTTTTACTTGTGATATGTGTCAAGTTCTACCTGGATGGAAATTAAAATTAAATTTAAAAAGAGCATTTTAATTTTAATTTTTACTTAAATAGAATTACCTTAAATGTTCTGGATACATAAACTTTTGGTAGTTCTTATCAAAATATGTTTTGTATTTAAAACTGATTTATTAAACAGAGAAAAAAGTATTTTCCGTTGTTAATGACTTGAACTGTTTCTGGTTACCATGTCCATCAAGATTTCAGAACTAGTAGATCTCATCCTTTCACACACCATTTCTGTTTATAAACTAAAAATGGAAAACAAGCTTTCCTGCTCTTTCGACAACCACATTGTTTTCTTTTAAAATGTGAATGACCTAGCCATTTCACTGTACTAGTTGAATAAATTGAAAAGAAGAAAATATTGTCTTTGCACCTGTCTGAGTGGCTACTGTGATCAAAATCTAGTTTAGCACATCAAATTCTGGTTCCTGTTGCTTAGCCAGTGACTTCAACCAATACAGTAGTTTACGTTCCTTTAACATGTGGCAGTGAACTAGTACTGCTTAATAATATTAGAATAGATAATAGTACATTCATGTAGGTTTTTCATACTTTAAAAATTAATTCTACATACATTTATTTAAAAAAAATAAATTAGTATTTAAATTAAGTTTTATTCATCCAATTTAAAATTTCCAAGATTTTTATCCCCCTTGCTGTGATGTGCAGGGTATGGATAAAATTGATGACTATGGCATGGTTACAATAATATTTGAATGTTAGGGTCAGAAGCTTTCTACCAATCACCTAAGACCAGGAAAAGCTTTAGATAGTTTCAGTGTATATTTGGTTTGAACAGTGTGTATCTATACAAAACAGTCCAGCTTTTTCACAGTGGACTATCATCACCTGCTGAGATGTTTAGATATACATACACCAGTGTCCTGCACAGGTCCCATGCTGATCTCTAATAATCTGATATTGGCATAAATTTGAAGTATGAGGTTCTGTTTCCATTCCAAAATTTCTATCATCATTAATTATAACTCCAATTACTCTTGTTATCCAGGTGTCCAATCCCTTTTTAAATCTTGCAAAATTCTTAGCCACACATTTCCTGTAACAATGAGTTCCACAGTCCTGAGGATTAGCTACAAAGAAAAATTGGCTGAAATAGTTATTACAGAATAGTTCCCCAGGTCGAAACTATTCCAGAGTAATTACTCCACTTTGGAAGAGCACTAATTATTTTGGAATACAAGTGACTTATTGCAGAATGGGGTGTCTGCACAGGGAACTATTTTGGAATAACTCATCCTGTAATAGCTATTGCACTCAGTTTCCTAAGGCAGACAATCCTGGAGTCTTTGGTCTAGTCTCTATAAATAGTTAATACACAGGAAACTGGCACAGCAGCCACTAACCATCTGTGTGAACCCTGCTACCATGCACTATAAGTTCCATAGTGCCTTATGACCTACTCTGCTTTGAAACAGGAGTTGATCGAAACAATCTACAGACCTGTTAGAGCACGGTAACAGAATCCACAAGGCCAGTTAGTGCACAACAGGCTACTGTGCTGTAGATTTGCACCCCAGCTAACAATGCGCTTACTGGCCATGTAAATAAACCCTTAGCTTGCCACACTTATTTACATTTGTAACAAATCAAACCTAAGGAGCCTCACATATGCTTAAGTGTTTGCATGATCAGGGCCTATGTCTGAGTAAAATGTAGAACTGTTATGTAGCTGATCTGACTGCATCACAAAGAGACAATGAGGGTCACGTTATGTTTGTGTTAATGTATTGTTGAAATCCATATGAGAAATTATGATGTTGATTGATCTATCTTTGCTCAGCGGCATGGAAAATGCATACATCTAAAAGAATCTGACCACATTCGGTACTGTAACCACCTCCTCTTAGCCTCAGTAGTGTCATATTTTAGATGGATTCCACTGTGAAAATGTTTATCAACCCTCTTGCCCCTCAAAGGAAACCTACTTACGAACACCAACGGCCTGATGAGCCCTTTAAACATCAAGAGGAATCCTCAATGTTATACGCATACGCCAGCAATGTACAGGCAGCAGGGACAGGGCTCGCCGCTGCTCAAGGTCGTGACACACCTGTTTTTTCTGGTCTAAACCTGCTGTGCAACCTGTAAGCGAGGTGCTTTTCAAGGCAGATTGTTCTAGCAAGTACAGTGCCTGGGTTGGTCTAAACTGAATGAGGCCAGCTGTGTCATTCAGGCACACTAAATATAACTAACAAGGTGTATTTGGTTTAATACTACAGTTCAGGACAGACTTTGGTTGAGTTTTTTAAAAATTCTTTCTGCATAAGGCCCCATTCATTCACTCACCCACTCACACTAAAGTCAAGGAGGCACACTGTGGATTTCTGAAGGAGAGAATCCTCATCAGGAATTCAGTGACCCAGCCCCACAAGCTGTGGCTCATTTATTTATCTGGGGAAAGTGTCCTTTCCTTTCAGTTTTGGGAACTATCAGCTGGGACTATTTTGTTCTCTACAAGGGAGCCTTAGTCATAGAAGGCCTCAGTTCTGCTCTTGGGTATTCATCTTTACTGAGAAATAGGCTGCGGAGGGGCTTGGGGTGAGTGGGTTTGTGGAATAGCCTGTTGAGCATTAATGAAGCTCGGATTTAAATAGTTATGTTTTTACTTAGAACTTTAAGAATACAATTATCTATTGATCAAGGGGTAGGTTATTCACCGGACCAATCCTGCTCTGATGCTTAGACGGTGCGTTCCGTGGCTGGCAGCTGTTCCTATACGTGGTCCACAATGAGGGGTGTCTTGCTGTTGTGGCACTGGCCTGAGACACTGGACATCTCACGTTAGGTCTTGGCACTGCCACTCCCTTCCTGTGTGAACCTGGTTAAATCCCAACATTGCTGCTTGCCTGGGTAGATAGATTGTGGGTAGCAGTTCTCCTGTTAGCAGGCTCGAAACAGCTGTGTGGATGTCATGGTATAGACAGAGGATTGGGCCAGCTCCCTAGCTCAGGCACAATGGGTCAACCAGTGCCTCAAGGTCCACACCATATTCTTTTTAGTGGAGTAATATGAGCCGCACTAGCATGAGTCTGTGGGCTAGGAGGCTCATGCACAGCTGCTGTGTAGATAGACCTGCCGGCCGGGGGGGAGGGGACACAAAGAGGGCAGTTGCCCTGGGACCCAGTGATTCAAAGGGGCCTGGAGCTCCCAGCCAATGCTGCTGCTACTGTGGCAGCCGCTGGAGCTCCGAACCCTTTAAATTGCTGCCAGAACACCGTGCTACGCACTCTGCATGACTCTGAGGACTGCTGGGGGAAGGGAGAGAACAGGCCGTGCTCCATGAGGCCCTGTGGGTTGGGGGGGCGCATGCTGTGCTTCATGTGGGGTGGAGGGCTGCTGCCCTGGGCCCTGCCATTTCCATCCAAGCCCCACCTCTTCCAGGAGCAAGGATCTGGCACCCCCCACACACACATCTTGCCCAAGGGCCTGCTCAGGTTGTTGGCTCACCTGTGTGTAGACATACATTTAAGCCCTGCCCCTCAGTGATATTTAGACTCCAAACTTCCATTGGTGGAGCTCTGGACCTTATTCTCCCTGTACCCCAGTGCTGAAACAGGGCTGATGACAATAGTTATTTTCTTCCATCATTTGTGTGTGATTTTTACACTATAAGCTTTTCTGGACGAGGGCTATTTCTCATTGTCTGGCATCTAGCACAAAGGATCCTGGATCTCAGTGAGGGTTTTGATGTTGCTACACAATAATTAGCAGCAACAGGCCTTGCTGAAGTTGGATATACGCATCTCACTTATTTCTCTCATTCCCTTGCAGGCCAAAACAGAATGGCTTTGATTTAATAGAGGAAAGGGACCCTGCTAGTATCTCTCTCAACTCTTCCGTTCAAACAGGCTTGTAGTGTGCAATGAAGTGTAACCTTTGATTGTGGGTTGTTTGATTTGGTTGTTCATTCTCTTGTGACAATTCATGTACTAAGCATTTCACGTTAATGAGCTCTGATAGTTTTGGTTTGTTTTGCAAAGGGACTCAATCTCTCTGTCAGCAGAAGATCTGGCACAGCTTGAGCCAGATTTTTAAAACTTATTTTTCCAGTTTGTCTCTTATCAGGTTCCTGTCTTCCCTTCCCTAGGAGTGTGGTGACTTGCTGCAAACTAGCAAATACTGTTCTGTGTGTCTAGTTACCAGCAACAAGTAAGTTCAAGGTTAGCGTATTTCCAGTAACAGCTGACGTCATCCACGCGTAAAGCAGAGCAAGGATGGGAGCTGCAGCATTTGCATTGCTTGATGAATAGGAATTTCCTACACCAAACAATTGCAGAACTAAGGGTATGTCTGTACTCACACTTGATCCACAAAACTTTTGTCATTCACAGCTGCTTAAATAATCCCTATTCCCCAAGAACAACAAAGTTTTGCCATAGCAAGTGAAAGTGTGAACACTGCTGTGTGGCCTCTTCTGCCAACAAAGCAAAAGTGCCGGCAAACAGTGTTCACACATGCTGACTTTTAGCAACAAGCCTCATTGCTAAAAGATGCTTAACGGAGACCTATCCTAAGTCTGCTGTAATGAGGTGCTGAGAGCATTTAGCATCATGTAGCGCCCTTAATGAGGCCTCTCTGGGTAGCAGGTGAAGCATAGACTAGCCTTGACAAGTGCATTAAAAGAGAAATGAATATTCAGCTCTGTTGTTTCAAAATACCTTCTCATTTTCAGCCCTTTATATGGGTATCATGAGAGACCTGTGTGAATACAACATTTGTATCTGTGTCTGTATTTGCAAAAATGAGCCATAGATATCTGCATTGATATCCGTGCATGCGGATACCCATGGATATAAAGCGGATATCCGCAAATTTGCAGGGTTCTAGGCACAAAATTTGTATCTGCATTCGTAGCTGCAAAAATGAGCCACAAGTCTCTGCATTTACATCTGCGTGTGTGGGTACCTATGGATATAAAGTGGATATCTGCAGATTTGCAGGGCTCTAGATATAATGTGAATATAATAAAGGAAAACATGATGCTTTCAAGGCTCTGCTAGCCAACAGCCAAGATCATTTTCTTTCCCTGCAGCAGCTATTCTGGTATCAAGTGCCTTTATACCCATATAACTGCATCCACACAGGGAGTGGAGGTGGGAACAGTACTCCTTGGAGTTAAAGCAGTACAACTTGCTTGTGTAGACAAGGCCTTAGAGACTGAAGCTCCATCGCAGAGCCATTCTGTCCTTCCTCACACAGGTGTGGCCTGAGTCAGAGACCAGTGAACTCAGAAGGAGATTTTTCATCAATTCCAGCAGGCTTTGGATCAGGCCCAGGTAAACAAATCTCAGCCAGCTTGGACACAGAAATCAGTTCAAGAGAGTTTTAGTTAATGAGCATAAATGGCACTTTCAGGCTCTCGAAGTAGCTATGTTTGAGGTGCAAACATTTGTACTGGATTTAGGCCTTGAGAAAACAGAGTGTTTACAAAAATCTAAATTTTGAGCCACATCTAATTGACAAAACCAATGGGGAGTCCTGCGGCACCTTAAAGACTAACAGATTTATTTGGGCGTAAGCTTTCAGGGGTTAAAACCCGCTTTGTCAGATGCATCTAACAGACTGACATGGCTTCCTTTCTGAGGCCTGATTGACCAGTTTTCCCCAAGATGGTGTACAAAACTCATGTCACTGCAGCCCAGTTCAACAGGGGCTTATTTTCTACCCAGAACTCCAGAGCTAGCTCAGGACTCAACTTTGCCACCTTTATGCCTGTCACATTGTACCTTATTCCATGACTAGTTTCAAGGGCCTGACCTGACTGACAATGACAAGGAATAACTCTGGCATAGAAAACTTGCCCTGCCTCAAGGGCATATTAAGCAAGGGGCAGGAAGACCCATGGTTTGAGTATTCTTATAACCAACTATTTATCAACTGCTGCAAGGTCCAAAGGGGCCATGGCAGCTGGAGCACAGGTGAGGATAGCCCCCGGGTGTGCTATAAGAACAGTCACACTGGGTCAGACCAGTGTTCTGTGTAGTCCAGTATCCTGTCTTCTGCCTGGGGCTAATGCTAGGTGCTTCAGGGAATGAACAGAGCAGGTAGTAACTGATCCATCTCCTGTTGTCAGCTCCCTGCTGCTAGCAAACAGAGGCTTGGGACACCATTCCTACCCATCCTGGCTAATAGCCATTGATGGACCTAACTCTATCAATGGCTATTAGCCAGGACGGGCAGGGATGGTGGCCCTAGCCTCTGTTTGCCAGAAACAGGGAGCTTTTTGGTTCTTTTTTTTAACCTTGTTTTGGCCTTCATGTCAAAGGAGTTCCACAGGTTGACTGTGTGCTGTGTGAAAAAATACTTCCCTGTGTTTGTTTTACACCTGCTGCCTATTCATTTCATTGGGTGACACCTAGTTTATGTGCTACGGGAAGGAGTAAATAACACTTTATTCACTTTCTGCATACCAGTCAAGACTTTATAGACCTCTATCCCCTGATAGTCATTTCTTCTCCAAGGTGAAAAGTCCATCTCAGATAGAAGCCTGATATTTTTTTGTTGGTCTTATTGTACCCTTTCCAGTTCTAATATATCTTTGTTGAGAAGGAGTGATCAGATCTGTACTCTGTCTGAAATAGCTCCAGGACATTTGAAAGTGGGCTCCCCTCTCCCTGTGCAGGGCTGATCTCAGGGCGTTTCAATGGGACGACTCGTCGTACTCAGCCAGCGTAAAGGTGGCAGAGTGCAGCCCTGGTGATGTCCATGAGATTACTCGCAGGAGACAGATCTGAGCGCTTTGAGCGTTCCGCCGTCAGACTGTATCTGTGTGACATGCACAAAAATGTTGCATAATGAGACCTGGCAGTTGTGGAATGAGAGTGCAAATATAACAGCAATGTGCAGGTGGTTTTGACAGACCTGGTTTGCCGGGTGAGTTTATGAATATAGTGCGTGCCTGTTGTTTCTGTTCCATGCATCAGTGCAAGCAAGTACAGCTGAGAAGTAAAGTGGTGCCAAACACAAAGAACAACAGTTCTACTGCTGATAGGGTTACCAGGTAGCTGCAGAAAAAATACCGGACACACTTGATCGTGGGGGAGTGGGGCTGGCCAGTAAGAGGGAGGAGGGGGGACGGGAACCAGGACTGGCGGGGAGGGAAGGTCAGCGAGGAGGCATGGGGGCGTCATTTGAGCTCCCCGCCTCAGGTGCCAAAATGTTGTGGGCTGGCTCTGAGTCAGAGGGGGGCCCAGCTCTGTGTCCTCGGAAGAGGCGGGGCCACAGACGAAAGGGGTGGAGTTAGGGCACACGGCCCTCAGCGCTGGCTGACCCAAGGCCCTGGACCTCCCTCCCCAGCCCTCATAGCTGCATGGAGAGTGCAGCACAGCTCTCTGGTGGCAATTTAAAGGGACCGGGGACTCCAGCCACCGCTGTTGCCGTAGTAACAACGTTGGCAGCTGGGAGCCCCAGGTCTCTGAATTGCTGAGCCCCAGGGCACCTGCTCCCTTCCTACCGCCCTGGGGGTGGGCCTGAACCCAGACAAGTCATTCCTTTGCCCTGCCTGCAATTCCCAGTCAGGAAGTGAGTGACCCCTCTCTTAGCCTAAATCACTGAAATGGGTGCAAACAGCAAAGTGTGATCCAACAGCCAAACATTCCCAAAGCTGAGGGTTTAGGCTCCTCTTTAACCACTTCTAGAAGGTCCTTTGACTCTTCTACTATGTCCGGTTGGGTCTTACTTCCCAGTCGTGCCTTGTCTTGCTTTGACTGTCACAATTATATAGAATAGCAAAGGTGAAAGAACAGTTTAAAACATCCAGGCCATGTCTACACTAGGAGATTATTTCAAATTTACTAAAGTCAACTTCTGGGCACCTGATTTTACAAATCCGAAGTTCCGTGTCTCACTACGGGGAAGAATAGAATGTAGTCTGAGGCAGGGTCCGTTAATGTGAACACGCTACCTTGGACTCAGAGCCACAGGAAGCCCTAGAAAACTGTGGGAGGCTTCACAGATGAATTAGCTGCATCAGAGCAGCCACACTAATGTTATGTCAGACTTACCAGTTTGGGAAGACTGTTATGCCTCATGAAAAGCAGGACTACAGAATTCGAATTCCACGGCCACTTATTCCAGAATAATGGGCTTGGTAGTGTGGATGCATCACTTACAAATTCAACCTTGGGCAACTAATTTCGGACTAAAGCCCTAGTGTAGACCAGGCCCCAGAGCAATACAGGTTTTGACTATTTATGATTTGTAACTTTTTTTTCCTTCATTTGCTCAATTATGTTTGCTCTGGGTCATTTCTGATTCCTAGTCCAACAGCAAGAACAAAGCAGAAAGACTGGGCGGGGGGGAAGTGTGAAAATCTGTTATGAAATCTAGAGCCATTTTCTTCAAAGCACATTTTTTTAAACAAGATAGTTTGAAATCTAGTTTACCTACATGCTGACTGTTTCAAATGCAAATTTTCTGCATTAATACAGTTGTGTGAGTACTTTACACATAAGGGCAGTAGATGGGGGCTCAGGTACTGAAATGAGATTATACAAATTTCAAGAATTCCTAATACATTGACTGGCAATACCTTTAACTCAGGTTTCAGAGGGGTAACAATGTTAGTCTGTTTCAGCAAAACTTTGCAGAGTCCAGTGCACTTTAAAGACTAACAAATGTATTAGGGGATAAGCTCTCATGAGATACAAATCACTTCCTCAGATGCGGAAGAGAAAAGAAAACAGAAAAGGAAGGGATAAGGGATACAGAGATGGGAGTGTGATGTCAGTGCTAATCAGGGGCAGTCCGTGAGCCTAGGCAAACTAGGCAATTGCAGGCGGGGGCGCCGATCGCACCTCTGCCTAGGGCGCCAGCTGCTGCAGCCAGCCTCGGGCCGTTCCTGGTGCTAATAAATCAGAATGGATGTGGACCAACTGGACTGTCTCTACACAAAAGAATAAAGGCACACAAATCAGACATTAAGAATGGCAACATACAAAAACCAGTGTGGGAGCACTTTAACCTCCATGGACACGCAGTTTCTGACTTGCAAGTTGCCATTTTCAGGCAAAATAAATAAATAAATAAATAAATAAATAACAGACTGCAATGAGAAACTGCTGAGCTGGAATTCACATGCAAATTTGACACCCTGAAACGAGGTTTAAATAGATGCATGGAATGGTTCTCCCATTACAATTGATAATTTCCCATTCAGGTACTCACACCTCACCACTGTTGGAGATGAGCCACATCCACTCTGATTTATTAGCTCTGATGTCACACACCCATCTCTGTATCTCTTCCTTTTCTGTTTTCTTTTCTTTTCAGCATCTCATGAAAGCTTATACTCTAAAGCTACGTCTACACTGCAGGCTTTTTGCACAAGAATGGCTGTTCTTGTGCAAAAACATGCAGAGTGTCTACACTGCATGTGTGTTCTTGAGCAAGTAAATTTACAGTAAAACATCGGAACAGAGGGCTTCTTGCGCAAGGGTTATTCCTCTCCCCACGATGAATAAGCCCTTTTGCGCAAGAAGGCAGTGTGGATGGGCAACAGGGATTTCTTGCGCAAGAGGGCATCCATACTGTCATGGACACTCTTGCGCAAAAGCACATGGCAGTGTGGATGCTCTCTTGTGCAAGACCTTTTGTGCAAGAACTCTTGCACAAAA
The DNA here is from genome assembly GCF_052426305.1 of Pelodiscus sinensis. Classification (NCBI taxonomy): domain Eukaryota; kingdom Metazoa; phylum Chordata; order Testudines; family Trionychidae; genus Pelodiscus; species Pelodiscus sinensis. The sequence goes on along the minus strand of NC_143064.1, from coordinate 15,342,075 downwards.
CAGTTCTTGTGCAAGAAGCTTGCAGTGTAGACGTAGCCCGTATGCCCTAATAAATGTGTTCGTCTTTAAAGTGCCAGTGGACTCCTTATTATTTTTACCTTTAACTCTGGAGAGGCAGATGATTTGAGGCCTGATCCAAAGCCCAACAGAATCAATGGGAGTCCTTCCATTGAGTTCAATGGATCAGGCCCTCGGTGGGCTATGCTGCAGGTGTAGCATAGATAAGCTCCCTGGTTCAAAGCCTAAGAAGGCTGAATCAGCACTTCTTTCTCCCTCTGAGTGCCATGACGTATGCTGTGCGGAAGGGCTCTTTTTGAAATGCCTTTTAAATCCAAGATCCTGTCTGCATGGGCTTTAAAGACTTTAGACTCTAAGGCTTTCCCAGGGTCAGGCCTGCCGATAGGTTGGGGAATTGCCCTGGAGCCCAATGATTCAAAGGGTCCACAGCTCCAGCTGCCATTCCTGCTGCAGTAGCAATGGCACCAACTGGAGATCCAGGCCCCTTTGAATCTCCGTTGGAGTACTGCTTTGTGTGGCGCTGAGAGCTGGAGAGAGAGGCGTGCTGTGATCCATTAGGTGCTGAGGGCTGCCCTGTCCCCGCCCCTTTCACCCGAGGCCCCGCCCTCCCAAACTTGCCCCGGTGCCCACAGTGCTATCAGTCCCACTGCCCAGGGTATGTTACACTGCAATAATCACCACTCCTCAGGCAGGTCTCAGAGAACCCGAGCCCTGATCTTTACACTGTAATTTTATATCCCTGCAGCCCAAGCCCAGCCCCAGTCAGATGATGTGAGCCAGCCACAGCCATGCTGCGTGATGTTAACATACCCTCAGTGTCTTTTTCACAGAAAGAGGAATTTCTTTAACACTGTTGTGCAATGCATTTCCTACCAGTGCCTCTTCCAGGGGCTTGCGTTTTAGTGATGAAGATGCGCACTGTATAAAGTAGATATGATCCAACATTTAGACCTGAACTGAACACTCTTGAGTAGTGGAAAGTCCAGAACCAGATCAGCACTTTGCAACTTACTCAAATCTTTACAATGGGCCAAACAAAAACCTGGGAACCAAACACCCTGGATTTTGAAAAAGCTTGGATTTAAATTTCACAATTCCAGCATATTGCTAATATAAAAGTGAAATAGTTTGGGATCCTAGGGGTAGTGTAACAATCAAGAAATTTTAGCTAACATCAGATCAGTAGATTATTTTGAGAGAGGTCAAATGGTCTGGTGGATTGGGATTTAATTCCTAGCTCTGCCACAGACTCCCTGTGTAACCTTGGTCAAGACACTTAATCTGCATGCCACAGTTCCTCCCCCCATTCCTTTCTCCCATCTTTTTCTGACTTGTTTATTCAGGCAGGAAACTCTCCAGTTTAAGGTGTCTGTTTTTATCCAGCCTCTAGTGCTATGAGGCCATAAACTTGACTGTTACTTTGAGGCACAACTATAATACTACTAGTTATTTATTTTATGCACTCTAGCTTTAGCAACCTGTAGAAATGGTCTGCATCCTTCCAAAAAGGATCACCCATTGAAACTTATACTTGGGCTTCATTCCTGCAATGAGGCTGCTTTATCTTCTCTGCCAATGGGATTATCTCCCACTATAAACAGCCTTCCTGCCACCTGCAAAGGTAAAGATCCAGCCTTGTAAGGGACCACACCATTAAAGAGCAGCCTCTTACGCACACACACATGCTGGATACTCCAAAGCTGTCAGACTAAGGCAGAGAACTCACAGAACATGTAGGTGGTCGCGCCCGCCAGCGACTCTGACAGCAATCTGAGGGCTAGTCGCTTATGAAATGTTGCAGCTCACCCCAAATGCAGAGAGAGGTGAGGGTGCTGAGATGAGGGGCCTACTATCACCCAAGGCATTCCAGGTTACTACAGTGCATTGCCAGTCCCGTTGCAGGGCACTGGATTCCCTTTTCCAATTAGTGTCTTTAATTAGTAGCCTCATGCCTCATGCCCAATTACATATCGTTCATTCAGCCTTCACAAAGAACTGGCTTTCATGAAGAGGGCATGTTCTAGCCCTCAGGAAACTGAGGAGCTGACAGAGCGTAGCAGTATAAGGATTGGGGATAGCAAGAACAGTGTATTGTACCACGTAAGCAGCCTTGTATTCCGAGCCCCTAAGTGGACACTTTTGATAGAGTGGATCATGAGGTGAGACGTGGGGGACACTAGCCACGTGACTGCCTTCCCCAGCCCAGGGAAGGGCTAGGACTGTCCTCTTCTGCTTCAGGCCCCACATCTTCCTCCCCCTGTTTTGCCCCTTCCCGTCCTTTCCCCAACCGCCTCCTCTGAGTGATGCAGCCCAGGGGACTAGCAGGGCTAAGGGGCCAGCCCCAGCTCACTCTGCTTCCCCTGCCATGTCACTCTGCTTCCTGCTGGTGAGTGTAGGGGCAGTCAGTGCGCTGGGAGAGCAGAGCAAGCTGGGACCACGTTACTCCATTCCCCCTCCCAGTGAGTACGGGGCGGGAGGCAAACCCATGCTGAAGACATCAAACCCCTGATTTTGTCCCCCCAGATGCCCCTCAAGAGACTCTGCACCACTGGCTGCTGGCCAGCTCTTGTCCCCTTCCTGCCACGGTGGTTGGGAGGGGGCATATGCCCCTTCATGCCCCCCCCCCCCCACATAATCCCTGCTTTTGATCATTCTAAGTTCCACGGAGTATCCACAGAGATCCAGACTAGGACCACTATAGCCATTTCATTCCAGGTGCTGACTCTAAAAAGAGCCCATCTGTAGTTAGTGTGGCACCTGGGCTCATCAGCAAAATTCATGCCTGGTGCTAGAAAATACACTTTGGGCAACTCAGTTCCCCTAGAAGGGAAAGAACACCCGCAACCTAGTGCACAGAGCTGGGTGCCTACCACTGAGTCGTGCTGCATGGAGCTGTCAAGTTGGAATCTTTCTCACACTTCCCCCATATTCACATCCTGTGTTCTAAAGTTAAGGCCAAGTGCAAAGTTTGGATCAGTCCATTCCCACACTTGGGGGAATGTTTAGACCCAGAGTCATGGTTCGGGCTGATAGAGAAAGAGGGGCCAGTTGCAGAGCTTAGGGGAGGTCAGGTGTGCCCTTTGCCTACGACATGGCAGCCCCCCACCTGCCCAGCAAGGGTAAGGGTGACGCTTACCAGGTAACTGGTTAACCGGTTACCCCTTTACATCCTTAGAGCAAACTGAGGGTTTACTGCAGAGGCATCAGGTAATAGCTTTCCTTGCTTCATCCAGGTTTGCCATGCAAGATATCAATCAGTCTTTTCTGAATCCTGCAGATTTATAGGGATCAGATGTTGACTGATGGCCGGGACCAGAAATCTGAACCTTATGCTTCAATGCTTTGTGCTGCAATTACGCCAGACCACTTATTGCTGGTATGGCGTGAAAAGGTGTCCTACTATGAAACCTTGTCAGAAGGATGAAAGAACATTACGGAGCTGTGCAGGAAGGATTCCCCCTCCATCTCCAGACACATCAACAAGCTGTTCCGAGGACTCCCTGCTGTCTAGGCATAGTGGCCACCACAGATCACATCCAAGTGCCTGAACCCACTTTTTGCGTGATTAAAAAATGTGAACTCACAAGACGTGCCCTCCCCGGGATCAGTGCCTAGCAACGAGACGTCCCGGGAGGAGAGGATTGTCTCCAAAATTATAAAAAGGTCCTAGCTGTCAGTGACATCGGTTGCCAGACTTGCCTGCTGACCACTCTCCTTCTTTTCCTCTTCCTCAAACATGCTGTCCTCCATGCTGCTGCCCAAGGCTACCACAGCAGTATCTTGGGAGGAATTCATGGACTGGCTCATGCTTGCGGTGATGTTCCAGACTGTCTATTTGCCTCCTTGGTGTTCTGGTATGACTGTCTCAGATCCTTTATTTTCACACAGCGCTGCTGGGCATCCCTGGTGTGTCCTTTCTCCTCCATCTTGGCATAGAGATCTGTGTTCCTTTGGCTGGCACATAGGTCTGTGAGAACAGAATCCTCTCCCCGCACAGCAAGAAGGTCCAGGATCTCCTGTACACTCCATTCTGGTGGTCGTCTGTGACCCTGGGAACTCAAGGTCAGGTGTGCTGCTCAGGTGTGCCGCCTGCTCTGAGGTCTGCTCACCACGCTGGCCACACAGGAAAAGAAATTCAGATTTTCCTAGGGCTTTTCCTGTTAACCTGGAGAGCAATAGAGTTGCAAGTGCTGGCCAGAGCGGTCACCACAGAGCATTGTGGGACATCTCCCAGAGGCCAAGAACGTCAACTTTCACAACGCTGCATCTGCACTACCATGAAGTCGACCATGCAAAGTCAAATTTAGCATTATTTCTTGTGACAAGCTGGTATATCAAAATCAACTTTAACAGCCCTTAGAGTCAACAGAGCAGGCTTGGTGGTGTGGACTCTTGGTTTAAAAATTCAACCTAATGTGCTTAAGTTCAACCAAAAGTCCCAGTGTCTACCAGGCCTTAGTCTGCTTATGCCCAGGACCCATGACCAGAAGCACTGTCCCTGGAGCTTCCACTGGCTAGTTCCTGGGAGTGGGGGAAGTGCTCAGCTCTCACAGATATGCCAGCAGCTGGTTGCTGCCAGGGGCATCCTGGGGCCATGGCATGCAAGCAGCCTGCATGAGCCCTGCTGGACTTTTAGTGGCCTGGAGATTGTAATCGACTGCCAGAGGCTCCAGGATCAGTCAATCATGGCAGACAAGCTGGTGATCACTAAATTGTATATGATTATGGATTTATTTGGGGAGCCCCTGTAGCCCACTGCTGCAGCCCCTACAGCTCCTGTGTTAATCTGAGCCCTGCTTATGCCTCTCCCTGGCTCTGGTCCCCAAGCAGAGCGCTAGATCCAGCCCATCTCCCGGTGTCTGGGGGACTTTGCCCCTGCCTGAACTTTGTGACTAAGGCCCATCTCCAGTGATTGTGCTGGCAACGTGCCACTTCTTGGATCCCTACACTCCTCTTCTAGTTGGACTTCAGACCATCCTGTCTGACGTGATACAGCTGGGGCACTGGCAACACTTGGTTGAATGAGACAGTAAAGTCCAACCGCACTGACCTAGCACAGGAGCTAACCATGCCTCTGCCAGCTGTGCTCTTCCAGGAGGCAAGCGAGAGCTGACTGACATCTTAGGAAGGGCTGGCTCTCCTTTTGCTCACAACTATTCCAAGCATTTAGCACCACTATCAGCCTTCCTGAGCCACAGGCAAATATTTAATAGGATCCTTTGCGTAGCCTTTCTGCGTCAGCAGCTTTTTAGCAAAGGATTTATAGTGGCTGGGCTGCCAGGTGGTGTCTCGGTGCCAAACCAGTGAAGAGGAAGTTGGGAGCCTTCACACTGCCTAAGATCTCAGTTGTAGAGTAACTGGGTGAGTGGCAATGTGCACTGAGAGTCCTTAACATCAATCAACTCCTGAGCCTGGGCCAGACAGAGCCCTCCCCTCTCCCCCGGATTTAAGGGATTGTCTGTATGCTGGAAGAGGAAGTTTTATGTGAAACCACCCTTACAACAGACGGGCCCTGTGTCTTAGGACACTCACTCTGGCCTGGGACCCAGGAAACCTGGATCAAAATCCTGTCTCCACCATTGGAGACACTGGGTTGCTGAGTCACTTTGAGCAAGTCATTTTCCCTGCTCAGTTTTCCTCATAATGGCGCTGACCTCCTTTGTCAGCAAAGAGGCCATTGACTGGAGGCTGAATTCTCTCGCTCGAGATTGTTCCTGCTTAGGTTGAGATATGTGGGGAGAGTGATGTAAAAGGCAACTTGCGATACTATTGGCTCTGCTTTCTGGTGGTGAATAAAGAGACGGTTTACATTGTATGTCTGAGCCACCACATTCCACAGATGTTAAATTGTGAGTAATTGACTAATGAAATAGTTGATACCTTTTGCATCGACTGTGCGATTAGTCGATAGGGCACCTCTGCCTTTGAAGTGTAGCAGGAGCCTAAGGCTGTTGCTATACTTCAAAGGTGAAAGTGCCGCATGGAGCCTAAGGTCAGCTGGGGACTCCCTTGCTGATCCTCAGCTCCCTGTGCTGCTGCCACTTGAAATGCTGCTGGGGTGTTTCAAAGCGGCAGCACCTGCACTGAGCCTAGGATCAGGTAGGGGGTTCCCAGCTGGCCCTGGACTGCACGGGGCTTTTCAAAGCAGCAGTGCCACATGGAGCCCGGAGTCTGGCCCCAGGCTTCAAGCAGCACTGCCTCTTAAATACCCTCTCTTCTTCCCCCTTGCTTGCTGCCTCTATTTGATAGAGGCGGTTATTTGATAGAGACTCTATTTGATAGAGGCAGCAAGGGGGAGGCGGAAGCGACTAATCGACTATCCTGTTGACCCTCTGATAAGCATTTGCTTATTGGATAGTCAATTAGTTGACTAATCCTTCACATCCCTACATTCCAGTGGACACCAGCACTTTAAAAAAGGCCTGTTACAGAATTGCTATGAAGTATGCACAAAGATGTCTATCAAGTACCAAACTGGTGATCATGTGATCCCACTCCATGCAGGCCAAGCCCATTGTATGGAATAGATTGCCGCACACTGGCATGGTTTGTGGAAGTGGAATGTGACAGAGAAAAAAATTCTCCATTACATTGGTTCAGCCCCACTAGACGGCCCGGTTGCTAGGTGAGGACTGCATGGGAAATGTACCAACATTCTGATGTTATACATAGCAGTTCTTAGGCCTCAGATTCTCTTCAGCCTAGCCTGCATGATGGAGCCTAACACTGCATAAGTCAGAGTCTAGGCACTGTTAGAACCAGGCTCACCAGTTCTAACACCTTAGCAAAAGTGTCAAGGGTAGCTGTGTTAGTCTGTAACTGTAAACGCGTAGTCCAGTAGCACCTTAGACTAAAAAACATATCTATATAGTATCATGTGCTTTTGAGGGCAAAACCCAGATTCAGTACTCCCCCTCACCCTGAGGCTACACAGTCTTCGGAGCTGTGCTTTGACAGCCTCCTGCTTCCACCGCTCAGACAAGAAGAATGCAGGAAGCTCCAGTGACACAGTCCATGTAGTCCACATGCCAATAGGAAGCCCCCCAGAGCAGCATTTCAGGAAACCCCTTGCAATTTTGGAGAGTCTAACAACCAGCACCTAATTATTGAATCCACATATGTGGCACACAAGGGTTCCCCACCCAAATAGCTGACCTAGGGTTGTCTGATTAGAGTGAAGTATTAACATGTGCTGAGGGAAGGAGTCCTCCTCTGCTGTTTATAAAGCAACACTCTCTTGTTGGGGAGTCACACACTGACTTAGCAATAGGGCTGTATCAATGCAGCCTTGTTGCTAAAAGCTGTGTAGTGTAGACATACCCTCAGGCTATGTCTACACTGGCAGGTTCTCACACCAGAAATATGCAAATGAGGCTAAGCATGGAATATCACTGAGCCTCATTTGCATATCTAATGAACCACAATTTTTGCAGAAGAGGCTCTTGTGCCAGAAGGAGCTGTCTACACTGCCCCTTTTTGCACAAGAAAAACCCTCTTGCACAATGCCGTTATTCCTGAAAATAATCAGCATAGAGGATGTTTCTTGCGCAAGAAGGGGCAGTGTAGACAGCTCCTGCTGGCACAAGAGCCTCTTCCACAAAATGGTGGCTCATTAGATATGCAAATGAGGCTCAGCAATATTCTATGCTTAGCCTCATTCGCATATTTCTGGCACAAGAACCTGCCAGTGTAGACATAGCCCCCATGTAATTCATACCCCCTTAGCAGCAGTTAGGCTGCTAAAGACCAGGCTATGATATGCACAATTTGCTGAGTTACTCAGCCCCTGCATGTGAACTGATTTGTGAGTGACCTCCATCTGTTACACAGAGGTTTGGCAGAGAGAGGGTCACAGTGAAAGAATGAAAAGGCCATGGAAAAAATCCAGCAAATGCACTTGGATAGGTAATGTGAGGCAAGCAGAGGTGCCAGCTCCGTAGTAGCTCATTTAGTTCCCTGGAGCTATTCTAAAATCAATTATGTAAGTTCATGCTCCACCACATTCTTTGACAGCCGACTGGTCTTGCTGGACTAGAAAGCTGCATCTAGACTGACATGATTTTGCGGAAATACTTTTAACAGAAAAGTTTTTCCATTAAAAGTATTTCTGCAATAGCGTGTCTGGATTGGCATGGATGCTTTTGCACAAAAAGTGCTTTTGTGCAAAAGCATCTGTGGCCAGTCTAGATGCAATTTTGCACAAGAAAGCCCCAATCGCCATTTTAGCCATCAGGGCTTTTTTGCACAAAACGGTTCTTCTCTGTCTACACTGGCCCTCTTGCGCAAGTATTCTTGCACAAGAGGGCTTCTTTCCAAGCGGGAGCGTGAAAGTATTTGCACAAGAAGCACTGATTTTGTACATTACGAAGTCAGTGTTCTTGCGCAAATTCAAGCCACCAGTGTAGACAGCTGGCAAGTTTTTGCACAAAAGCAGCTGCTTTTGCACAAAATCTTGCCAGTCTAGATGCACCCTTGGTTTTTAGGAAGGTTTTGTACCCCACAGAAAGCAAGCTCACATTTAATAGCCAACTCCGATCCATACCCCAGCTCACGCCACACATGGGATGGTACTTTTTACCCAAGCATGAGAGTCACATTTGAACTACTTGATACTCCGCTCCTCCACTTCTGTGAGCATCCTGCATTGCCTTCCCAAGTTCTTCCCCCTTTCACTAGCAATACAAGTGACTTCATTTACTGCACCAGTAAGCAGAGGTCAGTCCCAGGAGTCCTTGTGCCTCATCTGAGTGATTTTTGCCCTAATATGGATACACATCAATGGACACTTGGATAAGGCCTTACTGTGTGGCCAAGACCACCTTAGGTGCTCACAATCAAGTGTGAATCACTGATATAAGGATATGCCCATTCCTGACTTTTTTGTTCTTAAGTGTGGGGCCAGTAATTTCAGCTACCACCTGGACATTCTTACACAGACTAGTTTTTCAAGTGACCATTATTCCCTCACCCCCACTTCATACCTTTCTCTAGGAGTCCAGTCCGCTACTTTAGACATGAGTTTAACCAGGTCTGGCTCCTATCTATCTAAAGTGATCAAGATTTCACTAGCACTAGTGGTCAGGAAGCACAAGTAGATGTGCTGCTCTCATCACTCGGCAGCAGCCACCTCATTAATATAGGTCCTGGAGCACCATGCCAATTCAAATTAAGATGCCAGTGCAGACAAGGCCTATATAAACTGGGGATTGTTAATAAAGTTGGGTTTCAAAAGGTGTGGGTTTAAAGGAAACAGTCATAGTTGGGTAGCATCTCTATCCCCAGGGCTTGACAAACTGCAGCAAAAGCCACTTGCCAGCTCTGCACATGCGCAAGTGCCAGAGCCACCAGTAAACAGGGCACCAGGCTGAAGTCTACTCACCATCCCCTCCTGCTCAAGAGGTGTGCCCTGATTGTGAATTAGCCAGTTATTTCCTACTAGTACAAGTATTAGAAATTTAGATTCATCTGACTATGGCATCTCCTTAAACTCTCTCCAAGGGCTACTGCATGTAGTTACTATGCTCCTTCCAGCATTTCCCCCACTATCAGAAGAGAGCAGCACTGTTTGTTGAAAGGGGGTAAAGCAAGCACAACACTAGTAGAGTTGGTTCTTAATGTTTTTTTATTTCATCAGATTTATTTAAATGGAGTGTCTGAAATAAAAACATTTGAGTCCCATCAACAGGGGAATGACTTGACAGACAGGTGAGCACGGCAGCTGCCCTTTGCCAACCAGTAGATACCAGTTGTGATCAATTTTTTTTTTTTTAATACACAGTCCATGAATGGTCAGAGTAAGTTACATAATACAACATGCCAGTTCACATGAGGAATGAATTAAGTATACTTCTTGATTTCATCATACAATACTAAGACAAAAGCACCACCCATTCCTCTGAGTACATTGGACCATGCACCCTTGAAGAAAGCTTTGGACCCTTCATCACGGGCAATCTTTCGCCAGCAGTCAATTGTACCAGAGTACATGATGTCAGCTGTGGAAAGTAAAGACACAGTCAGTAAGAGGCATCTCAGGGTCACAATCTAAATCCAGGTTAGCAGTGGCTCAGCAAGGCTAACATCCTTGAATTAATTATATTTAACTTGAACCAGTTAAGTGCCTAATAACAGAGCACATCAGAGACCAGAACGAATGATCTTTTACTACACTTGCACCACTAAAACATCTCACATCTATATGGAGCTAGAATGTACAACAAATTCTTGCCTGTCAACAGCAACCACACTAAGCCCTCAAGTGCTGGGGTTTACCAGCATGTTTTAAAGGCAAGTCTTTACTGCAAGTCATCCCAGGAGATATGCTGCTCTACCAGCATCCTCATAGCTTATACTAGAAGCACCATCATCTACTGGGATTTCTTCTTTAGCTTGTTTATATTGACAAAAAGCATCTGGATATATTCTAGCAAGAGGGCTTCATGGTCTCATGGATCCATAAACTCAAAGCTCTAATCCTAGTCCAGCCAGTTACTTGTAGCATGGTCTTGGGCAAGATGCTGTTCCTCCTGTAAATGGAGATCATCTCTCACCAGACCATGGGGAGGTCTAGTCCCTGGAGCAGTATAGCTGCTGAAGAACTAAGATGACCTGGCTAGCCAGGATTTCCTTTGATGCCAACATCCATTTACAAGACCCACTTCTGAACCCTGAAGTCCTGCCTGACCAAACGCCAGGCTTTGGAACACAGATGTAGAGGTTCCTGCACCCATCTTGCATCTCTGGATATAGAGGTGTTTCTTTGAGAATGCCCACCCCATTATATTCTAGTTGGGAATTAGAAACCTACTTCCTTTACGCCCTGACTGCATCATCATCCGACGGCGAACAGTATCAAATGGATAGGAAGTCAAACCCGCAACAGCGGTAACCGTCTGAGCAATCATCCAGCTGATGATGATGTGGGTGTTCTTTGGGTCAGGAAGCATTCCTATGGGAGGGAAGAGAGCAGATTAAGAACACCAAATCATTGTATGGTAACACCAAAGTAAATAATTTTTCTGCATTACAATCCAGTGTTTGGCCTAAAAGTCTGTGTTGCATTTTAAGAAGTTAACTCAAAAGACCTACCCTTAGCAGTGTCATAGATGCCAAAATAGGCTGCTCTGTAGATAATGATGCCCTGCACAGACACATTGAAGCCTTGGTACAGGCCCTTAAGACCATCAGACCTGAAAATCTTGACTAGGCAGTCACCAAGACCGTTGAATTCTCTGTCTGCTCCAGCTTTACCCACATCAGCTGCCAGACGAGTACGGGCAAAGTCAAGAGGGTAGACAAAACAGAGAGATGTAGCACCAGCAGCACCACCAGAGGCCAGGTTGCCGGCAAAGTAACGCCAGAACTGGGTTCTTTTATCGACGCCACCCAGGAAGACCTGCTTGTATTTGTCTTTGAAAGCAAAGTTGAGGGCCTGAGTAGGGAAGTATCTGATCACATTAGCCAGGTTGCCACGCCAGAAGGACAGGAAACCCTGCTCTTTGGGGATACGGACAACACAGTCCATGATGCCTTTGTATTGCTTGTCTACTGTAATCTGTTTGCTTGCATGCTGCACCTGTAGAACAGAGAAACAAGCTAGATTAACATCTCACCATGCTGATAAAATTACAAGCCTGAAGATCTGGATTTATGAAGTTTTCATGATTTTTATTAGTTAGAAATGCATAATTCAAACTGCATTTGACAATTAAGCCTCTGATTCCAGGGTCTGGATAGACACACTGAAAGCCTGTTATGAAATAAAATGAGCATGGTTTTATGAAGATAAATTACTAGTAAACAAGAATGAATATAAGATTAAGTGCGGGTCACTTAAATTTGGTTAAGACTCAAGATAGAGGTTTTTTTAAACTGATTGTTATGACTAGGTGCGGAAGGATTACATTTGCAAAGATTGGCAATGTAAGAAAAATGCCATTTGAAATCTCATTTTGAGATACAAATTGCAAAGTATCTTCAAGGAAGCATCAGTGTTCATGATAAGGCTTTTACTTTCTGAATCTGACTACTGTCATTAAGTAAGTGTGTGACCTATAATTTCCTTGCAATGGTGCAAACTTAAATTGATAAAATAAAAATGCTTATGATCAATATTGTCCCTCAAAAAAAAAAAATCAACGTTTGCCAAGCCTCATCATAAAAGTGTCATTAAGCATCCTAGGCTGCCTCAGTGAGAACTGTCACTGTCCTCTAGCAGATGTCAGTGCAATAGATTCTTGGAATGGATAGAAAGGCTGAGTGCTGAATTCCAAGGTGATCACCTACTAGTCCTTTGACCCAGAAACAGGAAGTGCTCTTATCTTAGGGTGGAGTGTTAATAAAGCCCTTTCTGGTTCCATTTAGTTCTGCAAGGATTTTCCGGAGCAACCCTCCTCAGAACACTCCCAGAGGTGAAAGTCAGCGGGTGACGAACTTTTTTTTTTTTTAAATAATTGCTTGGCAGCAAGAAGGCGCACCTACTGGGCGACAGCCAAAAGAACGTCTTTAGAGTAGAATTACATCCCATCTTTTTTCAAAAGCAAAATATGCGTTGCCACATCGTGTTGTTCCCTATTCTCCAAGAGGCAGCAGTCTGCCTGATCAGAACTGCGCCCTGTAGAGAGCAAAGCCAAGGTAGCAGCGTGTCTTTATCTTTTGGGAGGAGTTGGGCCTGGAAGGTCACCGGGCCGCTCTATGGCTTTCCTCGGGCTAGATATTGCGTCGGCCTGCCTCTGCCTGCTGGTTTTCGCGCACGACGCGTGGAAGCGGTGCCTAGCTGCGGGTCCGAGCGCCCCGCGAGATCCCGCAGCGCTGGGGGAAGTGGCTCCAGCCTGCAGGGAAGCGCCGGGGAGGAGGCTGCTGCAAACCTCGCTCCACGCCGAGCCGGGCCCGGCACCGCTTTGCGTAAGCGGAACTAGCTGGAGCCGATCGCTGCCGGCGGGTGGTTTCCGGCTCTGGCCAGGGCCCCCCGCGGGGCAGGAGCCGGGACTCCAGCTTGAGGCCGGGAAACGCGCCCGGGGCCCCAGCCGCCTGCACAGGAGCGGGCCCAGGAGACCGTCTCCTCGGGCAGGGCCAGGCCGGGACCGGACGGGACCAGCGGAGCCTCGCCCCAGGCACAGCCCTGCTGCCGGGGGCAGCGCCGGCCGCGGAGACCCGTCTCCCCTCCCCAGGCCGGGCGGCTGCTGCCCCGGGATGCTCGGGCCTGGCCTCTCCTTGCAGCGACCTTGGGGAGGGATCAGCGCCGCGGCATCGCCTTGGCCCGCGGATGCACCACGCGGCCGCGGCCCAGCGCCAGACAAAGCTGCAGCCAGCGGCGGGGCCGGCCTCTCCCCGCGCCCAGGGCGCTCGGAACCCCCGTCGGGGCGATCCCCGGGTGGGAGTCGCTGCACTCCCCGGCCAGCCCCGGGGCATTAGCCCTCCCCGACCCATCAGCGCTGCCCTCCTACCGGGGATGCCTTCCAGGGAGCGGGGCACCCCCCAGCCGGACGCCCCCCAACCCACCTGCAGCAGCAGCTTCACCCGCTCGATGGGCGCGACGGCTGTTTTGGAGATGGCTGCGGCCACCCCCCCGGCTAAGAAATCCTTGGCGAAGGACACGGCGGCGTCAGCCATGGCGAGGGGCGGCAGGAAGGTCAATAAGTTAGAACCGGGGAGCGAGAGGCTGCTGCGGAGGCCGCTGCTGATGGGGACCCGCGGGCTCTGAGGCCGGGCGGCTGCAAATGGCGGGTTTATATACCGCCCGCAGGCTGCAGCGAGCGGGGGTGAGGCTCACGGAGCCACGCACGGCAGCTTCCCACCCCGCCCATTGGCTGCGAGCAGGAGGGCTGGGCCGGGGAGGGACCGGCTGGGAGGGGGGGGGGGGGGGAGCTTGGGCGCCCCCCCACACCTGACGCTGTTGGGAGCGCCAGTGACCAGGTGGGGTCTCCATCATCCCAGGGCGAGGCTGGGCTCCGTGCCCTTGGCTGGGCGCAGGAGGAGGAGCAGGGAGCGGGCAGGGTTTGCAGGGAAGGGGGCTGCTTTGGGTTTCAGCGCGTGACGCCAAGCGGGAGTGTTCCTAGGCAACCCCCGGGAAATACAGAGCGCAGCGCATCTCCAAAGCCTCTGCCTGCCCCGACACCATTGCCATGGAAACAGGGTTGGGCGCCCCCGCCCGAACTCAGCATCAGGCCTGAGTCACTCATCACAGGCGCCCGGGGGCAGAGGAGGTGGAGGTGGGAGTCGCGGAGCCCGAGGCGCACCTGTGGTGGGGAAGGCTGCTCAGAGCCCTGGCTGCAACAGAGCTGTGGGCTAACCCAGTGCTGAACTCAAAGGCGGCTTCTGAAAGAGTCTGTCAGGGCACAGCTACTCTACTGGACAAAGTCCAATTAAGCGCCGTAACGTCAGCTACATTCACTGCATAGCTGAGGTCCAAGGAGCTTAACTGGGCTTTTGGTGCTGTCCACACAGCAGAAAGTCAAAGGAAGAGCACTCTGCCTTCAGCTTCCCTTGCTCCTCCTGTAATGAGGGTGACCAGCGTCCACAGGAGTGCCCCTCTCAGTGCAAATGAGCTGTCTTAACTGCTAATTCAAATCCTGGAAGATCGACAGCAACTTCCATCTTCCTCTGCAGTGGAGATGTACCCTCAGTGCCTGGACCAAGTCTGTCATTGCCCAGCAGTGGACTGTCACTTACTTCAACAGACAGAAAAAATCTCTGTTTGTTAAATATTTCAATAAACCTTCCTCTTCACCAGCCTACCTACTTCAATCCCACCTCAGTTTCTAGGCGGTAGGGTAGGGCCAGAGAGATATAACTTTAAATCTTAGATCCTGTGATGGTCTGCCTCCTGATTATTTTTTTCAGCCTTTTGTCCCATTTTCTTTTTCAGACCTGTACACAGGGAGTGAAGGGTGAGAAAGCACCCCCCATAGTCTTTCAAGTCAGCATGCTCTGGCTAGCCAAGAGAAAGCAGGAACAGCATGCTGCTGGATCCTCCCTCCCATGCTCTGGCTGGCAGGGGGAAGGCTAGGGCTGAATTGCCCGCTCACTTGGGGGAGCATTCACAGCCTTGTGGTTCACATTTACAAAAAAAGCCCCCCCCCCCCGCGCACACACAGAAATTCCTGCATACAGGTCTGTTTTTGTTACATCACATTCAAGCCATAAGGCAGCCATAGTGGGTCAAACCAAAGATCCATCTAGCAGTATCCTTTCAGTGGCCCTTAAGTACAGGCCACAGGCTGCAGTGAGCAGAGGTGAGGCTCACCGAGCCACAAATGGCAGCTTCCCACCCTGCCCATTAGCTCCAAGGCTTGGCTGGCTTATACATAGTGATTGAATTCAATCTCTTAAGGTTAAGAATTCCTAAAAAAAAAGCAAGGTTAGTCTGCAGAAGAGAGAGTGTATGTGTGTGGGGGGGCGGGGGGGGGGCAGTGGGGCCTTGGGTAGCAGGCCCTCAGTGCCACCTGAAAGGCAGTGTGCCCCTCCTCCACCCTCAATGCTACCCAGAGTGCACTGCACCATGTCCTAGCAGCAATTTAAAGGGCCCTGGGCTCCAACAGTAGTGGCAGCAAGGCCTAGGCCCTTTTGTATTGCCAGGTCCCAGGGCAATTTCCTCCTCTCCCCCATCAGCAGGCCTGAAGGTAGCAGAACCCATCAAAAACAATTGGGATGGAACAGTCCTAGGACCTAGCTAAGTCTGCCAAGTAGGTCAACACACCATTCATAAAAAGTATGAGAGACTAGTCTATCTTGGTTAACTTAGGCCACTTTTCTAGGTGCAGCCCTTAAAGTTTGATAATTTACTCTGCTTCTTGATTCATCTGTTAGAAACTGCACACCTAAAAGGTATCAAAACTATTCCCGTTCTAAGATGAAGGAGCACAGTGTGCTGGACTCAAGAATTGGGAAGCAAGAAAGGACAAATTATGTTCCCAGCCTTTCCCCTGCCTTGGTGTACAGGCTGAACCTTTCTGGATCAAATTTCAGCTCTAGTGGAAGCAGAAGCAACTGCAGTTAAAAGCATCAGCTGACACCAGGGCTGAACTGGGGCAGACACACATACCATTTGTTAAATGGAACCCTTAATACTTCACTGTTACAGGGCTGCCGTAAGACTTTGCTCACCATTGTCAAGTGTTCCAGAATAGAAGGTTGCGGTTATTCTGGCTCTCAATGGCTTTACTCCTTACATCTAAGATTGAATTCAAACACCACTTTCTACCTCTTCGTATTTCCCCAGGTGAACCAAGGTTAATTTTCTGTCAGGGAGGATAACTCAGTGCCACTGACTATAGGTGCTGGAACTAGGGGAGTGGGGCAGGAAGGTGGGGGAGAGGGAGAGCTACAGCACCCTTGGCTTGAAGTGGTTTTCAGTAGGGTTTCCAGTTTGGTTCAACAGCTCTCAGCCCCCTTGCTATAAAAATTGTTCCAGCACCCCTACCTCTGACTAGCCTTTGCCTTCTAGTGCAGTGTGTGGCACTTGGGCTATGACGGCACAGGGAATCAGTGTCAGATGTGACTGAGTGTCACAATGCCACCTGGAGAAACTTTACACTTACCTGGAAGAATCACGATCCCAGAAACCATTTCTTACTGATCTGAGGGCCAGTCCCTGAATGACATTTATCTAAGCTAGGGATAAACTAGTCCACACACTGTAGCTCTCCTTACTGTTTAACATCCCCTCTTCGGAAAAGCATGACAATACATTGACTTGTAGGTCACAGCAGTTAAAGGGGACCACCACAGTGACTGTAAGGAGATGGGAAGGTTAGGTATTGCATAGTACTGTTCTAATCGAACCATAAAACTTTCATCTGTGAAAATTATTTTAATATAAAATACATCTTTAAAAATATCAATGTAAGGGTGTTAACACTTAATTATCTAACCCATTTGGCATCTGCATTTTTCACACTGTAGTAGGCATAGTCAGTCATAACAAAAATGAACATAACCTATACACAGTTTTGTTTTTTCCCCAAAGCTGAAATAATTCAGATAATGGCAAAAATATACATGTGTGTGTGTGTGTGTGGGGGGGGGGGGAAATCTCAGCTTGCATTTAGGACTATTAGAACATTTCAGTGCGGTTTCATATATTACTATTCTTTCTTGGCAAAAATACCTCTGTAGTATGTTTTCATTTTTTTTTTTTGCAACTGAGCACTGAGAAAATTATTCAGTTCTCAAATCTTACAAAAGCTGAAAACAAGAAGTACGATGACTAAGGCTAACAAAAGTGTTAACTGTCCGAGGACAAATACTGCATACCTAGAATGCCATGTCCATATTGCACTAGTGACAGATTTCAGTAAAAATACTTATATACAGTATATATTTTAGTCTATTTTAAACCATGTATCTGTTCTGAAGGCCACGTGTTCAGTGTCCTCAAATGTTACAAACGTATTTATTTTAGAATCAATCCCAATTTATGATCATGGCTCACATCACTTATTCTTTACAAGTGGTTTTAGTATTAAAAAGCTATTTATCATTGAAAATATCCCCAAATTAGTTGATTTCAAGCTCCAGAATCATAATAGTTTCAAAATGTTTGTGTCCTTCTGATGAGCTTGAATTGAGTGTATCAATTCACTACATGGGTTACAAAGTTTATTAATGTTTGACACAAGAGTTTCAAACTCCGGGAAAGTCACAGTAAACCAGGTGCTGCTACCTCTAGTGCAATGCATCTTCCTTTCTGCCTTGCTTTCTTCAGGTTGTGGACTTGGCCAAGAATGACTGCAACATACATTTACTCAATGAGCTTTCCAACGTCAGTTTTCAAGAGTTGGCTTCGGCGGCTCAAAATTTCCTCTTCGGAGGAGTTTTAATTCTCGCAGCTCTTGTGGTTGTAAACTCTGATCCACTCCAGGAATTAGCTTGTAGCTTAAGGGAGATTCGATATAACCATTTCTGTAGAGACATACCCGCTTGCAGAATTCAAAGGTGCTAAACATAACACCATAGTATGGGACAATCTTAACAAAAAAAAAATTGAAATCAGTTAATTTAGAATCAATATCCACATTCTCTAAAAGCTAGGATTTATAAGACTTCATGAACAGATTTGACCTCATTGGCAATGTGGATTCGCACAGTTGGGAATCTGACCCTATACTAGTTGTATCATTCTACAGGTACCACTACGTTGAGACTTGGTTTATTACATGTACAGGTTGAACCTGAACCTCTCTAGTCTGGCAACATCTATGGTCTGGCATGATTTCAGTTAGCCTGATGTCCACTTATCATGAGTGCAACAAAGTTTCCTGCTGTCCCATAAAGTTTGTTTATAGCTACCAGTTCTGGCACTCAATGTTCTGTGCTGTTATTTAGCTCTAATTTACCCTTAAATGTGTTCTAAGAGCCCAGTAAGCAATGGAAGTGTTGGTAATGCTACTAGACTGGGGGTGGGAACCTTTCTTGTGTCAGGGGCTGCTGACTCACAGATAAGTCAGTCGGGGGCCACACACAAAGTGAGAAGCAAAAAAAATCCTGGGGGGAGGATCCCTGAGACTTGGGGACTGGATCCAGGTAAGCCAGGGGCCACATCTGGCCCCTGGGCCTTAGATTCCCCACCCCTGTATTAGACAATATTGACTTCCCAAGGTTCAGCAATTTCTCTGGTTCAGCAACAGTTAGGTCCTTAGGGTGCTGGACTAGAGAAGTTCAATCTGTATAATTAGACTATATCAAATTATTGGGAAGAAATGGGGTTGCGGTGAACTTGAAAACAAGACAAAGCTTAAAAGTTAAGATTTGTTTTAACGGGAAATTTGGGATGCATTTGGTATGTGGCAGAAATGCATATTTTTCTGTCCTAAGCAGAGTCAATGAAGCTATGCTGATGTATTCCCACTCTTTGGCTATGTCTAGAGTACATGACTCCATCGACGGAGCCATGTAAAATAGTTTATTCAGCATAGTCAAAGAAGCGGGGATTTAAATAATCCCCGCTTCATTAAAATAAAAATGGTCGCTGCACTGTGCCGACAATCAGCTGATCCGGCACAGCGCGGCAGTCTAGACGTGGCGCAGTCGACAGGGGAAGCCTTTGTTGACCGTTCCGGTTAACCTTGTTTCACGAGGCATACCGGAGCAGTTGACAAAAGCTTCCCTTGTCGACCGCGCCATGTCTAGACTGCCGCGCTGTGCGGGATCAGCTGATTGTCGGCACAGTGCGGCGACCATTTTTATTCTAATGAAGCGGGGATTATTTAAATCCCCGCTTCTTTGACTATGCCGAATAAACTATTTTACATGGCTCCGTCGATGGAGCCATGTCGTCTAGATATAGCCTTTATGTTTAGTCATTTTCCCTGCTGTGCCTCTCTGTTATTTCCCAAGTGTGTTTGAATCAACTTTCACCAAAAGACTCTGTCACTTCTTGGAACGCTTTTGATGAGGATGGTGTCACATGAAAGGCAGCAACTTGCAGATGGTCTGTGAGACCAATCCTACTCTCAAACAGCTACACTGTAACCTGAGTAAAGGCGAATCTCTATCTTTGCGGTCATCAGCGATCTAATCAACAAGCTGTTCACAAGGCAAGGAGAAGAGGGATATCATGCACATTACAGTCCCAACTACCAATTAGCTAGAGGCGTGTCTCAGATTGTAATTAAGTACAGACTGATCAGAATGGAGCGAATCTCTACCTTGAGCAGATTGGCTGAGAGTCCACACCAGAGTCCAAGCACGCCCTTAGTCTTCACCGTTTGCCTAAAACAGTCCACCATGCCAGTAAAATGGACATCAACCCCTCCCCAGTGAGGAAGGCAAGGACTCTGAGCCTGTTCAAACCAAAAACACACCAGGTGTTAATTATGAAATGAATTTGTTTAATTCCTTCATTTCTATAAGCATTCAACACTTAGCACAACATTTAAATACTGAAACAAGAAGTCTTTGTCTATTTACCATGCTTTAGTCAATTATATTTCAAAGAACCAACAGTTCTGCCCAAGGTCTTACTGAAAGACAACTAGTTCGGGGGGGAAATATTTGAAATGTAGAGTATAGGAGAAGTCTACTCTTAATTCTATGCGGCACTACACATGGCATCGCTTGAACAACACATTCAAGCCCCTCCCCCAACACGGTAAAGATTTAAACCACCAAAATGCAGTCACATTAACACATGGTATTATGTCAATCTATCAGACCAGTGTGCAATTACCACTTAGTTCACATGGAACAAAAGTTCAATGGGTCATTCTCGACAGCAAAATCCGTTCACCATTAATCTCTCGCTGTGCAAGAACAGTTAGGTTGCCTGATCTCCAGTAATCTGATCCTTATCCATCTCTATGCACAGAGTTTTCAGTCTACTTTGCATGTGCAAATCAGTGCTTTATTCATACATATGACAAGACACATTCCTTTCCAGACAAGTGATTTAGGCATGTGATTGAACATGCAGGTCCGATCACTGAAGACTGGTAATTTTATATTGGTGGCAGTGATCTTATATTAGCTGGAGTTTAACTGTTAATTTACTGGTGAATATTGATCTAATTCTCTTTCATTTTTCCAGTAATCTAGAACAGCAAGTGGTATAATATTCCTTCTTAGTTTGCCTGAAAAACCACAGCTTCCTCAAGACAATATGTAAGGGCCCTACCAAATATACAGTTCATTTTGGTCAACATCACTGGATTTTAAAAATGGTAAATTTGACAATTTCAGATATTTAAATCTGAAATTTTACAATGTTATGATTGTAGGGGTCCTGACCCAAAAAGGACTTATGTGGGGGATTGCAAGTTTATTTATGGGGATTGCAGTATTTCTATCCTTACTTCTGTCCAGCTACTGGCAGCAGCATTACCTTCAGAGCTGGGTTGCTGGAGAGCGGGTGGCTGCTGGCCAGGAATCCAGCTCTGAAGGCAGAGCTACTGCCAGCAGCTGAATAGAAGAAAGAATGGCTTTTTATGATATTGCCACCCTTATTTCTGCCCTGCTGCCTGCAGAGTTAGACCGTTAGCAGCTGTCACTCTCTGTCCACCAAACTCTGAACGCAGCAGTGCAGAAGGGCAACATGAATATGGTATTGCCACTCTTAATCTGTGCTGCTGCTGGCAGGATGCTGCTTTCAGAGCTAGGCATCCTACCACATTACAACCACCACTCTCCAGCTGCCCAGATCTGAAGGCAGTGAAGAAATAAGGGTGGTAATACCGTGACCCTCCTAAAATAACCTTGTGACTCCCCGGCACCTCCCTTTTGGGTCAGTACCCCTAATTTGAGAAATGCTGGTCTCCCCCATAAAATCTGTATAAGGTAAAAGCACACAAAAGGCCAGATTTCACCATCTATGATGCTTTGCAATGGCTGTGAATTTGGTAGGGCCCTACTGATAAGTCTAACAAAACTTCTCTACCAAACTGACAACTCATGATGTTTTCTAGATGCATCTGCTCTAGAATTTTAATCACTTGGCAGCTCCAGTCTAGCTGGTGAAAAATGGAAACACACCAAAGTTTGAAATCATTCCTGATATAAGTGGGTGCAGCTAAACTGGTTTTAACAGAGTTGTGACCCCTTATGCCATAGGTGAATTTGACCCTAACATTTTAGGACACACAAGAATACTTATCAATATATGTTTATCTTTAATGTGTCCCCGTCACCCCAGCAGGGCAGGGGGATTAAACTCTGGTCTCCTAGACCTCAGGTGAATGTTATAACCATTAGTCCAAAAGTTATAAAAAGGGCAGGGGTGGCAGCAGCAGCTCTTTCTCTGGACATTTGGTGCAGAATGAGGCAGGTGCCTAAACCAGTGACTCTAGAAAGCCAATTCCCATCTGTGACTTGCTAAGCAAGATAGGTGCAGGGAAACACTGATCTCCATGACAGGGCAGAGTTTAGCACCTCCCTCACTTATGGTTGATAACTTCTTTGGCTAGTCTAGGTGGCTCCCTGCTCGATGCACTGGCTTTTGTGGATCAAATTCTAAGGCTCCAGTCTCTTCCCATTCATTGTTCAGGGGCCTAAGGATGCATCTACACTGCGGCGCTAGCTCGAAATAAGCTATGCAATTTGAGCTACGCAAATTACATACCTTATTTCAAGCTTATTTCGAGATAGGACCACATTTCAAAATAGACTGCTATTCCGAAAGTCCCTGAATCCTCATGGAATGATGTTTACAGGGACGTCGGAATAGGAAGCCTGTTATATTTCAAAATAACAGGCTTGCTCAAAAGATGCGGAATAGCTATTTTGGGTACTTCTGGTATCCCGAAATAGCTCTGCAGTGTAGATGTGGCCTAAGTGTCTAACCTGCCTTTGGGGAATTGCAGTGATGATCCTGTGATTTTCTGGGCACTTAAAAAGTTAGGTGCTTTGACAGTCATCATTGCAATGACTAATCCCCTTTGTGGATTTGGGTCCAGATTCCTTAGGTCAAAGTGCAATCAGTGCATGGGAAATGAGTGGGACTTTTGAAAGCACCCAAGAGAATTAGGAGCACAAATCATTTCGGCACTTTTGAAAAATCCTACCCTAGTCAATAAAAACCTGTGATGGATTTGATGTGTGCTTCTGCTTTCCAAAGTGGCAGGGATACTATTACACAGATTTACTCCTTTCTTTTGGGTCGATACCCATTCATTACAGACCAAAGGGCCAAGACTTTCCTACCAGGTAACATTCTATTGTGCAATTTCTGTACAAAGGTGAAAGGGGTGTTATATGGAAGGGGCTGTGCTGACAGAGAAAGAAATTCAGGCTACTAATCTGCATTCCTTAGGTTTGTGATGGATGCAGTAGGTACTTTCAGTGATTAAGTTTATTAAGTACAAGACTGGCTACTCACTATCTTTTAGTTTTAGTGGGCTTTGAATCAGTCACTGAAGCACATACACATAACTAGACTACTCTAAATTTGATAGTCTAAAACCAGGGGACTACAGAATTTAAGGGTGAAGTCAATGGAAATTATCATTGAATGAGGACTGAAGGGTTAGGGCCTGAAAGAATATTTTGTTACCTGTAGATGGCAAATTTCAAAATAAAAATAAAGATCCAGTATTAGGATCATGTGAGCAATTTTACATAGCTCTGACCAAATAACTATCTACAGTATCACTGACAGATTAAGCATGGACCAGAACCCCAAGTCAGCCCACACCAGGCATTCAGACATGTGCAAAGAACCTGCTGCGGTAACAGGACTATGAAATCTGTTCAGTTCCATTGGAGGCTTTACAGGACTGAGGAAGGGTCAACTCTGACCAATTCTACTGCTAATTATTTGTATTGCCTTTTCATGTAAGGAAAAGAACCTTAAATCAACAGCAAAATCAATTCTACTACAACATTTTAACACCATCGTTTTATGATGACAACTATATGGGTAGTCAGTATCCATGCTTCTCTCCAGCGTTGGGTGTCTGAGAGAAATGCTTCTAAGTGACTGGGCCAGAGAAAAGCCAACTAGCACTTTGGCAGAAGGAAAGTCCCATTTCACAAAAGCAGCTTTTGCCAAGAATTGTGCTCCAGCTGTCCAACTGTGTTCCCAGGGTGGGTCAGGACTGTAGTTTCTAAAGCAATAGGGCTCGCATATCTTGCTCTGTAATAACCTCAAAGACTGAGCTTTATTAAGTATGTTAATAGCCAAACAAATAAAAAAAATTGACATGGTCAGTAGCTGGAAGTGATGCAAAAGAAAAAAGCCCGCTAGAAAGCAAACCAACTCTGATGCAACCCATTTGGCAACACTTAGCTCTTCATCAGGCTAGTCACAAGTTCAGGTTCTACTCCAGGACTTGGGCTCATGCCCAATGCCCACACTACTGTACTATGAAGAGAGAGGGAATTTGGGATGAATCAGAAGTTAGAGATGGAAAATACAAATTAGTGATTGGTTCCATTGCTTTGCAAACATACAAGTGTAAGGAAAAGAGACATGCAGAAGCAGAGCTACACACTTTGATGATGCCAATTAGAAATTACGTAGACAGAATAAACTATGCCAAATCAGGTGGATTATGCAAATAAATAGAACTGGGGTTAACAGGACAAATGGACACATTATCCTGCCTGCAAGAAAACCCAAAGTATTTAAAATTAATAATACATGCCTATTATACAAAGTATCTACAATTTTTAAAAACAGTATTGCTCATTATTATCTATAGTGTGTAATGTATTTCTCTACTCATTCAAATAGGGTCTTTAAAAGGTTCCAAGATCTAGCTAGGCACATAAGGAGTTAAATAAACAGCTTCTGTGAAAAAGGTCCTAAACTGTATATGCTTCTCAGATATCATATGAACCACATGACTGAGAAGGGTTTTTTTTTTTTTTTTTTTAACTAAATTCACTCACTACTTTCATATTTCCAGCTGTCAAGATAATAAAATCTTGTAAAGAGCAGGGATGCTGTAGTATAAGTGCACTCAAAGACTGACCTTAAAGCACAGGGAAACATTCCACCACCTAAGCTCTCTCTGTACAGTGATTACTCATACCTAGTTACATTCCAGTGCTGCCTATCTGCAAAACCCTGGTTTCCATGACTCATGTGGAAAATGCTTTTTAAAATAAAAGACTATTGGATCTTATTTCCTTTTCCAGGGTTTGCCTATAAGAGTTGTGTTAGACTGATATTTAACACACAAAGCCCTAATGAGGGAGCTATTTTTAAAAAATTATATATTAGCTCTTTATTGACTTTAGATTGACTATGTGCTCCATGGGTTCTAAACTGAGTTTAATGACCGGTCAGCCAATCCTGTAATGCAATATGGCCCTTATTAGAGATGTCATAGTGTAGCAGAATACCTGACTAACTGATAAACCTGGGCTTAAGCATTCACCCTACCTTGCTAACTCTGAATCAGGGGCAACAAAGCGGGGGTGGGGGAAGAACGCGGGAGCCAGTACACGCAGTAAGCCAGTTCCCTGTGCATATTGTATGGACAAGGGAGGCTGCTCCATGGGATGCCGTTACAGCCTTTGTCTGCGGGGAGCTCGGACCCCCCTGCAGACAGGGGCTGCTGCCGACCTGCATTGCTGCCTCTGTATCAGAGGCAGCAGGGTGGGGCAGCATGCAGGAACCGATCTGTGAGGGGAGCCAGTTTAAAAACCAGCTCCCCGCACAGACTGGCTCCTGCCTGTGTCCCCATGCTGCTGTCTCTGATACAGCGGTAGCAGCACAGAGTGGCAGAGGGCTCACAACTATTCAATTAATCACTAACATCCCTAGCCCTTACTAAAGGTTTCAAAATCTGCTACTGCAAATTCACAATAATTAATCCCTCTTTATTAATTATAAGTTATGTTTGCATAGCACCTTTTTATCCCAAAGGAT
Source organism: Pelodiscus sinensis (assembly GCF_052426305.1). NCBI lineage: Eukaryota > Metazoa > Chordata > Testudines > Trionychidae > Pelodiscus > Pelodiscus sinensis. The sequence continues at coordinate 15,316,751 of NC_143064.1, read as the reverse complement.
CTTAAACACTTTACAAACTGATATGGGGGTTCTGGAGCTATTTTTATAGTGTGGATGCTGCGAGTCATTGAATCAAACTGTAAACTCTGTATATGATGGAAACCACTTCAAGTCAGGGGTGCTGCCACACCCTGCATCCCTTGTTCCAGTGCCTATGAATGATTATATAAATTATAGTCAATAGTAATGCATTTCCGCACTGAAAAGCAGCCACTTTGGGGTGGGGGGGGAGGGAAGGAAGGAGAGTGACAACAGCTCACAACAACCCTGCACAACCGTTTAGGACAGAAAGTGAAGAATTGTAGCCTGATTGCTTCAAAAAAGGATTGTTAGGAATGATGGGCTTTGATAAAGGCCATCTCGTACTTGGAGGGAAGGATGTAGCTAGTCTTAGGTTCTCTTTCACCTAAGCAATAATTTACTTATTCTTTCTAAAGGTTGATAACATAGAAAGTGTTACTGAGAAATTACCCTCTGACCAAACCCTCCCCATCCACTAGACTGACAATATATGCCGTATGTTCCATGCCAAAACATGCATACTGTACCTCTCAATTCTCTAACATGCCAACCAGGAGCAAATGAAAAAGGAAAACAAAGGGATAAAATTAGGATAGTCACAATAGCGAGATAGGGCTCACATATTCAAAATGACTGATCAGAATTAGTTTTTAATTAAAAAAATAAAAAAGCATTCAACTATATTTAGCAGCAAACAGCAAACAAAAAAAAGTGAAAGATTGTAATTATAACACTGAGGGTGGTAAAGAGGGGTAGGGGAGAGCCATGTTACAGGAACAAACTGGCAGCGTAAACTGCCACCAAAATATAAAATAATGGAGGTTCGGAGCCTATTCCACTGATGTCAGTGACGAAACTCCTGCCAACATCTGGGGGGCAGGGCCTGGTTGTAGATATGCAACCCTGTAATGGGTGGATCAAAGTGATGGTGACAAATGTTAATAAAGGTTGAATTTCTCTAGCCTGGTACACTCTGATCCAGTAACTTCCATGGTCTGGCACGATTTTAGTTAGCTGGATAGCCTCTTATCATGGGTGCGACCAAGTTTCCTGTGGTCCCATAAAGTCTGTTTCCAGTCCCGGCTCTCAGTGTTCTGTGCTGTTCTTTAGCTCTGATTTACCCCAAATGTCTTCCAAGAGCCCAGTAAGCAGTAGAAACGTTGGTAATTCTGCTAGACAATATTGACCTCCCGTGGTCTGGCAAATGCTCTGGTTCAGCATCAGTCAGGTCCTGAGGGTGCCGGATTAGAGACATTCAACCTGTAGTACTTGGTCCTTACATAGAAGTATGCATCTTCAAAGCACTGTGCATACTACTCCTAAGTGAACTAAGTAAGTACTATTCAAACACAGAAACAGATGGAGTTAAAATGATTTGTCTAAGACTCTCTAGCAAGTCAGTTACAAACCGGGATTAGAACTCCATGGGGACTCTTGAACATTTCAAAATCAGGGAGCGCAGAGTCGCAGGGACTGCTTGAGTCCCTCACTGGTCCCATGCTCCCCGGAGTGCTTCTACCTTTGAAATGTAGCAAGAGCCCTGCCGACTCTTGCTACATTTCTAAGGCGGAGGTGCGCTCATTGACTAATCGAACAGTCGATGCAAATTATATTGACTATTCAATTAGTTGATTAATCTGAATTTAACATCCTTAGTGCAGACCTGGCCTTAGTCTTCCCCATAAGCTCCCCCTCACCCAGCAAGCAAAAGTTCAAATCTGTGAACTGAACCAGATTTTCCCATGTGCCAGAGCACTCGTGCTAGCCAACTGGGATAGTGAAACATTTCAGCACATCACATGTTTTTATTTGCCAGTGAGTTGGCTCAGCCCATGAGAACAGCTCAGAAGAGACAGTTTTGATGGAATCATGATGACAAAAGATATTAGTTCCTTCTCTTTTTTTTCCTATTGTTTTCCCCAGGGCTGGATGTTCCATTTTCTCACTCCCCTTCCCAGGTGCCAACTTGTCACTACCCTTCCAGTGTGCCCACTATCAGGGCTCCCCTGGACTGCCTCACACACTGCCTCCCCTCTGTACTGGGGCCAGAGCATTCCTCCTTCTGAGCACTCCCATGACTCAATCAACATCCACTGAGGCAACGGGAGCCTTTCCATTTATTTCAGCAGGAGAAGATTCAGTCCCGCAGCAGCTGAGATCAATGCGCAATTGATCCCCAACAAGGCTGAGCAACATGCTTGTGGTAACTTTTAGAAACAACTTCCTAGACTGGTTCAGCCAGCCCCCAGGGCCAGCCCGGCTATGATTTTCAATGGCTTTTTGCTTGGCAATTTGAGCAAGTTCAACCACTCCTACCAAATCAGGATCGACTGAATTTATATGTATCCTACTGTCTTCTCTATAGCTTGTCAGCATAGTGTTATGGAGAGTTGGGTGCCACCTTAAAACTGTGAGGCACTTGACAAGTATATAAACTGCAGCATAGATGAAAACAAATCATCATAGAGCCGAGAAAATATTTATATTTTTTATCAGTTTTTCCTTCACCGTTATTTTCTTTTTTAAAAAAAATGACATTTTCTGGAAGCATAGGACAGTTCTCTAAAGAGACAGGGCCATAAACACAATTTCTCAACATGAGATTCCAAAATACCCAACAGAGAGCAGCTGGCACGTATCTAAAAAAGTAGTGAGACAGCACAACCTAGTGGCTGGAAGAAATGATGTTTTCTGCTTCAGAGGAGCATCCATATACAGGCCTTTTTAACACTAGACCAGAATGCTGTATATTTTCCTTCTTACCAACTATGAAAACTGCAGTTAAAGCTAAAAAGAACAGCATGAGACTATGACCTGTCCTTGGCTCTCTCTCTATAGATGGCATGAACATATATAGACTGTATGTAGGAGCTTCAACACAAGGAGCAATAAAAGCATCTCAAATGGGGGACACAAGCCATTTTTTTCAGGTGAGTATGGGGAAAGGCAAAGCTCTGAATTCAGGACAGATTGCCAGGAAAATTAGATTTCACACTGTTTCGCAGGGGGACCGTGCAGCTACCCTAAAATCAAGACGGGAATTTAAATCCCAGTTTGAACTGAAGGAGAACTGGTTTCCTTTATTAAACTCTCTGGCAGAAGCAGGTGTTTAATAGATCTGAAGAGAGAATGATCTCCACTCCCGAAGTTCATCATAGTAGTCCCAAAGTTTGTGCTCATGTAGGGTATCAGTCACAGGCTGCACCTACATAGTCAAAAATCCTGCAGCTGCAAGTCCCAGCAGAGATTAACTGAATTGGCTAATGGAGCTTGTGCTACGGGATAGGGTCTCAGAGACTGAGCCCCAGCCCAGCCAGGAATTCTTAGCCCCATAGCGTGAGCCTGAGTCAATTGACCTGGTCTCCCACATTAAGCACTGTGGATCTTCTTTGCAGTGTACAAATACCCTAAGAGCCTTAAAACGAAGTCCCACATTTGCTTGTTGAATACAGAAGCAGTGAACACTTCCCCTTCAGTAGACCTGAACCCTGACTCAAAGGGACCTCCCCAGATAAGTCTCCCAGGCCTTTCGTTTGACTTCCTTGCTGAAATGGTCAGCAAGACTGCTAATGCTCATGGGAGCATTTATGGTGTGGATACCTGCACACCAAGAGCAGGAGATCAGCTGATTTGATATAGACCAAGCAGCCACCAGATGATGATATCTATTTGCTACTCTGATGGTGATAAAAATAAAACAACTTCAAAACATTGCTGACTGCATGATACCAATTACACTGGTCTTAAAACCTATGCCAAAAAAAAAAATATCTCAGCCATTACTGCTGGGAATAATTAACCATTCTAATGATTCACTCTTGGTAAAAGGAAGAAGGTGGCAGTCACAGTCAGTTACTACCTTGCCTCCAGCACATACAATACTGCAAGCCACCAAAATGCTAACAGCAATGATGCTCCATACCTGCATTTTCCTCTTTACGGTCTCAAAGGGAAAGGAGAGTGTTTGTGCTACCCCAGCTACAAGGCAGCCATTGATGAAGTTCTGAAGGGGAGAGAAATGAAAGCTGGGCTCTTGCCACATTTTATTCAGATTGATGTAAACAAAGAACGAGCCAGCAGAAAATGGGATAGCACCTGTAAAGCAAACCAGACAGAAAAGATTCGTGTGAGTGCACAGTACAGTATAAAGAGAGCTACATGCTTCCTCCTAGCCTTGTCTAAATGTCGGGGACTGTCAGCTAGTGTAAATCTTGCTTTTTTCCACTTGGAAAAACCTTTACTTGTTAGATATTCATTTGTCAAGGGAATGACCTACTTATTTAAGCCTCAGGTTTCAGGTTACAAATATGGCATGAGGCATTTACATTTACATTTACAAGAGGGTCCGTATATTGTGTTGGTGCCTCTTATTGCTTTGGGCTTCTGAAAGATTAATCTTTCACTCCATTCCTGACACAACCGGGATGCCCTTTAGTCCAACATTCTTTTCTCTTGCCTTGTATATCATTTGTTTTCTGCTGTCACCAATTCTAAGTTTTGCTTGTAAGTTATCAGAATCAATTTCTGCAAGCATTTATATTAAAATGTGGTATCCTGCAAAGCTACAGTGTCAACTTTTTTATAAGAATAAAAAATAAATATAAAATAAATAAAAATGCCTCATCTATCTCAAGTAAGGAGAAACACCACTGCTTTGGCTCACTTTTCAGGAGCACCATATTATTATTACATAGCGTCCACAGTCACAGGGGAAAGTGGGACACAACAGGCCAGTATGGTAACGCCACTGGGATGTAAAAGAGTAGCTGATTAGTCAACTACCCTAAGCCTAGGCTTATCAGGTAGTTGAGTCCACTACTCACATTTCCCACCCCCTTGATACTCCTATATCAGAAACAGGATCTGGAGTTGGGGGGAGCCAGCCCCTACTACATTTAAACTGCAGAACCGCAGCGGCCCCTTATAGGCTAATCATGTACTTGATACAAATTATATCGAGTACACAATTAGTCATTTTCTTGCTACTTAACATCCTTAGTACTCCTGTGAGAACCAGCTCATACACGGACAATGTTAAAGCACTGTCGCTGCCTCTTTTGCTGTCCCCCATTGGGGGCCCTGCTGTAGGGTCTAACAAGTGCTGCTGATCAATACCAACAGGGCTGCTGATGGGAGGGAGGAGGGTAAAGGGGCAGCTGCTCCAGGGATCGGTGATTTAAAAGGGCCTGGGACTTCCGGCCATCACGGCAGCAGCTGTGAGCTCTGGGCCTTTCAAATAGCACTGCAGCAGCGGAGGCCATGGAGGAATGGTGGGGAGGAGGGTCTGCCTCAAGTCGATCTCCTCACGCCCAAGGTGCAGAGCACCCCAGTAAGTCCTGGTGTTTATTTTTACTCCACTCACAGTGCACTGTGTGTACACAGGATTTTTCTTAAGTGAAGGAGGAGTATGTTGCCTTTAAATGTAGCCAGGTAATCCAGAGAAGACAAGCAAGTGCATCGTCTCAAATTCTTTTAGCCACAACCAGTAAAGATTAGGGATGTAAAATCCCAGTTAATCAGTCAAGTTGACGTAATGTTTAACTGGTTAACTAAATAGTGGGATCTCATGGTTCCAGCTCCCCAGCCTGCGGGGCTCCCATTCTCTGTCCCTGTACTGGGACTGGGGCTGTCATGCGGGGGCTGGGCTGGCTGCTAGGGCCTGCTCTCGGCCCCAGCTGAGAGGGGCTGCCCCCAGGGAACCAGTTAACTGTTCCCCAGTAAGCATCACCCAATAAAAATGATGCTTACTGGGTACATGTTCACACTCTTAGTAGAGATTAAATTATGAGCAAGAGCTGCCAGTTTAGAGACAACTCGGCTACAACAGAAATAACAAATACGTGAAACCCGTTGTGACCTGCTTTGTACATCTAGATGTCCTCTAAAGAGAGGCATTTTATTGTTTGCACATTTAAAATGAACTGGGCAAACACACATGAGCGAGGTACTGATGTTTCAATACATAATGTACAGTAAAGCTCAGAGATATTCTTTCCTATTATTAGTTTACCTAGTACTGTCAGCGAAACACCGCGATAAAGTGCAAGGAATCCTTCTTGATGAGAAATTGTGCAAAACGCATGGAGAATCCCTTTGTAAGATGGTTCCAACCGGTTCTGCACTATGAGTCGTGTTTTTACCACATCGGTAGGGTAAGTCACTACAGTTGCAACCATGCCAGCCAGGCTTCCGGCCATAATGGCACTCCAGTGGGAAATGTGGCCCATGTCATCCATGAAGAGCATGACAAACCTAGAAGAGACAGATAAAAGAGGAACTATTAATTATGACTCAAAAATCTGGTATAAAAATGAAGATAGTCCTTGATGTAATAGTTCTTCATCCCATCTGCTTATCTGATCATAAATAATACTTAGAATTTCAATGATACACATGACAAATCCTGAGCAAGCCTCAAAACCTCCATGAGGCAAGTGATAATTGTAAACCGGGGGGGGGGGGGGGGGGGGGGGGGGAGGGGTAAACCCGGGCACAGACTGAAGTCAGAATAACTCACCCAAAGCCTCAAATCAATTCAGTGACTGACTCCCAGCCTGCCAGATACAACCACTATGCAATACTTGCTCAGTTTTCTTGGATGTGACGCACCAGTGCAAGAAAAACAATGTTAAGGCTTTTGTCACTGTGGTATTTCAAAGGGCCACTGGTTTGGTTTTCACAGCTCAATAAATGGGAACTCTAATGAGAGGCAGCACTTCAGTCCCATCTATTCTCTGCCTGTAGCAATAACAGTGTAGTCTCCTGTGGGCTGCAATACTATGATCTAATTTTGGTTGTTGGGTTTAGTGTGCAGGTGCTGGGTGGTTTTAGCAGCTTGTGATATACAAGACATCCAACTACACAATGATCTGGTGGTTCCTTCTGGCCTTAAACTCTATGACTGTCTTTACATCTACCAAGATGAGTCACCATAACACAAAACATGACTGTACAGACATAATAAGCTCAAGCTGTTGATTCATGGTTTCGGTTATCACCAGGAGATCAAGGGTAGGACTAATTCTTCCTAACAGCGTCTCCAACATGCAGGTTGGACATCGCTGGTCTGGCACTCTTGGGACCTGAGTGGTCCTGAATAAGGGGATTTGCCAGACCAGGGAAGGTCCCTCCCCTCATGGCCATGCTGCCACTGGGCTAGGGCTCCTGCCTGCCTGTCCCCGCTGCTGCCTCTCCCTGGTCTCATTACTCCTGGGGCTAGAGCACCACTGCCAGAGATCCACCACAGCCGCCTGGCTCTGCAGCAGAGGATCCATGGCCCAGGTCAGAATTCCCTGGCTGGGGACAGCGGTCCATAACCATGGCCAGGCTAGAACTCCCCAGCCGTGGGGGACAGAACTCCCCACCATGCCATCCCCTCCCTCCCCCCCGACACACTCTGACCTCCCAGCTGAGTTGCCGATACCCCTAATGGCACTCCATCCCCTGCCACCAGCCCTCCCTCTTCCTGGGCTCCACAGTCCAGGAACATCCATGGTCCACACCAGACCATGCATGTTGCCGGACCAGGGAGTCCCAGTTAAGGGAGGTAAAACCTGGACTCGAAAATCCAGTAGGAGTTTGGAAAATATTCAGCAATCTTCATCACAGTCCTTCTGAGAACAGCAGAACATTCTGTGTTTCATTGTTGCTTCAGGGGAAGACTCAAGCTCAGACACTATATTGTGTCAAGCATTAAGTCTAGGTTTGAGTTTGCTATTAAAACAGCAACATTGGCGAGTTTTCTATTTTTCCCTAACTTACTTCTAGCATCCTGGAATCTTCAAGTGTCGTCTCTGATTCAGGCACTTGTGATTCAGAGGGCAGCATAAGAGCCTGCAGTGTAGGGATGTAAGTGAATAGTTGACTACTCAACTAAGCATAAGCTTATTGGGTAGTCCAGTGGAATACTCAACTACTCGCTCCCTCCCTCCCGCTGCCTCTGTATGAGAACTGTATGAGAGGCAGCTGGGAGGGAAGGCGGGCGGGGGGAAGGGGGGGAAGAACAGAAGCCAGTGATGGGGGGAGCAGCTTAAATGCTGGTTTCCCCCCCAGAACTGTCTCCACAGTTCTGCCCTGTCTTCCCCTGCCCCCCGGTGCTGCTGCTTCTATCAGAGGCAGCGGGAGGAGAGGGGGGAATAGGAGAGGCTGCTGCCACCAAGCAGCCCCTGTCTGCAGCCAGCCCTGGCCGCTGCGAACAGGGGCTTCTGGACCCAACGCAAGCTGGGACCAAGCGTCCCGGACCAGTATGAGCCGGGACTAGCTGTGCCTCTGCATTTTAAATGTATTAAGAGCTCAACAGATCTTACTACATTTAAAATGCAGATCCACAGGTCCAGAGCCAGCACTAGCTAGGACTGTTCAGTCCTGGCTTGAGCTGTCTCTAGGAGGTAGTCTCACTGCCGCTCTGCAGAGCAGCACCCATACTGACTAATTGTGAAGTCGATACAAATTGCACTGACTACAAGATTAGCTAAATAACCACTCTTCACTTCCTTACTTCAGTGCACACAGTGCTCAGGTCCAATTAGGAATGAGCACAATGGGCATGACGCAAGCAGCAGGAAGTGAGCAAAAGAGAAGTCCAAGGGGAATCAGAGTCTAGGGAGCAGATCAGGAAGGCGAATTATAGACTTCGTGTTTAGGGAAAAAAAACCCAGTGTAGCCTACACAACCTAAACAGCTTGCTTACAATTCAGATTATTTAAAAAGTCTAGAAGTGGACAAAGACAGAAAGACCAACCCAACAGAAATAGAAATGTTCAGACTATAAAGACTTTGGGCAAGGGCATGATGTGTTTGTACAGCATATAAGGCAATGGGGCACTGATTCCAACCAGGGATATAAATGGTTAACTGGTAAGGGCTGGTGCAGCTGCCCGCCCATCCTGGGCAAGGGGCTGCTTCAGCCCCACGGGACCCACCAGAGCAACTCCTGTCCTTGGCAGGCCCAGCCCGGATCGTGTGCCACAGGTAACACTCTGACTCCTCAGGAGCAGGACCAGCAGCCCTTTGCTATGGATTCTACAGCTTATTTAAGCTTTATACTGCAGAGCCCACAGCACGTGTAACCGCTAGGATATTTAGCGGTTACCTTTTAAAAACAACTTTTGACATCCCAAGTCCGACTGAGGTCTTTGCAGTTCTTAAGGTTGTGTATATTGCTGTGGTGCCCAAAGGGCACACAACCAAGGAATTTAGCACACTGTGATTTGGGAGTGAGGTGTGGGTTTGTGTAATTCAATTCCACCCTTTCCCATGAAGCCACCCCTTGCTTCTTCTAAACTCCCTGTTCTCTGGCATTCAATAACTGTCTAAGCCAAACATGTCCTTTAGGAGGTTTGCATTATCATTTACTAAATATATTACAATTTACCTCTGTCTGCTGTTTCCTGTCTGCGCATGGTATTCCCTCATGGGAATCCCAACAAATAAACCACAAGCTGCTTTATGCATTAAAGAGAGGGAGTGCATGCATAACTGTACAGGATGAACTTCTCTAAACTGGGACTCTCTGGTCCAGAGCCCCAGCACAAGACCAGTGGCAAGGGGGGCTGTTGGTTGGGAGCTGTGCCAGACTGGCAGGAGCAGGACCAGTAGCCCTGCTGGTGCCAGGAGTCCAGCCTGGTTGGTGCTCGCAGGGAGCCCAGCTGGGCCAAGAGCGGATCCTGGCTAGGGGGCCAGAATTGACTGTCCTGGTCTGGCCAACTCCCTTGTTCAGGACCGGTCAGGTCCTGAGAGTGTCCTACCGGGGAGGTCCCACCTGTACTTTGTTTTGCCTAGCAGCTACTTTCCATTTGTAGCGAAAGAGAAAGAAAACTCCATCCCCTCTTCTGAGCAGCTTGCTGACCCAGTGAACAGCGGGTGCATTGTTTCAAGGAACATTTAATCAGCCCAGCTAAGATTTACAGAATTGTTACAAAGCATAAAGACCCACTAACCCATCTCATGAACGGCACACCCAGAGCTATGGTGATTCACTCTCTGCCAGGTGAAGGGGAAGCTCATTACAAGCAGTGGATGGCATCAGCATGGGTTGAGTCCCCTGTAGCATGCCTGATTGGACAGCAGAGGGTGAGCCCACTCCTTTCCCTTCCCCTTCCCCTCCCATCTCATTTGGAAAATCACTGAACTGGAATAACCCCATCCTCCCAATAACACAGAAATATCATGCATTACATTATGCACTCAGATGACCTAAATAAACCAACTGGCAACTCATCCCCTCCCACCTTCAAACAAACAGGACTACTGTTTCAGAGTCCACTGGAGGCTTTGCAACCAACGACTGCAAACTGCCTGATGGAAAAGGAAATCCTAAAAAAAAATGATGCATTTTTGCTGAGTAATGTTAACAGAATTACTACATATTGACAAAGACTCTTCCCTCCCTCTGCAGCATTATTTCCTCTAGAGGTCATTTCTTTTTTTTTTTTTTTAAAGGGAAGTTTTTAACATGTGGATAAAGATTAGAGACCACCACTAGGTTAGCATACAGATATACAAAATGAAAGCTCTTAGTTATGAGTTTGGTCAAATTAAAAATAATGTTCTTATTCATTTTGTATATAGGCTCATTTTGTGGAAAACATAAACATAAATACAGCAAACAATACTTAATGAAGAGGTAACTGCAACCTTGATTTAAAAAAAAATCCCAGAAAATAAATCATATACTGAATGGAACACCTGCAGGATTGTCAAACTGATTATTTGAAAGATACGACTGTACATGTTTGTATAGCATTGAGTACAATGGGAACACTAAAGCTACTGAAATAACTGAAACATAATAATTGTAACAGCCTAATTTTCACAAGAAGGAGAAACTGAACTTCCTTAAAGGGACACAGCCATTTTGAAATCTAGCCAATTACAAATTAATTAAAACCCAATGGTTTGAGTTTTATAGTCACAATTTCCCTTTTTAAAATATTTCTTTCTTTCCCATGCTGCTGTACTAGAGACATTAACAAACAGGGGGAAATGACTACCACGCTGAGGCCTACATACTGACTATACAGGGGAAACAGAGAAATTGACAACACATTGTGATAGAACCATCACACATCTAAAATACTGTCCAACTAAATAAACTGGAAAAAAATTGAGCAATTTTTTCCCCTAATCTCTTCCAATTACAGGATCCTTAGATGTTACTCACTGCACTTAGCCAATAGAAATGACATATTTTCAAGCAAAAGTGGGAGTTTTAATAACATGATGCATCTCAGACGCTAGCCTAAAACGAGTAAGTCTCATTCCCAAATGAGATCTGACAGGTTTGCACTTGCTAAATTGTAGAAAAACATAAGGAAACAGGTTTCCTATGAAGTCCGACTTGGAAAAATTCCCCTTGCTGATTTGGGAGAGGTGAGGTTTCTTTTGACAAATACTGGTGATCAAACTTCACGGCAAAGGGTGGGAAAAATCTGGGTGGGTTAAGCTCCAGAGGATTTGCATTTGAATCTCAAAGCGGTCAGCAGCGTAGACAGGGCATGAGGTTCCAGTCCTCAGCCTCCACAGCATGGTTAATCGGAGACAGAAGAGCAAATCTGCCACGCCCTGCACCATGGGAGTCTGGAAACCCCTTTGCAGGAGCAGAGCGGATCCTGCGGCACTGCCCATCCCAGTGGCCCCCAAACCTCTTCGCAGCGACTGGGCGCATCCCGGCCGTGCCCAGGGCTCCATCCCCCAATGCCCCGAAAGGCCTGTGCAGCAGCTGGGCCGAGCCTGGCAGCGCCCCGCGGTTACCTGCGGTAGGAGGCGAGCTGCAGGACGCTGTAGGGGAAGAGGCGCAGGCAGGCGGTGAAGTTTCCCTTCCACAGGGCCCCGAGGCCCTCGGCCTGGCAGACGCTGCGGCCCGTCTGCCAGAGCCCCCGCCGCGGGTGGGAGGCGCCCACCTGGGCCAGCACGGTGAGCAGCTCCAGCGGGGCGGTCAGGCTGAGGCTCAGCGCCCCGGCCAGCCCGGCGCAGCCCAGCCGCTGGCAGCCGGTCACCCTGCCGTCCCGCCTCCAGGTGGCCATGGCCCGGGCTGCGCTACCGCCTCCCCGGCTGCATGGTGCTCAGGCCGGGCAGCGGGCTCCCACCGCCTCCCGCAGGGGCAGCGACTGGGAGCTGGAGCCAGAGCGGCGCTAGGCCGGCCCGAGGCGGCGCCTCGCTGCGGGGCAGGCCAGGCCAGCCCCCTGAGTGGGCGGGGTCAGGCGCCAGCTGCTGAGACATCTGTCTGGCCCCGGCCCCGCAGCTGAGCGGTGTGGTTAGCCAGGGGCCGGTGCGGCGAGCTGCAGTCCCCAGCCACCTTCTCCGTTGGGCTGGACCCGCAACGGATCCAGGGAAGGGCCCTGGAACGCAGACATAGGAAGAGACAATCGCGTGGGCCAGGGGTGGCAGGTTTGCAGAAATGTTGGTGTCCAAAACGTCCAGAGCTCGCCCTCTCTCCCTGCCTACTCTGAGTTTGGGTGGGGGAAGGATGTGGGTTTTGGGAGGGAGGCTGGGTGCAGGTTCTGGGCTGGGATGGAGATTGGAGCACGGGAGGAAATGCAAAGTGCAGACCGGGATGAAGAGGTCAGTCTCTGGGAGGGAATGTGAATACAGGAGGGGAGTGAGGGATGCAGGCTCTGTGGTGCAGTGTGGAGCAGGAGGATATGAAAAAGGGTGTAGGCTCTGGGAGGAAAAGGGTTTGTTCAATGGCGTGGAGGGAGGAGATGGCGTGTGCTGCACTTACCTAAGAAACCCTCCTCTAGCAGTGGCTTCTGTGGGGAAGCAGAGGTCTCTATGCGCTGCTGTTCACCTGCTGTCCCCATGTGCGTCCCCCAGCCCTGTCTGCCATCCCCAGGCAATTTAGAATGGCCCGAGGCCCCTACTGCCACGGGCATGTGTGTAGTTGTTCTTTGCTGCTGCTGATGGTAGCCCCCCCAAATTGTTTAGATTGCCTGGGCAGCAGGAGGGGCCAGAGGATGCATGGCAGGTGAGCCGCAAAAGAGCAGCAAGTGGGGCTGAGGGAGAGACCCAGCCCCAGACTTTGGTGGAGCCCGGCCTTGGGCCAGGAATATTCCTGGTGCCCAGGTACCACGGGCTCGTATAACTCACTGCCTATGCACATGGGGATTTAGAGTTCAAGGCCAGACCTTAAATCTAGGGGAGAGTTAGCTGGTATCTGAACTCACCCAACCATCCCCTCAAATTCAGCGTATTGCCTCCATTATTAATAGGACTTTATGTAATGCCTCTATTTTGTGCTGTATCCAGTCTGTCAAATACCACCTCCCATAAGGATTTCTTCTGCAGACAGGGAAGGATGGAAGTGGGCATGCAGTGGTACTGGACTACTGAAGGAAAATGGTGGTTCCAGTCCTTCAAAACTATTCTTGCTCTGCCCCACTGCCTTTATTTTCAGCAGAAGCATACCTCCCTCAGCTTATAGTTCCCAGTAGGGCACAGGCAGGGGAACCACTCTTATGAACTTTCCAGTTCTTTTGCTGTGGAATATACAATTATTTCTCATCCCTGTTGAGATGTCTGCTCCCCTGCTCTGGGGATTTGCCTATCCTGCAGCTTTATGAGGATTGCCTCTATCTGGGCAATAAATTGCTGTTTTGGATGGATCTCGCTTGTGCCTTAGTACAGAGATTTCCTGCTGTTGTTCCATTTTGTCCCTTTAGGCTTATTTTGCATGAGATAGCAGGGAGTAAAGAAGCAGGCATGGTCATTGCTATGACTGTGATAAGGAGCACAGCTGAAACTGGGTTTCCATCACCATTTAATCCCTGGATTAATCCTTTATCTGATGAGTCAGACACAGGAGTTTCTTATATAAATCAGATTATTCTTAATCTAAAAATCTGCCACTGTATAAAAATAATTTGCAAAAGCGGTGGAAAATTGTGTTAGGGAACAGATTCAGGCTAAGGACTGGATTGCTCTAAAAAACATGGTCCCAAATTTACCCATGTACTTCCAGAAGTGAAGCTGGAATGCTGGGCTGGATCAGCCTATCCACTCAATCTGTCCATAGTCTGTTAGTACTAGTATTTAATGTTATGTAATGTTAATGTATTTGCACTTATAAAACACTTTACAAATATTTGTTAATTAAGCCTCAAAACATCTCCATGTTAGTTGTTAAATTTGTTTATTCACTTACATAGCTATATTTAGCACTCATCTCCATTGCATCTGGACATCTGACTTTCTTCAAATGTTTCTACAATTAAATCTTCCACATACAGTAGGCAGATGCCCACTGGCTACATTGTTAGCCCAAGTGATATCTCTTCACTGACACTAAAAAAATCAATTACTCTGCATAAGCAAAAACACCTTATGGAGCATGCTTATACCTGATAATCACTGGTGCTGGTAAGATAAAAATCACTCTGTCTTTTTATGAAGCTTGTTAGCACCTTTTAACCTGTTACATGAGACCTGCAATCATCCAGTCAAGGTATGAAAAATTGTCAAAGACCACATCAGAAAGGAAAGTAGTTGGAAAGGGCAGATGCAACACCATCCATACAAATTTAATCCCAACCCAACTAGCAATAATTCAATCTTGTCTAAATTGCCTGAAAGCAAGTAGCTAAAATTCAATCTGAATCATTCTTTGGGAAATTAGAGAAACTATGAAACTTGGATTAGATGTAAGCAAATGTAGAGTGGAGTATCATTATAATCATCACATACACACTGACATATAGAAATACTAGTCAGAGCTTTGCAGGGCCCCTGGTATGATAACAGTGGGTAAGTAAAAAAGCTTCAGAGGGTAGCCGACTTAGTCTTTAAAGTGCTACTAGACTATTTGTTGTTGTTGTTTTTTACTGGGTAAATAGTTATATATTCATTCTAGTGGGATCACTCTTGAAGAGAAAAAATAAGACACTTTAAGACATCTGTCTACCCCTGTAAGGAGGATGTGGTAAAAGGGAATTCATCTGGTCTTTTTTCTCTTGTATGCATAGAGAGCAGAGATGGGCAAGACAACCTCTGTAGGCCAGATCTGGCCCACCAAGCCAGTTGATGCAGCCTGCAGCCTCCCTGCCACTCCCAGGCCAATCGAGACCTGGGGACGAGCACAAAGTCTCCTCCCCCAACCAGGGGCGTACAACACCAGAGGGAAGCTCCAGCTGTTCAAAACAGCTGGTGGTTCTCTCTAGGCATCATGTGCCTGCCCCTGGCAGGGCAGGGGGCAAAGATTTCATGTGTTCCCCCACCTCCAGGCCAATTGGGGTCTGTGGGCAGGGGAGCACAGGAAGTCTACTGGCCCCACCCGTTCTGCCTGAAGCCCCACCTCTTTCGGGGCACCCCACAACTACTTCAGAAATGTGTGAAGTGGCCCCCCCTTCAAAAATTATTGCCCACCCCGATATAGAGGAACCATAGGAATAAAAATATTTTAAATGGCCTCACCTGGGTGTGTCTAATAATATCTGAGGTTACTGAACTTGAGTGAGTTTTAAAAATTGAATCTAGTTTCAACTTGAACAATGAAGCTATTTCATGTTCAGTCTAATTCCATTTTGACATTCTGTGTCTCACAGGTTAGACTAGTACTGTGATGGCTGTAGTTTCAACACTATAGTGATCTTTACAACCAGAAGGGACTGGATTCTTTCTATTTTATGACATTATGAAATACTAATATTCATATCAGAACTCTAAGAAAATAATGGTGGGAGCCTAACCTCCGTAATAATTTTATCTTTAACAGAAATAATCAATTGAGCATTGAGTAAATATTATATTGACAGTATGTTTTCCATGTTGTAGCACTGAAGCCTGCATTTTTCTCTTTACTTTTTGCGTTATATAGGACCATGTGCGTTATTTATTAAATGCAGTCCACTGACAGGGCTGGGGGCAAAGTGGACAGTTGCTCTGGGGCTCACAGTTGCTGATGCTACCTCAAAAGCCCCTTGGGCCCTTTAAATCACTGTTGGAGTGCTGTGTGGCATGCTCCAGGTGGCTCTGAGGGCTGGAGGGCCAGGGCCACAGTGCACTTTAGGCAGCACTGCCCCCTCTACCTGAGGCCCTGCTCCTTCTGCTTTGCCCAGGGGGCTGGCAAGTCTGTTGGCCTCCCTCATTAAGTGTATCTCTTGTGAAACTTCCCAAGAGTATGCAGGGTTGTGAAGTACAGAACCACTACCTGTTCTTAGCATGAGGAAGTTATGATGCTCTATGGAATTTGGGGGACACTGTAGAATGTTATGAATATCAACTGTAACCCTCTCTTTCCTCCCTGGGTTACTTGGGAGCAGGCAATGCTCACCTGTGTGCCTGGGCACCTGATGTTTTTAACATTAAAGGAAATCCTGAGTATCCCCAATCCACTGCTTTGCTGTAGTCCCTTGCTTCTAAAGGAACATAAAATGGTGGTGCCTCTACCTGGCTGGCCCCGGTACACACTTAATGGTGCGCCTTAGGAGCTTCCAGGAATAAACTTATTCCAGAAATAATCTGGATTTAACTCCAACAATTTTAAATAATATGCACCTAACTGATTAAATTAGAATTAACACACCTGTACTTAACCACTTAAAGAAACAGGGTTTAACAGACGGAGATTGAATAAAATCAATTAACAAAGTAAACAGAAATAAATGAAACTTATCTAATTGGCATTTACACTGCCACCACTTATCCCACTCCAGAGTGTGCACGCCTCTGGATCTTAGAGTCTCAGGCTATGTCTAGACTATGGGGTTTTTCCAGGATACCTCCTGTTTTTCCAGGGAGCACGCGTTTGCTCTTCTGCGAAAAAAAGTAGAAGAGCAAACATGCTCTTTCGGAGAACCCTGTATACTTCATTCCACGAGTGATAAGGGCCTCGCCAAAAAAGGAGGCTTTTCCGCCATTGGGCCCCATCTAGACTGGGCCAAATGGCGGAAAAGCCTCTTTCGGAAAGCAATCGGAAAAAGCTATGTAAATTGTGGAGCGCAATTTGCGTAGCTTTTTCCGATAAAATCCTGTAGTCTAGACCTAGACTCAGACACTTGCTTGTGTGGGTGTACTTGAAGATCTGTAGCTGGGATGGAGACAGTACTGTGCAGGTTGTAAGTGTGTATGTGTATATGAGTCCAAGCTAGGCAGCCAGTCCAGGGAAAGCAGTTCAGCAGCTCTGGTTCACTGGGCAGTTCATTCTGCCTCTCTTGAGACCCAGAGTAAGTCTGTCTTCTGTGCTTCATCCCAGGCAGCACTGTCTCAAACAGCCACAGTTACTCTCAATTATTTCTATGCAGGCTCTTCTTAGTCACAGGCACAGCCAGTCTCTCTTCTCCAGGGACAATCACACCAACAGCTTCTGAAGCAGCCTGCTAAATCAAAGCCCCAGCAGGCTCTAGCTTTCAGCAGCAGCTCCTGCACAATATGGCTCCTCTTTCCAAATTCGAGCCCACCAACTTGCTCCCTGCACTGTCTGAAAGAGAGCAACAGTTTCCCTCCTTTTTCCCCCCAAGGCCTCTTGGGAGTTGTAGTCTCTAGGCTAGATTGCAGCACAAAGGATCCTCCCAGTAAAAGTCAGAGGCTCCTATAGTAAAGGGATATCACTCCACTATTCTAGAATGTGTTGGACAGCTTGTGTTTGGGACAAAGGACATACAAGCCACATGGCAAAAGGAATATAAAAGGCAGCTTTTGCTTCTCATCTCTGGAGTTACCTTTCTACAAAGGACTAAATGAGCTATCCAAGCAGTGAATGTGTTCCATAGGGACTTTAAAGCCAGCAAACTCACCTGTACTACTAGGAACCTGATGGACTTTGAAGTTATTGTATGTATGTGACTGACCACAACATCTCACCTTTTTTTTTTCTTTATAATAAACCTTTAGTTTTAGACATTTAAGGATTGGCTGGGAGCATGGTATTTTGGGTAAGGTCCAAACCTGTACTCACCTGGTGACATGGCTGATCCTTTGGGATCAGAAGAACATTTTGTATATATGAGCAGAGTTTTTAAAAATAACTTTTCACTGTATGGACCTAGGTGCTGACTGAGTCACAGAAGTGGAATGCAATAAAGACGGCTGTGTGATCTCTCTTTTTGGCTTCTTGATAACCAGGGTGGAAGATCAGACACACAGTTTGTGACTGGTTGGGGAGTCTAATTTCAGTGTTACCCACCAACATTGGGAATATCAGCTTTCCCTTTTGCAGCCTGCCCTGACCTTGGCATTGCCACTAATGTCTGCCCCAAACATCCAGGGTCACAGAATTCTTATCTGTACCTTCTGCGGGTCACGTCCCTGAAACCACCAGCCTTTAGTACCAAAACCACTATCTCTGAGGTCTCTGCAGGCCTTGTTTCCTTTGTACAGACATAGGCACATACCAGTGGCACAATCCAAGCATTTTCTGTAGTATTCAGTTCCTTATCCAACACACTGAACTCTCCTAGATTAATCAGGCCTGCTGTTCCCAAAAGAACAGTACACACCTACTTGTAGGATTCAAATCAGAACAACCTTTACTTATCATGGGCTACGTCTAGATTGCATCCCTTTTTCGTAAAAGGGATGCAAATTAGACGTATCGCAATTGCTAATGAAGCGGGGATTTAAATCTCCCCCGCTTCATTAGCATAAAAATGGCTGCCGCTTTTTTTCGGCACGGAGCTTTGCCGGAAAAAAGCGCCAGTCTAAACGCGGATCTTTTGGAAAATTAAGCCTTTTCCAAAAGATCCCTTATCCCCCTTAAAATAAGCGAAGAAAGTCAGGGTGTCTTCTTTGGTGCTGTCATTGCAAAACAGACTTTAAAAAAATAAGAATGTTCTTAGACAAGTGTCTCTAACAACTCTAACTAATGCTAGAATTTACATTATTGATACAAATTCTCAGTTTAGCTCAGGAATTATGTTGTTATAGCTTGTACCATTCTGGAGTTTAAATGCAAATAATCATGTTTGTCTGTGTTTGACCTTTACAAAGCTAATCTGTCTATCTTTCTACAACAACTATCTTTCTACTTTCAACGCTTAATAAAGAGTTGGATCAAGAGAGAAAGCTTTTCCCTTAGCAAATCTCATCTACCCTTATATCAAGATATGAGGCGATCTTGTATAGATGCAACCCTAACCCTTTATGGGACACTCTGCATAGAAAGCCCTCACCCTTCCAAGTGGTTAGTTTATGTACTAAAATTAAGTATCTGAGTCCTACACTGAGTATTTTTAATTGCACTAAAAATCTGAATTGCCTGAAAATTGCCTGAAAATCTGTCAGTGCCTCTAACCAGAGGGTGGCAGTATTAATTTCAACATTCAATTGCTTCTAGAAATAAAACTGTTTCAGGTGTTCTGCTTTCAACACATAATCACTAAGAAGCAAAATCAACATATATTTGGCAAGGAAGTCTAAGCCAATCCACAAGTACATATAAAGTGCTAGAGCCAAATTTACAGTAAGGATCACCTCAAATTTTCCAGGTTTCCAATGGTATTCTTTATAGGCCATTATTAATTATGCCATTAATATTTTGCTGCATGGTCAGGTAGTACTAATTTCACAGTGCTTTCAAAATTAAACAAAATTGTTTTTAAATATAGAATAGGCATTCTGACAACATGAACAATCAGGAAGATGGAACTTGGGTGCTCGGTGTAGTATACACAATATCAGGGAGGATCGACTCATAATTCTGAATTATCATTTTAACTTAATCAGGGCTACTCAACTTTGGAAGCCAGGGAGTCACAGTGATACTCACAGCACATGCGGAGGGCCGCAACTTGAGTGTGGTTGCATATACATGCACCTATATGCAAATAGCTTAATTCACATTGACGGGCATGAATACGAAGATTAAGGCAAAACTACACAACACACAGGCCTCATTTAAGTCAGTTCTGCTGATATTAATAAAAAGCAATATTTACCCGATTTCCACCCATAAGATAGCACTTTTAATGACCAATGACAGTCCAGGAATTTAATTACTAAAATGCATATCAACAGGAGACTATTATATTGACTACTTTTTTGCTTTAGCTCCCCCCGCGGGCTGCGTGTTGAGCCCTGCATAAACCCAAACTGCACTGCAGGCCGCAAAAAAACCAGCTGCATGTTGAGCAGCCCTGCTTAATATGATAGTAATTCTAAGCATACATACATTACATTACATCTTCAGAACAAGTAGTTCCAGGTCCCAGATCCACAGCCTCTCAGGATCGAAGCCTTTCCCACCCGTGGCCTTGTCCTTCCCCCAATCTCCTAGTTTAGACTTCATCCCAGATTTTTAATGGCATTTAAGCACCTAAAGATGGAGATAAGACATCACATGGGAGTTTCAAGTGTGCCCAGAGGCCGAACTCACTGAAAGCAACAGAAGTTATGTGCCAAGGTTCTTTTGAAAATTCTACTAGTTGTCTATCTATATCTTTAAGAACCCAAATGTTTTTAAAAATCTGGTCCCTATGCTTCTTCCTCTTTCTTTGCTGCCATTTCCCTAACCTTCCATAGAAGGCTTAGGCCTTATATGCATGCACAAGTTGCACCTCTTTAACTTTCATTGATTTTAAACCACTTTTGTTAAACTGGTACAAACCCCTGTGTAGACACTCATTTTAATTTCACAGTTGTTTATTGGGTTTTAACCTAAGTGATTTAAGCTAAACTGAAAGAAGACTGGATCTACACAGAAGTAGGTGTGTCTACCGGATTTTCTGCACTCATTTAACTCAACAGATTGAAAACCACATCTTAATTTAAACTAGCATGACTTTCTCATGTAGAATCTCATCTTTTGCATTCATCCATTTTTAAGAGTGGAAGAATTGTCAAACTGCGTCAGCTCCAATGTTCATTTAGTCTAGTGCCCAATACTATCCACTTCACAGGAAAGAGCAAGAACCCTGAACTAAGGAGCTATAAAATAATCTGACCCCCCACATTAGGTCTCATTGTGATCTCTAGTAGTCATCTATTGGTTTAGCCAGTGTTTGTCAAGGGCCACATTTCTTGGTCAAGGTCCGGGCTCCAGAGAAAATAAAAAGATGTTGGGATCCGTTCAAAAGTGCAGGACGATTGAAATTTGTCCTGAGCCCCCTGTGCACCATCCCACACCTATAGGCTACATCTACACTGGCACCCTTTTCTGGAAATGCTTAAAACAGAACAGTTTTCTGTTATAAGTATTTCCGGAAAAAGTGTCTACATTGGCAGGATGCGTTTCCAGAAAAGCCCTTTTTCCGGAAAAACGTCCGTGGCCAATGTAGACGCACTTTTCCGGAAAAAAGCCCCAATTGTCATTTTCGCGATTGAGGCTTTTTTCCAGAAAAGACTACTGTGCTGTCTACACTGGCCCTTTTCCAGAACAGTTTTCCGGAAAAAGGACTTTTGCCCAAGCGGGAGCAGCATAGTTTTTCCGGAAAAGCAGCTGATTTCTTACAGTAAATCGTCAGTGCTTTTCCAGAAATTCAAGGGGCCAGTGTAGACAGCTCGCAGCTTATTCCGGAAAAGCGGCTACTTTTCCGGAATAAGTGGCCCAGTGTAGACACAGCCATAATGTCTTACTAGTGCTGTCCTATCGCCCCCCCCCCCCCCCCCAAGCCCTGCCCCCCGGGGCTGCCACGGGACCTCTACGACATTTCAAAGCCACACGGAGTCCTGTGGCACCTCTAAGACATTTCAGTGACTTTCACCCCGCTTGGCGGTAGCGGCCCCCCCACGAGGCCACAGGCAGTTCGCCAGTGTCGTCGTCCCCTCCCCCCCCCCCCCGCGTTAGTGGCGGGAGTGGGGGGGGGCGGGCACGAGCACGACGGCGAGATCCCCGCTCGGCGGGCGGCCCCGCCCCAGGGTGTGTGTGGGGGGGCGAACCGGAAGTGCATGTGGCCGATGGGATGGGGGCAGGCGGAGCGGCGGCCTGAGGGGTAAGCGCGGCCGTGTCGGGAGCAGCGGGCGGCCGCTTCCTGGCGGAGGCGAGCGCGGCTGGGCCCGGCCGCCATAGCGGCGAGCGCTGGGCACGGCGGGGGGGGGGGGGCAGGTGCTGTCGGCGCCGTCGGCGCCGGGGGCTGCCCCTGTCGGCGAAAGGGGCAACTGGTGGGAGGGGTCGGGGAAGAAACGGCCGGGAGCGGGACACGTTTCCCGCCCGGGTTCCCGAGCGGGGCGGGGAGCCTGCCGGACGCAGGCGCCTGGGTTACCTCAGGCCACGGTGCCGCCGCAAGCCGCCTCTGGCTGCTACCGCTGCCAGGTCCTTCAAACCACAGCCAGCCGGGGGGGGGGACAGGCCAGCAACGCCCCCCGCCTAGAGCAGTGGAAGTGAAAACTCCCGGGGTTACCGGGCTCCCGCTGACTCGGGGAACCTGCCCCCACTCGAGACGGAGTAATAACAGGGCCGTCAGCGGCTGGGAAAGGATCCCGTGCTGCACGACTTCCAGTGGTAGACTGGTCGCGGAGTATCTCCCTCCCTTGCCTTGGGGCCGCCAGCTCTGGTGAGGAGCTCTGGATTTGCATTTGCCTCCAGAAACGGAAAGACCCGACAAAGGAGGGTAGGTGTCCAGTGATGAAAGCAGAGGCACTTCCCTCTGTTGCCAGCTGTTCTTCCTGTGGGTACCTCTCTGATTCTTGTTTGCCCATGTTTTGTGTAAAAAATAGAAGGGAATGTTTGTGAAATGACCTAGTGTGATGGTGTTGGGTGTGAAAACCACAATTACTCACAGACCAAGCTGTTTCACTAATTTGCATCAACCCCGACCTGTAGACACCAGCTATGAGGGAAGAAGGTGGTTCAGTCTCCCTTAACTGTTCTGTCCCTGAACTGTCTGCTGAGTCTGCCTGTTGAAGCTGTTTATGGTATTTGTTGTGGACAATTGTTTAATACCTGATAACTGATGACTGAATTCATTTCCACATACTGCCAGCAGTCAGGAATCTGACTTCTATTTAAGCTGGATTTGAACAGTTCTGTTGGATCAAGGTATTATATGTATCTTGTGTTAATTCCAGTTAATGGGATCTATTTTTTCTCCTGCCCAAAAATGTTCAACATTAAGCACCCTGAGTGGTGTGATCTCCAACTGTTTTATGCCCAAAATCACTTTTGGAATTTAAGGACAACCCAGGAATTACCGTGCTCCTTTCTTGAAGCCCTGCCCTGCTCACCCCATCCCCTCCTCTCTCTGTCGCTTACTCTACCCCACCCTCACTGAATTTAACCAGGCTGGGGCAAGTGGTCAGCATTTGGGCGGTGATGTTTGTCAGAGGCTGGAGAAGGATGGCTGGAAACAAATCGCTGATCATTGTCTTCAGTTCACCCTCTCTGGGGCACCTGGTACTGGCCACTGTCGGCAGACAGGCTACTGGGCTAGATGGACCTTTGGTCTGACCCAGTACGGACGTTTTTATGTTCTTATGATGTGGGATCTGGGCTGGGTCTGAGGGATTTGCAATGTGGGAGGAGGCTCCGGGCTGAGCCTGGGACTGCGGGTTAGAGTGTAGGAGGGAGATGACCAGCGTAAGGGCTGGGAGAGAGTTTGAGTGTAGGAGGGGTCTCCAGACTGGAGCAAAGTGCAGGGATGCTGGCTCTGAAAGGGTGCTTAGGGCTAGGGCAGGGAATTGTGATGTAGCAAGGGAGATGGGGTGCAGAAGGGGGTATGGAGTGCTGGCTACAGGAGGAAGCAGGAGTTGGGAAGTCACCTTCCACTGGGCAGCACTTATTGGGGATGGCCACTGGTTAGCAGTACAGTGAGACTAAGGCAGGCTCCCTCCCTGTATTGGTCCCATGCTGTTCCAGTAAGGGGCCAACACACTCCTATGATCCATGGGGGAAGGGGGAACATGGCCACATACACTACTCCTGGCACTGTTCCTGCAGCTCCCATTAGCCCAGGGGGAGCAATAATTTTAGAAGGGAGGCCACATCACAAATTTTTGAAGTGGTCTCTGGCCAGCCCAGAAGGGATGGGAGCAGGGCAAGAGATTTTGCGTGCTCCCCCAGATCCTGATTGGCCTGGGAGTGGGGGGAGCATGTGAATTCTTTGCCCCCTATGCCCAGAGAGATTGCAGGAGGAGATTTTGTGTGCTGCCCTAGCCCACAGCCACTTTCCCGCTCCCCCATCCCATGGCCAATCGGGGCTGGGGGAGCATGCAAAATCTCTTGCCCCAGCTCCTATCCTATAAGGGTTACACAGTGCTTAGAGTGAACTGCCAGCTGTTCAAAACAGTTGGTGGTTTACTTTATGCACCATGTACCCTGGGGGGGAGGGGAGAAGAGACTTCATGCACTCCCAGGTCTCGATTGTTCTGGGGGTATGGTAGTGCAAAGTGACTGCGGGCTGGATCAAACCGCTTGGGACAGATTGGCCAACGGAGGCTTTCTTGCCCACCACTGCATTATCCACAGTTCCCCGTTGCCAGCAAATGGTAGCTGCGGGTGGTATTTACAGGCAAGAGCCACGCACCAAGACCCCTTTCTCCTTCAAATTGTGCTGTTGGAGGAGAAAGTTATTTAGATTTGTGCCACGTCTGCCACTTACTAAATGTAGTTTTCTTTAGTACTCATCTCCATAGTATCTAAACAATATCTAAAAACATTATATAAAAAAACCCAATGCCATTACCTGGGAGTCCATATGCACCAGCCAACAAGGTGCATGTTAGGTATACAGTATATAAAAAAAGAAAGTTCAAGTCATAATCTTTGAGACCCTATTTTTGCCACTTCTTGTGGTAAACTGGCTCTTCCCCATTCCTCTTCAGGTTTGCACTTTTTAGCAGCTTTCTTTGTGAAGTGCTCCAGAATTGGTATTTCT
Organism: Pelodiscus sinensis; assembly: GCF_052426305.1. NCBI lineage: Eukaryota > Metazoa > Chordata > Testudines > Trionychidae > Pelodiscus > Pelodiscus sinensis. The sequence goes on along the minus strand of NC_143064.1, from coordinate 15,291,993 downwards.
CTCCAGTCGTCTCTCACAAGAGGCTAGAAGGCTCTTTCCTGAATGGATATACCACAATGATCTTGCTTCACAATAAGCTGAAATTCTAACAGTCTTATTAAGAATACTGAGATAAATCAAACTAAAACAAAGGAAACACCACACAATTTTTGCCATGTACAGAGCTAGATATGTTAACCTCAGTAGGTACAATTCATACTGCTACATTGAAATATGCTATAGCTTACATTTCTAGGCTGTGCATCCTTTCCCTTCTTGTTACAGTGTGGTAGTGGCTGGGCTGGAACCCACAAGCCCTTTTTCTGTGTTTTCACTTCAAAGCCTCTGTCTCCAGACAACTCTGGGAGTGGGGCTGGTTCTCAGCCCTGCCCCTTTTGGGGGTGAAACTGGCTTGTAACCACATACCAAAATTCATTGTGCCCCCCTCCCCAGTAAAAATTATTGCCCATCCCCTGGATTAGACTAATCAAAGGTGAGAGCCAGATATGCAAAACCCTCATTTTGTGTAGTATTAGAAACAGCATACACAATACCACCACGGTCCTACTTAGCACTTTTCATCAAAGCATCTTACAAAGGTGGGCAAGTATCATTCTCCCTGTATTCCCTCCCTTACAGATGAGGCAACTTGTCTAAAAGCCACCCAGCAGCAGAACTGGGAGTAGAACTCAGGAAATCGGGGATGCAGTTCAATGCACTGTTCTCTAGGTCAGTGGTGCTCAACCTGGGGAAAATTTTTAAGCAAAGAAAACCGAAAACAAACAAAACCACCAAGTCAGGAACATTTTGTTGGCCAGCCCGGATCAAAACGCTGCGACCCCCCCAAGAAGACCGCCATGGGTTGCGCATCACTGCTCTAGGCCACCCTTCCCTTCCTGCAATAGCAATTTATATTTTGTATTGGTGCAGGCAGGGGCCCTGACAGAAGAGCCAGGCTTATTTGTCCATTGTTGGTATATTTGGATAATTATCAAAAAATATAATTTTTCTATAAAATAAAACAATATGCAAACTAAGCTTAATACACTAAAGAAGCTGGATACACATAAGTTCTCATTCTAGATTTGGTTCCAATTTCAACACAGACTGGACACTTTTCCAGTCTGGGAACAGTCTTTCCTCCTGTTCAGCCGTAGGTGTTTCTAGTAGTTGTCTTGGGTGAGGTCCCAGAGGAGAACTGATGTCCTAGATTACTTTACTCCCTGCCCTCAAACAGGATTTACATGAATTGGGAGACCTTTGTTTCAGTTTAACATCCTCCCAGCTTCGCATGGAAAAGTACAGAGTTTAAGATGAATTCACTATCACATGATATGATCTCCATACTTCATGGGTTGTCCCAGATGTCAGCAGGAAGGCTAAGCTTCATAATCTCTTGCTAATGGGCCATCACAGCCCTGAAGTGTAATCAATGGAACTGACCCCAAAGCAGCAAATATACAATTAGATACTCAGTTCAATATTCCTAACTGGATCTTCAAAAATGATACATGCATACAAAGGGGATAATTTCGAAGACTGAAACGCTGCAGGCTCCATGCTGTGCTTTCGCTTTGAAATGTACAAGAGCCCTAGTGGGGACTCTTGTACATTTCAAAGGTGGAATGCTGCTGCTGCACCCCCTCCCCCATAGAGCTGGAGATGGGCTTTTCAGCCAGCTCCTCCCAGCACCTCCTCCTCTCCCTCCTGCTTGCTGCCTCTTTCTGATACAGGAAGCAAAGGCGGGAAGCGATTAGACGCTTACATCCCTACTTGTACAACCATATCAGTAATCACTCCTAGTGAAAATGTAGCTTATATCTTCAGAAATGTTTTTTAATACTATGACTTATAGCAATTCAGTGAATGAAATAAAGTGTACTGACAAAGCCATTTTTGTGCTGGTATAGAAATGTCATGGAAAATCACACCTCTAATTGACGTTGCTATGTTAGAAGATTCTAAAGTGTAGGCATAGCCTTACTTTTTTGAGGTTTTATTGATCGTAACATTGCACTCTGTGGAAAAATAACAGACTGTGCCAAGCCAAGATGTAGCAAACCAACAGAAGATAGTAGTTTATCTCAATGAACATTGGACCAATAGAGCACTGAACAGCATCAACAGTGTTTGCTTATTGTGTAGTTGTGGTTTATGTGCTAAATATCTTGTCTCTTCTAACAAGGATGGGATTTACCATTACTTGTATAATCTACCAAAACTATATACACTTTTAATTTCAGAGATGAATTCCAATGTAGTCAGCTTTACCTGACAAAACTGTAGTTAGTTATAGTCTTCATAGTTCTTCAGTAGGAGCAATATAGTGCTCTAGCTCTCTCTGCTCCAACGGCTGCTTCATGAGAATACTGATCTTTTTACTTGCAAGATCAGGCTCTAACGTTAACTTCTTCTCTTAAGAAAGCATGCAAGAGCTGTTTCTTGTTGGTACTCTGATTTGCTAGGCCATTTCTTGCACTGAAGTCCACATTCTCTTCAAAATATGTAACTAACTGGAGACACAGAGCATTCCAGGAATAATGGTGTATGGAAGTGCTCTGCTACTACTCCCTGTTGGGTGTTTTGAATATTGTTTAAACTGTGCAGTTTCTTGAGCCCCTCTGTGTGTCTGTCTTTCTCTTGATTTGAATTGTATCTCTGGTCATATAATGACTGAAAAAATTGTTTTCGAACTGCAGCAGGACCTGCTTACTTGCATATGTGATCAGCTGCTGGCACTTATTGTAAGGGGTAGCGACAAGGTGGTGGTTTTTACTTGCTTTCCTATTTTCTTTCCCTCTTCCTTGCATGTGTGGGTTGTGGAATCTCAGAAGTGACATAGTTAACTAAGATCTTACAAAGTATAAGTCAGTCAGAATTTGTTAAATTCCAGTACAGAGCAGGAAGGCAGTTTTGGGAGCCTTAAGGAAGGAACACTTCCTACTGTATAGAAAAATGGAGGGCCTGGACAGTTGTTATAGGGTCTTGCTAATTGCTGCTTGACAGCTCCTTCTCATGGTTCATCTAGGACAACAGTTCCCAACTGCTGGTCCGTGGCCCGGTCTGCAAACCGTGGCCTGTGGTGGCTCTGGGGGCCAGGGCTGGGGTACACTGCCCACCGCCTCCCCTCTTGCCATGGCTATTGGGAGAGGTGTGTTCTGCCTCACCTCTCAGCCAACCAGCACCGGGGCAGGATCAGGGTCTCCATCCGGACACAGAAGAGCAGTTCTCTGTGTGGTGGGAAGGTTGCTCGGAGCCCTCATGGCAGCCTTAGAGCAGCTGCGACATGGGCAGCAGCACTCGGTGGCTGGGAGGCAGGGCAGGCACTGGGGGCTTTGGTGGCAGGGCTAGTACTGGGGGTGGGGCTAAAATTTGAGACTGGGTCTGGCATTGGAAGGGGCTCTGAGGGGGTTGGGCACAGTGGGGCTCTGGAAACAAGAAGCTGGCACTGTGGGGTTTGGTGGTGGGAGCTCTAAGAAGTGGGGGGCGGGCATTAATGGGAATGGATGACACTTTCATAACACATGTATGGTTTCTTCATTTTTTCTACATTTACGGTTATGTCTTGAAACATCATTCCTCAAAGTCCAATCCAACTTTTCCTGTTTGTATTAACCGCATTCTGAGATTCAAAGTTAATATTTTATCAACAGTGACTCCAGTCATCAGTGCAGGTTACTAATTATTTCTGTATGAATCTCTTCGCTCCAGTCTTTTTCTTGAGGTCCGCTTTTGCATTGCTTCACGCTCGTTCTTCCCAGTTCTCTAAGATTGTGTGGTTTATCTGGTAAATTTGGTTGGATTGAGATCTAGAGCTTGACTAACAGCATTTTTTTCTAGTCATAGATAGGTTCTATCAATAATACATTTCCTTTGAAATTAGGCATAGCCTGTAAAAATCCATCGGAGTAAAAATGTCCAGTTTCCAGAATACTTTTATGAATTCAATTAGGACAACATATTTTGTGCTGTTAATATTTATATCTGGATTCATCCACACAGATATTATATATTCATACAAGCTGAACTGCGAGCATTTACATGACATAGACTTTCCTTGTGTGACTAGATTGTAGCCTTATGTGTATATATAAATTATTACAGTGTATACCTAATGGTTCAGGTTTTAGATATTTCTTCTCAGTCATTAATCAGCCATGCATTTCACTGGTAGTATTCCTTAGCCAATAATATAAGGTTTTTGTGTTAAGAAGGAGCATTGTGATATATGTAATTAGGGAAACAATATATTTTCCTTGCTTCCTGCTTTAGGATGTGTATAGTTGTCAAGAGATAATTGGCATTTCCCATTTTATTTTTAAGATAATTATAGATTTTAAAAACATTTAAGCTGACTTAGCAATTGGTGTCACCAGGAATAAATTAACCTATTTTGTTTCCTCTGTGAGAAGAGAAGATCCAATTAGATAAGGAAGGAACTGAAGACAAACTGATCTGTGCAAACTTATCAGAATCCTGGCCTTGATGGCATCTTGGTGGAGTTCCATGAAGGTTATAAGAACAGTTAAAAACTAGTTGGTTATATACATTTATGAATCAGCAGTGAAGGATAATTTATTAGCACGGAGTGTAAGAACTCCTCTTACATCACTGATTCCGATGATTGCAAGGACACTGAATGATGAATGACTTCCCTAAAAAAGATTGCAAAATACTAGCTAAGGTTCCTGCCAACATATTTTAGTTAAATCTGGTAAAACTTGTCCATTGGAAACAAGGCCATTTAAGAACAGGCTATCGAGCAATTGTGTCAGATTGCTTGTAGATGTCATTAATTTACATATGCTCATAATATATAGACCAAATTATTATTTAGTAATTTACTAAGCCTCGTAAAGTAAGGAAGGCATTTTCGTTTAATTGGCAAAGAATATTGATGTTAGGAATGTATTTAACTTTTTTTTTTTTGGTTACAGTTTTTAACTCCTTCCTGTGCAGTTTGTACACAGATGTGGGAGAATGTGTTCCAGTGGTTTTAGCTTGACACACTGATCTCTCTTGAGGCTATGAGAGACATGTTGCAGTAGAATGTTGACTCTTGCTTTTATATTAGATTGACTAGCAGGTGAGGCACGTTGTTGACCTGGCAAAGCCTTTTTGCATAAATTACACTTATGTTTAATTTCTTGAACTTTCCTATATGTAGTAGAATTTTTTATTAATGTGCTTGCAAAAGGCAAGTAAAAAACAGTTTTAAATTTGGAGGATTTGAACTTCGGACACTGTTCATTTTATTGAATAATTTCATACATTGTAAATTGGAATCAGAAACTCGTAAAGCTTCTATTACTCTTTCCATAACTAATTTGAATTATTTTGTGATTTGTAACAGTAAAAATTTTCTTTGCACTAAAATGACAGTTGTATAGGCAACTTGATTTTAATTTTGTTAGAAAATATTTTTATGAACTCTAATCATAATAGTCATGTCTTTTTTAGGATGAAAAAAGCATATTTCACCCAGAGTATTATGGTGTAAAAAATAGTATATTCAGCTAATTTAAGTGGCGGGATTGTTTATGCAAAATTTGGTATCTGTAGGTAATCACAAAATATGACTTTATTTTGCACAAACAAACAAATTCTTCAAAATGTATAAAAGATGATGGAAAATCTGGAGTTAGCAGCTCTAGATTTAAATATCCTGGGCTTCATTTGCATCTTGCCGGGTGCCGCCATTTTTAAATCCCCCTTAGTGCGGACTCCATGCCCGTGGCTACACGCGGCACAGAGTAGGTAGTTCGAATTAGGCTCTCTAATTCGAACTACCATTACTCCTCGTGGAACGAGGTGCACTGGTAGTTCGAATCAGAGAGCTTAATTCGAACTACCTACTCCATGCCGCATGTAGCCGCGGGCATGGACTCCGCACTAAGGGGGATTTAAAAATGGCGGTGCCCGGCAAGATGCAAATGAAGCCCGGGATATTTAAATCCCGGGCTTCATTTGCAACTTTGAATGCCTACATTAGCCACCCTAGTTCGAACTAGGGTGGCAGTGTAGACATACCCATACATCTTATCTTACTAAGTATATTTACTCAAACACAATTTAGTTGCATTATAAACTAGTATACATTTACAGTATAATTTTTCTTAATAACTTCATTTGAATGTTAAATGAAATTATTTCACGAGAGAATGACTAAATTTTGCACTAGAGAATATTTTTACACTTTTTACTCCATGTCTTTTAGCTTAACATGGTTTTAATTATTTTTCTAAAGGGTATTGGACACAATGACAATCACTGTAGTGTATGATAACTCTGAAGCTATGGAGCTCTGTGCTTCTCAGAAACTGTATCTTAAACCAGTAGCAAAACTGACTATCAATGTGATGTTTCCAGAACATACAGAAGCTACCCAGTCTTTCTCTAAGTGGGAAGTGATGGACAAGCTGAAGAACATGATTTGTCCAGACCAATTTACTACTGTTAGGGTTTCAAAGAGCACTAAGGATTTCATTCGATTTGAGGGAGAGGCAGAAACTAAAAGGTTGATCCTCACACTTAAGGAAAAACTACATGGAAAGGTAATAAAACTAAATGGTTTTAAAGATGACTTGAAGGTGATGGCCACCGAGGCACATGCTGACTTTCCAACTCCACAAGAGTGGGCATCTTACATGAACAAAAGAGAATTTATGAGTGAAGATCTTACTGAGCAAACCACTGATATTCCTGATTGCATCTATTTTGAAGGGTTGCCATGCAAATGGTTTGCACTAAAGGGCTCAAATAGTGAAAAGCCGAGTGAAGATGTTTTAAGAGTCGTGTTCGAAAGATTTGGAAAGATCAAGAATGTAGATATCCCTATGCTTGACCCTTATAGAGAAGAAATGGTAGGAGGAAATTTAAATAACTTCCATTTTGGAGGCTTACAGACATTTGAAGCTTTTGTCCAGTACCAAGACTACACGGCTTTTGTGAAAGCTATGGAGTCACTTAGGGGAATGAAGCTGATGTTTAAAGGGGATGATGGAAAAGCTCTGGCATGTAACATGAAGGTAAGCATCACCGGCTATATCTTTTGATACTGCCAATGCTGTATTTGCCAAAATACACTACCATAAAGACTTCCATAACAACCCTTTTATTAGTCAAATATCATAAAAGGTACAGCAGAAAAGTATAAAATTCCTTGGCCCAACCAAGGCTTATTTGCTGAGACTGCTGTGAAGGTCATTCTTGCTATTTCAAAATCTTTTTTAAAAGACAAATTGTGAACTTTTTGCTAGCCAGTATGAATATTTAAGTCTCAGTGGATACTTGAAGTAGGAATTTAGGCATGGAGTGCTGCTTTTTGGGAAAGGGGAGTAGATTGATGACTCTTGTAGCTATACATCTTCATAGTTCTCCACTTAGCAAATAAAGTTGTGACTTTTTGGTGGTCCATCCTCACTAAGTCAAGGCTTACAGGTGAGCCAGCCACAAGGCTAAGTCTTCAGAAGCAGCATCCTCTTTGATTTGTTTCCATAAAGATTTTGGTTTGTATGGATTAGCAGCTTGGCTGTTGACTTCTCGATTCTGATTTTAAGCCTTTAGTATGACAGACCTGGAAAAAATCTTTGCCTGTTTATTTTCTGAAACCTTTTTCTTCTTTGGTAAAATAAAAGTGAAAAGTTATCAGGTTTTATAACTCATTTGGATGGGCACTGGGGCTGAGAGGGAGACCTGTAGGAGCTGAAGACATTGGTTTCTGCATGGATAAACTCGAAGCAAAAAAAATATTCATAGTGACTTTTGAATTTGTATTATTAGCATTATATATCTTTGCTCCTCTTGGCACTGTGCTTTATTAAGATGGATATAGAGAACAAAGTTAGAGGACAGATTTGTTTGGAGCATACCCAGAGTTCAGGAGGAACTGGCGGGAGCCGGACCGCCAACGCTCAAACGGCGCGAAAAGCCACGAGCCGCACTTCGTGCATGCGCGGTCCGGCGTACTACGGCTAGAAAAGATCTCTGATCTGCAGCGCCGGGACGAGCCCGACACCTACAGTGGAGCACCCATGGGACACTGCTTGAAGAAGAATGGAAATCTGCATGCCTGCAAAAGCTCATAGCTGCTTAGCAGTGTTAATCTTTATTAGTGCATTGTTGAAGACCACTTTAGGTACTACAACTGATCTAACTTTTACTTTTAAGAAGATGTAAATGATCTATTATTCTTGAATGTGTACCATCTATTAGACAATGGTTTAGAAATCATGCCCCAAATGACATTCCCACCTTGCATAAAGTACTGTATGCTTGGATTTTTTTTAATGTGCCCACAACATCACATTGAGTTAAACAGTTCTCAGCAGACAGCCTCCCCTGCTGTACCAACCAGCCAACTATAATGCACTGATTGTTGGTAGTCAAGCAAATGTTTGACCAAGAAGAAGAGGTTTACAGTGTGCACTGGAAATAAGTAAACTCAGGTGATCTGTCAGAGGGAGAGAATTCCGAAGCTAGTAACTTTCCACTGTAAATGCCTTGCCGCCAATCCCTGAAATTGACCATATACAGGCTGTCAAATATTTATTGTCACAATTTATGAGTCCCTAATAGTACAGGGTAAAGTGACATTTATGAGTAATGCTTATAGTAGTATTAGAGAACAGGAGATAGCTATCAGTGTGAATTCTGCAAGTCATATTCCAGTCTGCGTGGCTAAAAAGTAGCAGAAAGAAACAGTTATGTTTTAAATATAATTGTATAGAAATAGATAAGAGGCTTTGTAAATTGTAAAGACTTTTGTTTTGTTTTGTATAAATAAGATGGATTGACAAGTATGTGGTCTGTTATAATTTGTGAACAATCCTACCTTCTGATACTGTTTTTTTCTGGAACAGGTGACTTTTGATAAAACCAAACATTTCAGCAAAGGAGCTGTCAAAAAGAGAAGGCTGGAAAGCCAAAAGCTGCAAGAACTAGAGCAAGAAAGAAAAAGGGAAAAAGAGAGAGAGGAAGAGGAAGCTGCAAGGTGAGAAATTTGTTTTCAGTGAGTTTTCTACTTTCTTTAAATTTACTCATGTATCTTGCTCCCAACAAAACCTCAAGAGAGGAACACTCAATACTCCTAAACCTAGATGATGATAAAGGTAGAATACAAATTGACACAAGCAAGAGGACTCAAACTGAAAGTTGAATGTTCTCTAATTCATATGGTGTAATAAACCAACAAAAAAGCACAGTAGGTCAAACTACATAGGTGTCACATATAGAGGACTAGATTAAGAGAGGTGTAGTAGACATACACAGTGCATAGAAAAGGGGATTGTGATTGAAGACATGGTATTGAGCTATCTAGACACTCACCGACCCTCTCACTTAAAAACACTGTGTGTTCTTGCTGCTCCCTCCCTTGTATCTCTCCTCTTACAGATCCATGGTTTGTTTTTCTTTGTCACTCTAGTAATCTGTCAAACTCCATTTAAAAGTTTGTTTTAAACCTAAAGAGTCTTTTCTGAAGTGGAATGGGAGATCAGTAAATAGCTGAGATAAAATTAGCCTAGGAAAGTGGCAAATCATCCTTCTGGACATGTTTCCAGTGGCTCAATATATGGTTACCAAAATGTATTGACTGCTCCAAGTTTAAAGGTAAAAGCTTAGATCAGTTGTATTTCCCAAAGTGGTCCTTAACAGATCACTAACAATGTGTGCTGCTTTTGGAAAGGACAGCAAAACAGCATAGTTGAACAGTTTTGACAGAGAGAGTAACCTACTGTCAGTTTGGATATGTGCTTAATCATAGAATCCTAGAAATGTAGGGCTGGAAAGGACCTGAGGAAACCTTAGAAAACCTGGTGGCTTAAGATCTTGTTTGTAGTAGTGTTTCATGGTTGCTGTAACGCAACGAAGTAGTGATCTGCAGCCTAACTGTGTCCTGAAGTAAAATTAATACAGTATAGAACATGTGACAGGATTCCACATGTCTCTGTGTTGGTTGGAGAGTCCCAGTTCATCAGTGCATCCCACCTCATTGCTATTATCTTGAAGGCAGTGTTGTCAGATGTATCTGAACAACTATCACACTGAACTAAAGTTGTTATAGGGAGTGGAAATTATTCCATGAATATACACATTAATGTAAAAACGATAATTGAAATGCTAAATCTAGCTACTCTAATGCTCTCTCTAAATCTATCACCAAACTTAATACCCATATTACTTGAATTTTTCTTTAAAACATTTAATTTTTATATATTGACTTCCCGGAGAGTTTTACGTGCATAAGGAATGCAGGATTAGGTTCAAAACTTTGTGAATCTTAGTTATTGATGTTACCAGAAAATAAAGAAAAAAGGGGCTGATCATTCTCTAGCCATGACCTTGAAGAGACAATAACGTGAACAACTTCTGTGCTCTTTAGAGAGAGACAGATTATTATTAGAAGAGTCGTGAGATTTCAAGAGAAACTCAAAATCTCCACATCTATTGGATATATGTTGGTTGTATTCCTTTGACTTTAAAACATGCTACCTTAGCCACAAGGATTTCTTGATCATAACAGCGAATAGATTCCTAGCAATGAGTCACTTGCTGTTAGCACACTAAAAATCTGACTTGTCACCCACCAGGGGTTAACATGTAAAATGAGTGTCCTCTAAATTGTCACATATTAATAATTACCTAGAAAAAGACGTGATGATGAAAAAAATGCTCGAGAAAGAAAAAGGAAGGCTAAGCTCAAGAGGAAAGAACACAGGCAGATAGATCGGGATGAGAAACGCCCAAGAAAGCAGCAGAAGGTAACAACTGACGAAGAGCAGTGGCCAGAGAATATGCCTGAATGGGAAGAGAGGAAATATCTACTAGCTCAGAGAAGAGTGGAGTCTATAAGGCTGCTTACAGTGCTGTTAAACCGAGTAAAAGTAAGAATATTTTTAAAAAATATTCTATTTTAAAGGATGTTTAGAGCTTGAAAAATTTACCAGGCAGTTGATGGCTAGAGGTCGATGAGAAGGTTGACCTGGAGTTGGAAAAATGCTATCAAGGCCCGATAGCAAATCCCTAATCTAGTCCTTCTTTGCATGTGCCCCTAAGGGAAAAATGTATTAGGGTTCTGTCCCAGTTTAAGGCTTCATCTTTTGTATTAGTCTCTGTCCAGTAGGTGTCTGATAGATCAGAATGAGCTGCCAGGTTCTCATTATTACCATGTTGATAACAAGAAAGGGTGGAAGGTTGCATATGTATCTATATTTCGATTATAATCCTGCCCCAGGATCCTGTGAGACAGTCTCTGCTATTTTTGGGCCTCCTTGTCCCATAAATAGTTCCAGTTAGGACTTTTGCTGCTCAGAGCTTCCCCAACTGCAGAGTAAAATTGACATGAATCCTGTCATTTTCACTGCTGCCCACAGAATACAGCATATCCAAAGTGAGGTTAACACACCTTTTGTCAGTTTCACTCTGCTAATGCTTTAGGAAAATCAGAGCAGAAGAAGCAGTACTGGAGGTGTTTGTCTACATGCTCACTACATTGATTTGCATTTGAAGGATTACCTTCTTAATTATGTGGTTAGAAACTTTTTAAAATGAAAGTTTAAATATTGCAGTAATTAACATGGGCTCCATCACTTGTCAGGGAAAGCTCGCTTCCAGCCACTATCAAGTGGATTTTTTTCAACCCCTGATGTTTCTTACAGTATTTAGGAACCCCCCATCAACAAGCACCAGCCAAAGGCTACAGCAGCCAATCTGTGTGAGTTAGTGCTCTTTAAAACTAACTGGCAACAGACCATGTTAAATTCTGCAGAAGGTGGGGATATCTTAAACAAAGCATTTTTAAAGGTTGAGGAACTACACAGAAAACATTTGGAGAGAAATGTGGGGCCTCTTAATCTCTTAGTTTCACCACCTGTAAAGTTTAATATTTAATGCTGTTACAAAATAGTATAATTTAAAGCCGTTTATTAATTCTTACAAAAGATATTCAGTTTACAAAAGTGCGGTACTTTAGAATTAGCAAAGTCAGTGCAATGTTACAGTTAAAGTGGGTGAATAAAATGATGTTTGTAGCGGATGCAAATCAGGTAAAAGCATCAAAGTTAGCTTAATAATATAGCCAATGGCTTTTATTGAAAGGGAAAATATTCTAGTTAATTAAGGACCCAGTCCTGTGACCTGTGAAAGCTGCAGAACCTTGTATGATTTTTGGTCTGAATTAGAAACAATAGGGCAAATTCTGCCCATAGTTATACCTGGACAGTGACTTGTGAATTAGCTCACAATTAGGTATAGTTTCTCTGCACAGATTTTGTCTGTTGCATTCACACTGTAATTTTCTCTTTGATTTTGTTCAAAGGAATTTGCACAGTTCAGCAACCAAAATGTGGAGCCCTTGCTGTACCCTGAAGATGTAAGAAAGGATTGTTTTCCTGAGCCAGAGTTACGAAATGCACAGACAGACCAGAGAGAATCCCATTATCTTCTACACACACAACTGAAAAATAAGAAAAAGATTAGGAGTCAGTTCTTCCAAACAGGCATTACCTGTTTTAATGCGGAAGAGGTACCAACTAATCTACCTGCATCACCTTCTCATCTTGTGAAAACCGTCTTAAATGACCCAATTGCAACAGCAAGCACTGGTAAATTAACTGGCAGGGATGAATACGGTTCCTCTGGCTGTGGGTCCTTACAGATTACAGTTACTCAAGACTCCAAGGTCATACAGTCCCTTGAGAGAGAGGACTGTCCTCCTTTGAATACAGTACACTCTGGAAAAGTGTCTAGTACAGGTTACTGCAGAAAGCAAAAGATTTATGAAACTGACGAGTTTATACATTATTTATTAAATTATTATCAAACTCCAAGATATGCACGTGTCTGCCTAAAGCCAAAAAGCAGCATTAGCAAGTCTTGGTGGCAGAGAATAGTGTCTGATAACGGGAGTGGCTTTCAGATCAATTTGAAGAACACATATGGGCAACACTTAACAGAAGTGAGTTTTTCACAAAGCCCTGACAAAGGAAATTGTAGCGGAGATGATAATTTTAGTTGGGAGATCACAATTCGGAATTCTGAGACTACAGAGAATGCGTCAAAAAACAAGGCCTATGCTGGAGAGTTTACAAAAAAGTTCCAAGTACAGTGGAATGACTCACTTGATATTGCAACTTTACCTTATGCTGAATTTAGTAATTCTTTTGGAGGCACCAATACTTGTCATGATACAGAATCCAAACAAGACAATAACATAAGTGAAGTTGTTCCACCATACAAATCCTCAGGCGCTGCATACAAATTAAAGGATTTATTGGAAGAAATCAGTAGTGATTCTGAGTATTTTAGTGAGGCACTTAACAGCTCAGCAAAGAGAACAGAAAGAAAATATAAAGGTATTTACTGTGAGGGCAATAAAGCATGTTCCCTTCCAAGAGAGATGGGGAAAAAATTCCTTGTCTGTGTTAAAAATGTACCTCAAAATGATCCAGAAAATGAATCTAAAAAACATAGCTTCTGTTCAAATTCTACCCATAGTGGTCTGACAAAGCGGTATAGACATAAGCTTAAAAAATCGCACAAAACGTGCAATAGTAAATTAAGACATGAAGGGCGAAAAAGTGAGTGGAAATCCAATGAAGAGGCAAGAAATACCCACAAAAAGAAGAAAAAGAGAAAAAAGCCCTCCCCTAACATTTTACATGATGAACATAGCTTCTCTGAAACAGATAGCTGGAGACAGTTGGAGTCTCTAAAAAAGATACAAAGAAAATGTAGCAAAATGTTCCACCATAAGATGAAATTCAGAACACTTAATGTAATGGCAGCAGCATCAAAAGATGCCATCCCTGCTAATGTCTCTCTGCTTCAGGGATCTCACCAAAGGGCAGGTGAGGTAGAGGAAGTGAAATAGAACCAAGGTGACATGCCTCAATTTGATCAGTTTAAGGAGTGTGTGCAAAAGTATGATTACTGACACAATCGCTCTGGCAGTCAAGCTCACCTAACTACTGAAAGTCATTTAGAAGGAGGCGACGCTGATACCCAAAAGGCTTGACAGTCATTTCGTTCAGCAACACTTTTTGGGGTAGGATTGGACTGCAGCACCATGCCTAGTCTCTGCAAGGTGCCTGTTTGCATTTGGGCAGCTGTGAGAGAATGCTGTATCTACATCCCTGCTCAGGAGCTCTTCCTCTTTATGCACATAAGCAGCCAGGTTAAGGAATAGAGAAGAAGTGACCTGTAGATAATACCTTTTGTCTGGGTGCAGCTTATCTTAGTGGTAGAAGCCACTATGATTCTTATTTATCCTGGATCTGGGAAACCTAAGAAATCCTGCTGCTGAAAAGGAGCAAGAAGAGGCTTTCCATGACTTGGACTAAAGTTTAAATTAATGAAAGGGCAGAGTGAGGGACCAATCAGCTCCCATCCTCCTCTGACTTGCCGATGGATGAGCGCCTCTGGAGGAGAAAGGGGCCATCCTGCATTTCCTCAGCATCTGCTTCGCCCTGACTTCTGGGGCTGTCCCAATCACTGCTGTCAAGTTTTCCACCTGTTGATCTGGGTGCGTTGCCGTCTTCTCTTGACAGGAAAAGATGTCCAAAGAATGATGTAAAAGCTGCAAAGTAGTATCTCTGTCCACTTAATGGGATGGTAATGTATCTATCTCGAATACATGCACAATAGCAAATATATGCCTATCCTCTTATGCTTGTTTAAGATTTATTGGGGATAAATTGTGCATGATCATCAGATCATGACATTTTGGAAGGAAAAGATGTACAATTCTGAAGATAAGTAAAATAATGTGATGGGTAAAACTACAGTTCTCCAGACATACTACTGTGGAAAATGTAACTGGGAAAGTGCACAGTGTATAGTTCAGATGGGGATGAAAGCACTTTTGAACTGATTGAGGCCCTATAAAATTGGCATTCTGACCTCCCAATAGGAATAACGTAATTCTCCCCTTTGACTCTTGATTCAGACTACTGTGTTTTACCTATGTGGTAGGTACATGGCTGCATCACTTCAGCATCTTTTTTCTGGGAAAATCTCCTTCAAATAATTTTTTTCTCCTTATCTTCAGGAGATAAAAGGAAATTAATGTCAAGGAAAGAGATGGATGGAAATATTTGAAGATATCGTGTGTTTCCTGTTAAAATTAGACAAATCCAAAGTCTAATGCTGTCTATAGAGCAGAACACAAAAGACAATTCTGAGTAGTTGCTAGCTAATGGCAGTGGGGTCTGTAAACTGCTCATGAAAGCCCCACAAAAGTCTTATTTGGCTCTGAGGAGTGAATTGTAAGTCAGGTCTTCAGTTATTGTAGGCAGTCTAAAATAGTCTTATTGTATTTAGATGCCTTTAATACATGCTGGAGTGCTAGGACAGTGAAACAATCCAGCTAGTGCAGGCTACAAAAATAGAATTTGAATGGATTTGGCACTGATATGAAAAAAGACCAAAAAGTTACCCATGTGCATGACACACAAGCTCTTGTGAACCAGTTGCTGAGAGTTTTGATGCTTAATGGGTTGAAGCCTTTAGTGGTACCCAGCTAAGTCCAGGGCAAGGAGCCATAAAACATTTGCATTTTGATATCTAGTAATTATTATAGAATTGTGAATTGATTGTGTTCAAAACCACTTAAAGATGGAATAAATCTTTAACTATACATTCAAAGTGCCTCCTTAGTCATATTGTTAAGATGATAGGATGGCAAAAGGGCGGGGTAAGGCAACCTTGAAGTTCAGTTGTCAGAAAAAAGATGAAAACTTGCACAATGTGAATTTCTAAATTTGAGAAAACATACATTTTAGTCTCTGAGCAGCTACATTGGGGAAGTTCCTCAGCATTCAGTTAAAATTCTAGGAATGAGCCAGATAACTTGACATTTTCTTGGTCTGATCTAATTCATTACACTGCCACTAGATTTAGCACATCTGAGATGTTGAGTGAGGATATTCCAAACACAGCTCTTGACATTGAACAAGGAAAGGGGATGATTTCAGCATGCTGACCATCAGTATGACAAGTTACCTTGAATATAGGGTGAAAATTGCCTGCAGAATTTAAGATTGGCCTTTCTAGAGGTTGAAGCAGTGAGACAGCTACTTAGTTTAAGGTAGCATACAGATAATTCCCAGAGAAGACTTCGGTTTCAAAATGTTGCTAACTTTTATAAATCTCTTGCTGCATGGAGACAGTGTGAAAATGCAGACTAGAAACTTGGACTGATATTTACATGTATTCAGTTATTTCTGTTTAGAAGATAGCTACAGCTACTCTTGGATAAAGTCTCTTGTGAAGATGTGGATGGAAGTGGAACAGACACTGGTCTGAATTTAGACCACCATACTTACTGTTTCATGTTTCATTTTAGTATGCTTTATTTATTACATGTCAAATATTAAATTAATGTGATATCGTTGCCTTCATTACATAGCATATCATTCATGTTTGTAACCTCTGCTCAAATAAAGTAGAAGTAGAAGTTGAGAAGTATGTTGAGTGCCTTTTTCAGGTTCACAGTAATCAATGACAAATTGCTACTCAAAGTACTGTTATATATGACACCTTTTGTTTGAATACAACTTCTTGCTGAGAATATTGTCTGTATACTTTGGAAGACTTATGCCCCTGTCTCTCTTGTTGTTTTATATAGTTGTAATGAAGATCAACTATTGCAATTGTTTACCATGTAAATATCTTTGTTCTACTGTAGTGGCATAAGTGTTTTTCCTCTATGCAATATTTACAGCAACAAAAAGCAAACTTCCCCCCACTGATGTTGCAATGGCTATTTATGGACTTGTGCATATTGCATTATATACTTCGCACACTTACAGGTAAGGAAGTGACTTTATCTAGAATTGGAACTATATATTTCTTTAAGTGTAACTTTCTGATGGTTTTACACCATCCTGTCATATTTAAAAGCAAATAAATATACTGATTCTATACTTGCTTCTTGCACCACCTAGATTCATTTATAAGCAAGCAAATCCTGAATTTAAAATTTTAAGTTTATATAATAAAACACAAAGTGGATAAAATGTAATATGTGCACTTTAAAATGAAAAATGGCAATTTGATTTGATTTAGTTCATCATAGCAAGATCTGAAATAATTTCAGACATTTCAGCAGACTTTTTCCTAAGTAGTTTATGAATTGAACTGTTTAGATTCCTACCCCCGTGTCTTTTTTATTATTAAATTATCTTACCTTTCTTCCCAGACATGCATTACCTGAGCCCCTGTAGTTTCATATTTTGGACTATTTAGCATGATTTGTGTTTCATGGGTCAATATTCATTTACATGGCTTTTGTAAATTAACTACAAATTTTCTAAGAATTTGTTTTTAAATTTCAGAAAAAAAGTTTGATGTTTTCTGGTTAAACATGCATATTGATGTTGCTCAGGAATAAGATGTAATGTCTTAATTATAAAAGTTAAATAAATATATTTTTATTTTATGTAAATTTCTTAAATGTTAATATATAATATTAAACTATGAAAAGTAATATCCTGGTGGCTAATGATCAGGCATGCACTACAGCTGCTCCCCTAATTCCAGATAAGGCTGTTAGTTATTTATATAGCATGGGTGCCTATCATCTATGAGGACCCCAATCTGCTAAGTGCTATATTAACTGAACACAAAGAGAGTACTGTCCCCAAATTGCTTACAAACTCAATAAGGTATTTGCATGAAGTGGTTAGAATACTTGTTATCCTGTTATAAAATGGATGTTGGGGGTTTGCCACTCCCATCGTAGTTAGGTGGAGTTTCCACTGTTCAACACTTCCCTAAGAATGATGTGTTTGCATAATTACTGGAATAGCTATGGTACTTATCCACCAAAGATTTACATATGTTTAAATTTACATGCTGTGAGAAGTCACACTGTCGGTCTACTTAAGAGTGAAATGTCAAGCACAGGTATAAGTCTTTTATGTATAGCTGCCTAAAATTGTGATAGCTAGGTCATAACCCAGTTTAAGGCTAATACCTTTTACACAGTACCTGTCTAATGGATTGTGCCTCAGGTAGGGATGTAATAGTATAGTCGATTAACTGATAAGCAAAAGCTTATAGGTTAATGCTATGGACTTCATGCATTCCCCCCCCCCCCCCCCCCCAAAAAAAATTTTTTTTAGCAGACTGGCTAGCAGCCCAGTTTGCACCGGGTCTGGGACCTACCCTCACTGTGGATCTGCATTTAAAGTGTATTAGGAGCTAGGCAGGCAGGCAGCCTGGTTCAGTTCCTGCTCATGCTGGGTCTGGGAGCTCAGACCCCACCCCTGGGCAGGGACTACTGCCACCCCGTTTTGCTGCCTCTGTATCAGAAGCAGCAGCGCGAGGTGACAGGCTGCCAATCTGCTAGGGGAATTGGTTTTTAAACTGGTTCCCCTTGTAGACCAGCTGCCTGCCTGCTGATAGGCACCAGAACAGGGTGGCAGGGGGGCTCTCCAGGAGTGGGGCTGGAGCACACTGCCTGCCGACCTCACTCCTGGGGACTACAGAATAGTCAACTAACCGATAAGAATTTGAGTTTGATTAATCGACTATTCAAGTAACAGATATTTAACATCCCTAGCCTTGGGTATATTTAAGGTCAAATTCTGAAGGGGTGAAGGCAATGGAGACTAGATCTGGGGTCGGCAACCTTTACAAACTACATCAAAATTTGGAATAAGTGGTCCACAAAGAGCCATGTAAGAATGCCCGTTTGCAGGACTGAAAATATACAACTTAATATTGATTAATAATAGCATAAATGAAACATACTCAGACTTTATTTAATGGAACTTCTGCTGCATCTTTTCACACATTTCTTTGAAGTTTACATCATAACTGGTGAAATCCAGCTTCATGCACGCATTCAAGCTGTCTTCTATCAATCTTATGGCAGGGAGCTGGGGATGTGGGGGTGCAGATGTCTGGGTTAGGCTGTATGAGGGGCTCAGGGCAGGGCGTTGGAGTGCATGGGATGTGCAGGAGGCACAGTAGGGCGCTGGGGGTGGGAAGTAGACTATTGGGGGGGGGGAGAGCTGGGGCCAGATTACTTTACCTGGCCAGGGCTGGGCTGCTGTGCCATGCAGCAGTGGCTGGACAAGGGGCTGGGCCAGGCCAGGATCACCGCAGCCAGAGTGTGGCCTCCTCTCCTACCTGTGCTGCTGTCAGGTGAGGCCAGGGACAGGATGCTGCCCGATTGCAGCCTTGTTGGCCTTGGCTCCGGCACATGGAGCAAGTCACCCACCATGCGGCCTGCCCACCTCAGGAGCAGTTGGGCCCTAGGAGCAGTTGGGCAGCTACCACCAGCTTCCCCAGGGCTGGAGCTGCCTGCCCTGTCCATGAGCTGGAGATAGGCCATGGGGCAGCCCCAGAGCAATCGGGGCAGCCCCAGAGCAATCTGGCCAGCCACCACCAGCTCTGTGTAAACTGGTGAAAAGCCAGTTCTGAGAGGCTGGGAAATAGGCATGAACTTCAGGATTATGGCAATTAAATGAGATGCATAAATCCCAAATATTGAACTGCACAGTATTACACTGACAATTCAGAATTCTGCTTCCTTAATAAATGATATTCTCCCAAAGGCATTTTCCCTTTTTCCTTATTTCCTATGAAATTACCTAATCTCTGTGGTCAGTTGCCATTATGTTCTCTGCTTACACAGAGGTCTAGGCATTCTTGGAAGAATGTCCATGATCAGGCTATTGTGTGGTTGGTAATGGGTGTGACCTCGTTTTTGTGTTTTGTATGGATTTAAGGCATCACACGCACCTAAATAAATGTGAAAAACAGGTTGTGTTTTTTGCCTTCTCTTGCTAGTCTCCATCAGCAGTTGTATATGTTTTAAGATTCTACTAATCTGGTCTCTCCTAAAAGGTCACTTTTGTGTGGACATCAAAATGCTGATTTTTGTCTTAGTGCTCTTTACTGTGATGTGTAAACACCAGCCATAGCCTGTTTTTCTTGTTTTTTAACTATTTCCCTATTTTATTCAAGTTTTCTTTTGCTTCAACCTATCTTTTTAAAAAAAATAGCACTTAAATTAAAAGATTTGATGCATTACTTGTATTCATTAAATCAAAAACATTTGTAATATCTAGAGGGAAAGGAGCTGACACAGGGTGCCAGCATCATAGAAACAGTACCATAAAAGCTGATGCCTTACCCCTAACTTATGCCTTTTATTCAGCACAGAGGACACTTCCCATCAGCCCCATACTAACAATGGACATTTCCATCCTATATTACTGGGAAGATAAGTTGGGTACACAAATAAACCCATGCTCTTTTCACTGTGATAACCCCCCACCGGTCTGTCATTCCAGCATGGTCTGGTTTTTCTTTGATCATTCAGGGCATTTCTACACTACAGAGTTATTTTGAAATCACTCCTGTTCTTTCAAAACAGCAAGGTGAGCATCCATAGAGAAAGCCGGCTATTTAGAAATTATTTCAAAATAATGGGCTTGCTAAAGTAAAATAACTCCTCAGTCAATGAGGAATCATGCCTATTTTGAAATTGCTATTTCAAAATAGGGTAAATGTGGATGCTCAGCTGTGCTTATTTCGAAATAATTGGCCTCAAGGGATTCTCGCAGCTGCCCTGGTGGCCACTCTATCCACACCCCTCAAAACTCTATAGCTTCCCTTCTCCTGCAGGCTTTAAAGCTGCAGACAGAAGGGAAAGGGCTTCTGGTACCATAGCAGCCCTGCCAACCCTGTGCCACACAGCACCCTTTGTTGCTGCCAAGGCCGACCCCAGCGCTCCCTTTGAGCCCCCCACAGCTGCAAGTGAGCCTGCAGCCACCTCTGAAGCCCCAGGATGAAAGAGGGTATCTTTGTGGGCTGGTGCAGAGATCCTGGGTCTCGTTGAAGCTTGGGGGGAGGAGATCAACATCCAGGATCTCTGCACCAAGAGGAGGAATGCTGAGGTCTATGGCCAGGTGGCTGCCAGCCTGCCCAGAAGGGGCACAGATGGACCCTGGACCAGATCTGTATGAAAATTAAGGAGTCCTGGCAGGCCTACACAAAGGCCAGGGACAAAGTTAATGCTCTGGAGCAGCACCCCAGACTTGCCAGTATTACCAGCGGCTGGATGCCATCCTGGGAGGGGGCAGGTCACCTCCCCACCTTGTTGTGGACACCGGCCTGGCTACACCCATTGTCAGCGTCCATGAGGGTGGAGCTGTGGAGAAGAAAGAGTAGGACTATGATGAGGAGGAGGAGGATGAGAAGGCCAGCCTGGACACCATGCCCGCCATCCAGGAGATGGTCATTTCACTGGAGCCATTGACCCCCTCCCAGGATGTCTCCAAGGGCTCTCACGAGGCTGGGGAAGGCACTTGAGGTGAGTTCCATCACTCTCCACACACACACGTTGGGAGAGGCAGTGGGCTGTGAGGGGCTGAATGCTCCTCGCTTGGCCATCTCGGCCTGGGGGTTGAACAACAGCTTGGCACGTGGAGCACCAGACCGAAGCACTGAGCCCCATGAGGCTGTCACACAGGAACCTTTTGCTCCTCCTCACAAGGTTCCTGCACAGGCCTGCCTTACTCCCGACTCCATGGTGGGACACTTTACAACTAAGGAGGCTGGGGTCAGGGAAACATAGCAGTACTGCAAACAGCAAATGGTCATGCCCGCTCTCTTGGGCAGCATCTGCTCCCAGGCATGCATGATGAGGCGGAAGGCACCAATCCCCTGCATGGAAGTCAGTCTGGGGCAGGAAGAGGAGAGGACCGCAGTACCACTCTCCCGGGGAAGTGGCATTTGCCACTCACACTCGCCTCCCCCAACACCCTTCCCACTCTCCTCCAGTGGGCAGGGACAGCAGTTCTCTTTCTGTGGGACATCGGTACTGCTGGACCCAGCGTGTGTGGGACATAGAAGGAAGCCAAGCCCATACCTCCCTCCTGCCTTGGCTCCTGGTACCTTCTCATGGCTGCTTGCCCCCAGGATGTGGGGGTAGCAAGGCTCCCCTTGGACGTCCGTGCCCCTGCAGGAAAGTGCCTGTTGTCTAGGCAACAGATGGCCTTGCTTGAAGCACATTGCCATTGTCTGAACTGAGACCTTCTGTGACGGACCGGGCCGTGTCTGGGCACAGCTGAGGGCGTCCGCTCAGGGCAAATTGCTCAAATCCGGGGCTCCTTACAGCCCCCAGACTGGTGACCTCTCCAAACAGGCCACACACCAGTCCCACAGAGCGCTTCAGCAGCCTGCCTGAAGCCTCCCGAGCAAAACCCCTCCGACATCCCAGCAATATCCGTGCCCCAGATGGCCCCGGGCCTCATACACAGGTGGGGGGTCCTAGCACCCAATCCCACCTACCCCGAACAAGTTCTGTCCAGTTCCAAGAAGCCAGCCACAGATCCCTGGTCAATTTACCCTCTGGATCTTACCCACAAATCACGCTGGGCCAATCCTTTAGAATCTATACCTAAAGATTTATTATCACAAGATAGGAAAGCATGAGAGTAAGGTTATTAAAGTACAGTACGTTACATGCACCGAATCTCCCAGTTCTCGATGCAGGCTCTAGCAGAGATGTTGCAGCTGCTGGTTTAAAAGTTCTTATTGCGCATCCTAAGATCAGGATAGGTCCACAGGTCTTTCGGGCCCTTCAATCCCTGCAATGCTGCCTCCAGGATGAAGTGCTGAGCTGAAGACAAAATGGCATCGACCACATGGCCTCTTTATACCCCCTTCCTGGCCTCTTCTGGTCTCAGCCGGTCACCTGGTCCTCAGCCTCTCTCTGCTGGCAGCTCTTAGATCTCCGCCCTCATGCTTTAGGTGTGTCCTTGGCCCATCAAGTGCCATTGTTCCACAGGGCTTCGCTAATCAGCCTGTCCATAGCAATGCTTAACCACATTCGGAGAAATATTCAGCTTCCACACAGATTACAGATTCCTATCTACACACACAAACATTATACATTCACATAAATAGCGTATACAGGATCAGCAAACAACAAGCTCCCATTCAATATCCCACATGGCCCCCTTCTATATCATTGTTGGGGCCAGCACCCCCACCTATGGGTGCAGCCATGATCTGGCTGCTTCCCTCAAATTCCAGTAATGTGACACCTTCAGTGTCAGCTCAACGATTAGGGCAAGGCTTCTGCACACTGTCTCCTGGGCTGACTGCCCTTGTCACTTTTCTTCTCAGCTGGCCCAGCTGAAAGTGCAGCGTGTCCACCATCTCCCATGCCCCCGTGAGACCTGCTGGCAGAGGCAAATCCAGGACAACCTTCTTGCACAAGTAATATGCAAATGAGGCTAAGCGTGGAATATCGCCGAGCCTCATTTGCATACCTAATGAGCCACCATTTTTTTCAGAAGAGGCTCTTGTGCAAGAAGCAGCGTCTACACTGCCCCTTCTTGCGCAAGAAAAATCCTCTTTACTTTTCAGGAAGAATGGCATTGTGCAAGAGGGTTTTTCTTCCGCAAGAAGGGGCAGTGTAGACGCTGCGTCTTGCACAAGAGCCTCTTCTGAAAAAAATGGTGTCTCATTAGATATGTAAATGAGGCTCGGCGATATTCCACGCTTAGCCTCGTTTGCATATTACTCGCGCAAGAATCCGCGAGTGAAGACATAACCCTTGAGTGCCTGGGTGCTCACTGACCTGTAGGAGTGCATGCTGACCAGCTGGTAGCAGCTGTCTCAGCAGCATGAGATACTGTGCACATTGTTCAACAGCACCATGCTATTGAGTGCTCCAGTGGCCACCCTCCAGCACCTGCTCCCCCCAAGTCCCTCCAGCACAAGCACCTGCCCTTCAGCTTTTCCTCCTACACCCTCCCCCACGTGAGGCAGTGAGACCTCCTGGGCGGCCGATATGTTCTGAGGTGCCAGAGGCAGGCATCACTCCCAGCCGGAGCGGCACTTCAAAGACGCTCCGCTGTTGCAAAGCCCCTTTGAAGTGCTGCTCCGGTGCTTCAAAGGGGCTTTGCAACAGTGGAGCCGGGGATCAGCTGGAGACCCTAGCTGATCCCAGGATCCTAATGCACTGCCCCTTTGAAACGTTGCCACGGTGCTTCCAAGAGGCAGCGCTGCATGGAGCCTGGGGTCAACTGGGGACTCCAGCTGATCCTGGGCTTGATGCAACGCTGCCCCATTGAAACGCTGCTGCAGCTTTTCAAAGGGGAGACATGATTAATCGCACGATTAACTGCTATTAATTTTTTTAATCGCTAGACTGCCCTAGTTATTTTGAAATAATGTTGCTGTGTAGATGTACCCTTACTGACATAGTTATGCCAATAGAGATTTTCAGCATAGACCAAGTCTGAGGCAGTGATGCTTCTGCATTTACATGAATTCTGGCTCTATAGGTGAAAGAAATACATGATTGTGTCTACATTAGGATATTAGCAACAGTGGGAGGTGCAGCTGGGCTACTGACTGCCATCATCATTTTAGTGGCATATAACCCTGCTCTAAGTGACTGTCAGGGTATGTCTTCACTACGAGTTTTCTTTGCAAAAAATATGCTAATGAGGGACTCATTTGCATGAGACAATCTCATTTGCATATTTTCTGCTGATCCGTTTTTGCACTAGGGTTTTTGTGCAAAACCAAGCAGTGTGGACGTTTTCTTTTTGCGCAATAACCCCTTTTCCGACAAGATCCTTATGTCCCAAAAAAGGAGACTTACTGAACTTGCAGGAAAAGGGGTTTTTGCGCAAAAAGAAAATGTCCACACAGCTTGTTTTTGCACAAAAACCCTAGCGAAAAAATGGATTAGCAGAAAATATACAAATGAGATAGGGACTCATGCAAATGAGACCCTCATTAGCATTTTTTTTGCCGAGAAAACTCATAGTGTAGACATAGCCTCAGTGACTAAAACAATGGCAGCAGCTAGTAGCCCATCTATATTAGGGCTCCCAGCATTGCTAACACTGGTGGAATTCACCCCGGTACATGTGCAATATGCATAAGTAGATCCCTGAGTGGATATAAACGTTTGTATCTGCATCTGTATCCGTAAAAATGAGGCACGGATACTGTAGCCAGACAGAACTCCTCCCTCCCCCCGACATCCTTGGGAGAGAGAATCCTTGAGAGCGAAACTCTGTCTTCAAAGGCTCCAGGGCCTCCAGAGATGCTGGAATAACTATGGCCCTGGATGCCAGACAGAAACCAGATAGCACCAGCAATTGGGCCAGCAGACGATCGAGGCCTCCGGCTGTCCTTGGCTGGTACCAGTAATTGATACGCCTACACACCGTCCCAGAAGAGGAATCTGATGCCCCATCAGAAAAGAATGTCCAGCCCTAATGATTTAGTTACCTCCACCTTACAGGTGCAAATTAAGCTTTGGACCCCCTGTGGGACTGGGTGTCACAAAGACGTTCCAACTTAATTGGCATTTTAATGACAAGAGAAGCATCTACGTGACCACAGGGGTATAAAGTAGGGCCCTGTGCCCCACTCTAATTGGAGATCCACCCACATACTTGCTGGTCAGGTGGTCTTGGATCCCCCGAGACTTTAGGGATGCCTTAGTCTCGTACTGAGTGCTTCCCATTGGGATTGAGAGAAACCTGGCTTCGCTGGAGTAAGGATCGCAGGGGTAAGAATATACCTGCTAGGTGTCTATTTTGCATGCATTTAATAAGAGCTCAGAGAACCAAAAGGGTTTCATGGTACCTGTAAGTGACTTTTTAGTGTAATTTCTGTCTTGTCCTTTTGAAGTGGCTGTGTTATCTGTAACACAGCAGCAGCATTTAGCAGCTAAGTTTGCCTTGTAACAATAAAATAGTAACTGTTTAAGCTTTAACCTACCTCCTCCTGTTGCTGTAACAGAGCCAGACACAATTAAAAGGATCACAGCCGGACAGGGGTAAACACAGTAAGAGCTGAGTGTTGGGTTGTGCCGCCTCCACGGGGCAAACCCTTGGGGCACCCCTCAGCCTCCCTTGGCTGCCCACTGCGAAGGGACCCTGTCCTAGCAGCTAAAGACTCGGGTGTAATAAGCTTTCCCAGCGGACTCTTGGGGCACCTGTCAGCCACCCCTGGCTGCCCGCTGCGAAGGGACCCTGTCCTAGCAGTTGAAGACTCGGGTGTGTGATAGGGCTCACAGACCACTCACTGCCCTGGCCACCGGCTGAGATACCCACAGATTTGCAGGACTCTATGCATGTGGGTACATCCCATAGCATCCGTGTGGGGGTGCCCCTCTGGGGACATTGAATTGGAGTGCCATTATCCAGCATGAGGGTGGGATGCCATTCCGTGTGTGAAGCCATTAACTTCTGTGGGGACAGAGGTGCATGTTTGGGGGGGGGCAATTACCCAGCAGGGGGAAGGAGGGGGGGCATGGGGAGCAGAGGTGGGATGACTGCTCTGGTGGGGACATTACTTGGCATAGGGGAGTGACCTCTCTGTGCATGCGGGAGCTGGGGTGCAGGCGGGGTGGACCTTTGGTGGGGCATTACCTGGCATGATGGCAAAATGACCCCCCTGTGCATGGGGGCTGCAGTGGGGCAAGGTGCCTCAGGGGGCATTACCTGGCGTAGGATAAAAAGGGCTCTAGAGGTGATCCTGGCAATTATAGACTGGTAAGTCTAACATTAGTACCAGGCAAATTAATTGAAACTATAGTAAACAATAAAATAGTCAGACACATAGATGAACATAATTTGTTGGGGAAAAGTCAACAATGGGAGATCTTGGAGTCATTGTGGATAGTTCTCTGAAAACATCCACTCAATGTCCAGTGTCAGTCAAAAAAGTAAACAGAATGTCAGGAATAATTTAAAAAGGGATAGAAAAATAAGACAGAGAATATCTTATTGCATCTATAAATCCATGGAACATCCACATCTTGAATGCTGCATATAGATGTGGTCACCTCATCTCAAAAAAAGATGTATTGGCATTAGAAAAGGTTCATAAAAGGGCAACAAAAATTATTAGGGGTTTAGAATGGATCGCATATGAAGAAAGATTAAAAAGACTGGGATTTTACAGTTTAGAAAAGTGGAGTCTAGGGAGAGGATATGATAGAGATCTATAAAATAATGACTGGTGTGGAAAACGTGAATAAGGAAAAGTTAGTTACTTGTTCCCATAGCACAAGAACTAAGGGTCACCAAATGAAATGAATAGGTAGCAGGTTTAAAACAAACAAAAGGAAGTTCTTCTTCACACAGTGCACAACCTGTGGAACTCCTTGCCAGAGGATGTTGCGAAGACCAGGACTTTAACAGGGTTCAAGAAAGAACTAGATACATTCATGGAGGTTAGGTCCATCAATGGCTATTAGCAGGGCTTGACAAGCGGTGGCGAGCCCTGCTCGCCAGCCGCGCGGTTTGGCATGCTGTGCATGCACAGATCACGCTGCGCATGTGCTGATCATGCTGCAGTGCCGTGCCGGGCTAAAATCTACTTGCCACGGGCGAGTAGATTGCCGTAATTGTCGAGCCCTGGCTATTAGCCAGGGATGGTGTCCCTAGCCTCTGTCTGTTTGGCTGAAAATGGATGACAGGAGAGGGATCACTTGAGTATTCCCAGTTCCCTTCACTCCCTTTGGGGCATCTGGCATTGGCCACTGTCGGAAGGCAGGATATTGGGCTAGATGGACCTTTGGTCTGACCCAATATGGCTGTTCTTATGTAGGGGCGGGGTGACTCCTCAGCTCCTGAGGGGCAGGATAACCCCTGGGGGGGCATTACACAGCCTGGGGGTGAGGTGACCCCTCTGTGTGGGGAGGGTTTGGGTAGGATGGGATTGCTCCTTGGGGGAATTACCCGGCGTGGGGGCAGGGTGACCGCTCCGTGTGTGGGGGGCTGGAGAAGGGGGCAGAGTGACCCCTCTGTGTGTGGGGGGCTGGGGAAAGGGGGGGGTGACCCCTTGGGAGGGCATTACCTGGCGTGGGGGCGGCGTGACCCCTCCGTGTGGGGAAGGGGGCGGAGTGACCTAGCGCTGTGGGGGGCGGGAGCTGGGGAAGGGGGTTGACCCCTGGGGAGGGCATTACCTGGCGTGGGGGCGGGGTGACCCCTCCGTGTGGGGGGGGGGCTGGGAAAGGGGGGTTGACCCCTGGGGAGGGCATTACCGGGCGGGGTGACCCCTCCGTGTGGGGGGGGGCTGGGAAAGGGGGGGTTGACCCCTGGGGAGGGCATTACCTGGCGTGGGGGCGGGGTGACCCCTCCGTGTGGGGGGGGGGCTGGGAAAGGGGGGTTAACCCCTGGGGAGGGCATTACCTGGCGTGGGGGCGGGGTGACCCCTCCGTGTGGGGGGGGCTGGGAAAGGGGGGTTGACCCCTGGGGAGGGCATTACCTGGCGTGGGGGCGGGGTGACCCCTCCGTGTGGGGGGGGGGGGGGGGGGGGTGGAGGGCATTACCTGGCGTGGGGGCGGGGTGACCCCTCCGTGTGGGGGGGGGGGGCTGGGAGGGGGGCTGGGGGGGAAGCGTGGGGGGGGGGGGGGGGGGGGGTGACCCCTGGGGAGGGCATTACCTGGCGTGGGGGCGGGGTGACCCCTCCGTGCGTGCGGGGGGAGGGCAGGCTGAGCGCTCCCGTCCCGCAGACAATCCCGCGGCCGAAGCGGGAAGCGGAGGCGCCCGGACCCCTCCCTGGAGCGACGCAGCCAGCGGCGCCGCGCGGAGCCGAGCTCAATGGCGACCTCCGGGCCCTGCATCGTGGTGAGCGCGGCAGGGGCTGAACCCGCAATTCCCGGGGCCCTGCGAGGGGCGGGCGCGGCCTCCAGACAGGGGGAGTCACTGGGGCCCGTGGGGGGGGGGTGGGGGGGATCTGGGAGAGGGGGAGTCACTGGGGCCCGTGGGGGGAGGGGCCCGTGAGGGGGGATCTGGGAGAGGGGGAGTCACTGGGGCCCGTGGGGGGGGGGGGAGTCACTGGGGCCCGTGGGGGGGGGAGGGGGAGTCTCTGGGGCCCGTGAGGGGGGATCTGGGAGAGGGGGAGTCACTGGGGCCCGTGGGGGGGATCTGGGAAAGGAGGAGTCACTGGGGCTCGTGGGGGGGAGGGGGAGTCTCTGGGGCCCGTGAGGGGGGATCTGGGAGAGGGGGAGTCTCTGGGGCCTGAGTGTGGAGGGCCCTGGGAGAAGGGGAGTCTCTGGGGCCTGTGGAGGAGGGGAGCTGTTGGCACTGCTGCATCTTCCACCTCATAAGCGCCTACATTGGTTTTTATTAAAGGATTAAATAAATTGAAGTTTCATACCCAACAAATCGAAAGCAGCTCAGGTGCACGTCTGTGTCACTTGCCAGTCAAGTGGAGCGCTTTGCGGCCTACTAAGGAGCTGGGAGGGATCTCTGAGTTGGGTGACCAGATGTCCCCTTTTGAAAGGAAAAGCCAGTATTTAGGGCCTCCTGCAGGTGTCCCAACTTCTTAGAGATTGACAAATTGTCCTGTGTTTTCTGTCTCTCACCATCTATGTTTTTGTTAATCTCTAAGGTGCTACAGGACTATTTGTTGTTTTTTAAGTTTTTTCTATTACAGACTAACACTGCTACCCCTCTGAAATCCATCAGTACTGGTCTGATTACAGCGGAAGGGGTAGAGGTGGCTCGCTGGAGCCGATCTAGCTGCTGCTACTGCCACCTCCCTCTCTTCCTCCCAGCTGCTTCCTAACAGAGACAGCAGGAAGGGGTGGGGAGGCTGCATTTAACCTCACCTTAACCATGAGCCTATGCTCAGTTGTTAACTGCGTAAACTGTTACTTTCACATCCTAATGGCTACATATGCTAATCCCAAATACTAATCAATACACACTTAAAAAAACAACAACAAATGGTCTGGTAGCACTTTATAGACTAACAAAACATGTAGGTGGCTATTTTTTTTTTTTTTTTCTATAACAGACTAACTCGGCTACCCCCTGAAGCTCCTAATACAGTAATTCCTCATTTAACACGTGCCCACTTAACACATTTTCGCAATAGCATGGGTTTTTTTTTAGGGAACCTTTTTTGAATTACACGACCGTCCCCGGAATAACACGATTTCCCCAGTCAGCCCATTGTCGGCAGCTGTGCAGGGCTTCCCCCGCCTCCCTGCAAAGCAGCGGAGGGTTCGCTGCTCACCGCGCCGTTCCCCGCTGACTTCCCCTTGCTGGACGCCTTGCCCCCTCTCCTCCGCCCCTGCTTGCAGACCAACAGTTGGGTTTCCCCAGCCAGCCCGTCACGGGCGGCTGCGTGGGGCTTCCCTCGCCTCCCTGCAAAGTGGTGGAGGGCTCGCTGCTTACCACGCCATTCCCCGGTGACTCCCGCTCGACAGATACAGTGTGGGTCCCGGCAGATCCGTCACAGGGGCATACTCCCAACACAGTCCCCTTCCCCTCTCCTCCCCTTGCCTTTTCCAGAGCCAAACACCTCCCCTCCTTGCTGTAACCCAGTTCCCTTTCTCCCCCAACCTTATGTCCTGGTCCCAACAGTCACCACTGCTTGAAATGTAACCCCCACCTTTTCCATTATTTTAAAATGGGAAAATTGACCCCGCATAACACGTTTTCACTTAACATGAACATTTTCTGAAACATATAGTGTTAAATGAGGAATTACTGTACACGCTTAAGTACTGAGCCTACAAATTGTTCCATACAGTAGTTTGCTTGTGTAAAACTGTGTTACATTGGGGCTTTTGGCTTTGATCCAGAGAGGTGCTGAACATCTACAGGATCTTAGAAATTAGCCACACTTTTTCTGTTTGTAAGCATAGCTAGTAATATTTGTAAACCTGTTTTGTATATATTAGATGTTGGCTCCTGGATTTGGTTTACCTTGGTAGTATATGGATTTGAAAGCTGTCCATGTTATAAAGTGTCCCTATCTATTGTTTATATAGGTGATATACTGAACTTTTTAGGAATTAAGGTTTTTTTTTCCAAAAAGATATAATTTTGGATTTTCAGGGAATTCAGACCCAATTTGAGATAGTTTCATTTTCTGTTCTTTGATCCAGATGAACATTGCTTGAATGTATTATATATTTTGAAGAGTTTGTGGATTTGTTTGTGCAAAATTAAGTCATACTTCGCGATTATCTACAGATACCAAATTTTGCATAAACAATCCTGCCACTTAAATTAGATGAATGCAATACTTTTTACACCGGAATATGCTGGGCGAAAGGTTTAAATAATTATTTTTGTTTTTTATCAGAAAAAAGTCATGACTATTATGATTTAGAATTCATAAAAATATTTGCTAACAAAATTAACACCTATTCAACTGTCATTTTAGTGTAAAGAAAATTTTTACTGTTATAAATCACAAAATAATTCAAATTAAATACGGAAGTAGTAATGGAAGCTTTATGAGTTTCTGGTTCAAGTTTGCTATGTATGGGAATTATTCCATAATGAATAATGTTTAAAGTTCAAATCCTACACATTTAAACTGTTCTTTTATTTCTCTTTTGCCAACATGTTAATACAAAATTCTATTACGTATATTTAATTTCTTGAACATTTCTATAAGTGTAATGTACACAAAATGACATTGCCTGGTCAACGATGGGCCTCATCTGCTAGTTTTAAATTAATGTCTCTTCAAGTTTGATCTATTAAGTAATGCTCATGTAATAAATTGAGAAGACTCATTCACCATAAATGACTACTAATCTGTACATTGCATTTTGTTCATTATGATTGGTATGTTTGTACTGAGGGAAGGCGAAAATGATCCAGATCAGTGGAGTGCCTGAATGGTTCTAGATCATGTGTTTCTCTGCATTGTACCCAGTCTCATCTTCTATATTTCCTTTTTAGATTGGTGATGATGAACAAGGTTATGACCTGGACCTGTTCTGCATACCTAAACATTATGCAAATGATTTGGAGAAAGTCTATATTCCTCATGGGCTTATTATGGACAGGTTAGTTTGACACACTGCAGCAACTGATTATGTAAAAATTATAGTTTTAAAATTTTTTTTTTCATAAGTCATAATGCTATTGAGAAAATTGTAGCTCTGTTGATTACTGATGGAAATTTAGTAAATGCGGGACCACACAGAAGACATTTAATTAAGACTCTCACATACCTCTCCAAAGAGAGGTGCAAGCACTAATAAAACTTACTTTCTTATGGTAGACCCTAGAAATTGGCACATTTACTGTTGTAAGCTGTTTCAAAACTACAACATAGCTATCAAGAGATGTTATACTATATGTAGTGATACATGACCTCTTTCAGAACAGTTCCAGGGCCTTTTGCAGTCTAAAGAATTAAGTAAAAAGCACATCATGTTTATCACTAAACATGTTTTTCATATCTAGTTTAGCCTGAAAATTAGAAGTGGCATAGCCACCTCAATTTCACCAGAAGATGAACGTAATGTCACAAACATAAGTTATTGAAGACTCAGATTTTTGTTCAAGATAATGTAGTAGGCAAACTTAGCATCTTGCATTCTTCTCCGTGCTCTACAGTGCATTAATATTTGCAGAATACTGATCCTTTAGCTTTGTACTGCCTGAAATCCATGGTGAGCTCATGAGGGCTGAGTTGCAGCCATGCCAGCCAGGGTCCCTTCTCCCTCCCAACCCTAGCCTCCATGCCCAGCTACAGTGTGCGCCAGGCCCGGCTCCAACCCTGGAAGCCAGGGAGGTGCAGAGTACCTGCCAGCCCTGCAAGGGGCGCAGCAAAGCTCAGGTAGTGCCATATGCATGCAGCGCTCTAGGGCATTACAGCCTGCTGAGGTTGGGAAAGCAGCAGTGCTGGGGGCTGCAGTCCCGACCTCTCCCCCGCACGGTCCTGCCTGCGCTGCTCACTGCCCTAGTCCTACCCTCAGAGCTCAGAGCCGTCTGTCTGTCTGTCTGGAGCAGAAGGAAAGTAGCGGACAGGTTGGTCCGGTAGTTCCCCTGGCGGCTTAGGAGTGCTCTTGCAGCTGTGGTAAGTGCAGCTGCTGAGGAGGGGGTGTGTCTCTGTGGGGGAAGCTAGAGTCCGGGTAGTCGGATACTGTGCTCCAGCTCACCAAGAGCATGGTGGCGGGGTAGACTCCAAGAGCCCTCTGCTGGCACATAAGCCCGCTGAGACCTCCGCTCTTAGCACCTGTTATTTGGCTGCTGTCCCAAGCACCCTCCCCCCGGACCATGGGCTGTCATGGCTGTGATGTGGGATCTGCTGGCTACTGTGCCATGTTTCTTGGCATTGAAAGCCCTGTGGGGTGGGAGTGTAGGAAGGAGACTAGAGTTTTGGTTTAAAATAGCAATTCCAAGTGGTGAGGGGAAGCAGTGAGGTCGGGCTCGAGCTGGTAGAGAAGGAGTGGGGAGAGAGGTAGGAGGCAGGCGGGACACAGAGTGATGTGATGATGTTACTCTGTCATCCCACAGGAAAAACTTTTTTTAATATATAGAGAGATTTGTGTGATTTGATTTGTTTATAGTGTCCTTGCTTTTAGAGTTAATGCAAAGTTATTTTTTAACCTAGCTATAAAGTAAAGGACAAAAAAGGCAAACAGAATGTTAGGGATCATTAAAAAGGGATAGAGGGTAAGAGAGAGAATATTTTATTGCCTCTCTATAAACTAGGGATGTAAGTGACTCACATTTTCCCCCCTCTCCTCTTGCTGCCTCTGTATCAGAGGCCCGCTCTGTGTCTAAGAAACCAAACAAAAAACTTAAACCAAACTTAAAAAAAAAAGACCAATGTATGCTTCACTTTTCTGGCAGCCATCCTGTAACGCAGCAATCATTAAGATTTGCTTTGGCGTCCTATGACATTTAGAAAGTTTGGCAGTCTTACTGTTGCATTAACCTTGAAAAGTGACCTTTTCAAAAGTGAAAAGGTAACTCCAGTCATCTGAAGTAGTGGGCTGTGCCCACGAAAGCTCATGATACCATCGACATGTTTTGTTAGTCTATAAAGTGCTACCAGACCATCTGTTGTTTTTTTCTGTAACAGACTAACTCAGCTATCCCCTGAAGCTCTTGAAAAGAGAGAAAAGCAAAAGCCTTGCTGATCAGTAAACAGTAAAATTGGCTGTGAAGCTATATGCAAATATTACACTGAACAAGGAAATTGTTTTGTATTCCTCCCTATTGGCTCCAATACCAAGCACTGTGGTAGTTAAAAAAAAAACCCACTCTCCCACTTCCAAAAACCAGAGAGTAGTAAGTAACTGTTTTCTCTCTGCAGGACAGAAAGATTGGCACGAGATATTATGCAGAGCATGGGGGGACATCATATTGTAGCCCTCTGTGTACTCAAGGGTGGCTATAAGTTTTTTGCTGACTTACTCGACTATATCAAAGCACTGAACAGAAACAGTGACAAATCTATTCCTATGACTGTGGACTTCATCAGATTGAAGAGCTATTGTGTAAGTATATCTGCTGACACTCATGACTTCATATAAAATTGCTGAAGTTATTAAACAAAGGTGGTTTTAAATCTATTGTTGTTACCTAAACATGCTGGATATTGTGTGTGATTAAAGCCATAGATCAATCTCTTTAAGCATATTGCAAAATGGTGACAGTGGGGAAATAGGAAGGAAGTTGGAGGAGAGCTTAAAAAATAAGATCACATGGCTACATGATCACATTTTACTGCAAAATATGTTCCGTCATGTAAAACACCCATGTAAAACATCTCCTTCCAGAACTACATGACTCCTTATATAATTCACTATCTAACTTCCTCCTCCCCATTCTTCTGCTGCTGTCCAAAATCCGGTCCATGGTTATAAGTTATGGCATCGTTTACGGAAAGTTTTATATGGCTAGGACCCTACTGACTGGATAGGGAACTTCAGAAAACTACAAAATATTTACATCTTATACCCATTGATTTGCACTGAATATATGGGCTAGGGATGTAATAGTGTAGTCGATTAACCGATAAGCAAAAGCTTATAGATTAATGCTATAGACTGCATGCATTTCTCTCCCTCTCCTCCCCTCCCCAATAAATATTTTAGCAGGCTGGCAGCAGCACAGGGCGACAGGCAGTTTGTCTGCGAGGGGAGCTGGTTTTTAAACTGGCTGCCCTCACAGATCAGCTCCCGCCTGGCATCCCGAGGCAGAGGCAGCAGTGTGGAGTGGCAGAGGGTTCGTCAGGAGTGAGGCTGGAGTGCATTGGCTGCCATCCCTGGCCCTGGGGGCTATAGAGTAGTCAAGTAACTGCTAAGAATTAATGAGGTTACTCGACTATTCAGTTAACCGATATTTAACATTCCTAATATGGGCAGCAACAACATTACTTACCTATGTTTTATTTACCTGAATCAACTGATATTTCTAAAACTAGTAGCATTTTTAGCTTTGAGAAAATGTTAGGTTTATAAAACTTAATTTGCAATCAGTTGTTCATAAAAGGTATTCTATCCTGTAGAGACCAGCTGTAGATTGTCTTTTAAAGGCCCCCCCCCCCCGTTTTTCCTCCCCTGACACTTAAGTTTGTACAAAAAGGGAGACTGCAGCACTGTACAAAGTTATGTTTAAACCTTAGAAAGCATGAAACTAAACTACATAGATCTAAGGAAAGAGTCTACATCTACTATTGCTAGATGTTTTCTGACATAGCAAAGGGCTGGTTTTGTTTCTTCAAAATAAATCAAGAGTGCTTTTGGATTGACTCCACAAGACTGCAATTTAGTGTGGAAATAAAATCATAAAATGATTAAACTGAAAATCATTTTAAAAATGAATTATTTCAGGAAGTTTCTTTGTTAGCTCTATGTCCAACGAACTTCACATTCCAATTAGTAGTCCAAACTATTATCATGGATGAGAGCCCATTTCAGTGAACAAGAAGGAAAAATACCCATAGAGCTTATTAAATTAAAAACATAACTTTGTCATTCATTTGATTAGACCATGAAACCACAGATTAAACCGCAACATTAGGAGTTTTGGCTATGGAAGGACTTTATGAGCTTGTACATTGATGTAGTATTATCCGTTAAAATCTCATGCTTAAAAATGTCAGATCTAAGTGCTTGATTCTGGATTTGCCCTGTACTATTGTACAGTCGGGTGAAAGAGCACAAGTCGTTGTCTTCCCCTCACTATCACCTTGTGCAAGCATGCAAGGGGCTGCTAGAACATCATCTAGTTGCACTCATGGAACATGAGACGGGATGGACTGCTTCAGCCAATAAAGCTACATCCCCTAAAGAGGCGACAGGGCTGAACGAAGTGGGGAATATGCATTCTTATCTTGCCCTTTAATGAATGAAGTAGTGTACAAAAGCTACTCCTAGTGCCTAGGGAAAGATTTTAGCTCCCCTCCTCCCCACACACCCTCTGTCTATAAAAGCCCAAGTATAAAACAATGTTATAATTTTCCTGAATTAATGCAGTTAGAGGATGTATAAAAGAAGAAATGGATGACTCTCAGCTCTTTTGAGTAAACAAAACAGAACAAAAATAAATCACAACTCTGTATTTTACATTTTGTCCAAGTGACATTTTCTCTGGTTTGTTTAAAAAACAAAACTGGTTGGAAAAAGTGAGAGTCAGTAAGACCACTAGGAAAACTTCAGCAAAACCAACCGGTTGAAAGATGATTGGTTTTTCAGTGTGGGTTCTGTATTTCACTTCCCTAGTTTATTAGGCATATTTACATCCTTTTCTTTAGTATCTCTGCTCTTTCTGCTTATTCCACTCCAGAAGTTTAGTCCTCTGCTATATCAGTCCTTTGATGTTAAGGGAGAAAAGCATTAAGAAGATCCTAACTTACTGAAGATCTTATTTTTATGAAGATTTTCTTAATAACAAAGAATAAGGGAAGAGAAATACAGAGAATATCCTGGATGGGAAGCTTTCTAAATAGAATGCTTTCTTGAGGTGAGGGCTCTTTATGGGATGGAGTAGGGATTTATCAGGCAACCCTACCAAAAAATGAAATCCTGCTCCAGATCAGTAAGGAAATCTGGTCACTGATGCACAGGATTAATATAAAATTTACTAGCACTTTAGTTCTATAGGCACTATAATCCAGGCAAAGGTCTTTAGAACAGTGTGCTCTAGTCTATAATGTTTTAATCCAACAAATATTATGGAACGAGTTGACTAGACTTTCATCTATTAATAGAGCCCTTACTTGGGATTTAGGAGCTTTTCTTCCTGTGATTTCAAATACAAAAATGAATAAATGCTATCCATATTTTGACAATGGAAAAATTAAGGCCTGTGGACTTTGTAATTTGCTCATGGTCACATAACAAATTTAGTGCAGAGTTCTGAGGTGAATCCTAGTCTCTTGACACTGAATTCATGGATAGGTTTTAGACCACAAAGCCTTCCTCATTCTATAGATTTTACAATCTGAATTAAAAGGAAGAAGAAATGCCATGATTAGCCAGGCAAGACAACTGAACCTTGTATAACTATTCTGGAATTCTGAGATTACTCTCATTGACTATTTTAATGTTTAGAAATATATAGCTACTGAATGTTGGAACAGAAAGCACATAGTGTGATTGCAATTATACTTCACTTGCAACTTCTGCTTTCAGTGTTTTAGCAAATGAATGCTTCCAGAATGAGCTGGCATGCCATTATTGGATGGAAAGGCAGCATTTATGAATAAAACCAGAACTCTGTCTTCTTAACAGTTTATTTTGTGGTGCACTAGCAAAATCACTTCTCATAAATCTTCTTTATTTAAATTTAGAAATGAAAGTTGCTTGCATAGTCAAGAAGAAAAGCCAAAAACAGTAGCTATTTCAGGGGGCAAGGAGAGGGGTGACGAGTAACTATTACCACCAGGGGTTAAGAAAACTGTCAGTGTTTCACGTTGGAGATTAAAATACCTATAAAACTGCATGCAATCTGCATCGTTGTGAAGTAAGTACTTTACAGCACATATATTTTAAATTGTTTAAAATTAAGTTATTTCTGAGGTCATTAGCTAGTGGCCTCCATCCTGTAAAACACTGCTGTCATTTGGCAATGGCAGGAGTTGAGTCTGGGGACAGTCTTAAAGAGTAAATCTCTCTTGAGTGTTAAATCAATATTGAAGAAAGATAGCAATCAATTTCCTGACCAGCCCAGGGCTCTTACTGCTAATAATGTCCCAAGTAGTGTCACTTGTGAGAAATGAAAATTAATTGTTTAATAATTAAACAAAAAAGTTCTTAACACTGGAGAAGAATGGAAATCTGTTTACAGTCTGTAACAAGGTACCTATTTGGCTTGTGTTTCAAATTCTTTTTTTATCCTTAGGTTGTTTAGAAATTCAATTCATGCATAGTGAGGAATACTGGTTTACATGCTGGTTCACATTTGTACTTAGAATTCCAAAATGAAGGAGTATTTGTATTGGGGGGAAAAAATGCTCTTGAGAAATTATTAAAACATGTGCTCTGCTAATTGCCATATTTTAGCAGGGAGAAGGCAAAAGTTCCTTGTAATCTGTAATGCATGATGTTCCTGCTTGATAGGCTGTATGCCACTGTGTACACTGACAGGATTTTCTGCATCAAGCCCTAGTCTTGTTTATGTGTTAAGAATACCACTTAGAGGGAAAGTTTCCAATCATCTGTTGATGTTCAGCTTGTTGATGTTCTCCTTATGACCTAACATTTAAAAAGTAAAGAGTGTGGAGCTAAGAGGGAAACCACAAGGAATAGTGCTATTTGCATCTCGAAATGAAGAATTTCTGAGGTGCACCTAAGTTTCTTTTTTAAAGGTGCTCTCCAAACTCTATGTTAGTTGCAAAAGCATTGATGTAATTTATCAGTGGCCAAGATAGTAAATTATTATTAAATGTCTGAAACAAGCTAACTGCCACAGATGCATATGCTTTTGTTATTTTTAAAGGAACAAAAACTGATAATAGCTTCCCCCCCCCCTTTCTAAAGAGTGAAAAAATTATCTTTCTTTTCGGAAGGAGTATAGAATCCCTAGTATAGGAATGGATGAAAAGGTAATTACGATATATATAATATATATATATATATGATGAACAATTGTAAGTATAAAAGATAACATTGTGTCAAAGAATCTTGACAAGAGGAAGCTATCATCTTAATATCCTAACATAGGCTGAACACAGGAAAGGTACCTGAGCATCTCCTACAGTGGTTTTCAAGCTACAGGTTGCAACCCAGTACTGGATTGTGGAGTGTCAGGCACTGAGTCTTGTTGCTGCAGGGTGACCAGTGGGGTGCTACGGCATCTACCTACCCATCCTGGCACCACACCCTGCTCTGCACTCCAGAACTGGCCAGCAGCAGGCTCAGCTCCTACGGGTGTGTGTGTGTGGAGGGGGGGGCACAGCACACAGGACTCCACGCACTGCCCCAAGCACTAGCTCTGCATTCCCATTGGCTGGGAACCTGCTGCTGGCTGCTTCTGGGGTGCAGCAGGATCTGTGGTGCCAGGAGAGGTCAGGAGCCTGCCTTAGCACCCCCAGTGCACCGCTGACTGGGAGCTACTCAAAGTAAGCCCCTCCTGCTCCAGCCCTGACCCACCCCCAGAACTGAAGCTCTCAGACTCAGCCCCACCTGGAACCCAGACTTTAGTGAAATTATGTTGGGTCGCAGGTATCAACAGTTTTCTTCAACTGGGTCATGAGAAGAAAAGTTTGAAAACTGCTACTCTGCTGTATATTTGAGGGCATTTGTGTGTGTCTCTGAGTCTGTTCAAGAACTCCCTCCTAAACGGTAAGAGCTAGGACGACCAAATTTGGTAGGCAGCTTCCTCTTATCATAACTTAAAGCAAGGTCAGGGTTTGGTTGTGCCAGGACAACAGGATGTGCCTGGAAATAGATTGTTTCTAATACAGTGGCAAGGGAGGGGTCTGCTAGCTTCCATAGTCATGCAGTCCAATGAGCACAGGACAGCCACACCAGGAACAGAGTGGCTAGCTCTGGAGATGGGGCTCTGGTCAGCCACCGTACCCAGTGGCCCCTGCCAACCCCAGAGGTCTGCCAACTGGCTATGGCAGTCCCCACTGTCCTCGTGGGGTGTGTGTGCCAGGAGCCATGCCCCTCCTGGGGGGGCCAGAGTCACATGCTGTTCCCCCTTTGGGGGGAGGCGGGAACCATGTGGCTTCTTCCCTCCCCCCATGGAGGGGGGTGGGAGCTGCATGCCCTCTCCCTTCCAGGGGGGCGGGAGCTGTATGGCCTCCACCCCTTCCCTCTTTGGGGGTTGGAAGATGCATGCCCTCCCTGAACCCTCAGCCCCATCATTCCCCCCTCGGCTGATACACCGTACCTCCAGCCTGCTCACTCATACCCCTCCCAACCTGAGACCCTACACCCCCAGCCTCTTCACTCACCCCTTCCATTGAGATCTCACACTCCCAGCCTGTTTCTTCCCCCTGGCCAGACACCAGCCCCCAGACTGCTCCTGCACCCTCCCCTTGACCAGACACCTACCCCAGAAAGAGTGTGATTGGCAAGCATAGTGAGCAGGTACGCAGCCCTCTAGTATTATTAATGATGATAATATTGAAAGAGGAATGGGGCAGGTATGCTAAGAAAATGGCCCCTTCATTTTGAAATACAATGTTAGTGACCTTATCCAACCCCCAGTGCAGGGTAGAGTGACCTTGCTCCACAGGGTCCCTACCCAGAGTACTCCCAGCAACACATAGGACCAATATCTCTTTTCCTTGGGCAACTTCCAGCTGGCTTCTTAGGGATTTTCCACAGTCTCTGGGGCCTGGTTCGTGGTCTCTTTTTGGAACAGCCAGTTCTCTCCCATGCTTGGGTTTCTCCGTTTCCTGGGACTTCCTTCCAAGTTGCCTGAAAAGGGTTGTTGTCCACCATGACTGGTTGTGAGCTCTGCTGGCGGTTTGGCTCCCTGGGGAAAACATGAGGTTCCAATTGAACTGCCATCAGGGCCTGCTCTTATATGTCCTGCCCTTACACTTCTTGTCAGATGGAAAGGGTGGAGCTAGCTGAGCCCAAGAGGGTGAGATAATCCTCTCTGTGCTAGAATGAGGCCACTCTCCCTCATTACAGAAAGCAAAACTCTTTTTTGAGCTTTCATTGCTTGTATTGCTAGTATCCAATGTTAAACACTGTAGCTACTTGTGGTCATAATTATTATTTGATACCTAGTCTCCACCCTTGTGATTTGGCCTGGTTACCAACTTGAATTCTTTAGTATTTTTTGTGAAGTATTACTCTTAAAGTCTTGCTATTTAAAATATAAATTGTCAGAACTTTGTGGCAGAATGCAGCTTAAGAATCAAAGTATTTTTTAAAATGTATATTGGTGTCCTAAGTCCAGCTAAGGATATCTGATAGAGAGGCAGCAGAGCAGAGGGTAAGGGGGACAGGCGGGAGCCAATACACGCAGGGAGCCAGCTTTTAAGCCAGTTCTCCACATGTGCTGGCTCTGCAGAACCAGCTCCCTGCATACCTCCTACAGAGGCAGTGGTGGGAAGGGCAGGCAGGAGCTGGTGCTTGGGGGAGCTGGCTTTAAAGCCGGTTTCCTCCAGCACCGCCTCCGTGGTGCTGCCTCTCTCTCTTCTTCCCACCCCCCCTTCTGTGCTGCTGTCTCTACTGGAGGCAGCAGCAGGGTAGGGCAGGGGAGACTTCTGCAAAGCAGCCCCTGCCCAGGGGTTAGCTCAGACCCCCATGTGGACAGAAGTTGCTGCCATCCTGCACTGCTGTCTGTGTCAGAGGCAGCAGTGCTTGGTGACAGGTGGGGGCCAGTCTGTGTGGGAAGGATTTTTCATGGACCGGCTCCCACCTGCCACCCCATGCTGCTGCCTCTGATGGCGTATGTCTACACTACCCTCCTAATTCGAAATAGGAGGGTAATGTAGTCATACCGCAATTGCAAATGAAGCCCGTGATTTGAATTTCCCGGGCTTCATTTGCATAAAGCCGGCCGGTGCCATTTTTAAATGCCGGCAGTTCGAACCCCGTGCCGCGCGGCTACACGCGGCACGGAGTAGCTAGTTCGGATTAGGCTTCCTAATCCGAACTAGCTGTACTCCTCATTCCACGAGGAGTACAGCTAGTTCGGATTAGGAAGCCTAATCCGAACTAGCTACTCCGTGCTGCGTGTAGCCACGCGGCACGGGGTTCGAACTGCCGGCATTTAAAAATGGCGCCGGCTGGCTTTATGCAAATGAAGCCCGGGAAATTCAAATCCCGGGCTTCATTTGCAATTGCGGTAAGACTACATTACCCTCCTATTTTGAATTAGGAGGGTAGTGTAGACATACCCATAGAGAGTCATTAGCCTGGGGTTGAAGGGGGCTTCCCAGGAATGACACTGGCCCACACTGGCTGCTGGCCCCACCTCTGGAGACTATCAAATAGTTGTGCAACTGCTCAAATTTGATGCGGTTACACAATTATTCAATTGCACAGTAACATCTCTATATCCAAACCCCAACTTGTCCAGGTGAATCCCTGTTTTCTAGTGTAAGCATGTGATGGGCAATGCATATTTATAGGTTAACATGAATTCTGTCCCTGGACAGCTATGTAAGAAGATGCTGAGACTGTCACTCCACAGCCTAAAATATCTGCGTTAGTGAAGCAAAATACAGGACTATGTAGCACTTTAAAGACTAACAAGATGGTTTATTAGGTGATGAGCTTTCATGGGCCAGACCCACTTCCTCAGATCACTGGAGTCTTTGTTAAGACCCCCGCATAAAGTGTCGAATTTTAGCATGAATAACAGTTATCTTACCCATTACAAAGATAGCTTCCCCAATTATCACCTCTAATATCATTAGCTCACAGACATTTACCTCGCCCCCCCCCCCCCCCCGCATCCCCCTTCTGTTCTGAAATCTGATTTGTCCTTTTCATGTGTGTTCTTTTTTTTTTTTAATTGTATCCTTTGGTATATATGGTTGTGACTATTTTCTTCCACTATTTGATCTGAGGGAAGTGGGTCTGGTCCACGAAAGCTCATCATCTAATAAACCATCTTCTTAGTCTTTAAAGTGCTACATAGTCCTGTATTTTGCTTCAGCTACACCAGACTAACACGGTTACATTTCTATCACTATTCTGCGTTAGTGAAGTGATGGAAGCAGCTACAAGCATGGCTGAGAGCTCTTCTTGTTCAGAATATCACCAGGCTGAATCATTACTGGATTTTGCGATCTGTTATTGTCTAAATATTAAGTCTGATTTTTTGAATTTATGAACTGTACAGCTACAGAGGCAGGTATTGGTGCCATGCCAAGAGTCCTAGATCATTGTGATACCAGTAGGAACTCAACCAATAACCTTACTCTTGCAGCTTAATTGCATGCAATCATTTCATTCGTTGAGGGAGCTTGCATACCTGGCCCGATTGCCACACCTTGCTCCCAATTGTCATCCATACAAATGAATAAAAAAATCACGCAGCACAGCCCCATAGACACAAATCAGCACAAATGCCCACACAGCACCACAACCAGCATACACAATAACTGCAGACATAGAATACTAGAACTGGAAGGGACCTCAATAGGTCATCAAGTCCAGTCCCCTGCCTTCATGGCAGGACCAAGCATCATCATTCTAGACCAGTGGTCTTCAACCTTTTTATACCCAACATCACTTTTTAAATGTCAGAACAAGCCAAGATCTACTCCATCCCTTCCCCAAGATCCCACCCCTTCCTTGAGGCCCCGCCTTCTCTGTTCCCCTTTTCTCCATCACTTGCTGTCCCCAGCCCTTATACACTCTCACTGGGTTGAGACAGGAGGTACGGGCTCTGGAGTGGGAATGAGAGATTTGGGTGTGGGAAGGGGTGAGAGGTGCAAGGTCTGGGAGGGAATTTGGATGCAGGAGGAGGTGGAGAAGGGGATGCTGGCTTG
Source organism: Pelodiscus sinensis (assembly GCF_052426305.1). NCBI lineage: Eukaryota > Metazoa > Chordata > Testudines > Trionychidae > Pelodiscus > Pelodiscus sinensis. The sequence continues at coordinate 15,248,337 of NC_143064.1, read as the reverse complement.
GGGAGGGGGCTCCAGGCTGGGGAGTGTTGGGTTCAGGTGGAGGGCTGGGGTGCTGAGTAAGCCACTGAGGGTGCAGGAGTTTGGGTTGAGTGTGAGGGGCTCAGGGCAGGGAGGTTAGGAGTATGATGGGCTCAGGACACAGATTTGCGGTGTGTGGATGGTACAGGAGTGTTGTGGCAGAAGACTGAGGATGTGGGGGTGCAGGAGTTTGGGGATGTGAGAGGCTCAGGACGGGGTTCCAATGTATGATAGGTTCAGATTTGGGGCCTGGGCAGGTGCATGAGTGTTAGGATGCTGCGGCCAGATGGAGGTTTGGCCAGGCTTCTTTTTTGGGACCACACAAGTGAGACGAAAAAAAAAAACCCTCCAAAATCCCCAAGCCTCACTAATGTGGCCCCAGCTGTGCTGGTGGGGGCAGGAGACAGGATGCTGGGGCAGGGTGCTGGTGGATGCAGGGTGCGCCCTGCTCCTCCACTTCTCACGGCAACTGTGTGCTTCCTGAGCAGTTGGAGCTGGCGCAGTCCCAGGACTCCTATCCCCCCCATGCAGGAAGGCAGCAGGGGAAGGAGGTCGCCGGCGCGGCGCATTACAGACTCGGCATTTCAGGAAACGCGCTGGCTGTTTGGGGGAGGGAGGAGCAGCCTGCGCACTTCCTGAAACCCTGGATGTGGCACGCAGCTGTGGGACTTCCCCCGACCCCACAGGAAGCTGGCACTACCTTCATGCTGGAGGTAGTGTCAGTGGGGGCTTCTTGGGGGTGGGAGGAAATGGGGGGGCCCGAATGCCTCGCAGTCGACTGGTGGAGCCTCCCCTATTGACCCATTGATCGCGATTGACGGGTTAGTGACCACGGGTCTAAACCATCCCTGACATGGTGCTGGTGCTCTTAAATATCTCCATTGATGGCGATTCCACAACCTCCATAGGCAATTTATTCCATTGCTTAACCATCCTGACAGGAAGTTTTTCTTAAGGTGTTTGTACACAGCAGCATTATTTTGGAACAATGGCCGTTATTCTGAACTAACAATGCAAGCATCTACACAGCAATTCCATTATTTCAAAATAAATTCGAAATAACGGATGGCTTATTCTGACTTCTCTAAACCTCATTCCACGAGGAATAACGCAAATTCCGAAATAGCTATTGCAGAATAGCAGTAGTGTGGATGTTCTACTGTTGCTATTTCGAAATAGCTTCTCCCCAGGGCTATTCAAACTAATTACTCCCCTGGGGCTCTAAATTGAGCTAGCGCGTCCACATGAGGGAAGTCTGCCTCGGACTAATTTTGAGGCTTCCCTGTAGTGTAGACATGCTATTTTGAAATAAGCTGTTTTGGAGTATTTCTTCCAGAATAGCTTATTTTTAAATACATGTGGAATGTAGACGTACCCTTAATGTCCAACATAAACTTCCCTTGTTGCAGTTTAAGATCATTGCTTCTTGTCCTATTATTAGAGATTAGTGAGACCAATTTTTCTTCCTCCTCCTTTTAACAATCTTTTAAGTACTTGAAAGCTGTTGTCATGTCCCCTGTCAGTTTTTTTTCCTGACTAAACAAACGCAGTTCTTTCAATCTTCCATCATAGGTCATGTTTTCTAGACCTTTACTAATTTTTGTTATTCTTCTCTGGACCTTCTAGTTTGCCCATATCCTTTTTGAAATATGGTACGCAGAAGTGGATGCAATACTCCAGTCGAGGCCTAATCAGATCAGCCTTCATTTGCCACCCACACCACTGTTCCAGCACAGCCTCCCAGAAGACACAAACTAACACAACTCCCATATATGGCAACCCTGAACGCACAAACAGCTTGTCACTATAGCACGTACCTCTTATTCCCCATCCACACAACACTCCTACTACAACATACGCATTCACCCAACCTCGCTCATATTTACCATAAAACTATAAACTTGGTGGCAAAGCCATGGGTCTATTGCTACACCTTTATATGTTCTAAAACACTGTTTCATCAGAATAATTAATTTAGCCCTTGTAATTCTCTAGTTAGAGGAGAGATGCTCATAGATGCTATAGTTCTGTGTGCTGATATTCACTGGATGATACCATCTCTTGCAACTTTAGATAGTTGATTGGACGTTTAGCTATTTTAATTATTTCCAATCACACTAATGCTTTGTTTCTTTCCCCTTTTTAACTAGAACGATCAGTCAACTGGAGATATAAAAGTAATTGGTGGGGATGACCTCTCAACGTTGAGTGGAAAGGTATGTCTTTTAGTGTGAAACAAAAGAAATAAAGGACATATTTTTAAGTGTTTTAAGTTTCTCTGCATCATTTTTCTAACTATGAATTTTGCAACATAGCTTTTTTTTAAAATCTCCTTTATGTGCATATAGTACTATTCTAATGGCCTAACTTAAGATAATGGCATTCTAAAGGCTACCATTATATAATTGCTTTGTATTATGACTTTTTGCAAGAGCAGTTCTGTGTTGTCTGGTTTTGGCAGAGATTATTGACCACCAGCTTTCCAGGGCCGAAAATTACATCAACACAAACTCTGATACAGTAGTATCCTCTTTATGGTATACTGCATAGTGGCTATAGGGCATTTGTGTATGTGGTCAGTAATGATGCTGTACATTACCTATTGTGAGGCTGTTACCATGACAGTATGCAATATGAAATCACAAGGCATTAGCATTCTTATCATCACAGTAGTTCCATACCTTTGCATGTACAGGCAGTCCCCGGGTTACGTACAAGATAGGGACTGTAGGTTTGTTCTTAAGTTGAATCTGTATGTAAGTCAGAACTGGCATCAGCCGCTGCTGAAACTGATCAGTTTCAACAGCCGCTGAATCTGGACACCAGTTCCACTTACATACAGATTCAAGGTAAGAACACCAGGCGTCCCCAAGTCAGCTGCTGCTGAAACTGATCAGCAGCTGATTCCAGGAAGCCCAGGGCAGAGCAACTCTGCCTCGGGCTTCCTGTAGTCAGCCGCTGGTCAGTTTCAGCAGCGGCTGACTTTGGGACGCCTGGGGCAGAGCAGCTCGGGTGCTGCTGGCTTGGTCCAGTAGCACGGCCGCTCCTCGGAGCTACTGGACCAACCCAGCAGCACCCCAGCTGCTCTGCCCCAGGCATCCTGATTCAGCCACTGCTGAAACTGATCAGCAGCTGAATCAGGACACCTGGGGCAGAGCAGCTGGGGTGCTGCCGGGTTGGTCCAGTAGCGCCAAGGAGCGGTGCTGCAGGACCAACCGGCAGTGCCCCACCTGCTCTACCACAGGCCCCCGGCTTTGCTCCACGTCTCCCTGGTCTGCTGGGGGGGCACTAGCTGCGTCCCCCCCCCCCCGACCAGACCAGGGAGACGTGGAGCAAAGGTGCGGAGGACCCGGGCCGAACCGTGGCGCTTCCAGATCAGCTGAAAACGCTGCGGGTCCGGCCCGGGTCCTCCGCCGCTCTGCTCAGCGTCTCCCTGGTCTGCAGACCAGGGAGACACTGAACAAAGCGGCGAAGCACCCGGGGCCGGACCTGCGCCGCTTCCAGCTGATCTGGAAGCGGCCGTGGGTCCAGACCTGGGTGCTCCGCCGCTTTGTTCAGCGTCTCCCTGGTCTGCAGACCAGGGAGACGCTGAACAGAGCGGCGGAGCACCCGGCCGTACCCACGCTGCTTCCAGCTGATCTGGAAGCGGCCGCAGGTCCGGCCCCAGGTGCTCTGCCGCTTTGTTCAGCGTCTCCCTGGTCTGCAGACCAGGGAGACGCTGAACAAAGCGGCGGAGCACCCGGCAGGACCCGCGCCGCTTCCAGCTGATCTGGAAGCGGCCGCGGGTCCGGCCCCCGGTGCTCCGCCGCTTTGCTCCCGTCTCCCTGGTCTGCTGGCTCCGCCAGCAGACCAGGGAGACGGGGAGCAGCTTTTCTCGCCCCGGAGAAGGAGGGCGGCGGGACCAGGCGTCCCGCTGCTCTAGTTCTCCGGGGTGAGAAATCCCCGTTCGTAACTGCGGATCCGACATAAGTCGGATCCGCGTAACTCGGGGACTGCCTGTACATAGCAGTTATTCCATGCTTGCAATAGAAGTCTTTTGAAGTGTTTTTAGTACTCAAAAGCTATATGGATTAATCATCTGCAAAAATTCATATTTAAAAATGAATTGGCAAATTAGTGGAATGCCAAAAAGATTAAAATATTCTGAATGTCAAAATACATTTTTCCCCCTACATCAGGGTGGGGAACGTCTGGGCTGTGGGCTGCACGCGATTTGTCAGAGTTAGCTGCTGGCAGGCCACCAGACAGTTTGTTTACCTGAGTGTCCACAGGCACAGAGACGTGCAGCTCCCACGGGCCACGGTTTGCTGTTCGTGGCCCATGGGAGCGGTGGGTTGGCCTGCACTGCTTCCTGCACTTCCCGATGGCTAAGAACGGTGACCTGCAGCCATTGGAAGTGCGGCCCACAAGCCAGAATTCCCCATCCCTGCCCTATATCAAGACATAGAACCAAAATCAGTCTTCAAGGCATGTGTGTTAAATGAAAATGTGTGCCAAGTTTTAAAATAGAGGAGATGATAATGCTAGAATCATATATCCTTAACAAGAGTAATGCCATTTTAATCATGACTGTTTCATTAAAAGCATGCAAAAATGAGTAGGCTCTTATATTTTGATCTATTTTTGCATATTTATAATGCTGTTTTCCAGTCTAAAGAAATCTACAGACCAGTTAGTATTCAGCATGTGCCAATGGACCTCAATGAGATCTTCTTGCCAGCACTTCATAAAAGTTAATGAAATAGAATTTGCAATGCTTGAATTGGGTCTAATAATTTTACAGGTTTTTTTTTCAATAGTTTTCAGCTTTTTAGAATGTGAAATTCTGTAAATGATGACATAAGCATATTTCATTGCATTGATAATATAAATAATTTAACGGAAAACTGCTAATGGTATCAACATACTCTCCAGCTAAATACTTATGGAATTTTTTAATTCTTTTTCCTCAATAGAACGTCTTGATTGTAGAAGTAAGTATTATGTTTCCTTTGGGTTCTATAATGTGTGATTTGTGATAATGTCCTAACAGCAGATGGTCCTGAATCTGACCTCTATATATATTTCAGTGAGCTGTGAAACCTGAGTCTAGGCCTGGATTTTGCAAATGGTCCCTAATTTTTTATAATGACTTTACCCACATGCCTTCAAATTTAGGAGTGTGTGAAGACCATATCTGAATTCTCAGGTTGGCCTATCTCATTTTACTTAGCTGTAGGAACAGAATGTCCAGGTCAAAATTTTGCAGTTGTTACTTTGTTTTCTGGGACCCTATTTAATTACACAGGTTTATATAATAAAGGAACTTGAAGAAAGTGAAACTAAGTATCTCTTTAATGAACAGACAAGAATTTAAACTGCAATTGTTATAGGAAAAGATCAATAGGAGTATCTGAAAATATATACAAAACTCAGCAATACCTGATGTTTCCATACTTATTTGTGTATTAAATATAAAAGATAAATACAGTTTTGTCATATAAGAGTCTCTCCTACCACTGTGGCTCATAATGCAGCCTTTGGACATTTAATATACAGAATATGATTTAATCTGATTTCCTAGCTGTTAAGATAAATCAGTTCTTTCACTGATATCTTCCATCCTTCATGGATGGAGAATTAAGCTATGCAGTCAATATTTTCTCTTGGGAAAATTCTGCGTCATCGTGCAATGCAGAATTGTTCAGACATTAATGTTGTGTGTACAGAATTTCCTCTCCATCCTCCTACTTCCCAGAAATAGACTGCAATTCTGATGGACACCACTTGGGGCCGCTGGACCCAGCAGAACCCAGCACTCGCATAGAAGACATTTCCGGAGGGAGGGAAAGTGCCCTGAAGCAGGGGTTCCCAAACTTTTTGACACTGGGACCAGTAAATCCATTCACGAGCTTTTGGAGGACCGGTAACATTCATTTGCATATTTGCATATTCAATAAGGAAATGATGAATATTCAAATAAGTTGTTTCTGGTCCTCCCAAAGCCCTCAGTGACAGCGTTAGCAAAGCTTTTAATACAGTCACCCACAATATTCTTGCCAGCAAGTTAAAGGAATATGGATTGGATAAATGGACTGTAAGACGGATAGAAAGCTGGCTAGATCAGGGTTTCCCAAACTTTTTACTTTAGTTGGAACCCGTTTTTTTTCAGTACTGTCTTTTGCAGCCCAAAAATAGAAACACATATTTAAAAAAAGAACGAAAAATGAATAAATTTTCAGTGTTTCACCCGGTTGCATCCTCCACCCAGCCTGGGCCAGGGCTTGGGGGACCTGGCGCCATATGAGCACTTCAGGAGGCGGGAGCAGGAGCACATTGTGGGTAGGGTATCTGGCTAAGACGGAGGGCTCCGGGCTCTGGGATTCAGCCCCATTCAAGAGGCTTTGGCCTTTTGCCTATGGCCTAGCAAGGCTAACACTGGCTGTGCTTGCAGGACCTTAGAAACCTACTCTTGGCCTCTGGGTGTAGAGGGAGCAGGTTGAGAACTGCTGCTTTGGGATGTTCCGGGGGGCGGGGAGGAGCATATAACGATGAGGTACCACCATTAATTTTGCATTTCAATGCCATCTACTTCTTTACTTCATGTATACCAGACTGCAGCCCAGCTGGAAGTAGGGTCCCCTGAAAGCTTTGTGTTAATTCAGCCCAAATTAGGAAATTACCACTGAAGCATCAAAATCACTCTTTAATGCTTTAATTGCAGTGGTTATTAATATGACCATAGCTGTTAGAAATTAATCCTTACACATAAAGTACGGCCACATCAGTGGAATAACACCAATATTTGCTTGTGTGTATGAAAAGCCTAATTTCCGCTTCACAAGTTATCACAACTCAGTGCAACATTGGCTCTTTGATTAGAATCTGAAAGTGTTAATTTAATGGCTTTTTTTAGTTTTCTGATGTGGTTTTTTTATCATCAGGATATAATTGATACTGGTAAAACAATGAAAACATTGCTGTCTCTGGTTAAACAGTACAATCCAAACATGGTGAAAGTAGCCAGGTGAGTTGTGATTACAGCTGTTTGTATTGTATATTATTTTTAAGGACTATAAAAATAGTTAAATAGGATTATAGAATCCTTTTATATTTTAAAGGAATTCCCCCCCCCCCATGACTCAAAGATGAAAGCACCTTTGATAGCATTGTACATGGACACACTTTCTCTGATACAGGGTCTGTTTATTATAAAGGTGAAGATATTTTACATTTTTATTCCCGTGAAAACTGGCCTGTTTATGTGTTTTCCATAGTTGTGTGATATAGCTGTTGTGCAGGTGTTCCAGCACATCCCAATATGGATTTGAGGTTCTTTGGTCAAATCCCAAACTGGTAGCAGCCCCCCAAAATTAAGGCGTTCAGCCAAAATTTCCATAAACCTCACATGTCCCCTTTCAGACTTTGTTGACAAGTTTTCAGAGATACGAAGGAATTTAGTGTCATGTTGATAGGCAGTGGCAGACCCTCTTCCACCTGTAAGGGATGTGGCTATCTTGCAGGTAGGGAAAGGGAGGGGGAATACAGAGAGAAGACTTGTGAAAAGTTTACCAGAGGGCAAGCATTCATGAGAAAAGGACCAAAACCATGACGCAGTGGGGGGTTAGTAGGACCTCTTCCTCTGCCTCTCTTTTCAGAGGGCCTTTTCCCTTGAGTAGGTGACACCTATGGAATGCATGACTAGTTTGAGCTGTCTCCAGTGTTCAGTGTACAGGGGAACTTTTTTTTTTTTCCTACGAGCCTTCCCCAAACAATGACAGCCAAATAAGATACCAGACACTACAGTGACCTTTTATGTGGGTATAGGAGTGTCCATTGACTGCCTTGAGTCATTGAAATGGTACCTCAATATTTGGTGATCAGCCAAAAGTATGAGAACATTTTCTTTGATCTCTTTTGCTTCCTGTAAAATACAGTTTTGTTCTGAAAAGTGACGGTAAAAACGGCACTGTTTTAACTTGGTAAATCTGCTCCTTGTTTGTATTCTGTTACATCTGCTGAACTTTAGTGACAAAAAGTAGGTTCTTTTCTATTACTATTAGCTCTGCAGACTCGACACAGCTGAGAAAGGGAAGCTGGATAATCAGGAGAACCTCTGCAACCCTGTTGAAGACATACTGTTGCAAAGGTGTAAAGGTGGATGCAGTTCAGCAGAACTGGTGATGGTGCATAAGAAGGAAGGAAACCAATTTGGCTCTCAGCTCACAGGCTGAATTTGCAGGTGTGATAACTAGAAAAGCTGTCTCTTGTCTTGTGAACAGAGTACTGTATCTGAAGGTTTTTAGACATAATGAACATGGAGCCTTTTTATGCCAGTTTACAGAATCACTTTTCAGAACTGAATTTTACCATGATTCCTGGCTGATTTTTCTACTCTCGGCCTCAGACGCATGTTTGACTCGGGGGTTACGTCTAGACTGCATCCCTCTGTTGAAAGAGGGATGCAAATCAAGCACATTGAAATTGGTAATGAAGCAGGGATTTAAATATCCTGTGCTTAATTAGCATAAACATGGCCACCGCTTTTTTCGGGGGAAAAAATGGCAGTCTAGACGCAACTCTGTCGAAAATAAACCCTTTTTTGACAGATCCTGTATTCCTCAAAAAATGACGTTTACAGGATCTGTCGAAAAAGGGTTTATTTTTGACAGATCCGGGTCTAGGCTTTCTACTCAGTTTCAAAAAAAAAAAAGCGGCAGCCATGTTTATGCTAATGAAGCACGGGATATTTAAATCCCTGCTTCATTAGCAATTTCAATGTGCCTAATCTACATCTCTCTGTTGACAGATAGGTATAGTCTAGACACACCCGTACTCTTTTAGCTAGGCTGTCAACTGCGATTCAACCAGAAGTCTGGATTAAATCAGTGTGATTGCCGTGAGCTGCAAATATGGGATATATTTAATTGATGAAATTCTGCTTTGTTACACCCATTCAGTGTCAGTGATTTTAGTAATTAATTCTCTGTCTAGTTTCTTTGATCATCTTCTAGCTGCTGATTTCCATTTTCAAATTTCTACTGGTTTTAATTGACAGCTTGTTGGTAAAAAGAACTCCTCGAAGTGTGGGATATCGGCCTGACTGTAAGTGACCCACCCCTTTTGGCCATTTATCAATAAGTATTTTAAAATTAACTAAAAACACATTATCAAAGTAAAAAGAATTTTTTTAGTCCAACTATAAGAATATTTGGAATGTTTGTCTCCAGTTCACTTTTTTCTGATGATTTTGGGGCAATGAACTCTGATATGTTTAGTGCATTTACATACATGTTGGCAGAACACATCTTATTTTGACACATTATGTTAAAGGGCCATTGTCTAGGAGGTATGTCCAAAATACAATTGGTTCTTCCAGGGATTGCTTATATAGGTTCTACTTCTAATGCACACATGCCCAATTTACATGAGATTCCAAAAGACATTGCTGGTCAAAAGAATTCAATTACCCCATGCCTTAAGGCATAAATGGCAAAGTAGGTCCAACCATCCCTTAGCTCAGGGGTGGGCAATAATTTTTGAGTGGGGGCCACTTCAAAAATTTTTGAAGTGGTCACGGGCCACCCTGGAAAGGGTGGGGCCTCAGATAAAAGGGGTGAAGTCTGGGCTGGAAGGTGTGAGCCCTTTAAATAGAAGGAGTTGAAAGGGCTCACATGTCCCAGGCTCGATGGGGCCGGGCTGCAAGCTGTTTCAATTGCTTCGATGTAAAGGGCTGCCAGTTGCCTGCCAGGCAAGGCAGCCACCTAGGAGGCATGAGCCCTTTAAATAAAAACAGTTAAAAGGGCTTGCAGATAGGGCGCAGCTAGCACATTGCCAGGGAGACAGGACTTGCGAGCCCTTTTAACTGCTTCTATTTAAAGAGCTCATGCCTTACCTGTGCCTGTCAGGCAATGCATTGCCTGGCAGCCATGGGGAAGGCACAAGCCCTTTAAATAGAAGCAGTTAAAAGGGCTTGCAGCTGTGGCACTGCTAGCATGTTGCCTGGGAGCTGGAGATGCACAAGCCCTTTCAGCTGCTTCTATTTAAAGGGCTTGTGCCTTCCCCACGCCTGCCAGGTAACGGGGAAGGCATAAGCACTTTAAATAGAAGCAGCTGAAAGGGCCCACCCCTGCCTTAGCTCCTGCTTGGTGCTTGTAGCCACAAGTCAGACTCCTTGATAGGATCTGCTTCTCTCGCATACTGTGTAACCTAAAACCCATTTTATAAATTATTAGCACAGACAGGACAGTGTGTGTGAAAATCTTTAAAACCTACATTAGTAGAAATGCATTAATGAATTTCGAAAATGTAAATACAGATAATTTTCTTTGGAGCAGGCATGTATAAGCTTTACATTGCACCATTGTGCTATTGCATAAAAAACAGAAGATGAAATTAACTTGTCTGTTTTCATTTCCAAGATGAGTGAAATAAATGGACTAGATAGTGAAAAGTAAATTTAGACATTTAGAATGCTTGAGGAGAACAAATAAGGATATCTGGGTTTTTTAAAAATGCTAATATGACAGTGCTTTTTAAAAAACAAACACTAGTACCTGAAATATAACAAAATTATGAATTATGGTCCTTTTCAGTTGTTGGCTTCGAAATACCAGACAAGTTTGTGGTGGGTTATGCCCTTGATTATAATGAATACTTCCGAGATTTGAATGTAAGTAATCTTTTTCTTAGTACTACTTACTCTTTCAAAACTAGGGAGGAAGAAATTAAAAAATTCAGATTTTTCCTATTTAAATTGTATTTTCATGTAGAAACCTAATCATTTGGTCAGTGATGTAGTGACCAGGGAAAAGCTTGAGAAATTCAGCACCAGAGCAACCTTTCAACTCTCATGTTTGATTGTGAATTGGTTTAGCACCAGAAGCTTTGGAGAAAGGACATTTACATGTTCCTTATTGACTAGATATGAAATAATGTAACAACTGTAGTGGAGGGTTTCTGGTCTTACAAAGTTTTTTCACAATTAACCAACAGCAATGCAATTTGGAATAAAGTCTGAACTGCTCTTGTTCTCTGGATGACACAATTCTCTTGGCGGGAATCAGGTGGGATATGGGGGAGTTGACATTTTGATACAAAAATAGACTTGAAATGTATTTTATATAAATCAGCTCATGAAATCAGTGATGAGCAACATGATACACTCATTTTTTTCTCAATAGAAATGTATTGAATAAATATCTAAAACTTCTTACTCAGATGTTCGTTTTCTAACGTGAACTTTTTGTTTTGTTTCAGCATATTTGTGTGATTAGTGAGACTGGGAAACAGAAATACAAAGCATGAGAGCATAGTTCAAGTGCTGTGACAACAGAACTTGGCAACATTTTGTTTACTGAGTCCTGTCTTTTAACAGATTCAATTCTGGTGTACCAGCTAACTGTGTAGAATGTCACGACCTCGTATTCATACGCTCGCTATAGCTCTTTGCATGTACAGCATAAGAAACTTGTCTTGTTGATTTATATTTTTGAAATGTCAAATAATTAGGGCAGTTCTCACTTTCATTTGCACTATGAATCTATCAGCTATCACTGTCCTTTGATGGGTTGTGTTGTTTGTGAGTTGCACTCTTGAAACCTAATCAACCCACAGCTGAAATAATTCAAAGTACTGTTGATGTAAGCCATTTTAAGATAGGGAAATCCATTGACAATATTTTGAAATATGTAAAATTTTGTTTTAATTCACAATTGTGATTATTGATAACTGTACTCTTGGGTTGTTGGAAAGCATGAGGAGCAGCAGCAGTTATAGTATCTTTAATCTCCAATGTGTTAACTACAGCTCCTGGAGTACCCTTATTGCCATTAAAGGAAATCTGAGTGAAAAATGTCAGTTTGGGCTGAAAGGAGATGAATGACAAAACTGAATGTTTAAAAACTAGCTCTCAATGAGCTGTCCCTTTATTGTGCATTAACTTTTTAAAAATATATATATTTATCAGCCAGTGGGAATTGCCTTTTAAATATAAACTACTATAATATATTTTACATTTGTGAAAAAATAATGATAACGTTTATAAAATCCACGAAGCAAAGTACTTTAAATAAAGGCTGTTTCTTTAAAATAAAACCTATGCATCTACACCCTCATTGTACACATTAAAATGCTCTTGAAATGTGCTTTTTGCTAATGATGTTTGGGCTTCAGTTTTTCCAACAATTGAAGCAGACTCCTGTCTTTGCTAGTTTCTCAAAGATTTCAGGTAATTCTAGTATACCATGTATAGAAAAAATATATCACTGGAAAAATATATCACTAGAAATACCTCCGTGTGCTATACTGAATTAGATTAACAGAATATAGTGATTAAAACTGTTGTTTAGTCTGCTTTCTCAAGGTAAATAGTGAAGATAATTGTTTATTAAACACATACATATGGAAATATACAAATATTTTGTGTGTGATCTTTATGTTTTGTCATGTTGACTTGTCTGTGCACTGGTGATACTTTGAAGAATGCTGGTTTTGTTCTGGACATAGTACCTCACTATACAGTCCATCTCGGTCACATTTTTCAGGCCTGGTCTACACTACAGCGTAAGGTTGAAATAAGTTACTCAGCTCCAGCTCCATTGATTACAAGTCGACATATCTTAAATCATATTTCCACTCTGTTTCAGCAGGAGGCCGACAGGAACAAATGCTCTCATCAGCTTCCCTTACTCCTGACAAGAGGAATACTGGATGCTGGCTGGAGTTGCCCTCAGTGTTTGATTTATGGGTCTATTCTAGACCTGCTAAATCAAACAACAGTAGACTGAACTCTGGAGCACCAATAATCTGTGTAGTGTGGATGTGGCCTCAGTCTCTTGGCTTTCACAATTCCTCTGTAACATTAACTTAGATTCCTGCTAGGGATGTTAGCCTATAGTCAAGTAAACAATTAACTGATAAACCTAGGCTTAGTAGTTAAGCCTATTGACTAAACACACCCCTTGCTGCCTCTGTGTCAGAGGCAGCAAGGGGTGGGGGAGAGGGAGCCAGTACCTGTGAGGAGCTAGCTTTAAGCAGGTACCCCACAAGCACCAGATCTGGCTCCCCGCCCCACCCCCATGCTCTACTGGTGAGGGGGGCAGGCGGGATTCAGTACATGTGGAGAGCCAGTTTTCAAGATAGCTCCCCGCATGTAGCGGCTTCTGCAGACCCACCTCTCTCCTCCTCCTCCCCCCCCCCCACTGCCTCATACAGAGGCAGCGAGAGGGGCAGAGAGGAGCTGGTGCTTGGGGAGCCAACTTAAAAGCCAGTTCTCTGCAGCACCAGCTCCATTGTGTCAACTGCCCCTCCCTCCCCATGTTGCTGCCTCTGGTCCATGAGGGGAGCTGAGTTTTAAACTGATAGGCAGCAGCACAGACTGGCAAGGGGCTCCCTGGAAGTCGGGCTGGAGTGCACTGGCTGCTGGTCACACCTCTGGGGACTCTCAAATAGTTGTGTAACTGATAATATTTTATGCAGTTACACGACTATTCAGTTACACAATGTCTAACATCCCTAATTCCTGCCTTGTTTTTCAGGACTCTACATAATTCAGAACATAATACATACTGTCTTCTTGCCAGGCAAGCTGCTCTTAAGTGTATTTGCATATTTTGGATAATTTTGTTGTTCTTGCATTTATTATTCCAGAAAGTTCCTCAATTCACTATTCAATAGCTGACTATTTAGCATTTGTCTTAGGTTCAAAAAAGTTGTTTGCATGTGTCTTTTCAAGGTCCAGCACTGGCTCTTGGACTTTATTTTTGAGGATATGCAGTATCCGGTATATTTGGCAATGCCAAGAAAAGGAGAAGAGGAGCCAAAGAAATATTTGGAGAGAGAAATGTATAAATTCCCCCAGAATCAGTTTACCTCTTTGGCCTTTGACTTAGGCTATGTCTACACTATGGTCCTTACAGCAACACAACCATACTGCTGCAGCTGCGCCACTATAAGGTGTCCCGTGCAACCACTCTGTACTGGCGAGAGTGTCTCCCCCCCAATGTAGCACTGTCCACGCTGGCACTTTTGTTGGTGAAAAGTACGTCGGGAGTTTTTTCACTGACAAAAGTGCTAGACCAACCCTTAGTGGTGGCTGCATTTAGGGCCTGATCCTTCAAGATACTGAAGTTCTGCTGACTTGAGTAATAGTTCCCTACTTCCTACTGGTGAGCACTGAGCATAAACCAATTAATGTATCTAAGGGTACATCTACATAGCACGCTTATTTTGAAATAAGCTATTCTGGATTTTTTTTCTGAAATAACTTTTATTTTGAAATAAATCTACAGTACAGGGAAGCCTCAAAATTAGTCCAAGGCAGACTTCCCTCATGTGAACATGCTACGTCGAATTAGAGCCCCAGGAGGCACTGAGGGTGTAAATACTTTGAATGGCCCTGGGGAGGAGCTATTTTGAAATAGTAGCAGTGGAGCGTCCACACTATTGCTATTCTGAAATAGCTATTTCAGAATAAGCATTATTGCTCGTGGAATGATGTTTACAGATTTTGAAATAAGCTGTCAGTTATTTAGAAATGATTTCAAAATAAAGGAATTGCTGTGTAGACACTTGCATTGTTACTTTGAAATAACATCAGTTATTTCGAAATAACTGCTGTGCAGACGCATTCATCAGCATTCAGATACTTCAGTGATGGGATGGAGGGGGAGCTATGTACCTACCGAGATAAAGTTTAAAAAAAAAAAAAGTGTCAGGGCCATTTAGCATATTATAGGATTAAGCCCTTAAGCAATCAGTCCTGAGGTATTCTGTCTGGGTACCTGTGTGCACCTCATCACTGCAGTGTTTGAGTGCTTCAAACTAATTAATCTGTCCTTCTGGAGCATGGAATTTATCCCCTTTAACAGATGGGTAGAGCCCTGAAAATCTGCAGATATCGGCTTTATATCCATGGGTACCCACAGCTCATTTTTGTAGATATGGATGTGGGTGCAACTTTTGTAAATATCCGCTGTATATCTACAGGTATCCACATCTAAGAATGTCTATGGCTCATGTTTGTGAATCCAGATGAAAATTGTGTATCCATGCAAATTTTGTATCCTCTACAGGTGGGGATTGGAGTCACAAAAAAATTATGGGTTGAGCCTAGGATGTGATTTGTAGCACATGTACCTGTATTGGCTTTAAGTGTACTAGAAAAAGGAATGAGGATGTGGCAGTGAAAGCTGCATGAGCAAGTATATACCCAGAGCAATGTTCCCTCTAATTTTTTCCATTTGTGTGTGGAATACATTTTGTTACATACACTGAAGCATGTGTGAATGTGCACCACCAGTAGAAACATGCTGTCAGCTGCAGGCACTGTGCTAATCAGCTGGGCAGCATTTTTAGGGGAACACTGACAGGGCACAACTGCAGAATGGGTACAGCTGCACCCGTAACTTCAGTGTAGATATATTTTAAGTGACATGCTTGTGGTCATGCAGGTGTGGCAAAGTTAGGAATTACTCTAGGTTGCTTAGTTCCAGTAAAATGTCTTAACCACAAAACCATTCTTCCTTTCTTTTGTAGGGCCAAGTAGCCTGTAAAAAGACTTTACAAAATAGTTGTCTTAGGTGTAGATTGATCAGCTGTAAAAGTTGTGAAACATTTTGTTCTGAATAATCTGTTTTGTTTAGTTTCCCAGTATGTAAACTTCTGGGAAGCAAGAGACCCTTTGTTTTTGTATTGATTTAAAAAGTTTATAAATATACAAAATATTGTTTGCGATAAGCTTCACTGGACACTATTTTGCCTTATCTAAAACATTTGAATTATCACAGTCTCATTTAGAACATTAAAATGTATTACATATTCATAGCCTGAAAAGAATGTACTTTGTAGTGCTGGTATAAAGGACTATAGTCTCTCTCTAACCCAAATATACATTTGTCATAGAATAGCCCTGCCTTGTGCACCCTCTTGTGGGTGGCTGTGGTAGAGCCACATCAAAGTCCACTTTTGAGTTCCCAGAAATTTCACTTGAGGTGAGGCCTAATACTCCTCCCTTGGGCTGATGTGTTACCAAAACATAGTTTAAATAATCCACAACAAAAGGACATTTCCCATAGCCAGTGTCTGTAAGTCTTAAAAACCCACTTTTCCCAGTGGGGACCTCCTCTCCCCCATCTCAGGGCTTGGAGATCATCGTACTGGAGAGCTTTCCTCCCTCCCACTGGCTCTCATGTTTCCCTGGGTCTACCTCTCCAGTGTGGAGATGGCAGCAGGTAAGCCCGTTTCCCTGACTTTTATTCCTGGCATGCAGCTTTGGCTCTCTGGCTTAGACAGTAGCAGACCCTCTGCTGCTCTCCATCCTCCTGTCCCTGGGTTGGGGAGGTCAGCTGGAAATCCCTCTTACTGCTCTCCTGTTTTCCTCGTAGGTGTCACATATTGTCTCCTGGCTCAGGCAGCTATCACCAGCCAACAACTCACCCCCATTGCTCACCTGGCTTTTTCCTAGACAGTGACTCTGCAGCCCTCTCTTTCTCAAAGACACCTTGATTTTTTTTTTTATAGCTCCAGGTTTTGCTCCGTCCTCTTAAATTGGCCAAACTGGGCACACCTGTTTTGGCACAGGGGCACTTGACCTAATTCCTTGATGGGCCATGTACCGGGGAGAGGGGAATGCTTGGTTTTGAATACTTACAAAAGGTGATACGCAATTCCTGACACATCTGCAATTTTAAATGGCATCATTCAAACCAAGGAACTTCTTTATTTAGCTGCCTGAATTCTACAAATGACAATTTTTTCTGTCTGGAACTTCTGTTTTTTTCACTGCACTTTCACATCGTGGTTACGTGATTTTTAAAGTCTTCTTGATAAATAAAGCATTAATGAGACTGAACAATAATGTAATCTAGACAGCATGATGAAAGTTGACTAACAGTCTTATTGACTGTTTGAGTGCTTGCAGTTCATTCAGTTTCAGCTTTGTATACCATTGCATTAAAAATTACTGGCTGAGGATCCAGCTGAACAAAAAACATGTAAATTGCTTTGTAATTGTACATTTAACTGAATAACTAGAGATTAGTTGCATTGCCTCTTAAAGTCCCTTTATGTTTCTATATTAGTAGATCAACAGTGCAATAGGTAGGTAAGTGCAGAGGGTTCACCAAACGGCTGTTCTTGTGCAGTACAAACTGTTCGTTCAAGTTAGACTTTGCAGAGTCAGGTTTCAAAATTGAACCCTCTTTTATTAGTGAAAGGAAAAGGGACAGTGTTCTTAAGCACTTATTTCACTTTTTTTTCTCTATTATCATAAACCCTTACCCAGATCTGAAAGTCACTTTAATTCACAAGCAAAGTGGTCTAGGAAGCACTTTTGTTTGTGAAATACCTTTAGAGAGTCAGGAAGCTATCAAGATCCTCCATGGTCACAACTGTTGCAGACCTGAAAATGAAGACACTATAGTTCTGGAAGCACATCAAGATCAATGTAAGAGTGGGGAAGAAAAAGAACAGAGACAAAGGTGAGAGATTTTTACTAGGGGACCTATTGTGGGAGGGAACGTATTGTCAGCGGGCAGGTAACAAAAGTAGCTGCTGCTGTTAGGCTGGTGGTGAACAAGCTACTTTGGATAGCTAGAGTGGACAGGTTCTGTTAAACTGCACTCCACTCAGTTCATAAAACTGTTGTTAAAACCTTTTTAGTATTGCACTAAAATGAATATAGGACTGGCCTCAGGCCACTGGTCTTCTGTGTCTCTTTAGTTCAGGTGTAGCTGAGTCAGTCACAAGACATGATTTTGGCTTCTTCCTTCCTGGATACAATCAGAAAAAAAATTCTCCTTTCACAAATGCCACAGAAAAAGGGTCAAATGAACAGCAACTGCCCTGTTGGGTCCCTTTTTAACTCGACATCTATGTCTAATTTTACCATATGTGTCTATAGCGAATTGGTCTCTGCAGTGAGCTACTTAGTCCCTGACCTGTCCACTACCCATGTGGCACCTTCTGAGATCCTGTTAATTGTCACAAGATATCAATTGGTTCAGAACTGGACCAAATTTCTTTATACTTGCTCAATTAGTAGCAAACCAAAGTCACCAGTTTCCAGCGAGATGTTTATTATTTCTGTGATAGTGTTTTCTGTTTTGTATGACACGGTTAAATGCCTTTACTCTAGAATCTGTTCAATTGTGTGGGTTCAGTAAATGTTAACTTCTTGAACCTTGCTGAGTAGGGTCTAGGAGTTTTCATCTTAACCTTGCATTTGGTAAAGGAGATTGCTGTGTGATGAACAGTACCTGTTGTAAACATGCTCAAGGACAATGTGCTAGAGCATTTGGACAAGATTTTGACAGTGCTCAGTGTTGGCCTAACTCTGCTCCCCCGACATAGTTTAAAACTCCCTTTTACTCAAAGGGGAACAGAGTCAGGCCAATTCTGAGCACTCCTGAAAAGCCCATCTTCAGTGTACAACCACACATGGCTTAAGGCAAAACGGGCTACTTACTTTCCAAGGAATTATTCTCCTCCAGATAACACTGTCTGGAAAAGCCAGACCTGCAGTGCCAATCTTCAATTTGGTATCTAGCTATTTTATTTTAGAAGCTGCTGCTGCCACCCAGTGACCAGTCAGCTTCATTGTGCACTGCAAACTTCAGGGCATGTCTACACAGCAGGGCAAAAGTCAAATTAAGCTCTGCAACTTGAGCTACATCAATTGCGTTGCTGAAGTCGAAATAGCTTAATTCGGCTTTTGGCGCCTTCTACACAGCAGGAAGTTGAAGGAAGAGCACTCTGCCTTCCACTTCCCTTACTCCTTGTGAAATGAGGGTTGCAGGAGTTGGAGTAAGAAGTCCTCCAGCTTGACATTATTTTGAAATAATAGCTTACCGTGTAGACATGCTCTTTACATTACAGGCAGTCCCCGGGTTATGTACAAGATAGGGACTGTAGGTTTGTTCTTAAGTTGAATTTGTATGTAAGTCGGAACTGGTACATATTGTACCCCAGGTGTCTCCGATTCAGCCGCTGCTGAAACTGACCAGCAGCTGACTACAGGAAGCCCGAGGCAGAGCTGCTTTGCCCCGGGCTTCCTGGAATCAGCCGCTGATCAGTTTCAGCAGTAGCTGACTCGGGGACACCTGGGGTAGAGCAGCTGGGGGGCTGCCGGGTTGGTCCCACAGTGCCGAGGTGTGGTGCTGTGGGACCAACCCGGCAGCGCCCCAGCTGCTCTGTCCCAGGCGTCCAGATTCAGCTGCTGTTGAAACTGACCAGCAGCAGCTGAATCAGACACGCCTGGGGCAGAGGAGCTGGAGTGCTGCTGGGTTGGTCTGGTAGCACCGACCCTTGGCGTGGCGGGACCAACCCAGCAGCACCCCAGCTGCTCTTGGGGATGCCTGAGGCAGAGCAGCTGGGGTGCTGCTGGGTTGGTCCCACAGCGCCACACCTCGGCACTGTGGGACCAACCCGGCAGCCCCCCAGCTGCTCTACCCCAGGCGTCAGCGAGAAAAGCCTGGTCTGCTGGGGGGGGGGGCGCGCTAGCTGCGCCCCCCCCCCCAGCAGACCAGGCTTTTCTCACTGCGGAGGACGGGGGTGGCAGGACCGCGGTGCGTCTCGGCGGTCCCACCGCCCGCATCCTCCGCGGGTGAGAAAAGCCTGGTCTGCTGGGGGGGGGGCGCACTAGCTGCGCCCCCCCCCAGTTGACCAGGGAGACGCAGGCGGCGGGACCACCGAGACGCGCTGCGGTCCCGCCACCCACGTCCTCCGTGGCTTTGCTCCGCATCTCCCTGGTCTGTCTGGGGAGGCCCCAGCAGACCAGGGAGATGCGGAGCAGCTTTTCTCACCACGGAGGACGCGGGTGGCGGGACCGTGGCGCGTCTGTGCGGTCCCGCCGCCCGCGTCCTCCGTGGCAAGAAAAGCCCCGTTCGTAAGTAGGGATCTGACATAAGTCGGATCCACGTAACTCGGGGACTGCCTGTATTCTGAAATAACGCTGCTGTGTAAACATATCCTCAGCCAGAGTCAGGTGCTCATGAAGGTCACCTTTGAAAAACACTGAAAAATACTTCTCACTCAGACATTTTTCCATTAAACATTTCTTTTTAGCATTTCTTACTTCTCTCTCCAAAACACACCAAAAATTACCTATAGGAATTTGACAAGAAAACAATTTTATGTTAGAAATGTCATGTGCAATATGTGATTGTAATTTTTAGGCTAACAACAGCACAAGCTGGCTAGCTCTTCTGTCAGTTAGAGAACCATCCTTTGTGTGTCTTCCACACTCCCTTTTTCTCCATGTCTGATGCATCTCCTGCCAGTTATGCACTCTTAAAGCTAACTGCTTTCATGTCATGCAGTAAGGCTGTAGGCTTGCTTTGATTTAGGTTAGCACAGCATGGACTGAGACCTGAGTTATTGGATGGTTTTTATATATAAACTTATATTGAGCTTGAATACTGGATTCCATTTTGAGTAGCTTTTAATACCTTCCTTCATTACTGGGGCATGAAAACCATTCTCTTATGAATGTGAGATTATGTAAGGTACGTGCAGTCTTCTGCAAAAATGATACTCAGTTTTCAACCCAGAGAAGCAAGGTTTAAAGCTGTACTTTTTTTGTCTTACAGCAGGTTAATTTCCAAGAACCCTGCAGTCACTACTGAATCCAGGGGATCCCACTTACTCTGTGAATTGTTAATTGGAGTCAAGCTGTAGGGAGCTCAGCATTATTATTAGCTCGGATTCTCTTTTGGTAGATGCTTGTGTGCCTTCCACATCTGTAAGTCATGATGATGTATCTCACATTGCACCTCTTGTGGTTTCATGTCATGGACACTGTCATTCAAGCCTAAGGTAACTGAAAAGGATGCCCTCTTGGTCTCAGCCAAATAAGTATCTTATTTAAGAAACAGTGGTAGTAAAAGGAGGCACCTCCTACATCTTCCTTCTCTTTCCAAGAACTATTGCAGCACTCCCAAAAGGTGCAAGGAATAATCATTATTTATGTTAACATATTTCCAAGAAGCCTGAATCTTGTACCAGGTCCTCGGCATCTTAGAATAGTAATAGAGATGTAGTCGTGTTAGTCTGGCACTGCACTTGTTCTGTGCAAGAGGACATCATCTTGCCCCAAAGAACAATCTTAGGTATAGGACAAGAGATGGCTATCGACAGGTAGCTGGGGTGTGTGCAATGAGATGAGATAGCTCTGTGTGATTGGCAATGGTATCAGTACCCCAGCAATACAACCACTGTCAAGTGTTTCCCTAGGTACCACAGTGAAGGAGAGTATTATGGAAGGAGTTGGAGGGAACTGAGGCAGCTTGGCAGATAGGGGACGAAATCTAATCTGGCTCTCCAGGCATTACCATGCTAAAATAGGTTCACAGGAAGGAGAAGAGGGTCTCTTGATTTTCATCTGGATTACAGACTAAATGAAACAAGGAATGGTAGATTGTCTTATTTAGACACTGCATCCTAAACCCAGCAATTCAATGGAAGTGACACCATGGGATATACATTTACTTATCATAAAGAACCCCAGGTTTTCAACTTTATAAACTGATTATTAAGAAAAATTGAAGAATCTTCTTCCACAGCCATTAAATTGCACGAGCTTGTGCTGTTCTGTGACCTCAGGTGTACCTATTTTTTTATAAATGTGTATTAGGACCCTTTCACCTGATTAATTTCAATGTGTGTATGTGCACTGAAGACAAGATTTGAAAATATATATATAAAACCAAAGATTCCTATGGCAATGCATTTTCTTTTATAAGGTCAGCCTGCTACCGCACATTGTGACCATCAGCCCTTTATAAACACGATGTTGGATCAACTCTCACTTGCATGCTATTTTATTTGTATAACCTTTTAAAAACCGAGCCGTTGTTATTGGACTGGAGAAGTCACTGTCAAGCACAATGTTGGAGTACTGACCTGAGGTCAAGCTGCTAACATTTGGTAGGAGGAAGTATTATGTTTTAGAGAAATACTGTAAAGGTTTCCACCCCTTTCAACAGAACAAAGGCACAGATATACACCCTTAAATTCTCACTGTGACTGCACACAAATATGCTTAGAAATACCCTCTATTCTCTGAAGCAGGTACTATTGATAGTCCTATGTGTTTGTACAGCACCTAGTTCACTGTGAAGTTACAATAGCAGTCAGTGAGGTATCCTGCTGTAAGTTTCCCTAGTTAGCTGTACTTAAATACCCCTCTGACAAGAGTTAACATCTAATTTCTGAAACGATGGCACAGGGGCTCATGACAAATCATGCTTCCACTGGATTATGTATTTTTTTAAATGTCTTAGACAGGTAGCTGTGTTAGTCTGAAACTATATGTTATTAGCTTTTATGGGCAAAACCCACTTCTTCAGATGAGCTGACATGGAGAAAGAGTGCATCTGAAGAAGTGGGTTTTGCCCACAAAAGCTCATGATACTGTATTCTTTTAGATAGACATATTAATGGGGTAAATATGTTCGATTAAACCAATTTTTACAAGGGCTGTATTGTACTACCTATGGTACAGCTTTTCCTGTTGTTTTATCCACTAAAAGTGCCTGCTTGATGAGAGTTCTTACAGAACATGTGTAATATCACTTTAAACCTGTAACCTCCCTATCAGGAGACTACATTAATTGCTTTCAGGGGAAGTGGATGCTGTGACTTAACAGGACCTTTATATTTTGTAACATCTAGGTTCCATGCGAGTAACTTTTAAAAATGTAATGCATTAGTTGCTCATGGTCAGAAAAGTGACTATAAAATGGCACCCCACTATTCCCTGTGTGTTTCTCAAAGTTGCTTATCTTATAAATTTGTTGCTTGAGTTAATGCTGTGTAACAACTAAAACTGTGAGATTTTAAAGTGGATTTTGCCTCCTATCTCTTGAACAAAACTAAAGTTTTGATTGCAAAATCTGATTACTGGTGATTTAAGAAATTAAGATTCAATACACAGGACTACTGATTCAGAACATCCTTCAATTTGCAAACTAAACAAATCCAATGCGCCAAAAGAGTGAAGAAATATGAAAATTCAGAATGTCACTTTTCTGACTAATTCCACTTTAAAAGGATTAGTTCCGATTGTTTGCTATTGCTCAAGTGAAATGACAAGCAGGGAAGTTTCAGAAAATTTCTTATTTTGCAAACTCATATATATCTGACTTGCCGTTGTCACGTAGCTAGATGGTTCAAATACTACAATTTGTACATATAACTACTGTTGGGCATAAAATTTTGCATGTCAAATTATGTCGGGGGAGTCCTCTTAAAAATCAGTTCCCCAACTATGACATTTATTTTGATTTTCCATTGTACTATAAGCAATACTGACAGTGTTGTGGGCAGTGCCAGCATTTACACTCAGTAATACTAAGGCTAGCAAAGTAAAGTGAGATAATCTAAATTAGAATACTTGAGAGTATGTGTAAACGGGATTACATTCCCATTTTACCATTATGGAGGTTTCTGTTAATAATCCATTATTTATCTGATTCATTAATACTCTGTGAAATATTTAAAAAATGTTTGAGGGGGGATATTCACAGGCTTTAAAGCTTTTAAATAATGAACGTGGTATTGCATTATTTCTGTCAGTCATACATTGTATGTAAAGAATAAGCAATTTCACTTCAACCACAAATCTTAACTAGGGATATATATCTAAAGATGATTATTACCACGGCCAAAGACCACTTACCTCATGCAAATAATCTTGTTGACTGACATCTCCCATGTGCTTTGTGAGAGAGTTTCAACCCCCTTATCTTTATGGCATGATTCACCTCCTGTGAAGTCACTGCTGACACCTCTATTACACTTACCCACCTCTTACCATAACGGTACCCGCCATGGCTCTCAGCACATGTTCTGCCTTTGAAACTGGAATCTAAAGTTATCGATATACTGTAGCTTTAACAGTATTTGACATGCTGAATTTTAACTGTGAACAGTGTGAACTACTTTACTTTATTGTACAAAAAATAAAATATTTAGACCGACAAGCATTTAACTGTGCACTGAAAGATGGGTGTTATGCAGAAGAATCAGGCTGTTGCTTTCAGATGCTTACAAGTACTGATTTTATTACAGTGTTTTTCTCTGTTTCTGATTAATAATCTCACATCATTATTGAGATCACATCCTCACTACCTTGCCCCAAGGGAATTTTCAAAAGGTTCAGAAGAGTAAAGTGGCAAGATCCCGCCGATTTCTAATTCCATGTTGCCTGCACTAACTCTGCAGGCTACTGGACTTCTCCCTCCCCTGCACTCCCATGCCTGGACCTGATCTCACATGACCACAAGCATTTATTTTACTCACACCTAGGGGCCCTTCACCTGACCCAATACTGGATTTACAATGGCACCATTGTGGCTAGCCCTCAGCTACACTGCAGGCTCTCTGAGTTTCTGTGCATATAAATATGGATGATGTGTTGGAACTGGTTTTTTGGCTGGCTGAAGGGATGTACCTCCCTCCTGCAGCTGGAGGGATGTCTTCTGCAGAAGGAACCACCCTAAATTGTGGATAACAAATCTAAATCCAGCAGGGAAGATTAGATGACATCAACCCTTCGGGGAAAGGTCTTTTTCTTTTGTATGACTGTACAGTAGCATCAGCAAGTACACCGTACAGTGCAGCCCCAATTCTGATGTATGACCCAGTTAAGACAAGCCATCCTACTTTGCATATTCAACAGCCCTAGCAATTTCACTTGTGCACCCACTGCATTGCTTCCCATGACTCATGATTAGGAAGGCGTTAGGCTTCTTCAGAAATGACAAGAGAAAAAGCAAAGAGAAGTTACAAGTGTGTTTGTTGGACACTGCAGAAGGTTAGAAAACCCCTCTCTCCTTCTGCTAATTTGCAAAGCCAGAATGCCGCCAAGTCATCTTAAAGCCGGCTGAAGTGTGCGGGGTTCGAAGAGCAAAGCTTTGATAAATGAATTAGTTGAGGACAAGTGGGCAACTGCACAGTTTGGGAGTCCTGTAGTGGCTGGAACCTGCGTCCCTCACTCCCAACCTCCAGATTAAAGAGCAAGTTGTGATTTTTTCCCCACCCTTCTCAGAGCTGCTCACTCCTAAAGGACCAGTCCCTCTTGTGACCCACCACTTGCTGCCAGGCAGGATGGGAAAAAGAGGCAAGAACCACCCCTTCAGTCCCATTTCTTAATGCACTCAAGGGAAGTGCTTTTACCTGTACCCAGTAGGGCAGCATTTGAACCCCATGCCAGAAGCCTAGGAACCACGGAGGGCTGAGAAGTGCTGGGCACCTGAAGGTGAAATACCGTAGCAAGTTGCTCCTGAAAGGTTTCAGGTGTACATCAAGAACCAGCTACATAAAAAGGGCCTGAGAAGGCAGGTTGGGGGATCTAGCTCCAGGTCTGATACTCAGAGAACTGGCTCCTTTGCCACATTTTCGAAGGTGCCTAAGGAGCGTCCCGATTTTCAGCGGCTCCGCGCCCCCGGACTGAGCGTGAGGGCTGGCCCGGGGGAGAAATTGCCGGCTTGTGCTTGGCATGCTCCCGCTGCCTTCCCTCCGCTACGAAAACTTCCCAGCATCACCCACCCGCCTCAGGGCCAGCCACTGCCTCGCCCCCCGCCGCGACTTCTTAGTCACCTTTCTCGGAACAGCCGCCCCCACGCGGCGTCCTCTCGCCGCTCCATGCTGCAGCGCAGGCGGCGGGAAAGCTGCCCCGGGTGGGGGACCCGCGCTAGCCGCTCCTGGGGCACTGGAGAGCCCAGGCGAGCTCCTCCCGGGGCGCTACGGGGCAGAGCGGTCCAGCCGGACCCTGCGCTGAACTCAACTCGTCCCGTGCTGCGAGCTGGGCTCGGTATTTCCCTAGCGGGGGACAGGTGCACCAAGCGCCTGGGGCTCTGCCCGGCCGCTGCCGTCGAGGCTGGGCTGGCCAGGTCCCTCGTGGCGCTCTCCGCGCACGTGCCCGACAGGCGCAGTAGGAGCCGCCCTGACCGCGTTTGGCTCCTCAGGAGGCTGGTTCGAGCCCCGGCTGAGGCCTAAGCTAGGGCTCCTTTTTGCCTCTAAGGCAGCCTGGACAGGGCTCAGCTCCCGCCCCCCAGTCCCGGCCCAGCCCCGGCGCGGGGACTCAAGCAGCACCAGGCCCCGCTGCCGGAGGCTTGACGAGGGCCCCCGAGGGCTCTGCTGAAGACGGGTCTGGGGCGCCACGGCGCGGATCCCTGGGCGGTGCTTACTCAGGGAGGGGTCAGGACACTCAGCCCGCCCCCCCCCCCCGAACACTTTTGCCGGGGGCTGCGCCCGGGGCTTTCACCCTGCGGGGCCGGGGAGCAGCGATGGGCTCACAAAGACCCCCCCCCCCCAGAGCGGAGGATGCTCAGGACAGCTCCCCGCTCCCGTCTTCTAGACTCAGCCCCGGCGGCCTCCCTGCGCCTCGGGCCACGTGCGCGCCAGCGGGGCGAGGGAAGGCAGCGCCAGCCAGGCCCCCTGCCGGCTTCGGGCCACGCTGCAGCCCCCCCGCGCAGGCCAGGCAGGGCCGCAGCCGCCGCTCGGGGTATTTGGCCCCCTGCTGGGGCTGGTCCGATACTTCCCTTCTCCCGCAGCTGCAGGGCGAGCCTGGCTGAGGTCGCTGCCCTGCCACGTTACCCCGGCGGGCCCGGGAAATCTCCCTGCAAGGGGACAGCGACCTGCCCTTTCCAGCCAGGGGCGAGCCCCGTTCCCTCAGCAGCAAGCCAGGCACCTGGCAGCTTACGTGAGCCAGGGCTCGGGCTCAGCTTCCCAAGCCTTAGAGCAGGGGTTCCCAAACTGGAGGCGTGAATACATTCCTGGGGGGCATGAGGCAACCCAGCCCCCCATCAAACTCCCCCCCAAGTTTTGCAGCTACTGTTGTTTCTCATCCCCCATCAGTTCCTTCCCCCCCCCCCCAACAAGTTTTGCTGCTATTTTGGGGGGGCATGAGGCAGCCCAGCACCACCCCCCATCAATCTCCTCCCCAAGTTTTGCTATTTTTTCTCATCCCCCATCAGTTCCTTTCCCCCCCCTCCCCAACGAGTTTTGCTATTTTTTTAAGGGGGGGGGGGACTGTGAAGGTTTCTCAAAAATAAAAAGACGGCGTGATGCCAAAAAGTTTGGGAACCACTGCCCTAGAGCCTGGTGTCCCCCCAAAGCCCTGGTAAGCCACTCCCAAGCAGCTGCCCTACACCCCAAGGGACTAATGCTCAGTGGGCCCAGCCTGGCCTGCAGCAGCACCTCCCCAGAAGAGAGAGATCAGCCTAGGGCCCTTGTACTCTGCGCATGATATCCCCTTACTCATAGGCAGGTCTGTGCTGATACATCAGGGCCACGTATTAGGTTCCCCTGGCCCTGCCCCTCCTGAAGCAAAGAGAAGCCAGCCCCAGCAGTTCTGCCTGGTCATCACAACCCCCTTCCTGCACTAATGGGGCTGGCTCAGCACAGGGCCCCATAGCCTGCCTCCTCCCCTCCCTTCTTGGGGTCTTATTCTACTGCACTAGTGGCACATGGGCCACTGCGCTTCTGAATGCGGGGCTGCTGTTAATAAACTGAATTAAGCTACTGGTAATTCAGACAGCCAGTGTAGAAACTTGGCTACAGAGCAAAGAGCTCTGCTTTGAGATCTCTTGCTGCAACATCCTTTTGCTTCCATTTCCTGCAGCACCAGCCTATTAATAAGACACAGCTCCAGATCAATTTTTCCCACCTTCATATCATTTTAAGTTAGAACTACAGACAGGGAAACCTCTTACCACCGCACCCCGACAAAAACCTGATTGTACAGCATCTCTCCAAATTGAACAGTGCAATAACGTCCTTTTGTTGCCCTCGGCACTACAGGCTGGTTTCTGCCGGGGGCACCTATCCAGCCTCACTAAAGCAGCAACGCAATACTGGAGAGCAGCTAGGCAATCCTAAACTCCAGTATTTACGTGCTGCTAGAGCACTGCTGACATACTTCCACGGTAAAGAGGTCTCCAGGACTTCCAGACCCCCCACCCCCTTTTTTTTTTTTAAACAATCCTTGCAGGTTGTCATAGCACTTCTAATTTGTCTTACAATGGAGGAAAGAATGCTGAACAAAACAGGAAGCAGGATTAAGTCAAGCCATGTGCAACTGGTATAAGCCAACTGGAGACACAACATTGAAGATGATTTAGTGTATTAAGATGAAGCTATTGCTGATATTGGAGATTAATGAAATATTGAACAATCACATGGCCTGGGATCAGGTCAATGAGCTAAAATAACACAATGTGTTTTGTTTTAGGCAAATTCACCACACCAATACATAAAAACAATTATCTTCGCAGGCTGGAAAAAAGGGTACATGTGACAGCACTACTAAACATATTTAAACATACCTGTTCAACTGACCTAAGAGAGACATGAGAAGGTGGCAGCTTCCACGGCTGACACCCAGAAGCTCCCTTTCTTGTCTATCCTTGAGGTAATGAGGCAGCCCAGCATGGTCTGTATCTCCTTGTCCCTACAAACCATGATGTGCTGCTACATCTCCTCAAAGCCCAACAATGGTGAAATTCCAAATGGTATTTTGATTATTTTAAAACATGATATAAGGGACCGAAGCGCATAACGCAATACATTGAAGACATTCTTAACAATGACATATTACACACAAGTTAAAATGTTCTTCCATTCTGTTCTACCAGAAAGCCTGTAACTAGAAAAGAGAACAAGTAGTTATTTAAGAGCATCAGGACTACAGTCATTAAATAAATAAATAAATAAATAAATAAACAAACAAACCCAAAAACCTAATTCATTTGCCCCAAATACCTAGTGGACTTGCTGCAGTTAACTACATTTTCAGATCAGCCAGGTCTCCTGCTCCTGCTCTGCCCTGTACTACTTGTCTGGCCCTATGAAACAGGCTATTGGGAAATATGAATAGTCTACAGCTTTTCGTGTGGGTACCTTGCATATATGGGGCTCAGTGATAGGGGCATCTTAAAAGCTGATACCTGGGTAAGAAATAGTTATAGTGTTAAAGTGTTTCCCTGAATTATTTCAATTTAGAGAATCCAGATTCCTTCAGACTCACTTTCAGGACATAATTTGAAGCAACAAGTTCTCTCTCAGGTCCATATCACTCAGATTTCCCCTTTGAAATACGAATTATCACAGCTGCCTCTGCAGATGGAGAACACCACACTTTTGGAAAAGGCAAGGGGGGGGAGAAGAGGAGAAGTGTGGAATATGTTTCTTGTGAGGTCCCCAACTTCATAGTGTACAAACTTAAGATGTAATTACAAGTTAGCCTACGCATTAGTACAGATGTATTGAAGATAGAAACACATGTATGTTAAGCTTTTTCACATTTTCACGTGATAAAAAAAGATAGGTGCGATACTAACAGGTATGTATGTTCCTCCTACTCACCTTTTTAGGGCTTGTCATGGGGAAAAAATAGGAACAGTGTTAGAAATATGGCATTAAGATGTCTCCCACCAACAGTATGCTCTCACCTGTGCTAAGCATTCTAAATACATTTTTCAGGTCCATGTTACCCCACCCCCCTTTAACAGAACTTTAAAATAGGAATGCAAAAGCTCTAATAGTGTGTGCTGAATTCATGCAAATTTACAATACTGATTTTTGGCCAGCAGATATAACTTGCTTTCTCACTTTAGTACTGGCATTGTCAGTCAAACAACTCTAAAAGAGTGAATGCTACTTTACCCTTTTTCTTATTGTTCCTCTAGCAATATCTTGCTTGGCTGTACCTGCTTAGCCTGTTTAAGAGAGTAAAAAAAATACTCAAAAGGGTAAGTGGGTTAGTTTAATACTGTCAAAGAAACAAGCTCTCAGTTCTAGAAATCTGTTTTGATTCTAGATTGAGTTTCAAGTTATAGAATGATCATCTCCAGAAGCTGGAGGTGCAGAACTCTCAAATCTATAAGCCAAGAGGGCAAATAGATCCTGCCTCTTAAAAGAAGGGTGACATTTCCAAACCACTGCCCATCTATTAGCACAAGCCCTTTGGAGAAAAGAGGAAGTGAATTTTCACAATGTAAATAGGGTTATTTGGAAGAGGAGCACAAGGCCAGTTGAAATGTACAGTAAAATACAGAGATAAGAAACTATTCTTACCAATGCAAGCCAAAAGAGCAATTATTTGAAATGGCATAATGCTATTAATCATCTCATGCAGTACAGCGAGGTTTTTGTTTTCTTGTTTAACTAGCCACTTTGCATTCTCGATACTGCAAAAGTCAGGACTGAAGTAAAGACGGTCAGTTAAGAGCATCTTCCCTGAGAAACAACAAATGTTCATCAACTTTTGTGGGCAAAAACCACTTCTTCAGATGAGTGAGTTTTGCCCACAAAAGTTCATGATACTATATATATTTTTGTTAATCTCTAAGGTGCCACAGGACGACTAGTTGTTTTTGAATATACATACTAACATGGCTACCCCTCTGAGGCTCCCTGAGAAAGTTTTGTCTAAGGACTATCTCTTGTTGTTAATTACAGGTTCATCTTAGTAGGAATTCCATATATCTAACACCACCAGCCTAGACCTTTAAAGGTTATTGGCTAATTAGGTTTACCTTCCCAACGCACCTTGACAGAATGCAATGATGCATCAGTTTGTTCTGCAACTATGATTCCTCGGACACAATTTCATTTCTTTTTTGACAGGACCTAGAAAAGAACACAAAGCAGAGTTTATAAAATGTTCCAACAGACTGTACCTTAGACAGGCAATACACAGTATCATGCACTGACTAATAATCTTTTTTTTTTTGGCTGGTTAAACCTAAAGACAGACTGTTGAAGGCTCCAAAGTGTGCTCATCCTATGAACCGAAAGTAAGCGAGGGGACTCTCCCTTTCATTTCAAAATTGACTGTAATACAAAAATAAGTATTTAAACATTGCTGCACCCATCCCTTCTGTCATCATTGCACTGTCATTTATGTAACACCAGGAACACCAATGACTGGCTGCCTGGATTTTGTTTATTAGGAATTATACACAATTCATATTAGGAATTATATACAATTCACAGTACAGATGACACTAGGTACAGTGATATTAGGAAGCCTTGATTTCTCTATGTACAATTAAGATGGGAAGAAATAGCTCTGCATCCTAAGGCAGAATAAAAACACCACACAAGAATATGGTGAAAAGGGAAGTGTAACTACTTCATACACAATAGCAAGGGAAGCAGATCTGTTGACAGACCAGATGAAAAAGCAAATCCTTATTTATGTTGAGTTTAAAGATATACTACCATTCAACAAGAACATTAAACACAGACTGTCTCGTCTGCCATGAAGGGCATTGGAGACTGCTGCCAGATGAAAGCAGGAGGTACCTCGCCCCGCTCTCATCTGACTGGGAGGGTGGAGCGGGGAAAGGAGATAAAGAGTGAATGCCACGGTGATCTCTAACAATCCAGGAAGAGCTTCTTCAGTTTCATACAGCCCTTCTTAGCAGTGAGAGCAAGACAGGCCAGTCAGAAGTTAGTTGTGCCAGGAAAAGCACATTCAGATCTCTACCATCTTTTGAGCACATCTCAGAGTATCCAGAGGCTCGATAGTCCATTACATTTATTTTATACACTGACATTGTATTTTCTACCAGCAGAGACCACAACTGGTATAATTTGAACTCCAGAAAGTACTGGGGCAGAAATATATGCAGGTCAGACACAGCGGCTACTTCTAGACTGGCATGATTTTCCGTTAAAAGCATTTGCGGAAAAGAGCGTCTAGATTGGCATGGATGCTTTTGCGCAAAAGAACTTTTTTGCGGAAAAGCATCTATGCCAATCTAGATGCGGTTTTGCCCAAGAAAGCCCCGATCGTCATTTTCGCCATCGGGGCTTTTTTGCGCAAAACAGTTTTTAGCTGTCTACACTGGCCTCTTGCGCAAAAACATTTCCTGAAAAGGGCTTTTGCCCGAACAGGAACGTCAAAGCATTTGCGCAAGAAGCACTGATTTCGGACAGTAGAACATCAGTGCTTTTGCGCAAAATCAAGCGGCCAGTGTAGACAGCTGGAAAGTTTTTGCGCAATAGCGGTCGCTTTTGCGGAAAAACTTGCCAGTCTAGACGCAGCCAGCATGTGTATGGGAGCAGTGTATATAGGCATAGTTAATTCTTCTGGATAGCCAGGCATTTTGGATACGCAGAAGTCCACTGTAATGTTGTCTCTAGGACAATACCTATACAGTGTCAGCTTACCACGCCCCAGTGTACCATTATATGAAAATTCTCTTCCAAAACAAGAAAAAAACATCAAAACATAAAAAAAAAAAAAAAATCAAACTTGATGAAAGAAAACAGGGGGTACCGTATAAGTTTCTGTCCTTTTCTTTTTCATAAGTATTAGGGCCAAGAGTGAGATAGACAGATGACAAGACAGACACCCACAGCCCCTTCGCTAATTTGATTAGTTTCCTTTTTAGTGCTAGGCAAAACCAACCCCAAAAAAATATTGTTTCAGATGTACTAAGAATAAAAATGATTATCTATCGCATGGTTGTGTATGAAATGTGACACAGCAGAAATACTAAAATTTTGCCATTGGGGAAAACAAATATCAGATAAGGCATTTGCTTTCTAAAAAGTATATAAAACTAGTCATCCCCACTGCACGTGAAAACAGACATCCAACCACTCATTTTGAATACGGTAATGAAACGAACTAAAGCGATGAGTCCTACCCACTTAAATAGATCATAACTGACTGTGCTCCTAAGTCGGTCATTTTCATTTCAGTTTTAATTTGAGCAATGGAATTTAAGTGTAAAGTATTAATATTTACACACGTGGTTAATAGGTAGAAACACACCTAATGTTTTATTGACCACCACCACGTTTTCCACTACTTCATTTCACAAACAGTTCAGCTCAAAGACTGCTGACACTGAGCTGAGGACATTTAAAGAATAAATAACTATCTATTAATTAACAGCTCACTGTATTACTATATGTATCGTAGTAACATTGTTTTCCTTTGCAACAACATCTCAAGTGAAACTAATCTGCATTCAAAGTGTTCTGCAACTATCATTAGTAAGCACTCTTCACTAGGTAGTAAGCAAGGTAGCCATATAAACAGTGAATCAATTTTAATTTTTGATATCTATAAAACCGGGTGGAGATGAAATATTGATCTTTTCTAGTGTACTTGTATTGAAAGTACCAAATTTATCCCCTAATCACCACAAATTAACTTCTACTATTTCTCTTAAAATAAACAAGGATTATGAGCATTATATGAACATAAATGTATAGCTGCAACCTAAGCTTTGACATTCTACCTTGAAAAATTACACAATTAAGTACTCAAATTCTGTTTTAAGGTGGTATTGGGAATGGGACAGAAAATTGGATATCAAACTGTTACAATAAAGTGTATATCATTTGATTTTTTTTTAAATTAAAGGTTCTAGTTTTACAAAATTTAGAGCTTGATCCTAGAAACCCTGACTTGACTACTTTTATTAAATAACTATTCATGTTAGAAAGGACTACTTGTGCTTGCAAAGGTCTGTTAAGATCAGATTCTAACTTACTGTACTTCAGAACATCAATAAAATTCCCAGGATCCCGTTTTTTCTTAAAAACTGCAGAATGGAAGAACTTCTTCATTCCACTTTTTTCACCATTATCCCATCCAGTTTTAAATAAGGTAAGAATCTGGAACCTGAATTCCTAAAATGAATGTTTGTTAAGAACAGAAAGAAAAACTATGGGTTTTTGTTGTGATATTTTTGTCAGATTCATTAAAGTATAATAAACATGCAGTAATTTAATTATATTCTTCACATTTGGATCACTTTGCTTAAAGCCTACCAAAGACTTCCCTCTTACGTTCCGTAAGTCTTCACTGTATTAGCATTTCACTGTTTTACTAGGTTACTATCAAAATGGTCTCTTTTTGGATTACTAAATATTCATAAAAATAGTGAGCAATGCAGTTCGTTTGATTTCTTCAGATCATACTGAAACCAGACAGATATTGGTACACCTACGTATGTCTATGTAACAGTGCATTAAAAAAAATATATTTACTTTGCACTTTTGTTGTTCTCCCTTTGGAAAGTTATTTTTCTATACACTGAAAAATTGCTTTTACCTATCTGATATATTAATGAAGTAAAAACACACACAAATTACACACATTGCGCTTCTCACTGTATACAGGCAGAAAGACTGTAACTCATCTAACCAAAACATAATTTAGAAGTTCACAAGTGCGCCAGAATTTTCATATTTCCTACGTGAAACAGGTCTGTAAAAAACTGTTAAATTGGGATTTTTTTGTTTCTTCCTTCATTTCAATTTTTTGGCACTTTAGACATTACATGATGATATACTTTATTTACATTAATGTATTTATATTTTATGAAAATACAGTATCTTTCATCACCACTAATAAATTGCTTTAAATAACTAAAATTTCCAGAATTAAAGTAAGTTGAATATGGAAAATAATATTATACCAAATTAGATACGAAATGTATACATATAAATTACATTAGATATTTCTACACGAAAATGGTATCTCAAGACATACAATAATATTTTAAAACTAAATTTTAATACAGTAAACATTAAATAATTACTAGTTGGACGTTATGAGAAAATCAATTTTTTTCACAACTGAATTTGGGGAGGGGAGTGGGAGGCTGAGATCTAGAAATTAAATTGTCAATTTTCCCATTTGCAGTCTGTCAAAACAAAAATTAACAGAATCACAGAGTTTATCCCACAAGATACAATAGTTTTAAAACACTATATAATTCAGTTCTAAGCACGTTAAAAGCTTTCAGAAGCAGAACTGTACCATGTACATTAAATTTTCAATCCTGAGTTCAATTTATTAATAAATACTTTGGTATCTGTTGACAAGCGATGAAAAATTGCTGACGTTCCTCCTTAATAAAACAAAACTCGAAAAAGACTTTTTTTTTTGCAAAAACAAACCCCTCTCTCCCCCCCCCCTAAAAAAAAAACGAATTACGATGTATATTCCGGGTAACATATACCCCGACGAGTTACGGGGCTACTTTACGAAAGCGCTTGGTTTTAAAATGTTTCCGTTCAAACTCGCACCGAAAACAAAAGTCGAATTGAAAATGCCCTAGGTGGAACGTGTCCACACGCGGCCGAGTTACACTCCCAATCCCTGTTGCAACTTTGCAACTGCTTGGATTGAATTAACTCGTCCCGTTTTTTAACCCTTCCCCTCCCGGCCAGCAGCTTTTTAGCGGCCTGTAGCCTTGACCCTCTTCCCTCCCCGCCTCGCTGGGGGACGGCTGCCCGTGTCCCCCTCCCGCTTGCCAGGGCAGGCAGGTTACAGTGTCTCCTGTCACTTCTCAACTGCGTCATTAGTTGATACAATAGCGAGGGCATCGATCGCAGGCCGAGTGTCAGCAATCGCACCGGGAGGCTGGGCAAGCCGTGCGGGGTGGGAGCGAGGAAATGTGCAGCGGGGGGGACGGAAGAGGGGGCACAAGAAGCCCAGGCTGGCGGCGCTGGGTGTGAGCGGGGCAGCGTGCAAGGGGGGAGCACAAGCAGGGCTGGGTGTGAGCGGGGCAGCGTGCAAGGCGGGAGCACAAGCAGGGCTGGGTGTGAGCGAGGTAGTGTGCAAGGGGGATTGCACTTTTACCCTTTGTCACCCTGGGATTTTTGCACGGCACGCGCCTGATTTTTGTTAAAAAGCCCCCCCCCCCTTTCTGCATCTCCAGCTCCACAGTAGCCCCCCCCCCAAGAAGTTGTTTACTCCCCACGCTCGGTGACCTCTCTCCTGTCCCCCCCACCCCGCGCGACATTGGATTTCCGCGACCCAAATATGCCCCCCACCCCGCGCCTCCGGCTGTGCTGAGGGGGGGGGGGGGGGGCTTTTTTTTTTTTTTTTTTTTTTTGCAAATTGGAAGTTTTGGTGGTTTCTGCCCTTTCTCTGGAAAGTTTTTATCCCGCTTCCCGGCGGGCGGCGGGGGCCGCCGCCTGCACGACCCCCCTCCCGCAGCTCACGGGGCGCCCCCCCGTGCCCCCCCCACCAGACCGGCGGCTCCCCGCGCCCCCCTCCCTCCTCACCTCCGAGTCCACTCGAAAATGGCGCCGAAACCGAAAAAACTTCGCAAATTTCATTGTGGGCGGTTGCAAGGGCTGCTGGGAGAGGGGCTGGGGGGGCAGGCGCCGCCCCCGGCTCGGCTCGGCTCGGCCCGGCACCGCCCGCGCTGCGCTGCGCTACGCCCAGGCTGGCGGATGCGCGGGACGGGATGGGCTGGGGAGGAGGGAAGGGGGATGTGGGCGCTGGGGGGAGGAGCGTGGCTGGTTCTGGGGGGGCAGAGTGGGTGCTGACATGAAGGGGTGTTGGTATGGGAAGGGTGGAGCCGGACTGGGTGCTTGGGGGTAATGGCATGCGGGGAAACTGGGCTGGGGGGTGATGAGGGGTGGTTCTGGAGGTGATGCTGCTGGGCTGGGTGGTGTGTGGGGGAACTGGGCTGTGGGTGATGGCAGTAAGAGGGAGAAAGCTTGGCTGGGCACCTCAGGGGGAGCAGGGGTGGCACTAAGGGATGGTGGTGCAGAGAGGTGACACTGAATATTGGGGGCAAGAATGCTGTGCCTTTTGGGAGGGGGGATGGACTTGGGGAGCAGGCTGTGCCCTAGTGGGAGAGGAGAGGATGGCTCTTCTTGGAGCCGGACTAAGCCCTGATTCATAATTTCTAATGCCAGAAGGGGTCATTGTCTAGTCTAACCTAATGCACGACTCCAGCCATAGAACTTCCCTGTACTAATTCCTGCTTCCAATCCAATAGCTGTGGCTGAATTATAGCAGAGCTTTGGAAAACATGCAGTCTGGATGAAAGAATTTCCAGTGATGGAGAATTTCACCTCTGCCACAGATGGGTAAGTTGTTCCAATGGTTGAGTACTCTGACTGTTAAAAATTTGCATGTTATTTCCGGTCTGAATTTGGTTACCGTCAGTTGCCAGCCATTGTCATGTTTCTGTTTCTTACATAGGCACTTATAGACTGGCTGTGTAGCCCCTTAACTTTTTCTTGATAAACTAAATGGTCTGAGCTCCTTGAATCTATCACAGGAAGGCCTGTTTTTCTTTAATTGTTCTAGCCTCTGAACTGACACCAGTTTATCAACATCCTTGAAGTGTGAATAGCTGAGCTGTGGTATTCCAGGTGTGTGACCAATGCTGAATACAGAAGTAATATAACCTCTGTATTCCTGCTCTGTCTTCTCTATTTGTGCATCCAAGGATCCCATCAACACTTTTGGCCACAACGTTGCATAGCTCATGTTCAACTGACTATCCATCAAAAAACCAACAAGGAGTCTAGTGGCACCTTAAAGACTCACAATTTCATTATGGCAGGAGCTTTCGTGAGTTGTAATTCACTTCCTCAGATGCATGAAATGAAAGAAAAAGAAACAGATAGCATGGATAGAAGGTCTGCAGATAATTTGCTCCTCTTCTGTTTGTGCTTTTTTGATACCATATTCATCATGTGGACTCACTGGAAAGAGGCCCTTTAATAATTCTACTGGGGTTTCAACAATTTCCTCCCCACCATCAATCTTAGCCTGCACTACTAAACATAAGAGATCTACTTCCTGGACATTACACTACAAATAAGTGATGGTCACATAAACACCACTCTATACTGGAAACCTACTGACCAATACATGTACATACATGCCTGCAGCTTTCATCCAGAACGTATCTCACAATCCGTTGTCTACAACCAAGCCCTAAGATACAACTGCATTTGCTCTGTTCCCTCAGACAGAGGCAAACACCTACAGGATCTCTATCATGCATTCTTAAAACTACAATACTCACCTGGGGAAGTGAAGAAATAGATTAACACCATCAGGTGGGTGCCCAGAAGTCACCTCCTACATGATAGAGCCAAAAAGAAAGCAACAAAAAAACACTGGCCATTACCTACAGCCCCCCGCTAAAACCTCTCCAACACATCATCAAGGATCTACACCAGTGGTCCCCAACCTTTAGAGGCTCCCGGGCGCCTGGGGGCGGGGCCTCTCACACACCAGGTGCCCGGGGGTGGGGCCACTCATGCGCCGGGTGCCCGGGGGCGGGGCCCCACATCCTGGGGCACGCCAGGGGCGGGGATGTCCTTGCACCGGGCACCAGCATGTGCCCCGGGGCCGGGACCACCTGAGCGCCTTGTGCCGTGGGCCTGGGGCCGGCACCACCGCCCGAGCTGCGCGCCTGGGGCCGGCACCGGCGCTGCGCGCCCGCATGTGCCCCGGGGCTGGGGCCGCCCGAGCGCCGCACACCAGGCGCCGGTGCGTGTCGTGCGCCTGGGGCCGGCGCCTCCAGTGCGCCGGAGGTGGGACCGGCCCAGGTTGATAGCGGGCACGCACAAATGCCCTGGCGGGTGCCATGGCACCCACGGGCACCGTGTTGGGGACCACTGATCTACACAATCTATGTTAGCTGATGATTCCTTGCTCTCACAGACTTTTGGAGGTAGGTCAGTCCTCACAGACAGCCCCCCCAACCTGAAATATATACAAGTTGCACCAGTACCCTTGAGACCTAACTGGTCTTGGATAAGGGATTTTGCTCGACCAGCGGAAGTCATATTTGGCCTCCCGCTACTGATCCGTTCCAGCCCTGGACTGGACGCTGGCCTCCCAGCTGGCTCCCCCCACCACTGCCAGCCCTGATGTTTCTCCCCCCACCTTCTCTGCTAAGTCGAACAGCCCAGTTCCCAGGACACTGGGCTCCTGGTCCCATGAATCAGCCCTGCTGCGTCACACTGGGTCATACCAGGCAACCCAGCTGATGTGTGTGGTTCCAGAGCCCCACCAGGCAGTTCAGCTGGGTTGCGCCTGGCAGCCCAACAAAGGGGAGCCCAGCCGCCAGCCCTCCAGGACTCTCCACCAGGACCAATCCCTACAACAAACTGCTTTGCCAACACTGTTGTACCCTAATGACACCATCATAGGACCAAACCACATCAGCCATGCCATCAAAGGCTCGTTCACCTGCACATCTACTAATGTGATATACATCATGTGCCAGCAATGCCCCTCTGCCAAGTATATTGACAAACTGGACAATATATGTGCAACAGAATAATTAGACACAAATCAGACATCAAGAATGGTAACATAGGAAAACCAGTGGGAGAACATTTTAACCTCCCTGGACACACAGTTGCAGATTTGAAAGTTGCCACGCTCAAGAAAAAAAAAACTTGCAAAAACAAGCTGCGGCTTGAAACTGCTGAACTGGAATTCATATGCAAATTTGACACCATCAGAATGGGTCTGAATAGGAACTGGGAATGGCTCCCTCATTACCATAAGTAATTTTCTACTTTATGTATTCTTACCACCGTATCCACATCCATCTTGATTGAATTAGATCTGATGTCACACTCCCATCTCTGTACCCCTACTATCTGATTCTTTTTCTTTCACTTCATGCATCTGATGTTGAGTTGCAATTCACGAAAGCTTATTCCATGATACAATTATTAGTCTTTAAGATGCCACTGGACTCCTTGTTGTTTTCACTGAAACAGACTAACACAGCTACCTCTGAAATCTGATTAGCCACTGTGACTCTGCAAGTCTTTTTCACAGTCACTGCTTCCCAGAGATGGGTCACCCTTCCTGTAAGTAGGACTTAGATGCTTAGGTCCTTGATATCCAGCCTAACAGCTATTTGTGTAGAAATACATACATCTGATGAAGTGGGTGTTTGCCCATGAAAGCTTATGCTGCAATAAATCTGTTAGTCTATAAGGTGTCACCGGACTCCACGTCGCTTTTGCAGATTCAGACTAACACGGCTACCCCTCTGATACTGAATAGAAATGGATATTGCTTATCTGCACCCAGCTTTCTAAGCAATCCAGATCGCTCTGTGTCTGTGAACCGCCTTTTACAACATTTC
The DNA here is from genome assembly GCF_052426305.1 of Pelodiscus sinensis. NCBI lineage: Eukaryota > Metazoa > Chordata > Testudines > Trionychidae > Pelodiscus > Pelodiscus sinensis. The sequence continues at coordinate 15,208,438 of NC_143064.1, read as the reverse complement.
CTCCCTCCTCCCATCTGCAAACTTCATCATTTCCAGGTCATTGATGAAGATGTTCAATAGTGTAGGGTCAAGAACCAGTCCCTGCTGGACCCTAACAACAGCACATCCACTCAGAGTTTGCACATTTAAAATTACATTTTAAGATCTATCAGTTAGCCAGGTTATTAATGTGTGATGTTAATTTTGTATTGTTCTAATTTATTCAACAAGAAGTTTTGTGGTGCCAAGTAGAATGCATGAGAGGAATCTATGCATATTACCTAACCACTACTATCTTTATCAGTTTTGTAATCATCAACAAGTTATATTCAATTACTTTGATAAGACCTGTTTTCCATAAACCCACATTGATTGGCATTATATTACCCTGTTTTAAGTTTCTAATTTGCTTGAGATATGTAACAATGTACGCAGAGGACTAGTCAATCTGTGCTTTTATTCATGTCCCACTACCATCATCCCCCGGCGGGCGTGAGCATCTGGCCTGCCCTAAATCCTGCTTTTCCGCTGCAGCCGCCTCGTTACTCACTCCAAGCCGACTTCAGGCATAGAGGAGAGGGGGGTCTGGGCCTGCCCTCTCTCACAGACCCCAGCCCAGGGCCCTAAGGATGCAGACCCACTGTGGTCCAGTCTGGCTGGCGGGGCTTCCCGCCATAACACGCCAGCCCGTGGGCTGTAAAGAGCCCTGCCCTGGGTTGCTTCCTCTCCCCTTACCTAAGCCTCCTTTTCCTCGGCGTCCTGGCCTCTCGCCGTGCCCCCACATATGCCTCTCAGGTGGCTGGCTCCCTGCGCCATTTCTCTACCCCTGCAGGAAAGCCGCTGCTCTTTTTAAACTTTGGCGTTGGAGTGTTGCGTCACACCCGGACGCCGTCCCTCTCTCACTCCTCCATCCCCCCTCCTCTCTCTGACTGCCTGGGAGCACGTTGCGCATGCTCCCCCGTGGCACCCCTGTGCCCCGTCCCGCGCTAGGAGGCAGGAGGGGTGGGGACATTGAGATCTGCCCCTCATGGGCTGGAGCCCCGCTGCGCCGGTTCCTCCCCTGCTGCGCCGGGCTCTGCCCCGTCACAGGATATATGTTGACAGGCCTAGAATTACCCAGCTTTGATCCAGTCCTCTGGAGCCTGATTGGAAATCAGAATGTATGGACCAGAGAGCTCTGTGGACAGCTCCTTTAAAACTCTTGGGTACAAGTTAGTAGGGCTTGCTGATTCAAGCATGATCCACTTGAGTAGCTGCTTTTAACATTTTTCACACTGAGTTACTGTTGGCAGTGGGAAGTATTTTGTGGGGAGGGGAGTGATGTCCCAGGAGAAGCAGGAATGTGTGAACTTGGTAGAATGGTGCCCTGGGGGAGGCAGGGCTATGGGCTTGGGGGTGATGCCCTGTGGAGCAGGCTGTAGGGTTTTGTGCTAGGGGGAGGGGAGGTAATGTGGCAGAGTGGGGTTGTGCACTGGGGGCAATGTGTATGGAGAAGCAGAGCTGTGTCCTGGGGTGGGTGCCTTGAAGTAGTTGCAGCCAGAATGCACCCCCAGTGCTTGGGGAGGGGGCTATGTGGGGCAGGGGTATACTGGGTATGCTCTGTCTGCAGGGGTCCTCCAGAGAGTGAGGCAGGGGATTTCAGAAGGGGGGAGGGCACTAGAGATGGGGGGGCCATGCTTTAGGGGAGCTGGTGGGACTGTGCACTGGGGTCATGCTTTCCCCTAGAGAGTTGGGGTGTGCAATAGGTGGTTAGCTTGGAGGCTGTGTGTGTCAGGGGGAAGCATCACATCCTCCGAGCTGGGGGTTGTGTGTGGGGTGGCATCTGGGGGCTTGTGCACATGGGGGGACACCTGGGATGTGTGCGCATGTGAGCAGGCAGCTGGCTGTGTGTGCATGGGTGGTGCATGGTGGGGATCCCTCCTGGAGAGTGGTGCGGGTGCATTGGTGGGAACTGCCCTGTATGGAGGAGAAGGTATGTTGAGGAGCACCTGGGTTTTCACTCCAGCGTGCTTGATGCAATGTGTTCTCACCTGGGAATGGTGCCTGCACTAGGCTGCTGGATGCTTTATTCCTTTGTTCCAGGGATTCTCAAGCTTCAGTGCACTGCAACTACATGGCCCCAGGGGGAGGATGGACCCTAAGCCCTGCCACCCAGTGCTAAAGCCAAAACCTGAGTCCCACTGCTCACTCAGTGGCAAAGCGCTTGGGCTCTCTCCTTAGGCGGTGGGGCTCAGGCATTGGCTTTGGGCCCAGACCCCTACCAAGTCAAATGTCAGCCCCTGAGCCCCATGAAAATGGGGTCACAGCCTAGAGTCTGAGAACTGCTGCCTCTTTTCTGAAAAGCCTGCCAAGGGTGTGCAGCCTTCCTCCCAACCTGGGGCCTGGCATTGCCTAATGGAAGCATGAGAGTAGTGAGCCGTGCAGAACGTGCCTACGGGACAAGGCTGGAGCTCACGGGGTAGCAAGGGCAGTGTCCCCCAAGTCTCAGCCATGCTAGAGTCCTGCCCCTTCCTCAGCCAACCTGGGACAGAGGCCCAGTGGTGTGTTAACACTTATCTTCTGCAGCAGGAAGGAAACTGACACCACTGGCTCTTTCCATGTGCTGCCCAGCAGCCACTGAACCGTCTGAAAGCCCCTGGGGGCAAAAACCCTACCTAGCTCCACGACTGAGCGTGATAGGTGTGCGGCGGGGAAGGTGTGATGAGACTGCCTGCAATGGCTTGTAGCACATCGGCAACTGCCAGCAACCAATGGTCAGTGACGGGACACGAGTTGGGAAGGGCTCTGGTTTACTGCAGAGAATTCTTTCTCGGGTGTCTGGCTGCTGGGTCTTGCCCACATGCTCAGGGTCTAACTGATCGTCATATTTGGAGTTGGGAGGGAATTTTCCCTCGGATCAAATTGGCAGCATCCTTAGGGGTGTTTCACTTTCCTGTGCAGAATGGGTCACGGTTCACTTGCAAGTTTAAACTAGAGCAGGGCTACTCAACTTTGAAAGCCCCTGAAGCCACAATGATACGCACAGCACATGCCAAGGGCTGCAACTTAAGTGTGGTGGCATATACATGCAAATATATATGCAAATAACCTCTTTCACACTGACTAGCATGAATACAAAGATTAAGGCAAGACCACACAACACACAGACCCCATGTAAGTCAGTTCTGCTGATATTAATAAAATGCAATACTTACCCGATTTCCATCCATACGACAGCACTTTTAATGAGCAATGACAGTCCAGGAATTTGACTACTAAAACATATATCAACAGAAGACCATTATATTGACTACTTTTTTGTTTTGAATCACACCCGGGGGCCATGTGTTGAGTCCTGTGTAAACCCAAACCGCACTGCAGACCGCAGACGAACAGGCCGTGGGCCGCGTGTTGAGTAACCCTGAACTAGAGTATAGGGTGAAATCTCTGTAACTTGAAGGCTTTAAGTCAGTGGTGGGCAACCTGTGGCCCAAGGGCTGAATGTGGTCCATTGGGGTTCTAGGTATGGCCCACAAGGCATTTTGTTTACCGTTGACCATGTGCAAGGTTGCCAGATTCTGTTGGTTTTCGTCAGATTCTATTGCTTGATGTAGTTTTCTCTTACTGGTATTACTAAAGTAACGTGTGTGCAGAATGAGGGCACGTGACGTGAGGTGTATGCTGATCGTGAAGTACTGTGAGAGCTGTGCACTCCCTCTGCATCCAATTAAAGTTCTCCTATGGTTCAATTGACTCATCCCACAAATTCTAGGTACGCAAGTGCAGTTAGCAATAGGGTTGTCAACATGCAGACTACACGATTACCCGATAAGCCTGGGCTAATCGACTACACACACTCACCCCCCTTGCTGCCTCAGGGTGTAAAGGGGGGTGAGGCAGGAGCTGGTACCTGTAAAAGCCAGCTCTCCACAAGCACCAGCTCCACCTGCCCTCTACCTGTGCTGCTGCTTTTAGCAGAGGCAGGGGAGCAGGAGTGGGTAGGAGGGGAGGCTGCCGCAGACAGAGGCTGTTCTGTGGGATGCCGGCGCAGCTCCTGCCCTTGGGGAGATTGGGCCCCCTGCAGACAGAGGCTGCTGCCGCCCCGCACTGCTGCTTATATATCAGAGACAGCAGTGCGGGGTGGCAAGTGGTTTTCAAACCGGTTACCCTCACAGACTGGCTCCCGCCTGCCATCCCATGCTGCTGCCTCTGATAGAGAGGCAGCAGAGTGGGGTGGCAGAGTGATGCCCGGGATTGGGGTCGGAGCACTCTGGCTGCTGTCCCTGGGGACTATTGAATAGTTGTGTAACCGCTAAAATCTGATGCCGTTACATGACTATTCAATTACATGCTACCTAACATCCCTAGTTAGCAAAACTACCCTAACCTGGGAAACCATCTTGGTTACAACAATCTTGTAGCCCACTCACTAGCCTAGGTGGCCCCTCATTGCTTAAATCAAGATTTGAGGATGTCAGTAACTGAGCCAGAGATTAGGGATCTGTTATAGGGGTGAGGGGAGGGTGAGGTTCTATGGCCTGTGATGTGCAGGAGGTCAGACCAGATGATCATGCTGGTCCCTTCTGACCTTAAAATCTGTGCTTGGTACCATGAAGCAAAATGCAGGACTATGTAGCACTTTAAAGACTAACAAGATGGTTTATTAGATGATGAGCTTTCGTGGTGTTACGAGATTTGCCCAATACTGTGGGGTATGCTCATTTATCAGGGTTACCCTGATGGGACTGGGGGAAGGTTAACAATTCTATCACTGTGCTGTTGGTGCTTACTTGTGCTCTCATAGGGAGCTGAATTCTCCCTGCTGCCAATTCCCCCTCCCACTGGAGCTCTCCTGCAGGAACTAGGTTCCTCAGGATGGGGTTCTTACCACCTTGGCAACACACACAGACACTCACACCCACTAATCAGAGCACGTCTGAGAGGACTGGGTACTCAGCACTCACAAGCTGACCCCCTCATATGTCCCTCGACTCAGCTGGCTGGGTTTCACAGCAATGCCACACTGCACCCTCATGTGCCTTTGGACTCCGTGGGCTGGATTAAACAGCACTTTAAGCTGCCATCCTCATAAGCCCCCAGGTTCAGCACCCCCTATCCCCACTTTCACACCACAGTCATTCACTGGTAAACCACACGATGAGCAAACCCCACAGGATTTTGGGCACTACAGGGATCTTTAGCTTGGGTACAAGAAGCGTTGTTGCAGAGCGAATGGGGAAGCCAAAACATCACCCCTTAAGGAAGAGTGAGCAAAAGAGAAAGAAAGAAAGAGAAGCAACCAGCTTAACAATGAAAGTGATTTATTTCTGAGTAGTGAATAGGTATCAAAAAGTTACAATATTAAATCTAACAATTACAATATTAAATCTAAATTGAAACTGATTACAAACATTAGGTAACCATATAACAGTTTACATAGGGCAGGGTCAGAGGCTATGCTTAGAGAGATAGTTGATGGGAGAGAAAGAGAGAGAGAGATCTCACCACTCCACGGAGCTTGCACTGATCGGAGTTCCCAGATGATGATGGTAGCCGGGGGTCCAGAGGGCAGGAGAAAAGCAGGACAGAGCCCCCAGCACGATCAGACAGGAGATGAAGAAGTCTCAATGGAACTGATGCAGTTTAAGTCCAGGTATCAGAACAGTTTTCTTGGGGCAAGGATAGGAGTTTTTATAGGGATAGTTCAAAGAGAAAGAGGAGAGACAATAGAGACTGATCACCCCTGGTTATGGGTGATGTTCCTTGAACAAGCTCACAATGCAACTAGGCAGTTTGAGTATTTTGGATGTCAATAGGATCGTTACTAGAATTGGTCTGATAATGACTAATTTGGATGTGAGCAGGCCTAGGTTCATTAGCATCTGGAGCAGGGATTTCCCGTCAGGCAGTGCTTCTCTGCTTTCGGTGTCCCATAGTTCACTGCGGTTCCTGCCTTGGAAGAGCTGCTCTCCATTCTGTATGCTAATGAGATGTCCCTCTGTTTCATCTTTAATGCAAATGAGGCTGGGGTGTTTCCTTAATTATATCACCCTTGTCTGAAGCAGTTTAGGTGTGTCTTCCCCGGCCTTTTCATTGCTTTGTCTTTGATTCTAGCAGAGGCCTGAGGGAGGGGGATGGTTTTCCATGAATGTCACTCCCTGGCTTCCCAAGAGCACAAGGCTGACAGGTGACCATGTTCTGGTTTCCCAAGAATCACAGAGCTGGTGGGTAACAGTGGGCCAGACCCACTTCCTCAGATCAAATAGTGGAAGAAAATAGTCACAACCATATATACCAAAGGATACAATTAAAAAAAATGAACACATATGAAAAGTACCATGAACTTTGACTATATTCTCACTGGCTCCCTAAAGATGAAGATCACCGGATCACACCATTATTAATTACAGATGTAAAGGGGCAACCGGATACCTTACCGGCAAGCTTACCAGGGTATCTGGTTAACTGGCGCCCAGCCTGGCTAGAGCAGCTCCCCGCTCATGGCACTCCATGGTTAAACATATAGTTTAACCAGTTAACATTTCAAATGGGATTTTCCATCCCTATTACTCATCACCAGAGCCTGCCAGTTCCTTGGGACCTTTCAACAGATGGTCACATGAAATGTTTTTGTTTCAGAATGACAGTGGCAGTATGGCAGTATTTCGGGAGGCTGGGTGGATTGTGGAAATAATTCTTCTGTGTAATCCATAAACAAAACCCAACCTTAATTCCTTTGGCTTGTCATCTCAGTATGACATACACCTACTGTAAACTTTGAAGAGCAAGAAAATGTCAAATTATGGCACTTCTTCACCAAGAGCGCCAAGCGTACCAAACTCTCTGCTGACAGTACCAGACTGATAGTTTCACAAGGAATTCCCTTCTGCCTCCAGCAGACGGTCAAGCACTCAGCACAGAATGCACTGATCTCCCTCACAAGATCCCAGAACCTTCATTACAACTGCCGCAACATTAGCAAATACATAGCGCTGACATCTGTCTGCCATAGGTTAACATTTGAGCTGTACCAGGCGATCCTGACTGGGCTAAGTACAGTAATAGTATTTAAAGTTTTATCTGATTTTTTGGGGGGGATTTGTTTTGGGAGGAGGATTTTGTGCTATGTTCGAAATGACAGTTTATTATATGAGCTTTCTTGGGACTTTAGGGTGGCAAGTGGCGAAAGAATCGTAGACTCCAAGACCAGAAGGAGCCATTGTGATCATTCAGTCTGACCTCCTATAAAACACGGGCCAGAGAACTTCCAAAATCATTCCTCGAGAAGCTCTTTTAGACATATCCCATCTTGATTCTCCATCATTGGCAATTTTAAAATCTACCACAATCCTTGGTCGATTGCTCCTCTTACTGTTAAAAACATGTATGCCTGCTTCTAGTCTGAATTCATCTAGCTTCGGCTCCCAGCCATGGGACGGTGGTGTACCTTTCTCTGCTGGATGGAAGAGACCAGCTGACTACTCATGAACTGTAATTGTGTCATCCCTGAGCCACCTTTTTTTTTTTTAATAGAACTGCTTGAGTCTAGGAGTGTGAATGGGTAACTGGCTAATTAGTTACCCATAATGGGTGATGCTTGCCAGGTAACAGTTAACCGTTACCCCGGGAGCAGCCCACACCCCGTGGCCCAAGGAGCTGGCAGCCTACCGTGGGCCTGGAAGCTGCTGAGCTGGTGCAGCCCTGGCCTAGGGAGCGGGTGCTGCTCTAGGCTGGCTGTGGTGGGCTGGGGTGCCCCCTCCGCAGCCACACTCATTTAAACTTAATGTTTAACCAGTTAAATTCACAGGATTTTACACCCCTACTTGAGTCTAGGAGATGGATCTCCCCAGGCCACCTAGGAGAGATTAAAATGCTACCAGGCTGGTTAGCAGAGTGCCCATAATGCCCACAGCTGACAGCATGTATTTCTGCTGGTAGTACACATTCACACATATCTCGGTGCACATTACAAAATTTATTTTACGTGTGGATGGAAAAAATTAGAGAGAACATTAGTCCCCACAGCCCAAAAAGCCTCAGTGAATAAACAAACAGCAGCACACCAAGAAAATTAGACAAAAATAATAAGGGTCCAGTGTTTGAAAACTCAGAAATTATTACATTAAAATAAATTTGAGGTTGGCATGTAGCCTTAACTTTGCCCATTTGTAGGTCTGCTGTATGGCACAGGCAATTTTTATATGTTCATATGTTGTTTTCCCACCACAGGACCTTTACCTTACTCAGTGCACAGGAATGGATGGTGCTTAGTGAACGAGACAGACATTCAGTATTGGTTTCTTTTATTCTTGTCATTCAGTGTGTGATGCTATGCTTCATTTACTGACCAAACCCTGCCCTGAATCAGGGTGCGGTTTTTTTTCATCAGCATAGTACCTGAGTGCCTCACAGCACTACCTGCGGGCGCAGGAAATATTCTTGTCTCCACTTTGCAAATGGGCCACAGAGGCAAAAAAATAGACTTGCCTGAGATCACACAAGAAGTCTGTGGCAGACCAAGAACTGCAGCCAGCTCTCCGCTCTCCAAGCTTGGTGCTTTAATCATCAGGGCTTTCCTCCTGAGAATACCCCAACGCATGCACACTTCGGACCTGCTCCAAAGCCCACTGAAGTCAAAGGTCGTCTTGAGAGTGGGGTGAAAGTGGAACAATGAAGGTTGGGTTGGGAGATAAGTATCCTCTGGGATGGACGGAGTATCAATTTTGGGGAGACCTGGTGGGCAGAGGGAGATTGAAGGAGGCAGAAACCTGGAGACGTTGGAGGTGCAAATAAAAGGTGGGGTGTTTGGGTATTTAAGGTAATTTTGGGGGAAGAATGACTGGGCTTTTAGGGACAAAGGAGGGGAGATCTAAGAGAGATTGTGGAATTTGAAGAGAAGTGAGGCTTGAGGGGAAAATTTTTCTGGGAACCTCATGGTAAAGAAGGTGTTTCCAAATGGTTAATAGCTTTGAAAAGGCTGGGAAAGCCTAAAGGAGTTTCTAATCTAGTGGTTAGAGCTGTTCTTCTGGGTTCTCAAGCACTGGTTCTGCCACTGGCTTCTCCTGTGACCTTAGGCGGGTCACTTAATCGCTCTGTCACCTTTTTCTCATATGCCATGGGAATAACGTGGACAGGCTGCTTTGAGGCATTTAGTAATTACACATGCACACATTAATAGTGCCTTTCATCAGAGTCCCAAAGCACTTTACACATCCTGGGACCTATTCTGTGAGGCTCCATTAAGTGGGAGGAAGAATGGGGCTTATAGAACAAAGGATGGGAAGTCAAAAATCCTGTCTGAGCCACTGAAGTCTTTCTGTTGACTTCAGTGAGAGTTCACAGGACCTCTGATCTCTCTACTGCAGTTTTTACTTCTATAAAACATAATTGTATCCACCTGCCTCACAGGTGAGTGCAGAAACTAAACATATTACATTTTGTAAAGTGCTTGCAAATCTTCTGCGAGACCACATCATAGAGGGGCAAAGCCTTTTCATTTTGTAGCCTACAGAAACTGATAACAGCATTGAAAATAGAAAAAGTCTTACTGCTAAAGGTTTCTGTGCTTTTTCCACTCAAGATCTAGTAACTGGCAAATGACTGCTGCTTTTGATTTAGAGGTCTTTTTTTTCCCTCTTGAAAGAAATGCAATCACTACCAAGAATTCTGGTGGGACTACTCCTTTAAACAAATAATGTTTTTCTTATTGGGTGTGCACTATTATTTTCTTAATTATTCCTGGATTTTTGCCTATTACACCAAGAGTTTTCTGAGATTAACTTTTTTATTAAGTTAAAAGTAAGAAATATCCCTTTAAAAAGTCTGCACATCCCCAGAACTAAAATATGATACATTTTCCCAACAAGTACACCTCTTTGCTGAGGCATCTTATCCTCATTTTTTAAAATTGCTATCATTGTTGAGCACTACTCGTCTTCACTCACAAACAACCCATAGGTTTCTGTGTAAAATAATTGGTGATTTTTAACTTCAGAGTCTCAGATCTGATCACTGGCATTTATTGACGGAGAGGGTCTCAGCAGAAGTACAGGGACTGAATGAGCATGGAGATAAAACTATGTTGGCAGGGAAGCTATCTGTACTGTACCCATGCAGTGGAAGAATAGAGGATTTCAGTTTATACAGGGTTGTCAATCCAGCATCCTGTGCAAGTCCTAACATTTATTAAAACACACACAGGCAGCCCAATTGGGATGTCAAATATAAATGTCGGTGTTTCATATGTAATGGCATTGTGGGAGGCTCCTGCATATGCGGTCCATTGGTGGCACCATCTATATCGCAGGCTCAAAAGCAGCAGGGAGAATCATGAAAGGCACTGGCTTAACATCAGCAGGAGTTTGCCAAGCTTGGATCGTGTCGCTGCTTTGTAAAGGGAGAATACTCCAGGGGAGCAAGGACTCGGCACATGGTGTTACAGCGAGAGCACAGAATGAATATTGTTAGCAGAAGAAAGAGTGAAAATGGCTGAAACAATGTTTTTCAGACAGTTGCTCTTTCAGTGTTGACTTAAAGCAGAGAGAAGAGATACAGATTGCTCAAGCTGCAAACAAAAATCCAAGTTCCAGGGAACAATATTACCCCTTCTTCTCTCTCCCCCACCTTGGCACACCTGTTTAGGCTTTGGGTTGTTGCTCTGGGACAGACTGGTGTGGCTGTTCTGTGGATGATGAGAAGGGTGAATTGCTTCTCCTGTCCTTGTGAGGAGACTGTTGGCACCTGGTAGTTACTCACTCCGGAGAAGTTGGAAACAGCACAAGCCTTGCTGGTTTCTCCTATCCTGGAGAATACAAAAGTGGAGCCAGGCTCTTGCCCAGTTGCCTGCATTCAGGAACACTTCCTTTACAAAAACTGTCTGCAACTCCTGCAACACTTCCCTGAATGACAGCACCGTGCCAACCTTTTCGCCTTCTTTTCAGCGTAACTTGGTCCACATCTCTTAACAGCTGCCACCTGGAACACGGTGAAATCAGATCCTTTTGCCAACTGGGCATTTAAAGAGGAAAAAATTACAAGCAAGAAATGACTAGATGGGAACCATCCCATTGTCCGTTCCCCAGGTGCAAAGAACTATAGCAGTCTAGGCGGCAGAGGCCTGGACCATTAGATGCTAGAGGAACAGGCTCTAAGATGCAAGATTTTTAGATCTTTTTATTCTGTCTGTACAGCACCTAGCACAATGGGGTCATGGTCCATGATTGTGGTCCTAGGCTCTATATGATAAATGATAGATCTACAGTATGGTTTCAAGCACACTTGTATGCCCACTGAGCATGGGAGTTTCATAGAATCATAGAACACTAGAACGGAAAGGGACCTCAAGAGGTCATCAAGTCCAGTCCCCTGCCCTTGCGGCAGGACCCAGTACCTTCTAGAATATCCCTGATAGATGTTTGTCTAACCTGTTCTTAAAAATCTCCAATGATGGAGATTCCACAACCTCCCTAGGCAATTTATTCCAGTATTTATCCACCCTGACAGGAACTTTTTCCTAATGTCCAACCTAAACCTCCCTTGCTGCAATTTAAGCCCATTGCTTCTTGTCCTATCATCAGAGGCCAAGGAGAACAATTTTTCTCCCTCCTCTTTGTAATAGGTACTTGAAAGTTACATCCCCTTTCAAATAGACCAATTGAGGCCTAATCAGCGCTGAGTAGAGCAGAAGAATTACTTCTCATATCTTGCTCAGAAAATTTCTGTTAATGCATCCCAAAATCATGTTTGCTTTTTTTGCAGCAGTTTCATGCTGTTGACTCATATATAATTGATGCCTAGGTTTTGAATAAAATACATCTTTGATATTTATAACATAATAATGTGATATCTATTTGTCATCTTTATAATGGAATGTGGCATTAGTTTACAGATTAAAAGTGACCAACCTGTATGAAATTTTGCATACCTGAATGATTTCTGTAGTAATTGTAAAATTTTTCTTGTGTGTTTATTAGGTGGCTTCGTTTGCTTAATGACTTCTTTGTTTCGGTCTTTACCGAGAAGTCTGAAGGAATGCCTAACATAGTGAATGCTAGTGGGAAGGGGGTAGGTTTAGAAAGTAAAATTAAAAAAGAACAAGTTAAAAATCACCTAGAAAAGTTAGATGCCTGAAGTCACCAGGGCCTGATGAAATGCATCCTAGAATACTCAAGCTGATAGAGGAGGTATCTGAGCCTCTAGCTATCATCTTTGGAAAATCATGGGAGACAAGAGAGATTCCAGAAGACTGGAAAAGGGCAAATATAGTGCCATTTATAAAAAGGGAAATAAGAACAACCAGGAAACGACAGACCAATTAGTTTAACTTCTGTGCCAGGGAAGATAATGGAGCAAGTAATTAAGGAAATCATCTGTAAACACTTGGAAGGTGGCAAGGTGATAGGGAACAGTCAGCATGGATTTGTAAAGAACAAATCAGTCAAACCAATCTGATAGCTTTCTTTGATAGGATAACGAGTCTTGTGGATAAGGGAGAAGCGGTGGATGTGGTAAACCTAGACTTTAGTAAGGCGTTTGATATGGACTCGCATGATATTCTTATAAATAAACTAGGCAAATACAACTTAGAAGGGGCTACTGTAAGGTGGGTGCATAACTGACTGGATAACCGTACTCAGAGAGTAGTTATTTATGGTTCACAATCCTGCTGGAAAGGCATAACAAGTGGGGTTCCGCAGGGGTCTGTTTTGGTACCGGTTCTGTTCAATATCTTCATCAACGATTTAGATATTGGTATAGAAAGTACGCTTATTGGCTGTGTCTACATTGGCACCCTTTTCTGGAAAAGGGATGCTAATGAGACCAGTCGGAATTGCAAATGCCGTGGGGGATTTAAATATCCCCCGCGGCATTTGCATGAACATGGCTGCCGCTTTTTTCCGGCTCGGGGCTTTGCCGGAGAAAAGCACCAGTCTAGATGGGATCTTTCGGAAAATAAAGCCTTTTCCGGAAGATCCCTTATTCCTGATTTTAAGAGGAATAAGGGATCTTCTGGAAAAGGCTTTATTTTCCAAAAGATCCCGTCTAGACTGGAGCTTTTCTCCGGCAAAGCCCCGAGCCGGAAAAAAGCGGCAGCCATGTTCATGCAAATGCCGCGGGGGATATTTAAATCCCCCACGGCATTTGCAATTCCGACTGGTCTCATTAGCATCCTTCTTCCGGAAAAGGGTGCCAATGTAGACACAGCCATTAAGTTTGCAGATGATACCAAGCTGCGAGGGGTTGCGACTGCTCTGGAGGATAGGGTCATAATTCAAAATGATCTGGAAAAATTGGAGAAATAGTCTGAGATAAACAGGATGAAGTTTAATAAAGACAAATGCAAAGTGCTCCACTTAGGAAGGAACAATCAGTTTCACACATACAGAATGGGAAGCGACTGTCTAGGAAGGAGTACGGCAGAAAGGGATCTAGGGGTTATAGTGGACCACAAGCTGAATATGAGTCAGCAGTGTGATGCTGTTGCAAAGAAAGCAAACATGATTCTGGGATGCATTAATAGGTGTGTTATGAGCCAGACGCGAGAAGTAATTCTTCCGCTCTACTCTGCGCTGGTTAGGCCTCAGTTGGAGTATTGTGTCCAGTTCTGGGCACCGCATTTCAAGAAGGATGTGGAAAAATTGGAGCGGGTCCAGAGAAGAGCAACAAGAATGATTAAAGGTCTAGAGAACATGACCTGTGAGGGAAGGCTGAAGGAATTGGTTTTGTTTAGTTTAGAAAAGTGAAGATTAAGGGGGGACATGATAGCAGTTTTCAGATATCTAAAAGGGTGTCATAAGGAGGAGGGAGAAAACTTGTTCATCTTGGCCTCTGAGGGTAGAACAAAAAGCAATGGGCTTAAACTGCAGCAAGGGAGGTTTAGGTTGGACATTAGGAAAAAGTTCCTAACTGTCAGGGTAGTCAAACACTGGAATAAATTGCCTAGGGAGGTTGTGGAATCTCCATCTCTGGAGATATTTAAGAGTAGGTTAGATAAATGTCTATCAGGGATGGTCTACTCTAGACAGTATTAGGTCCTGCCATGAGGGCAGGGGGCTGGACTCGATGACCTCTCAAGGTCCCTTCCAGTTCTAGTAATAGGATTCTATGATTTGCAGCATTACTAGTTTCTGGAACCCTTCACCTCAAGCAGTACTAAGTTGAAGTGCTGCTGTCTCCTGAAAATGTGTATGAAACTTTCCTTTTTTAAGGCATGATTCTGTTGGCCCAGCACATCTCTTTGTGCCAGCCCAGAGAGTGGGTGTATGTTTTTTTTATCCGCAGGTGGGAAAAGGACAAGGCTAAACTCTTTTGTGACTTTACGTCACCTATGAAGGTTGCTGGGGATGGAACAGGTGATAATGGAGAGACCTTTGAAGACAAAGATCACTTCTGAGGGGTAGTTGGGTGGATTTTTGAACATTTTTGACTGCACAGCATTCTAATGATGCTGTCTCTCTGCTAAGAGGGGAACTTTTGTGTCAGCTTCCTCCCCTCTCAATTCCTGGCTGTGGCTAAAGAGTAGGAAGTTTTCATGGATAGTCCAGCTCTTTGGACACTTTTATTCAGTTTTTGAGCTTCTAATTAATGGGTAGGCCCAATGCACACATTCCCAAACTGGATCCCAGCATTGTGTTGGGGACATATTTTCATAAAAAACAGGATCGTCAGAGTTCATCTGCTTCATTGTCTGAAGTGATGGCCCCTCGCTGGCTGTGACATCAGAATTGATGGCCGGAGAAATGATTGATTTCACAAGCTGAAGGCTATGACTTGAAGTAGTGGGAGGGGAAAGCGGTAGAGCAGATGCCTGAAGGAGGCGGGGGGAGGGAGGAATGGATGGCCTTGGCAGTAAAGGTGGAAGGTGCAAACTTGCGGATGTAAAGTCCTTGTTGCACAAGCAAAATTTCGAGTCTGCAACGGAAGTGTTGCTGGATTACATGCAGAGAGGCTGAAAGTTTTGCAACTGAAATGTTCGTATCAATTGATTACTTGGTTTTGTTTGTTTGTTTTTTCAATACAGCAGTTCCTGGTTCCCAGGATGTAGAAGGAGGGAGGTTGTTTTATTTGCATTATCCCCATATAGACTAGTAAATTCATACCCACTCTGGACACCCATCTCTTTGTTGCCTCTTGTATGGTCACTAGCCCTCTGGCCTTCCATTTCAGTTCCTCATAGCCAGGTTGAAGTATTGCTTTCATGTTTCATTTCTTTGCAGGCCTCCTTCAAAGTTCTAGTGCTCTGACTGGTGACCTTTTGCACCTGCCCCAACATTTTACAGTATTTCGCTTTTGTGCATTGTGTAGAGGTCTCAGCCTCTGGGTTTCGTGCATTGTTATTACTTATAAGAGTCTTGGTTATTATTCCAAGTGTAGCAGTTTGGCGTGGTCACTGTGTGAACCATTTTGGGCCACATCCCCTTCCCGCTACAGACTTGAGTGCCCAGAGCACAACACTGTCTGGACAGGGTTCATTTCATTTCCCAGCTGCACAACCTGCCAACACAACCTTGTCATTGCAATTTGTCACACATATTTTGTATGTGTTCTGTATTTCACTGAAGTCACATTTCCCAGGAAATTTATATACAGGCTTCTTGTCTGGTACATAGATCAACTTCATATGTTTCCGTAGCCAACATTGTGTTTTCCCCTACAGATGTGCCACATGTCAGCTGAGGTTGGCGGCCTGTCTTTACTCTAGAAGTGGCTACATTTCAGAGGAGCAGTCTGTCCCTACACTGAGGTGTGCTTTGAGTTCTACATGTAAAATAGAGATGGGCTTATAGATGTAACGAGAGCTGGTCAAAATATTTCAGCCAAAGGTTGGTTTTAACGGAAGATAGCTATTTACTGAAAAAAAATGCACAGGAAATGGCCATTTTTAATTAATTGGGGGTGGTCATGAAAAAATTATTTTTATGCTAAAAAAAAAGCCATGCTCGATTGGGACATTGGGGAACCCACAAATTTGATTGTACTGAAATTTTCTGCCTGACTGGCTGAAACTTGGTTTCATAAAACTGAATTCATGGAGGAGTTTTGATTCAAACATTTTCTGGGGTTGGATGGAAAGGGAAAGAACCCTCCTGTCCCCCATTTCCTAACTTGCCTTATACCCAACCAGTGTTCCCTGTAAGCTGAGCTCACGGGCGGCCACCCAGGAGACATTCATTGATTACCAGAGCGCCCACAGCAACCACAACCATCAGCATGTGTTTCTATTGGTGGTGCGTATCAGCATAGGTTTTGGTGCACCAAACAAAATTTATTCTGCACATGGAAGGAAAGATTTAGAGGGAACATTGGACCCAGCCCCTTTAAAAGTTTGCATGCAATCCTGGGCCAGTCTAGAATCCCTGATCTGAACAACTTTTGAACTCTATAAGTTTGCTTCTTTCACTTTACATGTTGACACTCTGTTCAGCCCATTAGTATCTGGCTGGCTGACTCCAGCTATCAGTTTTTGGTTTAGGTTCAGCTCTCATAGAATCCTGACATAGGGAAATATTTACTAAGAAAATTGAGAGTTTACTGTGAAAATTACCCTGGTTTAGAGTCCCACAGGTTCAGTAGATTCCAGATCATCAGCCAAGATAGTCAGGAATCATGGTTTTCACCTGCTGTGTTCAATTGTAGTGGGGTGGGTGCTGCCCCACTTATGCCTCTTTGTATTGAGGGCCAGTTTGAGAGAGGGAAATGATTGCACCATTGACACGGGCCATAGCACTGTCTCCTTTTACTAGTCCATGGGAGTAAAAGGGTCAAGTTATTTAAGAAGTAACGGGCTAAGAATTAGTGAGCATTCAGGCATTGAATGGGGTGACATGTCTCATTTCAGCCAGGTCTGCTTTCCAGCAAGGCCAGAGAGCAGGTAAGGAATCTGTCACTAGATCACATTCTCATTGAAACTAGTGACAAAACATGTCCATTGGCTGTAAGGCATCGTTCTCAACATCCTGGAGTACGCAGTCAGCATAGAGACAGTAGCAGGCCCTCTCTCATACAAGGAGTGGGGGTCAAAGGGAAGTCAGCAAAGGAGAGTGAGAGAAGAAGGAAGGGGAAAGAAAGTACAGAAGAGGAAACAGGGGCGGGCAAAGGGAATAGTAACTGGAAAGGGTAGGAGGGAGACTGGGGCTGGAAAGGAAATGAGGCAGATGACGCACTGCGAAGGAGAGGGGGGAGCAGCAAGAAAAGGAGAAATCAGGGGCCAAACCCAACACAAAGAACAAACGTTAGAATTAGAGAACAACCCCTGTGAACATGCAGAGCAGAGGCCGAGTTGGCCATGGGCTAGGACGACTAAGCAAGGCTGAGTGTGTGTATTAAGGGTAGGGGGTGATGGGCGGGGTAGATCTGTCCTAATTGGAGGGGCTTAAACCCCCAAATCATTGGGAATCACATCCTGTGTGAGCTGACACTGAGTCTGCAGAGTGTTGTAGCATCTAGTGGGAGGGAGGAGAAAGGAGGAAGTGCTACTGAGTGAGCTGAGATATGAAAGTACCTCTGAGGTTTAGAGCCAGTTTGAGACAGGGGACAGTGGCAGGATACAAAAGACAGAGGAGGGGGAGGGGAAGAAGGCTCATGCTTCAAGGTCACAGAGAAAAGGGCCAGAGCATTTAGAGTTTGTTTTCTTTGCAGCACAAAGCAGAAGTCAGCTTGCAGTTCTCCTCAGGGGAAACAAGAGGACAGTCTTACCGAGCATGGAACTTGGTTCTGGCTTATGTTCTAATGCAAACAGTCCTCACCTAATACTTGAGTTCATTTGTTTTGTGTCAGGTAAATGGAGAATCTCCAGTTATCTGGTGCTTCCAATGGAGAACATAGTTCATGGAATAACAAGGCATAAGTCAATATTGTGGTGATGTGAGCAAGAGCGCAGTGTGGCTGTAGATTAGTTTTACTTTGTGGTAGTAAGTCTGCTGCTCCTGAAAGTAAACAGGAAAGTGATTAAGGGCCAAATTTTGCTGTTGTAATTTGGTCAGTTCTCCTCCCCTGCCCTCTCCCCGGCCAATTGGTCCCTAAGTAATACCCCAGTTTTGTGTTGGATTTCCCATCCTATTTTCTCAATTTTGACAACCACACAGAATCTGGCCAAATTCCAGAAACTATTTTTAAAAATAATCTCTCTCAATAGATACTGTTTGATGCCACAGGAGGCGGCGGGGGGAGGGGAGAAGCAATTCAAACTGAACAACTTTCACTGCTTTGCTGGATGTTTGTTCTTACAACAGAACAAATCCATAACAAGTAACTCAAATGCTTGACTCTGTAAGGAGCCAGAACCCCTGGGGAATAAAATTACTCGTGAACAGGGTTCCCTCTAATTTTACTCACCCATGTGTGGAATGCATTTTTTTTATGTGCACCAATATGGAAGTGATGTGTGATGTATTGTGTCCGTATTGGTGCACCTAACAAAATTTATGTGGCAGGGATGAAGCTAAGAGGTTTAGAGTGTGGGAAGGGGCAGAGGGCTAAGGTACAGGCGGGTGATGGCCAGTGTTCCCTGTAAGCTAGGAGTTTGTGCGGCCACTTAGGAGAAATTCAGATGCCGCCCAGCTGACTACCAGAGCGCCCGCAACTAGGTTTTGTGTTTCTACTGGTGGTGCACATTCGCACATGCCTCGGTGCACATAAAAATGTATTCTGCACATGGATGGAAAAGATTAGAAGGGAATGTTAGTGAGGGCTCCAGCTGGGGGTGCTGCCTCTGGGATAGGGTCAAGGATGAGAGGTTTGTGGGGTCAGGCTGCGTTGGAGCTGTGATGTGGGGAGAGGGCTCCCCTCAGCTTTCTTTTCCCCCACACAACACTTGGGTTGTGCATAGAGACACCTCTCCCTAGGCCACAGCAGGTCCAAGCCAGGCCTGGCTGGGGCCGGGGGAAGGGTGCCTCTCTCCTGGCTGTGGCACGTCTGGGCCAGGCTAGGTTGGGGTCATGGGACGGGAACACCTCTCCCCTGGCTGCAGCTGGGCTGGGTTCGGGCCAGAGCTTCTCTCTCCACCACAGCAGGTCCAGGGCTGGAGGAGAGGAATCTCTCCTCACTGCAGCCCTGAGTGTCTGCACAGTGCTTAACAGGTTGCCACGCGGCTTCGAGGGAACTTAGCTCTTGGATATTGTATCATTAAAGAGGGGAACAAGCTGTGTGTGTGAGGCCTGCAGCGTCCTACGTCTGTGCGCCCTGGATTCCCTTCTCACACTTCACCCCCCAAACCTGACAACAAGCAAGGAAAACGACACCAAAAAGCCCAGTGGCTTGGAAGGAAGCCAGAAATGTGGTAGCTCCAAGAGGTCGCTCTCTGGGATCAGGCCTCCTTTGTTCTAGATGCTGAACAAACAAGAAGAGAAAGGCAGTCCAAGCTCCAAAGGGCTTATGGTCGCAGAAGATGAGACCACAAATGAAGGCGACAAACAGCCAGCGGAGCGCAAGGAAACAGACGCTGCTGGTCAGCATGATAAGCGGCTGTCCCAGTGCACCAGCTTCCTGCTCATTGTGGGCACGGGAGGAGCGGGGAGGAGGTCTGTGCTACGGGCTGTCTGAACTGCCCCAGGAGTGTCCTAAACATACTGGCGTAGGGCTTGACCTTACACCAGTGAAGCTACAGGGAGTCAGCACTAGCAGCACAGGGGGCAAGATGAGACCTCTCCCGGGTTTATGGCTCGGGGTGGGCCTGCAGCAGAGAGGATGGCTGCATGTTTCCGTGTGAAGCTCCTCACTTCCTTGATAGGAAAAAGAAAGATTCCTACATGGGATGAGTTCTTAGCACAGCCCTGTTAAGAACCAGCTAGCTTCCTATTTGAAGCCAAGCTGTACATCCAGAGAAGGCACCCGGCTCCTATGACAAGGTTACTAATCCCTTCCCGTAGCCTCATCTCAGGGGAGATCACCCCTCTACCATGAGCCTGCCCCCAGCCTATTCCCCACTTGTGCACCATGGGCCCTGTGTGTCCTCACCTGGTGTAAATTACCAGGGCTCCACTCTCTTCAGCAGGGCTGTGGGGAGTTGCAGCAGCAGCCGCACAAAGGAGCTGCAGCATGCCAGCTCCACAGAGCTGGGGGTAGCAGCTGGCCTGTCTTCTTGCCAAATCATTCATGAAAGACCCACAAGAATTCTGGAAGGGAGAGTTTTTTTTTTTAATCCTGGTACTATCCCTTTAAGCAACACAGAAATGCTGTTAAAACAACAGGCGAAACGTGTAAAAAACCTCACGTGCTTCCCCCTAGAGACTCCAGCCCAGACAAATCAAATCTCTTCAAAAACTCAAGCCTGTGTCTCTGGCAGAGCTGAAATGAGGACAGGCCTGCAGAATGACTGCGCATTAAAGTCTGGAAACTGAGGGCCACATTCAGCCTTACTTTTAAAAGAGAGTTGGGCAGAACCAAGAGATGATCTAATACACTAGTTTTACTCTTCTCATTGTGAAGTTGCTCTAATTTATCATGATCATTATTTATAAAGTCTGTGACAATTTGACTTTTGTCTTTTGTGACTTTTGCTTTGTCAATTCATTCTCATAAAATTTCTCCAAAACCTGGAGCTTTAAAACTTTGGAGAGGGGAGCAGCAGGAGGGTGTTTTGCTACCGCAACTGACAAGTTGTAGTTAATATCCAATCCTGTCAGAAATACAATACAAGGAGCATGTGTATTTAAATATTCTACTCCACCAGCAAAGCAAAATTCCACGAGAGTATGGTGTTTAATAAGGCACTGTTGATAAGACAGAAACATCTGCAATACAAATCAATGTGTACGTTAGGCCTTTGCCAAGGTCTATATTACGCTGATGTAGGAAAGTAGTTACATATTTTCACTTAATATTTCTTGTAGCACATTCCTTATCCAGCCCAAAGGTTCTTGCCATAGACCATGCTGTACAGTGGGTACATGTATGTTTCATGGCCATTCCCCCAGAGAAAGCATGGTGGTGAGAGGTGCTTTAGATATAGACAAACAATGGCTTAGTTTGCTGCACCCTTTGCAGGGAAGAAGTAGGCTGCTGGCTTTGTACCTGGAAGACCCATTATTAGTTCACCTGGGACAAATGTTCCCTCTAATTGTTTCCATCCATGTGCAGAATAAATTGTATGTGCACCAAGGCATGTGTTGATGTGTACCACTAGTAGAAACTCATGCTGGGGGCTGGGGGTTCTGCTAATCAGCTGGGTGGCATTTGAATCTCTCCTGCTTGGCTGCCCGAGCAGTCAGCTTAGAGCAGGCATGTCCAAAGTCCGGCCCGCGGGCCAATTGCGGCCCGTGTTCTGGTTTAATACGGCCCCACAGGTAATTTGGCAACATCTATCTTTTAAGGCCCCCAACGAATCCATATGTATTGAGATGAATACATTGTAAAATCTCAGTTAATGTCAGTTGGTCTAAATCAGTTATAAATATATTTGGACACAACATGTATACTTGGTGTTATGTTCCTGTTCATATTTTTTGAACTTAAAAGTTGACAGACAACCTTTATTACCAATAATATGTAATGCACTTTACAATGTTCCTGACATATATTTCAGCTTCCTGGATTTTTTTTTCATCTGGCCTTCAGATATGAAAGGCAGAGTGATTTAACACCTGTTTAGCTTTGTGATCCATGTGACGAAATGAAAAGTATGCCGTTTGCAATAAACTTTGCATAAAATAGTTAATTTCATTTAATTTTAATGGTTCAAAGAACGTCAGGCAAAATGGTCGGCCCTCACGCATGTTCACTTCATCAAATCTGGCCCTCTTTGAAAAAGTTTGGACTCCCCTGGCTTAGAGGGAACACTGCCTGGGACTCGTGATGTGGTCGGGTGACTCAGCAGAGGTGAAGCAGCAAGGATCAGCAGGAACGAATCTTTATGAGCATAAAGCAATGGGAGTTACCCGAACGAAAGGAGTCCCAAACCGTGGTGGACTCAGTAATGGGCTGTGGAACTCTGCCCTCTGAGATGTTCTCTGTGGAGCAGCTGCACAAGAGGAGAGCCAAGTGAAGCTGAAGGGCGGGGAACCACTCAGTTTCTGCCAAAGAGGCCCATGGACTTCTGGGTTGGCCAAGCTGCCCCCCTCTTTGACTCTGCTGTGGGGAGCAGGGAGTTCCATCAGGCATTGATCACCTAAGGGCTAAGGCACCCATAAAAGCTTACCTTGAGACCTATCTTCCCTTTTTTTCCATCCACATGCAGAATAAATTTTGTTCCGTGCACCAAGGCTTGTGTGGATGTGCACCACCAATAGAAACACATGGTATTTGAATCTCTCCTGGGCGGCTTCCCAAGTGCTGAGCTTAGAGGGAACACTGCTTGAGACTAGCAAAAACAAGTATGAAAACACAACTATCCACTCTGTTAATTTCAAGAGACATTTTGTGGCTCCATTCTCTAGTCAGTTCAATCTTAGCCCTTCCCCCAAAAGCCAGCAGTCTGTTTGCTGAGAGGTCCATTTCTGTGCCTTATGTTCGCACGTGAAGGGATTGGACCTTTACTGTGGTAGCCTTGAAGGGCTGGAGTTTTACTTCTCCCTGACATGTTTCAGGCCAACCAGTCCTGTTTTTAAGCCATGTTTGGTAGGTATGTTTGATTGACTGTCAGTGACAGCCCCTTGCTTTGATTTCCCACTGTCCTTCAACTACCATGTCTATGTCTTGGTTTGCTGCTCTTAGGTTAGTGGCTGCGATTTAATTTTGATTGGCTCTTTCATTGCACTCTATAAGCTCTCAGTATTGCATGGTGCTCCAAACATCTTGTGGCAGAGGAGTGCTTTAAAAATAGGCTTTCAGAGCCACCCATCTGGGCGGCGGTGTTTCCTGGAAGCTGTGCGCGTGTGCAGCTGCTCAGGAGAGATTCAAATGACGCCTAGCGGATTAGCAGAGCTCCCACAGCTAGGTTTTGTTTCTACTGGTGGTACACATCTGCACATTCCCCAGGGCACATAAAATTATTCTGCACATTGATGGAAAAGACGAGAGGGAACATTGCTAGGAATAAGATGCCCAAATTCAATATGGGGAAGCTTTGTAAATCTCTGGCAAACTATATTCCCTTGACGTAATCCCTGCAAAGCCATTTGTTCATCCAGTTGAGTAAAACAGTGGCCATAGTAGAAATACAACTGGGCAGGCCTGCTGACACAGCAGGGAGGGAAGGAAGCAGTTGCCCCAAGTCTTGACAATTCAAAGGCCGCTGCTGCTACTGGAGTCCTGGGTGGAGCCCTGGGCCTTGAAATCGCCACTGGAGCACCACGCCGCATGCTCTGAAGGGATCTGAAGGGGGCCAGACCTCTTCTGCCCGAGGTACCGTCCCTTCCCCTCTCCGACACCTTGCCTGGGGGCCTGTGGAAGCTGTCGGCCCCCCTGCAACTGGTATAAAGGTGAAGTTTTCAGTGCAGCCTCAGGGAGATGGGGTAGACCTTAAAGTGCCTATGTTCCAGTGAAACAAAAAACAGGACTATGTAGCACTATCACTATTCTATGTTCCAGGGGGTTCTGATGAGACTTAGCAGCCTGGATCACTGCCACCTTTGTAAATTTGACTCCAAGTGCTCAGGGATATTTTTTCAACTGGGATTTGGGTGCTTCCCTCCTTCATGCACCTTGGAACATCCTAAACCCTACTTTTTCATTTGCAACCTACATTTTCCCTGGGAGAAACACAACAAACGTGGGTGGTGGGTGAAGGTAGGGTAGGGGGAGGTAAGCCCTCCCAACCCTTCTGCCCAGCCCCACCCCCCTACACCAAGGAGTGTGGGGCAGTGCATGGTCCCAGCCCCCAACAGCACTATGGGGAGGGTGGGAGGCACATGGCTTTAACACCCCTGGCCCCAGGGCACAGGGAAGGCAGGCACTCTGGGGTAGGAACATTCCGCCTCAGTACACCTACAGTAGGTGTTGGTGGGGGGAGTGTGGCCAGGGCCATGCCTGATGGTTTGGGAAGGCAATGCCTCCCCCTGCCTAGGATACCTGCCGCACCTGACAACAAACCAGTTTGCTGCCCTGCTCAAGCAAGTCCGTGGTCTCCAACGACTGGAGGCCAGAAACCCGACTGTGGCGAGGGAGGCTGGAATGAGTGGCAGGTGTGTTCTGTCTGCTGCCTGGAGAGGTCAGACTTTCTAGCCTTTGTTTTTCTACCTCAGCTTTAGGAAATACACCCTTAGGCTATGTCTACACTCGTGGCTTCTTGCGCGAGAAATATGCAAATGACGCTAAGCGTGGAATATTGCTGAGCCTCATTTGCATGCCTAATGAGCCGCCATTTTTGCAGAAAAGGCTCTTGTGCCAGAAGGAGCTGTCTACGCTGCCCTTTCTTGCGCAAGAAAACCACTCTTGCGCAATGCCGCTACGCCGATTATTTTTAGGAATAACGGCATTGCGCAAGAGTGTTTTTCTTGCACAAGAAGGGGCAGTGTAGACAGCTCCTTCTGGAGCAAGAGCCTCTTCTGCAAAAATGGTGGCTCATTAAGTATGCAAATGAGGCTCGGCAATATTCCAGGCTTAGCCTCATTTGCATATTTCTTTCGCAGGAAGCCGCGAGTGTACACATAGCCGTACAGCCAGTGGCAGCCTGTAGTCATTTGCTCTTCGGAGGATGAAAGTGGAGACCAGCGCTGTTTTTAGCTTAGATGGCAGCCCACTCACCTATTTTCTGGGCTTTGTTTTTACATCTTTGTGGTCCCTTTCTTGCAAGGAGACGTTCCGCATCGGCGCAGGTGGCTGGCAGAGACTCAAATAAGCCTTAAAGTGAAGATGCTGTAGCTACTTTATGCAGACATGTGAGCCCAGTTGTTTTCTTCTGACCTTAAAATAATCCTAGGAAATCACAAAACTGAAAGAACAAGCTCTCTATGAGCTGGTGAACACCTCCTGAAAATTTTAACAGGCAATCAGGCATTGGTTTCAGGGATTAACTTTAACTAGGATGAAAGTTGCTCCTTAAATTGCCTCTTTAATGAACATTTACCTTTTCCCCCCAAAGGATTTAATTGACTGTATAGCAAAGCATTGCCCCCCTCAAGTAGAGCAGCCCCATTTATGCCCCTACCCTTGAACACTGTATCAGAATTTCCGTTGGAAAGCCTTTGTGGAGAGCTGGGGAGGGTGATGACTGTCAAAAATAATTTTCTGCTGATTAAAGCTGTGGCCTGCATGGGCTCAGTCCAGGCATATTTACTTTGCAAAAGTTCAAGTTCCATGCATTGGAAGGAGATATGGGTATATGCAGATACCTGGAAGGCCCCTTTGTAATCCTTAGATAGCTTTACGACACTTTGAGAATAACGATTGGCCAGGGAATATGGCATTAATCTAGGAATTGGGGCACCTGCTTTTATTGTTGTGCCCTGCCACAGTCTTCCTGTATGATCCTGGGCAAGTCACTTAGCACCTGTGCCGCACTTCCCTATCTGCATCATGGGCTAAGAGCGCTGCAAGATGGTCACATAGTATGTTGATGGGGGCCTGTGACAGGGGGGGTATACCATCCACTGGGTCAGGAGGGCTTAGTGCCCTTAAGGTGGAGGAAATCCCACCCCTCCAGTCACTTTGGGCATGCTCCAAGGACTGAAGCAGTATAAAATGGAGCAGCTCAACGCAGTCTGGCCTGGATGCTGGAGAGGAAGGACCTTAGAGGATCTCCAGAGGTGGACCAGCCGGAAACCCAGATGATGGGAGCCAGAGACCCAGGAGACTGTATTGAGCCTCCCGGCCCAGCAGAACTGCAGGAGGAGACTGATGCTGAGGAGCCTGACAAACCTAAAACTTTAGGGATCACCCTAATGTCAGAACTGGTAGGAAGTGACCCAGGGAGGGTGGGCGAGTTGTATCTCCCACCCGAATGAGCTCAGTTTATTGCAGTGGGATTCCCCACTGAGCAAGTGAGGTGGTGGAGCACTCCCCCACTGATAGGGCCCTGGGTCGGGGTCTGGTGGAGTAGCGTGGGCCTAGCCCCCTCCTACTGTGGCTGCTGCCCCAAATCCCCTGTAATTCTAACCATCAGGCTGTGCTGCCCCAAACCCTAGGTCTGTGTTATAGACTGTGGCTATTGGGCCACACTGCCTCGGGACGAGGCATGCTTGCGACACGACAGGGCCATGCATGTACCTTAGATTTGACTTTGAATTAGTCCTTGCTAGGGATCTTTGAGTTTAACCGATTAACCAATAAGCTGACGCTTAGTCGTTAATATTATCAGTTAAACTCTGCCCCGCTCCCGGGCGGATGTCGCTGTGCACTCTGCAATCTGAAACTTTACACAGTGCGTGTAACCGCTAGGTTTTTGAGCGGTTGCACAGTTACCTTATTAAAATGACTTTGAACATCCCTAGTCCTTGTTACCGTTCCCTTGTCCACTCATTCCTGGTATCCTGTAGAGAGCAGAGAGGAAGAAATACACAAACGCTTCCCCCTATTGTACGCAGTCTATTTCCCGAAAACTCTATTGCAATTTGAATAGAGCTGGTAAGTACCGTAATTTCCAGGCGTTTTTTCACAGCTGTTTTCTCCTCTTTTTTGATTACTTATGTGCTGATGGGTGGACTGTGTGCAAGATGCTTTCCAAGCCCTTACGAAGGACAGGCCTTGCTTCAGGGCTGAAGGCTTCTTTTTGAAGAGATTTGAGGATCTGAGACAAATTCTCCACGGTGTTATGGTTGTTCCATGATACGCCACCCTGCAGCTCCTGCTTTCCTAGTGGCATAGAGCCAGGATACGGGCTTCTCCAACTGCAGCTGGAATAGCCGGTGAAAGAGGTTGGGTTGTAGGGCCTTTCTGCTCCCTGTCGTGCTAGTCTCAGCTGAAGTTTTGGCCATATGTGGCCACTGCAATGAAAAGCAGCATACAGGGACCTGTGGCAGTGGGAACAATCACACTCGGAGCCAAGCGGCATTAGGCAGGGGGCACAAAGTTCAGCTCTAAATCCCTTTTTGCGCACAGATCCAAACCCAAACTCTCTCAAGTGTCGCTCCCCCCGACATGCCCCAAGCACTGGTCGCTGTTACGCCTTTGGGAGTAAAGCGTTTTGGGGTCCCTCACGCTGAAGGGCAGCCCAGCAGCTCATGTTGGAGGGTCTTGCTTTTGTTCCTTTTCTGTGCTGAGATCTCCGTTCACTAACTAAGGTTTGTCCTGCTGAGGCCGGCAGCCAACTCTCACTGCAGTGTGCGGTGTGAATGCATGGCCCTTCTATTTGCTTCTGCCTTAATGCAATATGCAGGCTTTAGAGCAGTGGTTTCCAAACTGCGTGGGTCGTGGAATGTCAGGCGCTGGGTCTCCTTTCTGCAGGTGACCAGTGGGGGATGCTAAGGTAGTTCCCTGCCTGTCCTGGCACTGCAGACTGCGCTGTACCCCACAAGTGGCTGGCAACAGGTCTGGCTCCTGGGGAGGGGGACGACAGTGCACAGAGCTCCACACACTGCCCCCACCCTGACACTAGCTCTGCACTCCTATCGGCTAGGAACCTGCTGCTGGCTGCTTCTGGGGCATGGCGTGGCCTGTGGTGCCAGGAGAGGCAGGAAGCTGCCTTAACACCTCTGCTGCACCTCTGACTGGGAGTGGCTCAAGGTAAGCCCCTTCTGACCCCCCCCCCCCCCCAAGCCAGAACCCCCTCCTACATCCCAAAGCTGTCATCCTCAGCTCCATCCCAGAGCCCACACTGGAGTCAAATTATGTTGGAGTGTGGGCATCAGCAATTTTCTTCAACTGGGCTATGAGGAAAAAAAGTTTGAAAACCGCTGGGTTAGAGGATGAGGTGATAAAATCATCCCTGCTCATAGTAATTTAGTACCCAGATTTTATGTTTGCAGTGATGCAAACATATAACCTATATAACCCCATATAACCCATATGCCCTAATCCAGGTAACAAAGAAATCATGGAACTTGTCGCACAGGACAGATTGTTCTGGAAGAAAACTATTTTACAGGCTCTCAGACGTTTTGAGAGTGAACGTATCCAGGCATGATAAGAAAAGTCTAGGATCTAAAAAGAGTGTACTGCACCTCAAATGGTGGACTTTTATGTGGCATCTGTAATTGGATTTGCCAATCTAGGATTGGTCTTGTCCAGGGGTAGGCAATAATTTTTTGCCGGGGGCCACTCTGAAAATTTTTGAAGTGGCCCTGGGCCGTACAGGAAGGGGCAGGGCATTGAGCGGAAGGGGAGGGGCCAATATATTTCCGAGTTCTCCATCCCCAGACAATGATTGGTCTGGGGCTGAGAGAGTGCCTTTGCCCTCACCCCATGTTCTCCCAAGGTGAATGTGCCCCTTGTGTGGGAGGAGACATCCCTTGCTCCCCTACCCCTAAGGCAAAGAGCTGCACCAGAATTGTCAAGCAAATAAAAAAAAGCCCCCCAGAACAGAATTGTCAAACAAAAACATTTAATTTTTTTTTATAAAAGGAGGCTGCCCCTTTAAGACGGCTGCCATCTTGGGAGCCATTTTTAAAATCCCACAGCTCCGACCCCAGTAAGCACAGGAAAGCCGGGGGTCGGGGGAAACCGGCAGGGGCTGTTTGGGGAGGGGGGGACCAGCAGGGGCTGTTGGGGGGGGCCCAGGAGCAGCTTTGTGAGTTGCACTTTTGGGGGGCAAGAGCCACATATGGCTCACGAGCCACGAGTTGGCCATGGCTGCCCTAAGCCACAGCTGCTCCCTGATTGGCCTGAGGACGGGGGAGTAGCAGGGCCTCCGGGGGCTGGATCCACCCACTTTGCAGGCCACATCCAGCCCACAGAGGCCCTTCTGCCCACCCCTGGCCTAGTCGCATACCAACTAGGGATGTAATAGTGAAGTCGATTAACCGATAAGCAAAAGCGTATAGGTTAATGCTATAGACTGCATGCGTTTCCCTCCCCCCACCCTTGCCAGTAAATTTTTTGTGGGCTGGTCAGCAACCCAGCTCAGTTCTGGCTCCTGCCAGGTCCAAAACCTACCCCTGCTGCAGTTCTGCATTTAAAGTGTATTAGGAGCCAGGTGGGCTGGCCACCTGGCTCACTTCCATCTCGCACTGGGTCCAGGAGACAGTGGCTGCTGCCACCTCATGCTGCTGCCTCCTTATCAGAGGCAGCAGCACTGGACAACAGGCAGCAGGTCCAGAAGGGGAGCTGGTTTTTAAACTGGCTCCCCTCTTGGACCAGCTCCTGCCTGGCACCCTGCACTGCTGTCTCTGATACAGTGGCTGCCAGCCCCAACCAAGGGACTATAGGCTAGTCGACTAACCAATAAAAATTCATGAGGTTACTCGACTATTAAATTAACCGATATTTGACATTCCTAATACCAACGGCATCATAGAAGCTGAGATCCGTCAATTGACAGCTCAGTCCATGCCTACCTACATCCAGGGTGGTGGAATAATATCTTTTCATGGACCAATTTCTGGTTGTGGAAGAGACAAGTTTTCAAGCTCCACAGAGATTGTCCTCAGGGACCCCCTCCCCTCCAGTCTGATTGAGTTTTCTATAGCAGTTGTTGTCAGTAGATCAGAGAGTACTTTAACTGGGAGCTCACCAACCCTGCCAGCCAGGGGACAGCCCTGCAGCAACACTCACATGCTGAGACCGTCAGGGCCAGGGATGCACCTCTCCTTCCACCTGGCCCTCATGGTTCCTCTGGGTCTAGGTATGGAGATACCAGCGTTGATAAGCACCTCTGCTGGTCTCCTGCCTTCAGCTCAGCCACCAAGCCGTCTCTACCCCTCGCTCTCCACCTTAGACTATCCCCTGGCAGCTCCCAGCTGCCTCTCTTCTCTTTTCTCTCCCGGCTTTCCTCAGGCATCTCCTCCCAGATTGCTGCTCCTTGATCCTTTGTAGCCCCACAGTGCTGCCCCACACTCTTACCTGCCCAGAGTGGTATAAGAGCAATGGATCTACTCCATTTATCAGGGCCTAGCTCTGGTATCTGTGACTAGCATCCGTGTGTGGAATAATTTGTGTGTGCGCCAAAGCATGTGTGGATATGCACCACCAGTAGAAACACAAAACTTGGCTGTGGGCGCTTTGCTAATCAGCGGGGTAGCACTGAAACCTCTCGTGCTCAGCCGCACAAGTGCCCAGCTTCCAGGGAACACTGGTGACTGTGTCTTCGGCAAAGTTTTGCCTGACGGAGGGAGAAAAGCACCCAGCCAGAGAGTCGTGTATAGACATGGGGTAGAAGCGCTTTACATCATCATGTGCCTTCCAGCAGCACTCGATGTTTCGCCAAAGCAGCAGCACAGGTGGGGAGCCAGATTTTGCATCTCTCCCATGGTTACTTGGGCCCCACTTTGTCTGGTTGGGCACGTTGGTGTAAAAAGCAAATGACGCACCATTGAGAAAAGGGACTGTGCTCTCGTGTACCCCTGCAGGGACTGAGGTATGGACCTTCACCTGCAGGCACTCCGGTAGACATGTTTCCTGACCACGGCTGCAGGTTACCCCTGCTACATCCCATCATTGTCAGCTAGTGGATCCCTGCCTTCTACTCACCCATCATCAGAACCTTGGCCAGCTGCACCAGACCCTGGCCCTTTCATACACCTCTAGCGGGTGGCTCCCATAGAACTTGATTCTTCTCTGCACATAGCTTGGGTGTCCCCTTTCTATCCTGGCTCCTCGCTGCACAGCAGAATCACGGGCTCCCCAGTGCTATGGGCCTACTGGCCCCCCGCCCCAGGATTTCACTCCAGTAAGGACGGCAGGAACAAGTCAGAGCTTGGCTCCCAAAGGACCAAATTCTTCCACGGTGTAAGTCTGTTGACTCACAGCAGGAACGCATTTCGGCCTGTGCTCAGTAAAGACATAAAGCCAGGCATAAATAAAAACATATTTTGCATATTGTCCAGATGCAGAGAAAAGCAGCAACATACGGAGCCCTGAAGAAGAGGAGGAGACGCGGTATCATATATCACATCGAGGTTTCTTTTTATCACGCTAAATGCCATGTTCCAAATCAGTTTCAAATGGGAAGGTTGGAACGCCCAGCTGGTGCAAACTGGCCTAGCTCCAATGAAATCTAATAAGAGGTTTAGACTTTTCACTGCAAACACAAACTCTAACATTATTTATAGAGAAAGCCCAGTGAAAGAAAGCAATATGGCACTGTTAGAGCCCTGTGCTTTTGCAGTAATCATTTGTTTTTCATTTCATTGTGGGACCTTATCTGTCTCTGGAGAACTGCATTCATTTCTTCCGTGGGATGCCTCTGTATTTCTGTGGCCATGATCTGACTTGGCTTGTGCACAGGACGTGACCCCACTGAAGTCTATATTTATTATGAATGCAGGCCTCTTGAGGCAGAGGAGAATGTAGACCAGCCAAAAAAATCCGGTTTTGGTAAAGTGGTTAAACTCTTGACCTGCACCCAAGACTGATGATATAGGAAGGATCTGCCCAAAATTGTGACCCAGTCAAGAAGTCCCACAAGTGTTCACACCTCAGTTCCATGCAAAGAAAACAAAAGAGACAGACACAATCAATAAAATGGTATGGGACAAGGGGAGACAAAGAGAAACTGCTGAAAAGAGAAGCAGTGGGAGAGAGAACAAATGGGATCTCCCACAATGCTAATGCTGATTCATATTTAATGAATTCATATTTATATTGCATTTTGACTGTTCAAAGTGTCCTCCCAACACTACTCTTCAATCAATGCTTCTCTGCACCATCTAAGTTATCTTCACTTACAGAAAGAAGATAAAAAGCTCCAATTCAGATGTGATCATGTTTTGCACTCATCTGGTAGTGGTATAAATGACTATGCAACATGTAGGGCAGTGAACAGGCAGGTCCAATAACTCTTGTCCACCACTTTTGTAAATAAAACCCCCCAGAACTAGGCCAAAATAACAAAGGCACCTACTATTTCTCAGATTGTCAGTGAATGGAGAAAGAATAAAGCTGGGTATGGTTAGAGGAAAAATGTTCAAGAATAATCTCCCTTTCTGTTGCATTGTTGTGGTCACTCCCGGCCCTGCCCAACTTGTTAAAACACACGTCAAAAAGGAGCTCTGAGGATGATCACCTTGGCAATGTCTACACTACAGAGTTTTTCCGGGATATCAGAGTTTTTTTGGAAACAGAGAGTCTTTTAATTAGGGGGAAAATTTATCAGTGGCAGCGCTCAGAGATAAAATAAGTGATTAACAAGTGGCTATGGAAAAACATGAAATTACTACACAACGCTGATTTCTAAAGCTATTAGAAATCCTTTAAAACTGAAGGCTATAGAATCATAGAACGCTAGAACAGGAAGGGACCTTGAGAGGTCATCAAGTCCAGGCCCCTGTCTTCACCTCTAAAACCGCAACTGAACAACAAAGTGCTTGTCCTTCAGAGATGTTAAAATGACCTTCCCCTGCCTCGCAAGACAGAAGTTTTGTTGATGACAAGCGCCGGTGTGAACACCTTCCTGCCAACAAAGCTCCCACCGCCCCCTGTGGGTGGAAGTATATTTTGTCAGCAAAAGGCCTGACAAACAGTGGTTACACAGCTCGACTTTTCGTGACACATCCGTGTCGCTAAAAGCTTGTAGTGTAGACAAAGCCAAAACCAAGCTCTGATCATGTGCTGCTGTGCATGCTCTCTGGATGAGTAAGCATCTAAGGCAGTGACTACGGACAGGAAATCAAGAGAAAAAGTAACAAAAAATCCACACCATTTCTTCGATTAAAACAACTAGCAAAAACAGGCAGAATGTATGGCAGGCCAGCCAGGAGGCTGATGCCAGACTTGTGAGAACAGAGTTGACTCCAACTTACTCAGGTGTTAACGGAAGACACAAGAAAGGGAAGGCCTGTTCCTGCAGTCCTACAGTAGACAAAACTCCCATCGCCTTCAATGAAGGATTGGTCCCAGATTCAGTATGATATCTTTATCACTGTTGGGCAAGCTGGATGGTCACTTAAAAGTAAAAGAGGCACAGGAGGAACGGAATAGATTCACAGAGGTTAAGGCCAGAAGGGACCATTGTGATCATCCTTTATAGCCAGTTAATAAAGGAATGATAGTGTGGGAACTCACGTTTGCAAATGGACCTGTGTAACGAGCCTGGGACAGTAACATGGCTGCCTGCTGACCCAGAAGAGGGCGCACCCTCTATAACCCCTTGGTGGGCAGGTCTAACCACATCTAGCCCTGCCCCCAGGAAGTCAAAGGGTGGGTCTGGGACTATAAAAGCCCCAGGCTCAGTCAGACCCAGGGAGCTGAGCCGAGCAGATGCCTGGCCCTGACTCCTGCAGCGAAGGCCTCAGCTGTGCTGCCCCCGGCCTGAGGCCTGGGTTGGACTGCCTGGACCCCTGCCAACCCTGGAGCCTTGGCCTGGACTGTGGAGACACTGGCCGCCGCCTGAACCCATGTTAACCCTGCTGGGACCTGTGCCGGGCACCAACGACTGGGTTGGCCCACCTGGAGCCTCGCTTGAATCAGAGCCCATGGACACCATGCCAGCCCTGCTGTCACCCGAGGATCTGCCGGAACATCGCCATAATCAGTTAGACCCTCGGCGTGTAACGGCCTGGATCCCTGCCGACCTAGTGGCTGCAAGGCCACCACTATCAGGGCCCTGAGCTGGGATGTGGTGGAATAGGGAGGGCCTGTGTCCGCCACCTGCCTTTTGGGTGGCAGGTTCCCCCCTGTGGGGCAAAACCGCTGCACTTGTTGGCTCTCCCAGAGTGAGGAGACCCGACTCCCTGTCCGGCTGGGACCCAGCCAGAGCTTTGATTGCTGGACGAGTGGTGATAGACACTTGTTGCCCTGACTCAGAGCTGCGCCATAAACAGTGAACTGGTGACTATTTGTATTAACCCTGTGTCTGTCCACTTGGCCTGACCCCGGGCTGGGCCTCACAAACTGTCGCTCGGCCGAGGTGTGCCTCACGGACTTGTGGGCACGTTAGGGAGTCAGCAGTGCCCCACTCACTGACATAGGACCCTTTTACAGCCCAATAACATCTATTATTGTGTCCTCCATTGACTCCTACAATTCTAGAGTTTTCAATGCCAGCTCTTTGCCTGGCTCCCCCAGCTGCCCTGAAACATGCCAGCGGGGAATGGCCTAGTTGCATTCAGAAGAGTCTGTCTTCCAGTGATCCCCTCTTCCTCACTGCCTCTCTTGGGAGAGCGACAAGCGTGTTTTAAAGATCGGAGACTCCGTGGCACTCTGCTATTTATGAAAAATAAGGAAGAGTATCACCAAGGTGGCTTGCTCCTTACTTCTCTACATTGTTTTGTCACTTTCTGCTTATGGTCCATCAGAGCTTTCCTAACTTGCATGAATATGGGGGGTTGTGACAGCAGTGAGAAATGTGTCAACCGGATTTCCTGTCATCCCATAGTCCTGCCATCTAGTTAAGTAAAAGAGAGAGACGAGTAGTGATATGGGCAGCCTTGAACCACACGTGAATGTCACTTTTGAGATTGAGCTTCATTCTTACTATCTTTAGCCTGTGGTTAGCTGCTGACTCTCAGCCTGGATAGGCAGGAAGAATGCCAGGGTACCTGCCTCAAGTTTTAAGTTCCTTTTGCTACAAGACAATACAGCTCAAGAATGTGTTCCCCTGAGTCACTGTGCAGAAAGATGACAACGTAGAAGAGAGCAGTGAATGAATCCCAGAACACATCTTGGAAATTGTGTAGAAGCTGGGATCAGTCATGGGCCTCAACGTTGTTTTGGTCTTTGCTCCCCAAAATGGCTGAAACATCATCCCACTATATATCACCATCCCTTGGGAGTGCAAAGGATTGTGAGATTTGACTCCCTGAGGGATTTTTGTGGCTGTTTTGTTGGCTGCAGGGCTGAAATTGTTTAGGACAATCAACAGGCTGGAACTACACAGCAACCTCTTCAAAAAGAAAGGAGTGTGTCATTTTATAGACAATAATCTATAACTGTTGCGATGAGCTTCTACTTCTCCTTTACAATTGCAGTGTTTTACATGATAGTAGTGCAAAACTATATTATACGACTAATTAGTGTATTGATTTTTTCTGTGCTATTGCACCCAAACTTACATAAGAACGTGAGAGCAACCATACTTGGTGAGATCAAAGGGCCATCTAGCCCAGTATTCTGTCTTCCAACAGTGGCCAATGCTAGGTGCCCCAGAAGGAATGAACAGAAAAGTGACCCCCTCTCCTATCACCCATTTCCAGCCCCTGACAAACAGGCTCGTGACATCATTTCTACCCATCCTGGCTAATAGCCATCGATGGACCTAACCTCCATGAATGTATCTAGTTCTTATGTTCAAGGCTGGGACCCAACAAGAACCTGCAATTGGGTTTTCAAAGCTTGGGTAGGACTTGGGAGTGGATGTTCTGGGAAACTGGGAGAAATCAGGGTATGGGATATACCAGATGGGCGGAAAGAGGTATGGTGGGTTGGGAATGGGCAGTTGCCATGTTGGGATTGCCTGCCAATTTTAGATCTGTGAAGTAGATCAAAACTCTGTGCTCCCCTCCATCCCATTGCAAGGCTCTCCCAACAGGAGAGCAAAATATTGTCAACATCTGGTGCAGAAGGACAGAATTTTGCCTTTGGTCAGCAGCAGCAACTTGTAAGAAAAGCTACGATGGCGTGGGTGCTTATGTCGTATTTTTGTTTTTTTCATTTTCACTTAACTGATCTCTTGAAGTCTTTTCAGAGGCAGTGAGTGTAAGGAAGCAAACACCAGACTCTGCACTGCTGTGGTTTCACCAGCAGAATCACATAGTGAAACAGCCTACTGGGTTTCTACATTTCCTCTCCAGCAAAAATGACATTTCAACTTGTCTTTAGCAGTCGCACAAGCCATTCCTGCTGCACGAGCGGGGTCTGATACAGAGAGTAGGAAGCTGCTGTCGTTTCCCCAAGCCTGTGTACATTAAATACTCATTACAGCTTGCAGCTTTACTACAAAATGCAGGGAAGAAAGGAAATGTCACAGTGATTCAACAGCTTAAACTAGTTTGAAAAAAAAAAGTTCCTGAAATATTGGTTTGTTGTTAGGAGACTCTGGATAGTAAAAATGCTAGTTTTGCAATGAGCAGCAGAAATTGATACTATGTAGCTATGTTACTAATACATATATTAGCCTCCCAGGGAAGAGGGTCGGTCTTATGGCTCAAACATTAAACTGGCCCTCAGGACACATTCATTCAGTTCCTGGTTATGATGCAAACTCCCTCTGTGACCTTTAGCAAATAATTTAACCTCGCTGTGGTTCAGTTTCTTTTCTGTAAACTGGGAATAATAGTTTCTTTCTTTCCTCCTTAGTTGATTTAGACCATGACCTCTTCTAGACAAGGACTGTCTCTTACTTTATATATGTACAGCGCCTAGCACAGTGGGGCCCTGATCTTGATACTGTAACACAAATAAGAAATAACAGTGATAAATAACAACATACAAATGTAGAGAAAATAATTCTGAATGCAGCTTTATCCCTTAACAATGAGATCTTGTGCAGATTTCTTGAACTGTTAACTACAAACGTCTGAACATGGGGGCTGAGTGAAATACTTAAGTTTCCTTTTGTCTTTTTTTCCTCCTTCATTATAAAAAAAAACTTTTTTCGACTTGTAAAACATTTGTGAAATTGGAACAATGGAATGAAAATTTAAATTTTGCATGTAAATCTCTCTGGTAGTTTTGGTTTGTTTTAAAAAATACCATTCATGTTCTGTACATCCGCAAAAATGTTCAAATGTTTAATGTGAAATTTACTTTTCAATTTGGGGCAGTTTTGCTGTTGGGGATTCCATGCTGGGTGGGTTTTTTTTTTTGGTTGTGATTGGTGTTGGTTGTCTCCCTGGCTAAGCTGATTGTATGGGGTCAGCAGGGCAGATAGAAACCATTTTGGATTCCCCCTCAGAGGTGACAGTAGCCACATTTTGTGTGCTGTCTCTGTGGCTCTCAGGAAAATCCTTGAGGGTGGAAGGAGGGAGCAGCTCTGTGCTGCCCCCTGCGGCACTGAGGGGAAGAGGGACACATTTCATGTCTTCCCTCGCCTGAGGGTAAAGGTGAGGGGATCCGTGACTATGCCTGATGGCACCTGACCTCCATGGATGAAGCGGAGCCCAGCATCCTCCGCTTCACTGTGAGAACCCGCTACCAGGTAGAGGGTGGTGGGTCTGTGGTGGGACAGGTTGGGGATGATATTTGGGGACCAATAGCTACATGGCCCAGTGGTGTCCCAGGTAAGTTTGAAGACACGGCCATGCGGTGGTCCTTTGGCCTCCACTGGGGCCAGTTTAACTTGCTTAGGACAGCCGGCTGTAACGCTTTAATTCCCATCTCAGTGGCAGCGTCTGGGGCATAGTGACACATCAGGCAGGCAGTGGTTATCCCCTGCCAGTCTTCAACAGCGGCCCGTCAGTGGCAAACCCCCTTCCCTGCTGCCCCACATCCAGTGCTTAGCTGTCAGGGGTTGCAGGCAGACCCAGAGAAAGAAAAGAAAACTCGAGCCAGGTTGCCAAGGGGCACACTTTATACACTATCTACCCAAAGCGCTTGCTGCCAGATTATGGTAGCTCCTTCCCACCTACACAGTCCCCTCACACTTTTTTACAGGCACTGCTCAAATCCCAGTTGAAAATCATGGAGGATCTCATAGTGGCAGGGCTGAGGGGGAGCCAACTGCTGGCCAGGAAGCAGAGGCCTGCCACAGATTTTAGCATCAGGCTTTCACCCTCTGTCTACACAGCCACAGGATGGTCTGGTGTCTCCCACTGGAAGCCAACAGCCTTCCCTGGTCTGCTCACAATCCTCCAGTGGAGCAACCCTAAAGTATCTGTGACTGCCCTGAGGCAGCTGCCTGCTCCCGTTAAACAGAGGATGGGCAATACACAGGTAGCTACATGCCACCGTGGAAGGCAGGTGGGCTGACCATGTGTCCTGTTTGGGTTGGTACACTCCCCTTTTTCAGCTCTGACCTGGCTGCCGCTCCTTATTCACCAAAACTGGGCAGAGGAGAGAGCGGTAGCAGCAGCTGCTGCAAAGGGTCAGCGGAAAGCCGATTAGTCCACCAGCAGCAGCTGCGACATTTGCTGCTGGCAGGCAGCGCTGCCTTCAGAGCTGAGCAATGTTCCCTGTAAGCTGTGACTCCAGCGTGGCCCAACTGATTAGCAGAGTGCCCACTGCTAGGTGTTTTGCTTGTAGCCGTGTGCGCATTCGTTCATGCCTCGGTGCATATAACAAAATATTCTGCACATGGATGGAAAAAAATCCACATGTGGAGGGAAGAGATTAGAGGGCACATTGGTTGTGCCCCATCCAGGTGGCACTGAGCTTGCGGTGGTGTTAGCTCCACCCCCCACCCCAGTTTTGGGCAGCACAAGGCTCTGGTAAACTGGGCGCATGGGAGGGGAAGCTTGGATGAGACCTGCGCCATATCATCACCTTTGTCACTGCATTGTGTAGCTACGTGCTGCAGTCACAGGCACACAGAGGCAGCAGGTCTCTGCCAGGCCTTTCCCCATGGTCTCCCCTTGCCAGATTCTTTCACTTTGAAGGAAAAAGCTCCAGCGGTAGGGCTGCACACTGCTAAAAACTGCAGTGTAGACATGGGGAGCACCACTTGGGTGTGTAGAGAGCTGTGTTGGGTTCGTACGATGGGGATTGGAGCAGCCAGGACACACTTACTTGTCTCACTATCTATACTGCTGTTTATACCCTTCCTAGCTGGGCATGTGGTGTCTGTCTTAGCCATGACACAGTCAGTGTAGACGTACCCCAATTGTTGGATAGATTTGCTAGCTGCTGCTCCTCTTTTCCTGCCTTCACAGCTGCAGATGCCTCTGCTTGGCACTCTGACTGTTTGGATCATAGTGTGAAGGAGTTAAGGTCCTAAAAATATCCTGGCCACTTTTAGAAGTGGCACCAGAAGGTGATGCTATAAAAGTGGCTGGCTGCATGTTGCCTGCCCTTTTTACTCACACATTGTTGAAGGTTATTCCTATGGCATTCCTGTTGTGCACAAGAAGTCCAGAGACCAATATTGCCGGGTGCTATGTGAGCGGATTTTGCAAGTTCCAAAAGATGGTGCAGGCTTTCAAAGTTTCGTTTGGGGTAGAAGGAGAGGGAGTGAAATTTGAAGAACTCAGAAATATGCAAGAACCAGATTCAGGCAGAATGTTGTCAAAAACATCCTCTGGCTTCCCTCGGCCCTGCAACTGAAATGATTGACAGAGCCCTTCAAATCTGTAGATATCTGCTTCATATCTGGGGGTCTCTGTGAATGTGGATATCTGCAACTCATTTGTGCGGATATGGATGTGGATGCAGATACAAATTTTATATCTAGTACACTGCAGATCTGCAGATATCTGTTTTATATCCAAGGGCATCTGCAAATGTGGATGTGGATTGCGAATGTGGATTGGAGTATTGTGTCCAATTCTGGGCCCCACATTTCAAGAAATATGTGGAGAAATTGGAGAGGGTCCAGAGAAGACCAACAAAAATGATTAAAGGTCTAGAAACCATGACCTATGAGGCAGGGCCGGACTAAAGGGTGGGTGAAGGGGTGCCAACCGATGGGGGGCGCCTGATGGCAGCTGTAAGGGGCACGCGGCATCCCTGATAGCTGCCATCAGGCGCCATGCGCCTGGCTCCCGCAGCGCTGGTCCCCCCCCATCCCCGCAGCACCAGCCAGCAGCGCCCTTCCCCCCATAGCTGTGGGGTTCTGCGTGGCCCGCCCCAGGCTGCGAGCCAACAGTGGTGGCTGGGCAGCATATGCACGGCGGGCTCTGGGCTACACACCAGAGGCCGTGGCCGGGCCAGCCCATGCATGCGCCGTGCACCTAGGCTTGGGGCACCAAAATGGCCCGGGCCGGCCCTGCTATGAGGGAAGACTGAAATAATTGGGTTTGTTTAGTTTAGAAAAGAGAAGACGGAGAGGGGACATGAGTAGTTTTAAAGTACCTACACAGGTGTTACAAGGAGGAAGAAAAATTGTTCTCCTTGGCCTCTGATAATAGGACAAGAAGCAATGGGCTTGAATTGCAGCAAGGGAGGTTTAGTTTGGACATTAGGAAAAACTTCCTAACTGTCAGGGGCTACGTCTACATTGGCCCCTTTTCCGGAAGGGGCATGTTAATTTCACGAGTCGTAATAGGGAAATCCGCGGGGGATTTAAATATCCCCCGCGGCATTTAAATAAAAATGTCCGCCGCTTTTTTCCGGCTTTTAGAAAAGCCGGAAAAGAGCGTCTACACTGGCCCCGATCCTCCGGAAAAGGGCGCTTTTTCTGGAGGATCGGGGCCAGTGTAGACGCTCTTTTCCGGCTTTTCTAAAAGCCGGAAAAAAGCGGCGGACATTTTTATTTAAATTTCCGGCTTTTAGAAAAGCCGGAAAAGAGCGTCTACACTGGCCCCGATCCTCCAGAAAAAGCGCCCTTTTCCGGAGGATCTTATTCCTACTTCAAAGTAGGAATAAGATCCTCCGGAAAAGGGCTTTTTTTCCGGAGGATCGGGGCCAGTGTAGACGCTCTTTTCCGGCTTTTCTAAAAGCCGGAAAAAAACGGCGGACATTTTTATTTAAATGCCGCGGGGGATATTTAAATCCCCCGCGGATTTCCCTATTACGACTCGTGAAATTAACATGCCCCTTCCGGAAAAGGGGCCAATGTAGACGAGCCCAGGGTGTTTAAACATTGGAATAAATTGCCCAGAGAGGTTGTGGAATCTCCATCACAGGAGATATTTAAGACCAGGTTAAAGAAGTGGTTATACCCACGAAAGCGCACGGCCATCAGTGGCCGTGATGTCATCATCGGGCACCTGGGCCAGCAGCACCCTAGGCAACTGCCTAGTTTGCCTAGGCTCACGGGCCACCCCTGTCCACACCTCCTTTTTTACAGAGGTGGATACCAGTTTTGTATCCACACAGGGCTCTAATGATTGAACTTCACTGTCACTGGTTCAAATGACTGTTCCACCGGGTTGCTAGTTAAGTGAGAAAGTAATTTGGGCCCAATCCCTCTTCCACTCAAGTCAGTGACAAAAGCTCCTCCGACTTCAGTGGAGTGAGATGTGACTATATAAAGTCAGAGTGCCAAAACCAGAGTTAGTTTTGTACCCTTTAGTCGTCTTACAAAGGACAGCTTGTTCCTCACAGGAGGAATAACAAAGCGGGGAGGAGTAAGTATCAGCAGTAAATTATGGTACCCCTTGCAATGGCTTAGCTGTATTGGCAAGTGTTGGAG
Organism: Pelodiscus sinensis; assembly: GCF_052426305.1. Classification (NCBI taxonomy): domain Eukaryota; kingdom Metazoa; phylum Chordata; order Testudines; family Trionychidae; genus Pelodiscus; species Pelodiscus sinensis. The sequence goes on along the minus strand of NC_143064.1, from coordinate 15,167,352 downwards.
AGTGGAGCTGAGATTAAAACCACCTTGGGTCTTCTGCCTTGGGGTGAGGGGCTTTGGAAGTATGTAGATGCGTGGCAAAGTCCAGGCAGCCCAGGCAGAAATGAAGGAGTGGCTCTTACTCCCTCCTACGTGGACACACAGTCACTGTCATAATCAAGCATTTAATGACCTGCATCATGCCACGCTGTACGAGAATGCTGTGACTCTCACTCACATTCTTTCCCTCCATCACACACTCACATGCATGTGTTGCTGTAGATTCCCAACCTAGGTTTTGGTTTAGTTACATTACGCTATTACAGGCATTCATAGCTTACTGGAGAGTGGGTACTACATCTCACACAACCCTTTCTTTTCTATTCCAAAAGATTCATGGCTGTTTCAGAATATGTCAGTAAGTGGAAACAATTTGGTTACAGACAAATAGCACTACATATATGCTAAGTGATAAAAGGTATTACTGACACAACATATTTTGTATGGAATAATTTTGCCATCTGATTATGCCATTTATGGCATACGATACCTGCCAGCTAGCCTACCAAAGTGGCTGGTTTTTGTGTTTTTTTGTGTTTTTTTGTGTTTTTTTTTTTTTTGCAAGAACCTGATGATCACTTTCTAATAAAACATTTTAATAAAATAACAATTAATGAAACATCGATTATGGGACCAGGATCTGCGTTTCTTTACTTCTTACAAGAAAAACCAATTTCGCCTTAAAGACAGAGATTTTAGCTTCATGGGGAAAATACCCTAACTGCAAAGAGACAAAAGGAAAAGGCCAAAATAATTTCATGATGTCAGTAAATGATACAGATTGAACCTCTGTAGTCCAGTGCTCTTGGGACTCGACTGGTGCCGAACCAGAGAATGTGCCGGATCATGGGAGGTCAGTATTGTCTAGCAGCATTGACAACCCTTCCACTGCTTACTGGGCTCTTAGAACACATTTGGGGTAAATTAGAGCTAAATAGCAGCACAGAACACTGAGAGCCAGGACTGGTGGCTGTAAACAAACTTTATGGGACAGCAGGAAACTTGACCACACCCATGAAAAGTGGACATCCTGCTAACTAAAATCATGCCAAACCATGGATAGAGAGAGTGCTGGACTAGAGAGGTTTAACCTGTACTATGAATTGAGAAATCCACCACGAGTTTCATTGAAACTAGACAGGGTTTATGCCTCTCACTCTTCTCTTATTAGATACACACATTGCACAGAACTGGGAAAGGGGGAGAGAAAGGAGGGATAGTTACATTTGGTTTTGGAAAGATTTGGAGAAAAAAGTCATTTCAGAGTCTCCCCTCAAAGGCATTGTTTCTTTCTTTCAACTCAATATACAGCAATATTGTCATAATATATAATACTAGAAGAGTTACCTGCTGTTGCTCTGGTCCTTAACTCAAATAATTTTTGTTTCTCTTCATTTAAATCATTGCTCTGAGGTCAGGCTGGGGATGAGGGGTTCAGGATGCAGGCAGCCTTCGGGGAGAGAGAACAATTCCAGCTCTTTCACTGCAGCAGCTTGGGGCGAGGTGAGAAGCGCCTGTCCATAGCAGCTGCAGCAGGAACAGCATTAGGTGCATGTCCCCTGGCTGTGAGACAGACACACAGAAAAACAGACACACAAACAAACAAACTCTCTGAAACATATAGTAGCTAGCTATCCCTTTTTCCACCCTGCTGGCCCAGTGGGGTGATAGCTGCCCTCGTCCCCATCTATAGCCCCTTTCTGCCCCTTATGGTTATTGTATAGTACAAACTCCCTCCTATCAGACCCCCTCTTTCCATTTTATGAGAAACAATCACATTCCAGGCACATCCCACTGTCCTGGCACAACCAAGGCCTGACCATGCTTTAAGTTATGATAAAAGGAAGCTGCATACCAAATTTGGTGGTCCCAGCTTTTACCATTTAGGAGGAGTTCTTGAACAAATGGACTCACAGACAGGCAGGCAGACAGACAGATACACATTTTAAAAATATATGGTAAGATTTTTCCCTATGATCTTACTGTAAAAAGCAACCTGAAAATGCAGGTTTAAAGATCATTTAACCAAGGAAAGTATAGCTGTCTGATTGCTGTTATAAGTAAGTACTTACCTACTTCTGCATTTGCTTCTTGGAGGAATGAAACTGTGGTGTACCTCCCTAAGAGATAATGGGGCTATTTTAAATGATGTTCAAAGTGCATGTTGTTTCCGTTTATAAGCCTTTAACTGGAAAACTTTTACCATCACTGTCCTGTTTCTTTTACACTTTCAGTTATTTCAGAATTTGTGGTTTCTTGCACTATCTAAGGTCTTCATTAAATACAAACAGAAAAGTGAAAGCAGTTCATTACTATTGTGTTTTTTATTATGTTGATGCTAAAATAAGATAATATAGGAGAAAAATAAACTATTTTATAAAGTATTTATTTACAGCTGCAAAATAATGCCAGAGAACTCAGGGTCCAGCCCTGAAAACAGGCTCCAAAAGTCTGCTTTGGGAAGCAGTCTTCTTAAGAAAAGAACATTTGTCCAGGTTTTATAAAACCGATTTCTAACCTGAATCTGCAAGTTGTTGAAGCATTGCTTTTGGTTGCTGGCTGTGCTCTTGCAATTGGTAAAGACCCCTTCAACAAAGCTCAGATTCACATTTCATTTTCTAGACAAACAACAATTAGGCAAATACGTGAAAGCCAGGATCCCTTATGGGAGAGAGACAATTCTAGTCTTGGTGGCTTAAAAAAAAATGTAGCCACATGTGCCAATGAGCCACAACAAAATCAGACATCTTCAACCAAAAGTGGAGCCAAAATAAATACTGTGCATGAAGACTTAGAATGCAAATGGTATTAATTTAATGGCAATTGGATTATGGTGCAGAGAAACCAACCACAGTTTCAAGGGGAAGAATTTTTCACTCGCTGGTTTTAATAGAGAGACTGTTTGACAAGACCTCACTCCTGTACTATTGCCCTTTGCCATTTAGCTCACATGATATTCACAGCTGTCCAGTCATGGCAAAGGAACCTTGCCTAATTTTCATGTCTGTGCCTCCCTACTATAAAGCAGTGTAGTTTAGAAAGGGCCTGGTTCTCCACACTTGCTGCATGTGGAATCTCCATCAACCAGAAAGGACATTGTCTCAACGACTTAATTACCTGCATCCTGCTTCAAAAGCCTTTTAAAACTGCACTTGAAAGGGAATCCTCTGAACTGTTATTCATGCTAAAATTCAACACTTTACACCGGAGTCTTAACAAAGACTCTAGTTATCTTACCCATTACAAAGATAGCTTCCCCAATTATCACCTCTAATATCATTAGCTCACAGACATTTACCTTCCCCTCCATCCCCCTTCTGTTCTGAAATTTGATTTGTCCTTTTCATATGTGTTCATTTTTTTAATTGTATCCTTTGGTATATATGGTTGTGACTATTTTCTTCCACTATTTGATCTGAGGAAGTGGGTCTGGCCCAGGAAAGCTCATCAACTAATAAACCATCTTGTTAGTCTTTAAAGTGCTACATAGTCCTGTATTTTCTTTCAGCTACCCTAGACTAACACAGCTACATTTCTATCACTATTTCCATCACTGGAGACATTTAAAAGCAGGTTGGATAGATTCCTCTCCTGTTATCTATTTCCAGCCTCTGACAAACAGAGGCTAGGGACACCATTCCTACCCACTCTGGCTAATAAGCATTGATGGACCTATCCTCCATGAATTTATCTAGTTCTTTTTTGAATACTGTTAAAGTCCTAGTCTTCACAACATCCTCTGGCAAGGAGTTCCACTGGTTGACTGTGTGCTGCATGAAGAAAAACTTCCTTTTGTTTGTTTTCAATCTGCTACCCATTCTTATATTTTAGTGTTTTTTCACCTTAGGCTATGTCTAGACTGCAGGCTTCTTTTGGAAGAAGCTTTTCTGGAAGAGATCTTCCGAAAAAACTTCTTCCGAAAGAGAGTGTCTACACAGCAAAAGCGCATTGAAAAAGATAGTGCCCACACTGAATGGACACTATCTTGCATTTAAGCTGTGGTTACTATGAACTGAGCTCTTTTGGAAAAAGGCTTCTTCCTTGTAGAAAGAGGTTTACCAATGTCAGAAAAAAACCTTTTTTTTTCCGATTTTCTTTCAAAAGAACATGATTGCAGTGTGGATGTAATTGACGTTTTTTCGGAAATATTGCAGTTTTTCCAAAAAAACTCTGTAGTGTAGACATAGCCTTAGGAAAAAAAGAAAGAAAGTATAAAGACTCACTCTGAGCCAGCTGTTGATTTTCTCTTAACTGCTAAATATGTTTCCTGCCTCACTGCATTGAGAATCTAAGGCTGAAATGTTAATACATCCTGAATTTCCACTGTGACAGCTCTGAGCTAATCTTTCATTGGAGTAGCAACAACTAGAGTGAGCTGTTGTTCTCTGGCAGATAACTGAGTAACTGCGTGGCAGTCAGAACTTATCTCGCCTCTTTACCACATTTATGGATTTCTCACTCCAGCTTGTCAGTTACAGATCCTGAAATACACTCTTCTAGGAGATGGGCCTATTCCCCAGGAATGGGGCTGGAGAAGGGAACTTAACCTCAAAAGCTTTTTCTGGATCAGATCATTGTAAAACATCAGTTCTCCATTTGGCAGGTTTATTGCCTTTCACCCCTCCTGAGCTGAGTTTCTTCAGGCAATCCAGATTCTCAGCCTGTCTTTCTGACACTTGAGGTATGTCTACACAGCAGGGCTTAATTCGAAATAAGCTATGCAAATTGAGCTATGTTAATTGTGTAGCTTATTTTGAAGTAGCTTATTTCAAAATTGGGAGGGTCTACACAGCACTTATTTTGAAATAGAGCACTCTTCCTCTGACTTCCCTTACTGCTCATACAATGAGGTTACAGGAGTTGGAGTAAGAAGTCCTCCAGCTTGACAGTATTTCGACGTTATTTTGAAATAACTACCTGCTGTATAGATGTGGACTAAGTTATTTCGAAATAACTAGTTATATTGAAGTAATGTTGCTGTGTAGATGTACCCTTGGTCAGGAATGGTCTTGCAGCATCTCAAATTCAACATGGCCAAAACTGCACTTTGGAGCCTTGTCCCTCCCTCCCCAACACCCTCGCCTCTGCCTCATTTCTCTGTCACTGGGGACAACATGACCATTCTGGCTGTCACTTACACCTAGAACCTAAGTGACATCTGTAGGTCCACACACGCAGGCTACAGCGTTCCCTGTAAGCTGAGTTCTTGGGCGACCACCTAGGAGAGATTCAGATGCCACCCAGCTGATGAGCAGAGCACCCTCAGCTAGCAGCATGTGTTCCTATTGGTGGTACACACCCACACATGCCTTGGTGCACATAACAAAATTTATCCATGCATAGATGGAAAAAATTAGAGGGAATACTGCCTGAGCACTGTCTAATTTTGCTGTTTTTCCCCTAGTGTAACATCTCTAAGGCTCGGCCTTTCCTCTCTAGCCACAGAGCTAGAAATCTCCCCCCAGGCCCTCACTGTTTTTCATCTTGACAACTGCCATCTTCTCTTTTCTAGCATTAACTATTGCAGCCTGACCCTTCACATCTTTTCCAAATGTTGCTGAAAAGCTCATATTCCTGGCTTGCAGGTCTTACCACATCAGCCTTGCAACAGTTCCCCTTTCACCTCTGCATCATATACAAACTTCCTGGCTGTACCTTTAAGGCCCTTCACACACGTTAACCCAGCACAACATCCACTCTGACTTTGTTCTACTCGCCTCTACCCCCTCGCTCGTCAACTTCACCCATAAACCTTTCTGTGCTGAACCCTATCTGTGGCTGCCGTTGTGCAGGGGAAAAAATTCCATGGTAGAACTAGAAAACTCTGCAGAGTCGCCAGGTCTTACAATGTTATCACAGGCCTACTGATATTTAGCTCTCTTATTTTTAATAAATCAAGCCCCATCCCCTGGAATCCTCTGAACAGATGAGAATCGCAGCTGGCCTTTTAAAAAAGGGTTCTGGCTCTTGTGGTTGAGGTGAAAAGCATGAACATATCACCCATGTGCACTCTAAAGGGGCACAGAACTGGAGGCAAATCAAATGAGCCAGACATGGATTATTTTAGAAATGGATGAGTTTGGAGGTCTTGGCTCAATTCTGGAACACATGGGTGCCAACTCTGTGCATGCTCCGGGGATGGAGCATGTACTGGGAAAAATGGGTGGGTGCTGAGCACCTACCAGCAGCCCCTCCCCCCCATCATTTCCCTGTATCCCCCAGCACTGCTCACCTGCCGGTGGGCCCCACCATCAGCACCTCCTTCTCCTGCCCACCCCAATCAGCTGTTTTGCAGCATGGAGGGAGGAGCAAGGATGCAGCATGCTTGGGAAAGGGATGGAACCAGTGGTGGATTTAGAGTTAGTGGGGTCTTATGCTCAATTTCTTTTTTGGGGCCCCCTTGGGGACCGAGTGAAGAAAAAGAACATTCTCTTCCTGCCCCTCCCATTTTTCATTCTTTTTTTTTCATCCTCCTTCTAGATTATAAGTAATAAAAAGTAAATGAAAAAAGTGAGGTGCCTGGATTGTTTTTGGAGTCTAACTTTTTTTTCACTGAACACTTGAAAATTGCTGAGGGTCTCGGTAGACCACTTAATGATCTTTCCAACTATTGTTGGTACCATTAGCTAACTATTGCGAAGTGCTTTGGATAGGGGTGCTTTATAAAAAAAATCATCTCTGTGGCTGTGGATGACAGCTTCAGGCGCCGCAGTGGCCCTGCACTGGCTGGCCTGGAGATGTGGGCAGAGACCCACATGTGCTCTATCTAACCGTGTGGGGGGCATAGTTCCATTGGCCACCTGAGCGCCCCAGACTCTCCATCCCCCAGCCGCTCTTCCCCTCACCCGCAGGCAGCTGCTACTCACCAGGTGGCGGCCAGCAGCACGAACATGGGCTGGAAGGCTTCACAGGAGCATTGGGTAACAGCACAGGCAGCGGCTGGAGCGAAGCGGCGCTTTCTAGCTTCAAAGCGCCGCTTTTCTCTGGCCGGCTGAGCAGCTACCCCATTCTCCTCTGAAGCCTTCCAGCCTGTGCTCGCACTGCTCACCACCTCCTGCCAGCCCTCCTGAGGCTGCAGCCTGCAGCTGAGCCTCCCTGTCCTTCTTCCCCCCCACAACCCTCTCTACAGAGAGACTTCCTTCTCCCCCTGCAAAGTGGCCACTCCCTGTACAGGAGGAGATGCTGGACCCGGTGCCGGACTGCCTGTCTCAGGGGGCCCCATGTGTGATGTAGTGGGGACTGTATTCGCTCTTGTAGTCCCTGTAATCACTCTGTTTGCTTTGTTGTGTTGTATGTAATTCTACTGTCCTGTTCTGGTCTGTAGTAACTGTGTGCGTGCGTGCCTCAGTTTCCCTGGATGGGGAGAGGAAGTCTGGGCACGACTCAGTGTGGAAGTATGTGCAGTTTCTCAGTCTTGAGGACCAGGTGGCAGCAGATAACATCTTGGGCCGGGGAAGCAGGACAGAAGAGTAGTCAGGGCTCCCTAGAGGGTGAAGATCAGTTGCTGGGTGTGTGAGTTTAGTTTTTCGGCTGGCTTAGGGAGAAGGGAATCTAGCCGGACCGGGGGGGGGGGGGCTGTCAGGAGCCCACAGCCCTGGTGTGTGGCCCCCCTATCCCCAGGATGGATTGGACTGACTGCTCCTGGCTCCTGTATCCAGTCTGTGCTACGCTGTGGCCCAGTGAACCAATAAGCCTTCTATTCTGCTTGCTGCGAGTCACGTCTGACTGTGGAGGGGGTGCAGGGCCTGGTGACTCCCCCACAGTCCAGGACACCATGTTATTGGGGGAAGGGCCATGCCAGGGCACCATATGTTTCACTGTAAACCCATCTCTGGATGGAACTGGGCAGGAAGGATGGGGTGGGGCGGAGCCAGAGGTCCAAGACACCCCCTCCCCCAGCACTTTTAAAAGTTAGCACCCGCACTGGAACGCATGGGGCAGGCAATGCTGAGTGTTTGGATCCCTCCTTAAGGCCCACCTTTGTCACAACACCTGCCACATGCTGCCCCGAATGAGGCAGGTAGGGAGCATAGGCTACCCACTTCCCTCCCTTGTTTCTAACTTCCCTATGCCTGCCTTCCATCACCTTTCCCCCACCCCCTAGTGAAAACCCAAATACCAACCACACACTCCATAACTCTCTGAGCTCTGCCAATTCCTCCTCCCTCTGTGGTTGCTTGTGAGTTCTGTCTCCATTCCCTGCCTTCGCTCTGGTGTGAATTGTTTAGGCTGTAAGACCTGGGGGATAGGGATTGTCTTTTAACTGGGTTCGTACAGCACCCCACACAAAGAGGTCCCGATCTGAACGCTAACATGAAGTGAATGGTACTGATAACGAGAATCAGGCTGTATGGGTCACTTTCTGTCTCTATTCTGGGTAGGGAGAAGTCAGTGTTTTATATTCCTGCATTCTAATGGGGGCTTGTCTAGGGGAAAGTAATAAGAAGCCCACGTCTGCAAGTCGGCTGAGTTTATAACTTCTCAAAAGCATTCTATTTTTCTTGCTCCAACACTTGCAGTTTTTAAACTGGAGTTACTCACCTCCTTTTTGGCAGCCTCTGCCTCTCCACCCCTGGGAGTGCAGTGGGCAGGTAGCCATGAGAGCACAGGAAGAGTAGGCTTTGTTGTGTAGCAGAGCCATTGAGTTTAGTTATTTTCGGAGCACACTGCTCTTATTTGAAAGACAAGCTGTGTGCTCTGAAAAGCAGCTTGAAAATGGAATGAATGTGGGTTGAAGGATGAATCCATAAGTGCCAGCATGTGCAGCCACCATTAAGAGCGACGGATCAGCCTGTGCTGCTACTTATAAAGGTTGCAAATTGGAAATCACTGTCTTGCTATCTTGGGGCCAGCTTCTACTCCCAGTGGTCAGTGTCAGGACTCCTGCTCGTGCCAATGGGCACGTGGTTAGGCTAACATTGAAAAGCAGTGATCTTTCTGGGCCCAGTCCTGCAAACCAATGTTCCCTCTAATTTTTTCCATCCATAGGTGGAACAAATTTTATTATGTGCACCAAGGTATGTGTGGACATGCACCACCAGTGGAAACATGCTGTAGGCAGCATTGGGCGCTCTGCTAATCAGCTGAGCAGCACCTGAATCTCTCCTGGGTGGCCACCCAAATGCTCAGCTTACAGAAAACACTAACTGCAAATCCACATAGTCCTTACTCTCTAGTGTAGGGGGAGGGGGAGCCTTTGGCCTGTGAGCCAGGCTTGTTTGGATCTGGCCCCCAAGGCTTGGGGCTCCTCCCCAGCATTAGGGAGCCAATGCTGGTGCTCCAGCCTTGCAGCTTTATTCTGCCCAGACCCCACACCTCCCCTCTGCTCCTATATCCTCCCTCCTGCTCAGCCCTCCTGCTCCCTGCCCGCTCTAGCACCCTCTCAGACCCATCAACCCCTAATCCACTCCTGCACCCTCCCTCCCACCCAGCCCCCACAACTCATGTCCACATCCCAGTAGCCCCTTCCTACACACCTAACTCCTCATTTTTGGCCTCACCCCAGAGCATAGGGGGCCCACAAAATCTGGTAGCCAGGGCCTCCCTAGGCTCTGATGTGTGAGGCGAATGGGGGGAGTGTCTTTCTGCTTCTCAGTCAGTAGGTTTGGGGGGGGTTGGTTTTTTTTGTTTGTTTGGGGTTTTTTGGCTTCGCTTTTGTGCGGCTCCAACTGATTTTTCTGTGGGTCGGCAGCCCCCAACCCAAAAAAGTTTCCCCACCCCTGCCCCCCTGGCTTGATCTGAAGCCAACAGGAGTCTTTACCCAGACTCCAGTGGCTTTAGCTCAGGCCCTTGAATAGCCTAGTGATGGTGAACATTGGTTTCTCTAGAACGATTCACCAGCGTCAGGGCTTCCTTTTGCACGGGGGTTTGTGGGATCAGATCCTTCCTTTGCTTTTTTTTTAATAGGTTTGAAACCATTTCTGGTGGGGTTCTCACTGCACATGTGAGAGGTCGTGAGAAGGGATTTATCTTCTTGGGAGAGGCGGGGAGAATTTAAACCCTTTTCCCCACCAGTGGGAATGTCACCATAGTGAGGGGAAATGTGTGTTCAGGGGTACTTGTGTGGTGACTCACAGCCAGCTGGCACAAATTGACCCAGGTCCGCAGGTTTTCACAGGCTCGCCCTGAGGTACCCCAGTCGGGGGAGGGGAGGGACCCGCTCCAGAGCCTTATGGAAGCAAATGCTTCTGCCTCTCTATTGTCTGGACTGTGCTCTGCCTTACTGCAGCAGCATAGCAGGGGGCAGATTCCCCCACTTTGTGTAGCCTGCCTAAGGAACAGCCCACTTACATCCACTTGTGTTTGGGGGTGTGCCGGGGCGGGGAGAGCAGGATGACCATGCATCTGAGCAGGGAGGGGAGGGAAGAAGCAGTTGGGCCTAGCCATGTCGGATGGGAGCACATTGCAAAATGGGTCTAATAAATGATTCCCCACTCTCACCTGCCTCCCACTCACCTCATTGCTCCGGGGCTGGGCTCAGAGCACAAGCTAATAGCAGCTGAGTTTAGAGCAAGAGCATGCTGCCTCAGACAGTCCACTCATTGGGGCTGGCTGCCAGTTTGGTGGTGTCCAGTAGAGCTGGCAAGTCAGACCCTGAGAGCACAATGGAAAATCAACAGAAGCATTTTTTCAAAAGCACGTTAGCTTAGAAGAATTAGCTGCAAGAGCCGTCTCCATTCTCAACTCAGCCCTCCCCAAATGCTTGGCTGAGGCAAGGGAATTCCGGCAATAAAAGGGCTTTACCTGAGTCATTCGAGGAGGCATCTTGGCAGCTCTCTGTTGCTGAACGGAGAGCGGGACTCCCTATTACTTGGTCACGCGTTAACGCCTTAATGGTGTCTGCAGCAAAGCCACTCTTTTTATTAGACTCACAGATACAACCGGTCGATATTTAATTCAAACCGAAAAGCAGCAGGACTTTATCAGCAAGTAACTTCCTCAGCACAAACAAAATAAGAAGGTGTGGAAGAGGAAACGTAATCTAGGCTGCTCCTATTGACTACACTCAGCGTTTACTGGACTGAGGAGAGCAAAATTTGGGCCTTTGTTCCTATCACAGGACCTGATTCTCCACTTGAGTGCCTGTACAACATCCGTCGTACCAGTGCATAGCTCTTCTGTTCTACATGGCAGCACGATCCATCTGCTTTGCATAGCTGTCTGTGGCAACACATGGGGTGAACCGTGAAGATTTCAGCTTGAAATATTACTGGTCAGTAAGTAACCAGTGCCCTCTCTGTGTCCCGAGGCTGTTTTATTTTATGCAAATAGTCTCCAGAAAATATATTTTGCTTTTTAAAAAATTTCACATTTATGCTTCTTCATGGGACATCGCTGTCGAGTAGATTTCAAAAAAAGAGTCAGGGGTAGAAACACACACACAAACAAGCAAACCCTCACTGACATAGCCCCCGACTGAGAAGAAGAAAGACACTCCCCACACACCAGAGCCTCAGAGGGCCCAGGCTAGTAGATTTTGTGTGCTCCAGCCCCACAGAGGAATAGCGAGGGGGCTGGAGCATTAACGCGGGCTCCCCAGTCCTGGGGGGTAGAAGCCCTGAGCTTTGGGGGCTGGATGCAGCCCCTGTGCCTTCGGTTCCTCACTGCTGACTTACAGAGAGAGAGGATGAGTTTGCTCTACAGCCTTAGCTGAGTGGTGGTTGGGTTTATGCCCAAGCTGTAGGCTCATGCACTAAGCTCTAGAGGTTGCAGGTTTGGTGCTACCTGTTGACAGCACACATTTATCATGACTACATATTCACAAACCATGAGAAAGTAACGCAGTTCACCCAAAATGAGTGCAAATAAAGCCTTCTTGCCTCTACTCCTTCCCTATTAGATGCACTAATGAGAATTTTTATATAGCATCTATGGATCTCTAAGCACTTTGCAAAGGCATTGGTGACATTGTCTGTGCCACGTGCATGTGTTAATAAAACAATCTCTATGTTTTAATGAATTTGTTGTATGTCTCTGGCGGTCAAGCATTTCAAGGGACTTATATCAGTGTTAGGCTGGAAGGATGTTGGCTGACTGTTTAGACCGATTGGCATCTTGAGAACAGGGCCTGGCTCTCCTTATTTTCTATCGTGCTAACAGCTCAGTTGGGCTGGTCAAATAATCCTCACACAATTCCAGCCTATGTGTTTGACTTGAGGGGAAAAAGGTTAACTAGTCAGACTTGTTAGAAATGACTTATTTATAGCGTAGACCACCCGTGCCAGAGAGGGCTTCAGGACTCACTCATGGGAAAAGAACTTTAATTGCCATCATTATTGTCTCACGCAACCGTCTCATAAAATAACTAGGGATATGC